>NC_135484.1:100974310-102224310 GCF_052094955.1 Ictidomys tridecemlineatus | reverse complement strand
TGGACTTCTGACTTCCAAAATGATAAAATAATAATTTTGTGTTAAATTTTTGAAACCCTAAGTCTCTGATAATTAGTCACAGTGGCAAGGGGAAACTAATACCAGAAAGCAGTAAGATTAGATTTGAATTCAGCATTGTTTACAGAGAAGAGATAGAGAAGAGATGTGATCTTTCTTCTTTTTTTTATTAGAGAGAGAGAGAGAGAGAGAGAGAGAGAGAGAGAGAGAGAGAATTTTTAATATTTATTTTTAGTTTTTTCGGTGGACACAACATCTTGATTTTATTTTTATGTGGTGCTGAGGATGGAACTCAGCGCCCCGCGCATGCCAGGTGAGCGCGCTACCCCTTGAGCCACATCCCTAGCCCAAGAGATGTGACCTTGATGCTAGCAATTTGGGTATGTGATTTAGAGATGTTTCATATATCTGACACTCTCCTAAGAATGGTTGGTTGTCTTTGTGAGTCATAAAAATCAGTACACTGTCCTTTATTTTTACACGATATAGTTAGCAAACTCTAGTAGTATAGGCATTTTCTTTTTAAATACATCAAATTTATTTCTGAATCCATCCATCCTGCTGAATGGGAAGCAGAAAAGCCTAGCACTTTGGTTCTCATTTTATGGGGTACACATTTTTAATGAGCAAGTTCAATAATTTATGTAGAATAAAATAGTGAAGAGAACTCATGTTTGTTCATCTAATGATGTGGTTGGCCACATTTTTCAAACTTCCCCTGCCCACTGAAGAGCACATTTAATAAGAGGGATACTCTTTAAATCAGTTCTTTTAGGGAAAACACAGATGCAAACAATCTCATCTTTGTCTCTCATTTTCATCTACTTTCCCCCTTTCTTTTTTTTCTCCAAAGTTTCACTACCCTCACACTTTGAGATTTAAAATCATGTAAAAATTTATAAATTAGTTGAATTTACATATGAAAATATAATCAATATGAAATTTTCACCTTACTTTCCTAGAATTTGTACTATTATTACATATTCATTATGAGCATTATTTTGAAAAAAAAAGAACAACTTGTAATTTACCTCAATTTTTGGATAAAGTGATTTTTTTCTAATATAATTAATGCCATTATCAACATTTTTTCACACAGGCCCCTGCTATTTTTAGGCTTTTTTTTTTTCATAAGTTGCCATGGAGTTGGAGCCCAGAACTGAAAATTTATTGAAGTCTGTGAGTTTTTTTTTTCTGGAATAATATAAATAATGTAAATCTAATTTTACTTCTAAGTACAACCTAAATTTATTTCTAATATTTAACATTTTTTGTAAATATGTGATAGATGACTTTGTATTTTCAAATGTTAGAATTCCCTGACACACATGCTCCTCCATCACAATCTGTTAATTTAAAACTGTGTGATAAAATAAAAAGCATACTGATTCTGAAGTTGAAGTATTAGTGTTTTGTGCTAGGTTCTATTCTCCATGACACTTTAAATCCACAGTTTCCTGAAAAATCAGCTATTTTTTGTTTAAAATGAAATCCAACATGCTGTAGATACAGATGTCATTCAAGTTCATCGGACTTCAAGAAGAAAATAAAAAACCTCTTAATCATTAACTAATATTATTATGAATTACATTAATATCCTTAATGCAATTCATAACTGCAAATTGAAAGCATACTATGCTTTATAAAAGGACTCTAATTCTGACTGAAGGCATTGGAAAACACATAATATTACTTAGATTATTGGAAATACACACACACACACATATATATATATATATATATATATATATATATATATATATATCAGAGATTCTTTAGATATGAATATAAAATCTTTTGTTACAAATGGATAAAAATATTGTTTTATAATATTTGCATAAGAAATTTGATACAATACTACATAGAGATGATTTAATGCCTCAATTTATAACCTCTGCAAGCATTGAAAGAAACTACAAGAAAACACTCTGATCTCTCGAAAGTGATTGTGGGAAAGTTGGCATCAACTGGGATTATGATTACCTAGAATTTTTTATTTATCCAAAGAACTTGGGTGGATCAAAGATGAGGATACCTATGCAGAAGGGAAATTGATAAGAAAGCACCCTCATATCTTTTAGCTCAAGTTTTGGCTTGGGTAGAATGTGTGTACTCAACCTAAAGCTCTTTAGAAAACAAAATCAAATGAAAAATAGAAGGACCCCCTTGGTTTGCAAAAGTTTCAAATAGCCACTTGGAGCAACTAAGTCAAAACAAGAAAGAAAAAAAAAAGAAATTCATACTCAGACATCTGAAATATATTAAGCATTCAAGGATAAGGATTGAATCCAGGTGATCATGAGGTTATCCATTTTGAGAGTACAGACTTTGGTCTTTTGTTGTTTTTTTTTAAATAATTAAAAATATTTATTTCTTAAATTATGTGGAAAACAAAATGTAGAGTTATACACCATCGTTACAATATTAGCTTTTATAGCTGTCCATGTACTTTGATCTTTTGGATAGGAGATATCAGCTCAAAAAATTGGGAGTCAGAGCATGGGACAGGAGGAATAACAAAGAGCAGACCATAGGCAGAGGTAACAAAGATCCATATATGTAAATTAGAATTGGAGAATAGGACTCATGTTGAACAGAGATTGTGGGTGTAAGTAATGTAAATGGTCCTAGGTAAGAGACCCTGTGGAAGAAGATTGAGGTTTATTTATGAGAACATTGGAACAGGATATGTCCAGAGTCTGGCCAGGTCTAAACCTATAGCATTTGCTAAATGATTCTCTATTGCCTGGAGACTGGAAACCTGAAAACTAATTAGACATTTTGACCAATGAATCATGTAGTTGCTTGAATTTAGGTAAAATCAGTTCTTATGAACAAAAGTATTACAGATGAAGCAGAAGCATCAGCCTATTGGCTTTATTAGCATTATTTCCTTCTTAGCACAATTATTTCCAATGCATGCCCTGGGAATGCATTCTACTGTGTTAAACCGTTTGACCATGACCTTCTCCAAAAGCACTTGCATGAAGAACAGTCTTTTTCTTTCCTTGATCAAAGAATTGATAACAATGAATTATACAAAGAAAATTTTTTTCTATTTTTAAATCTTTTATTCAGTGAATCTGCTAACCTCCATTATCTATTACACAAAAGTGCAGAGGTTGATAAATTCATAAGTATGTTTATAGTTGTGCAAAAACTACCAAAATCAAGGTACAGACATAGAATATGTTTAATAACTAAGAAGGTCATTGTGCTCTCTCCAGTGTGTAGCCCCCAAGAGTAAAAGCTATCCTGATTTTTATAACTATGGATTAATTTTATCAGCTTTTAAACTTTATATAAGTAGAATATATATATATATATATATATATATATATATATATATATATTAGTGAGAAATCTCTTTTACTTAATATTGTGGCTAGGAGTTGGTTACATATCGCTTATAAGGAAGTTCCTGTGGGTTAATAGCTATGCAATATTGATAGGTAGTAGACACACATGCGTAGTGGGAACATGAGGCTAAGGGGATAATTCTATAGTCTACACCTACTGTACTGCTTTTAAAAAACAATTTGCCTGAGACCACTCTGGACCTTCCATGTCTTAAGTCAATAGGATACGCTATGTTCTTGAGCAGCAACCTATTATCCACAGCTGGCCCAAAGAGTTCTCTCAGCCAATTAAAAAAACCACAAGTTACCCTGAGAGAGTACTTTATGACCTTAATACAAACTAGATTTCAGGACTCAGGAAGACAATTATTAGAAGCAAAGCCCACCAACCATAAAATCTGTTAAGAACAAGTTACAATTAGAACCAATCAGTGTAGGCTAAAGTGACCCGAGTTGCCTTTGGATCTTTAGTGTGTCATTAAAATAGAAAAGCTTCCCCTCTATGGGGCAGGATCATAAGCAGTGGGGACTTAGAAGTCTGAGACAATCCTGCTGTCAGTCAAAAGTTGAGAGGTAGATCTGGGTGGAAATCTCTGGACAATTCCCTCAGACCCCTGATAAAACTGGAGCAAGAGAGGGGTACACCATCTCTCTCCTCTCTGAGAAGACCCACTATCTTCCTTTCTCCCTTAAAAGGTCCCGTTTTTTCCCCTTTACCTTTCCCTTCTCATAAACTCCTGCCTACTACTATGCCCAAGTAGATTGATATTCTTGCTGTGAGGTCCCAAAGAATTGGTTGCAGACCCCTGTTTTTTCTTCAGCCCTGTGGGTCATTCTTACTCTGCAATAATAATCCACTGGATATATACCATATAATTTTTTGGCCCATTATCTTTTATACGTATTGTGATTGTTTTTAGTTTGGAGATATGAAAAAGTTCTATAAACATTTTCTCTGCAGACACTGTTGTGACTGTTTTTTGATATCTGCTAAATACTCCAGAGTATAATTAACCAGTCATATTGTATACATGTTTTCTTTAAAAAGGTATTGTAAAATGTTTTTCCAAAGTTGTTTTATCAATTCATATTTCTACCAGTTTTATGTCCTCACCAACTCTTTGTATTTTTAGTCTTCTTTACTTTCACTATTATCCATCATGTTTGTGTACTATTATTTATATTTATCTAATGACTAATGATATTGAATACATTTTAATATATCTATTAGTCACTTAATACCATAATTTTTGCAGTTTCTATTCAATTTTTGTGTCCGTTTTTGTGATTATGTTGACTATCTTTTTCTTATTGCTAAGTGTTCTTTATATGAGATTATTAGCCATATGGGTTGCAAATACCTTTCTTAGTCTGTGTCTTATATTTGAAGTGTATTAATTGTACCTTTTGTTTAAATAAAAGTTAGTAATTTCCATATGTGGGACCATGCCTGGATTCTAGCTGGCTGGATTCAGCTGCTTACTTTCATAAAAAATAGGCAAAAGATGAAAAATGAATAATGAACTTTATGCAGTTTGATCAGACTGGGGAGAAGCAATTCAATTTGCTTCTCCTGCCTCTCTCTCTGAAGAAGTTACATTTCACAAAGACAAAAAAAAAAAAAAAAAAAAAACAGGTGACATGCATATCTAGGTTTATTTGGTAGGATGAGGGGGGCAAAAAGAACAAAAAGCAGGAAATACTCATATGCAGATTTAGATTGCTAGTCCTCCATAGGCCTGAGAAGGGGTCAATGTCCATTTTCAACTGCTTTTGTGCCTGTCAGTTTAGGAAGTTCAGCGGTTTAGTTTTCATTCTCACAGGAAGAATTTGCTCTGAATTTAGGGAGGGAATTCCTCAAATTCAGTCCGTTTCAGTTTGTCTTTTCCTTTATGCTTAACTTATGTACATATGTGATGTATACGTGTGTGTTCTATTTCAGAAATTCTGGTTATTCTAAATTAATGTTTCATGAAGGAATTTTCCTCCAGAAGACAATTCAACATTGACAAAATTTTGGAGAATCACAGGGCTGGGGGGACTTAAGTTACCAGGTATCAAGACCTACTATAATGCTTCCATAACAAAGACAGTGCTAGTTACATATGTGTATAAAACAAAGGATCAATGGAATGTTACGGCATACAGAAACAGATTCACTTATATAATTATCTGATTTATGAAAAAGGTTCAAATGCAATTGAATGGGAAAGGTCAGTGAGATATTTAATAGGGAAAAGATGAATTTTGATTTCCATATCCAACTATAAGTGAAAATCATTTTGATATAAGCCATAGACTTAAAAGCAACTTCTTCCTTATTTACTAAAGATCTGAATATGAAAACTGCGTTATATTTTAAGTCATGAATTTCAGTTCTATGATGATCTACTATTTGATGTGTGCAGTCACATCTCTTCTAAAGAAATGATTGTGTTGTCTATTCCTCTTGAATTTATTCCATTGCATTACATACTAAAGGTCCCTGTAAACAGGAGAGGGAGGCAGCTATTGACAGCCTTGTTATATACATTCAGAGTAAGATTTTATAAGGGCAGAGCCCAGAATAATACTTAATAAAATATTAATGGACTAGAGATGGTAATGGAAAGGGAATTAGGTGGAAGGAAATGTCCAAAGAGAAGAAGTTATTGAAAAAGGCTAAGATCAGATGTGTACAATGGTCTGTGCTTTGTGGAATCCCAGTCCTAGCATGAAGACACTGTAGACTTGAAGAAGAATTGGAGACTGAAGATAAAAGGGCTGCAGAACAAATATAGATAGCTCAAAATGTCCTCTCCCCTATGAATTCTCAATTTTTCCAGAACATGCAACCTTACAGCCTTTGTAAAGGAAAACATTTTCTTCCTCTTTTCCATAAAATGCCTATGGATTGTCCATGGTAACATTTATAACCAGTTTTGCCTTCAGTTGTAAAAAGAGATGCAGAGTACTTTCTATTTGAATACTGTCCCCTTCAGCTGGCTGGTTGTTTTGAAAGAAGCTCCAAACAGTTCATGAAAGACATCAGCCTAGCACTATCAGAATTATATAACGACATGGTAATTGGTCTCACATGAAAAATGTTTCTCTGAAGCCCTGCCACAAGAAGCTGAACTCAACAAGTTGTATTACTTTGGATTTGTATAGTATGTTATATATAAAAATCCATTTATTAAAACTGGAAACCGGTGGAATTTGCTTTTAGATTACATTGGTGTTAGGATAAGACTTTGAATATAATCTTCCATTTAACATCACAACGATGCTATTAGTTAGCCACTTATTAATGTCTATTTCCATTAAAGAAACTTAAGAAGACACAATATAACTTACCCAATCCACACAGCTTGCAAATCTGTGTCCTACTAGGAATCAGGTCTTTAGCTATTAATGTTCTCTTGCCATTAAATGATACTTCACTGGGAAGCTTTGTTCAATGAGGCAATCAGGACAAGGGAAATGCTTATAATAGATCAAGGGATTCACAGGAGACAAAGAGTGTGCATACAAGGTATTTCAAACCAATCTAGAGTCTGACGATTGTGAATCATGATTTTTTGTGGATATATTTCTAGTTTATAACCTATGCAACATCTTCAAAGGACCTTGACAATATTAAACTTTTACAGTGAGAATAAGTTGCAAAGATTAGCTGCATGATTCAGTGAAGTTTCAGTCAGCAAGGAGACTGAAAGGGAAAATGACTTAATGAACAAGGAAAGGGGAGCACTTTATTGGCTTCATTTCATTCATTTATTGATTCATTTATTCATTCAATAACTATTGAGATATTAATACGTACCACACCCTCTTGTAGATACTATAGCTACAAAAAATAACCAAACATAATCTGCATAATCTCACAGAGTTTGAAGTCTAGTGCTTGGCATTTGGTACATGCAGTGCATTTATGGGAAATGGTTCATTTATGGGAAATGTGTCATATCCTTTGAAAGGTTATGGGACTAATAAAGAAAATAGTTCATTTTCCTAAGGAACTATGGGTTTTATCAGGAAAACTGTCTGCGGCAGGCAACATTCTAACAGAAACTTATGCAAAAATAAACAAAAAAAACCCCAAAAAACAAATAAACAAACAAAAATATAGAAACAACTACCATGAGAAGTATTATACTAGATATGAAATAGTAAAACTGAGTTAGAAGGAGAAAAATGAATAGAAATTTTCAAGAAAAGGACATATCACATATATAAGGGAAATCATATATGAGAGTAGAAAAATCACTGGTTGAATCAGATGGTTTTTTTTTTTTTTTTAAAGAGAGAGTGAGAGAGGAGAGAGAGTGAGAGAGAGAGAGAGAATTTTTAATATTTATTTTTTTTTTAGTTCTCGGCGGACACAACATCTTTGTTGGTATGTGGTGCTGAGGATCGAACCCGGGCTGCACGCATGCCAGGTGAGCGCGCTACCGCTTGAGCCACATCCCCAGCCCAGATGTTTTTTTATTATTCTGAAAACTTGGGAAATGTCTGTCTTTGTGTGTGTGTGTGTGTGTGTGTGTGTGTGTGTGTGTGAGTGTACTTATATTGAAATGTCTCTCTACATGGTTTGCTGGTGTTCCCCCTCCCCCTGTGGATTGGCATTTTGCTTTGGGGAAGAAGGAAGACATTATTTAATAAAAAATACTTTACTCATATCTTTTCTGAGAGAGATCAACTGATTATCTATAAGGGAAGAATACGAGGTAAGAAGTAGGTAGTCATGAGTTGTTTAGTGTTAGTGCTGTGGTAGGAGTTAGCACATAAAAATTAACTTAATGATTGAGGCTCTTAAGACAGAATTTTATGGTCTTGACCAAAAGCTCACAATGAGTGCCTAGGAAATGGCTTTTTAAGTGTTAAACACACCAAATCTTCTCTGTAAATTCTTTAACATTAAGAAGACAGGGAATTTTACAGGATTTCTGAAGGAAAAGTCACAAATTACTGAGTGACTTTTTTCCCTACATTGTAAGAAGAAAGTTGGAAAAGAATAATGTTTCTTCACTAGACCAGCATGGTTTTTATATTGGAAATGTATGATTGTCATTTATTTCTTGCTACACTGCTGTTTATAAGGAAGAATGTTGATTCAACACCAAGTCAAGTGTTTATGGAAACTTAATTGCTTTGGTTTTATCTGTTGGTCCTGTCAATTCCTGGCATTGCTCTAACCAACACAATGCTGTCTGTATTTATATCACTGATGACTTCATATAGAGTCGCTATCCAGCTTTAAATATGGTTTTAAAAGAATTTGGGAAGTGTTGGAAAGCAGAGAACAACTTGATTTGCATGTGAGCCCCAAACATGGGTGCCAGTTGGCTGCTTCTGTTCATCTCTTTTCTATTTTCATAGATTGTTCTCTTTCTGCTTGAGCTTTTTAGCATAGTAGGAAATGATCTGCAATGACTTTTTTTCCCCTAAAACAAAAAAATGAGACACATTGGTCTAACATATGATATAACAACATGATAGAGTATTTTAATTTGGAACTATCCCAGAAAACCCTTGGGAGATAAATGAAGACTAATGTGTTTATAAGCACATAATGTTTGTTAAAATACATGCATTATAAAACTTTAAAAATCAATCATTCACTTGGGGATCAGCTACCAAAAGTTTTAGAAAACACAAACATACAAGACAGTGAAAAAGAAATCAGTATCCACGTTAAATATGACTTGAAAATATTATGTGCTAAAGAATAGTTTTATATATTCTGGCTGCAACCTCCGGAGAGCAAGATTCAACCTAGTAAGATTTCTGTGAGCCACTCATGCTGATATATCTGTATAAAATTTGCTATTGTCTTTTCATTTTAGTGGCTTCACACTTATGTTCCATGGCCCCAGACATCCTCTCTCTTCTCTTTTTCTACAGCTGAACTCTTACCTGTGAGAGTCCCATTTGTGGGTAGTTGCTTCTTCACATTATTTAGCAAAATTGTGCTTATGTTTCAAAGTCCTCCATGTAGCAAATTTGTGCTTATGTTTCAAAGTCCTCCAGGTAGCAAGGACACAAGAAGTGTAGACTTGATTAGAAACTTGGGCCAGCACATCTTAGAATCCTTTAGATCCCTTCAAATCCAAATGCATCTCACATATGAAAGAGAACTAAAGCCATTTTTTTAAAGTTTAATTTTAAGAAAGTGTGGGATTTATGGCATGTTGAACTTTTTTCCCCTTCTGTGCTAAACTTTATAGGTTTTATGATTAGTAATGAAAATCTATACAATCCTTCTATTCAACTTTGTTTTACTTCTCTACTTCTTGTAATAAATAGTCCTAAAGTTTAATAGTTTAAAACAAGGATGAATTTTAAAAAGATCATTTCGAAAGGTGTGGATAAGATGTAAGGAAACCAGTATGGACAAAGCTGTTACCAGTAATAAAGTAAAATAAGTAAATTTGTCACTCTTTGTCTGAGTGGATGAGAGGAAGGAGGAATTACTAAAATCTGGAAAGCAGGAGAGCTATGTGGGAAGGGATGCCTTGTAGGGAAATAGGATCTTAAGTGTCTAAACACAGCCAGCTCATGAGAGTCCTTCAGAGAGAATAAATGAGAAAAAAAAAAAATACCTGGGACTTTGACCAAACTCATCCCAAACCCAAGGTGCAAAGATCATGTTGATACAATTATGTAAATATATGTGTGCTAAAATCATGGCATTTGCAGGTAAATGGATGAAGTTGGAGAATATAATGCTAAGCGAAGCAAGCCAATCCCCCCAAACCAAAGGCTGAATGTTTTCTTTGACATGAGGATGCTGACTCATAATGGTGATGGGGGAGGGGGCATAGGAGGAAAGGGGCATAGGGCAAAGGGGAGGAAGGGTAAAGGAGGGGCAAAGGGGTAAGAATGATGGTGGAATGAGTTAGACATCATTACCCTAAGTATATATATGAAGACATGAATGGTGTGAAAATATATTGTGTACGATCAGTGACTTGAAAAATCGTGCTCTATATGTGTAATATGAAATAATTTACATTCTGCCATCATGTGTAACAAATTAGAATAAATAATTTAATAAAAAATAAAAATGTGTGCTAATTTCTCAACTTCAGTTGCTTTGAGACAGAGCTATATTTTCTGTTCACAAATTATGAAAGAGGTTGTTTTCTGATTGAAATCAATTTCCAAATGTTGCTTAAGATGGTTTGTGTAGGGCTTAGAAGACTTTTAAGGGGGCTGGGGATGTGGCTCAAGCGGTAGCGCATTCCCCTGGCATGCGTGTGGTCTGGGTTGGATCCTCAGCACCACATACAAACAAAGATGTTGTGTCCGCCGAAAACTAAGAAATAAATATTTTAAAAAATCATTTTTTTTGCAATCTGTATATGGGGTAAAAATGGGAGTTCATAACCCACTTGAATCAAAGTGTGAAATATGATATATCAAGAACTATGAAATGTTTTGAACAATAAACAATAAAAAAAGAAAGAAATAGCAGATAAGGGTGAATTATAATAAAAATATCATTTTTTTTCTCTCTCTCTCTCAAAAAAAAAAAAAAAGAAGAAGAAGAAGACTTTTAGGGTCCATGGTGAAAACAGCCTAATTCTGCCAAAGCCCAAGAATTTGAGGAAAGAGAGTGAAAAACTCTAGCACAAGTATTTTAGTCAGCTTTTTCTCTGCTGTAACTAAAATATCTGACAAGAACAATTTTAGAGAAGAAAAGGTTTATTTGGGGGCTTGCAATTTCAGAAGTCTCAGTCAATTTCACAGCCACATTCCTTGGGACTCAAGATGAGACTGAACAACATGGCAGGGTGATGACAGAGGGAAGTGACTCACATAATGATCAGAAAGCAGAGAGAGAAGCTCCACCCACTAGTCACAAAATATATACCCCAAAGCCATACCCATAATGGTCACCTCCTTCAATGCACCCTGCCTGCCTTCAGTTACCATTCAGTTAATCGCATAAGGAGAATAATTCACTGATCAGGTTAAGGTTTTCATAAACCAATCATTCCACCTCTGAATGTCCATATGTTATCTCAAACATGAGCTGTTGGGTGACATTTCACATCCAAACCATAAGAAGAAGCTTGGATTAAAAGGTCATCTTAAGTAGTTATAACTGCTGAGAAGAGTGGCTTAAAGAGTAGGCTCCAGAATCAGAACACTGGGGTCTGAATCCTGGGGCTGTTGTTTACAGGATGACTGACACTTCACATCTCTGTTTTTTGTGTTCCCATATGAAGAACGGATCACAACAATTCCAACTCTCAGCATTGCAGTAATGATTACATGATTTTTATGTATTTGAGGCTTGTAAATTGTTCCAAGCATGAAGCATGAGTTATTTTTATCATCATTATTATAAGTCTGATATCTGTTAGAGGGACTTAAAATTCAAATAAGACCTCAAAACAGTGCAGAAAAGTTTAATTTAAAACAATGATCAACTGCCATCCATCAGAAAACATGCTATATATATATATATATATATATATATATATATATATATATAGAGAGAGAGAGAGAGAGAGAGAGAGAGAGAGAGAGTAGGGCTTAAGGAAATAGATATAACAATGAGGACAAGGAGATGGCTGCTCCCAAAATGTCAATAAACAGGGTGATCACCCATGTTGAACAACACAAACTGGAATTAGGTTACCAAGAAATCTTGCAAGTATGAATGGAAAGAAGAAAGAAGGCGGCAGTTTGTGACAAAATGGAGAGGTTTACACAAGACATAAGCAGAAAGTAACAGCATTTGATTTTGAATGTAACAAAAATTCAGCCAAAATCAAAGCCTGATTATTCAGGGCTGTACACACCATATATTTGAAGAATGTATAGAAATTGGGCAAATGTGAATCATTTGATACTGGACTTATAGTAGCCTCAGAAATTACCATCTCCAAAATAGGTGTTTATCAACAATATTTATGAAGAATCATGCCTTGGATAAAATTTGCGGCCATTTTAATTCAGATCAAAAGCAGGAGAACACGGTTCTGAATGACATAACTCTAAAATAAATTCCATTATAAAAACCTCAATAATCTGCCAACAGTCAAAAATCATAGATCCTAGTAATTTGATTACACAAATCATTAAGATCAGGCATAAATTTGTCAAGGTATGACATATTACTTAAGCCAGTTAGAGGGGTATGTGCCTGTATGCAGTTGTAGTTATTCATGAGGCTGAGGCAGGATCGCTTGACCCAGAGGTCAAGCCAAGCCTAAGAAATTAATATAACCCTATCTCAAGTACAGACAGGCAAACAAAACTCTCTAAGGGCTGGGAAAGTAGCTCAGCGGTAGAGCATCTACTTAGCACGTGCAAAGCCCTGTGTTAAAACCAGAGTACTGCAAAAAAAAAAAAAAAAAAAAAAAAAAGCAAGCAAGCCAACTTATATTTTATATTTAAGGAGAAAAACAAGGAAAGCATATCAGCCTTTTTAACTATTTACAATGGCAATATTCCTAGGTAATAGGGACTATCATAATCTCCTTTTTACAGATAAATTGATTATGGTTCTAAGAATAATCTAAAGTCTCAGAATAGTAATGGCAGAAGTGAAATGTAGGCCCTTTAGCTTCAGAGTCTAAATTGTTGAACATTAATCATTAAGAAATTTTTGTCACTGTGCAAACATTATAAATAATACTTTATCTGCCACATTAGGGTTGTCTCCCCCACTGTCTGGCCTTATAACCTCTTACCCTGCTCAGGCACTAGCCATAGACCTGTGTCCTGATGGAGCAGATTCATGTCTCAATCTGCATCTTTGTCAGCTTTGGTATGAGCCCAGGTGTAACTCTGAGACTGTGCAGGTCCTTACAGCTGTAAGACTAAATGTGGCCCAGCTTAGAGTCAGCCTTAGTGAACAAGGGATTACCCTCACCAACCCTACCCCAATGTTGATCAGCATACCATGGTGTAAGACTCTCTTGCCTGGGACTATGACAGAGTAATAAGCATGAAGTTTTTCCTTGAAACCGTGTAAGGCTGATGAAATCTAACACTACAGATCCTACAAACCTCCATTCCCAGGTCATTGCCTATGAACAGAATCCACCATTCTAATTGTTCACTTGAACATAGCTTAGTGAAATTTTTTCTTGGAATTTGACAGATCTGAGCAAAAGTTTTAATTTTTAATGTTTAATTCATACTGCTATTCAAAATGTGCATTCTTTTATGAGAGAACATTTTGCTTATCAAACAAATCTCTAATGTTTTGTTTAGTAAATAAACGCTAAAGAAAGAAAAATATAGCTAGGCATGGTGGAGCTTGGCTTGTAATCCCAGCAGCTCAGGGAGCTGAGGCAGGAGGATCAAAAGTTCAAAGCCAGTCTCAGTAACTTAGGGATGCCCTAAGCAATTTAGTGAGACTGTGTCTCAAAATAAAAGATTAAAAAGTTTTGGAGATATGGCTCAGTGTTTAGTGCCCTGGATTCAAACTCAAACTTCTGTACCAAAAATGAAGGAAGAAAAGAAGGAAGGACGGAAGGAAGGGAGGGAGGGAGAGGAGGAGGGGGAGAAAGGGAAGGAAAAATTGGTTTATACTTCCTTTGTTATAACACACTGATCATAGGATTTTAACATAATTTGATTTTGTTTTACACATGTTGTTAGACTCTTGGTATATAAAATTAAATTCATTTTACCTAGAGTACTCACCAAGCTACTAACCAAGATTGCCTTAACATTTCTCTCAGTTTTTTCTAAACTTTAGACAGATTTTTTCTGACTAGAGGCTCCTTACCTCACTTTTCTTAGAGTATTTATTTTATAGACCTTGCAATTGTAAATTCTTTTTCTGCTTCTTTGAAATGTAGAAGGTTGTGAAATCATCACTTTGAAATATCATCATAAAAAAAAAGGCCCTGTCTTATGGACTCTCTAGGAAGAAAGAAGCCTAACTTCAATGAAAAAGGAGTAAACACAGATGGTCTAGTCACATTGACCAACCTACCTGGTGAAGTCCTCCAATGCTTTTCCTCGAGCTGGCCCGAGTATTTAAAAATCCTCCTATCTTCTGTCTCAATGTAGTTAAGTTTAATCTCTCTTTTCTGTAGCAATAGAATTTTAAACCTGTATTACAATAATCTTGAATGAAATTTTCCTTACCATCTTTAACAAGTGGTGTATGCAGATTTTTCTTTATAGTCTCTTTTTTACTGTTTCCTTACCAATTTCTCATCATCTTTTATACTCCAGGTCGATGTTATGAAGTCTCTATTTCAAGGAGACGACAGAGGAGAAATGCTCTGGCCTTCATTTTATAGTATAAAATATTTTCCATCCTTCAGAACTTATTAATACATTATTATGACTCTAAAAATTGTGTTATGTGAAACATAAAATTTGTCAGACTATTAAGAGTATCATTTTATTCAGTTGATTGTGAAAGAAAGTATGTTCATAAATCAGAAACATCTTAAAGGAAAGGAAGAGTGTGTGGTTTTTCTAAGGGCAAGTTAACAAAGGAGCCAGACACACAAGCATGAGAATGGCAAGCTAGAAGAGAGAAGTCTCTGACCTAAGACTGTGTGAGGGCAGGTTGGCCTCTGCACTGGTGCACATCCCCACAGGGGAGGGTTTCTCAATTGTTGCTTTGCATGAGCATATGGCTCAGATAAAATTCAACATTTTCAGTTATGTGCATTTGGTTAAACTTTCAAAATATTTGTATGGTACAGTCATTCTCATTTTTTACTGTTCATTTTTTTTTCTGTATAGTATGCTAGAGAATTGTGGTTAAGAGTTAATAGTTAATATTTATAGTGAAGTCTATATATGGAAAAATGTGACAGAAATGAAGGTGCTTATGTCCTTTATTTTCAATGAGAAAATTCATTTCTCTCAAAGTAGGAGTTTGTTTTAGAATGTTAAAGATTATAGAACAGTTATTATATAAATTCTTTCCATTTTTGGTGACTCTATAAATAAACCAAGACATATTAATGCTTTTGCAATTTTTTTTTCAGTTCCAATTGGCTTATTCCTTTGTTTTATTAATTAATGCTTTCCCCTACAACATGAAAGATTATACTTAACCTTCCATGTACGTGCTCAGAGGGCAAAGATTGCCTGTCATACTAGAATTATTTTTAATTATTTCAACAGATGCATCCCTATGTTCTAGTTTCTCTGTAAGAGAAGCAGTCTCTGGTAGGAATCTTGCTCCAAATTGTAGAACTGCCCCTTATCAGAAAGACATGAGGATTTTATTTTTCCTTTGGAGAAAGCTACCAAGCAAATACAAATGTCCTATGACCATCCCATAATGTCTTCTATACTCTGACACTATTTCACCCTAGCCTTCAAAGAGGCCATTACCCTTTGCTACAGGATAATTGGCTCAGAATTAATTCTGGTCTCCATTCCCTATTGCAAGAGCCCTTTTATTTCCCTTGTAATAATACTTTCAAATAATGTCTGTCTTCACTAAATGTGGATATGTTTTTTATTTGACATATATGTCACAAGTTCATTTTATATTTATTTTAGAATTGTGATTTTAAAAAAGAATTATCTTAAGTGACAAAATGTGGAGATTCCCTCACCCTAATTCACCAGATCTGAGAAAAAAATATTCTAATTTAAAAGATACAGGGAAGTTAACAGATTTAGCAGCTGATTTTCTACAAGCAGAGAATTTTGATTCATCATGTAAAGAACAACATGTAACTACCTCTCTCTTCTTTTTATTTCTTAATTTTCATTGTGCTAGGCTTCACTTTGGGTTGCTGAATCCAAAGGTCTTCTGGTTTAACTTCTACAATATGTGAGCCTCCTAATTGTCTTTAGCCTGGATAAGTAAAGGAGGGCATTAAGGGAAAGTGGGGAGAGTTTAAATGGAATTTTCAATCCATTATTCTTGGTCTCACATTTCTATCATTCATATGTATTTCTCTTTTTTATTGGTTTTTTTTTTAGTTATAGATGGACACAATGTCTTTATTTATTTATTTTTATGTGGTGCTGAGGATCGAATCCAGTGTCTCATGCAGGTGAGGCAAGTGCTCTAACACTGAGCTATAACCTCAGCTCTCATATGAATTTCTGTTCCCCAAATTGGACCATAAATTCATATCTTTTAAATTTTGCATTTTCCCCTGAGAGTATCATAATACTTTCCTTATATTTTCTAACCAAATATATGATAAACTAATAGTCACCAGATTTGTTTATAATCCAAATTGCCAAAATCTCTTAAGAGTTCGTTCTATATTTTATATGAAGTGAAATTTCTTAAAGGAAAAGCTTTATCTGAACTCCAAGTATCATCATAATTGCCGTTATGAACCTCTGTATTTCTACTACAGCAATCAAGACAGATTCCTCCAATTTAAAAAAAAATAACTATTTATAGTTTGAAAATTTTCAAGTGTGAGAATAAAAGGGATTTTTAAAATGAGTCTTATAGATTTTCTACAAAGGGCTTCCCTAAATCTAAAAGAAGAAATGACTCAGGAATTCCTCAGTTTAGGAGTAGAGGGTGAAATGTGTTGTAATTTTAGAAGAGCCTGTAAGTAGTACAGATGGGATGCAGAGATAGCCAGGCAGATGGTGCCAAGGCAAGAATAGCAGCTGCCGATGAGTGAGAGCTGAGCAGATGGTGCAATGGCATAGGCCACGGCTGCCTTCAGCTGTGAGGAGTATAATAAGTTCATGTTCGAAGATTCTGGAACAGCTGTCCTGAAGCTAGTACAATATGAGGTCATTAATTTCAGTGATCATTTGGTAGTGTGCACTTGTGTTCAGGGTTAGGTAAAGACAACCAATGATTATTGAAAAGAAGAATGACACTAGAAGAATATAGCCATTGATTTCGTATTTTCAGCAATCTGATGGAGTAAACAAACATTATTTAATTTTGCATACTGGCAGGTATAAGAAGGAGACCTAATATTTGCATCAGGCATTATTGTGGAGATTTTTCAGGCCTTACCAAGACATATTATGTCTTAATCCTTCTTGCCAGTTTTTCTTATCATATGAAAACTCTCACATGCATGAGAATCAAATGGGATATTTTCTAGAAAAATACAAAATTCTAGGTTAATTCCTTAAACTATTAAGCCAGAAATTCTAGAAGTGAAGTCATAAATGTTATTAACAAGCTTGTCCAGGAAATCTCATGGACACTAAATTTAGAGTTCCTAACTAAAGATATTTTGGGGGGAATTTAACATAAAATCTTTATGAATAGTTAATTATAAGAAAAAGAAATTGTATTTAGGACTTACGTATATGGGAAGTCAGAGAGTATGAATTTGACTTATCCATCTCTCAGGTCTTCTTGTCTTTTCTGGACCTCTCTCTAGAGACCAGAAAAGTTTACCTTCCAAACAACTCTTCTATTCAGTTCTGAACATAACTCTATGCTAAACTGGTCTATACTGTCACCCCAGGATACAGTAATCCCCAGGTCTGCTTTGGGGACTGTTATTATAGCTCAGCAAAAGTAATGACTAAAGAGTAAGTGAATATGTATAATTAAGAAATTGAGGGTCTGGGGATGTTGCTCAAGCGGTAGCACGCTCACCTGGCATGCGTGCCGCCCTGGTTCGATCCTCAGCACCACATACCAACAAAAATGTTGTGTCCGCCGAGAACTAAAAAATAAATATTAAAAATTCTCTCTCTCTCTCTCTCTCTCTTAAAAAAAAGAAATTGAATATAGCTGGAACAGGTAAGGGTGGACATGAAAAATAGGAGGGCAGAGAAAATATTTATATGTTAAAAGATTTAAACTTTCTTCTTGAGAAAATTTTTAAAAATTGAAATATTTATTCAGGTAGTTTATAGCTTTATACTATCAATATAGAAAGATCATCTTTATCATCCCTCTGATATTTAGGTATGAATACCTTTCAAAGGATCCCTGAAATTTAAGGACTCTTAGAAATAGAATTCCTCTCATATCTCCACTTTTCTGCATCAAAATATGCCCCTTTTAAAATTGATAAAGGAATTAAAAATTAGAAGATTTATTATAGGACTTAAAATTTATAATTCTGAAATACTTCATTTTTAGAAAAAGAGTGCTGAAGGGTATTATACATATTAGAAAGGAAAAAATAAGCCATGGGTAAAATGTTATTCATGCAAGAAACTTATATCTTTGTGTCATGCTGGCAAATATGTTTATAACTGCTAGTACTCTGAAGATGTCCCAACTTACAAGTGACTTTCTATATCTCTTGACCTAACTATTCAAAAAGTGTTAAAGATGAAAATATATCATCTTTTTGGACTTGTGATAATATAATAAAAATAGCTTTATGGTATTACAGGCTTACAATATGGTAAGTGTTCAACATATGTTTGTTACTTTATTCTCATAATAATACTATTCAGATGTAATTTAATAATTCCAATTTTATAAATGTAAAAAATGATCCTTGAAGAAATTAAATAATCTGGCCAAGATTGCTTAACAAATGTGTTAAGAAATGTAGAGTGCTGGGGATGTGTCTTAGTGGTACAGCACTTGTGATCTAACTTTATCCTTATCTTCCTATTTTATACAATGGATGTGAGGACAGTACCCCCATAGCATACCTAAGAGTATTAAATAAAATACACATATAAAGTGAATAAGATAATAATTTAGGCTCATATTTGGATCATGTGGGATCTAGAATCACCACAGCATTGGAAGAAAGGGCTGTAGTATTGCTTATCAGTCTGTTTTTATTTGTAAGCCTAGAAGTAACTCATTTCACATTTGCATATTGTCCAGAGGTATTCAATGGTCCCACTAACCTCAGAGTGCTAAGAGGGATAAGTAACTGATGGAATATTTGGGGAGCACCAGTGTCACTCAATCTTATATGAACCAACAAAATTGAGTTCAAAATTATTTCAATAAATGAACTCCATGCAATGAACTTTCCTCTTAGAACTGCTTTCATAGTGTTCCAGAGATTTCAATATGTTGTATCTGTGTTCCCCTTCCCTTTTAAAAATGTTTTAATCGCCTCCTTGATGTCTTCTGTAACCCATTGTTCATTCAGTAGCATCATTACTATCCAAAGTACATGTATGAAGACACAAATTTGTGTGAATATGCTATGTATACAACCAGAGATATGAAAAATTGTGCTCTATATATGTAATAAGAATTGTAATGCATTCTGATGTCATATATACATAAAAATGTACATTAAAAATTATTTCAAGAAAGGACTGCCATAAATCTTAATTTTGTCCAAGATATAAATGAAATGGATTTAAGTTGGTGGAGGGACTCAATCCAACTTTCAGATATTTTGGACTATGTAATCCAATACTTCACAATCTATTTTAATTTTTGTAAAAATTCTCATATGCTAAATAGTCCTTATTTATAGACTTTTTTAAAAAAAATTCTGACATTTATCCATCCATGTTATTTAGGTATCTGTAATTACTCTGCCTTTTCACATACTATAGTGAGATTTTTATATACCCGAATTTTAAAGCCTGAACAATCGAACTGGTCAAATTAGAGGGTAAAAGTTTATGCCTTCTTTTTTTCTCAAGAACCAGTTTTAAGGCACAACATAACTCCATAAACAGCAAAATGTTACCAGAAACTCCCCACTTTTAAAATACAAGGCCTAAATAAAGCATAACAAAGCAGTCATGTTTATTTACAATATTAATTAAAAACTTTCTCCATAACACACAGTCATGCATGGCAATTTTTCCCTTGTCTCTTATTAATGTGATAATTCTTTTGAGCTTTTCTTGTCTGATAATTTCATGAGTACATTATGAAATTATGGTTAACATTTTACAAATATTCAATTAATAAAAGCTTATTATGCCTGCAAATTTTCCTACTTCATTACCTTCTGTCACTACATAATAACCATAACTAAGGAAATAATTACTTTCCATTCTAAGAATTCCTATAGGAACAAATGATATTTTTCTGGCAGTGTTCATGAAAACTTGAAGCTATGCCAAAAATAAATCATGAGAAAGTGCTGTTTGTCATGATGCTTAGCCCCAAAATGGGTTATTGTCAGCATTCAGCAGATGTGAGGTGATGACACAGTGGCAGGTCATATTTCCAACTAGACTTGGCAGTCCTTTAAGTAATAGAAGCCAACGCGTGTTAGCCTTGACTTGGGCTAGAACACCCCTTGAAAAATCACTTTTCCTCATTAACACATAAGCAGCCCTATTCTTGACTAATGAGCATATCTTTTCTTAAAAGTAAATACCCAAAAGAGTAGGTTGTATTTCACACCCACGTTATGTATAAACTGCCTCTTCAGAGGAATTATAGTCAGAGGACCAGTGGACTTGGTGAAGGTGAACTTTATTTCGGACAGAAGGATACTTCAGTTCGGATGCCTTTTAGGATGCTAACCATGCCTATGGGGATCTAGGTGATTATTATGACCAGTTAACATAAGCCTTGTTTCTAATTTTTTTTCTGATTGTAGATACATAGGCATGCTTATAGAAATTCCACTTATTTTAGGGGAAATAATCCCCCCAAATACCTTTCCTACAAGATGTAGTTTCTTTTATGAACACAAAATTAATTCAATTCATTATTTTAAAACACTCAGTTACTTGATCTTTATAGATAGCAGTTTCAAAGACTATCAAGAAATTAAAGCTAATCTACTCTTATGTAATGAGAATACAACCCCAAAATGATATTGCAGATTTACTTTTTCTTTTTTATTTGTTATTTTTAGATATAAATGACAGTAGAAGATATTTTGACATATTATACATACATGGATATAACTTCCCATTCTTGTGGTTGTACAAGGTGTGCAGTTACACTGATAATGCACTCATATAGAATATAGGAAAGTTATTTTTAAGAAGACTATAGGGACAGGAGAAAGGAAGGACAGCAGAATAAAATAGACATTATCATTGCTGTATGTATATACGTGACTGCATGACCAATGTGATTTTGCAACTTGTAGACTCAGAAAAACTGAGAAATTATACCCCATCTGATTCAAATGCATGACATGTCAAGATCATTGTTCTGTCATATGTAACTAATTAAAACAAATTAAAAAAGTAAAAAAGAAGACTATAGGGAAATATATATTAAATAAATTAGATATAAATAATCTATTATATATATATATATATATATATATAAAACCTTCACTCTTGTTTTTAATGTACCAAGCTTTTCTCAACATTTTTGTAGTCACCAAGTTTCTAATGTGCTTTGCACTCTTCATTTTAGGTAATTTATAAAGTTATGCTTACTATACCTAAACTTAGGTGCTAAGAGGAAGACTTACTATTTTATAAGGAATGTTAAGGACCTAGCTTCATGAGTATTCTTATAGTGTAAATGTTTTGTTTTTGGTTTTAAATATGATATAGCTTGGCAAAAAGTTTTTTGAGCAAAGTATATATTCAGAATGCTTTAGTGGCTGTCCTTTGGTTGAAGGAATAGTTTCAAGACAGTAATAATGAATGTGACATAAGCTATCATGGCATATATTTTGGTGCTAAATATTCAATCACTTTAACTCTTACAACAACACTGCATTGAATTAACAGACACCAAGAAGTTAAATACCCACCTAAAGTCAAGTAGCTGTGAACTTCTTGAGATAGGATTTGAAGCCAACATTTCTTACTTCTTGCTCATGATGCATCCATGATTCTCAACACTCATCACATCTTATAAACTTTTTTCCTCAATATTAAACTTTTTCAGTCTAGTCTCCAACATTTTGATGGAGGTCAAATACTTGTAATTTTAGTCAGTGATTTAGGGATTCAATTATAAACCAAAATACATAAAATTAGAGATTCATGGTTAATTATTTTTACTGCAGCATGCTGAATTTCTTTCATCTCATGAGATTTACCCTTTTGTTTAATAGAAAATTTATAAAACACTTTAAGACTTAAGCTCTTTCACCTCTCGTAGTAACATTGGTTATTAAGAGTGGCCAGAGTGACTATGAGAACATTGACATGCATATCATTTTGTACATCTGATTTTTACCAGAAGATCTTGCTGCTCTTTGATTTGAGCTTTGACTAATGGAGCACTTATCAACTCATATTATTTCCCAACAGAGTATTTGAATTTTGATTCATGTAGTGACATATTTGCATGTAATTTTATATCCTTTTTTTTCAACAGAGTAACTAAAAGGGAATGAAATGCCAGAATAATTAGTTAGTAAGGATTTGAGTATAGAAAGTACTTATCACAGTGTTGTTTGTGGAAGATTAGTAACTATAAGAAGATAAAATATTATAATGCAACTGAAAATGGATTCAGTTTACCTTTTGAGTCCTCCTATAAAATATCTTTTAACCTTAAATACGGATATAAAGGAAATTGGGAGTATATCAGAAATTGGATAGAATTGAGATCAAAGAAATATCAACACATAAAAATCTCTATGATGCTCTCTGTCAGAGTCAATCTTGGAAGGACAATACGCACATGGAATGGTAGCAGATGCCATATGATCAAAGAGAAAGAACAAAGCAAGCATCTCTAAGTTACCACACATTCCCATGCCATTATTAAGGATAGAAGACAGGAATTGAAGGTAAAAAAGCAAAAGAAGTGAGAGCCTGGTGCCTGAGAGCACTACAATAAAATGCCAAGGGTTCCCAAAATGGAGTAACTCAGAATGATGTGGGTTTCCTCTAGTTAACTAATCCAAGTTTTTATTGGATGACAATTTTCACTGCCGGCTTCCATATACAGAAATAACTTGTTTCATTGAAGCATATCCTGACTCTCATTGAAAGTTGATATACAGGTGTTACTGTGAAATAGAAAAAAGAATGCTGCATAATCAAAATAACAAAGGCCACTGTAGGAAATAGCAGGACATACTTTGAGTGCCACTTAAAACTTGGCTTATCTCTGTACAAATGCCTGAAAATTTATCTTGGCTAAATAAAGGTCTATAGTCACATTAGAAGAATAGCATAGAAAGTTTTAAGAGTTTGGGATTATATGATATTATCAGCATTAATAAGATTAACACATAAATACTCAAAAGAAATGGAATTTTCCAGTGGAGGACATAAATTATTCTATATATTACTGAAAGGCATGTTTATTTTCTCGTTTGATTTTTGAAATTAATTAATTTAGGTTTTTTTTTTTTTTTTTTTTTTTTTTAGTGTTATAGATCAAACCCAGGATCTCATGTATGGTAAACAAGCACTATACCAATGAGCTACACCTCTAATCCAACTTCTGCAATTTTAAATTGAATAAACCAGCAACCATTATGATTCATTCTGCTGCTTGTTCTGAATGTTGATATTACTAATTTAGGCTTATTTTTTACTGATTCAATGAAGTGATTAAATGTGATATTATAATCTTTTTAGGGCTTCAATTTTTTGTGTCAAATACTGGTTGGTGAAGTTTTAAATATTTTTGTGAAATATTGTGAAAAATATAGAATGGTGTAAGCAATTTTATGGAGTAAAATAGTTTGCAAGATAAAGTCATTGATAGCACTCCAAGTATGTGTCTTCCGTTGACAAATTGTACACTGGATAGTCAAATCTCAAATTTTCTTAAAATACTCTCTCTCTCTCTCTCTCTCTCTCTCTCTCTCTCTCTCTCTCTCTCTCTTTCTCTCTTCCATCTCTCTCTCTTATACCCTCACCCTTTTAGGTCCTGATGTATGTATTTTGACTTTCTGATTTTATATCCATGTTAAAAATATACAAATTGCAAAATATTCTGTACCCCAATATTAATAATTCTCTGCCTAGTCTTTCATATTTGAATCCAGAAACCTTATGATCAGATAAATATCTTGTTAATTTTTCAACATAGTATAGTCTATTCCCTGTGATCTTTGGACTTTGTAGAAGACATAGCAAATTGTGAAACTGTCCAAGGTTAAATATAAATAGATTAAAAGTGATTTTGGAAGGTCCTATGTTAGAGTTATTCACATTGCATTTCCATTCTCAAACCACATAACGATAGGCAAAACACTATTAGTGCGTATTTTAAAATATATTCTTATACTGAGAAGCAGATTAAATACATCTGAGTAGCACAAAGGCAATGAAAAAAAATCACTTGAAGAGGCAAGACTTGTGGGCTTCAGTACTGAAAGTATTTAGTGGTATGTGTAAGTTTAATTAACAGGGAAAGCAGCTGTAGCTGTGCCTCGCCCATTGTGAAGGAGCAAAGCACTGGGTACACACCATGTTTGCAAATGGAAGGTCAGAATAGTTTGGACTGTAGTTAAACTCTGTAGTCTAATGAGCAATATATCAGAATTATCAGAGAAGGGCAGTGACAATGGAACAGATTTGAGGCCAAACCATATACTGAACCCATGTTACTGTGTTTTTTTTTTTAAGACAAAATACAGAACCAGAAATGAACATACTCATCCTCACCTGAGAAACAGGGGGAGTCCTAGAAAAGCAATCATAGGTCCAACAATCATGAAGAAGCATGTAACAAGAGAAAACAATCAGCCAGCCCAGAAATTTCAAAATATGGTGCCATAAGAGACATTAATTTTATGGAAGGATCTTGACAGGATACCTGTGTTCTGAGATAATAGTAGTAAAAAAATAATCTAAAAGGAAATTAGAGTAAAACTGAATGAACTTCTCAGAAAATTTGATAGCCTTCCAAAAATAAGCAGAAGGCTATGAAACAAAATCAGTTGACTCTATATCAAGATCTGTTGTATATAGAGAAAGAGCACATTATTATTCTCAGAAACAAACAAAAAGTTCTCCCAATATATTATCCTTCACTGTGAGAGACAATCTACAGCTCCTTCAAGTTTGAGTGAATAAAGCTGATTCTGCTAAGTGTAACAGCCTGGGATCTCACAGTTAAAAAGAAGCAAAAATTAAGATCAGATGTCCAGGCTTACTTAAGCAATGAAGAAACTCTCTTCTAATGTGACCCATACTAATTCCTTTAACCTATCAACAATCTGAGGAGCCTTCATTGTTATGAGCTGCCTTGTGAAGATTAAAGGTAGGAGGGGAAAAAAAGCAACTTGTCTCAAACATTTATCTCAAAGTCAATAAACTTGCCATGTTTTTAGGTTTCTACTTTCAAAGACACCAATTGTCATATCTTTGAGATTGACATTAATCTTAGCCTAACACATGATTTGCCTACCTTTAATCATTTACAATTACCTGTGGCATTCTTCATCACTGCTACTTGATTTAGGCAGAATTTCCAGGAAAAAAAAAAAAAAAGAAGTCACCTGTTAGATCACCATTGGGATACTGTCTTTACCTTCAAGAGTGTATTCATCATAGATAAAGAATTATAGGGTATTTGTTAAATCATTTTATGCATCCCTGACTGTACTTAATACTAAATCAGAAGAAAATGTAGTTGCAGCCCATTTAGGCCCTCGGGGTCTGGACTGTATGGTGAGTGCTGAAAGTGCTCAGTGAGCCAAGAAGCTGTCAGCACCATGATCACTGGTGCCAAGAGAGGCCCAGGCAGACTGCTTACTGCTGGCACTCTTCTTTCCATGACAGTGACGCTGATGATGAGAAGGACACCCCTGCTGCTGTTCTGGTCCTTGTCAGAACAAGGAATCATAAGCAGATCTACAAATAGCCACTTCAGTGTCTTCTAGGAACCAAATGCAAAATATTCCTAGTGTATGTAAGGCAGGGGGATCAGAGTCAGGTGGGTATCTACAGCTATGAATAATAGCTACAAAGCTTTATCTACCTCAACCATGTTTCTATCTAGTAGCAAATATAATTAATGGAAAGTTGAGAAGAAGAGTAACTCTTCTCCTCAATTCCTAAAATTGTATTTTGAATTCCACTGCTAATTTATTTCCATAGCTACTCAGAGCAACTGCAATCTCAGATAACTTCTGGAATTTATATGAATATTTAGTTTTTATGTAAGAAAGAAAGAATCCAAAAATATAAGAATAAAATACCAATCAAATATGACAACTGATAGTTTGATTTATAATATCCTGTTCAGAGCAATAAGAACAATTAAAGAATTACTCAATAATCAGTCAGTTTTAAGAATGACTGCTTTTTCTATTGTTATATATCTAAAAAGAACAAATAAAATATGCAAAAAAACCCATGTAGTTTAAATAATATTTTCCACTGCTTGTGTTACCATGTTATCAAAATCTTGTAGAGGGCAAAAAGAGTTTAAATCTACACAAAATAGCAGCTGTGCAAGCTGGGAAAGGTAGAAATCATGAATGTACCAGCCTTGTACAAAGTGATTACCAAGGTGAGTGTTTTATCAACCAAGAGGAATAACTGAAAATGCATCACATTTACAGTTCTGTATAGATTCCACTATTACAGCTAGTTTTTTTTAAAAAAAAAATTTCAGGAATATTAAAACTGTTGAATTAAAAAAGGATTCAATGGATAGAATTTTTTATTACTATGTCATTCTTATACATTTAATATGTATTACTGATTTGCTGAAAATTTACTGGGTGGTGGAGGTATTTTGAAGAACATGAAGCAAATATCTCCATTACTGAGAATTACACAATCTAACTAAATCAACCAATTTTTCATGAAACACTATGGATGTTAATGGTTTCCTTATTTCTCTCTTGGAAATAATGATTTTCAACACTCTCACCCCACACCTATACTCAAATATTCTTTTTCTAGTTACTGCCTGTCTCAGACTAAAGTCATTGTATCTCTTTATAGAACTCTATATTAGTGTTTTCTAAATATCAACTCTTTGACATAGACTGTCTATGTTTACTATATAGATATTTTTATCTCCTGTCTTTGTGCTCCATTAAGTCTTGAAGTTGCTGCATTTGTTTAGTGAGTGCTTGATTTTTAATTAGATTTGTACCTATTCTGGAAATCTAAGTATCTGTATCTCATGGCAGAATCTATCCACAGATATAAGTTCACCTGACATAATCAAGTAAAAAATAAGGGGTCAGAGGCATGTAGGACATAGAAAATGAAATCAGGTTTTAAGGTTCTGACCATGTCCCTCTCCACAGTATGAGCTGGTTGCCTGTTAGCAGTATCCTCAGTCACTCTCTGCATCAGTCTCTTCATCTGCAAATTGGGTAGAATGATCAATCTTATTGGTAGTTGTGAAGCTTAATAAGAAAATGTACATGAAATCCTTAGGAAGGGCTCCGATACATTAAAATACTCAAGTATTTTCACATATAATTTGTGACCCTACTTCATATACATTGTAGGGCATCACTAAAGTGTTCTGATAATGAAATGAGGTAACTAATAGAAATTAATTGCTATGTATTTAAATTTAATATATCTATATTTAATTATATTAAATTTACTGTAATTAACATGTTAAATATATCATTGATTACACACTAATGATATTGATTGTATTAATGGATTAAATTCAATTTAATTAACATAAACTGAACACTTGTACTACTGTGTTTGACTCAAGTATTTTCCTCTATGAAATATTTAATTGTCAATATGTAGCTCAACACTGAAGACTGATTTTGTTAGTAGATATGAAGTATAGCTGTCAGGGCTGTGACATAAAAGCTAACTTTCATTGCAGCAAGTAATAATTAGATTCCCAGCCCAAATACACATATATAAAGCAAGGGAAAAAAATTAAGCATTGACATATAAAGAAGTATCTAATAGCGGATTCTTTTATCAAGAAACTGTACTTCTCACGGTGGGATATCATTTGAAATGAGGATGATTGTCTTCCATCTAGGTGAGAGATTCTTTACAAAGACACAAGTGAAAAATATTTAAAGCAATTTGAATTTTTCTCAATACAAAAATGTTTGGTTTTAGCTTTTTGACTAAACAAATAAAGACAATGACTATGCATTATCATCATATTTATCTTTACACAGCTAAATGAATTACTTCTGGAAAACATTTAAGTACATACACAAAGAATTGGAGAAACATTTGAAATGAAGATAAAGCTGTAATGTATGGCCTGGTGGTCAGGAGATACACTATAAAGTACATGAGGAAAGAAGGAAAGGTGGGCCAGTCCTAGAGGGAGTCTTGTATACCTCACTGTCATATGTAATTGATAGTGCTGAGCGTCCTATTGCATTGCTTGATACAAGAGCTCAGCTTTTTACATATTCAACATTTAGATGATCCAGAGACTCTTTTCTTTTATTAGGGAAACATGAGCTCTCTTTCTTGGATTTTGTGGGAATTTTAGAGGTGAAAAAACAGAAGAAACATATACAGACCTATCCTCCTGTATCTCTAGATGACTGAGGTTCTGTATAAAGCAGTGAGAGTCTAAATGTCATCAGTTATCATTATCCACTGGGTGAACAAAACTAAAAGACATTAGTTTTCTAGATCTCACCAACTAATGTTATGATACTTAGTTAACCAAAATTCATAAAATAAAGCAGAGAGTGCAGAGAAATGATTAAAGTTTCCAACAACTTGTGTTTACATTTATTTACCTTTAAACAAACTTGCCTGAGGAATTGACAGCTTGATGCCTCTATCTTATGTAGATCACCTAAGCCCTGAAGAGAGGAGAGAATCATTTTAGGAGGACCTTAAATGAATTAATCAAGAATGATTGATTAAACTTAAACTTGATCTTGCCAAATGGACATTGAAAGAGAGTGGCAAGTAAATTTATCAGAGCTTATATAAAAAACAAAAACAAAAAAAAAAAACAAAAAAAAAATCCTTTCAGAATGAAAATTCCAATTTCAACTATAACTAGTATCTGGCAATACCTAACACTCTATTATGATAGAAACCTCTCACTTACCCTGGATTCTGATGGTTTTGAAGCATCTATGCAAGATGTGTGTGTGTATGTGTGTGTGTGTGTGTGTGTGTGTGTGTGTGTGTGTGTGTGTGATATGAATGTGTGCTTTTGTGTGAGAGCACCTAATACCTTGTCCTGCATACTCTGGTTGGTAGCTATTCAGTCATGAATGGGTGAGCAAGGAAAAGACAAGGAAGGGCAAATGAAAGCCACAGCAGCCTTATCTGACAGATAAGCCCCTGGAAGATGGGGAATTTCTGTGTTAAAACCTCTCCAGCCTTAATTAATAAAAATATCATTTCTGGACTTCTCCTTATTATTTCCTGTAACTGAAACTCCAATATCACAGCCTCCAATCACCCTGATAGCCAAAACCTCAAGAACCTCACAAAACTTGATGGGGGATATTCAAAGGGTAATGAACCAATTAAGGGGGCAGGAAATTGAGGCAAAAACAGGGCAACTCAACAACAAACTCAGTTTAAGAGGATGAGGAATTGAAACAAAATAGAGGAACTCAATTTCCTGCAAAACTTCAACTTTGAGCACCTGATCCTCTCTTGTAGGTTGTCCATGTAGGTCCTATGCCTTCAGTCAAAAGTTAAGAGGTGGACTTGGGTGGAACTCTGGAAATTTTCAAGACTTCCAATAGAACTGGAGGGCAGGGGGGATGTGTTGTTTCTCTCTTTTATGAGAGGATTCACTCTCTCCCTTGAGAGTATCTCTTTTCCGCTTTCCTCTGTCCTCTCTGATAAACTCATTCCTGTAACTTTGAGCAACACATCTGAAACCACTCTAACCTGATCCCAAGAACCCTGGGTGATCTGGAGGCCTTTGTGCTGCCTTAATTTCCAAGAAGGCCCACACTCTGCAACACTCCCACTGAAAATGAGCATACCACACAGATTTTGATTCTATATTTCTTCTCCAGGATCTCTTATTTTTAGATAATCATACATCTTTTGTTTTCAACAAGCCAAAAGGATTCTGAATTTACAATGAAGACTCAAGTTCAAATCCCAGGTTTGACATTTACCATTTTTTTAATCTTGTTTGAGTTTCACCTTTCTCTGAACCTTATTTTCTCATTGATAAAAATGATGTCACTGATCAAATCACCTTCTTGTGTGGATGTCTGTGATTTCATAATTCTTGAACTCCAAGTTCTCTTATTCTGACTGTGCTTCTTTCTACATCAGCAGGCACTTCACAATGTCTGTATAAAAAATTACATGATTCTTTGAAAATTGGTTAATCTCCACAAATTTACTGAGCCTGGGCATTTGTTTATACTATGGTTTTTAGTAATTTGTGGATATGTGTGTGGTCAAATGTTAACCAGGATTTATCTTCTAAGTCAAGAATCTTTACATAAGGTAAAGACACATGAAAATCTGATTAAAATGTGAAAGTAATTCTTTTGAAGTTCACAGAAAATCTGAGATTACTTCCTTCACACACATACTTTTTTTTTTTTTCATACTAGGGATTGAACCCAGGGGTGCATTGTACCACTGAGCTATATCCCTGGTCCTTTTGATGTTTTAATTTGAGACAGGGTCTTGCCATGTGGCTGGAACTGCCCTCAAATTTACAATCTTCCTGCCTCAGTCTCCTGAGTCAATGGGATTACATGCATGTACCACTGCTTTGGGATTACATTCATAAAGGGTAGTTGGGAGCATGAGGAGAATCAGAATCTACTTCATGTTGTAGATATAAAAGTGTAGTAAAAAATTGGAGGAAAGTATATTTTAGCACAGTAAAATATTTGCAGAATAGCAATTTGCAAATGAGGGCATTTGAGGAAGAAAGTTTGATTTTTCTATAATTTGTGCATCTTAATTGCTGAGATAGGTAAAGAAAACTTTCTCTAAATATGAAAAGAGTAACCATTTTAAGAATAAATTTTTCTGTTTTAGAAGAATAGGTTTGGAGAGAGAAAACAGGTCATAATCTTCATTTATTATTATGTGACTCAAATTATTATTTCAACAAAATAGTGGATAGGCTTATCCCCAATATAGTACACTTTTTATTAGTGTTCCTGTGTGTTGTTACTGCTTTACTGAAGAGAAGATGTACAGGTTTGAAATTTGTATTTCTTGGGAAAGAGATAATTTGGAAGTTGTTGGGTTTGTAAAGTTTCTATCCTCCCCAACTCCTGTTCTCTCTCTCTGAATGATGTCCTAAATTGTTTCACAAATCTCATCTTTTGGGAACGCTCAGTATTGCGTCTCTGGAGCTTTAATAATTTATCACCTTTGTATTATTTACACAAATTAACCACAACATTAACTCTTTCTCTGAGTTACCTTTGCAATTGCAAATGATACCATTGCTTTAGTGACTTGCACAAGCCATTAATCAGAGATGTTTTTAATTAAATGTAAAGTGATAATTGCCTTTCATAGGCAAATTTAGTGTGTGAGACATAGAGACAAATTGAAAGAGAATAGTGTGGATTTTCCTTATTTAGTTGGATTTTGGTAATACTGATTGCTCAGATCTTCCTGCTTCCAGAGTAGCTAGGAAGACTGAAGAAAGGCAATATTGCTGAAGCACAGTGTTTTAAAAATTGCCACCTGAACAGTGTTATTAGGAAAGAGCAAACCCCATGCTGGTGAAAGGTGACAAATTGGCAATCTCAGGGAAGAATTACCTATCTAGAGACTGGGTACCAGATTGACATTGACTGGGATGAATCCTCCCATTGCACCTCCATGGGCTCATCTCTGCCAAGATCAGAAGGAGCTGACAGCCTCTGAAATGCCTGCTCTGGATTCACATCTTGTGACCTGTTTGGCTCCTGGCCTCTCAGCAGAGACCACCAGCAGGGGAGCTAATTACTGCTAGTATATAACACCAACCCTCTCCCCAAGGATTAGCTGAATGGATATCACCTCTTTTATAGTCCTGCTGTGAACAGCTATTACCCAGTAAGGACTTGTCCTCAGTAATGATAAAGTGGAGCTTTGCATCAGAGACCTAGAAGAAAGGATCTATAATGAATCCCAGGAGTCATTGCAGTCTCTACTAGTCTTACTCTAGTCCTAAAAGGACATTTTTTAAATCTTTGTAAAATTTTTTCCTTCCTTTTACAGGCTGTATGTTTTTGCTTGCTGTCTGGTCTCCATTTCTCTCTGCATAAGCAGTTTTAGGCTTTATTTAAATGTTGCATTTCCAAGTGTTCATGACTTTGTGCAGGGCTTGCTGCACATCACTCATGCCTTATTTTGCGGGGTGAACGGGTAATTAGCATCTTTCACAATTAGCCAGGATTTGCTCTGCTAATTTCATTCCCTGATGAAGGTGCTAACTTGGCGTGAAATTGTAATATGTTGAGTGATTTATTAAGTCTACACTGATGGTTGGAAATCACATGCCTGCCTTTACTGTTGAGAAAGTTAACAGCATCCATTTGTAAGAGATGGTATTTGAAAAGTGATGCTGGTGTGATTGAATGTGTGAATGTATAATGAAGTCAACCCAGATAGCCCCTTTCTGATTAAATTGTATTAAAATCATGCTGCAGTTCCTTGAAAAGAGATTCTCAAGAAAGAAATATGTGCTTATCTTTAAGAGCAGCTGTCAGTCACAGTGTCTGTCACTGCAGGCTATTGAGGGAAAAGTCATACCTGTTTTTTAAGCAACAAATAGAAGACTTCATGCTGAAGACTCTTTGCCTAAACAAGCTGTATGTATGACTTTTAAAACCACAGGCTGCAAACTTCTTGAATAAATCACCAAATTAAGCAATTTGATACATGTATTATAAGATTTTACTGCAGTGAATTTTCTTTATTTTATTTCTACTCTAAGCATAAGTCTTTAATCTTCAGTATAAGAATTTTTTTTTTTTGGTGTTAAATCTTTTTGAGAAAGGTCTTGTTATGTTGCTCAGCCCGACCTTGAACTTGCTATTCTCCCTCTCAGCCTCCTGAGTTGCTAAAATTATAGATGTGCATCACCATGCTTGAATTCAGTATGAGTATTCAAACTCTTATCAATGAGTAATGACTATACTGAAAACTGTATTTTGACAGTCTTTGAGTAATACCTGTTGCTTTTCTGTATTTATCCTGTATTTCGAAAGGAAAATATATTAATTAAAAAATAACAAAAGAAAAAGTGAAAAAATATTCCTGTACACAGGAGAAATCAAGAGAACGCAAAGAGGGGGTAAATTGACATGTACCTCTTGCTGAGCTATGCTGTGAGGACATAGTGTTTATTTAGGCAGTATTACTGTCAAAAATCATATTCAAACATCAGATGTTGATCAGAAAAAGAAAACAATAGAAATTGAGGGATACTCTTTAAAACAACTTATAGTAAATAATTGCAAAGTATTTTTCAAAAGTGTCAGGATTAAGATGCGCAACAAATAAGCCAGGTGCAGTGGTGCAGCCTGTAATCCCAGCAGCTTAGAAGGCTGAGGCAGGAGTATCACAAATTCAAAGCCAGCCTCAATAACGATAAGGTGCTAAGAAACTCAGTGAGACCCTATTTCTAAACAAAATACAAAATAGGGTTGGGGATGTGGCTCAGTATTTGAGTACCCCTGAGTTTAATCCCTAGTCCTGGCCCCCTAAAAAGATAGGCAACAAATAGTTTAGGAATGGCATCAGATTAAGAAAGACAGTGAAAGATAATAAAAAGTATGATCTTGTATTGAATTCCTATTAGGGGAAATTGCTGTAAATTATATTATTGAGACAACTGATAAAATTTGAATATGATTTTATATTAGATAATAGTATGGCATTAATTTTACAAGTGTGCTATGACTGTGTAACATGATGTCTTTGTTCTACAGAGAAAATGTTGAATTATTTATAGGAGGAAAGTCATTAGATCTGCACTTACTTTTAAATGGTTCAGTAAAAAAATATATACAAACATAAATAAAATATGACATACGTTTGTATACACTGCACGTCTATTAAGAGAAAGGGAAAGAGAAAAGCATGTAGCAAAACCTTATCAATGAGGAGTATTCAGAAATTGATTATAGTCTTCCTGTAGTTTTCTGTAAATTTTTTTTTCCAAATAAAAAGTAAAAACTAAAAAGAAAGAATATGTGGTCACATCAGAAAATAGTCTATATGTAATTAATTGCTTATTCTAAATGACATCTTTTATGTGATTTCAGTTGTAAAAGGCACTCAAAGCTCAAACAAATTTAATTTTTAAGAATAAAAGAAGCATATCCTATATAATTGTATAATTTAGTATTCTCACATATTATAAAGCCTTAGCCTTTTCCACTTGTATAAAATCACAGAAAACTGGAATATTTAGAATTGGAAATGGCTGAATAAACCTTAAAGAGTGAGATTTAAAAGAACTCTGATAAATCTTTTTGAGAGGAAAGCATGAGGTTGAATTTATAAATGATGAAATAATTTGCAGACTGCTAAATTATCCTCATTAATTACAGAGGATTAATAACATCCAAAATTAAATTAGTAATTTAAGTAGCAGCATGAATATTTTACCTAGAAATATAAAAGTAGAAAAATGAAAACAGCCAAAAGCTGAAGATTGAAAGTAAGAAAGGGGAAAGGTGGAGGGAGGTTTGTATTATTCATTAAAAACCTTAAACACAATTTTATTTTATTTTATTTTTATTTATTGGTACAGGGGATTGAACCAAGAAGTGTTTAACCACTGAGCCACATCTCCAGCTTCTTTTATCTTTTGTTTTGAGACTTGGTCTCACTAAGTTGCTGAGCCTGGCTTTGAACATGCAATCCTCCTTCCTCAGCCTCTGGAGCCACTGTGATTATAGCCATGAACCACTGCATCCAGCAAAATTCAATTTTTTTATAACTATTTATATCTATCACTTGGACCATAATTAAAATTAAAGCTTAGTCCAATTTGCACAAACATTGAAACAAAATAAATATTAGATAGATATGAGGACTTATACTCAAGTAGATTTACATGTATTTTATCATTTAGAAATCAAAATGAATTATGAGAATTTATTATCTTTAAAGTCTCTACATTTTACTTCTGAGAAAAGGGACACTGGATAGTTTAATAACTTGCCATGTTCACACAATGAGACTGAAAAAGTAATTTAAAATCATTTCTGTCATTTTTCCAAACCAACTCTTGAGAAATACAAAATGCTATTGATAACATTTTATCAATATTGGTTCATTAGTTGTGACAAATGTACCCTACTAAGATGTTAATAATGGGGGAACTGAATGTGGGATATGAGGGAACTCTCTGTACTAGGTAATTTTTTATAAATCCAAAACTATTCTAAAATAAAATTTATTAAAAATTTAAAAAATGGTTCCTCATTTATTCAACAAATATTGAGTTGGCCAGTTACTATGTTCTTGGAGTAAGATGTATAGAGCTGAACCACTTAATCAATGAAGGAGTTAATTGAATTATTACATTGCTTAATTACAACTAGCAAACATGCTAAAAGAGAAAATACCAACTGATCACAGCTTGTTTTTTTATTAATTAATTAATTAATTTATTTGGCTTGAACTCTTTGCCTCATTGCCCTGAGATTTCCTTATCAAGAGTTGTGGAATACCACATGATTTTCTGTTGTTGAGGTCCTTGAAAGTGTGAACCAAAAAATGGGGCGGGGGGATGAACTCATTATAGCCAAATAGTTTAACCAAAGGAATGGGAGTCATGGATAAATTATTCATTCTTTCATGTATTTGGAGCACAATTCTGAGACATGGTCAATGTACTGTTCAAAGGCAGATCCCACGATATGAATCAAATTCCACTTATGATTTCAAATGATGAAAACTTATATTGTGTCTGAAGGATCTAGAACAAAAGTTTAGAAACAGTAATTTTGGAGGAAGAAACATCAGTAAAGGAGTCAAGAAAGTAATCTTCAGCATTAGGAGATGGCAGCATCTAGAGGGAAGTGAAAGATAAGGAAGGAGATTAATCTGAATTAAAAGCAAATCTACTGTATTATTAGGAGGACTTATATGATAAGGGTTAGATGGCAAATAGCATTAAGGAAGAGCTTTTAGAAAAGAGGAATAATTTAAAGGGGAACATAGGATGAAAGTTAGAGACCAAAGGAGATAACAAGAAAGTGATTGCTTAGATGGCAGAAGAGAATGAGGAAAGGGACTTTTTTAGAGCTAGTGGGTTAGCCTCAGTCAGGAAAAATACCTTACTGAGGCAGGAAGGAAGGTAAAGATGAGAATGGAACAGCCCTACTATTAAGATTATTTCTTGATTAGTAGACCTTCATTCTTTCAAAGTGATTGATGAACAGTTGTGAGTGTGGCAGGGGTTTCTGTTGAAGTGTAGCAAAGGTATGGAAGCCGCATTTTGGGTAGTGAGAAAGTGAGAAGAGCAGAGAAGACTTGAATGCTGATTACATGGAGTGATCAGGAATAAATATTTTCTCTAGCAGCACACAGTAACAGAGATGTAAAAGACTGGGAGTTGAATAAACCCCTGGTTAGAGATTTTTCTGGGTGGTTTGGGCAAGAGGATTGAAAATATTGCTAAGAACTTTATCACCATTGTTTGTAGAGTTGCACTGGAAATTAATTGAGTATGTATGGTATACCTTAGCTGTTGGGAGTTGCCCTGGCTCCAAAGACTAACTTCCCCATCCCCCGAGAAGAGCCATCCAATGGTGAGCCCTTCTGGCTCACAGGATCCTTACCCACCAATCAGACTAGCCCTGCTGGCTCACATGATCCTTACCCACCAATCAGAAAGCACCCCATAACAACTGTCAAACCCTTCAACCATTAAACTGTCATAAATGTCAAACCAGCCCTAGCTCTATAAATATGCAGAGCTGTTCCTCAATAAACAGGAATTTTCTCCCACAATGAGCCTGGATCGTTCTTTCATTAGCCTTGCTGGAAGAGGCTATCTAGGTTTATTACAAGTGCAGACATTATCAACACTGTCTGGAAATTAGACATAATCATAGAATATAGATGATATGGTAAACATTAAAAATATTAAGCCTATCATGGGTTTTTCATCACCTCTTTCCTTAAAATACGAACCAGTTTTGAAGCAACTGTGATAAGAATCATATAGGAATTTTTATGCTACTTTGCTTATGTTTTTATATAATTATACATATCAGATGTTTTAATTTTTTCTTGTGGTCCTTTTCACTGTAGTGAGAGTGTGTGCACAAACACACCAATGTACAACCACCATATTTGTCAGCTAATGACACCATAAGACTTGTCCTTGAGGTGCAGGCTCCCAGGCTGATGAAACAGGGAAAGGAGAAGGCATCTAGTCCAGGACACCGTACAGAGCTCTAGTTAGTTTCCTGCTCACCCTACTGCAGTTGAGAGGAAGAAGGCGTTTCTCATTCACCAACCTCCACAGATGGAATCTTGTCTCTAGTGTCAGCTGATTCCTCTAGATTAATCCCTGAAATTGGACTTGGAAAATTGTCTCTTCAGTTTTGTAGGCCATTTGTTCATTGTTGTTTGGGGCATAAAGACACTTCTGTCATTGGAAGCAATTGACAGAATTATTTGTAGTTTGATGCTTTGTTTAGCTTCTAATTTTTCTTCTAAAATAAATGAAGTCTTAAAAATAAATTTTATTATATGTGTTATGAAAAAACATGTTAATTTTAATATTTTTGAAATAACTAAAATAATTTCAGAAGAATCTCTTTATCTAAAACTGAAGTACCTAAAAACTGGAATTAATAATAGTGTTAAAATGTATTTGTTATTTTTAAAAATATGAATTATAGAAGCTTGTTGCTTAATTTTCCAGCTTACACTTCTTTCACAAGACTAAAAATGTTTAAATCTGAAGAGATTTTAAGGATAATAGTAAAGTAATATGAACAAACTCACCCACAAAAGAGACAGTTTTCTAATTTATTCCTGGATATATCAACTGTAGGATAATTTCTGTCTTCTGTTTACTATATTAAGGGCATTACTAAAAGTGAGTTACTTTCTCTATATATAAAATTTCTATCATCAATGATTTTAGGTATCAGGAAAAATATTTCTAACGAATATCTGACCTGATTTTTTTTCAGAAAAATAAAAAACAAAATAGATTGAGAAGAATCCTTGGCTGTTTCAGTTATGGTTTTTAGGTTCAATTTTCATTTTAGCTTTATGACTTGAAATTATTTATATCAAATCTGAGGTACTTCATCTGAAAACTTGACATGGCACTTTATATGGAAATACAATGGTTCAATGCTTTCTTGCAAATGATCATCTTATTACCTTCTTAAAACCTACATTTCCCTTCTCGGTTATCATACTAATGGTACTTTTTAACATGAGACACCTTTACAGGAATTCTGGCCATGTACATGGTGCCTCTTACACCACTGAAATCCATAACTGTACCCCTTTGTTCCATTTTTCCTTTTGCTCATTCCTCTTCTTTACCCAGATTCTCAGTGTCTTCTTGTTAATTCTTTTGGCACAGCTGATACTTTGACCATGTCCTCCTCTTCCATAACTTTATTACCTCTTACAGGTGACTTCCAATTTTATTTTCGTCCATTACTTTTTGCCTGCTATGCCTATCCTCTTATAATACTACACAAGAATTTTCTAATCTGAGAATATGTAAAATCAAATAATGTATCCAAGCTAATATAATCATCTTCCCCCCAAGGGAGGCTCTCCTTTTGGTCCTCTATAATTCAGCACTTGTTCTCATCCTTTACCCAATTTCTTCCCAGTGCTGGAACACATGGGGTGAACTTTGATCTCTCCTTTTCTTATGATTCTTTTATCCAGTCTGATCCCAAATCATGATAGATTTGTCTTCGTGATAAATTCTTCCCAGGAATTTGGAAAGGTAGATCTGGAACTTGAGGAAAACAGTCAATGATTTGACCATGTCCTCCTCTTCCATAACTTTATTAGGCATTTGAGGAAGACAACAAAGAACAAAAATGGATGAAAAATACATGGTATTCTAAGGATCACAGACCTGCCTGGAAAAAGTCAAGTGGCCACAGATATGGGACATGAGGAACATTAAAATTTTAAAAATATATTGGGATTATGCAAATGTCATGTTAGTTCAGAGGAAAACAAAACAAAACCCCAAGGTGATATTCAGATTGTCAGATTGTCAGAAGATTAATCTACCAAGGATATAGAGGTTTGCAGAAAGGAATAACTGCAGTGATCAGGTATGAAGTTAAGAAGACAATGAAGAAAATGGTTATACTTCTTTCTTTTGTTGATGTAAATTATAGTAATAGTAAAAGGTTTTCTTTTTTTTTAAGCCCTCACATTTTTTTTGGTAATAAGTTTTCTAATGTTACATCATCTTTACATTTTTAGATTTACTGGATAATTATTGTTTTCATAACTACCAGTATCTGTGACTCTACAATATTTGACTTTGTTACTATTACCTGAAAGTTTTTGCAAAATACTTAAAAAAAATAGTTTCTGAAAGTTTTCACAGAACTTGGTTGTATATTGGATTAGTTAGGCCTAATCAAGATGAGGAAATTAGAGGAAACAACTGAGGAAGTTATGATGTAAGTGGTACATCTGTCTGAGAGTTGAATTTTTGAGCCATAAGACTCAGATAAAATTACTAATACAAATTGTCCTAGAGTTTTACAAAGATCAGCAAGGAGCCAGCAAGGTTGCAAAGGAGATGGGAAGGTGTAAAGAGGTGAAGTTATGTTGTAGAGGCCAGATCAAGCAGAGTCTCCAAGGCCATTGTACAGATGTTTTTATTTGGAGTATAATGAATGGCTTCAAAGACAGTTTGGGACAAAGTGCTAATAACACAATCTTTTACTTTTAGAAAAAGTTTACCCAAGTGTAACATGTATTCACTGATCATGAGGGTTTACCTCAATGACCTATTGAAAATAGAACATACCTTTATAAGTTCATGTCCTAACACCAAGGTCAGAAACCAGAAGCTAACAAGAAATCTAGAAGACTGTTCATACTTTTCCACAATTATCACTTGCCTTTATATGTCTCAGTGTCTTACTATAACTGCAGTCATTAGGTAGGAGACATGAATTCATTATTCCCTGAAATTCCTTAGTTATTATATAGCTATATTTGTTCTAAGCCATGAAAAGAAGAAGAAACACCTGTTTTCCTGTCGAACAACAATTTTCTATACTGTCTCACAAAACAGGGTTGACATTTGGCAAGCCCCAATTCCTATAGCTTATATTATTCACATGGAAAGATTATTCTATTCCTCAGACAATATTAAACTTATTTTTCTATGAAAAGAATTATCTTTATTAATTTATATTTATACTAACTAGCTCTAGTTATTATTCCCAAATGCTGGACACTGTCCATCTTTACTCTCTCATTGTTCACGTATTTTGTATTCTGCTACCATAAGCATCTTACTGTTCCCACAACAAGCTTAAGAAACCAAACCTGATTTTCTACTTATCTTCTAGGTTTTGTATATAGGATTTTTGACTGTATGATAATGAACCTGAAGAAACTTGTGATATTCTCAGAGCAGACATGAATTATTGCCATTTTTCTTTCCGTGGGTGTTTTGGAATTTTTTTAGTGAACATAATGAGGGTTTTTTAATGTAATCATTTTCACAACATTTTAAATCAATATTTCTCCTCTATTTAGAACTTCTCAGGAGATGACATTTCATGTCTTATTTTATCTTAACACTTTGAATGGGGTAGAGATTCAGTTTAATAGCATTTTATTAGTTTAATGAAGTGTCATATTAAAAATTAAAAAATCATATGTGTATATAATTTTGATCCAAGTTGTGGCATTAAACACAGAAAATTGTTTTTCTATTTTTTCTTTTAGTAAAGACATCTTGTATTTTACATTCATGATAAGATTCAAGTTGGCAGCCTTTCAATGAGTGCCTAGTATAGGAATGGGACTTAGGACAGAAGGTAAATAATAGAATCCATAAACTTAATGTAAAGATTAACCATCAGGGTGGGCAAAACATCTGAACTGAATATATGTGAATGGAATTCTTTATTGATCATGTCACAAACCATCTCATTATTTGGAGAAATGAGTTGTTCAACCACTAAAAAAGAAACAATTTTGCATGCAAAAAAATGGCAGAGCTTACAATAATAAATTTAAATCCCCATACTGAGATGTGATGTGTCAGTGAAAAACACAATGATTCTCTAAGCTATATTTCAGTGATTTTATTGAAAGGTTAGAAATTGATTTCTGGCAAATTTCTTAAAAATATGAAGTAATTTGGGGATAAAATAGTAATCAAAATCCAAAACCCTTGGAAAACTGAATGGTTATCTGTTCTCAGAGAAACCAGAGTACAAGTGGAAATTAGGTTGAAGTTCAGCAAGGCAATATGCAATGTGTCATTTTCCCAGAAGAGATGAGGTGACAGGAATGAAACACTGCCCCTGAAATGTGTGCTAATGTTTGGCAGAATATACATATTCAGACTTCTTTAAAACATTTTTTTGAAGCACAGCTTTTTCTGAGCCTTTCTTTACTTGACCAACTTTTATGGTTATAATTTAGATGAGAGAGAAGTCAAAGGCATGGCATATTCAATTTACTTTCCTACCATCATTTCTACTCTAAGAAATAGTCTCATAGTTTTCAAGAAGCGAAGCCATATTCAATACATAGACTAGTGTCTAGAATTAAATTAGTCCAGGCATCCACAGATACAAACATCTCAAAAACTTCAGAGATTAAATGTCAGACTTGCTAAAGAATTGTGTTAGAATTCTTTTCTTTTTTTTTTATCAGTTCCTTTTTGTTATACATGACAGTAGAATCCATTTTGATATAATTATACAGCATGGAATATATCTTATTCTAATTAGTACTCCCATTCTTATGGATGTACATGTTGGTAGGATTTACTATGGTGCATTCATATATGTACATAGAAATATTATGTCACTGCATTTCCTTTCCCTATCCCTTTCTCCCTTCCCTTCATTCCCATTTGTCTACTGAGTTTCTACCTCCCCACCCCTTATTATGGGTTAGCTTCCTCATATCTGTAAAACATTTGACCTTTGGCCTTTTGGAATTGGCCTATTTTACTTGGTATAATAGTCTCCAGATCACCCATTTATTACTAAATGTCAAAAAGTAATTCTTCTTAATGGCTGAGTAATACTCATGTGTAAATATCACATTTTCTTTATCAATTCATCTGCTGAAGACACAGAGATAAACCTGTTAAAAATACAGTTATTTTAGAAAAAGGCACCAACAAGATTGGAGAAATGATAACCTCTTCAACAAATGGCCCTGGAAAAACCGGAAATCTATATATAGTAGAATGAAATTTAACCCCATCTCTCACCTTGCATAAAATTTAAAGTGGTCAAAGACCTAGTAATTAGACCAGAAACTCTGCACATACTAGAAGAAAATGTAGGTCCAACACTCCAAAACATCAGTTCAGGGACTGACTTCCTTACCAAGACTCCTAAAGTGCAAGAAGTAAAGTCATTCATCAATAAATAGGATGGCATCAAACTAAAGAGCTTCTTCCCAGCAAAGGAAACAATGAAGAGTATGAAGAGAGAGCCTACAGAATGGATCTTTGGAATGATTTTCTTAGAATTATATATTACAGAGTTAGAAAAACTATTTAAGATTATTTGACTCAATTCTTCATTTCACAGATGGGAAAACTGAGAACAAGAGTGGTTAAGTGGCCTTCCTCTTGTGCATGTTCACTCACATGCTTTGAAAGCTAATTCCTTAAAGGCCAAGTCCAGACTTATTCAAAACTCCTTCTATCCTTTTCTTGTGGCCTTCATTTCCTGCTGAAGCAGAGTTTAAAAAAAAAAAAGGACAGAAATAACCTTAGAAAAACCCTAAAGCTTCTGCCACACTTTTTCTTAAAATTTACAATATCATACAAGGTTTGAACTTTTCTAATTTCCCCTTTGTCCTTTTTGTGACTCCTTGCACTAGATGCTGTCCTATTTTTTTCCTGAAACTATACTTTAATATGATTAAATTTCAATGTGACCTTGAAGTTATGACTGGCTTGTTTCTTCAGAAAGCAAGGCAAATATGTTTCTGGTAGGCAAGGAGAATAATGCACAGGGAAAAGGACAAAAGATTGCTTTTCTAGAGGTTGATCCCTAAATTATTCTGGTATATAAATTCAAAAAGATGTCAAGACTATTTTAAAGTCACTGAAAAATTTATGATCTCATGTCTACTATAGTACAATGTGATGTATAAGCACTGTTCAGCCTTTGATGAAGATTGGGGATGACTCCCCCAAACACACTCATTCCAGTTCTTCTCCAAGTCCCACCCAAGGGAGGTAAGTTGCCCTCCAGCCTTCCCTGAAGTAAATCAATTGCATATACAAAATCCCTCTGCTCCATAGCAGCCTTTGCTTCTTTCTGTCTTGAACAATGTTGATGGCTATCAAAAATTCCAACACGCCAGAAAGGAAGAAAAGGATGGGAAGGGATAAAGGGAGCTCAAATTGGGTGGAAGGAAGATACCTGAGTGATATGACTGACCTTGGCCAAAGTAGTTATTCACAACAGAAAGGAATTCACAGTAGTTAACATCGGAAGCACTTTGAACTTCATGGAGTGTGTAACTGTGAAAGTGGCCACACTATGAGTTAATAAGCATTACTGAACATGAAAAACATTAAGACATTAGAAAATGTGCAGTTTCTAGAGATGCCACATTTTAATTCTGTAATGCATATACGTATACGTGTGTGTATGTGTGTGCGCGCTATTTTAAGGAGATCATTCACAAAATGTAGAAGAGTCTGAACTCCAAATTCACAATTTATGTCTGAAACAGATGTCGTTTTTTAAAAAGATGTTATCAGTTTGCCTTGGCTCTATGCTCTGTAAATCAACTCATGCCTTGAAAAAAAATAAGAGAGAAAACACTAACTTTGTTAGCTTGTTGAAAATAGGGTAGTTAGCTGTCCCTAGCAAGTGGCATGCTTTCAGTCTTCATAATTAGGTTAAACTGTGTGAGGGAACAAAAATAACTCCCCCAAAAGGAGCTGTTTTGCCATTAGTCAAACACCACCTGGGAATCTTACATTTGTTTCTAGGAAAGAAAATGGTGTGCTCTAGAAATCTTGAGCCAATTTCTATATGGTAGTGCCAGAATATATGAGGATAAATGGCAAAACTTCATCATGTAAGAAAGACTATAGGAATGTTCAATAAAAGGAATACACAATGTAATAACTATAGAGACGTCCTCACATGTTCAAAGGTTGGATGTTGAAAGTAAAATTAAACTAGTTAAATATGGCCTCAAAGTACAGAGCCAGGATACAGAAGTTGCCATGAAAGTGATAGAGACTGATCATTAGGAAGATGATCCAAATTTGGTTGTATAAAACTCAGCTTAGTTTCTTTGGAAAGTTGTGAATTACTGTAACTGAGGCTAATGAAGAACCACTTGGGTAACTATTAGGTGGGAATATTCTAAAAGAATTCAAGCATTAAACAGGGACATGGACTAAAAAGAATAGTACGATATCTTCTAATCATAAAAGCTATTTGGAACATCAAGTGATCACAAGATCTGGACCATTAACTTCCTACAAATAAATGCTTCTTGTATCTGATAAGTCTATTTATATAACAAATCTAAAAGAACATAAAAGAGACATTTGGTACAGCCATTGAATAAAGTATGCTGGAACACCTGTATCTCTAAAATTAAATCATATGCTTAGTATGAGAGTCATTAGTTGTGAACAAATTTAAATATTAATTGAATCTTCTTTCTTAAAATGTGTGTGTGTGTGTGTGTGTTTAAAATAGCCAATGCACAACTCTTTGCTAGGTGCTTAATCCACAGATATTTTACTGAGTATTATGGGTACACAAACCTTCCTCTACTCGGAAAGTTTATCTTATCCCTCTTCCCTTTACATACACTTTCTTTTTTCATTCTTTCATCCCTCTCTGTATGTCTGTCTCTTTATTCCAAATATCTAGATGTAGATTTCAGTCCATGTATTGCCATTTATTAGTCATGTAATATTGGCCAAATTACTAATGTCATTAAGATTAAGTTTCAATATTTGTGGAAGTAATAATAGAACCAAATGCATGGTGGGAACTAAGTGAGAGTAGGGACATAGCTCTTGAAATATAATCAGTGTTTGTTCAATATTAGTTCTCAAGCTCACTCTTTTTACCTGTTCAACTCTAATTAAATTCTTCTTACACTGGATTCATCAGAATCCCTCACAAAACCTGACTTTTGCCACATTGCCATCATGCCTTCTGTTCATGGATGTCTTGATTTATCTTGGAAAAGGAATCACCTCTGACTTCAGTTTACACCTTGACACACCTTTACTTCTATTCTTGGCTTTTGCTTTTACTCAGGAAGATAGGATATCTATTCTATTATGTCAGAGACCTTAGGACTGCTTAACACTTTATGCAGGCAATCCAATTATTTTAGAGATGAGGAACCTGGGATTGAAATAAAGGGGTTAACATCTCCAATATAATACTGAATTAGTTAATAGGAATAAGTCAATAACAGATAAAGTGCTCTTTGTATTATGTGGCGTTCGATATCCCTAGCTCTAACAATTTTGAGTGAGATTGCAATAATGGAAAGAAAAGGAAAACAGAGTTTCACCAGCAGCCCTCAGTGAAGTATAGGAAAATGCTTTGGTTTTAAAGAATGAAGAAGAAATAAGGAAGAAACTAACATATTTGGAATACCTATTTGTTCAAAGCACTATGATGATTTCTTTAAATATGGACTAATCCTCAATAATGATAAAAACAATAAAAAATCCCTATTATATTCATTTTTCAATTGAAGAAACTGAAATTCAAGAGATAATATTATTTGGTGAAATTTAAATATGTAGTTAATAAGCAGCAGTGTCACGTTTTTAATCTGTGTTTCTATATATAAAATAGCTGTCTCACTTCATAGTTTTATAGCTTCAAGTCCAAACTTGGCCACTATATAATCCTAGTCTTCTCAAGCAAATAAATCTTCTCTTAGGTATTTTTGTAATGGTTAGGAAATATCAGGCTTTTAGTAGGGAGATCTTGGTACTAAAATTAACTATCTTGGTTGTTCCCTCCTATCATTCCATGTATTGGGACATTTTTTTTTCAATAATTTCTCACCCGTATACACACTTCTGATATTATTCCATTAAAAAATTGGATCCTGTCAGGTGTGGTGGTATATATGCCTGTAATCCCAATAACTGAGGAGGCTGTGACAGGAGGATGGCTGAGACTGAGGCCAGTTCTAGCAACTTAGTGAGGCCTTAACTATATTAGTGAGACCCTTTTTTTAAAAAAAGTTTGATTATATTTACAGAGATAGAGAGATAAAAAATTTCAGAATCCTATGAGTATAGAGAATATTTTAAAGTCAGAGAGAATGCAAGAATGAGCAAGGGTTCTCTTTTCATAAATGTAAGAAGTTGTTTGGATAGCAGATTTTTTACTAGAAGATTTACATAATATAAGATGTTGAAGTAGTATATTCAAGCCATATAATGTTTGTGTTTTGTATACTACTCTTTGTAAGAGGAAAAATTTAGAAAACATCAACCTTCACTCAGAGAAAAATAAAACACAAAACTGGTTTTGTGGTGTAAATACTTCCACCATAGAGGATTTCACAATACCGACATGAGTTTGATTAGTATAAAGTTGAAGATAAATGTATATTTTTTGTGTGAATGAAGTGCAAGTTAATATATGGAAGATACAACATAACTCTGTTTCAAAATAAATATTAGTATATAATATTTATTATATAAATATTATATACTAAAGTTTACTAAGTTAATAGAATGACCATTAAAATTATATGATATAATGGAAGTCACCTAAAGATGAAAAATTAGTACAGTCTTCAAAGAAGAAGAACTTTTTGTTTATTTTGAAGGACAAGGGATGTTACAGACCAAAATTAATGAAGCGTATTTAAAAATATAAAACTCAATAAGCAAAATCTTGGAGTTGTGTCACTGGATGTAAAACAATAAGATTAGGAGAAGTAGGTCTATGTGAATTTGGCAGGGTAAGCACTCTATATAGGGTTGAGGAATTATCTACATGTCATGTATGGATGAAAGAGATGGAAATCCTAAAGATGGATTTCTTTCTTAATGATTGGCATACTGAAGTTGTGAAATGACAATTTGTAGGAAACTTCTGGAGCCAGAAGTGATTGGTAGCCAATCAGGATAACAAAGTTCATAAATCCTGAAATGCTAACTAAATAGCATTATAAAGAATGTATATTCAGACAATTCACCACAGGATTAGGAAATATGGATCTCTAAGGTCCAAACATTAAGAGAAGTGAGTGTTATATGTATAGACTAGGAATGTGATACATACAAATTTCATCTGGATTCTGAAATCAGATCCCAATATTAACAGGAAGGGAAAGAATATTTATTGTATATCTTTAGGGCAAGAAAACTACAATCTAGCAGTAATTGTAGAGAATTGATGAGGGTTGACTATTAATTACCAAGGAGTATGTAAACTGTATTAGGAAATACAGAAAGGAAAGCCCAAGGCTGAAATATAGTCATTACATGAGTTATGTGCCAGACATAGTCTGAGGCTGTGATAAAGGGAGCTTCACTTGGGATTGGAATTAAGGCTAGCAGGCCTGACTTTAAGTTCACACTAAATGAACTTGCCACACAGTTGAGCTTGAAAGTCCATCTCCAGCCTGATGCTTAGATGGCTCCCTGGAATCTCAAATAGATTTCTGAGCAACCCTATCTAGACACCTGATTTGAGCAAGTCAGGATTTAACCTGGTGAAGGTCAGGCAGGACTATTGTACTATCTGGGAGTAACCCTGGACTGCCTTTTCTTGCTTTCCTCAACTTGTAAATTCTGCCACCCACACACAGCTTAGATTCATCCAGTTCTTATCGCCAGAGCAAGAGACTTCCCTGAGCCAGACTCACCTCTCATCTGTATTGCTCTAATAGTCTCTGGTCCTGAAGTACATCCTTTTAACCCCCTTTAATTTCCATATAATACTCACAGTATTCCTTGTTTAAATTCTTTTTATCCCTCATGGTAAATTCTCATCTATTTATCATGGCAATTCAAGACCTTGGCTCACCCAGACTTCTCCTTTGGCTTTTTTCCCCGTTTTTTCTTTGCTTTCCTCCCCAACCTTACTAAGCTTTCGACATTATCCATGATATTATGTCTGCTACTTTCAGCTTTAGGGCTTTGACCCACTAATCTGATCCATTTATTTGAAATATCCTCAACTGCTCTCACCAACCTACCCTTCTCCCTCACCACATAGAAATACCCTACCTAATTCTTCATTACTCACATGACATTTTGTCAATGCAGTCTTTCCAGAATCCCTCACCCCAGATAAAGTGAGAACTTAGTTTATGCTATTTTGATACCTATCATCCTAACAAATATATTTTTAATGATTACAGCCCTCCTGTAATCTATATTTCTTTCCGTTCTGTTTTGAAGCAACAATGAGATGCATAGCACAATATTTGAGCCATGTTGACAGATTTAGTTCCAATTTGGTAGAGACTAGCCTGAAAGGCAGATATTACAGTAAGCATTTTTCATGAATATGGGCCAGGTAGAGCTAATGATGAGACCTTCACCAATGTAGTGTCAGCAAGAATGAGGATCTTTAAGAACTATTTATGAATTGGATTAAATGTACTGATAGGAGGAGAAAGTGAGAGAAGGCCTTTCCTTTAGGCAGCATGTGATGCTAATGATGATCATAGGTAACTTTATGGTGGGGGGCGGGTGAGAAAAGAGAATCACTGCTGGTATGGAATTTACAAAATTTATAGATTTTTCATAAGAAAGATCTGATAAACATGCTTACATCTTGAGCTGAAAAAAGAAATTGAAGGTTAGAACCATAAACTTAGATTCATTTTACACGATTGAATAAGTTGCTACAGATAAGATTGCTCAGGAAATTTGGAAAAGTAGATCAGGAACTTACTTTTGGGAACCCTGGCCACCAGGCCTACAGAAATAATTATGATTACATATAAAACAGGAAAGGAATAAAGGGTTTGTTTTGAAACTTTTAAACGATTCTCATCAGTACTATACTTGTCTAAAGATCTAGCTTTGTAGAAGCATTTTGAATTTGGAGATTTGTGGATATAAATATAGTTAATGTAACACAGTCTATCTTTTTGGCTTGTTGTTCTTTCTTCATTTTCCTAGAAGCAGATTGTTTATGACTTGGAGAAGACTAGTGCTTTGTAGTTTAACTTATGTGATTTTGAACTCAATCATTAAGTTATTCTTGTCTTCTTATGAAGCCTATAAACTTTTCCAGTTCAAGTTGTTTAATGCTTCTGGGTCATCTAAACAGCTTGCACCAGTCTTAGTTTTTTTTTCTTACCCAGGAGGCATAGACAAGAACAAAGCAGAACCGAAAGGGTGACTTATTCCAGGGCTACCTCCTTGCCTTTGGAATTCCTTTTGAACCTTCCCAGACCCATACACATTTGACGATTTTTTTCTCTCTTTCCTTTTTGGGCTGAATTATTATTACAGTGTAAACTTTGCACACATCCATACTATAAATGCAGGAGAAAATTTGAAACATTAAACAATGATAGTAATATTGATATAATTATAATGATGATGATCATTATCATTCTTAGGATTACTGATTACAGATTTGTTACAGAGCAGATACTGCACATGAATTTTGCTTGATTATTTCATTTAATCCTTGTATCAAACCTATATTAAATGTGAATTAAGTGCTATTCCTATTACAGAGATTAGAGAACCAATGATAGACAGTAGTTTATGTTAAAATTTCATAGATAAAGACATAGAGAAGCTAGGATTCAAATACAAACCATCTGACCTCAAAAGGTGAATATGTCACTGGGAATTTTCTGCAAACTTTCTAATTTAACTACTCCTGGGGAAAACTCTTACCTCAGTGAAAGCTCTAGCTTCTTGGTCACTACTTTATACCACGTTGGGAAACAAAATAAAAGTGGCAATTACTCCATTAAAACTCAAGACATTAGGGCTGGGGATGTGGCTCAAGTGGTAGCGCACTCGCCTGGCATGCGTGCAGCCCGGGTTCGATCCTCAGCACCACATACAAACAAAGATGTTGCATCTGCCAAAAACTAAATAAATAAATATTGAAATTCTCTCTCTCTCTCTCTCTCTCTCTCTCTCTCTCTCAAAAAAATAATAACTCAAGACATCAACATGATGCACAGAGGCAGTGTAGTTTCCTCCATGATATAGTTTCATTCTTTAAAATGCTGAGAACGTGAATAAATCAGAAAAGTGATGAAAAGATTCATGCTGTGTATTTTTCTATTTCACAATAACTTTGTTGACTTCCAGACTTGGATGCACTCTGGGTGTAGAGAAGAAATGTGAAAAAATGGGGCATTCATACTCATATCTTGATTGTATGCCTAAGTCTGTTCATATTTTTGCCAAGAAAGCAATCATATTATTTACAGGATACAAATGGATAAAAGAGAAAAGTCTCATTGTTAATGAATTTGGGCCTGACATTTGGTGTTTGTTGAAAATGTTACATTTATATCATCCTCCATTTCCCCCTGTTGCAATATATCACTATCTTTCATTTATTTATTTGTCCTATACATTTTTACCCAGAAATCATGATAGAAGAGACATTGTTTTGTGTTCAAAATACCACAGTATACATAAGAAAAACATAGTCTTTATCTTTATGAAGCTTTAGCCTAAATGGAAACACAGGCATGCAGATATCTAAATGGATGAGTTCCCAACTGGGTATGTCACTTGGAGGGAAGGGATTTGTAAACCCTTTTCATTGGTGAAGGTTTCTAAGATATGACTTGCAAGATCAGTTATGCAGATGAATAAAAGAGAATATTTTAGGGAGAGGAAATAGCATCTGCTAAGGTTGGAAGTAAGTTTGAACAAGTAGCTGTAAAAGAAATCAAATAAAACTGAAGCCCATAATGAGGAGCAAAAATTTTATGTCTGCACTTTATCCTGAGGACAATGAAGAATGTAAGAAAGGTTTTAAGCAAAATTTTGAGCTTCTCTTATATCCTGGTAGTGATCAAATTGGCCATATCTATATAAAAATCAATTAGTCTGTGACTGTATCTAGAAAATATTGACAAAGAGAAAATAGACTTCTTTTCCTTTCACACTATGAAGAGAATATTTATCTGTTAATATCCTTTCCACAAAGGTAGAAACATAGTCTAATAACACAAGCATGGGTTTCTTCTGGAGGAATCATACTAGTCTATGTGTTAGTTGGGATTTGGAGTATTATTTTGAATAAAACATTTTCTGCACTATCTCACACGTAGTTTACTACTTCACTTAGATAAGGATTTTATCTCTGCAATTTGAATCATTGCAACTGACTTCTGTTAGTTCTCCCTGGATCATCACACTGTGGCTCTTAACTGATCTGTTTCCTTATGTGCTACTCTTTTCTTAAGCCTGTGGACAATAGGCATCCAAATTCCTTCCAATTAGTTGAAAAGCCCCAAATGCTACTACCTTGTGGTTTTCAGACTTAAGAATGGCCATTATTGGGCTTCTGGAGTCATTTCCAACAATTACTATGAAGGATAACCTAGTTGTCAGAATGTGGTTCAAGTCCCAGTACTGTCTGCTGCAGTTCACCTTTTCCAAAAACACTTTTACTGTTTGATGAAATTTCTCTCCTACAGTGGTCTTTTCTGCCTTTTGTATGCTAGATCCAAGAGAAAAAATACAAAATAATACTATTTAGACCAATCATGTTGTCATATACCAAATATCCTCCTGATTAGGGAAAACCAAATCACCCAAGTGGGATTCAAGTTCTGACCTGTTAGTTTGGTCTCATAACCTGTGAGATGAGACCTTGGTTATAAGTCATTTTGAAGTGTAAGAAAGTCTCTGACCTATCATTTCCACTGACTTGCAAACCGAGCATTTGGAAAGATGCTATTCAATTCTGTGGTAGCTGTCCCACGTTTTAAGTTCTCATCTTAAAAAAAAAATGAACATAAGTTGAATTCAGAATAATCATAAATTTTAAAATCAAAATTAGAAAATAGTTATACAACAACTGTTTTATCTTGGCCAGCAGAAAATTTATATTTTGATATTTAATTATAGTGCCACATTTGAAAAAGAATTTTGGAATGTGATTAAATGGAAATAAGAAGAAATAAAAAGTAAAGAGAATTAGAGCTTATATTCCTACTTTGTAGAGTTAATTAAAACTTAGGGGTTATTAAGTCAGTATTTTGAAGAGGGACTTGGATAATAGCTCTTCCTCTGTAAAGAATGACTCTCATTTACTTTGGTTCTATCATACACTAAGAAGGTAGTCTTTGATCTTTACAATTACTATTTTCCTAATTTCTGACATGTCAGCCCAATTATTTAATAATTTAATAAATGGCAAATTGAAGGTTTGTTAAGGCCAATGTATGTTGTCCTATTTCATGTATTTACTTTATGCTTACAATTGTGTTTTATGGATGAGTATTGAGGTCGTAATGGCAATTTGTAAATTCTGATTTTTCTTTTTTAAAGAAAAATAATTGACATTGAAAATTTATCTGAAAGTGTACATGGGAACTTCTGAGATTGAAGAGACTGAAGTCTCAATACCATATCATTTGTGTTGCTAATTTACTGAAATTGTTTGGAGATATTTTACTAGCAAGGGGTAAATATCCACATGCAGAAAATAAAATTTCAGCTGGGATAGGGAGAGAGAGAGGAATACAGGACCAAAGGAGAGGAGTCATTACCTTCTATATCCCTTTTGTCACAATTAGCACAGACGATGTGCTTCAAAAGCTGCTGTAAGGTTAAGTAAACAAACAAATGTTGGCAAAAGCCACTATGACAGTAGGTTTCTGGCTCCATAGCAAGATGCCCAGTTCCTTTATGTTGACTGTGATTATTTGCAGCCTTGCAGTACTGTAGCTTAATTTTTTAAAATTTAGAGCTAGAATAGAGTAAGGCTGACTAGTTGAATAAGACTGTTATATCACTGCCCTGGCCCCACATTCTCTGCTCTGGAGGCCCTGGTAGCTCTGCACAACCTGTGTCCCCTGCAAATTCAGGGGCATGAAGATCCCTTGGAAAGACACCAGGTTACCCTAGAAGCCAAATAAATACATAGCCTGACATCTTATTAATGTCTTTGTGAGACATGAGGATCTGTTGGTTGTCTCCTGAATTCAAAGAATGAACTCCATGAACACAAAGGGATGACCATGCACCACTTCACCTCAGGGACTGGCTCAGCGTTCTGGCGAAACCCTGAGGGTCCAATGGAGTTGCTGGTCATGAATGATTTACTCCATGTATAAATTTGAGAGGAGTGACCCTTATCCCTGTCTGACTAACACATTTTGGCCCCTGCTCTCGTTTGAACTGAGGTTCCCATTGGAAACTTTACAGTGTCCTGTGTTCTCAGCCATTGTCCAGTCCTTTCCTTTCCTTGGGCTGAGTTTCAGCACTGTCTGGGGCTGCCACAAGGTACTCACAGCTGCTCTATGTGCTGTAGGGTGCAGGGAATTTCAGGCCCTGGGTAAAGTCCTCCTAAAGGATAGACTGAGGTGTGGGGTGTAGCCTCTTGAGAGCAGCTGGAAGCACTGGGGCTGAGAAATCTCTTGAAATGGGCCTTATCTAGATAGGCAACTCCTTGGTACATTGTCTCCCTTAAACCCTGTTTCCATTCCTTGGAGACACCTTGCTTAGGCAGTGAGATGCTAGCATTGAGGGGAAATGAGAGAAATGATTCCAGCCTTCTGGATTCTCTCAGAGAATGTGAAAGGAAAAAACTTACCACAAAGGGCAAGGAAATTGATCCCAGCAAATGGTGGGTGCAAAATCCCACAAAACTCTTCAGCCACCAGGAGGTGAGTGGGAGGAGGTCCCAGGTGACAGATAGCTTGACTTGAAGCTAAAGACTGGAATGTCTGTGTCCAAACAGAATCACCCCTCCCTGGGTTTGGGAAAGACTTGTTCCATTTTCAGCTTCAGTTTTTCATTAAGTCTAAGATTTGTTTACTAGTAGCATTTAAAAGGTGAGGAAATACTTGCAAAGAGGCAAGAGAGGAGTAATTCAGGAAAAAAAAAGAGAACTATTTGGTCTTATGTTTCATTATTTAAAAACTTTTGTGTACTTTTTGCTCCCCCCTGGTAAGTTTCTTAGGTATGTTCTTTTTGTTAGAAACAATGGTATATAATCTCTCTTCAGAATACAAGAACAATTGATGAAACAAGCCATTGAACAAGGGTTAGGTGATTATGGTCTATTAGACTTTGAACAAACAAGATTCTGAAAGGGAAGGGTGAAGGGAAGGAGATTAAAATGAGGAAGTTAGAACTGCATAAATGCCAGATTGCCCTCACTCCAGGAAGGACAAGTGGAGACAACTAAAAGTGCATTCCATTAAATAACCCAATAAGAGACAGTAAAACCTTAGTAACATCTGGGAAGAACTCATCCAATGAGGAACTGGGGGGAGAGACATTGCACACTAAGTAAAATATTAATTGTAATTTTGCTGGATGTGCCTAACCACTAGACATAGGATTTTGCAAGACTATCAATAAAACCCTCACTTCTCTGTAAAGAAAAAAAAACAAGACTGCAGTATTGGTGAACTTTAGTTCACATGTCTTATTTCATATTTCAGATTATAAGATTATACAAACAACATTTTAAAAATTCTCTGTTTCCTAGTGATAGTGGTATTGAGAGGTAATTTTATGAATGCTTTATGGTATTAGCAATGGCAACAGTACCCAGTTTGTTTGTAGGATTTAGTAGGAGCTAATTAGAAGTGGATGGTGAATAAAAATGCTTAGATACATTGTCTATGGTTTAAATAGATAGTAAAGCTGCTGTATGCATGCATATATGTATTAGTCTGTATATGTAATTGTGTGTGTTTGCCTGTGCACATGTATACATTATTTTCTATTCATATTGTAGCTCCTTAAATTCTTTAAATCTCCAAATTGCAATTATTATCCTGTGAAAAGGCTATAAAATTTAATGTAAAACTAGTTTTTATTCATGAAAGGCTTGGGAATTTATGCTCTGGGCAACAGGAAAGTGAGTTTTTCTTTCTATGTATTATAATTCAAAGAAAAAAATGGTTTGAAAGATAGTAGTACAAGTTTAAGGTGGTAGATAGACATTTCCTCTTCTAACTCTATATGAAATTCTAAGTTGCTAGAATCAATCTTGAAAGTTTGCATGTAAGTAAAGATGAGAAAAGAGAAAAGGAATAATATTTAAGCATTCATTATTTTACTACCAGATCCTCCTAAAGAGAAACATGTCTTATAGGCTTGTTGACCTGTGATTAGTGTCAAACATGAACATTTAGACAACCAAACTTTCCAGATTGTCTATTCCTATTACCCTGATCTTCAGTTTCAGATAGAGACTTTTACTTTTCAACTCCATATTTATGTTGTCCTCTTTCTTCAACTCTCTGTAGTGATTTCAAAGTAAAGAAACGTTCATATTTGGGCTTTCTGTGTTCACTGTATGACAGCTTAATTTGCAGTTCTGTGCTTAGCTGTATAACCTTACACATGCTAAACAACAATTTTCTTAAAAATAAGGTTATTTTAATCAACATTTATAAAATGTTTGCTCTGCAAAATTATAAAAGATAATTTTACTCTATGGTCTACATTTCTTAAGAATATATCTCTGCTTAGTTACCTTCTATAGACATTGAATTGCCTCATAAAATTCTGTGAGCATCAAAAATAGTTCTCTAATTCAATTGTATCAAAAACCATGTCTCAGTATAAACTATGAAGATGATATAATAATTAATAAATTCCCTAATATTTTCAGTGATTTGGTGATTTTTATATTGATCACACTGGAACTTTTGCCTCTTGTTCTCTAGATCTTAATAACACTGTCATCTTTCATTAGATGTCCAGTTGCCTCATTCTGAAGCCTTATGTCTATGCCTTGCTTTCAGAAATGGCCTATTTTTCAAATTCCCTGTTCAGGAAAAGAGACACATAAAAATGGGGTTGAACTGAAGCTAAGGTTTTCTGCTTGCAGTTAATCAGGTCCCTTAATCCATGTCTTGATGAAATCCTATTTGTTTCTTTCCTTTTTTTATTACTTTTTAATTTTATATATGACAGCAGAATGTATTACAATTCATATTACACATTTAGAGCACAAATTTTTCATATCTCTGTTTGTATACAAACTATATTCACACCAATTCATGTCTTCAAACATGTACTTTGGACAACGATGTCTGTCACATTCCACCATTGGTCTCTCTTAACTGTCCTTATTTGAAGACACTTTCCTATTATAGTTTGAATACATTTGAATTGAGGAATCCTGATAATAATACTTTCTTTCTGTCATTTGGCATTCTTCAATCATTCAGCAGATAATCAGTATCCAAAATGATGAAATGCTTCCATAGAACTTCCTGTATACTGGATGACTCTCACCATTCTCAGATCCTTAGGAGAGATTTCAGTTTCTCAAATGAAGCCCTGTATCCAAATGAACAACACAGACTATGCAGGAATGATTGGCAATTCAGTTCCATTGATTACTACCCCATATACTCACTTGCATTATTGTTCAGGGATGCTGGTTTTTTAATTCAGACTTCTACATGCAACAATTGGCATTTAGTTTTGTGCAGAAACCAATTGATTTTTCAGAATAAGGGCACACATTTCTACATTTGCCTCCCTTGATGAAACAAATGTAGGTGTCCTTCATTGCACATTTTACTGTGGGGAAAAAAAGCACATAATAAGTCATTGAATCATAATATATGACTTAAGACCCTGAAGATAGGATAAATTAGTTAATGACATGAAGATAAGCATAACATCTCCATATAAGGATAGAGATTTGAGAAGTTATTTTTTTGCCTATTATTCTAGTGATAAAAGTTTTCCATTATTTTTTGTTTCATTGTTAATTTTAATTTTTTCTCTACCTTTTGGCTGAACCCATTAACTGCTAAAGTTTAATTTAACATGAATGTTTCCAAATAGATATTGCTGTATCTAGAAGTAATCCTTGAATGATTTCTTTGGCTTATATTTCTTTGGCTACTTACATACCTGTTTTGCTTTTTTATAACAGTTTTTTGTTATATATGTTGATATCCAAAGAACTGCACATATCTATGTATATAGTTTGATAAATGTGGGCATATACAAACTTGTATAAATACCATTATGAAAATTAAGGTAAATGACATAGTTAACGTCTCAAGATTTTTTTCTTCTACTTTGTGTGTGTGTGTGTGTGTGTGTGTTGTTGTTGTTGGTACCAGGCATTAGACTCCAAGGTACTTTAAAATGAAACTATATCCCCAACCCTTTTAATATTTTTTGTTTAAAAACAGGGTCTCACTGCATTGATTAGAGCTCTACTGAGTTGCTGAGTCTGGCCTTGAACTCAAGATCCTCATGTCTCACCTTCCTGAGCCAGTGGTATTATAGGTATGCACCAGCACACTTGTTTTTTTTTTTTTTCTAATTTCAAAAGTAGTTAAACATTTAAACATACTTGGATTTCAGACTCAAAAAGGGAGATTTAGTTAATATTGTTTATTTTACTATGTTACTTAAATATCTCTAGACTTATCTATTATTGGAAGAGCAGAAAGAACCCTCCAGACTATAAGATAAAGAGGTTTTTTGAACACTTTTAGAGACTTGAGCCAGTGCTTAGCCAAGGACAACGAATTGCTGGGGTGATAATGCTGTCATGCATGACCAGCCTTGAGCTCCTAGTGAAGAAGGGAGTGAAATCTGAAATTGGTCAGCATCCCCTTATGTCTCTTTCTTTCTGAGTCTTTCCTTTTATAAAGTGCTCAAACCTGCATCGTCACAGTATAAGCCAGTTGATGAATTCATTCACATCATGGGTATTAGACAATATTTCACTTCTTCTTCAAGAAATATTTGCATTTTTCAGCCAATCATGGAGGTAGACTCTCAAAGTAAAGACATTAATAATAATGGTGAATTACCAGCTTCCCAGGAGCTCAACATATAGGACCCAGAAGTTGATGGTACTAAGGATACAATATATCTGTGCCTTGTGTTTTCAGTGCAGTTATGTTAGCATAAATCTCTCTGTTACTTTCGAAAGATAGTTATTTTAAGAAACAAATTAAGCCCATATTATATTGAAAATTTTACTGTATATTTTAGACCACGTGATACCACTATTCTCCCATATAAATTAATGATGTTTCCGTATTTGTATTATCTAGAGATGCTATTTATTCTTTTTGATGCCAGAGGGAAAAAGACATTATCGCACTAGCTTAAAAATGCATCCTCAAATTACACTGTCCTACATGAAGGGTGTGAAGCATGTATGTTGACTTAATTGGAATTTACAAATAACAGAAGATGACAGCTGTCAAGCACCAGCATGAAAAAAAGAATAGCATTATTTAAGTGGGAATTCTAAATTAGCATTTTTCCACCAGTAACAAAAATAACAAAAAAGCATCTCTCTAGATAACAGCTACTGTATCATATAAAAATTCATTTTTATGCACAAGAAGGAATTGCAAATTCTTCAGCTTTTAGATGAAACCATGCACGCATATACACAATGTCTCTTGGGTTTTTGAAGATACTGAAAATGTCATGAAGACTTTCACATACCTTTTTTCCAAAACAAGTGACTTGGGGGACACATGTAAATCATGATAGCATAACTGAAGCTAATATTTCATTATACAACTGTGACTGTGCTAAATACCAGTCTTTTCTCTCTTTTTATTAAGGTAAATTCTGTTCAGTTTTAGAATAAATAAACTCTGATTTTAATTGTGTGTCCTGAATTTAAGGTGATGCACTACAATGATAATACTCATAATTCTGATTCACTATATTTTATTTGAATTATAACATAATTCAGTTCATTTGAATTTTTTTGTGTGTGTGCGTGTGTGGGGGGATATGTACAGATCTCACCCTGTTTGCCTAGGCTAATCTTGAACTCTTAGGCCCAAATAATGCTCCTGATCAGTCTCTGGAGTTGTTAAGGTTATCGGTATATGCTACCATGCCTGGCTTCAAACCACTTGAATCCTTTACCCAAACTACTTATGTATTTGAGGTTGTTTGCTTTTTTTCTTTTGTTTTATTCAAAATTAGTCTCATTATTAGAGCATTCGATTTCTTGTGTGCTGCTAAGGGGTAGATTTAAAGTTCAAAGAGTAAACTATTTGAGTTCTATACTATTTCTAACTCGTTATGTTTTTTTTGTTTGTTTGTTTGCTTATTTCATTTTATTTTTTAAAGGTGAATGGAGATATGTTTGGGTTTGTGTGAAATGATGTTTTGCATAAATAAGAAAAATTCTCCTATCTCAAGAAAACTGAAATGTATCAAAACAGATCTTTTAATGATTTTCATCAAGATGTTTCCCTTTAGCTGCTTTTCCAACCTCATAGTAACAAGTGTAGTGAAGATTTGCAAAGTCTTACAGTCCAAGCACATGATAGCCAACACAATAATTATTGCCTCTACTATCTCCTAGAAGAGATGGCAAACAAGAATTTATTCCTATAATAGGAGGTAACTAAAGGTTACTTGCTATAAAAGATGTTTCCACACAGTTTAAAGTAATTGAAACACTATTAAAGAACATTCTAAAATATATTATACTCTGTATTAGACACTTTTCATATATATATCATCAATTATCATGATAAGAATATGAGGCAGAGTTAATTACTAAATTTAGTTGACAAATTAAAAAATATAATGGTAAAGGAGTATAGAAACCTAACAGATTATATGGCCAATACATGACAGAAATCAAGCTTGAACCCAAATTTTGTTACCCCAAGGTCATGCTCATTTTCCTGCTTCATTATTAATAATCATAATGTAATTTGACCTGAGGTAATAGGAGCATTAAAATGTTTCTTACAGGGCTTAGGTTGTGGCTCAGTGGCAGAGCTCTCCAATCCTCAGCACCACTAAAATAAATAAATAAATAAATAAGTGAAATAAAGGTATTGTGTCCAACTACAACTAAAAAATAAATATTTAAAAAATGTTTCCTACACTAACTCAATTGAAAGTGCCATTTTAAAATGAATATTCTCAAAGTAAACTATGCAATATAATATAACCATGTCTATCTTAAGTTATTGAAAAACACAAGATTACTATACTATACAGCATTCATTTTCAAAGATCTAGCTGGTTACACATTACATTAACAACATATCTAACTTGTCCATCTGGATAACCAGCTCATCATAGTTTGATCAAATCCTTATGTTTTTACTGTGACTCACCAGGAGCCTTACATTTTAGTAAGATCACAAATAGATTATTTGTAATTAATTCCTGGGACCATAAAAGACCATACTCCTGGCAATTAGGTCGCTCCTTTGTCTCCAGTTGATATCAACCAAGATTTCTCTGTCCAGAAAGATATATATCTTCTCAGTTAACATTTCCTTTTACCTGGTGACAATGAGGCCAGAAAGAAAAATAAAATAAAGAGGACTGGAGCCTTCATGATTGAGGAGAATCAGCCAAGTCAGTAGTTCTGGAGTCTTTGATTAGAAATAAGGTGGAAAACATCATTTTATACATCTCTTCCTGCAGTAATATGAATTTAGTCATTCATGGTTAACAAAATTAACACTTGTATGTAGCAATGCCTGGGGCAAAAGTGCTGGACATTACTTTTCTTTTATCTTGGGAACATGAAAGGCCTATGGTGACCCCAGAAGGTTATTATGTTTTAAAATAATGAGTTATTTAAGAAATACCAATGCCACTGGCAATTCTTATGAGTTCTGAGGGATATGAACATGAGAATTTAATCTTTCATTTTAGTTTTTTCTGTTTCTTTCTTACCCAGCTTTGCAAGGTAAAGAGGTAATAAACTAATAAATTTTAAAAGCAGGTGAAATTTTTTTCTCCTGCTTCATTACTTTAGTAAGTAGATCATTTCCCCCTTTCATCTATGATTATTACTATAACCCTCTTCACCATTATTGAAATAATCCTTTGCTGTTTCATATGCAAGGTAGATGTTAGAAACACTGAGGTCTAAGAGAATTTCACAATGAATGCACACACACACACACACACACACACACACACAAATAAACAGCCTGATAAAAATGTATGTAATGATGTATTTGCAAGATGCCAAGTGATGACATTGGTAATAAACAGTAAGTCATTTTAGTAAGAGAATGAATTATTTGAATGTTTTCTGTGTTGAGGTATTTTATTTACAGTTATATCAAAAGAGAAGTTTAGCAAAAGATTCAAATCATATTTGGTTTTGCTTTATTTTGTGTATTCTTTTTGTTTCTTTCTTTTTGCAGTTTCTTTCTTTCTGAGGATTGAACCTAAGACCTTGTATGCTAGGCAAGTACTCTACCACTGAGCTACACCCTCAGCTGCATATTCTTTTTAAAATATCAGAATATAACAAGATTATTAGGAGTGTTGATTACCATAGTCCATTAACAGAAAGTTAAAATAAATTAATGCCCAGTTTCAGAGGTGTTACAATGCTGAGGTATGAGAAGGCAATGAAAGTTCTATTATTAATAATAAAATGTTATATAAACTTCATTATGCTTAGTTGTTTAACCATACAACCTCAAATAGTGCAAGAATATTCACTAGCTGTCTTATACGAAACTCTTGAATTCCTATGGCCAATCTCTAGAAAAGTTTTGCAAAAATGAAATTAGGTTCTCTGAACTATCCTTACTCCCAAAATATACTTTTAAGTAGGTTCAAAGGATTGGTGATTATGCAAAGTGAAGGTGGATAGCCTCTGATTAAATGTGACCATCAATCCAAAGCGTGTTCCTAAAGTTTGGTGCTCATCAAGCCTGGTGTCTTCAGGACATATTTCTAATTCTCAGCACACTAGTTATTTCAAAGGCTTCCTATTCTACTTCAGGGATTGAGAATAAATTAAAAGGAGAAATTATCATGTGAACAATGAGTCCTTTATGATATGTCCTCCAACTATAGGCTCCTTTCATGGACCATAGCCCCTTGTTTCTTAGAAGACTGTTTGGGAGTTGAGGTCTCTTCTCTCTGTTACTGACTTGCTAAGAAGAATTTTAACCAATTCAGCCATCTTGGCTTCACCTTCTTTATCATTAAATTTTTTTAAAAAGGTAACACTTTATTCATCATTTAGTATGTATCAGTCACTGTTCCAAACACTTAGGTGTATTAATTTATCCAATCCTCACAATTTATTTCAAGGTAGTATTTTTGCTTAATATAGATGTGGAAAGAGACATAAAATAACAAGCAATTTGCTCAATCCTTTAGGTGATAGTGAAGAGAACTGAACCTAGAAATCTGAAACTAGAATCTCTTTGCTTAACTACCTGTATACTATGGAATTAAATGAGGAGTCATCTGAAAACATTCATTTTATGTAATATTGTTTTTATTAAAACATTGAAATAGATAATCGTGCTGATATGGTTTTCAAAAATAATTTCATAGTCTATGAAATACTTTGTTAACAATAATTTGTTAATTTAAGTAATTACACTTCACATCACTTAAGTGGATATTTATAAGGTAGAGGATCACATTCATCAAACCATTTAGTTATCAGGTAGTCTAAAGTACTGAACAAAAAGTGGATAGCAGAGGGTCTTTATTCTTTGAAATAAGAAAAGTATTTAAAAACCCAAGAAAGTGAGATTCTATGCAATCATTAGAGTGGTATCATTAATTTTTAATAGTAGTTGAAAAGTTCAAGGACATCCTCTACAGATAAGGTAATGTAAAAATCAGCTCAAAGAATGATCTACTTTATCAGATACCATAATGTACTATAAAATGGTGTAATAAAAATAAGAGAATAGAAAATAAAGGTAAAATGATCAATACAGACCAAAAATATATGCTTATTTTTATGAATATAAAATCTCAAATCAATCTAAAAAATAAGGTATATTCCATAGTCCAAATGATGTTGGAATTAGTAATGTATCAGTAAAAACAACAAGTCCATATTTTCTAACATGCCCTAAATTATTTATATTTAAATTATATATCTTAATGTAAAAATAGTCAAAGGTGGAAAAAACATTTGAATGTTTTTCTGCTTCTTCTCTTTTTCCTCCTCCTCCTCCTTCTCCTCCTTCTCCTTCTCCTTCTCCTCTTTCTTCTTTCTTCTTCTTTTGCCTCTTCCTCTTCCTCCTCCTCCTCCTCTTCTTCTTCTTATTTTTTCACATGAGGATTGAACCCAGGAGTGCTTAGCTGCATCCCCAGTCTTTTTAATTTTTTTTTTGTCTTGAGACAGGATCTCTCTAAGTTGCTGATACTGACATTAAACTCTCAATCCTCCCACCCCAGTCTTCTGCCACTGGGATTAGAGTCATGTGCCACCAGTCCCAGATTGCATGTTTCACATAAAATATATGTGGAAAGATTTTGTAATTTTGTCTCACTGAAGGCAATAAAAAAATTGGGCATGAATTTGTATCTATGTAGATACTCAAAGCTGTATAATGAAAAATATAATGCACATAACTAAAGGAGAAATCAAAAGTAGCTTGTGACAACTTTATGCTATCACAAAAAACTGTGAAGCTATTAAAAATTGTGTGTAGGGTGGGTGGAAAGAGAGATTGAATAATGTGATATCTTCAGTAGTTTATGAACTTGGGTATATTAAAATAGATTGAGGACTTCCCTCATTTTCTACAAATATCTCTGTATCCATGACATGTCCATATATCAAGGAATATTTAGTATTGCCACTTAGCTGTCTTTATGTTTCTTGTCTTTATACATACATATTTACTTTCAAAGTAGCTCAAAAGTGATATGAAAAAAACAATAAAAATACTCTGTTTTTCTTACTTTTAGCTCTCTTATACCCCTCTGCAAGTAGTAATTGCACAGAATGTAAAGAAAGAATATGAAACTTATTATTTGAGTTGAAATCCACAGATATAGTGAAGCCAAGTATGGACAGCAGGTAAGTTTCTTTTGTCGTATTTCATGGCACTAGATGTAGCACTGCATTAATATTCTGGTAAGGAAAGATCTTGTCCTGGATTCTGCTCCATTGCATACTCCTTAACCACCTCTGTACTTTGGAGTGCTTTCTTAGAAGTTTTTCTGAGTTATTCTGTGCTGCCTTGGGTTTGTATGGGCTGGCAGAGCTATCTGAGTGAGCTAGACCAAGCTTTGATGGGACCTAAATAGAACCTAATACAGTTTCTTCTCTTTTTTTCCATCTTGGACCCATGATGCAATCACTTCTCACAATGCTTACTGTCGGCTAGGTGTCTTGTCTTGGGAAAGCTCTGTAATTTACTCCAAAAAAAAAAAAAAACCCTATAACAAGCTTCCTATTTTGGCTGGAGTCTAAACAGAGCATCACTTCTGCAGAATAATGAGAGATTGGGTCACCAGAGATGTACTGCACCTTAATATTAATCATTTCTAACCTAAATCTTACCCTGAAGGTATGCAGGACTCAGAGCTACTGATGATTTACTGCTGCACTAAGAATCAAGCTGAGTGTTTGGGTTCCAAGAAGGCGAACTTATAACTTATCTGTATTTTTTGCTGGGGTGTCATCTTCAGTATGCAGCATGAGATGGCAGTAGATGGCAGAGTTCCTTTGTCTTCTGCTCCACCCCACATTCTTCCTCCATGTGAGGGTACTCAGGGCGGTCATTCCATTATCTTCCCCCACAGGCTCCACACTACTTTTAAGTAGTCCTTAGGAGTAAGCTTGTCTTCTAAGAATTGTATACATCCTTTCTCCTCGTTTTGAAATGATAATGGGCCCTTTAGATTAATGTCTTCTTTTGCCTCTGATGGATATAATTATTTGTACACCCTGTGGTTAGTCTTGAACTCAGCTGGAGGAGGAATGACAGTCCTTGGTGAAAGGGACTGTGTGTGCTTGTGTGCTGTACCCAGAGTCTCACACACCATAGGAAAGCATTCTACCACTGAGCTATGTGGTCAGTCCTGGAGATCCTCTTCTACCCTCATTCATTTAGTAGCAATGCAAGAGGACTCTCAGTACTGCAATAGATCACGTTCTAGGAGGGCAATTTCTGACACTGAAGTTCAAGAAATGGTTAAAGGCTGTGTTGTCAATTCTCACAATATAAAATCCCTAACCACATGCGTAACATGCAGAAAATACTATCATTCACATTTCCCATTATATTCTCTTCTGGGTAAGGCTGGTATTCATGGTCATCACTAACATTTCAATAACATTTTATAGAAGTTAGCATTCACTGGCAGTGCTATGGTGCAGCATCATTAATAACAACAGAACCAGAAATTTTAAAAGTGGCATTAGGTAACTACAGAGGCAAAAAATGTATGCTTTTCAATTAAAACTTGGCAATATGAGAAATAAAAACATTTCCATATTGCATGTGTGTGTCTGGTGTGTGTTTGCATGGATGTGTGTAGGAGAGATGTGGAATTTGAGAGAAGGCATTTGATAATAAAGGACATGAGGAGTTCCAGCCAGATTCTATGAAGAGTCTTCACAAGCATTTACTAGACAACAAAGTACAGCAACTAAAGAAATACAAAAATATAAGAAAAAATGGCAAAGCTAAATACGTTTTTGTAAAGATTAATAAAGGTGACAAATTCTAGCAAGACATAAAAAATGTGTGAAAGAAGATACAAATTATATTCTTTCTCAGATATCTAAAAATAATCATTAAGGCTATTCTCTCTGTTACATTAAATGTAATATATAGGTAGCCTTATGCCAATACTTTTGAAAATTGATAAAAATGTTATATTTATTATAAACAACAAAAATTTGATAAAAACAATACAAACATATAGTCTGTAAGCATTATGTAAAGTAGAATACTGTTAAAATTCTTGTAAAATATTCATATGACTTCACTGAAGAGTTCTACAATATGTTCAGGGAATGAAAAATTCTATGCTGTACAAAATCATTAAGGGAACAGAAAGAAAAGGAGAAGATATAATTTCTAAAATAGTACACAATAATCCATAAATTTGATTTTTGTTTTTGTAAATACTTGTTTCTTACATGGTAAGTGTGAACATCTAATTTGAAGGAAAGTATCATAGTGCAGGGATAGCATTCTAGCAGAGTGATCCTTTGGATGTTCAGGATCACAAGAAAAGAACTGGTTTTTAACAGAAAGTTTATTTATATATAGAATCTGAATTGAAAATGCAATGCAAAATCTATGGTCTATGTGAAGTACAGTTATATATCAATGAAGACACAGAATGAGTAGAAAGAACATATTACCTCTTTGTTTATTGTCCAGTCAGTGCATGTGAAGATGCAAGTTTTGTAGATATTTTGGAGAAAGTTGCTTCCTGATTTCATGGGGGACGTTTTGCAATTTAATACCTTTTAGTTCTAGTTATGTACTAAGATGTGCCTCCCTACCATTTTTATGTTGAAGCCATAGGCCTCAATGTAACTGCATTTCGAGAAATGGCATTTAAAGAGGTAAAGTTAAATAAGCTCCTGAGTGTGAAACTCTAATCCAATAGGATTTGTTTCCTTATAAGATGCAGGGATGTGAGGGGCCCAAATGGAGAGAGATGAATTTGTGAGAACAAAGCAAGATGGCTCCCTTCAAACTAGGGAAAAGAACTCCAAGAGCTTCAACATAACATCACCTTGAATTTGGATTTCACATCATTATAATGTAATGAACGAATTGCTATTGTTCAAACCATTCAAACTGTAGTAGTTTGTCATGGCGGCCCTCGGAGACTAAAACAGTTGTTCTTAGCATGTTTTCTCTTTCTTGCAAGGTAATTTCCTGGAATATTTTACAATTGAGTACATAAAATATATTCTTAATTTTATGTTTCCCTCCTCTCCCTATATACACTCACTTTCTTCTTGATGACAGCAGGGATTTTCTTGTTTGCCAATTCATTTGTCTATTTATTATTAATATCTACTATATACAAATAGATATTAATAATGTTTAAGTGAATACTAGATATTAATAATCTAATAGATACTAATAATGTTTGAATGAATACTAAATATTAATAATGTTTGAGTGAATAGATAAATGAATGAGTAGAAAAATCAATTAAATGAATTATAGAACCATCATAAGTTAATACTGCATAACTACCGTTTGGGGGCTTATCACAGCTACTTTCCCCCCAGTATTAACAAAGTTTTATTCCTACTCTGAGACTGATGATGTATTAACTATTGACAGAATTTTAGGTCTGAAAATGAGCAGGTCTTCTTTCAACCTACAACATAACTACGCATGTAGAAATGACCTTTGGGAAAGAGAACCACATCAGCATACTGACTTGTTCATCATAAATTCACTGTCATTAATTTTTGGGCCTTGAGAAGCCAGCCAGGAATGCTGCCAGGAAATCAGATCATGTGTCCTGTTTCCTTTATGCTCCACTAATTTTAGAGAATTAGTTCATGCTCTCTTCTCACTTCTGAAGCCACCAGAGCTTGGTTCCATTTTTTAAAACTTTAGCTGATAACCTATCATTCTACTTCATAGAGAAGACGGGGCAGTCAGTAGGGAACTTCATTTCTCTGACAGTTATTTCCCCCTGTTTTCTGAACGGGAATTACATTGTTCCTTCCTTACTCTGGATGGGCTTTCCTGCTACCATAACCCTGGAGAGGGGCAACATCTCTACTTTTGCTTTGGATCCATTATTTTCACCTACTCAAGGATGTCATTGTAGGAACTCTTTTCCTTTTCTTTTGCATCATCAATTTTCTTTTTCAGTAGCTCTTTCTTATTACATAATAATATTTAAAATTTTCCAAATTTGGAAATAATCCTCCCTTGACCCCTCTTTGATCTTTACCTACTACACTATTTTCTCTGTTCCATTTACCAACAAATGCTTTCAAATAATTTTCTAATTCTCTCCAGTTTTTCATATTCTAATTCTGTCTTGAATGAGATTTTTTCTTCTTCCAGTGTCCTGAAATTGCTCTAATCATTGTTACCAAAGACTACTACATGCTAAAATCTTGGCCATTTCCTCATCTTAGGAATTAACTTATTAGGAATTGTGGATATATGCTCTTAAGTGTTGTATGAACATTACATTTATGTGTATCCTAAATTTGTGATTACTTATTAGTCTGTTATACTGGTTTCTCATCTTATTAACCTTTGCATTTAAGCATACCCCATGTCTTAATTCTAGAAAAATCATTTACACTATTCCCATGGAGGTGTTATTTTTTACATTTATCTAGAAGTTGATGATTCTCAAGTTTTATCCCTATCTTGAACCTTTTCTCTTAAAGTTTAGACAAATTTCCAACTATGTCTTGATCTTTTCAATTAAATACCTAAACTTGTATGGTCCAATTGAGCCCCAGAAAGACAGACACATCTTGCCAAGCTGTCTCCCAAGAAATATTTAATGGAAACTCTGTTTTTATAATTACTTAAATAACTTACATCATCCATGGTCTGCAAGGATAAAAATCACACTAATTTCCTTTCCCGAGAAAATCATTTGGCACTATCTTCAAAATATATCAAGAATTTTGCTGCCTTTTATTACATCCACACCCACCATGATGGAAAGGGTTCTAAAAATATCAGATTGTTAAAAATTAAAAGAAGAAAATAAATTTTAATGAGTTTTGTTCTGGACTGCATGTAAGAACCACATTAAAAGGTTCAGAGACATATGAATAAAGATTGAATTTCTTTTTGACACAATGAAAAATATAGACCATGGTTTCATTTGTATTTCTGTATGTTTTCATTATTATATGTGAAGTAATATACTGAAAACCAGCTTAGTAATTTGTTTAAAATTACATGAGTGAGTAATAAGTACTGGGGGATTAAAACCAGAAATATCTTTTTCCAGTGTCCCCAGTTTTTCAGTTTAGCTTTCAAACTACATTAAAAACCATAAAATTCAGAATACAATGTTGCTTGTTTTGTATAGATGAGAGATATTTTAAATTTCTAGGCAAAATATTTATAACATTTACTAACACCTATATGTAATTACAAATCTATGCTAGGCCTGGATAAGATGAAGGAAACATGAATAATACTTCCTAAACACTTATAACTTCCTTGTAACCTAGCTGTAAATACAAGAGAAAATCCATCTATGGGCACCATCTGTAGGAAAATAATATAATGAGTGATTACATGGTTCTGCCAATCTCACATGTGAAGTTAAAATTGGACATTTTCACCTCATTTTTATTTCTAACTACTTCATCAAATGGGGATATTAAGATATGGAAATTCTGGAACTGGGATTGTGGCTCAGCAGTAGAGTGCTCGCCTAGCATGGGCAGGGCCTGGGTTCGATCCTCAGCACCACATAAAAATAAAGGTATTGTGTTGTGTCCATCTACACCTAAAAAATGAAAAAAAGGTATTTTGTCCAATTACAACTAAAAAAATATATTTAAAAAAGATATGGGAATTCTGGACATAGATTCTTTACTGACTCTAATCGTGGGCAGAATTCAGTTTATCATCACTCACAATCCTGCATATTTGTTGTCCCCATTCTCAAAGTTTTTCCAAAGTGTTGAGGGCTATCTTGGAAATGAGCACTGTCTGGTGAGTTTCAAGAGTTCAATGTGTAGACTTCTTAAAATCCTTTAGTCATTTCCAAGTATCAATTCACTTGCGCACTTTGGGATTGGAAAATACCTACCGATTTTATCTGCTGTAACCATATTGGCATGCTGTCCTGTCCAAGTGAATGCTGTTGCCACTATAGGGCCTTTCTATCTGCAGGTCCATCAAAAGGCCCCAATTCTTCCATCTGAGTTCTCCCACGCTGTCAGAGATTGCTCATAGAATTAAGACATCAGGTAGCTCCTGATGTCTTAATTATCTTTTATGTCTGTTAGTTTTCTCCATGCACTTACATGTGCAATTATGTGGATATGTTCTGATAAAATCTGTCTTTTAGATTTTCCCATGGATCTTGATTTTACTATCTGGTTATTTCACTTTCAACAACTGTGTTGCTGTTGCATCTTATTTGATGCCCTTTCCTTAAAACTTTAGTGTATATTTTGAGTATTTGCTTTATTTGTCATTGCATTTGACTTTTAAAAATGTGTTCCTCATCCCTACTGCTCTATACGTGTGTCTTTTTTCTTTAATCCTCACATCTGATCCTTGTACCAGTCTCTTATCCTACATTAGTTATCCTCTTTACTCTTACTTCTGCATTCCTTTGACTTCCTTTGTTTCACATCATTCAAACCTCCAATACCTATTTCATCCCTAATTTGGATTCCAGTTCTTGTCATTTATTTTAATTATTATGATAGACATTCACAAAGTCTCCCATTAAAAACAGAATAAACAAAATAATACTCCTAGACCAGTAGCTAATGTTTAAAAACAAATATGTTTGGGCATCTGGAAAAACTGACAAATGGTTAATATATCCTTTATTTATAGCTGTGAAACAAATTATATTCTCTGTATTCCCTCCCCCAACCCTTAATATAAGAGAAACCACTTACATTGAGGTTGAAATAACAAACTTCTTCCATCCCATCCAGGGCTATGTGAGAAAACTGTAATATTAGGCCCAGCTAATGTTTATGAGTCTAGATTCTTCAGCTAAAGTCCAGATTGTATTTAAGCTCAGTTCTTAATAGATCAAATGGTGTTAGACTAGCATGCCTTTTTAAATGAACAGAAGAGAGGGAGGGACAATGAGTGTATCTATGCTGTACTCTAGCTTACACTTTAGTTCTTATTTAAGTTTTTTCTGTGTCTTGATTCTCAATAATCTTATTGTGATATTAGACCACTGATAAACCCAGGAATATTGGTTTTCATGAATCAAAATTTTAATGAGATGATGATAAAATTGGGAAATGTTCAGTTGTATAAGTTAGGGGACCCAAGACATTTTCAACATGAGCCTCAGTTGAAGCAATCCTAATACTCATGTCATAAGAAATCAGCTCCAGAAACACATCTGCTCAAACTTCTGGCTCAGAGAGAGTTCCTATCTCATTGCATTCCATAGGGTAATAAGCATCTAAAAGGGAAGATAACAATATTGACTTGTGTATTTAATTATTTATTTCACAGGCTTTAATTATATTTATCCAGTGCTTTAATGTACATACAACTTCTTTGTTCAGAGATATGTCCTCTTTTTCAAAATCAATCGTCCTCAAAGATCTCAAGGCAGCAAATCTTACGTACTGAGAAACATATATCAATTTGCTTTTCTTTTTTATAACAGTTTCTTCTACAGTTACCATAACGTTTGGTACAGCGCTCAGCATCAATTAAGGAACACGTGGCTAAAGTAAAAAAGACAGTAATTGAAATTACTTATCTTTTATTTAAATATATATATATATATATATATATATATATATATAGTTCTTACTACAGAAAGTGCTATGTGTACATTGTACCAAGTTTAGAAACTGCCAAAAATACACTATAAATATTTTATAATGTTATATATGCAAAAATTGAAAGTAATTTTAATTAATACCCAATGAAAATTTTCACACTCTATATTACTCTCAGCAAGATTCAGGACTTTTTCAGAGCTCCATTCTATTCAATTGTTATTATATCAACAATTTATATTCAATATTTTACCCATTTTTGGAAAATTAGGTCAAATCTAAGGTTTTAGTCTTTTTGAATTATGAAAAAACATGCATTCAAATTTTTGGGTGCTATATAATTAACATAGTTTTAACAAAGTTTGATCCTACAATTCTAATTTACACTGTCATGAACAATGTGTACAATATTTGCCCTAAGCAAAAAAATTCATTGATAATAATGGTTTTTATTTCTTTGATTATTTACCTTAAATAGTTTCTTTCTTTATCTTAAATTGATTGTTCACATACTTCACTGATTATCTTGATTGGATAATTTTTCAAATGATTTTATTGGATCCATTATGGATAATTACTTTCTCATATTCATTACAAATTGTTCTTCATTGGTTATTGTTTTTCATATTTTTAGAGGTAGTTGTAGACAATAACAATTTTGTTACATTAATAAATGGATATTTCTTTTCAAAAATGTAAAAAAAACTATAATTCTGACATTTAGAAATTCATAGAAAAATTTTCAGTTTTAATGTATTATTTCACCTTTATAGCAAGATGCTCTTACATAAATTCATATAATATTTTATTTATTATGCTATTTTTCTTTTTACATTAACTGCAATTTTCAGATATGTAGTTTATTTCATTTTTCTTAAATAATTGTCCCCCACTATTTAATGAAAAAAACAACAACCTTGCTGCATGCTGTGAAATGACTTTCACTGTATTCTTAATGTTGTATGCGATGTTCTAGATTATCACACACTCTAAATATTTTTTAGATATGTTAAGTTTTATGGATATCTATAGATCATTGCAATTTAGATAAGCTTACATTAACTAAGGCATTATAGAAAAAAACATGCAATTTAGTCTATTTTATTTCTTTGATGTTTAAATTTTTAAAAGGAAGTAAACTTGCAAAACATAAATGATCAGCTAAGTGTTATTAAAAATCAATTGTTTAGGTGGAGAAATAGAACATCCCCAGCATGGCATTTGTGCTCCTTCATGGTCACCATCATATCCACTCCTTCCTTTCCAAAACAAATTGTCTTTCCTTATACTATTTTGTTTAAATGTGCTTGTTTTAAAACTTTTTTGAATGCAACTGTATAACATCTATATATTATTATTATTATTATTATATATTTCAATATGTTGTGTCTGGTTTCATTAGCTAAAAAATGTTGGTTTTGAGATTTGTCCATATTTTGCACTGTAATCCTTCCATTTTGATTAACAGTTAGCAGTCCTTTATACATATATATTTTATCCTTATCTACAATAAATATTTAGATAGTGTCCAGTTTTGGGATGTTCTTACAATTGACTCTTGACACACATGCTCATTTTTTGGGGGTATATGGCTAAAGGAAGAATAGAAGGATAATGTGTCTGCATAGCTTCAAGTTTAGAAGAGAATGACACACATTTGTCCAAATCATTTGTTCTAATTTAAAACTTCTAACAAGATTATATATTAACTGCACACATTCTTAAACCTTACCAATGCTAGATATTTTTAATTTAATATTTCTGACATTTGTAAAGATACTTTATACAGTGTACCTCATCTCATATTTTACAATGATGTATTCATTTTTCTGATTACTAAGGAAATATAACATCTTTTCTAATGTTAATTGATTTTTGTAGATCTAAATGTTTAGAAATTGACCAGTCTTCTCCCATTTTTATTAGGTCATATTTTTATATTGATTTTAATGAATTCTTTATATATTATGTGTATGTATTCTTTGCCTGCTAAATACATTACACATAGATTTCCCAGTATAGAGCTTATCTTTTTACTCAATGATGTTTTTGATTTTTAAAATTGCCTTAAATATAGTCAATGCTATCATTTCATATTGATTAAAAAGTATTACACCTGGCATGTTCAAATCATCTCCTTTTTTAACTTGTATGATTTGCTGTTTTGTGTTTGTGATTTCATTTATAGTAATTTTGGAATCAGTTTTTGGCTATGGTAAGAGAAAGTTGGTAAATTCCTTTCTTTACCTTGTGTGGTAATACAAATGAATGTTTCAAGGAAAAGAATTTATTTCTTTATATTACCACATAAGGTAAAGAAAGGAATTTAACAACATTTTGTTAAAGATTTCTAATTTTATTAGTATTCAAAATAAAATGTGACCTTTCAAACTGTTCTCTCTTGTGCAATTTCTAGTTTATTAATATCTGCCTATGTTTTAGTATACATTTGTTACTGAGAGTTTAATTTGATTATAATTTTCTAACCTTGGGAGTTACATTTTTGTTGCACTTAAATGTTTTTAATATTGTATTTTATTTAAGCCAGTATATCCAAAGTATTATCATTTCAATATATAATAAAGATTTTTTTTAAATTCTTAATAAGATATTTATATCTGTTTTGTGTTAAGTCTTTTAAAATCTAGTGTATATGTTATATTACATCAACATCACAATATAGATGCAAAATTTTTATCAGAAAATCTGATATTAGATTGAAAATTGTATTAAATCTGTATTAAATCTCTGTAATATATAGCTGGAAAACTGGATTTACATAACAGGTTCTTTCAAACATGCTTAAATATCTTTAAGTCTTGTAAATTTTAAAATGTGATTTTAAACACCTAAATTTAGGTGTTTCATACTAAATTGAAAAGCATTTTTATCAAATATGATGGAACCAAATATATTATTAGGCCTTGGCTAAAAATAATCTGCCCACATGATTAAATTTTAATTGTTTCAGGGCTACTTAATAAAAGTAGTAGATATGAAAACTACATTCTGGAATATGTTGTCAGAAAAAAATATTGGTATATGACTATCAAGATCAATCAAAGGAAAAATCCTATGACCTAGATGTATGGAGGGTGGGAAGCATATGCTGTAACAAACTTATTTTACTATCACCTATAGCTAATATCATGCAATAATTATGCATGTATTTATTGTAATATTTTTATAGCCTTAATGCTCATAATATCTCAGTATAATGGCCTTGCACTGTCTAAATAGGTAGCCACTGGTTTCTTCTGGCTCTCAAGTACTTTAAATGTGGGAATGTAACTAAGGAAGTACATTTTAATTTTTTAATTTTAATTTTAAACATACAGATACAACTATATAAATTTCCTTATAACATCATGTCACATCATTCAATGAGCTTTGAGTTATCTCATTTAAATTATAACTTAGTTTAAATCATTTCCTAATATCCTTTGATGTTTATTTTTCAAATTAAAGATCTGTTAATCTTCATGTTTAAATTTTCTATATTTTATATCTGTGATAGTATTTGTTTTTCTCTTTTCTTTGTAGTTAAGATGTATTATCATCTTCCAATATTAACATCACAGAGTTTTCTACTTTCAACTTTTTAATAGAGGTTTTCTTTTTATTTATCAAGTAAGCAAATTTTCTTGGTGATTAACTCCCCTTGATTTAAAACTTAGTAAATCTTAGAGTATCAGAATCAATAATCTCTTCCTGGCAACATTTCATCGTCAATGAATTTATCTTCTTCACCGTTCTCAACTCAGCCTTCCCATTCACCATGCAATATATCGCAGTCACCAAGGTCACTGTGATTCTCCTTTTGAGATCCCTGGCCTATGTAACATGCCTAAAGAACAGCCTACCTTGAACACCTTGTATTCGTTCTCTACTATTTCCTCTTATCTCTGTTTTTTTTTTTTAAATCTATGCTCCTATTCCTCCTGCCATATTTCTTGAAATATTTCAGTATGATAAGCAATGTAGGAAATGCTTTGCTTATGTTACTTATTTTACTCTTTGCAAAAACCTTAGAAAATTTATTATATTATCATTCATTGTATGATAAAAACCTGCAACTTCCTTGTCAGCCACATGGAGACACTGGGCCTTAATATGAATCCTGATCTATGTGACGGCAGGCTTGTTCTCTCAGCCATAATGGTGTGCTGCCTTCACTCTCTCTGTGGATTCTGTTTATTTGTACCCTGCTTAAAAGACTGCTGATTCCTGCATGTTTCAAGCACTATCAGTGTTCATCTGCATCGGTTTTCCACAACTGGTTTGACATGGTATTACCTTGATTAGACCAAACCCTGTTCTTACTGCTTCATAAAGCATCCAGTTAAACTGAACATTTTTTGTTGCTTTTTTAAATAACTTTTAGGTTTTACCAATAGCCAAACCATATCCTAGTGCAACTTATGTGTTCTGTTTTGTGAATTCCTTCAAAACGCTACATTCTGATACCTTGCATTACTCCACCTGTTTTCTTGGTTAGTCAAAGGTCAAATATAGAATATTTCTTTCATTCTAGTATATGTTATAACTTGGTACCTGCTAGATGATCCAGAAGTAATGTAAATTCTGTGGTCACTGTTCTTATACCAAGTATCTTTAAAGCCCTAAAGCTTACTACAGTGCACAGCAAATGTAGAGTCTGATGAGGTATCTACTATACATCTGAGTTACAGATTTCTTGCTGTATGTATGACCTTGCTGTTTTTGACCAAATTATTTAGTGAATTTTTTTAAAACCTTAGTATCACTATAGAAAGCATTAGGATGAAATAGAAAGAAGAAATATGCTATAATCCAAAAAACCTGCATTTGTATTTCACATCAGATACATGGTAGTATATATATGTGTGACCCTGAAAATTTTTGTCCTTTGATGTTATTCACCTCTTTTATAAAAGAGGCAGTAATATTCATCTCAGTGTTATTGAGGGTCAGATTAGATGTCTACATGAAAATTATAGAATATAAAAATATTCAATGGTTTTGCCATGCACTAATCATATTTATCTTCTGCCTTTCTTCTAATTTTCCAATGTCTAACACTAGTGTCTTACTCCAAATTTCAAAACTGTTCATTAGAGATTTCTGGACATTTCCCTAAACTTCCACCATTAATGTTGTTTCACCATTCTTTTTATTTAGATAATATTTATATATTTCTAAATAAGAATAATTCATTGATTTATCTATGTTTATTTGACTCAATGTAATTATGCTAGAGAATTACAGTAAATTGTATGGCTGTTCTTAGTGTCTGGTATTGTGTACATTGGAACACGAGTTAATCTACCTTAGATGGTCATTGATTGACACATTAGCACCATGAGCTTTGATGACTTTCCTCATTTTATTTGAAATCCTACTTCCTCAGGCCACATGCAGTATTAACTATAACAACAGCAACAATGATAGTAAATAATGGCACCTAAATTGGTTAGACCAATTTTTAGTGTGTAGAGCGACTTTCCAATACATTATTTCACTAAATCATAACTTAAGTCTATTGAGCAACAGGTATAAAATTATATATCAGTTTCTAAATTTAAAAAACAGTGTTTATTACTGGCCATGCTTAAAATTTCTTCACCTTCTTTCTAGGATGCCAACATTGTAGTTAAATTATCTGGGTGACAATGTTCACGGACCTATTTCATAGTGAGCTATTCATAAAATTGAGATCTGAATTTGAATCCAGTTTTCTTTATCACATATGATGCAACTTTTGAACTTCCAACTTTTGTAGGTTCATATTAGAATATGTATGAGTATAAATTTATATCTCAATTTTTAGAGAGACCACATTGCCTCAGAGGCTCCATTTATTTTTATTAGAGTCTTTACTAATGCATTTACTAATTTGACAGTGACATTTGAGGTACTACCTCTTTATTTGCCCTATCATTCCTACTGTATTTCATTACCTATCATATTCTGGGACTGTATCTTCTATTATTTTATAAATTATATCTCAAGATATAAATACAGCTGTTTTGGCTCCATCAATCTTTCCTGGGGACTAATTACTTCTGAATCTTATGTACAAATTTAACAAATTATGGCTTTCTTAGTAATTTAAATATCTAATAGGAAATATCAAGATCTGGAAAAGATGAAGGCTCTCTCCCTCATCATTCATCTCATTTTATATGCACATTCACTTAGAAAATGAAGTAGATAAAATACACAGGTACAGTAATGTTTTAAATGAGGAATCAAGATTTAGCACACTCAAAACACTCAGTTGGCAATATTAAGAACCTACATTTTCCAATTAATAATCTATTATTTATATTTCTATCTAGAAGTTATATGTTACAAATATTCCAGAAATATTTATTTTACCTTGTAAAATGAAGGTCATGTAACACAGAAAATGAAGAAGGCAGTAAACAATCTTCATTCTGTAGAGAACAGAAGATAAAAAACTTGGCAACAGAATCTACAGTGCTTTTTAAAAAGCAAAGCGGCATTTACTATTTATAGTTTTCTAATGAAAAAGAAACTGTTTTTGTCCGGAAATTGCTTTCAATTTGTGTACTTTTTAATGCTCCAATGACTGATGCTGTGGGTAGAACTACTCACACTTAAAACCCTTGAAAACAACTGGATCTCAGAGAGGAAGCTCTGTGTGGATATTACCCGCAAATGTAGTAGCTTCTTATGAGAGTTAATTGAAAAAGCATCAGCACAAAGGGGCACACATAGAGTAGGTTTCAAGAAAGTGGTGATTTTTCCATTTTGTCTATAAAAGGATTGAATGTTATTTGTTAAACGTGGATTACTTTAAAATGTATTTAAGTCACTAATCTGATGTGCCAATTTATCAACATGTTCCTTATCCAAAATTCTTAATTGTGTCATCATCCCATTAATTCACCCCAAATTAGTCATTTACAGAGGCCAAACACTGAGCCTCAACTCATCACTAGTTTTATTATTTCCCCTTTTTTAGATTCCTTCTAATTATTCATGAATTCTCTTTTTTTTAGAGTTTTCATTAATTTAAATATTTTTAACATAGCAATTAATGCACACAATAAAGGATGAAAAGAGACAAATTTCAATGAATTGAAGTAATTTTTCACTTTAATTTCCCTATAGACAGGGCTCTAGATGTTACTCACCTCAGAATTAGGACTTCTCTGAGATGTTGTATACACAATATATCTCTTGGTTTCTTAAATTTAAATTCAAATTGCTTAAACTATTTCTTGTGCTGACCTCAAATATTTGAAATTTATATTAATGACTGAAAATTTCTGTAGCTCATCTTTATACATTTAAATACTGGTGTTTTTCTCACACCAACTTTGGTTACAATATTAACTATTTCCCATGTAAAATGAAGATACTACCTCTCTTGCCTTTCACTCCAGCATTTCTCCACCATGTTCACAATTCATTCACTTTTTACAAATTTTTCTTATATCTTGGATAATATTATCTGTATAATCAGAATTGAAGCACCTACATTTTTAAAAGATTTTAAGACAATAAGCAATACAGATTGTATTGCCTTATTTCATCTGTGTAACATCACAACACCTGTGCTAATCAAAGAAAAATGGTCTTGGTTTCCAGATCAAAGGATTATTTATTATTATTTTTACTGCTATTATATATTTTATTATTATTTTATTTTCACCTTCATTTTCTCTTAAAAGTTTTAAATTTTTTCTTCAATTTGCATAATGTTTGATTATGATATTATTAAAAAGTTGTAATCATTTTTCTTGATGTGTGGATTAAAATATATATTAATAAGCCCTATCTTCAAATTTATTTTAGTATGGTTTTCTTAACCTGGGTATCCTAGGTTACTTCATTATAATGGACTTTTATGAACCCACACTTTACTCTTGATCTAAATCTGTTGTCTGTGTCTGATGTCCTCTTTTTGTGTTTTTTTCCATCCAGATAAGTTTTTGCAAAAGATTAAAAAAATGTATATATGAGAATTTCCTTGCTCAAAAATATTTTTATACCTTTATTTATTTATTTGGACATAAAACCTAGGCTTAAGGTCATGTTCATTCAAAATATCCAGTCTTCTTCAATTGTTTTTTTTTTTTTTTTGGTACAGAGGATTGAATCCAAGGGTGCTTAACCACTGAGCCACATCCCCAGCCATATATATAAAAAATTTTATTTAGAGATAGTGTCTCTCTGAGATGCTTAGGGCCTCTCTGAGTGGCTGAAGCTAGCTTTGCCCTTGAGATCTTCCTGCCTCAGCCTCCCAAGACACTGTGTTTATAGGTGGGTGGGGGGGCACTGCATTTAGTACAAATGGTCTTCTTGATGAGAAATCTAAGGCTAGTGCAGCCTTATTTACGTTATTTTCTTTTCTCTCTTGATACTTTTATAATATTCTTATTATGATACAGAACTCCAAATTTTATGATTTACACATTTTCTGGTGTGAATTTCTGTTTTATATGTTATCTGTCTGAAATCAATGAGCTTGTATCTTTCTGCAGATCTGGAAAATGTTTTATTTCTGTACTTTCTTTTCTCTGACTCATTCCCTTTCTCCTTGTTAGTTTTCACTTTGAGGGGACTTCTTTTCTAAAATATTGAAATCTTTCTCTATAATTTTATTTTCTCTCTTTTCCTGATGTCAATTAAATCTTTCACTTTTATTTTCAACCTTTATTTGTGGGTATGTGGCACTTCTGGGCATTGAACTAAGAGCCTGTCACATGCTAGGTAAGTGCTCTACAACTGAGCTACTTCACCAGCTCTCTGATTTTCCTTATGTGATAGAGCAGTGTTCTTGTTTTATAGATGAAAAGTCTTATTGAATTCTTCTGTAAGTACATTTTAGATGGGTTTCTTTCTATTTGTTTTATCAAACTCTGGTATTTTCCTTGAACAAGCTCTATTTTTTCAAATTTGAGTGTCGTATTTGTTGTTATGATCTTAGATATTAGTGCTGCTATTTTCACATATACATTGGATAATCAATGGTTGTAATATGAAGAACTGCATACATTTTGGGATTTCCATGGCTGTTGTACTAATCTTTTCACTTGAAATGCCTTTCTACCATTAAATTCTCATGGTATGATCTATGAATATAGGAAGAATAGATGTCTTCTATATAAGTTAAATGTTTTAGGACTTTCACTATCTTCTTTTATTTTATTTTATTTTCACTGTCACTCCTGGGTTGGGTCTTTATTTTATTTTATTTTTTTACATTTTAATTCATTTTTTTATTGGTTTCACTATCTTCAAGAAGAAATCTAGGTATCCCTCAAGCCCCTGCAAACATTTCTACATCAGAAATGTTAATTCTTTTCACATGGTTTTACTTGTTCAATTAGCTGTGATTTTATTGAAATGAAACTAAAAATTTCATGAGAAAAGAACTGTATCTGTCTTGTTTTACAGTGAAATCCCATTATGTAGGAATATTTTTTATTAAAATAAGATTTCCTAAGTGGAGATATAATTCATTTGGATTTTTCTGGCATTTTTGTAAGAGTAAACTGATTATATATGCACACTAAATATTATATTTTGTAGAATATATTTTTATTAAATATGTATGTCAACATCAGTTTCTAAACTCTATGTTCTGTTTCATTGATCTAAATCTTTCTCCTTTAGGTCAATACCAAGTATGTTGATTATTGTAATTATAGTAAAATCTGAAATTAGATACTGTAAGTTTTACAACTTGACTCTAAAATCTTCAAATTATCATGTGTATTTTAGGTCTTATTGTTAGGGAACAGACAGATGAAGATGGTGGGAAAATGAGGTTAAGAAAATCATTCTATAAAATGAGCCTACTGTGCTGAACCCCATAAGCTATCTTTTCTCAAAAGCAATTTATCTTGCAGGCCTGCCTGGCCTAAGTGCACAGGATATGTCACATTCCTCAGCAAACTACCTGTTCAGTGCAGGAGAAATGCTAGCCCAAATTAATGTTAATAAGAGCAAAGCAAGTTAGCCTGAAGGAGGAGAATTTTGTGATCACATCCTGAAACTCGGAGAGCTAAGGTTAATTCCTCCTAATTATAAAATCTGTAGTAATTGGTTAAGAATTCAATCAGAACCTGTCATCATGGGCCAAGGTGACTAGAGTCTCAATAACTGGAATTGCTGTCCCAGAATTTGCCATGTCAGGGCTGGGGATGTGGCTCTAACGGTAGCGCACTCACCTAGCATGCGCGGGGTGCTGGGTTCAATCCTCAGCACTACATAAAAAAAAATAAAATAAAGATGCTATGTCCACCGAAAACTAAAAAATAAATATTAAATCAATCTCTCTCTCTGTCTCTCTCTCTCTTAAAAAAAAAGAAAAGAAATTGCCATGTCATACCCATTTTAGGTTCAAGGGTATTAGAGTAAAAATTTCTTTCAGAAAAGACCATAAGGGCACCCTACTTGCACAGAGGTGCATAGCATTGTTTCATAGCACTCAGTCTCCCAAATACTCAATGGCTGCTATAGCCAAGGTCCCTGAATATTTGGCTACTGCTCAAGATGGTGGCAAACCTTGGTAGCAACCATATGTTGCTGGATTTGTAGGAATTTGTAGATGCTAGAATTAGGGTGTCATCATCCTTTCAAAGAAAGGTCTGAGAAGCCAAGCATAGTATCTCAGGGTCCTAGTTCCTTCAGGAAGACCTTGAAAGTACAATGAGTGGAGAGGTGAGAAGCAAGCCAAAGCTGCAGTGGAGACCCCCAAGATTAATAAATGTCAGTAACCTGAAGTGTCTGCCAAAGAAAGATAAAGAAAACAAGCAGGAACATGTCAACAGATAGTCCAGTAGGCTGCAACCAGTAAAGCCATAGGGGCAGATCTGCACAAGTCCTTTAGAGAGAATATTGAGATGTCATGTGCCCCAGATACTAGATATGAAGCTATAGGACTTGTCTGCTCAATTGTATTTCAGTATTGTTTCAGTTTTATCCCTTCTATCTCCCTATTTCTTCACATGAAAATGCATATAGGAAATACATAACTTGCTTTTGATTTCTACAGGAGTTCTTGTTGAGTTTCCTTTGAATCTCAGAGGAACATTTGGACTTGGACTTTTAGGTAATCCTGAAACTATGGGGACTTTTGAAAATGGACAAAGTGTAGTTTGCATTGTGATATGAGCATAAAATTTTGGGGGCCAAGGGCAGATGTTATGGTTTAAGTCTGAGATGTTCTTTCAAAAGCTTATGTGTAAATTAATCCAAAAGTTTTTAAAGGTGAAATTATTAGATTATGAGATCTGCAATTTAATCAGCATGCTAATCTGATAGGGATTAACTGGATGGTGACTGTGGGCAGATAGGGTGTACCTGGAGGATGTGGGTCATTGGGGGATCTGTCTTTGAGGTTTATATTTTGTCCTTGTTGAGAAGAGCTCTCTCTTACCTTCCTGGTGCCATTTTCCCAGCTGATTTTCTACATCACACACCTTCACTATGATATTCTGCCTCACTTCAAACCCAGAGGAAGGGAGCCAACCATCGATGGACTGAGATCCCTGAAACCACGAGACCCAAATAGATACTTCCTCCTTTATGTTGTTCATATCCAGTCTTTTGGTCATAGCAGTAAAAATGCTGCCTAAAACAAAGGACACAACAAGTTCACAGTGTAGATTTTCTACTGTTGAAATAAACTCAACAAAACGATAGCACACCTTACTACAAACACAAAATAATGAGACTAGATCTTAAGCTATACTTTAATACAAAGAATAGAAAAAACAAATACCTGAACTAATCACCAGGCCCCAAGTAGAAAAAGATAGGCATGGGCCCCCATATCCCAACTATGGATATTCACTGTTACAGAAAAAACAGAGAATTAACACAAAGACTATGGCAACTACACTTCCAAGGTCATCTCAATCTAGAACATTCTAGGACAATTTGGCAAATGAAGGCTGTGCCTTAAAAAGGCCCACAATTGAGATTGGAAAAGAAATACCTACAAATAGATGTGTAAAACCTGTTATTGTTTATGAGCTGTCTTTCATATCTCATGTGTAAAAAATTTAACACATGAAATGATTGGGTCTTGAGAGTATTAACCAAGTTAGTGCAGTAATCCCCTGATAAGGATTAACTATATGGCGACTGTGGACATAAAGGGTATGGTTAAAGGAGGTGAGTAATTGGGAGCATGCCTTTGGGTATGTTTTGTGAGCTGAACTTAGACTCTCTCTGCTTCCTGGTGCCATATTCCCAAATGCTTTCCTCTGTCACACCCTTCCACCATGATGTTCTGCCTCACCTTGAGCTCCAGGGAATGGACTCAGCCACATATAGACTGAGACCTCTGAAACTGTGAACCCTCAAATAAATTTTTCTATATTAAAATTTTTCTTGTTGGATCTTTTGTTCACATACACAAACGAGTGGGCTAAAACAAAACCCAACACAGAAATATATGAAATATGGAAAAAAACCCCAACAACTTCTAAAGTTCACAATTAACTAGCAATGGACACCAAAGATATTGAAATGGATGAAATGTCAGGTAAAGAGTTCAATAGAAACATTATACAAATGATAAATTAATCCCAAGAGAATGCAGAAAAACAACTGCATGAATTGAGGAAATCAATACATGATATAAATGAGAAATTCAGAAGGGAGACAGAAATATTGAAAAAGAATCAAACAGAAATTTTGAAATGAAAGACACAATAAATCAAATAAAATGTTCAGTTAAAAGTCTCCTTAGTAGAGTAGAATATGCTGAAGACAGAATTTTAGAGCTAGAAGATGAAGAGGCCAGCCTTGAACATTCAGACAACATTAAAGAAAAGAAAATAAGTAACTATGATCAGAATGTACAAGAACTGTGGCATAACATTAAGAGATCAAATTCAAGAATCACTGGAATTGAGGGGTTGAGATGTGCAGGCTAAGGCAAGTGATAACCCCTTTGTAAACATAATAACAGAAAAAATTCCAAACATTGAGAATAAAATGAATAACATTCAGATACAAGAGGCATTCAGAAGTTCAAATAAACAAGATAAAAATAATACTCTTCATGATACATTCTAATTACAATGCCTAACAGACAGAACAAGGATAGAATTTTAAAAGCCTCTAAGAGAAAAAATGTCAGGTCACATTTTGAAGTTAGCCTATCAGAAATATTTCTGATTTCTCTGTTCCAATTCTAAAAGTCAGAAGCTTTAAATGATAAATTCCAAGTCCTTAAGGAAAATAAGTATCAATCGAGACTACTATATCCAGCAAAGCTATCATTCAAAATGAAAATGAAAATAAAATTCTTTTAAAATAAGCAGATACTAAAAGAACTTATGAGAAACAAATCCTCACTACAGAATTTACTTATTACAGAATTTACAAAATACTCTACACAGAAGAAATCAAAAACAAACCCCAGAGATCACAAATAAACACATCTCATTTGAAGAGTAGCTAAGCAACTGAGAAACAGGACCAAATGAAATATTATAAATAAATCAAAGTGGTAAGAATTAATAAACATCACTTTGTAATAACATTGAATGCAAATGGTCTCAAATCTCCAATTAAAAGACAGGCTAGCAGACTCCATGAAAAAACAAGACTCGGGCTGGGGATGTGGCTCAAGCGGTAGCGCGCTCGCCTGGCATGCATGCGGCCCGGGTTCGATCCTCAGCACCACATACAAACAACCATGTTGTGTCCACCGAGAACTGGAAAATAAATATTAAAAAATTCTCTCTCTCTCTCTCTCTCTCTCTTAAAAAAAAAAACAAAACAAGACTCTACTATATGTTGTTTGCAAGAGACAGACTTTACAGGCAAAGAGAGTCACAAACTGAAGGTGAAAGGATGGAAATTGATAAACAATATGAATGAAACTCAAAAGCAAGCAGGGATAACTTACCTCATATCTGATGAAGCAGACCTCAGACCAAAATTAATCATAAGAGATAAAAATTATAACCTTATACTGATAAAAGAAGATATAACAATAATTTCAGCAATCTGTATATGGGGTAAAAATGGGAGTTCATAACCCTTTTGAATCAAACTATGAAATATATCAAATTAGATGTAATGTTTTGAACGACCAACAATAAAAAAAAAAAAAGCTTCGGAGTCAAAAAATAAATAAATAAATAAATAAATAAATAAATAAATAAATACTTATATCCCAAATGTGGGTACAACTACTTACATAAAAGAGACACTACTAAAATTCAAATCTCAGATAGACCGGAGTACAATAATACTAGGTGATTTCAACATTCTGTCACCATTAGAAAGATCATCCAAACATAAACTAGGTAAAGATGCTTTGAAGGTGATAAATAATACAAATCAAATGAACTTAATAGACATCTGTAGAATATCTCATCCAGCAACAGCTGGATACTCTTTCTTCTAGGCAGCTCATTGAATCTTCTCCTAAATAGACCATATTTTAGGCCACAAAGAAACTCTTATCAAATGGAAAAAAACTGTTATAATTCTTTGAATCTAATCAAATCATAATGATATAAAATGTTTTTAGAAATCAACATGGAAAAACTCTACAGAAATTATATAAACACAAGGAAGTTAAAAATATACTTTTGTATTATGAATAGGTGATACAAAATAAAGGGGGGAAATGTAAAATTCTTAGACTCAAATGAGAATGGGAGTACAACATATCAGAATTTTTGGAACACTATGAAGGCAGTTCAAAGATGAAAGTTTAAAGCTCTGACTGTCCACATAAGAAAATCAGATCCTGATTGAACAACCTAATGATGCACCTCAAAGTCCTTGAAAAACCAGAACAAACCAATTCCAAAGCCAGTAAAAGGAAGGAAATACTTGAGATCAAAGCTGAAATCAATTAAATTCAGAATAAAAAAAATATAAAGGATTGATAAAACAAAGACTTGTTTCTTTGAAAAGATAAACAAGATTGAGAAGCCCTTAGCCAAACTAGCTAAAAAGAGAAAAATTCAAATTAATAAATATTAGAGATTGAAAACAGAAGTCACCACAGACATCACAGAGATCTGGTAGATTATTAAGGACTATTATAAAAATTTATACTCCAATAGTTTGGGAAACCTAGAAGAAATGGATATATTTCTAGACAAATACCATCTGCCAAAACTGAATCAAGGAGAACATAGAAAATTGAACAGATCAATAACTAGCATTGAGATAGAAGCAGTAATCAAAAGACTTCCAACAAAGAAAAGTTCAGGATCAGATAGATTCTCAGCTGAATCCTCCTAATCCTTTAAAGGAGAACTATTGCCAGTACTACACAAATTATTCCATGAGATACAAAGGTATGAAACACTTTTTGTGGGGGGAGTGTGGTACTGGGGATTGAACCCAGGTCCTTATGCATGCAAAGCAAGCACTCTACCAACTGAGCTATATCTTCAGTCTCATTGTATGGAACACTTCTGAACTCATTCTATGAAGCCAATCTCACACTCATATCAAAACCAGATAAAGACACACGAAGAAAAGGAAATTAGAGACCAATATCCCTGATGAAACTATCGTCAATATCCCTGATGAAATCTTTCAATTCAGGGAGTCTTGAGATGCCTGCAACCCAGGTACCTTACTTGAATGAAAATTTCATCTGATATTAGGAGATAGGGGCATGACATTAAACTGCTTATGGAAACTTCCTGCATAGTATTTATATTATTGTAAAGGCTCACACCTATTAGTTGTGAGCAATTTGTTAGTAGATATGGATAACTTATGCACTATCCTAGTCTACATTCTCTGTTAGATGGTATGTCCACAATATATACAATCACTGAAAATTTCTCTAATATTGAAATGATTATGTGTTTGATTTTAAGCTTTCCTCTTGTTACTTGTTTTCTATTTATTTCCTTTGCCTTAATTCCTTTTTCCTATCTATGAATTATTTTGTGACAGCAGTTTCTCTACCCACCAGATAAACATGCAGTTCTTGATTTATGGTTTACACATCTTTAGCTTTCACGTGTAATGTAGGAAATTTAAAACCTATATTTCCTCCTTCTCGTTCTTTGAGCTATGGTTGTCATTCATACACTTTGCAGTGCTACAAACCATATAATATATTATTAATTTTACTTTAAGTAACTAATTATAAAAAAATTAAGAAAAGCATTTTTAATTTTTTGTAGTTGTAGATGGATATAATGCCTTTATTTTATTTATTTTTATGTGATGCTAAGGATCAAACTCAGTGCCTCTCATGCTAGGCAAGCACTCTGCCATTGATCTATCCCTGAAATGATCTCATCTATTTTTACCCACAAATTTATCAGTTCTAACTCAATTTGTTTATTTGTGTGAATCCAAATTTCTACCTTATGAATTTTTCCTGGACTAGATTTGTTTAATATTTCTTTAAGAAATGATGAGTGAAGGTTTTAAGTTGGCAGGCTAGAGGGAGGCTGCATTCTGTGTCCCTCCATGACCTCAGATTCTAGTAGTGGGAATACTATTTTTCTGTGAGTTATTAGAGGATTACCAACATCTGCTCCTACAAAGTTCTCCAGGCCTCAGTGTCAGCACAGGACACAGAATTAGTGCAGGACTCCTGGCTATTGTTTCCAAGCAGGACCACCAACATCAGAGCCAGCACAGGACCCCTGGCCACCCACTCATGCAGGAATTCCAGCCACCTCTCCCATACATGATACCTGGCCACTGCCCACACATAGGCCTTCTGGCCACCACTCCTGGGTGGATCCCTATCTACTGACATGGGGCCCCCCTGGTTGCCTCCATCTTAGGACACTGCAACCATTACTATAGTCCCCAATGCTAGCCTGCACCTGGGGACACAGGACAGGGACTGCAGATAGCAGACAGCCACAACACTGCACGCCACACAGAGCTGCATCTCTTAACATGCTGCCCAGTACCACCACCCGGACCTACTGGACCTGACATCCCATCACTGAAAGCAGCTGCCTCCATCTTGGGACACTTTTGTCACCATCTTTAATTAGGGCAACTCCCATCTAGGGACATTAGCTGGAGACTAGAAGCAATATCAAGATACCCATAGTCCCCAACTCTCCCCTACCCCATATCCACTAAACTGGCACAGTTCTTGAAGCTACACAGCTGGTCTATAGCTCAGAAAGCCTGGCCATAAACTGCCCAATACAAAAGACCTTTCTGCAAAGGGTCTGAAGCCCCCAGAGTGCAGCCCATAGGACCTCCAGTCAGAGGTTCCTGAATGGAAGAGGATGAGTGAGATACAGTTTAGAGATGAAATTAGATACCAGGAATTGTGAGGTCTACAGGTGATATAAGACCAGGAGCCCACATCACACAGGCAGGCCCCAAAGGAGATCCTTGGGGTGCACTCTCCCATCAGGGACAGACAAGTGTTATGCCCCACCTTCAAGCACTCTGCCCCCATGACCAACCCTCCTACCCTAATAACATTCTCCATCCTGAGGATGGAGATACCAGCAAACAAAAGATAACCCCACCTGCTGGATGAGAGGGAAACAGGAAAGATACTGAACTCCAACTAAAACAATCTTTGTATATTCCTTCAAGATTTTTTTCTTCTTCTTTTTCTTTTTTTTCTCTCTCTCTCCTCCTGCCCTCACGTCCCCAAGTACTTCCACAAGGAGATAGAGGTTCTGAAAACAAAAACAAAAACAAACAAACTAACAACAACAACTGCCACAGTCTGGCTGGGCACAATTCAGGAGCCACTTGTCAAAAGAAACGAACTTTATTTTTATAGAACACACACACCAAACCACACAGCTCCTCAGGAAAAACCTTCAGAGCCCAACTGCCACCACCAGCTTCCCACAAGCCTCTCCACCTCCTCCACTCCTCCTGCTCTTGAGGCTGATTGGCTGGGTCGCGTGGCCAGAGCCAAAAAAAGTCCTCCAATGAGCAGCTCCGTGGTCTGAAAGGGTGGAGAAACAGCCCAATGAGCAAGAAGACTTTACAAGGACATGGAGGTTTACAAGGTCAATTATCTAAGGTAATACAAGGAGCTAATGAATCTTACGCTGAATTTGTAGATAGGCTTCTTCAAACAGCTACCAGAGTTTTGGGGAATACAGAACAAGCAATGCCATTAATAAAACAACTGGCTTATGAGAAAGTGAATCGTTGGTGCAGAGAAGTCATTAGACCATGGAAACATGAAGATTTAAACACATAAATCATGTAGAGACATTAATGAACAAGAGCAAGTTGTGGCAGCTGCAGTAAAACAGGCTTTAGATGCCAGGCCAAGAACATGCTACAATTATGAACAAACAGGACATTTTAAAAGGAATTTCCCCATATGAGGAGGGTTTAAAAAAACTAGGTATCAAAGGAATAGAATACCGGGTATTTGCCCACGATGCCATAGAGGGAGACATTGAGCTAATGAATGCCATTCTCAAACCACCATAGAGGGTACTCCATTATCAAAAAATGAACAAGGACCAGGTGTTTATCCATGATATAATGGAGAAAGGCATCGGGCTTCATTGCCAAAAAATGGACAAGGGGGCCCAATGCTCCAGGGCCCCAAACCACAAATATACGGAGCACTGGAGGAACCCAGAAACACCATCAGGGTAGTGCCCAGGACACATTGTCCATTAGATCCCTCATCAGACAAACCAGAGGGAGTTCAGGGTTGGACATCAGCGCCTCCACCAGAGCAGTACTAACTCCAGAGATGGGAGTTCAAATCATTCCCACAGGAGTAAAAGGACTTCTTCCCCAAGGAACAGTAGGCTTATTGTTAGGACGCAGTTCTTCTACGCTAAAAGGACTTATGATAAGTCCTGGGGTAATTGATCCTGATTATGAAGGTGAAATAAAAATTATAGCTAGTTCTCCAAAGGGTATATCAGTAATTTCACCAGGAGATAGAATAGCACAGTTATTAATAATACCCAGCCTACATGATAAATTTTCCAGTAGTACTATGAAAAGAGGTTCCAGGGGATTAGGCTCCACAGGTGTAGATTGGGCTATACTGTCTTTGAATTTATATTCTCGCCCAATGCTAAAACTAAATATTCAAGGATATGAATTTAATGGGCTACTGGATATAGGTGCAGACTTTACCATTATATCTCGTCAAGAATGGCCAAAAGATTGGCCTTTACAACAAGCCACTGAAACGCTTTGAGGCCTAGGAGTGGCAACTAATCCCCATAGAAGTGCAATGGTATTAGATTGGAAGGATCCTGAAGGATGTGAAGGAACTATACAGCCATATGTATTGGATCTTCTTCCCGTAAATTTATGGGGACGAGATGTCCTAGATCAATTAGGTTTGACATTAACAAATAACATCAATCCAAATGCGCCCACTATTAGGGCTAGACAAGGTTTCAGGAAAGAAAAAACATTAGGAGAACAAGGTATAGCAGCACCAGTTTGAATAGATCAAAGAATAAATAGACATGAACTGGATTTTCAAAAGGGGTTACTGAGGCAATAAAAATTACTTGGAAATCAGATAGACCAGTATGGGTTCCTCAGTGGCCCCTGACTAAAGAAAAGATACAAGCAGCCCATGACCTGGTGAAACAACAATTAGGGGAAGGACATATACAACCTTCTGTATCTCCCCATAATACTCCCACTTTTGTCATCAAAAATAAATCTGGTAAATGGAGATTATTGCAAGATTTAAGAGCCATTAATAATGAGATGTTTATTATGGGACCTGCTCAATAGGGGAAAACAGCCCAATGAGCATCACCACAGAGGAGCCAATCAGTTGGCAGCTAGAAGTTTGCTGGCAGCTGGAAGTTTGCTGGCAGCTGGAAGTTTGCTGGGGCCCCTTTGGCTGTGGCTCTCAACAAACAACAACAACAACAAAACAGAAATCTTTGAAATGAAGGAAACAATAAACCAAAATGAAAACTCAATAGAAAGCATCACCAACAAATTAGATCACTTGGAAGATAGAATATCAAAAAATGAAGACAAAATATATAATCTTGAAAATAAAGTTAACCACAGAGTAAAGATGGTAAAAACAACAACAACAAAAAAAAAAAACCATGAGCAGAATATTGAAGAATTATGAGATAACATTAAAAACAAATTTAAGAATTATTGGGATAGTGGAAGGAAGAGAGTTCCAAACCAAAGGAATAACAATCTATTCAATGAAATAATATCAGAAAATATTCCAAAGAATAATGAATTGGAAAATCAAATACAAGAGGCTTACAGGATGCCAAATGTACAAAATTATGACAGTTCCACACCAAGGCATATTATAATGAAAATGATGAGCATACAGAATAAGGAGAAAATTTTAAAAGCCACAAGAGAAAGGAATCAGATTATTTATAGGAGGAAATTAGGATATCTGCAGAGTTTTCAACATAGACCCTGAAATCTAGAAAATCCTGGAAAAATATATACTAAGCTCTGAAGGAAAATGAATGTAAACTAAGAATCTTTATCCAGCAAAATTAAGCTTTAGAATTTATAATGAAATAAACAACTTTCATGATGAACAAAAGTTAAAATAATTCACAAGTAGAAAGCATGTACTATAAAACATCCTCAACAAAATATTGAATCAGGAGGAAATGAAAATAAGCAAAGGGAGGTATTACACTAGAGGGAAAACCAATCAAAGGAGAAACCAAGTCAATTTAAATTACAAAAATAAACAAAAATGTCTGGGAATAGAAATCAAGTCTCAATAATAGCCCTGAATGTTAATGGCCTAAACTCACCAATCAAAAGACATAGACTGGCAGATTGGATTTTAAGAAAGACCAAAAAATATGCTGCATTCAAAAGATTTATCTCATAGGAGAAGACATCCATAGACTGAAGGTGAAAGGTTGGGAAAAAAAACATACCACTCACATGAACTGCAGAATCAAGCCAGGGTTTCCGTCCTCATATCAAACAAAGTAGACTTCAAGCCAAAGTTAATCAATAGGAATAAAGAAAGACATTTCATAATGCTCAAGGGAACCATACATCAACAAGACATAACAATTATAAATATATATGCTCCAAACAATGGAGCATCTATGTTCATCAAACAAACTCTTCTCAAGTTCAAGAATCAAATAGACCACAACACAATAATTATGGGTGACTTTAATATATCTTTTTCACCACTGAATGGATCTTCCAAAGAAAAGCAAAAAAAAAAAAAAGGAAAAGATATAGAACTCAATAATACAATCAACAACTTAGATTTAACACACATATATAGAATATTTCATCTATCAAGGAGTGAATATACTTTCTTCTCAGCAGCACATGGATCCTTCTCTAAAATAGACTATATATTATGCCACGAAGCAATTCTTAGCAAATACAATAAAGTAGAGCTAGTACCCTGCATTTTATCAGATCATAATGAAATAAAATTAGAAATCAATGATAAAATAAAAAATAGATGTTACTCCAACACATGGAGACTAAATAATATGCTACTGAATGAACAATGGATTGCAGAAGACATAAAAGAGGAAATTAAAAATTTCTTAGAGGCCAGGAAAATGATACAATGTATCAAAATCCCTGGGACACTATAAAGGCAGTAGTAAGTGGAGTTTATTCCTTAAAGGAAGAAAAAGCCAACAGATAAAGGACCTAACATTACATCTCAAAGTTCTATAAAAAATAGCAAATCAACAATAAAAGCAGTAGAAGAAAGGAAATAATTAAAATCAGAGCTGAAATCAATGAAATTGAAACAATTGAAAAAATTGACAAAAAAGTTGATTCTTTAAAAAAAATTAAATTGGTAAACCCTTAGACCAGATAACAAAGAGGAGAGAAAAACTGAAACTACTAACATCAGTGATGAAAAAGGAAATAGCACAATGGACACCAGAGAAATACAGAAGGTAACAAGAAATTAATTTAAAAATTTGTACTTCAATAAAATAGATAATATCAAAGGCATTGAAAAATTTCTAGAGTCATATGATTTGCCCAAACAGAATCAGGATAGTATATACAAGTTAAACATATCAATTTCAATCAATAAAATAGAAGATGCTATCAGAAGCCTACCAACCAAGAAAAGCCTAGGACCAGATGGATACACAGCTGAGTTTACAAGACCTTCAAAGAAGAACTAATACCAAAACTTCTCAAATTATTCCATGAAATAGAAAAAGAGGGAACTAACAAATTCATTATATGAGGCCAATATCACCATGATTCCAAATCCAAAGACACATCAGAGAAAGAAAACTTCAGGAAATATCTCCAATGAACATAGAAGCAAAAATTCTCAATAAAATTCTGAAAAATAGAATAAAAAAAATACTTAAAAAATAGTGTAACATGATGAAGTGGGGTTCATCCCAAGGATGCAAGTTTGGTTCACATATGGAAATCAATAAATTTAATTCATCACCTTAATAGACTTAAAGAGGGCTAAGGTTGTGGCTCAGTCATAGAGCGCTTGCCTACCAAGCCTGAAGCACTGGGTTCCATCCTCAGCACTACATAAAAATAAAATAACGATATAACTATAATTAAAAAATAAATATTTTTAAAAAGCATTAAAATACTTACAGATAAGAAGCATATGATCATCTCATTACATGCAGTAAAAGCTTTTAACAAAATACAGCACCCCTTCATGTTCAAAACATTAGGAAAACTAGGGATAACAGAACCATAATCTCAAAATTATAAAAGCTATCTATGCTAAGTCCAAGGCCAACGTCATTCTAAATGGAGAAAAATTGAAAACATTCCCTCTAAAAACTAGAAGAATACATGGATGCCCTGTTTCACCACTTCTATTCAACCTAGTCCTTGAAACTCCAGCCAGCGCAATTAGACAGATGAAAGAAATTAAAGAGATACGGTTGGGGGGAAAAAAACTCAAACTATCACACTATTTGCACTATTTGCGGATGACATGATTCTATGCCTAGAGGTATAGAAAACTTCTGGAACCAATAAATGAATTCAGCAAAGTAGCAGGATATAAAATCAACATCTGTAAATCAAAGGCATTTCTGTATATCAGTGACAAATCCTCTGAAAGAGAGGGTAGGAAAACTACCCTATTTACCATAGCCTCAAAGAAAAAAAAACTTGACAATCAACTTAATAAAACAGGTTAAAGTCCCCTACAATGAAAACTACAGAACACTAAAGATAGAAATTAAAGGAAAACTTAAATGATGAAAGATCTTTTTTGTTCATGGATAGGCAGAATTAATATTGTCAAAATGACCATACAACTAATAGCACTATACAGATTTAATGCAATCCCAATCAAAATCCCAATGACATTCCTCAAATAAATAGAAAAAACAATAATGAAACTTATCTGGAAAAATAAGAGACCCAGAATAGCCAAGCCAATCCTTAGCACGAGAGTGAAGCAGGTGGCATCATTATACCAGACCTTAAAATATACAACAGAGCAATAGTAACAAAAATGGCATGGTATTGGCACCAAAATAGTCTTGTAGATCAATGGCATAGAATAAAGGACACAGAGAAAAATAACTTTGTGTAGTATGAGATAACACATAAATGCATTTATCTCATACTAGACAAAGGCGCCAAAAACATACATTGGAGAAAAGATAGCCTCTCCAAAAAATGGTGCTGGGAAAACTGGAAATCCATATGCAACAAAATGAAATTAAACCCCTTTCTCTCCCCATGCACAAAACTCAACTCAAAGTGGATCCAGGACCTAGGAATTAAACCAGAGACTCTGCATCGAATAGAAGAAAAAGTAGGCCCTAATCTTCATCATTTGGGATTAGGTCCCAATTTCCTTAATAAGACTCCTATAGTGCAAGAATTAAAACCAAGAATCAATAAATGGGATGCAATCAAACTAAAAAAGTTTCTTCTCAGCAAAAGAAACAATCTATGAGGTGAATAGAGAGCCTACATCCTGGAAGAAAAATTTTACCTCTCACACATCAGATAGAGTACTAATCTCTAGGGTATAACACACACACACACACACACACACACACACACACACAGAGTAATATAACTCAGCATTAAAAGAGAATAATAAAATCATAGCATCTGCAGTTAAATCGATGGAGTAAGCCAATCCCCCCAAAACAAAATCCAAATATTTTCTCTGATAGTAGATGCTGATCCATAATGGATTTGGAGGTGGCGGGGAGAGGAGGAGCATGGGAGGAATAGAGGAACTTGACATAGGACATAGGGGAGGGAGGGGAAAGAAAAGGGTGTGGGGGTATGTTGAAAAGATGGTGGAATAAGATGGACATCATTATCTTAAGTACATGTATGAATACAGGAATGGTGTGACTCTATTTTGTGTACAACCAGAGAAATAAAAAAATAGTGCTCTATTTGTGTACTATGAATTGAAATGCATTCTGCTGTCATGTATAACAAATTAGAATAAATAAATAAATTTTTAAAAGAATTGATGGTTGAAAATGTGTTTATTAGGGTTTTTGTTTAATATTTTGCTTGAGCATGTCTTTATTTTATACTTTTTGGATATTTTTGATTTTGATGAGTATAATCATAATTTGGAAGAATTTTCCAGTATTTAAAAGTTGTTAATATACTGCTTTTTTTTACTTGCATAATTTGTGACATAAAATTTTCTTTTTAATAAAATTATTGATGTACAACTCACTTAAATCGGTTAATTTGCCTATTAATGTGTAAAATTCAATAGTACTTAATATTTTCATGGAGTTATGTAGTCACAGACTTAAACAATTTCAGCATGCTTTTGTAAACCTTTTGAGAAAGACTTTCTTATTTTTAACCATCCACTAGGTTCATGGCAGAGACCCCTATAACAATTGAAAAGGTAACAAGAAAAAAAAAACATAAGCACATACTTAATAGAAGCTGTGCATTACATAGAAAACCTCAGAAATGAAGTGTCAAAGGAATAGGAAAATTTGTGCATTTTTATGCTCAGTTTTCATGAAGAGTGGACAGTTCTGCAAAAGTATGATCAGACAGAGGGAATCCTATGATGACAATCTTTGGTGATATTAGCAATGTCAGTGTATTCAGATTCTTCTTGTTGCCTAGATGCTTTCAGCAAGGATGTTTCTTTCCTTTGGTGTATACTGAGGGCACTTTGTTTGTTTGTTTGTTTTTGAGGCGAGTCTCACTATACTGCCCTGGCTGGCCTTAAAATCTTGAGTTCAAATTATCCTCTTGCTTCAGCCTGCTTCAGCTGGGGCTACAGGTGTGCACCACCTCATGGGTTATATGAACTAATTTGGAGAAAGATCATCTATATTTTGCAAGCTGCTTCAGGAGAGATGAGGCAAGGGGAAGATGAGAGTATACTTATTTCTGCTTTTTTTTTTTTTCTCAGAGACTTAGGTGCTATATTTTGGGATAACACCTCATCACCCCTGAAGAAACTGTATTTTTTAGTCATCACCTTTCATATTTCCTTTACGCCTTTACTAGTCAGGTTTGTGTCACTACAGTGAAATACTAGAGGCAACTAACTTATACAAAGAAGTTTATTTTTCTTCTGTAGAGGTTTGGGGGCATGGCACCTTCATCAGCTCAGTTTGGAGAAGGCCCACCCAGCTACAGTCAAATTATGGCAGAGATGTGTTTATGTGAGGAAGAGCTAATACCACAAAACAGGAAGTCAGAGAGAGACTGACTTCCCTGATCCCTTGAAAGGGCTTGCTCCCAATAATGGCCCTCCCTCCAGGACCCACATCCTAAAGGTTCTATCATGTGCCACTAGTGACATCCCATCCTGGGGACAAGACTTTCATCTCAGTGGACCTTTAAATGACATAACTAAACAATTAAACTACATACAAACTGTGTCACCCACTGACACCTAAGAAAATAGTATTCTACTTTCTATCTATAATTTTGCCTATTCTGTATAATTTATGTATTTAATGGAAAACTGTTGTATGTGACAGTTTATGAGTGGCTACATTCAATTAATATTTTTTTCAAGGTCTGTCTATGTTGTAGCATAAACCTATACTTAATTCCATTTAGTTGTTGAATATTATTCTGTAATATAGATACATCACATAATTTTATTCATCCATCAATTTATATACATTCGATTGTTGCCAAGTTCTGATTACTGTGAATACTATTGCTATGAACATTTGTGTATACAAGTTTTTTTGATGATATATTTTCATTTCTTTCCTACATCTGCTTAGGAATGGAATTATGGTGTCAAATAGAAAACTCCAAGTTCAACTCTCCCAGGAATTTCCAGACTGTTTTTTAAAGTGTTTGCCCCAATTTATATTTTTTTCCACCATCAGTGTATGAGACTTCCAATTTCTTCTTCATAGCCTAGCCAACTTTTGGTATTACCTGTTCTTTTGATTATGGCCCTCTTAGTGGAAAGAGAGATATTGATGTGCATTTCTTTGATGACTATACATCTAAATAATTCTTCACATGCTAGACATTTTTATGTTTTCCTTAGAGAAATGTATTTTCAAATCTTTTGTTCATTTTTAGCTGGGTAAGTTGTCCTTTTGTTATCAAGTTGTAGTATTCCTTATGTATTCACAGTGAACATGTTTGCAAGGCTGTTGGTTTTCAAGGCTACCCTGGAAGTGAAAAGAGGAGAATAGAAATAGGACAATTAAAATATCACAAATCTCATCTTGCTGCTCTTACTGGGATTCAAGATTTTTTTAAAAATAATGTTCACTGCATTTTTTCCAAGTCTGGGTAATGTGAAGAACTATTATAAAGTTGTATTCAACAACTTTTTTCCAATATTTTGTGGCTTTTGTCAAAGAACAGATTTCCAGAGTTCTTACTCTATCTATCATTCCAGAGGTCCTGCCTAGGATTTATTCATTCTTACATGTTTTATTTTTTAACTTTTGCAACCTGAAAGTTAGATTCTGTTCTGGTGAATGTTTCCATGTATTAACTTCTCTTAAACTTGATGGCTAAAATGTTCATGGCTTATGTTGGATAGAACATGAGAGGAACAGGTTTTCCTGTCTTGAATTGGGGGACATCAACTGAGAAGGTAAAACCTGAGAGTGAATTCTCATTGCTTAGCTTCTCCTTATCCTCCTTTATGTTTCTTTTTTTTTTTTACATTATTCAAATGTTATTCCTTAGGATTGCATACGTTTTTTTTTTCCTTTTCATTCTTAACCTGTCTTTGGGTTATTTAGCCTCACAGCTTTAGTTAATGGCTCCACAAATCTATGTCTGAAATTTATTTTTCTTTCCTGTGTCTTACACCCATATGTAACAGAAATGACTACATTTAACATGTCACAAATGTTCCTTTGCAAATCTGTTCTTCTCACTGTATTTCCTAATAATCAACTTGTAAGAAAATTGTCCTAGTAATAAAACTAGAAATTATCCATCCCTACTAAAACTCAAATTCACTGAATTTCTTTGTTTTCACTGTGTCAGAATTCTTTCCCAATTTCTGATACTATTCATATAAATGCTGTAGGTCTAAGTAAAGTATATAGTCAGCAGGTAATTTAAATTCTGCATATCAAGTTTTACTGATGTTTTATAATTCATAAGGAAATTTATGTTAAAATTAATTCAATATTATGACATAAATTAATGAGGAATGTGGAAACCTGGAAACACAATGAGCTCATTTATGACAATGATAAAAAAGAAGCATTAAATATTAAATTATAAGATAGAGAAAACCAGATGAAACCCACTTGCAAGTAGATGGATAGAGTAAAAATTCATTTTATTAATAATTTTGTTACAATGTAGCGTTGAGAATATATTGGAATCATAGTATACCTTTGCATGAGATGCTGCACTCTTTATTCTAAGGGCGTCTGTATTCCCGAATTACACAGCAGGGCTCAAAGTTGCAGTGAGTAAAGACATATTCCCAGCTGTTGCATTTAAGCTTGCAAACACCCTGGACCAGTTGACATTTACGTTGTCTTTCTGCTTTGTCTTCAGCTTTTTGTTGTGAAAGTAGGAAAAATAAGCTATGATTATAAATTTGTGTTTAATCCAGATAGATAGGTAAACAGATAAAAGTTCTTTACTGCATACAGTTTAACCATTTTGTTATAAAATCATGCCCAGGAAACATTACCGAAGATCTTTTAGCATATATTTTGGCATAAGATAAATTCTTATTTATCTAACAGTATTTCCTTTGTACTAGCATGTTTTATAAATAGGACATCCTTAAATATATAATTTGTGGGTGAGCACTCAAAAGTAAAGGGAAGAAAGCCAGGTGCTGTGGCACACACCTGTTATCCCAGGTGTGTGGGAACCTGAGAGAGGAGGAGCACAAGTTTAAAGCCAGACTCAGCAACTTAATGATGTCCTAAGCAATTTGGCGAGATCCTGTCTCAAAAAAACAAAAACAAAAACAAAGCAAAAAAGTCAAAGTCTGGAGATGTTTCTCAGGGTTTGAGTGCCCTTGTATCAATCTCCAGTACAAAAAAACAGGGGGAGGTGGGGGGAGGTAGGTAGGGGACCTGGACAAAATAGTCTATTTATATAAACAATTTTTTTCAACAGCTACAATATCAGTTAATGAAATTTCATTTTAAAAGAAAATGCTGTAGAAAGCTGTTAAAGAGTCATAGTCCCATCACCTAAGTCAACACAGTACATAGATCCAAAGCTACATCGTGGGGGAAAAAAAAATTCCCAATATTTTCTCAATGATCAGTTTTTATTTCTTTTTCTATGAAAAAATAGATTGTCTTTTAAGAAGTTTATATGGAGTCCCCTAACAATATATTTATTTATATTTGAATTAGACTAAGGCATTTATAAGAACATTTTGTCCTTCACATATCCTCCTTATTACAAATGTTACCTGATAGTTCACAAAACACGTTGAAGAAAAAGATCAGAAAAATGCAAAATATCTTCATTGCTGATGCAGCTACTTGAGTGATGTGGGACAGCTCAAAATGTCTTTGGTAAGACAGAAGGAGTCTTGGTTTTATAGCCTTCTCCAGTGATCACAAGTTGATTAATGCTGCTGGCTTGCCAGATTGAGCACTTATTCGTGTAAGTACTGTGAAAGTACAAACAAGTAGATCTGGTTCCATTGGGACTTCAAGGGGAAAAATGTGAACTCATTTTTGGGTGAACAAGGAAATTATGGATTCAAGTACTTTTGGTTACTCATTAATGGAAAACACATAATCCCAATCATGACTTTTTCAACCAAATCTTTTTTTGAGCATTTTTAATATGCTAGGCAGTGTTCTAAGAATTTTATATGGATAAAAACTAGTTTAGGCAGACATGCTGCACCAGACGCCGCTGCTGCCAAAGACCCTGTGGCTGAAGATGCCACTTCCTTACCCAGAGTTATCTTCTCTGAGCACAGCCTCGGCTACCTCTGTGGTCGCTGCCCTGAACTGGAGGTCTCCTGTCAATTAATAGCTACCTACACCGTTACTGCCATTACTGCTGACTCTGATTCTGCTGCTGCCAGTCCAAGGTTGCCTGGAAGTCTTCTTTCTGGGTGCTGCTGCCCTTATAGCTAACCACCTGCTCCTGCCACAGAAGATACCACTTTTCTGGATGCAACTGAAGCCAACACTGTAGCTGACCCACAGAGATGGCCTGGTGAAAATGCCCTCACACTGCAGTTGTGGCTGCTACTACTGCAGCCACCAGTGCTGCAGACCCTCTGCCTGCTACCAACAACCACCCACCTCCACTGCTATCATGGCCTAGAGGACTACTAGGGAAACTCCAGGTTTGGTTGCACGTGGCTGCACCCATTTTGCAACATCAGCCAGGGGCTGAAGCCCAGGTGCCAGCAGGTTTACCACCACAAGAGTCTCTAGGGATTCCAGCTAGGACCTGCAGGTCCAGTGTGAGATGCCTGTGGGTTTAGAGGAGACTTAGGTCTTCCAGCTGAGATTGTTGGTGGCCCTCGTCTTGCTGCTATATCTCAGGATTGCTCCTTTGCATGAGTGTATCCCTAGTGGTCTCTCTGCAAGTAGGAGCACCATTGAGACCTTGGAATAGAAGGATGGCCAAGCCTGAGGTATCTGAAGCCCAGATTGGTGGGATAGTAGCTAGGTTTGTGAGGGCTGATCCGGGTTTGGTGATTCTGAGTGATGTCAGTGACAAGGCTGAGAAACTTTAAACACTGACAGGGACAGTTTGACTTTCTAGCAAGATTTATTTTATTTTATTTTTTGATTACCTAATGTCTCTACTATATCTGAAATAGGATTTTGTTTATATGCATTAATGTGTGTAGGACAATGATATATGAATGGTGTTTTGCATTTTTGTTGTATTCTTATGTCTTTATTTTTTTCTTTTTTCCTCTTCTTGTATACTGTTTTTGGATTTTCTTTCCAACTTTTCTCCAACCAACAGACAATCTCTGTTGGCTCTTCTTCCACTCTTCCTGTGAATATTTACTTCTAGCTTCTCTCTTCCTCTCTCGTGAATATAGGGTACTACTACACTATCTCTGTTCTCTCATTCACCATTTGAAATTGTAAACCATTTTAGCAAATTTTTGGTCTGTACTATAGATAGTTATTGAACTCATCATTTTGGTTTAATGCAAGAAAGCAGTAGATGCCTTAGTGGGAGCTATTAGGTTTACGGCTATATATTGTATACACTGGGTGCTGTTGATATTGGTCTCACCATTAAAGGCAAGGCACTGTAAACATTCTGGAAAACTATAAGTCTATAGTGTAGAATTTATGCTGCCTAGGTCAATACTTCTAGATGGAAAAACACACTAACAATATGAAAAAAAAGGGAATAAAACAAACCAAGATGCTTCAACAGAAGCCACTGATAACATAGTAGACGAAATGTCCAAGAAGGAGTTCAGATTGTACATAGTTAAATTGATATGTGAAGTAAATGAAAGTATAGAAGTGAGATTAAAGAAAAAATACAGGAAGTGAAAAAAAACTTGGATAAAGAGTTAGAGATCATGAAAAAAAGCAGAAATTCTCAAAATGAAGAAATTAGTAAACAAAATTAAAAACTCAATAGAACTCATCACCAACAGACTAGACCATTTGGAAGACAGGACCTCAGACAATGAAGACAAAATTTATAATCTCGAAAGGAGAGTTGATCATGCAGAGAAGACAAGGCTGAGAAACTTTAAACACTGACAGAGTGTTGAACAGAACATCCAAGAATTATGGGATAACATTAAAAGAGAAAATATAAGGGCAATCAAAATAGATAAAGAGCAGAGATATAACCAAAGGAATGCAAAATCTTTTCAGTAATATAATAGCAGAAAAATTTCCAAACCTAAAGAATGAAAAGGAAAATCAAATACAAAAGGCTTATAAGACCACGAATGTACAAAATTACAGCAGACCCACACATTATAATGAGAATGACTAACACAGAGACTAAACATAAAACCTTAAAGGCTGTGAGAGAAAAAAATCAAATTACATATAGGGGGAAACCATTTGGATCTCAACTTATTTCTCAACCCAGACCCTCAAAGCTAGGAGGTCCTGGAATAATATATTTCAAGCTCTGAAAGGAAATAGATGCCTATCAAGAATTTTATATCCAGCAAAATTAAGTTTCAGATTTGAAGATGAAATTGAAATCTTCCATGATAAACAAAAATTAAAAGAATTCACAACTAGCAAGCCTACACTAAAGAACATTCTCAACAAATGATTACATTAGGATGAAGTGGGAAAACAAGTGAAAACCAGTAAAAGGAGGATCTCAGAAAGGAATGTTCAACCAAATGAGAAACTAAGACAAATCAAAACCCAGAAATAAAAATAAGAGGGAATACAAATCAAGTCTCAACAATAACCTTGAATATTATGCCTAAACTCATCAATCAAAAAACATAGATTGGCAGACTGGATTAAAAAGAAAAACCCAACAATATTCTGTTTTAAAGAGACTCACCTCATGGGCAAAGACATTCACAGGCTGAAGTTGAAAGGATGAGAAAAAACTTATTATTCATATGAATTGTGCAAACAAGCAGGGGTTTCCATTCTCATCTCAAATAAAGTAGACTTCAAATCAAAGTTAATCAGAAGAGATAAAGAAGGACATTTCATAGTTCTTAAGGGAAATATATATAAGCATGACATAACAATTATAAATATTTATGCACCCAAAATGGAGCATCTATGTACATCAAACAAATCATTCTCAATTTCAAGAGTCAAACAGACCACAATACAATAATACTGGGTGACTTTAACACACCTTTCTCACTACTGGACAGATCTTCCAAACAAAAAATAAACAAGAAAACTATAGAACTAAATTATGCAAGCAATAATTTAGATTTAACAGACATATATAGAAAATTTCATCCATTCACAAGCAAGTACGCTTTCTTCTCAGCTGTACATGCCTCTTTCTCTAAAATAGATCATACCTTATGCCATAAAAAAACTCTTAGTAAATACACACACACACACACACACACAAATAAAAAAAAACAGAGATAATAGCCTGCATTCTATCAGACCACAATGGAATGAAATCAGAAATCAAATATAAAATAAAAAATAAAAACTACTGTACCAAATGAAGACTAAATAATGCACTATTGAATGAGAAATGGATAGTAGAAGAAATCAAGGATGAAATAAAAAAATTATTAGAGGTAAATGAGAATACCCATACAATATATTAAAATCTCTGGGACACTATAAATACAGTACTATGAGGAAAGTTTATTACATTGACTGCATTCATTAGAAGAATAAAAAGTCAACAAATAAGTGACCTAACACTACATTTCAAAGTGTTATAAAAATAAGAAGAAATCAACACCAAAAGCATAATTAAAATCAGAGCTGAAATCAATGAAATTGAGACAAAAAAAAACAATTGAAAATATTGACCAAACAAAAAGTTGGGTTTTTGAAAAAATAAATAAAATAGATAAATCTCAGGCCATGCTAATGAAGAAAAAAAGAGAGAAAATTCAAATTACAAAAATATAAGACAAAGAAGGAAATATGATGGATATGTCTGAAATAAAAATATAATTAGAAACTATTTTGAAAATTTATATTCCAATAAAACAGAAAATATTGAAGACATCAAAAAAATTTCTAAATATATATGACCTACCCAAACTGAATGAGGAGGCTATACATGATTAAAACATATTAATTGTGAAACATGGGGTAGGGAGGGGGAGCATGGGAGGAATTGATGAATTCTAGATAGGGCAGAGGGGTGGGAGGAAAATGGAGGAGCAAGGGATTAGCAAGAATGGTGGAGTGATAGACATCATCATCCAAAGTACATGTATGAAGAAAAAAAATTGGTATCAACATACTTTATACACAACCAGCAATAAGAAAAATTATGCTATACATGTAATAAGAATTGTAATGCCTTTTACTGTTATTTATTTATTTATTTTTATAGTTTATTTTTTTATTGGTTGTTCAAAACATTACAAAGCTCTTGACATATCATATTTCATACATTAGATTCAAGTGGGTTATGAACTCCCATTTTTACCCCAAATACAGATTGCATTTATTTTTTAAAAAATCAATTAAAAAAAGGAAATGCCATCAAAAGTCTACCAACAAAGAAAAGCCCAGGACAGATGACTTCTCAGCTGAGTTCTACAAGACCTTCAAAGAAGAACTAACACCAGCACTCCTCAAAGTATTTCATGAAATAGAAAAGATGGGAACCCTCTCAAACTCATTCTTCAAGGCTCATATCACCCTTATACCAAAACCAGACAAAGACACATCAAGTATAGAACTAAATTATGCAAGTAATAATTTAGATTAACAGACATATATAGAAAATTTCATCCATTTGTTTTTTTATTTGTGGACCAATATCCCTGATGAACATAGATACAAAAATTCTCAATAAAATTCTGGCAAATCACATACAAAAACATATTAAAAAGATAGTGCACCATGATAAAGTGGGGTTCATCCAAGGGATGCAGGGTTGGTTCACCATATAGAAATCAATAAATGTAATTCATTACATTAATAGACTAAAGATACCTCAACATTGTAAAGGCTAGTGATAAGCCCAAGGCCAGCATCATTCCAAATGGAGAAAATTGAAAGCATTCCATCTAAAAACTAAAACAAGACAAGGGTGTCCTCTTTCACCACTTCTATTCAACATAGTCCTTGAAACTCTAGCCAGAGCAATATACAAATGTCTACAGGATAAAAAAAAAAAAAAGAAATTAAAGGGATATATGTAGTTAAAGGAGAACTCAAACTAACACTATTGTGATGACATAATTCTATATCTAGAATCCAAAAAATTCCACTAGAAAACTTCTAGAATAAATGAATTAAGCAAAGTAGGAGGATATAAAATCAATACCCATAAATCAAATTCATACCTCTACACCAGTGATGAATCCACTGAAAGACAAATTAGGAAAATTATCCCATCTACAACAGCCTCAAAAAAGAAAAACAAAACAAAACAAAACAAAACAAAAAACCCTGGGAATAAATTTAACAAAAGAGGGAAAGACCTCTACAATGAAAACTACAGAACACTAAAGAAAGAAATTGAAGAAAATCTCAGAAGATGAAAAGATCTCCCATGGTTTTGGATAGGCGAATTAATATTGTCAAAATAGCATATTACCAAAATTGTTATACAGTTTTAATGCAATCCCTATTAAAATTCCAATGACATTCTTCAAAGAAATAGAAAAAGTAATCATAAAATTTATTTGGAAAAGTAAGAGACTCAGAATAGCTAGAGCAGTACTTAGCAAGAAAAGTGAAGCAGGAGGCACCACAATACTAGAACTTAAACTATACTATAGAGCTTGGTAATAAAAACAGAATGGCATTGTCACCAAAATATACTTGTAAACCAATGATATAGAGTAGAGAACACAGAGACAAACCCACATAAATATGGTTATGTCATACTAGACAAAGATGCCAAAAAACATTCACTGGAGAAAAGATAGTATATTCAACAAATGGTGCTGGCAAAACTGGAAATCCATATGTAGCAAAATGAAATTAAACGTCTATCTCTCATCCTGCCCAAAAACTCAAAGTGGATCAAAGACTGAGGCAGTAGAACAGAGACCCTGAGCCTAATAGAAGAAAAAAATAGGCCCAGATTTTCAACACATTGGCCTAGCATCTGACTTCCTGAACAAGATTCCTAAAGTACAAGAAGTAAAATCAAGAATCAATAAATGGGATGAATTCAAAGTAAAAAGCTTCTTCTCAGCAAAGGAAACAATCAATAATATGAAGAGAGAGCCTAAAGACTGGAAGAAAATATTTATCACAAGCACATCCAATAAAGCATTAATCTCTATGATGCATAAAGAACTCAAAAAACAACACCAAAATAATAATAATAATAATAATAATAATCATAGAATCAATAAATGGGCTAAGGACTGAATAGATACTTCACAGACGAATAATTACAATTGATCCACAAATATATGAAAAAGTGTTCAACATCTCTAGCAATTAGAGAAATGAATATCAATACTACTATAAGGTTTTATCTCACTCCTATCAGAATGGCAATTATCAAGAATACAGGCAAAAATAAATGTTGGTAAAGATGTGGGGGAAAAAGTTAAATTCATACATTGTTGGTGGGACTGCAAATTGGTGTAACCACTATGGAAAGCAGTATGGAGATTCCCCAAAAAACTTGAATGGAACCAGCATTTGACTCAGCTATCCCACTCCTCAGTTTATACCCAAAGGATTTAAAATCAGTATACTACAGTAATGCACCCATGCCAATGTTTATAGCAGCTCAATTCACAATAGAAAAGGAAGAAACCTAGGTGTCCTTCAATGGATGAATGGATAAAGAAACTGTTCTATATATTCAATGAAATATTTCTCAGCTTTAAAGAAGAGTGAAATTATGGCATTTGCTAGTTAAATGAATGGAGCTGGAGTACATGCTAAGCGAAATAAGCTAATACCAAAAACCAAAGGTTAAATGTTTTTTCTAATATGCAGATACTAATTCACAATAAGACAGGGGGCACTAGAATAGTGTTACCTTAGATTAGGTAAAAAGAAGTAAAGGGGGGTTGTGGGGATAGGGAAGATAGTAGAATGAAACAGACATTATTACTTAATGTATATATGTGGCTGCATGACCAATATGATTCTGTAACATGTACACTCAACAAAATGAGAAATTATATCCCATCTATGTATGATATACCAAAGTGCATAAATGCATTCTACTGTACTGTATAACTAATTAAAATAAATTAAAAATTAATAATAAAATAACTTGTTTAATTCTCATGGCAATTATATAACAAGAACTTCTTATTTTTCCAATTAAGGATATTGTGGTACAGAAAGCTTATTTAATTGCCTCCAAATTATACATGTCATCATTGGTAGAGTTGAAATTTAATCTGAAGTAACATGGAAACAGAGCTCATATCCTCAGCCTCGACCCTCTTAACCCTCACGACTGAACAATAGGTTTCTAGCATGTGAATTCATTCTCTGTAGACATGGTCTAAGCCAGGTACTGTTTCTACAAACAGAAAAACTTTCTGTAACATAGTTCTAGTATTGTTACCTTAAATATGGATATAGTTATACTATAAGAAGAATCAGTTCCTTAGCCCATTTATTGATTGTATGATTTGTCTTTTAGGTATTGAGTTTTTGAGTTCTTTATATATCCTGGAAATTAATGTTCTATTTGAGGTGCATTTGATAAAGATTTTCTTCCATTCTGTAGGCTCTCTTCACATTACTGATTGTTTCCTTTGCCAAGAAGAAGCTATTTACTTTGAATTAACATCATTAATTGATTCTTGATCTTCCTGCTTGTGCCTTAGGAGTTTTTTTTAGGGAAGTTTGTTCCTAAGCAAACATGGCAAAGATTTGGGCCTACTTTCTATTCTTTTAGGCACAAGGTCTCTGTTCTAATGCCTAAGTCTGAATCACATTCATTTGAGTTTTGTGCAGGATGAGAGATGGGGGTTGATTTTATTTTGCTACATATGGACTTCCAGTTTTCTCAACACCATTTGTGGAAGAGGCTACCTTTTCTCCAACAAATATTTTTTTGGCACTTTGTCTAGTATGAGATATTTGTATTTATGTATGAAAATGTTCAACATTTCTAGCAATTAGAGAAATGCAATTAAAAACTACTCACTCCAGTCAGAATGTCAATTATCAAGAATATAAGCAACAATAAATCTTGGCAAGGATGCGGGGAAAAAAATACACTGACACATTGCTGGTGAGATTGCAAATTGGTGCAACCATTATGGAAAGCAATATGGAGATTCCCTGGAAAACTTGGAATAGAACCACCATTTGACCAAGCTGTCTCACTCCTCAGTTCATACCTAAAGGACTTGATATCAGCATACTACACTGACACAGCCACATCAACGTTTATAGCAGCTCAATCACAGTAGCCAAATTGTGGAACCAACCTACATGCCCTTCAACATATGAAGTGATAAAGAAAATGTGGCATATATATACACAATGGAATCTCACTCAGCCTAAAGAAGAATTATATAATGGCATTTGCAGGTAAATGGATGGAGCTGGAGAAATCATGCTAAGAGAAATAAGTCAATCCCCCAAAACAAATGCTGAATGTTTTCTCTGATATGTGGAAGGTAGTTCACAATAAGTGGGTGGATGGCTAGAGAAGAATAGAGGTACTTTGAATTAGGTGGAGGGGAGTGAAGGGAGGGGAAGTAGTGTGGGGGTAGGAAGAATAGTAGAATCAATTGGACACTATTACCTCATGTATGTGTAAGATTACATAAGTGGTATGATTGTACATTATGTACAACCAGAAGAATGAGAAGTTATACTCCATTTATATGATGCATTCTACTGTTATGTATAAATAATTAGAACAAAGGAAAAAAGAATAATCAGTATAATTATTTTTTTGGTTCTTTTTAAGTTATACATGACAGTTGAAAGTATAATTCTTTCTATACCATATAATGATGCCTATGAAATCATCTCATTTAAAGAAGAACCTAGTAAGTTGAGTAGATTTACATAAAGAAGACTAAATTGTCTGGTTCTTTGATATACTTGTCATACATTTGGGATAAATACTTCACCAACAAACCATTAGGATTCTTTCCTTGAAGCCTATATTAGTAGTACCATTTATATTTAGAATTTTAATGGTGACCAAATTGATAACATATAAAAATGATTTATAAGTAATTAACATAAATATAAACAATTTGGCCCATGTTCGTAAAATTAGATCTTTTTTTTTTGAGAGAGGAGAGAGAGAGAAAGAGAGAGAGAGAGAGAGAGAGAGAGAATTTTTAATATTTACTTTTTAGTTCTCGGCAGACACAACATCTTTGTTTGTATGTGGTGCTGAGGATTGAACCCTGGCCGCACGCATGCCAGGCGAGCGCGCTACCGCTTGAGCCACATCCCCAGCCCCCGTAAAACTAGATCTTGATGTTCCCTCTAAACTATAAGGATATTCTATAGTCTAAGTTTAAAAAGCAGGCATCTAGTCTTTGTGTTACTTCAGTGAATCATTGCTTACTCAAAATTTGCCTATATATTTATAGTCAAACGATGGCAATGAATGTTTTCAGTATCTTTTCTCTATAAAATACCTAAAAGCAATATGTAAATTGTTGGGGATTTAATAAGACTAACTGTATATAAAAACAGCATTATAGTAATTTTATAAAATACAAATAAAATTGAAAGGGTCAGACATTTTCATAATGGTGAAATGTCCTGTTCCTCATAACTAAAACACTCAGAGTAACTCCAGGTAAACTGGGCCGCACGAAATAATCACACAAGAGACAAAGATACCTTTTTCTTTGGGGTCCTGTAATGGCTTCTCGGATCTTAAGGATCCGCAGAAAGTGAGAGTGACCACATGCTGAACCCTTCTGTTGAGGAGAAGCCATAAAAATGAGGCAAGGGGGTCAGGTTTCAGGGAGTTGAGTCTTTCTGATGTCTGCTGTCAGCAAGTTGACTGACATCTAGGAAGGCCACACCCAAAGGCAGAGCACGAGAAGGGGACACACAAAGGGAGTTTCCATGGAACATTCTATCCCAAACAGGGCAAAGGAGTATTATTACAAAGGAATAGGTGAATGTAATTCAACCCATGGGGCCACACGCCTACACCTGAAGACACACCCTCAACTTTCTGGATGGGAACAACATCCAGGTCACTACAAAATGTTGTGCCTGTCAAAGCCTTTCGCCCCAGGATGGAAGTCCTGAATCATTCAGAGTGGCTACCCACAGTGAAATGAGTAAGAAGATGACCTGTGACAAAAGGGACTATTGGTGGTATGCTCCAGACATAAGAATTTCACCTAAAGATAAGCTACACACATCAAGGGGGTATACTAGCTAACCTCTTACAAAGTTGTAGTCCTTTCCCTACAAGATTAAAGGTGACTAATGACATCTGAATTACACAGAACAAAGATAAGGATCTCTGTTATTCAGGAAGAAATATAAGTAGAACCAAACTTGATGCAAAAACAATTTGATTTATTTATTGCTTATAATGGGTATGCTAAGGCCTATTTCAAGAGAAATCCAGAATCTAGAAATCTAGGATCTAGATTTCTATTGTTAATGTGTATATGTATATATATATACAAACATATTCATATTGTATGTATATATAATAGATACATAATTATATATTCTATACATAATTTCTAATTTATATATATATGTTAGAGAATGAATGTATGGAAAATAAGTTGAGAATGAGACTTAGTGTCTTGATTAAGGAAAGAAGGGAAGGTATAGAGAAAAAAATTTAAAATAAAGAATTCACTGACATACATGGACCAAATGGTAAGGTGGATGAACCCTTATACTTGTACCTACTTGCATTTCATTTTGATTTATGATTGAACCAAATGCTGTGACTTTCTTCATGCAGTATGATATGATCATAGCTAATAATTATATAATTCAAAACTTCAGGTAAATACTTGTGCAGAGCTGAGCTCTCAGTAGAAGAGAGGGTTTTCAGCTTCAGGGTAGGTTTGCTGAGAATTGCCCACCAAGGAAGATTTCTAGGCCAAGACATGAATGTTGAGAATACAAATAAAGAACACCATGCTATGAAGAGAAATTGATGGATGTTATTATAAGTATATCATACATCATTTGAGGGTTTAAAATTCACTCTGGCTTCTAGGTTTAGAACTCTTTGAGGGGCATGGTTAGAGTTAGGTTATTTGGAAAACTACTGCAGTGTTCTATGAGGGGTAAACATGCCAGCTTGTGCAAGATATGTTCCTGAGTCTGGTCTTCATTTTTCCTTTGCCCTTTACACTCCCCATGGCTGTTCACATTTTGAACCTACCCAAGTCTCAAGTCTGAACACAGTCGATAAGAGCCTGTCCCTGTTATTCTAGTCCAAGGTCAGCTCCTTGATCATTGATATGTATCTGACATCCTCCTTCACTTTCCGGTCAGCCTCAGCTTGGGTTCTCTGTGCCTTCTGAAGAACAATCCTGTAATATGACATATTTATCCATGTGGGAGTTAAGCAGTGGGTTTTCCTTTTATCTCAAAGTACATGTACGATTTAAAGGTCAGTTATCCTCCAACTATGTTGACATCTATCTCAGACAAACAAACATAAAAACCCACAAAGGAAAGTTCAGATTAGGTGAGGAGTGAGTAAACTCAAAATAGAAAATAAAAATGGTGTGAATAAATGTGGGGAAAAGTAAAGATGAGCAAAGAGAAAAGACAGGGAGAAGAAAGGGGAAAAAAGTGAGTAAAAATAATGATTTATTATTGGTTGACTGTACCCTGATGTCACTAAAACAGTGTTTCCTAAACTGTGATATGCAGGTGAATCACCCGGTTCTTATGAAGATGCAGACTCTAGTTCAGCAGGTATGAGGCAAGACAGAGATTCTTGGTCTCATGTAAGGTCCTTTATGATATACATGATCCTGGTCTATGAAGCACAGTTTGAGTAGTTGGACCTTGGAGCTTCTAGGTTATCTAGGCAAGTACTGATTCTATCACAGTTAAGCTACTGATCCTCTCATCAGTGTCATCATACACAAGAGGACACCCCTGTGGGGTGGTGATTTAAACACATCAGTGCATTGTTACAGTGACAATTATTCTTTTTTCAATTTTTAATATATATTTTTGTGGTAGTGAAAGCTGCAAAGGGCAGGAATACAAACATGAGTTTTGGTTACACAGTTTGAAGGAGAATGAAATTATGCAGCTAGTTAGTAAAATGATATTTCAGAGGAAAGAAAAAAAGATGGCTTTTTTTCTTAAAGATACAACAGCTTTCCAGTTCCATGGTATCTGGGGGAATATAATTAAACAATGTGGGTGAAAACTACTGAACAATTTGTCTCTGAGATAGGACATTCTACTTTTCAACACCCAAACCCACAGATCTTCACCTCCACAACAGAGTCCTTCTATGGCCTCTGTGTTCTGCTTGAAGGACAGTATATTCTCCTTTGAAGTAGCTACTCGGTCTTCACCCCCTTATGACTTAATTACACCATTGATGTTTCTTCACGGCTTTGAATTTCACCACTATTTTTAGTGATTTGATGTGCCCTCCTTCTCACGATGAGGGTCACTTCTGTTCTAGGCTTCTATGCTGCCCTTGATGCTCAGCCAAAGTCTACATTCCTGCTTGACCAATTTAATAGCTCATTTTGCAAAATCTCCAAATGGTATATCCATGTGCTCCTATTTTCTTGCATAGCCATGGTATGGTGACTATGACTTTGTGTGTCACTATCCTAAACAACAATTATTTTTTTCTTTTTAAAATTTTGCAGTGTTGGAGATGTGACCCACGGAAGACAAGTGCTAGGTAAATGCTCTACCAATGAGCTACATTTCTGTTCTCTAAATGATGTTGTTTTTGTTTTTGTTTTTACTTTCCAATTCTCAGACCTGTGTTGGACTATGTCCTTTGTCTCTAATGTGTGGGGTAAGTCCTCAAGACTACTGCTGAGTGTGGTTGTTCTTTCCCCACCTCTCCCCACAATGGCCTACTTGATTTTTAACTCTTATCATTCCCATTGTTTATTTCTTCTTTTGTTTGTTATGTAGAGTTCTCATTCTGGTCAATATAATTGTATAGTTAAATATTTTAAAATTGTGTTATATCTAACACTTTTGTTTGTTCATTGCAGAAAGGATTCTTACTTATCTGTCTCATTTTACCATGACCAGAAGTTTCTGAGGTTTTCTTTGATGTGTCATTTTGCCCAATGATATATAGTCTCAAGCGTGAGTAGAAGGGAATTTATTAAAAACAAGGTAATATGTAAAATAGTCTTTAAAAGACAAAAAAGATGCTCTAAATTTTTTTATTATCTAATATATCAAACAGAAGCCAAAACAAAAAGTTAATGTTATTTCCTGAGCTTTGGTATATTTAATAACTAAATGCCACTGTCTTGATAATTTGCAAAAACATTTAAAAGATCATATGGTTTAGCCTTTGACCTGCTGTCTTTCACCTCATGAGTACATAATTCATGCTATTGATTGATCTTTCTGTAAAGATAGGAATTAAAAACAAGCAAGATAATGTTAATCAAAATATTTAAGTTTAGAAGTTAAGTATAGAAGCAAAGCTGTATAAGACAAAAATTAATTATTGTCAAATAACATTTGGGCAAATTCAGCTTCCTAAATGTGTCTATTCATGTGAATTTTGGACTAGCGTTGTAGAATAAACTTACTTTGGATATGAAGGATCAGGTCATAATTTTGATGCCACTTAGTGTTCAAACTCTCCCCCTAATTCCAACTATTCTTATTCTATACGCATTAGAAAAATTTCTTATAAATTGGCAGTGTTGCAACTGTAAAGGAACAGACTACATCCTCCATTGTTGCAACAGACCCCATCAGCTTAGTGCCAACCTCTTTCCAGGTTCTTGAATCGCAAATCTGAAGAATAAAACTCATGAGGCAACGGAAGACAAGTGTGAAAGGGAATAAGATTTATTCAAGTGTGAAAATACAACCAGATCTATAAGCAGGGCAAGAGGGGACTCCAATAGGTTTGCCATTTGAGCGTGCTAGTCTAGGGTTTTATATAGCATTTGGGTTGGTCCAAATTTATGCACATTGGGCTTTGGAGAAGTAGTAACACTATTGGTTAGAGCTGCAATCCTTTCAGGTCTGCCCCATTTCCATTTTTCTGCCATTGGTGGGAAAACAGGAAATCAAGGTCATTTCATTGCAGATGCTCAGGGTTCCCAGCTGTGGTGCTGTGTGGAGTGAGCATCAGCACCAGGCCCAGGCCGGGTGCCACACTGCTATAGGTTGGCAGGCCCCAGCTCTTCTTGCCCCTGACTTGCCAATCCTCAGGTCTGCGCCAACATGTCATGTTCCCTGAGGACACATCCCTGCTTGTCTGGTCCATGGTTCTAGAGCTCCAGGACAAGGGCTTGTCTTCATTATGACACTGATTTATGAGGATACTCTCTTATGATATATTTCTGTTGCAAGGCAGAAATTCAGAAAGCTATAGAGCTGTGGTGAAATCATACAAGTTAATGGTTGAAAATATCCATGATTCAATATGTAGGCCTTCGTGAGAACAGCTGTAGCTTAGTAGGCAAAGACAGAGCATTACTAAAGTACTCGGCATTGACCTTATATAGCCTTCTGTGGCAGTGAAGCATTTTGATCACTGACCTCTCAGAGGATTATTAGGAAAAGGTAACAAGCAAAGAAAAGGGAAAATGGAGATACAAACAGAGGAGTTTTGAGCAGCATGACCACTGAGGTGCACCAAGACAAAAGAATTTAATTCTTTTTTCTTTTTTTTGTAAAAAATATTAAGTATTTCTTCCTCATGTGTTTGCAGACCAATTGCTGTTTGGCTGATTAAGGCTGGGCTTGACTTCTAGCCACACGTGTGTTTGGGACTTCTCTTTAAATATAAGTTGTTATATTTAGTAAATAAAAATAAAGGTTCTCCAAACTTGAATTTCAGTTTAACAATAAATAATTTTTATTATAGTTAAATCCCAGGATGGACAGGGCATATTTTCACTTAAAGAGTATTTGTTGCTTATGTGAAATTCAATTTTATTTTTATTATTTTTAAATGGCTTCTGTTGGTGAATTATAATTATATATAATATTTATTTTTATTGTGACATATTTGTATATGCACATAATTTGATCAGTCTCATTTCACACTATCACCTGATCGCGATTTTCCTCCTTCATCCTGTCGTAGCTCCTCTACTGCCCTCACTTCCATTTTTTTTAATCGGTACATTATAATCAAACATAAAAGTGGGATTCATTGTGATATATTTGTACATGTAAATAGCATAATTTTGTCTAAAACAACATTTTCAAAAATTCAAATTTACCGAAATGTGTACCTACATAGTCTCGTATATTTATAGTTGGATGTGTATTTTGTGTGTGCGCGTGTGTTTGTGTGTGTTGACAGAGGAGTAGAAGTGTGAATATTCTGTCATTCCTTACCCTTTTAATATATGAGAATATCATTTTGTCCAAAAATTTGTGCATGTGTGTAGGGAGGTCCTATTGCTGCACAAAATTCACACCATTTTACTCGCTGCCTTCTCAGGTTGGTCCTGTTAAATTAAATTTGGCCTGAGTTTGCCTCTGTACTGTGACTCCATATGTTCTGAACTGCAACCAAATTTTGCATGTAAGCACACTGAAATTCACCTTAGGGGTATAAGAAACAGCCTCATCTTAGCCATAGAAGAAGTCAGTTTTTTGTCAATCACTGGGAGCCAACAGATCAGAAGAAGACCAAAGAAATCAAATGCTTCACCACACCTTACCCCAAAGAGGAAAATGCCTAGCTATAGCCAATCAGGTGATTTATCTATTTTGCTCCTATATCCTTGGTGGCAGAGCTCGCTGCTCGCACTGATAAGTACAGCTCTATGAATCTCCACTAGTTCAAGGTCCTGATTTCTGAATCATTCTTTTCTCAAACAAAATGTACTAACTTTAATTTGTCTATGCATATGTCTATTTCTTTTAACAAGCTGAAATACCTGAACTAGATAAGCTAGAAGATCATAGATTCTTTTTCACCTCAGAAGTGACTTTTAAAATGGAGTGACAATTCTGGAATGGTAAAACTATGGAGATGGTGAAGTAACAGTGAGTGCTAGAGAGCACAGGGGAGTGAGTGATAAATAAGATAAGCCCAAGGAAATTTTAGGGCAGTGAAGCTATTCTATGATACTATAATGGTGTATATGTTGGATTATATATTTGTTAGTACTTATAAAATATAAAACATGGAGAATGTTACACCCTACTTTATAATATGAACTTGTGTTGATAATGATGTGTTGATACAATTTTTACATTGTTAGCAATAAATGTACCAATATAATGGGAAATGCCATTACAGTAGGCTATGCTTATGTGAGGGAAGGTGTATACGTGTGAATTCTGTACTTCTCAATTAATTTTGCTGTAAACCTAAAACTGCTCTAAAGAATAAAATCTATTTTGAAAAAGAAAAGGCATGACAAATAAATATTAGTTAAATTATTTACAGTTGCAAATAAAAATATTTTATTTAAGCTTTGTTATTTTATCTATTTATTTCTTTATTTATAACAGCAGAATGCATTACAATTCTTATTACATATATAGAGCTGAATTTTTCGTATCTCTGGTTGTATACATAATATACTCACACCAATTCGTGTCTTTATACATGTACTTTGGATAATAATGATCATCACATTCAACCATCATTAATTACCCCATACCCCCTCCTTTTCTGCTTTATTATTTTAAAGATGAGAAAACTAAAGGCCAGAGTTTTAAAAATTCTAAAGTTGCTATTATTAAAATATTAATAATATATTCAAAGTGTTTTTAATTATTATATATCTTCATGTGGGCCTTCAATACTCTTCAAATAAAGTCTCTGAATTATAGATTTATTTGAAAGTAAACAAATATCCACTTATTTGCTTAGGTGCAAATGTGGAATTTAAAATCTCATACCAAACAAAACCAACAAAGAATAAAATAAAAAATGGAGCTTATGTTGTGGTGACTGCAATGGTTACCAATAAGATCAGCAATAATCTGTCCCAGTAATTCTCATACATAGTTCTTTGCACAGTGGTTTCATATTTGACATATCAAATTGTTTCTTTGACATATCAAATTGTTGGGGAGTGAAGTGGGTTATGTAGTTGATGGAAACACCAAACCAACTTGTAATGGCTTAGTAGACAGAGAGGATAGCAACCGCAGGGGAAAACTGGGAGACAGAGATCAAAGGTTTACACTTTATCATTATTATTGTCAGGTAACAAGAATTATAAGACAATGCCAACCCCCAGTAAACTCCTGATGCTAGAATAATGAGATAAATATCCCAAAGGAAGTAGTAAGCATGGACATGGCATGTAACAGGCAATTGAACTTGTGTGTATCTTAAATAGGACGGAATCCTTGTCTTCACTTTAAACATAAGGGAACAAAGACAGAAATGTTACTCATGTGCTTTTCCATATATGAGACATTCTCCCGGCCTTTGCATTACTTTACATAATTTCCAATGAGTTCTTCCATTTTCATATTATTTGCTTGTGGGCAGAGTATGTAGATTAAGTCAAAAAAGAACTCTTTGATTATTAGAGGTGCATGTGAAAGATAAAGAATCGTATTAGCTCTCAGTAATATTATTTTAAATTTTCTAACTTTCTCATCTCTCAATTAAATGGGTACTTGTATTCTAAATACATACAAGATATGAAAGTATGAAGAGAAATTACTGATATCAGTGGCTTTAGTCATGTTTTACAATTGAGGAGACCCTTAAAATTAGGCAATGCTTTTATTCAATTTAAGCATTAATTTCAGAGGATCCAATACTTTGTTGCCAGTACCTAGTATTATAGGCTTGAAGGATTCTTTAATGCCAGAAACATAGAGTCAAAAATCCAAGGTCAAACATTATATATATCTGTCATTCTCTTGCTGAAAACCTCACTGAGCTCCTTTACCCGATGTGGGAGAATTCTTAATAAAAAAGAAAACACTCTAAATTGAAAAATCTTCAAACCAGTGAATTGTGTTCTTCCATTGTATGTGGAAATTTTGACAATTGAAATAGAAAACAATGAGAATGTCATTCAGTCTTATTTCATAATTTTATGAATTAAGCTACTTTAGATTTTCAGAAGCCTTCCTAGCACTTCTATGAGGGATATGCCTTTCTTATTGCTTTTTTATTGCTAACTACAGGCCCAAGGCCTTCTTGTTGTCAGCTTTCATATTGCATGAGGCAACATGATGTGAGGAAGCATATTGCAGTTAGAGCAGTGGTTCCCAGGTATCAGCATGCATTGGAATTACCTGAAGGGCTTATTAAAAAGAGTGCAGCTCTCTCACCTACAGTTTCTCATTCCATAGGTTTGGTATAGTGGGGTTGCTGGTCAAAGGCAAATATTTTGAGAATCACTGAATTAATGTGTCCCCGTCCTAAGCAGTGTTCAGTTAGAAAATTTCATTACATTTTCTGAGCCTGGGTTCCTCTGTTGTAGAATGAGGGCATATAATGCCACATGGAATTTGTTTCAGACATTCACTAAATAGGTTGTTTTAACTGTTTTTACAAATGTCTTTGTTTTCATTAGAGCTAAGATAAATGCTTTAGCTGATGACAAAATTTTCTAAAATGCAAAATCCTGACCAATTTGTTGTTGCCATAATTTAAAATTTATAATTCTTTTATGAGATTAAAATTTTTAAGACAATCATAATATGGGAGAATTCAGTAAAATAATATAGTAACTTATGAAGAAAACGCTACTTGAACTAGAAAGAGAGAGAAAAATTATACTACTATAATATATAGTATAATATGTACTACTATAAATATACTGTACTATCATATTTTATGCTATATACTATACATGATATTTTTAGTACAAATAATTAATAAAAATTGTAGACTAGTTTCATTAAAAATAATAAAAGCACTCAAAAAGCTTGAACTAACTTCAAATTTTAATTCGTTCTAAACAACAGGAACAGATATACATTCTCAAGTGAACTAAAAACATTTGCCATGTTACACTATGTTCTCAACCATGAAATGTAACTTTAAAAAAAACTAGTTTAATATAGATATTGAAATATAATTCATTTATTATATAATCTATTTTTACATATTCACTTAATAGTATGTTGTACAGGAAAGAGAATGAGCCCATTTTAACTCCAAGCTTCAATACGAATGAATCTTGCAAAAGTAAACCAGGCACAACAGAGAACAAATGGTTGATTTCATTAATATGCAGCTCTTTATACACAAAACTCATGGAAATCCAGAAGGTAGCTGTGAATGACAGAAGGGTCTATGATAAGGACTTCTAGGAAGCTGGTAGTGTTCCATTTTTAGACCTGATCTATTTGAGATGAATAATTCAGAAAACTCTCAGTGTGAACTCAGATTCGGACAACCTCCACTTCAATCAATTTTAGATAACCCTTATCTCATTAAAAAAAAGAAAGGAAGGAAGGAAGAAAGAAATTGCGTAGTCATTAGAAGACTTTTACCCATTTATCCCTTGACCTACCTATCCTTGCTCTCAAACCCGGCCCCAGGTGATAACTTATCTACTAACTACATCTATATATTTCACTATTTTGGACACACTTAGAAATAGATCTCCTACGTAGGTACAATACTTTATCTAACATCTTCCCATCTCTATAAATCACTTTTTACTTCAATGATATCAAATTCTGTAGATTCTACATATGAGTGAGATTATGCAGTATTTGGCATTCTGTGCCTGGTTTATTTCTTTTAATCTTATGGTTTGAAAGTCCATCCATGTACTCACAAGTAATGGGATTTTGTTCTTTTGTGTAGACAGAGATTTCATTGTGTATCTATTCCATTTTTTAAAAAATCCATTCATTTGTTATAAACACATAGGTTGATTCTCAATCTTTGCTATTGTGAATGGTTTTGAAATAAATATAGGAGCATAAATATTTCTTTGATACATTGATTTTATATTCTTTACATATATACCTAGTAATATTATATGGGCCTAATCTATATATCTAATAATATGCAGATATCACCTGCAAACGTTTCTGGAATCTAATGAGGGGTGATTAGGTCAATGGCCATGTGCTCTCACAAAAGATGTGACAGTTCTTGTAGGATCCCAATTTGATACTGTGAGAAGGAGCTGCTATAAAAGAGCAAGATTGGCTCCTCCCCATTCTCTGGTTTTATGTCTAGTTATGCAATCTCTCTGCCACACATGCTCATGCCATTATGAGGCCTTCTATCATAAGGCTTTCAATAGAGCCAATCAGAATATGATGCCAAGTCTTTGGTCTCCAGATCTGTGAGCTACATTAAACTCTTTATTTTACAAAATTCATAGTCTCATGTATTTTTTCATGGTAACAGAAAACAGAATAACAGTAGCCATTGCTTTTGAGGCAATATCCAAATAATCATTGCCCAGACCATTGTCATAAAACATTTTCTTATGTTTTAATATAGTTTTGAGTTCTACATTTAAATTTTTAATATGTTTTGATTTATTTTTTTTTGCATATGTGAGAGATCTAATTGCACACTTACTCCTGTGGATATCCGGTTTTTCCAGCATCATCTATGAATAGTACTCTGCCCCATGCAAGTTATTAGCACCTTTGTCAAAATAATGCCAAAAATTCAGGTTCTTGTCTGAGTTCTTTTTTGTTCCCATTTGTCTATTTTTACATCAGTACCATACAGTTTTAATTATTATAGCTTTGTAGTGTATTTGGAAGCCATGTATTGTATTTGTATGTTGTAGTGTATTTAGAAGCCAGATTCGCTCTTTTTGAAGAAGGTTGTTTTGGCATGTGGGATCTTTTGTGCTTCCATATGAATTTTATGCTAGTGTTTGCAATTTCTATGAAGAAAATCATTGTTATTTTGATAAGATTATATTGAATCTGTACATCAGTTTTGGTAGCATGGATATTTTAATAATATCAACTCTTCCATTCTGTGAACATGAGATAGCCTTGTAATTTGTTGTTGTTGTTCCTTTAGCTTCCTTCATTCATGTTTTAGAGTTTTCATTGTAGAGTTCTTTCATGTCCCTGTTTAAATTTATTACTAAGTATTATTACTATAGCTGTTACAAATGAGACTACTTTCTGAATTCTTTTTTGATAGTTTGCTATTAGCATATAGAAATACTACTGTTTTTGTTTTGTTTTTGTTGTTGTTTGTTTGTTTCTTTAATGTGGATTTGGTATCCTGAGACTTTACTGAATTCATTTCTTTTTATAATAGTTTTGATGAAGTCATTAAAGATTTACATATATAAAACTATGTCATCTGTAACCAGAGTAAATTTTGCTTCCTCCTTTCCAATTAGGATAACTTTGATTTTGTCCTAATAGCTCTGGCTAGGACATTTAGTATTTGACTGAGCAGAAATATAAAAGGTATTCATCTTGTCTTATTACAGATCTTAGAGAAAAAACTTTCAATGTTTTCCAACTCAGTATTCTCTTAATATTGGTTTTGTCACATGTGTTCTTCATGGTGTTGAGGTATATTCCTTTTACATGTAATATGTTGAGCTTTTTTTAATGAAGCAATGTTGAACTTGTACTTATTGAAGGGATCATTTGGCTTTGTCTTTCATTCTGTTAATGTAATTAATCATGATTATTGATTTGTGTATGCTAAACATTCTTACATGGCTGTGATAAATCCTAGTTGATTGTGGTGATTGGTTTTTTCAAATTGCTGTCGAGTTCAGTGACACTCAATATGTTCTCTGACAATAATAAAATTAAATAAAAATTCAACAGAGAAATATCATAAATATCATGAGATAGAAGGAAAAATCTCAACTAGTTAGAAGCCAAATGACATATTTTAAAAATTATTTAATAATTCACTTAAATTGAGATGGAAATTAGAAAATGATTATAAAACTTCAGAGTCATCGGGAAGATTAGTAAATGTAACAAAACTTTATTCAAAAGAGAAAATATTCAAATTCTCACATCAAGAATATAAATGGCATCCTATTTAACCAATGATCCTGGAGAAACTGAATATCCATATGTACAAGATTGAAACTAGATTCTCTGTACAAAAGTTAATTCAAAATGTATCAAAACCTAAGTACAAGATCAGAATAATTAAAACAAATAGAAGAAAATAAAGGGAAACACTTCAACCTATAGGTATGGGCATACTTCCTGAATATGGCCCTTATAACTCAGGAAATAAAGATCAATAAATGCAATGACATCAGGTTAATAAGCTTCTGCACAACAAAGGAAACAAGAAGGTGAAGAGAGAGCCTAAAAAATGGAAGGGAGTCATTGCCGGCTGCTCTTTCAATAGAGGATTAATACCTAGAGTATATAAAGAACTAAGCAGGACTTATCATGAATTCAGGTTGGTTTACTGTTGAGAGCCACAGCCGAAGGGGCCCCAGCAAACTTTCAGACTGCCAGTTGATGATTGGCCCACAGCGGCCCCAGCAACTTCTAGCTCATTGACTCCTCTGTGGTGATGCTCATTGAGCTGTTTCCCCGCCCTTTCAGACTACGGAGCTGCTCATTGGGGACTTTTTTTGGCTCTGCCCACACAACCCAGCCAATCGGCCTCAAGAGCAGGAGGAGTGGGGGAGGTTGAGAAGCTTGTGGGAAGCCGGTGGTGGCAGTTGGGCTCTGAAGGTTTTCCTGAGGAGCTGTTTTGTTTGGCGTGTGTGGTTCTAAAAATAAAGTTAGTTTCTTTTGACAAGTGGCTCCTGATTGTGCCCAGCCAGACTGTGGCATTTGGTGGCTCGCATGGGGACGACTGAGGGTAAGTGATAAGGTAAACTACTCACCCCTGAGGGCATGGCGAGAGGATGGGTAGCCTTTTTAAGATTCCTCTTTTGTTTTGCTTCACTTTTGTTTTAAGTTGCCTGTCCCTGGAGATGAGTGAGATGGAAGAAAAACCGCTCACATCTGAGGAAAAACTATTTACATCTGAGGAACAGATAGGGAGAAAGGACAGATGCACATTTCAGGAGGATAGAAAGACTATAATGATTTTTTGTTGTTTCATTTTTATTTCATTCTGTCTCTGTTTTGTTTGGCGTCATCTTGTTGGGTTGTATTATAGTAGAAATATGGGATCAGAAATTAGTAAAAAACAAACTGAAAGAATGGTTTAGAGGAAGAATGGTTAAATTGTTAGAGCAAGGAGGCTTCCCAGTAAAATCAAGAGCAGTCAGGGCATACGTTGATACAATACAAAAATGTAACCCATGGCTTTTTAAGGAGGAGTTGTTGAATATATCACAATAGAACCATCATGGTGAAGATTTAAAAAGAGTAGAAAAGAAAAGCCCAGGGACTCTGCCAGTTGGCACATTGCCATTGTGGACGTTCATATCTTGTTTGCTCAGTCCAAAGCCTTCAGTTCAGACAAAGGTAGAGGAAGGAGAAGACATATTGATTCAAGTAAAAGAGAAGGTCTCTCAAGTTAGTCAGAAAGAGGAAAAGATTCAAGTGAAAGAGAAGGTCTTTTGAGCTAATCAGACAGAGGAAGGAAGTTTAGAGCAGAAAAAGCCATCAGGGGAAAAGTTACAACAGGAGACTGCTACTAACACCTTTCTATCACCAGAGGGCGTAAGTGTCCAACCAACAGCACCAATAAGCAGGACTTATCATGAATTCAGGTTGGTTTACCTTTTAAAGATCTGTCAGGATTATTTACTGTAATAACTGAATAAAAAAGAAAGATACACATAATTATCTTGATAGATGCAGAAAAACAAATTTTGAGAGAATCTACAGTGATTCCTAGTAAAACATCTCTGAAATTTTGAATAGAAAATATTTCTCCAATCTAATAAGCAGGATCTATGATAAAACAGCTTTAATATACTACTTGGTGATTTAAAAATAAATCTTAACATTTTTCTCTAAGTTGAGGACCTAGGAAAGGATATCTGCTTTTGTCACTTTTTCAACATTACACTGGAGAATTTATTCAGTTTAATAGGGCAAGAAAAAGATATACAATGATCCTGACTGCAACAGAAGAATTAAACTGCCTTTATTTAAAGATTACACAAGTAAATATTTAGGAAATATTGTGATATTTGTAGAAAGTTATTAGAACACATTAACAACCTTCATTAACCAAGATTTCAGGATACAAGATTGATGTGTCAAAAACAATTCTATTTCTCTATGCTAGAAATAATTAAAATGGAATCTTATGAGAGAAACACAGTAGAATAAAAAATAAAATATGAAAATATATATTCATATATATATATATATATATATATATATATATATGACTTTACACTGAAATTATGTAAAAATGCTCAGAGTAATTTTAAGAAGCCTACAAAAAAGGAAAGATATGCTAGAATCTTGGTTCCAATTCTTAGTATATTTAAGATGTAAGTTCTCCAAAAATTGATTTATATTTTCAATAAAATCAAAATCAAAATCTCTATATGATTTTTAAAGATATTAATTCATTAATTGTTGAGTTAATATGACCTGGAATAGCTAAACTTTTGAAAAAAATAATGGTGAAAGATTACAATATTTATTTCAAGCTTAAGTGTAAACCAATTGTAATCAACCCAGGGTATTAGTGATATCAAGATGGACAAATAACCATATATACACACATTTAATTGATTTCTTAAAGGGAAATTCAGGGAAAAGAGATGAGCTTTAAAAAAATGTTGCTAAAGTCATTAGAAACCCATATGTGTATAAACTTGAACTAAATTTCATACTCTGTACAAAAATTAACAAAAATTCATCATAGTCATCAATGTAATAGGTACAACTATAAACTCTATAAAGTTTGGCCAAATATTCCTTAGTTACAATTGTACTTCAACATGAACACCTTTTTTTTCTGTTTTGCTATTTATTGTACAGAAGGGTGACATTTGATATCCATAATATACTGTACATTTCAAAAAGCTAGAAGAAAGGAATTGGAAAGTATTTAGCATAAAAAATGACAAATGTTTGAGAAAATAGATGTTTAACCTAACTTAGCATTATGTAGTATCTGGGTATCAATGCATTGTTACCTTATTAGTATGTGCAATTTTTATGTTTTCAGGTACCAGTTAAAATAAATGTAATTTAAAATATTTAAAACTTTAAAAATATGAAGATCTTCTGGTCTATATTAACTATTAAGAGAATGAAAAAACATTGCTTCTTGGCCTTTTGGCTAAGATCAAGTGAAGAGAATGAAAAACCAAATATAGAGAGACAGAGAGAATAAAAATATTTGAAAATTGTATTTTTATAAGGCATTTATATATATAGACAATGCAAAGATTTACAAAACAATAATTAAAATACTAATCCAATTTTAAAATCTGCAAGATTTAAGCAAAACTTTGATTAGAAAAACACGTGGTAGCAACTAAGCACATAAGAATTCTCAATATAACTAGTTATTTGATGTTATTAAATTATGAAACAATGTTATACAACTACACAGATATTATAATGTTAAAATTAAATACAACCATACTGTGTTGTCAAGGATGCGTAGAAACTGTAACTTTAATATTTACTGAGGGAGATGTTAAAACTTACACTTTGGAAAGCAGTTTGACAGTTTCTTTAAAAAGTTACACATACATTTAGCATACCTCAGCTATTTTACTCCTAAGTATTTACCCAAGAGGAATAAAAGAAAACTTATGTTCACATAAAGTATTCACGGGCATATTCAGAGCACTTTTATTTGCAATAATCAATATCTGAAAACAATCAGGATGTCCTTCAAGAGATGAATAAAAAATAAACCATGGTATATTCATAGAATAGGTTACCACTAGCCAACAAAAAAGAAATAAAATATGTATTATAGTGATAGCATGAATAAACCTTTAAAAATATGGTGGGTAAAAGAAAAAGAGTTTAAACCAGGCATGGTGGCAGATACCTGTAACCCCAGCTACTCAGGAAGCTAAGGCAGGGGAATCACAATTTCAAGACAATCTGAGCAACTTAGTGATATCCTGTCTTAAAATTAATTAATTAATTAATTAAAAAAGAGAAAGTAGTCTAGTTGTAGAGTACCCCTGGGTTCCATCCCTAGTCCTGCAAAAAGAAGAATGTGTCTTCTTCTTACTGTAGTAAATGGGAAGAGGAGGAAGGGAAGAAGGAGGAAGAGGAGAGGAATCAAGATTTTAAAAGCACACACTGTATGCAAATCAATATATTTAATGACCCAAAGCAAACAAATCAACAGTTGCTTGGGAAGACAAAAAAAAAAAAAAAGAATGGGAGGGAAGGTGTGCACAGGAACAGAAGGAAACTTCTGGAAGTGATTAGTGTGTTCCCTACCTGGACCATGGGGGGAAGCTTTTTAGTGCATACATAGCCAAAAAGTCAAATTTTGTAATATAACCATATGCATCCTATTAGAAAGGGAGTAAAGAAACTCATATAAGTAATTTCAGAGTCTGGGTGGTAAAGAGGTGATATCAAGATTATGAACGTAGCTGATTTTCTGTGATATCGAGATTATGAACGTAGTTGATTTCCTGTTTGATTAATGTCGCTTTGTCTGAAATACAAAACCCCAATGAACAGAGACTAAACTTTTTTAGTACATATATATATATATATATATATATATATATATATATATATATGTATGTATTTGAAATTTAAAGGTGCATATTTCCATGAAAATTTGAAGACATTTTCTTTTTACCAAGTCTGAATTAAATAAGATACATCTCTGTTCCAGATTTGATGCTCAATAGTATTTCTGTTTTCCGGAGTTTATATGCAGCACTGATTTCTCCATCTAATGCAGTATCCGTAATCATACTCATCATCATCACAAAATGGTTTACATATTCCTCTCACTTTTTGGCATCTCTCAATTCTATACTTTGGTGGAAGTCCACTTCTCCCTGCAATTAAGAATCATATCTAAAGTTATCAATCCGTTATTCATCGGAGGATCATCTAACTAAGGAGATAGTAAATCTGTTCCAGTCATGGAGTCCTGAGTGTGTTAATATGGAGAGAAAGAAGTTGTGGCACAGTTTGTTGTATGAGAAGTGACGCTGGTAGAAACATTCCACTTGCACAAATAGGTTTAGAAACTTGTCTTGCAGTTCACATCAATACTGGACTTCAGCTAGCTCCTAGGGATTCTTGACACCTTATTTTCTATTACCTGTTCAGTTCATTAAAGTTAGATGTACTTTACTATGCTTTCATTAAAATAATGGTTATATTTTTAATGACATGTAATTTTCCCTTTAATATTTTATGAATTTTTAAACCTATTTTCATTGTATTTCCACAGTATCATTTGTCCAATGCTTTGTTCTCCATTCCAGATCTTACTTTTAAGTGAAACTTTCTTTCATTCTACTAGAACAAATATATCAATCTTTTTCACTGGTTGACACTAACTCTTAATGAACAGTGTAATATGATTAGGTACTTAGTTATATGTATTTTCTAAAGCATTTATTATGCTACTTATGTTCTTGCAGACAAAATATAAAATATAATTATGTTTTCTTCTCAATCTTAACCTCTAAATCAGTGCATTACAAAACAACTGGAGTCTAGTGTTCACGCTAATTCTTACTGATAGAGATCCTAGGAAAACTATTTTCTATATATAGAAATAAACAAAGTTTTGATGTACATTACATATATAGAAAAAAAGAAACCCCACACTAGTGTTCTAATTTATTATTATTATTATTTATCTAAGATAATGAAAAGAAAGATGTCCTGACATTCTAAAATCACTACTTTGGATTCATATATTCAACTATATTAAAGGAGAAAGATTTTGTTACTTTCGGGTTTTATTATCTTAAGGATTTAATCATGATGCAATTATATTTTTATATTTTTTTCCAAATTCATGAATATTTTTAATTATCTTGGGTCCATCATTCTACCTATATGCATGACATAATATAATTATAACATACATATTAAAACACACATAATATAATTATGTAGCATAATTATATAGGTAACATAATTATCACAAAAATATTTTAAATATTAAATATTACACTAGTGTCAGGAAAACTAATGTCATTAACATTTGGACACTAAGTTAAATAAAAATTAGACTTAAAACTTTGGATTGGGCAGAGGGGAGTGAGGGGAGAGGAAGGGTGTGGAGATGGGAAGGACAGTAGATAAGACAGACACTATTACCCTATATACATGTATGGTTACACTACTGGTGTGACTCTGCACCATGTCCAGCCAGATGAATGAGAAGATGTGCTCCATTTGTGTATAATGTGTCAAAATGCATTCTTCTATCATGTATAATTATTTAGAACAAATAAAAAATACAACCTGATTTAAACTGAACAAAGTAAATTGTTCATAAAAAATAGACTTAAATTATCTACTTTCTACTCATAAAACCTAATTATCTACCTATAAACAAATTGAAATTTAGAAAGGTGTTTCATTTCAACTCAGTATGACAGGCATTTGTTTGAGTACCTACTATTCTCTAGGCATTAGGTTAAAAGGTGGACAGAAACTAGAGAAGATTTTTAATGTGCTACTTTATTGTCCTGGAAGATGTTGGTAAAGAGCAGAAAGAAGTGAAAGTAGAGAGACTGTCAAGAGAGCTTTGTACATGAATATATGTATTTCCTTAGGGTATAGGAAGCCAATGCATAAAGAGTTCCTGACCACTGACAAATTTTGATGAAATGTAATCTCTTTTCAGAACCATATTTGATATAATTTAGAGATGAAATAATATATAATTGCATTTCACTTAAAAATAGGGATACATTTAACTAACCAACATTTCTGACCATTATTTCCTATTGATTACCCAAATCTATGGTAATTTTTCAGACATATTAAATTTAGAAAAGAGAATTATAACATTATAATACTCATTAGTAATAGTAAAATATACTAATGTTGTGGTTAACATTATTTGAAGGACTAGATATTGTGAAGAAATCTCCAGAACCACACAATTTGAAAACAAAAGTCATGCATTGCAAATTTTGTTGTATTAATTATTTATTCACAAATTATATATCATTGTAGAATCAAAGTTTTGTAACAAGTTTTGAATTAAAATAATATATTTTAGTACTGTTATGAAAACTGGTTGTATAATACATATGAAAGCAATGTTTGAATTATATGCTTCTAAGTAAATGTCATCCACATTTCAGTGTTTGAGATGATATATGCCACAAAGAAATAAAAATAAGTGACTATCTGGAGGAAGGACACATATCATCTTTTTCACCCACTTATATTTCTATATATTTTGTGCATCACTGGAAAAATGAGGCCAATTATAACAAATTTTTATGAAAGACCTAATGCTAATATGGGACCTTTATCAAGGAAGTTGATATTCCAGAAAGATTTCTGGAAGTCTTTGCAAATGTAAGGTACCATGAATATGGTAGAAAAATACCGAGTACCACAATCTTTTACAAACCCAGCATTCTTACACATAGGGACAGTCTTATTGGCTAATGAATGTTATAAGTTCAGTAGCTCCCAAACACTGGATTCAGTGTTAGGTTTCCCAAGTTCTTTGGGGAATTAGAGGTTTCTTCATACTCCCAGGACAAATGCCTGACTCAGATATCTCCACTTCCTAAAAATAAATTTTCTGCAGAAGATTTCCACTCCAACCTCATGATGCTCCTTGAAAATAGAGAAGCAAAGTTGAGAACAAGAGGTATTTTCAGAAGCTGTCTGCTTTTGGTGGATACAAGTTGTGATCAAGGCAGGAATAAAACCATGGTCAGTTTGAAGTTTGAAAGGACATTATCTTTCAAAATCTAATAGTCCTTTGTAGATATTCTATTTATTAATTATGCTCTTTTGAGAAAATTATTTAGCCCATGGGATTTGGGTTCCTTCATTAAATAGAAGTTTCTGTGAAATTTCAAAAGTTATAGTGAGGTATAATTGGTAAAGATATAACAAGACACAAAAATTGCAGGAAGGAGATGAAGGTACAGGAAATATGACTGGTGTAAACAACACCAATAATCTATTCAGCCTTCTACTCTTTTAAATGATTCTATTACATTCTCTTCTCTCCTCACAATCTATAATATCCTTACCCATCTTGACTCAGAGCTAATGATCTTGCTTCCTACCTTGATGATCCGTGGAAGATCCTAAGGCACTTCCTATAGATTTCTGCCACCCAATTTACATACCTGTCGACATCTGCGTATGAGCATCCTCCCTTCCTTCGTGTTAGTGAAGATAGATTCTCCACACCCTAATGAAAAACTTATGCTTTAATTTGTACAGAAGCTGCAACTCCCTCTTGTAAATTCAAAAGATTATTAGATTCAACTAAGCTAGATTACTGACTTTCTAACTCTCTTTCCCACTTATAAAATCTAACAAATATCTGATTCATATACAAAATTGAAAAACTATTCCAACATTAATTTGTTCCATCTGTTATTCTTCCCATCTTAGTCAATGTAAAGATTCAATCTTTCCAAATGCTCAGGTAAGAAATCTTGGATTTAGATTGTCCTCTCTGTCTCACAAAGTTCCACCTCTCATGTACTCAGGCTAACTCTGTCTTTAACACATGCACAATACAACCATCCCTAATTATTCTTATTTGTATTACCTTGGACTGAGCTACCACCACTTATTACTTGTATTATTTAAATAACCTCCTAACTCATGTAAGCACTTTAAAGATGTCTTTTTAAAACAAAATTAAAATAATGTTTATCCTTTGGCTAAATCCATGATTGCTCTCAGCATAAAAATTAAGGTCCTTTCTAATTTCCAAAATTCTGTGGAAAGCAGTCAATATACTTCCTCTGTCATTTCCTCTTCCAGGAAATATATCCCAGCACTTCTTACATCTCAGGCATAGCTCCCAAATTTCAGAATAGCTCCCATGACCACTGCTTTCAACCTTTTGCTCAAATTCTACTTCTCAATATTTCCCCATAAAAATTTTCTTTTAAACTTATTTCAGCCCACCAGCATTTTGAGTTCTCGTCACACTGTTCTGATTCCTTTCCTATAACAGGTATCACCTTTTAATGTACTACATCAGTTTGTTTATCTATCATACTGTTTATATTTGTCTCTACCCACTATAATATGAGCTCCACAAATATGAGGAATATTGTTTGGTATGTTTGTTGATGTGTACCAATCTTTACTGCACTCTTTCTGATATGTAATAAATGCTAAAGTAATGTTTATTGAATGCATAAATAAATCAGTGAAGGTATGTTGAAGGCAGTGTTTATGTATTTGTGTGTGTATGTATGTATTATGAAATGACTTTGAACATTTTGGAGAATATCCTATATCTTATTCAATTTTTATCTCAATGAAATTGAATATTATCGAAATTTCAGTTTGTGATCAGTCAAACCAGTTCCTTAGGTCAAAAACCTATGACATAATACTTGGGGAGAAGCAAGTCATTAATGAAATGTTGCCTGATTAAATAATCAGCAATAGATTTTACTCTTGCCCAAGGGCATTAAGGTGAAGGAAATCCTGCAATAGGTTGGGTTTGAACCCAAGGTATCATGTTGGATTCTAATTCTTCTCCTAGTCTGTGCTAAAACTTGATAGTGATAAATGACCTTTAAATGTGATGTTTTCAGTTGATTCGTATAGCAAATAATAGCACATATATCCAACAGGTGGTGATATCTGTTTCATCAGAGTCATTGCCTAATGAAACACAGAAAACCATGCGAGTAAAGAAAAATACATAGTGTTAAGGAATTTGATATCTGGGACCAAAGAAGGATAAAACTTTCAGGATCTAAGAACTTAAGTAGTTTAAGAATACCTAGTTTGTTTGTAAATTCACACAAAGAAAATTTCATTTTTTTAGCAAGAAAATTGCTAGAAATCTTTCCATTTTGAAGCCTTTGCCCCATTTATGCTTTTCCTTTTTTTAAAAAAAATATAAACATATTATAATTAGTCATATGTAAATCAAATATGTATATGAGGATATGGGAGTAGAATAACTTAGTAATATCTCTATATCTTTAAAGAAGCAGGTTGCAGACCTTTATAAAAGGGTTTCTTTTTTCACACATAGGAAACACTTCAAATATTTCTTCAGGAAAGAACATCATTTTCATGAGTGATGTATACAGGTTCACATTCTCCTTTTAGTTTCTAATGTATCTTTTGTTTGTTTGTTTTGTTTTGTTTTTCTTGAGCTGAAGGCAGAGGATGCTGGCTTGAGTGTTCACTAGACTACACAAGGAAACAGCTCAATGGTGGAGAGGGTTTTGGCCTCTCTCTGGTAAGCACTGAAGAATGAGGGCATGTATACTGTCTTGGCACTGCCTCGTGGTATGTGTATAGGTGTCTCCAGTATTTACCAGAACAGTTCTCTTCAACTTCTTGGTAGAACCTACCAAGTTCTTATTTTCCCTAAGTGAATAAAATATTAAATCTTGCACTTCTTGGAAGTCTTGGGATAATGATGGCTCAATCTCTACTTGGGTAAGATAACTGATAATCAAACTCTCATTTCAAATATGTAATTGTAACTGACTACCTTCTTGACATAGGCTGATTCTTACAATATGTCATTTCTAGCATAAGTATAATAATATACTGAAATTCTCAGTAGATAATTATTTTTATAAGACCCCCAAAATTTTTTTCAGATATATGACAATGTTACTGATTATTGTTTCCATTTTAATTTTAATTTCTGTGAGAACAAGAGCTTTGCTGAGTAAATCAATCGTCCTCAATCAGGTGTGAATTTTGTCCCCCCAAAAAGATATTTGGCAAGATAGACATTTCTTTTTATTTTCACAATAAAGGGAAGTGGTGCAGCTGGCATCTAAGTGCGCATAGGCTAGGGATGCTGGACAATATCCTGCTGCTAAGCAGACAATGCACCAGATAGCTGCTAGAACAGAATTGTACAGACCAAAATACCAATGCATACAGGATTGAGCAGCCCTTTCATAAGTAAATATTATAAAAGTACTTTTGAAAATATTTATATTGCAAGAGAATACATTGAATAATCTATTACAAGTAATTAAAATATGTGAAATATACATACAGCTCTAATTGTTTCATAACGTTTCTAATTGTTTCATACAGCATTGTTTCATAATGGAAATCTTATGGTCATTAAAAGAAAACACTAAAATTAAGTTCCTTGTGTGATGTGGTGTGTGTGTGTGTGTGTGTGTGTGTTTACTTGTATAGGTAAAGCTTATTTCCACATGCATATCACTTTATATCTAATGTTTACTATGAACATATTTAGATCTAATATCTGCATTTGGAGAATAGAAGAAATTCATAGACATGTTATAATAAAAATATGAATATTTTTATTTATTATTTTTTTCTGAGTCCAAGTCTATACCACATGTATGTATTCAACAAATTTCCTCTTTAATTTTCCAAAATAATGTTCAACTTTATTTTGGGGGAAAGGGATTCATCTGTGGATTTTTTTTTATTGCTTTGTTCTTGAATTGTTATGCTTTTTAAGAATTTTGAGTTAATATAGATGACTATAAGCTAAACTCATAAAAGAAGGTATTAGGTGCTGGGTTTGTGGCTCAGTGATAGATCTCTTGCCTAGCATTCGAGAGGCATTGGGTTCAATTCTCAGCACCGCATATATATAGATGAATAAAATAAAGGTTCGTCAAAATCTAAAAAAATATTTTTTAAAAAACTAAAAGAAGATATTAGCATTTTTTGGACAAAAAGTACATGGCACTGATTCCAGCAGAAAAAAACTACTGTGGGTCTTCAGGGGCAGTAGGAAAGAAACTGGGGCAGAGTGAATTTGGAAAGTGAAGGTTACTGCTCCTTACTTTGTTCTGTATCTCCTCAGACACAATTATTTCTTAGGAATGAAGATCTGAATTAAATTATTAGCCAAAGTTTCTGAGTTCCTAATCTAAATGTTTATTTATGTACATTTCTTCTCCTTTCTGAAATTTTTCTCTTCCTTTCCTTCTCCAAATTCTCTACTAAATAATAAAAGTAGAAATCAGCACTTGTTTTGATCTTTCTCTGTTTTTTTATTCTTACAATCTATTGATATTCTTTTTTAGCCCTGTGTCTCTCACCAGAAAGAACTTCCTCTCCAAGTCTAATCTCCAAATCCCAGTGGGTTTCTATTTTTTTAATGAGGTAATTGATATAGTAGTATATTAAAATGATAGCACATTTCTATTGGAAGTTTGCATCTCAAAAAATATACTTCCCCACTTCCTTGACCTTTGGCCTAAGGTTTTCCACAATTTTATTTAAGCTAACTATTAGAGGGCACATAAATATTTGAAGTTGTTGAGGGACATCCACAAAATAAATTTTTCTTACTTCTGGTACCAAGAAATGAAGAGAAAAAAAAATGTAGTGTAAAGGCACCAGATGTTTGTGATAGAGTCCTTCTGAATAGTTCAATATTAAAATTTATTTAATTCTTTGTGTTTTATAGAGACACAGAGGCCTTGAAAGATGTAATGGAAAGACTTAGTAACACTGGTTCTCTCTTCTTGGAGCAGTGTCTCTTTTCTTCTGTCATTCTTAACTATGTATGCAGCAACGAGTTCCAGGTCTTATGCAGAAAGCAATCCTAATTTCAGTCTCAAGGCATTGATTTTTACATCGACCATTACTCCTTTTGCACTCTCTCCTCAAATCCAAACTACCATACTCAGGATATCTCTTTCTGGCTGTAAGAAGGAAAGAATGACTGGAATTAGCAAGCTAGCTACGAAATATCCATTTTTTTAAAAGTAGACAGTCCCAGAAGAAACACAGAGTGAAAATTTTCAACTGCTGGGGAAAATTTAAGTGAGTTTACTCTCCCTTTGTGCAAGGAACATCCTAGAAGTGAGAAAATGTCTTGGATTCAAGCTAAGTGTTCTGACTGTTGCCTTACAAGTGACTGGTCAGAAACTCAAGTACAGTCCCCAAAGTCAAGTATAAAAACTTTATCATAACTTATCATCTGTCAGGATCTGTCTCTGCACTCATCCTAATGCATTTATGTGGTCCTTTTCCTGCTCTCTCAGACATTATCTAACTGGCATATCATGCTTTGTGAATTCTACCTCCAGCAATTTTGGCTACAGGTTGATTTCACTTTTCAAAAATATTGAGAGAGAGGCAATTCTTTTTTTTTTTTTTTGTAGGTGGGTACTGGGGACTGAACTCAGGGGCACTTGGCCAATAAGCCACATCCCCAGCTTTATTTTGTATTTTATTTAGAGACAGGGTCTCACTGAGTTGCCTAGTGCCTCTCCATTGCTGAGGCTGGCTTTGAACTTGTGATTCTCCTGTCACCCTCCCAAGCCACTGGGATTACAGGTGTGTACCACCGTACCTGGCCCGTAGAGATTGGCAATTCTAAGAGATTCATCTACATTCTCATAACTCTCCTGTATATTTTTGGGTTTATTTTCCTGAAGAAGTAATCTAACCTAGACTTATACCTAAGGATAGCTGTGATAAACAAAAACAAAAAAAAAAAATGGGAGTAACTGGATGACATAGCCATAATTGGTCATTACATTATTTCTAAAATTATCATTGCATTCTTACCTTTTTCTTACTTCACCAAACTGTTTCTGAAATTGAAGTGATTTAAAAATGGTTTCTCCCGATCATGGTTTATGTTGCTACAACTCTTGATTACAAATGAACTCACTATGGACAGGAGAACAAATTCAGCTGGCTTCCTGTTCTGGTAAATGATTTGATTGACAATCACTTATTAATATATTATTGTACAACTACTTTTGCATTACACTGATACAGTTAAGATAAAACCTAAAATTCATAAAACCTAAAATATTTATTATGCACTTTATTTCTAGCACAATGTCTGCTAACCCCTGGTTCTCTCCTCACATTCTTCTCCTCATCAATTATGAAAAATTAGTGAGGAATTTGTTGGTGAAGTCCTGAGTATATTCTGATGATACTGGAAAATATGTCTTATAGATTGGTCTTTCTTATATCAAGAGAAGCAAAACTACAACTAGTGTCTTGCAAATATGTTCTATGTACTCTTTATCTATAGATAGTGTATACACATATGGGGTGTATATATATTTGTATATATATATATATGCATTTGTGTATATACCTAGTACTGTTTGTGTGTTTGTGTTTGTGTGTGTGTGTGTGTGTGAACTGTAAGATACCTTTCTTGTGGTTGTACATAAGGTGGAGTTCCACTGGTCGTGTACTCATATATGAACATAGGAAAGGTATGTCTTATTCATTTTGTCTTTCCTATTCCCATTTTCCCTTTTCTCCCTTCATCCCTCTTTGTCTAATCCAAAGATAAACACACATTCTATACCAGGCTCTAAGGCAGTGTTTCTCACTGTAAGAAACATTGACCTTTTGAGTTGGACAATTCTTTGTCCTGGGGGGGCTGTCCTGTAATTGCAGTGTATTTAGCAGCATCCTTGTCTTTTACCCAGCAGATGCCAGTAATACCAGTTGTGACAATCTGAAAGGCCTCTAGACATTGCTTAATGTCTCCTTGGATGCAAAATCACTCCTCACTGAGAGACATTGATCCAGTGATACTGTGAAAAGCCAAATAAATAAATACTGTTTTTGTCTACAAACATAGGGTTCAAATACCACATTTTCTCTAATTCTGCTGTAGACTTAAAGTAATTTCACTCTCTGTTTCTCATACAACTTCATATGTATCATTCACAAGTAACTGATAACATTTTATAACATTCTAATGTGTCAGAATTTTAAATATTATATGAAGTACCACTTAATATATAATCTGGAATGGGGTGAACTGTTTTAACCTACAATTTATTTTTATTTTTATTCACCTGCTTCCCATTCTTTAGGTTAGCAATAACCTCATTGGGATTGGCGGGTGGGAATCATGTCTTTTTTTCAGTGCAAAAATATACTATCTCATATTCAAAGTGCATGAGAGTCAAAGTGCATTACAGATTCAAAGAGAAGTGAGCCTTGACAATAACACATTTTTCAATTTGCAGATAAAGTGAAAGAAACATGACAGTGGCACAATATTCTAGTTCTAGACTTTCTGTGCATGAAAAAGAAAAATTACTTGAATGGAAATTTCATTGCTTTAAAAATTTAAGGACTTCCATCTAGATATCTTTTCAAAGAATTTTGTAGGTTTTTACTTGTCTGTCTGTTCTTACACCTCAGTGTTGGATGGGAACTTTCACCATCTACAAGACTGAGGGTGAAATGTAAAACTAAATGAGGTGCTTTGACAGGGTTCATTCATAGATTTGTTTTTACTCAGTTTAGTTCAATTGTCATGTGTTGGTGAGTTACAAGGTGAAAGGATCCTAACAGCTTTATTAAGGTTTTTAGTTTCTATAATCCGTGTCATGCCTCTTCTAATCTTGAGGAGAAAAAAAAAAAAAAAAAAAAAATATATATATATATATATATATATATATATATATATATATATTTTGGCTTTTGATTTTTTTAGCTTGGAGATTTCTTTTTTTCCCCATATAAAAGTTATCATTTAATGTCATACAGCCAGTAAAGAAATTTAATTATAGAATATTTAAAACAATAAGCAATGAAAATATAAATCATGTGATAAGAAGTAACAAAACATGTAATAAAAATATATTAGTTATTCTACATTTAAGTGGCTAATTTTTCTTTTTAAGTGCAGCTCAGATGTTAATAGACTTGCTTTTCTTTATAAGAAGTAATTATTGACATTGAAACATGGATTGATTCTGAAAATTTTGAATTCTTGATTAAATATTACTTATGATTTTCCTAAATAAAATATGAGAAGCATAGCAAACTAAATTATATAATTTTTACCACAGCTTGTAATTAGCATTTCAAAATAAAATAAATAAGAGTGCTTGTTATGATATTATACTTGGAGAATTTTGTATGAGTAATAGTAGGAATTATATAAAAGTTTGGTCCATGTATAACCAAAATAAATAGTAACTTTATTTTGAAAGTAAATTGCACTAAAATATATTAACAATGATGTTTGAATCTATGTCATTTTAATATCTCCTACGTGGATTATAATTATCTCAATCTGCAGTGCATGTGATTTTTATGTTTGTTAAATAAAGGCATAAATAATTTAAATTATTATTAAGAGTTACTGAGTTGCATAATATAGAGAAAAGGAACAAAAATTAAAATGCTTTCTATAGTGATCTATTAACATTAGGTATTATTAAAACAGAAGAAGAAAGTATTTATTATATGTTGAAAGCTGTATGAATCTATCAAATGAATTTTGTCTCTAAATAAAGCTGGAAAAATCCAGACTAATATAAAAATTGTGACACAAAATATATGCTATATTTTGGTGACAATTTTCAAACAATTTTCAATAATTTCTGGAAAAAGAAAAAGGAAGTTATTTTGTTAACTAAATTAACTATGTTATTGAAATTTCCTTGATGTTTGGTCTCTGTATAGAATTTTTTCTACTTGCATTCTTTAAATAATAATTTGTCAGTTTTTTAATGTGTGAAATCTTAGATGGTCATGTTGGATTTTGTGATACCAGAGAATGTACATTTATCACCTTGCTCTCTAATATGATTTCTGTTGGATTTGAAAAGTTCACTTAAGTTCTAAAAAGGGCTATTGTCCTAGAGTGAGTAAATGGGTTCTGAAAGCATTGTCACCACCACAAACAGGTTAGACTTGAGATGATCCTTCCACCTCAAGCTTTCTAACAGCAAGTTGAGTAGAAACAATGATTTCTCTATCTCCAAGACTTACTTCATTTCTGGGCTATCAATGCTGTACATTAATTAATTCAGAAGAAGAGAAGGTTGATCTAGTGTGAAGGAATAGTTTGGGGGGAATTCTCACCAAAAATATATATCTTGAGCACAAAGTATTCCTCAACATTCCCGCAAATTGTAGCATCGGTTAAACAGAAAGAAAAGGTAAATAGATCACAAACACTAAACTATTTACCCCCTTATCAGCTGATTATATTATATAACAATAATATTTTCCAGTGAAAATTAACATCTATCAAGTTTAAGTTATAGTGAAATGTTACAGGATGAAAGTGAGGGGAGTGCTGCGATGATCATATATTTTTTTAGTTTGAAAATCATTTTGCATTTACAAGTAAGGTGCAAAGGCGATAGGCCAGCTTCTCCTTATATCTCACTAACCATGGTAACATTCATCAAAACTAACAAAGTATAATTGATACAATACTGTTAAAAAAAAACATTTTATTCACGTTGTATTGGTTTTCTCACTACTATTTTTTTTTCTGTCTTAAAGTTTGCTCTCAAATACTGTATTAAATTTAACGCAGCAGTCTTTTAAGTCCTACATTATCATCGAGCTTTTAACATGAAACAATTGGTGTCTCCTGAAATTCATTAGTCTAAGTAAGCCCACAAATGTTTGCATATTACCTGGTAAAATTGTGACACAAAAGAGCAGAATTAAGAAAAAGAGATGAATCTTCATGGTAGAGAGTTTCTTAGGAAGAAAGTATCAACAGATCTTTTTTCAAGTCTGCTGTTTTAAAATAAGCAAACACAATACCCCTTTATTTATAGAGTCTCCTGGGAAATGGTTTTAACTACTGAGGCTTATCAAAAGCAAGAACATTTGTATGCGTGGCTGAATAATTCCATATTCAAAGAATGTGGTCACAAAAGTGTATCCTTAAAGTTTCTTCATAAAAATAAAACCTGAGTTACATTAAATAGACACAATATTTTAGGGATTTTACAGAAATGTTAAAAGAATTTGACCCTTAAATAGCTGGCATATATAGTATTAAATATTTTAATGCTCCTAAAGTTGTTGAATGTCTGAATCATAGAATTTTAGAGCTAGAAGTTTTCATTAAGATCACTTCTGTTTCACAAATAAAAATCATGAGAATCAGGATGGTTAACTGATTTATTTCAATTATATAATATGCATTTTTAAAAGCATAACATGATCTGAAAATAATAGATTCACTAATGAATCTGGGAAATATTCTATACACCAGATTTGTAATTATGATTTATGAGTTTCTTGTAATAAGCCATTCAAACTCAAAATTCCAAGTCAAGCATTTCTAATATTATAACTTTTTATGGAACTGACAGTGATCTCTAATTCAATTTTCATACCTGTAATTTTGATTATATAACATACATTAACAAGAGCTGGCAGCTTGTGCCATTAAATAGAAACTGATGCTGTCAAGAGAAAGCAATCAATTCTCTCTATGGCATTTCTAAGACTGTGACTCTTCAACAATAACTGCATTATAATCCTCTGAAGGGCTTGATAAATCCAGATTTCAGGGCATCTCCTGCCTTGATTTAGTAGGTCTGGAACAGAGGCCAACCATTTTCATTTCTAATAATTTCCGGAATGCTAATAATAGTACTTAAAGGGGCCTTATATCACTCTAGGTAATATGACTCATTCATTGTATAAAATACAAGTGTTGGAGATTTACAGAATATGTGTCATGGATAAATAAAGAATTGAAAGCTGTTTAGAGGTTTTAATTAAATTCATTTATGATAGAGATGAGGAAAGTAAAATCAAGAAAAATAACTTACCTGACAATGGTTATACATTACAACAAATGCTTATATTATAAAATACAAATGGAGAAGTTTGAATTAAATCACGTGTGGAAAGTGATTTAACTATGATAACTATCTGGGAAAGAAAACAAATGAAAATTCAGCAACAGCTGATAAAAGAAAGACCACTTCAATATACATTATATATATCATGTAATGTTTATTCACACATATATTATGAAGCAGTAAAATTCAGAATTGTTAGTGACTTCTAAGTTATCCTATGGTAGTCAAAGTCCATTCAGAATACTAAAAATGGAGTTCTAAAGTTTTTGACAAATATTTTTAAAAGGTAAATAAATCTCTAACACTGAAACCATTTACTCCTTGACAGGTGATTATGTTAAAAGCATAGATGAAGAAATCTGATTATCCCACAACCATTAACCAAAGGGAACTGGAAGGACTACAATAATATCACACATAATAAACTTTTAGACAAAAGTGATTGCCAAAGACAAGGCATTATTTAATGATTAAACAACCAATCCATCAGAAAGGTACAGTAAAACATTTGTTTAGCTAAGAACCTCAAAATACATAAAGCAAAAAATTTAAAAACTGAAGTCAGAAATACACAATAAGTATAATAATAGTTGGAGAACTTCATATCCCACTTTTGATAACATATTCAACTAGGCAGGTCAGTAAAGAAACAGAAACAATTAATTAATTAACACTATAAACTAACCAGACCTGTAGACATCTGTAAAGCATTCTACCCATCAAATGTGAAATATTCATTCTTAAGTGAGTATGAAAATTTCTCCAAGGTAGCCAGATATCAGGCAACAAAACAAGTATAAAATATTTTAAAAACTGAAATTACGTGAAGTATTTTCTCTGAGTATACTAGACTATATTAGAAATCAACAATAGGATAATATTAGAAAAATTCACAAATGTGAAAATTAAATAATGGTTCAAAAGTGAAACAAAGGTAAAACATAATATACTTAAGATGAATGATAAGAAAATCACAATAGACCAAAACTTTTGAAATATAGTTCATGTAGATGGAAGAGGAAGCAGCCTCAGGTAGCCAAAATGATTTTGAAAATGAAAAATGAATTTGTAGGACTCGTACTTCTTACTTTCAAATTGTATTACCAAGTCACAGAGATCAAGTGGTGCCCAGTGGCATAGAACAGATACAAAAGAGCAATAGAATAGAGTTTATAGACCAGAAATAAACCCATAAGTCATGTAAATTGATAGTTATAAGAATGCCAAAATATTTCTCTGGTGGAAGATTAGTTCTTCAAGATAGAGTGAGGAGATAAGTGGATAGTTATATGAAGAAGAGTGAATTTTGATTCTGACCTCAAACTATATACAAGAATTAGCTCAGTGAAAAACACATAATTCAAATTAAAACTACACCAATGATTTTGAAAAAACTGTTGTAAAACTTCATTACCTTGAAATAAGTAATGACTTCTTGTATTTTGTTGTTGTTGTTGTTGTTGTTGGTTTTGGTACTGGGGTTTGAATTTAGGACCACTCCATTACTGACCCACATCCCCAGCCCTATTGTGTATTTTATTTAGAGACAGGGTCTCACTGATAAAAGGAGAAGGAAGGCTATCTTTGAACTCAAGATCCTCCTGTCTCAGCCTCCTGAGCCCCTGGGATTATGAGCATGCTCAACCTTTTCCAGCCAAATTCCTGTATTTAAAAGCAAATTCAAAAGCAATGACATAAAATAATTAAGTGAACTTCATCCACATAGAAATTTTTGTCCTTCAAGGGTCACTGACAAAGTAGTTGAAAGACATAATACAGGATAGAGTTTTATGCAAATTATACATCCAAAAATAATCTAGTATACTGAATATAAAAGTAATACTTAAAACTCAACAATAATAAAGCAAATAACCTAATATTAAAAATTAGCAAAATATTTCATTTGAAGATTCTTCATAGAACATCTGCAAATTGACAATTAGCACATAAAATATGCTCAACTTTGTTAGACATTAGAGAAATGTGAATTAAAAACCATACTGAGAAGTTACATCACACATGTTAGAATGTCTATTAAAAATCAACAACAGCAAGGCACAGTGGCGCCCACCTGTAATCCCAGCGGCTCAGGAGGCTGAGACAGGAGGATCTCTAGTTCAAAGCCAGCCTCAGCAAAATCAAGGCAAAAACAGTGAGATCCTGTCTCTAAATAAAATGAAAAATAGGACTAGGGATGTGACTCAGTGATGTGAACTCAGGGTCAAGTTCCCCTGGGTGCAATCCATAGTATTCCTTCTCCTCACAAAAAAAAAAAAGAAAAGAAAAGAAAAAAAAAAAAACAACTAAGCTGGGGGTGTAGCTCAATGATAGTAACTGTGCATAGCATGAGGCTCTGAATTTAATCCTCAAGGAAATGTTTTTAAAAAGAAAAACAACAGAAAATGGGAATCCTCATACATTGCTGGTGGAATTGTAAAATAGGAGAGTCACTGGGAAAAAAGTTGTGGAACTCACTCAAAAGTTAAAAGTTTAAAGAAATTCATTGATAGATATATGACCAAAAACCTTGAAAGTAATATTCACACAAACATTTTTTAAGCTCAGTGCTTTTATATCTCTCTCTCTTTTTAATTAGTACATTATAATTACACAAAAATGTGGAGTTCATTGTGATATATTTGCAAATGTACATAACATAATTTGATCAATTTCATTGCCCAGTACCTCCTTTCTCCCCCCTACCAATCCACATCTCTACTCTACAGACTCCCTTCTTCTTTTTTTTCATGAAAGTCCACTTTTCAAATATTTTTATAACTTTCACATATTAGAGAAAATGTAGGACCCTTGGCTTTCAGAGTCTGGCTTATTTTGCATGATGTTCTCCAGTTCCATCCGTTTTTCTAAAAATGAAATAATTGTGTTCTTCTTTATGACTGCATACAACTTTACTTCACACAGTAAAGTTTACAGAGAGATATTCATAGTAGCAATTTTATAATTGGCAAAATATATATATATGTATGTATGTCTTGTAAATTGCTTAGGGCCTCACTATATTGCTGAGGCTGACCTTGGACTTGCAATCCTCCTGCCTCGCCTTCCAAGGCTCCAGGATCTGGGCATGCATCATCATACCCACCTCACACACAATGGACTATTTTTCAGCCACAGAAAGGAAGAAGCTAAGACATGAGTGAGTTTTGAATGTATTATGCTAAGTGACTTAAATCAGACACAAAAGGCCACATATTTTCTGAATTCATTTCTATGAAGTCTCCTAAATATTCAAATCTAAAGAAGCAAAAAAATAGATTAGTAATTTCCAGGGATTTGAGGAGGAGGGATGTGGTATTGACTGCTAAGCTGAGGTTTCTTTTTAGATTGATGGAAATGTTACAGAATTAAGCAATGACAATGCTTATAACAAGATTTTGCATATCTAAAACCCACTAAATTGTATACCTTAAAATGACTAAATTTATTTTTATGAATTATGTCAAAATTTTAATAAATATTTAAAAACCAGAACCTGTACCTGTTTTACATGCCCAAACCTTCCACTACTCTCTTTCATACCTGAGCTGAAGCCAATTGCCCACCAGCCTACCATTATATCCCCTGTGACTCTCCTCAATGCCAGTGGGCAGAAGCAGGTTATGTAGATGATGGTTTCCATTTGACAAGAAATCAATGAACAAATACAAAAAAAAAATAGATGTAAAGACAGAACTGAGTCCAACATTGAGAAAGGACATCTTGTGCAAACCTAAAGACTGAAGATTACAGATTACTATTCGAAGAAAGAAATACAGATAGAGTAGCAGAAAAAAATTTAGATATCCAATATGATGAATCAAGGGAGGTTCAAAGTCCTCAGAGTGAGAATTGACCTATCACTGACTTACTGAATGAAGCTAAACAGAATCAGTAATGTGCTAAAAGACACCACCAGGTTACAATTGGTGCTGGATGGATTGGTCCTGAATGATTGTTCACTGTAAGAACCCAGATTTCTGACTCATAAAGGCTGCAGTATGAAAAAGGGATTCCTATGTAAAGAATTGCTGCCAAGAAAGATGTGGATATCATAACTGATTTGGAGGCCTACCTGCCTGAGTCTCCTACTCTTTTTGGTATTTTTGTTACCTTGTCTACAGGGCAGTGTGCATGGTTTTCCTTGCTCTGTAGATGTAAATCATATGTGGTCATGCACTTCCTCCAGTAGTAGTGCCTTCACTATTACTTATTTGGACCTAGAAGTTTTTCTCATCTGTAAGTATTATTGAAATCTAAGCCATGATTATTCTTTATTAAAACAAAAGGTTTATGTGAAAAAAATTTTTTTTGAAAACTATCAATCTAGCAAATAGATTCAAATGCATAAATCTTAATTTTATATCTTGCTTTCCACAGAATTTATATCAGGAGAGGTGGGAATACATGGATGTATTTTAATAAATGGTTTTCTTTACTTTTATACCACATGGCATTATTAATGAGACTCTTCCTCCAAGGACTTCTTCTTCAAAGTATTACTATTTTGGAAACTCCAAGTGTCAAATATGTGAGAAAAAAATAGTTAAAAGAAACCATATTACAGAATATAACACTTGCAACTTCATGCAGGCCAAATCTACACAGAATTTATAAATTCCTCCCCAAATCAGTAAGGTGTGCTGTGCTATCAAGTGTTGAAGTTGTTTGTTACTGCACTAGTCCTCAGCCACAATTTATTTTAAAAAATTAGCATGAGTTTTAGCATTAGTTGATTACAAGTAATAATAATTGTAATATAATTATCTGTTAGTCTTACTCTGAACCATACTCTTTGGTAATTACATATGCTATCTTCTAAAACTCAAAACTACCTGATTAAGTTATTATTTTCTCCCCTTAAGGAATTAAAGAAAAGAAGGAAGGAAGATACAGAAATGGAAATAAAGCTTGAATAACTTCCCAAAGATCATAAAGTAGTAGAATGGAAATCACTGGACTTTGAAAGATGAGGTTATAGTTCTAAATCAGTTATTTTAAAACTTTTAAAATGTGGTGTTCTGGGATCCAACTCGTCAGTACCCTTGGGCACTATGGAGAAACACAATGTAAAAATAACCTAATTAGAAATTCTCCAAGGGACCATGATGCTCTTCCAAATCTCAAAATTCTCACCATTTTCTGTAAAAGTCTGACTTTATATATCCACAATGATAAGACTTCATGTATTAATACAATATTATTTGGAGGCTTCCGGGGTCCCTTATAATTTCTTGCTAAAGAAATTTGTTGAAACCAAGGTCACTTATTCTTCTTTTCTCAATGTATTTATCATTCAAATCAAATTATAAGAATCACATAAGATTAGAATTGTTTTGCCTCATCAAGATAGCAGCTTCCTGGTGTCTTTCTGCAAAAAGGCTCTGGGGAATTATATACATATTTAAATGTATGTGTATAAATTAAATTTATTTATATAGTCCTTTTTCTGTTGCTATAACAAAATACATGAGGCTGGATAATGAGTAAAGAAAATACATGGGCTGGGGATGTGGCTCAAGCGGTAGCGCGCTTGCCTGGCATGCGTGCGGCCCGGGTTCGATCCTCAGCACCACATATAAACGAAGATGTTGTGTCTGCCGAGAACTAAGAAAAAATAAATAAATGTTAAAATTCTCTCTCTCTCTCTCTGTCCCCCTCTCTCTCTCACTCTCTCTTAAAAAAAAAAGAAAATACATTTATTTTAAATCAGTATGTTAGAGACTAAAAATCTGAGATTGGCCATCCCCATATTTTAGTTCTCTGTTGGAGGACTCATAACAGATGTCTCACAATGGCAGAAGCACATTTATAGAAGGTCACATGACCAGACAGAAGGCCAGAACAATTCAAGAACCTCACTTACTCACTTTTAAGTGCATTTCTTAGTAGTTCCTAAAAATTCCTTTACCTTTCCACTTTAATATATACTTTCTTTAGACCCTGATCTTGCAGAGTCTTCTCGGTCAAATCATGATTGCCTTTGATTGAGGATGAATTCAAGTAGCATTTTGCTTGGACAGTAATATTCATAGTAAAACAAATTCCTTGATCTTCTGGAGAACTTAACACCTTATGTTGTTCATCATTTATCAGTGATATTTGGTATCCCAGGATGTACTTTATATTTTACTCACCCATCAGCAACTGTAGGCTCTGACAATTCCTAACCTTGGCTTAGACTATAATACTAGCAAAAAGCCCTTTTAGATTGTTTTTGTTGTTGGTTTGCTGATGTTTAAACATTTTTTGAAAGCTTAGAAAATGTTTATGTTTAATAGAAGAAAATCTTCTATGTACCTCAGGTAGAACATTAATTTACAGAATATATAAAGAGCTTTAAAAACCTGGCACCAAAAAACAACAGCAATTATTCCAAAGAATAAATGGGCCAAGGAGCTGAATAGACACTTCTCAGAATAAGAAATATGAATGGCCAAAAAATGTTCAACATCTCTAGCAATTATATAAATAAGAATTAAAATGACACTAAGCTTTCATTTCACTCCAATCAAAATGGCAGTTTTCAAGAATACAAGTAACAATAAATATTGGTGAGGATGTGGCGAAAAAGGTACCCTCATACATTGTTGGGAGGACTGCAAATTGGTGCAGCTACTCTAGAAAACAGTATGGATATTCCTCAGAAAACTCGGAATGGAACCACCATTTTACCCAGTTATCCCACTCCTTGACATATACCCAAAGAGATTAAAATCAACATATTGGAGTGATGGGACTACATGAATGTTTATAGCACAAAATTCACAATAGCTAAGCTAAGGAACCAACTTAGGTGCCCTTCAACACATGAATGGATAAAGAAATGCAATGTATATACTCAATGGAGTATTATTCAGCCATTAACTAGAATGACTTTATGACATTCACTAGCAAACAGATGTACCTGGTGACTATCATGCTGTGTGAAATAAACTGGCCATAAAAACCCAAAGAGAATGTTTTCTTTGATATGTGGAAGCTAACCCACAATAACAGGGAGAGAGGAAAGAATATATATTCAGTAGATGATACAATGGGGAATGAAGGAAAGGGAAGGGGAATAGGAAAAGAAAAAGACAGTGGAATAAATATGTAACATTTTTCCTATCTACTTACATGAATACACCACAGTGCATCCCAACATTGTGTACATCCATAAGCATTGGATACTAACTAGAACAAGATATACTTCATGCTTGTATAATTATATCAAAATAGATTTCAACTGTCATGTATAACTAAAATGAACCAATAAAAAAATAAATTAATAAACAAGCTGGGGAAAGCAGAGAAGCTGAGTGACAGTTTGGGAGAGGATTCTACCTCTGTTCTGGGAAACTACAGAAAGGTCATTTGCTGTTCTAAGTAAAATCTTCCAAATTATCTTAAGAGGATGCCTATGGAAATAGGGTGCCTCAAATACTTGTTAAGGTGATGGGGCTTCAGGAAGCCTGTCTGAAATCCTGAGACAAAGTGTGGGAGATAGTGGTGGACATCTCCCTACCATGGCTTCTAAGGAGGTTTCCAGGTAACAATTTTCAATTCGGAGTCAAGCAGGTTTAGCTCCAACTGAAGTATTGTTCATGGACCTCACTTCCATCCAGGCACCACCCCATCTGAGTTCTACCATGCAGATGATGAGGTGACAGTGCTGGTGCCAGGAGCAACATGGCAACTCTAGGCTCTTGGTCATCAGGGCAATTCCCAGAGAATGGACCATTGGTGCTGGAGTGTAATTTGATTAATCACTTTTGAATATTAAGGATTATGGTATGTTAGACTCTCTTTGTATCTTGTCCCCCAAACCAGAAAATTTAGTGTTTCCCTTCATCTTTTTCACTTTCAATTTTGTAGTGTGTGAAACTTAATCTTCTTAAGCATAACAACAATGATACTGCATACTTTATCATATTTATTTATGATAAAGTTACACAACTGGTCATGAGAGAATCAGAATGTGAATTAATTTTCTTTTGCTACAAAGCCCATGCTTTCAAATACTTTTCTGTACATTCACTAGATAAATTAAAGTTATCTGTGTATTATGAGTATGTAATTGGGACAAAGATCACCATCATTATAATGACTTTATACATGCATAGAATTTACTATAGTGATTGCATTTGTTTAATTTGTAATAGACTTTATTTTTTAGAGCATATTTAAATTCTCAGAAAAATTGAGGGGGAAGTACAGATAGTCCCTATATACTGTGAGCCAATACACATACATAATTTCCCCCATCAATTTCCTGCACCAGAATGATACATTTGTTATAGTCAATTGAACTATATTGCCACATATTCAACATACAGACATTACAGTTTGCATAAGAGCTGTGTTAATGTTGTATATTCCATGGATTTTGACAAATGTGTAATAATATGCATTCATCATTATGGTATCGTACAAAATATTTTCATTATCCTAAAAATGTCTTGTGCTCTGCTTATTTACCCCTTCCTCTTCTCTTCTCTGATCCCTTTCTACCATTGATCCTTTCAGTCTCTGGAGTTTAGCTTTTTCCAGAATGTTGTATAATTGAAGTAATATAGCCTGTAATCATTTAGATTGTTTTCTTTAACTAATATATAGCTGTTCTCTTCATGTTTTTTTTTTCTGTGGATAGGTCTTTTTGTTTGCTGAATGGTAATGTTGACTGGAATGGATGTTATACCATTATAAATCCATTCACATACACAGGGTATCTTGGTTGCCTCCACACAAGGAAATCTTGGTTGCTTCCATGTTTGGGAAATTGTGTTAACAATGTTGTTAAAAATAAAGTTGTGTTAACAATAAAGTTGTTATGAACATTCTTGGGTAGTCTTCTGAGGAGATGTATTTTCAGTTCACTTAAGTAAATACCATGGGCATGATTGCTAGTTATGGAAATGTATATTTAGTTTTGTATGAAAGTTCCTTGCCTTCCAGATTGACTGTATGATTTTGCATTTCTAACAGTAATGAATGAGATTACTGTTACCACTCATCATTGCCAGCATTTGGTTTGACCACTGTTTTGGATTTTGGCCATTAAAATAGGTGTGCAGTGTTAACTCTTTGTTATAATTTTCAGTTCCTTAATAAAGTATGGTACTTGCGATGCTTAAGTTTCTGTGAAATCTTACCTGAGTTAAGGAACACCCAAGTAATTGATGAAGATTGTCTTTGGATGTGTCTGTGAAGGTTTTTCTGCATAGCTTGACATTTGAATCAAGATAATGACTAGAGAAGACGTGCCCTGACCAGTGTGAATGGGCTTGTCTGATTCATTAAGGGCTCAGAACAGAAAGGCAGAAGAAAGGCAAATTACTAACTCTCTTCTTAAGCCAAGATACCACTTTCTTCCGTTCTTGGACATCATAGTTACTATTTCTCAGGCCTTTGGAATCTGGAACTTGTACCAGTAACCTCCTGCTTCTCAGATCTTCATGCTTAAACTAGATTGGACCTCAAGCTTTCCTGGTTCTTCAGTATGCAGAAGATATATCATGGTTTTCTCAATCTCGAAGTGTGTGAGCCCTTTCTTAAGATAAATACATTCACATCCTATTTGTTCTGTTCTTTTCCTGTAAAACCTTGACTTATACAACCTTAAATATATTTTCACATGATTATTTTCTATCTGCAAATCTGCTGTGGTGAGAGGTGTCTGTTCAGATTTATTGTCCATTTTTTTTAACTGAGTTGCTCCTTTTCTTTTGGTTGAGGTTTTTTGGAATTTTTCATTTTGTTGTTGTTATTGTGATTGTATTGTCATTCTGGTTGGTGAGCCCCAGCCCTGCTGGGCAAGTGCTCTACCACTGCAGTACACCCTGAACCCCTTAGTTGTACAGGTTTAAATGCCCTTTGTTTATTCTGGTAGTAGTATTTTCTCAGATATGACTTTTGCAAATCTTTTCTCCATTCTGTGGCTTGACTTCTCATCCTCTGAATGTCTTTCACAGAGCAGAAGTTTTAATTTTAATGAAGTACAGCTTATCAATTATTTCTTTCATATATCATACCTTTGATGTTGAATCTAAAAAGTCACTGTTAAACTCAAGGTCATCTAGATTTCTCCTCTGTTACCATCTAGGAAACTTTATATCTGATCTATTTTGAGTTAATTTTGATAAAGAGTGTAAGATCTGTGTTCAAACTATTTTTAATAACAGCAGTGATATGTAAAACTTTACAGGATGAATTTAAGAACAAATTAGTAAAAATGGAAGAAATTTTATATAATAAAATACTTTTATTTGCCTCAATTTTTATTACTAGGTAATATTTAGGCACATGGGAAGATTTGATCAGATAATTTCAGTGATCTCACACATTCTTTGTCATACTCTCTTTCCATGACACTTTTCAAGAAACACTCATTTAAGCCTACTATCAAGCAATCAGGCCATGAAAACAATTGTCATTATATTTTTATTCTGGTCCTAGATAGGTAGATTAATTTTTATCAAAAAATTAATACAAAGATTTATTTTTAATAACTAATTGAAAGGCTGTTTTAGTAATCAGGCCATGCAATTATAAGTTTTAATCCTAATTCAGGAAGACTGACCTTTTTATTTTCTGTTTTACAAATCCTATCACACTGAAATTATAATTTGTATCACTATATACATTAAGATATATTAGTATATAAAGATGCTTCTTAATATTTCACCCTATTACACAACTAATTTTAAAATACTTGCTTAAACCAGTGTTAAAATGTAGATTGGATATGTGTCCAAGAAATAAAAAAGAATTAGTGTGCTTGAATTTTATCATGGGAAATGCCTGTGGAGGGGGAAAATAAACAGAAGGCTTCTTATCTCACCTAAAAGAAATGGTTGGAAAAAGATGAGAGGCATATATAAAATTCACAGCCCAGGAGCTCAGACTCACAAAATAGCTGAGCCCTAGTCAGGGAATTGTAGAATGTTTCCCTTTACACAGCACCTTACCACCACAGCAACAGGGTTTCTATGTCATAATAGGGTTTGCAATTTAAAATTTGTGAGGTTTAAATTTAAATTCTATTTAAGAAGAAATCTCTAGGTAAGCTCAAGAAACAACAGGGAAAATAAATCAAGGCACTAAAACAAACTTAAGGCTCTAACATCTACAGCTAAAGGAAACAGAAAACAGGGTAACTCCTAGTTGGATAAACATCAAACCTCATACTAAAGCCCTATTTATCTCAGTTCATTTTACCAAATAGGTCATGCCCAGATATCAACAAAATACTGAAGACATGGTTAAAAGCACAAAACAAACAAAACAAAAGGAAGCAAAGATATTAATAAAAACCACAACTTTGAAAAGACAAAGCAAGCATCAAAACAAAACTATGAAAAACAGTGGTGTGCAGAGCTATTTAATAAAGGATCACAATCCATAGAGTTTATAAAGATTTGATATTAAAAGTCCTAGCCAAGTTTTATATGTTCTGTATTGTGTGCACAGCATGATAATTTCCTTAATTAATTATCTTGTAATACTACCTAAGAAACATTGCTCTATTCAGATAACCAAAAGTAAAATGTCAGACATTCTCTTTCCAAAAGAATTATCAACTTATTTATAATCTTCTCACTATTGTCCTCTCAAGGAAGAGACTCAACTTGTTTTCCACAAGAATTTTCAAGTTAGTTATAATCTTCTCACTACTGTCCTCTCCAGGAGAGTGGGACAAAGTACTGTGGGTCAAGGACCTTCTCCTTCTATCCACTTCCCTTTTTCTATCCACTTCTCAGACAGATCAAGTGTCAATACATGTCTATTTTGTCTTATCAACTATTTCATATGCAAAATTATAAAAGGTGACAGTCTTGTATTGAGGGTTAGAGGAAATACATTACAAAATATCCTTTTCTGTATCTATTCAAACTAGACTCACAGCTATTAGAAAATCAGCTCCAACAATACATTTCCTAATATTGTTGTTTTATATTATTTAATTAATTTAACTCAAGTAATTAATTATTAACTACCATTCAACCACAATGAAGATAACATGTGTTTGTGATTGCAAGCCCATAGTAGTGCTACAGGTTATAGTAGTACTGTAGCACTACCACCACCACTGCAAATAATGATAGTAATAATAATAATAACTTTAGTGATTTTTATAAAGATATGCTATACCTTTTTATTTAATTTTTATGAGATATGAGATATAATTGTCCTCATTTTGTGTATAATAAAACCACAGTTTTGAAATTTAACTATGTTGCTTATAGTCACCTAAATAAGTGGCATTTTAAATGACTGAGATATAGTCATCTTCCTCACCAATATGTACTACTGCCTACTCCTAAAAATTAGGCCCCCTGAACACTCTTCCAGTGCTATGTGAATAAGTTGAAATTCAATTTACTGTGAAATTTAAGTAGAAAATTCTGGAACTGTAATTATGATAGTTGGGGGGCCCTGAAAAGTTATGAACAGAAATATTGATACAAAGATTGTAGAATCATTAAACCAGGTATAATGCCATCTATTCTTTATGCCCTAAATTATAATCCATACTGTACTGAATACAAAAATGACCTAACTAAGATATGAGTGAGTATTCATGGAAGGAACATTTTTATTGAAAATTCTTGGTCCACTAAAGTGCATGTTTTCCTCTGGTTATGGATATTCTGTCATTATACTGCAAAGATCTTTCAAGTTTTATTTATTTTTCAAATAAATAAAGTTTTATTTATTTAAGGACTCAGCAACCTTTAATGGAAGATTATACCTTTTTACTGACACTAAAAGCTTCAGTATATATTGCTTTGTCTCTCAATCATGAATCTTAGGACTTGATGCTCTTGTACTCCATGAGTTCTATATTAGAGCATATTAGATTCTGAATTAGAATATGCTGGACTTTTCCTTTTTAATCTTTCTGATACCTAGATGGTTGGTTTGTGCAAGAAATATGCTGGGCAAGAATATTGCTAAAGGTTTTTTTTCTCAATATCTAACATTTTCAAAGGCTTTTTTCTAAGGCAAATACAAGGCATGTGTGCGATTTACTTATATTAGAGAAAGCAAAGTTAATTGAACATAAAAATTATTTACCACACATACTTTTATCTTTAAATTTGATGCCTAAAAAATACCTTGCATTAATGTGTGTGTGTGTGTGTGTGTGTGTGTTTGATGTGTGAATTTATGTTTGTAAATATATGTGAGAGTCATGGGGGTTTTAATTTCCTTGTTTACTTTCATGTATTGAGTTTTTTAGTTTTACTACTTAATCTATTTCTATATTTTCCCTAGCTTGTTAAAGTTATTTCAATTTCATTTACCAAATTCCAATCAGGAAAGCAAAACTACTCTAACTAATCCAAATACATAATTATTTGGATTATTTATTATACTGGCAATAGAGAAGTTGGAGAGTCAAATAGGATGGTGAAAGAATCCCAAGAGGAACAACTGCAGATGCCTTGAGCTTAGAGACAGAGAAGCCATTGATCTTACAGAACCTAAAGGCTGTGGCTATTCAGTGGGATGCAGAACTGTATTGTGGTTTAATAGAAAAGAGGTGAGATCGTGGAGATTGATGATGTCTAATAAGTAGCTTTAAACAAAGGAGCAATAACGCTGTGCCAGAAAATACTGCCCTGTTTTCCTCTAGTGGTCTCAGGGTTAGTTCTTCTGTTGAGGTCTCAGATACATATTTGTATCACTAACTGTTGTCGAGGGTAACCCAAATCCTGAGTTTTAGCAGCACAGATATTTAAACGATGATGATTATGATGATTCTTTTGTGCGGAGATGCAGTCTCATATGTAGTTTATTAGCTCTCATTCTTTTATTAATTACTGTATTTGAGGGATTTCTCTATACCATGCATAGATCTGTTTTCCATGCAATTCTCATTTTTCCATATCTCATCACTTTGTGAACAGCACAATGTCATTTCCCATCCCACTGGTAATTTGAGGAGTTTCAGTTTAAAATTTTTATGAAAAATGATGTTATGAACATTTGATTCATGTCTTTTGATGAATTTGAATACATAATTCTGATGACTATAAACTTAGGAGCCATGTTTAAATATTTCCAATTGTTCCACCTTTTTTCCAGTACTTGATTATGTCCCATGTTTTCTGTTTTAGTCCCTTTTATGGATGGTGGTATTTTATATTGCCTTGATTTGCACTTTACTTAGTAATGAGGTTGAGCTCATTATTAATTATTTATTGAACACCTGTTTACATGTATCTATTGGTTTTTTCTTTATATTCTGAATGACTTCTTTTAGGCAAGGGAATGTCTAAAATTTTTTCCCACTCCATTTTCCTTTCCTAAATATATTTTAGTAAATAGAAATTAAAGTGAAATTTAAATTAAATTGAGAAAATAACAATTTATTAATATTTAGTTAGCAATTTTTAACAGATATTTTTTGATATATTTGCTATTTTAGGTCTATGATTTTTTTGTTTTATAATTCACATTTATATATGTAATCCACCTGGAAATGGATTCTGATTGGCATTTTAAGGTGTACTACATTGACTATAAAGGAAGAACAAGATCCACTTTTTTTCACAAGTGATATTTAATAATAGTACCATTTATAGAAAAAGTCAATTTCCCCTATGACTCATATGTCTCATCTGTGTTATAATTAAAATGACTACTATAAATATATGGATCTACTTCTAGATTTCCTAAGTTGTTATAATACTGAATACATTCACCAATACCACACATATTTAATTACTAAAGTTATATATAGCTCTTAATATCCCGTAGAACAAATTCTTCAAATTGGCCCTTTTTAAGAATAACTTGCCTCTTCTTGACTCTTTATTTTCCTACACATGGTAGAATTAAAATTTCAGTTTTGGTGGGATTTGAATCCTGGGATTTAACTCTGATTTCTCTGAATCTATAGATTATTTAGAAAAATTAAAGTGTTTAAACATGGTACTTTAAAATCAAAACGACTATATGATTGTTATGAATGAAATCATAGTAATAGTATGATTAATATCTTTACGTTATATTGATAATTTTTTGTGGTGAAATTTATTCTATTAGGATTATTTCTTGAAACTTAATGCTTCCCTAAAAGGTATCATTTTTTAAAATTTTTGTTTTCAATTTTGTTTCTTGTTGTTGATTACTGTTTTTCTTTTGTGGTACCCAGGGCCTCATATGTAGACAACATTCTATCACTGGGCTATATCCCAAGCCCTTTCATTTGTTTCTGATACATAGAAATATAATTTATTTTTCATACTGACTTTGTTTAGTGACCTTGCTGAATTGGTAATATTAACTTTAGGGTTGGTAGAGTTTTAAAATATCTGGGTATATATTTATGGTCTGCGAATAATGACAGCTTTATTTCTTCCTCTCCATTTCTTAGACTATTTGTCCTTATTCTTAGCTGAAAGGAATGGTGCAGTCCTGTAGTGTAATATTGTACAGAAGTATTGACAAATTTAACATTCTTGATTTGTTTTTAAACACGAAGGAAAGTGTTTAACAATCCACTGTTAAATTCAACATGTGAAATAGGTTTCAACATGGCTAAATTTTTCACTTTAAAAATAATCCCTCTGGGGCTGGGGCTGTAGCTCATTGGTAGAGCACCCACCTTGCATATGTGAGGCACTGGGTTCAATCCTCAACACCACATAGAAATAAATAAAGATATTGTGTCCAACAATAATTAAAACTTTTAAAATAATCCCTCTGTCTTTATTTTTATCATAAATGAATGTTAAATTACTTCTACAAATCACTAGAAAAAGAGTCACAACTAATTAAAAATGGGCATAAGATTCAAATACAAATTCAAGAAAGGTAGCATATCTAATGACCACAAAGTTTGTAAAAATGATTATCAACATCATTTGTGGAAAGGAAAGAGGAAATTAATCCCAGTATGATATACACTTACACATATAACAGAAAAACTGAAATTAAGAAAAACAAGGACCAATCAGAAATATCAATACTTCTTCTGGAAAATTAAATTTTTTATTATACATTTTCAAAACTGTATCTACTAAAGATATACACATGAATAACTTAGGTTGAAACATTGCTTCTCCTAAATATATACCCATTAATTATGAATGCATGTATTAATAAAATTATTACAGCTTCAGTCACATTTTCTAATTCTTTTTAGAATGGATACATATATTGTAATACAGTATACTGAGAAACCACAGAAGTAGTATTCAAGGTTTAGTTCATCAGCCAAAATATCAAGATGCAAGCAGCCTTTTTTTTTAAGCTCCAGATTGACACAGATCTTAAAACATAGCTCTATTCATACCAGCAACATCACATTATGATGTGAACACCCCAATGTATTTCCACTGTATCCAGGGACTGTATAAGGATATATTTTGTTCATAAGGTTAACCCCAAACTGGCATGTGCACATGTTATGTTAATACAAAATATCTAAGAAAAAAAACAAAACAAATATAAAAACTTGGGTACAAGCCAGGTGCAGTGGTGCACACCTGTAATCCCAAAGGCCCAAGAGGCTGAAGTGGGAGGATCAAGAGTTCAAAGCCAGCCTCAGCAAATGCAAAGTGTTAAGCAACTCAGTGAGACCCTGTCTCTAAATAAAATACAAAATAGGGTTGAGGATGTGGCTCAGCTGTTGAGTACTTCTGAGTTCAATCCTCAGTACCCCCCCCAAAAATAAAAAAAAAAATAAAAAATAAACCCTCAGGTACAAGTAGGCTCTGTTTATCAACTTATATACCCAGCTTGCCCCTGTGAATTTAAATGACTCACTTTCTTTTCTTAACCTGGGTTTAGTCCACACTTTATAAGTCACATTTACAAGCAAGACTGACAGCCATGAACACAGACTGCAGAACAATACAAAGTAGTATTCAGCAGTGGGAAGAGCCTGAAGAACCATTATCTATCTTTAGAGTTGATGTCACAAGATGTTGGAACATGGTACAAGTCTCTAGGCTAGATGAGGCATTAAGCCCAGGCACTGACCCTTCCTCTCAAGGCTTCCTTTCAATCTTTGTCAACATATTCTTACCACATAATGCCTGGCTATGACAGAAATTACTGTCATAAAAACTATGTGTGTATACATAGACATGTATAATTCTGTTTTTTTTCAATAAAATTTAATTTAAAAATGTACTAGGAATCTAACATGGTAAGAATAATTTGATTGTATATGGCGACATCTTAAAAATACAAACAAAAGAATTTAATACTATTCATAACACATAAATGTTGTTATTGTTGTGATTGTTATTATTATTATTATTATTATTTCATACTAGGAACAGGGATTTATCACACTTCTTTTTCCTGTTCAATATAATCACCCTTTTGAGGTTATTCTCAAAATACTGGCTGTGAATTTGGATTATTTTTATTTTTGAGAATGCTTAAACATGAATTGGTGTGAACATACATTATATACAAAGATATGAAAAATTGTGCTCTAAATGTGTAAAAGAATTGCATTCCACTGTCATGTATTTTCAAAAATAAAATCAATTAAAAAAAGAATTGTAAAATGTGAAAAGGAAAAGTATAAGCAATTTGAGAAAGCTATGAGGTTTCTATAATGTTTTAAAGTTCTTGCACCAGTTTTCACTGGACTCAGGGTGACATTATTTATCAATTTTCTCCCAGTCCTGTCTCTCTTCCAAGAATGCTTTTTTAGTAAAATATCACAAATTACTTACCACATTCTTTTCACAATAAGCAAAGAATTGGACCCAGAATTTCTCAAAACATAGTAGTCTCATTATGGGATTTTCTTCACTCTGCTTTTTGTTTGTTTGTTTGTTTCTATGTTCAAAGATCCACTCTGTGTTCTGAGTAGATCTTCCAAATAAACAACAATGTTCATGAATTGTTCAGGCTCCAAAATATTTTAATTAATTCTTTATTTATTACAGATCTATTTGCAGAAATACTAGGTTGTAGATGAATAATGAGCAATAATGAAATAACAAAAAGTAGTTAAAATGAGGCCTGTATTTGGGTCTCATAGTCTTCAGTCACTTGTGAGTCTGTCAGTTCACATTGTGTTACACAGAGCAGAGTTGTAGGCCTTGTACAAAATGTCAGCCTAAATTGTCCTTGACCACAGTGACTTTTACAATGACCACCAATCATTCTACATGCTTCCCACCAATTAAAGGAAATAGGAAGCTTTTTATCTTTGGCTGAAAAAGACAAGAATGGTTAGAATTAATCATTTGGGCATAAAATGTCATGATTTAAAAGGAAATACATTTAAAAAACAGACAATAGAAGAGAAATAAAAGAAAGACATTTTTACATTGGAATATTTTTGTCCCTATCTTTATCAGAACAAATCAAGGAAACCAGCAAGTACATAATTTCTTTTTTTGAGAGTGGGGGGATACTCAAATTGAACTCAGGGACACTTGACCTACGGAGCCACATCACCAGCCCTATTTTATATGTATTGTTTACAGACAGGGTCTCTTCTTATGTTGAATTCTCATCCCTTAGAACCATTAAATATGAGTGGCCTAATCTCCATCCTGCTTCTCATTTGTTACTCAGGCCAGCTGCCAGTCTACAGTAAATGTTTTCCTCCTCCACAAGATTCCATTGCCCAATGGAACCTGACCTCAGCATTTTAAAAACATTGAAATATTGAAAGGTAACCTTTCTTTTATCTCTGTGTGTTTATCACATTCTCTTGGCTGTATATCCCATAGCCTTTCACAATAGAAATTTTGTTTAAACAGCAGACACTTTTTGAATATTTCCATAATGAAATAATAAATGACCAAAAACAGTGGGCACAGTGAACATTTCAGTAGTCTCTCAAATTATTGGTACTACCCTGCCTTCTTTTTCCCTTTAAAATTTTAGAAACTATACAAATGATAATTTTTTTCCCAGTCTCACTTTGCACTGTAATTTCTTGGATTCTGTAACATCCACAATCATGGAGGGAGAGATAGGGATCTGGATATAGTGTGCATCTTTCACTAATAGAAGTTCCAAACTATAGGAGAAACTTCCATTTCTTCCCTGTATCATCACAGAACAAAAGTACAAATAACTGTATCAGATCAGAGCACATCAAGAGTGTGGATCACTATAATAAATAGCTTTTATATTATCCAATATATTGTCTTAGAAATTGCATATCTAAAATTAATAGACAAATATACACAAGCACTACTGGATCAGAATAAGTGAGATGCTGTCACTAGTATCTATAAGTATTTTTTTTAATCTCAGAGACCTTTTAATTCTAAAGTTAGCCAATTCTTATCCATAATTTTTGGTAAAATATTGTATATAGGTGTTTTATGTGTATACTAACCATATCAAATAAAGCAGTAATATCACTGTTGAGTTTTGTAATAAGCATCTGAAGCAGTTGAGAATTTTGTGACTGCACTACCAAAGTGCATAAAAAGGATATCTTTTTATCAGTCTCTGGACTTGCAATGAGTAGAACTCAGATATCTGGGAATCAGTACTTCAAAAAGTTCTGCTAGATAATAATTGTATATGTTTATTAGTAATGATAATAATAATGCACATCCAATATTTACCCTGAGAGAGGAAAGATATTTCATAACCAAATCACCTCTGCATAGTCATATATGTAGAGTAAGAAACATAGAAACTTAGAGAGCTGTTTAGTCAAGAAGCTTAGGTTTAGAACAAAGGTTACCAGAGATAGTATATATTATTTTTCTATATTAATGCAACTCTATAATTAATATAAATTTAAAAATGAAATAATTAATATAAGTAGGCAAATTAATGTAAATGTCAGTATAGATAGAGAAATTTTGAAATATAGAGATCAAGATAGACTTATAATAATAGCTATAAGATACAGATAGATATGGATTTAAATATATAGATGTACAGTCTGGGCAAGATAATTTTTATTTAGAGGAATAAGAAATTCAGAATTGCAAACTCAAGAATAGAAGAAACTTTCTACTAAACTTTTGCATGAAAGTCATTATGAGAAAATGTGAAATTTTTCATTTTTTTTATCACAAATGCAGGCTATTTCACTTGTATATATCCAATGACTTCTAGGAGCCAACAAGTGATGACTACTGACACTTGTTTAAAAGAAAAAGACTCAGCAAAAACTGTTACTATATACAGATAATTGTGATAAAGTCCACTGATTCTTAAAAATTGCCTTTCTTATACCATAACTGAAGTGTTGCAATAACAACAATACTATTTATATAATAGAATAACAAATGGAAAATTATTTTTCTATACATTCTGGATATAAGATTGTAAGTATCAATGCTTAGCACCATGACTGAATTCTTGCTGCACGCTAGAATCAACTCACTTTGAATCTTCTTATAGTAACAAATCTGAGTAAAATCTCATTTAGTTGACAGCATTTAACCTTCAGAGAATATTCAACATTGGCTTCAGGATTCAGCAAGTGAATTTTATATTGCATGCTTTTGTCCTTGTTTCTTGCTGTCACATATTTTTGTCTTTTTCTCATCTTTTCATTCTGTCTCTAAATATGTGCATTACTTTATATTATTTCTTTGATTCTTCTCTCTCCCTGTATCAATATCTTCATTTATTCATTGATAAAATAGATAATAACTGATTACTTGCTATATATAATGCACTGTGCTAAACATCAGCAATGATTTGGAAGATGAAAAGTTAAATGTGGTCCCCGTATAAATTAACTGGAATAAAACCTCAACTCTAAAGTCTTTTTCAGAATACAGTCTCAAAAATTGCTTTTTCTCCACCCTTATATAGAAATTTATTACAACACATTGGCTTTAAAACATTCAGACATAGAAGCCATTTTTTTAAATATCTTAAATCATGACAGAGACAAAGACTGAAAGAGAAAAATTATTTTCTTTAACATAAGCAATGTATTTATATTTTAATGGACAATTAAAAAAACAAGTTTATGCTGTACAACATGATTTAACATGTATACATTATGGAATGGCTAAATCAAGCTATTTAGTATATATATTGCCTTATAACATCATTTTTGAAAGGGTAAGAAGTCAATATCTAACTCCTAGCATTTTTATCAAATGTAATAAGTCTCCTCTCATCTATGTGGGATATGTTCTCAGTATACCAGTGGATTCATAAAATCACAGGTAGTACAAAATACCTATAATTCAATGCCTTTTCCATCTTGATTAAGTACTTATGTCCTGTCATAACTTTTGCAGATTTAGTTGCAATAGCAAATCTAAAAAGAGTTTTTCTTCTTCTTCACAATTTCATGTAGTAGCTCTTAGTAATGCAATTTTTTTCTTCTCATTAATTCAAAAACTTCAACTTTTTCACATAAGAAAAGTACTTTATGGTTTTTCTTCAGCATATCTAACTTTTTAGCAAGTCTACCACTACACTTTGGGGGCATTATTAAGTAAAATAAGGATTACTTAACACAAACACTGTGATACTGTGACAAGTGATCTGATAAATGAGATGACTATTGAGTGACGAATTGATGGGTAGTACATACAGCATGGATACTCTGGGGAAAAAAAAAAACATGATCCATATCCCAGGAGGAACAGAGCAGAAAATTATAGATTTTATCATGCTACTCAGACTGGCATGCAATTTACAATCATGAAATATTTTATTTCTGCAGTTTTCCATTTAATATTTTCAGATTGTAATTAACTACATTGACTGCAGATAACTGAAAAAAGTGAAACCATGGATAATGAAGGACTACTATATTTCATATTATGGACCTTGCTAAAATTGATTTATTACTCATACACCAGTTGATGGGCATTTAGGTAGTCTGCAAATTTGGGCTGTTGTGACTAAAAATGTTTGCTCTGCAGGACTACATTCTGGGACTGCAGAATCTCAACTGGTGTTAGGTGGGCCTGGAGGCTCAGCCTGTGAGTACTAATCTGAAGTCTGGGCCCATGGGGCATGCACAGTGCTGGGTTTTACTGAAATGGACCCAGTGCTGGGCTCCAAAACAATATTCAGTGCTTCCTTCTTTTCTCTTCCCTCACATAACCGTTTTTTTCTCTCCATTCTGTGCTTTCTGGGGTCAGAATTGTGGCTGGCCTAGAAAGTAATAGTGAGACCTCTAATTCTTATCTCTGGACTTAAAGCTTCTGACTACTATTAATTTCTTTCCTATATATTTTGTGTGTGCCTATTATGGGTAGTAGATGAACTAACATTTGTAGTTCAGAAAGGAGAGGGTTTAGGAATGCTTGGCTTTAATGAAATTGGGAAAATTTGAACCCTCAAAATGTTGGCTGGAGAGAGTGTTGGGGGAAGGATGTCTTTCCTACCCTCTTATATGTGTCTTTTTTAATTTCTGTTTTATATCCAGGTGCTATAATATCTCATCTGCTTTCTTAGTTCTTATGAATGTGTTTTCACATGGGGATAGTTGTTGAAATTGAGGGTTTTGTGGGAGGAGGTACACTACAAAATCCCCTTCTTCGTCTTGTTGATGTCCAACTCAATTTGGTCAAAAGTTCCTTTTTAAAATAAGTTCCCAGCCAGGCACAGTGGCGCATACCTGAAATCCCAGTGGCTCAGGAGGCTGAGATAGGAGGATCAGGAGTTCAAAGCCAGCCTCAGCAACTGTGAGGCACTAAGCAACTCAGTGAGACCCTGTCTCTACATAAAATACAAAACAGGTCTGGGAATGTGGCTCAGTGGTCAAGTGCTCCTGAGTTAAATCCCTGGTACCATCAACAACAAAAATGTTCCCAACCCCTATTCTATATTTTGTTGCTCAACTTTCCTTAAGTTATCTTAACTACACAAACCTTTACATTAATCAGAACAGTGTAATAACTTATTCAACACATGGCAATGTGTTTTCTTTATCCAAAGATATCAATATTTTTGTACTGTGGCGACTAACAAAAAGAAGTTTTTCTAGCTGTCACATAGGAGGGAAACTGAGATTGCAGTAGACTCTTAAGCATAATAGAGTCACAGTATCTATAAAGGTTATAAGAATTCTGGAGCTCCTCAGAAGACTGGGGCAGGAGGATCCATGTTTGATGTCAGCCTCAGAAACTTAGGGAAATATTGTCTCAAAAAAAAAAAAAAAGAAAAGAAAAGAAAAGAAAAGAAAAAAACGGTTACAGAAATAATGATCAGAAAATTTCCCTGATGAAAGTAGGTATTCATCTAGTTATCTTTCAGTGTATAATTAGATGTATCATCTTTAAAATAAGACTTCTTTCTCTGTTTTCTCAGACAAAAATTGTTAAGTGGGACTGAGATACAGAATACACTTAAGTGATTCACTTCAGTTGACAGGCATTGATCAAAATGTGCAAACATAAAACTACCTGTTATATATTACCTTTTTTATTTTCATCTGTCCTGTATTGTGTTTTTTGAGATATTGTGAATGAATCACTTCTCCTTGAGGTTAGTTTTTGAAAGTTCTGTCTACATAAGGTTGTGAATAATTTTTTAGAAGTGGTGATAGGTGTTTGGGAGCCAACTATAAAGAAAAAAATTACATTGAGAGAAGAAGAAAAAAGTTTTCAGAAATAAGGACACTAATGTATTCGTCTTTATTTTATGGCTTTATATTTTAGAAGCAGATTTTAAAATTATAAGCATCTTACACATGCTTAAAATCTGATTGAATAAAATGATATATATATACTGGTAATTAATAAGGTTTTCTTACAAATCCTTTGTTAAGAGTTATGAATTTATCCTTTCAAAAGGGATAACAAATACTAGCTATTAAAATCATTAAGAAGAAAAAAATCATGTCACATTTAAATCTATATTTTTTACATATGCCAGTAAACGTCAGATAAGCAAGAAAGGAAATATTAATGAGCATGTTCTAATGAATTTTTATGAAGATGAAAGAAAATATTCTCATATAAATGAACTTCCACTCCTTGAGTTATGTTACAATTGAAATTTGTCCACTTCTTCTCTTTTGGTGGGAAATTGTTAGCTGAAGAGCTACTTATATATGTCAGGGTAGAACTGAAGTGTGAGAGTGTCACGCATGCAACAAACATTTTGTGGTGATCAGATCAGCAGAATGATAAAGAAGAAGAATTGAACTAGAAATGACTGGACATGCAGCTTGTCTGCACTATGAACATGGTAATATGTCACACTTCTATTTTACCTGACTTAAAGTTCTGTTGTGGGTGCATTAAATGTGGGGCTGAATGATTTCAAACCATAAATTCATTCCATTCACAATTTTCCAAATCTATTTTGTCAAATTCAGTCAAATTTGAACAATGGTTAAACATACATTCATGTATTGATTAATTCAATGTAGCATTTTTTTTGTCCAACCACATAATACTTCAATTATGTTACTTATTTTTTCCATTTCATGTGAATTTATAGTCTTTACTAGTGAAATGTGCTTGAAAAATTAGTCAAATATTTTATCCTTCTGAGGATTATATGTAAATGTAAAGTGGCACTGTGTTGGTATCAAAATAATGATTCAAAATTCTAGTTACCCTATCCTTTAACACTGACTTTTTTGGCAATGATATTGATATTACTTGTTTGTAGGAAGACACCAAAGATTACAAAAACAGAGAAAAAGATATGAATCTTCATTGTGAATGATCTCCTAGGAGAAATTATTCCACAGATCTTCTGTATTAACTAAGGTGTGTTTGAAACACGGATAAAGTGAACCCTTATGTTTATAGAAATCCTTTGTGTAGTCTTACTTACTGAGGCTTGTTAAAAGCAAGAACATTACTGAGGGTGGTTGAATAGTGCTGCATTCAAAGAGATGGTTGATAGAAAAAGTTGGTGGTGCTTGTCACACGAAAATGCTATCTGCTGATTCCTCTTACAGTTTCTTAAAGAAACTATACCAGTTCCCAAAACATGGGTAGGAATTACTGAGTGAACAAGGCTACTAATAGTTCTGCAGACACTCCCTTGATAGTCCATAAGTGCATGTTTTACATACTCATATTTATTATCTAAAAAACATTGTATTAATAATGAATCTCAATGTAATGAGAAATCCAAACCATAGAATTTTAGACTAAAATTGCCATTCAAAATATTTAATTTTACACATAAAAATATTGAGATCTTGTGGGTCAAATGATTTCATAATCCATATATTTTTCCTTTAAAATATATGTGACATTTAGGAATGATGGTGGAATGTGATAGAAATCATTGTCCAAAGTACATGAATGAAGACATGAATTGGTGTGAACATACTTTACATACAAATAGAGATATGAAAAATTGTGCTCTATATGTGTAATAAGAATTTTAATGCATACCACTGTCATATATTTAAAAAATAATATCAATTAAATATTAATATATGTATTTGACATTTAAATGAACATAAATCATGACAGTATAGTAATAAGTATTGATACTACTCTATCCAGCTTAGTTGTCCTTTAAAGAAAGGCCTGTCCCCTCAAATAAGATTTATGAATGTCAATGCATAAATACCCACTTTATAAAATCACAATTCATTTTTTTTTTACTTATGTGTTTCTTTGTATCATGGAGTTAGTTCTGAGCTCATTTGTGTGTTAATCAAATTATGTTATAAGAGATATTGTGAAAAGTTGAAATTGTTCCCCAGACCTCATAGGGAGCAATGGTTCTTTGATTGAAGATTCTCTTACTAAATCTAAAGAGAACACTATGCATTTGGATATAAATTTGTCCCAGTGAACCTAATTCATCCCATTCAATAGCTATAAGAATATTACTTACGGATATTAAAATTAAAATAAATATAGATATTTAGAAATTTGGGAAGGCTTTCTGAGCAATGTAATAAAGGGTTATAACCAAGAATTCTATAACTACTATTTACTCTATAAAACATAAATTAAAACTGAAGGGCTTATACTAAAAGTTAAAGATTTACTGGGAAGCTCATTATTGAGAATGCCACCATCATCTGACATAGACTGAGATTGTTTAAGAGACCATATGGGTTATTTTGCACAAGGTTCTGGGTTCAATCCTCAGTATTAAAAAAAAGGACAAGAGAGAGAGAGAGACAGGGGGAGGTAAGCCTGTCATAGAGATATAAACCTAATTCAACCTAATTCAATGGATGTTAATTGAATACTACCATGTACCTGTGGCTGCTCTAGTTGTTATGAGATAACTGTGGAAAAGGATTGACTAGTTACTAAAACCAAAATTTAAATTCAATTAAAAACAATACATTGGGTGCTTTTTTTCTGTTAACAGAAATTCTGTGAACAGAAGAAAAAAGTTCTCATTATTTTCTATTTTAGTCCTTTCCAATGACATGGCAGAAGAGAAGCAATAGTGTTCTTATTTTGGATATTTTGCTTGTTAAATGCAAGGGAGAAAAACTCCAAACAGCAACAGGATAACATTATAGTCACTTTGTGACCCAGGTCTAACCCAATGGAGAACTTGAAAACTGCTCCATAATTTTTTGTTTGTTTTAGAACAAGAAAGCATTACATCAGTGTATCGTTCTGCATGTCTAGCAAATTATACACATTCTGGAGAATCTAGAATTTATGATAGAAGTAGATTGTCATCTGCAGTTTTTATTAATTGAGTATAAGAATGTATATCATTTAAATTATTGTTCTTTACAAATATTGAGTTTTTAATCATGAACAATTAGATTATTCAGGAATGCTTGGATGCACTGATCACATGACCATCACTTAGGCACTTCAGATAACTAGAAAAGAGATAAAGAAGACCCTATTACTACCTTAAGAAAAAAAAATATTTTAAAAAGCCATGCAGAAAATATGCACATCAATAAGACAAATGCCATCAAATTTCTAGGAAAATTGTTCCATATCTCATGAGTGTATTATTTTCCTTCTGTGGGTCTAAGCCCAAGTTAGAGGATTGCATATTCTGAATGTTCTGGAGTGTTTGTGAATCTAGTGAAAAAAAATACTGACTGTGGAAATTAAAACAAAAATAAGGATGCTAAAGACAATATTTTATACTACTTTATTTTTTCTTTACTTCCTTATTCTCCTACAGTTATCCACTATTCAGTTAATGTTTTAGTGTCTTCATTATTTAGGTTTATCAAAAAACCTCACCACCTTGGATGATAGATGTGCACAAAATATTTTAACCTTCTTCTGGTCAAGAAATAAGGAGAATAACTCATTGGGCCTTGAGTTCTCGTTTATAAGCAAAAATTTCCAAATTAAATTCACTTTTCTCCTAAGAACTTATTATTTTTCATCACCTGAGCAAGAAAAATTGAATTTTCTGAAACTCTTCAGAGAGATTTATTTCATTTATAAACATGCTTATATTCATTAGATATACAGCCACTTACTTTCTTGTTATTATCACTTAAAATTCAATAAATTCAAAACCAAAGCACTGTGTGAAAAGAAAAATTTATTAAATATTATTTTAAAGCTTTAAACCTAAGTTTAGTGATCACTTTGAGAAAGATCAGATAAAGGGAATATAATTTCATCAGTCACCAAGTCCTCTTAACTATATATTTGATTTACTTGACTCAAACTAGAAATAAAATTAAAATTAAACCTACCTACATGAGGCTTAGCAAGCAAATAGCAGCAGATGACACTTTCATCTCTAAATCTAAAGAAACAACATGCATTTATAACCTTAAGTGCAGGCATGCTCATCATGGCAGCCTTTTGGAGTACTTACTAGAAGGCAGGTACCATGCTTAAAACATGTTTGTCTTGTGAGGCAGGTACTCTAACTTCCATTGAAGAGTCACAGCTTCAGAGTTCAGGCGATGCCACCTCCTCCCTTCAACCCTAGGAGTGAGGGGATTACCACTGCTACATGAGGTCACTGAGGGATAAAAAAGTAAATCAAAATACCTAGGTCACTCAGTATGTATTGCTTATGAAAATCGGGAGAATGAAGGCATAGTCTATTTGAAGAGTCAAAACAACATCTTCTGGGACCTCCTAAGCTGCCAAGGTTAATCAAAACATGTAAGGAAAATGTGTGGAGTTTGGAAAACCCTGGAGAATAAAGGGCAAAGAAATTTTTGATACATCATTTTGCCCCACATTAAGCATCACTGAACCAAAACAGTGAGCTCCCTGTGCTCAAATTTGCACCATAGTTACCAGAACAAGGAACATTACATATGGAAAATTCCCTTGACCAGTGAGCCGTGTTCAGTAATGTTTTTGGTTTTTTTGGCCATTAATATAAAGTCAAAGGCTAATTCATGTTATTTTATTTTAAAAATAAGATTCCAGAAGTTTATCGTAGCTAAAATGATTGATTGATAGATAGATAGATAGATAGATAGATAGATAGATAGATAGATATGTATATTTGTATCTATATATTTCTATGTATATGTATGGCAAGGATTAAGGAGAAGTGCAGGTACACACACACACACAAAAAAAAAACACTTTAGGAAACAAAATGAATGTACTGCAAACATTTGTTACACAGTTGAAAGAAGAGCAGAGAAGCCAAACAGAAAATGATGGGACAAGAACAAATAGCATCAATGGGAATCCCTGTCACTCCTTAGAGAAAAAGGGAGATAGCATTGTCAAAAATTGTGGCTCTCCAAAGGAATTATAAATTAAATCATATAACATGCAACTGTTTTATCTGAACTCTATCACTTTTCATGAAATTTTCAAATTTATCCCTGATTCTTTTTCTGGTAGATAAGATTCAGTTGCATAAAATGTATTTCCCATTTCTTAATACCCACTCATCCATTGATAGACATTTGGGATGTTTCTACTTTTTGAATATTATGAGCAATATCCATTTTTCTGTATACATATTTTTATTTAAATTTTTTAAATTTTAAGATTTTGCTTTATTCCTAGCCCTTGTGGAGCTGTTCTGCACTTCATACAACTGAAACCAAAGGTTTTAAACCCATGGCTGAATATTAGTGGATTGGTGGCACTGTGACTGGCTTCCTTTGGAGTGACCTTACTTTAGGTACTTCATTTGGCCTTTTTCACCTCACTTTCATTGAGTCTTTCAATTGTATGATTATTTCAGCTACTGAAGTCTAGTCATTATATGTTCCATATAATTCTTCATTGACCTTAAAAACAATTAGGAACAGTGGTTCCCACTGTCACAGGCTCTCCAGCAGTCAGCCCTGTGAGCCAGTTCTTGTCACACATGTGAAACATGAAAATTCTGCATATGAAATACAGCAAGGCTATCGTGAGAAATAGCTATTAGAATAGTTATGTTTTAGACAAAGAATTTGGAAGTGGTTGACACTTTTTTTAAAAAATATAGCAAATTGCATCCTAATGTGCTTTCTAGAAAACTAATAGGATCATTGCCTTTTGATAATTAAACACCAAATATCCTATTTGATGAAAGCTTACATTTCAGGTTAGCAAGCCCCCGTGGAATCCAGTTTGAAAGCTCAGAATATCTCTAGAACACCTATAACTTGTATAAAGATATACTAATCCTAATCTGTTTTTAATCTACAAAAGTCTTATTTTCTTTTTTTATTTATATATGACATAAGAATGCATTACAATTCTTATTACACTTATAGAGCACAAAGTTTCATATCTCTGGTTATATACAAAGTATATTCACACCAATTCGTGTCTTCATACATGTACTTTGGATAATAATGATAATCACATTCCACCATCATTTATAACCCCATGCCCCCTCCCTCTCCCTCCAACCCCTCTGCCCTATCTAGAGTGGAATATTACTCATCAATAAAAGAGAATAAAATCATGGCATTTGCAGGTAAATGGATGGAGTTAGAGAAGATAATGCTAAGTGAAGTCAATCAACCCCAAATAACCAAATGCCGAATGTTTTCTTTGATATAAGGAGGCTGATTCATAGTAGGATAGGGAGAGGGAGCATGGGAGGAATAGATATATATATTTGTTTATGTTTCAATTTTTTCTGATAGTCATCAACTCCATTATTAGGAGCACAAAACTGAGGTGTTCTGTCTTCTTGACCAGTTTATTTTTATTATGATGAAATAATTTTCACTATCCACAGTTGTCATTCTTTGCCCTATAATTTAAGTTACCTGGTATTAAATAGCCATGGCAAATATTTTTTTAGAAATTAATGTTCTCATCCTAGATATTTTTCTTAAAAAAATTAATATATTTTTGTCTTTAGCTTTATAGAACATACTACTCATGGTATTGTTGGATTGTTTGATCCATTACCCCAGCAACGTCTCTCTTTTTTTTTATTGGTTGTTCAAAACATTACATAACTCATGACATATCATCTTTCATACATTTGATTCAAGTGGGTTATGAACTCCCATTTTTACCCCAAATACAAGTTGCAGAATCACATCGGTTACACATCCACATTTTTACATAATGCCATATTAGTGACTGTTGTATTCTGCTACCTTTCCTATCCCCTACTATCCCCCCTCCCCTTCCCTCCCATCTTCCCTCTCTACCCCATCAGCTGTTGCTCAATTCTCTCCCTTGTTTTTTTTCCCCTTTCCCCTCACCATCTCTTATATGTAATTCTGTGTAACAATGAGGGAGTGTTGGGAGGGAAAGGGAGCAACGTCTCTCTTCACTGAGGTATTTAGTTTATCATTTAGTGTGATAAAGTTAGAGTTATGTTTGTAATCTTACTATTCATCTCCTCTGTTCTTTGCTCATTTTCCCCCTCTTTCATTCTGTCTGTTAATGATTTAATTTTTAATTCTGGAATTTTGTCATATATTTTCTTCCACAGTTCTGGGAAACAAAAATCTAAAATTAGTATCAAAGGGCCTTAATCAAAGGGTGAGGAGCACTTTGCTCCCTCAGGAGTTTCCAGGGAAGAAGTTCCACCTTGCTTCTGTGGCTGAATAGCTCTCACTTCTGCCTCCATGGTCACACTTCATCCTGCTCTTTTGTGTGTCAAAATCTCTGTTTTTCCCATAAAAGGCCATCTCTCAAGGTATTTATCTCCTTATCTCTTTCACAAAACCTATTCAAACACCTTTTTTTTCAAATAAGGTAATATTCACCTGTACCAGAAATTGAACAGGGATCCCTTTTAAAAGGAATGTTTTGGTCAACCATCTCCCATGAAGTATGGCCCTTTCTAATCAAGTGGAAGGGATCAAACACTCTTCTCAATTTTGTAGGTATCTTGGAACCATTCCCTCTATTCCTTTTGGATAGATCTTTACTTGTCCACCTGCTCTTTCTTGACTGACCTTCACTGATCTCTCCCTTTATCTCTGCAGAATCCTTGAAGAGGAATCACCACAGATTGTCTGAGTTCCTCTCCATTCAGCTCTTTCTCTCACATACTCTGTCTTGACAGCTCTAGCTCCCTTGTTCTCTGGACTCACTGTTCATTCTGGTTTAACTTAAGGCATCTGACGCCTGTGGCTGACTTACCCCTGCTTGTGCTCAGTGGTCCAGAATACATCCCAAAGTACTAAGCTGGGCAATTGTAGGACTAAAGTTGTCCTTTTTTGTCTCTCTGGAATCACTCACCTCCAATATCAAATGCTCAGTGTCTTGTTATTTATGTATCTATTATAGTTTTTGAGGCATTTCTGATAATAGGGCAAAAATAAAGCCTGCTACTCTTAGCCCAAACTATATGCCTTTATTATGTAAAATAGTCATAAAACATTTAAAGTTCCTCACTGCTAATTCTCATATTTGAGACACGGTTGTTCTACTTCTATTAATTGGGTTTTTATCATATTTTTTATTATTTGGCTTCATCTTAGCAAAAGGAAAGTCACATTTCTTTTCCTCTTTGCATGGTCTGTGATATTGTTTTCACTATTTGATGGACATTGTATATTAAGAAACATTTTTTGGAAATGAATTGTATGGTTCTTTACGTAAGGGATCAAGTGAGGGGCAATTTACTTTAATCCATCAAGAATTCACATGGGTAATGCTTGTTTTACAATTCCTCCTTTGGTTTCAGTTATCTCAAAGACAATTGTTTGTTCCTCATTTACATCAAGAAACAGGGAAGTCCACTCTGTATTTTCCATCAGTCCTCAAATTTCTACTTTTGCCATTCTTCAGCCTATATCCTTTGGAATAAATGATCATATATTTGGAGTTTCTCCAATTTTTACCTTTCACACTAAATTTTTGAAAGTTCTTCTTGTTCATCTTTTTCCACATTATTTGCATAAACCAAATCTAATTCTCAGCTCATGTCAAAACTGGACAAATGATCTCAGATTAGAAAATTCTGAAAATCTTAGCTTACTTATAAAATCTTCTTTCCACTGAGAAGTGGTGGCACACCTCCATAATCCCAGTGACTCAGGAGGCTGAGGCAGGAGGATTTCAAGTTTAAAGCCAACTTCTTCAGCTTAGTGAGATCCTGTCTCAAAATAAAAAATAAAAAGGGCCAAAGATGTATTTTAAAAAAATCCTTCTTTCTGGAATTTTACCCATATAGTCCTTACCGCAGTTTGGATTTCAAATATACTCCAAAGCTTCATGTGCTTGCCTTTCCACAGGACCCAAAGCAAGTGAGGACATCATGTAATGAACTGAATCCTCCAAAATTGAGTCAAAATAAACCTTTCTCTGTAAGTTGATTATCTCAGGTGTTCTCTTTGCTAACAGGAAGCTCACGCAGATGTTGATGCTTCAACAGCTCTGAGATCCTTTAAAAATACGACTTTCTGTAATTTATAGTTGTATAATTATTAAAGCATGACAGTAGATAGTCACAATCTTCCAGACATTGAAGGAAAAAATAACCAAATATCATAAATATTTATCTAGAGATGAGAAGCAAAGTAAACTGCCTGTGTAGTACAACATTAGCCTTACCCAAGTAGAAGTCTGTGGTCCTCACACTTGACTGTTAAAGATAATTGCAAGACCTATGGAAATTCCAGTCTAGTTGGAGTATTTCGCTCCTCTAGGATTTTCACAAATGGATATTGTATCAGTGTGATTTATGATGGGGGAGGTGGTATTTGCCATGACACATGCCTGCAATATGTGGAGTGGTTCATAACCAAAGGATAGCCATGAAGTATCAACTCTAGAAGGACTACACACTAAAAATCAACAATTCCAAAATATAAAGAAATAAATAAAGCCATATAAGTCCATCAAAGAGGCCTGGTAGAAATTCTGGACAGCAAGGCCTAGGTGAGCTTCCCTATTTGACAATATTCTATGCACTGTCATACTCTTGTTTCCAGAATGTAACACTGTCATTGGCTCCATGTGAAGGAGATAACTAGAAACTACATTTTTGGTATTTTCCTTATGTACCTCTTCCCTAGGCTGATTTTAATCTATATTGCTTCCATGTAATAAACAATATGAGTATGGCAGTATTCGGTGGCTTTTACAAATTCTTTCAGTAAATCATACGACCTGAGGGTTGTTAAAACCCATAAATTTGTATGTGGGTTGACTTGTGTGGAATGCACACCCTGACTTTACAAAATTCATCTTCTTTTATGATGTCAGCATAAACTTGGTTCCAAAAACTGAGAACATTTTATGAAAATTTTACCCAATAAATTTCATGAAAATAGGCTTAACATCTTACATATATATGTTAAAATTGCAATGCAACCATATTAAAAGTGTAATTCATAAAATCAGTTATTAATTTACAGAAATGTAAGTTTTATTTAGCACTACAAAAGCAACCATTGTAATTTATCATATGAACAGCATAAAAGGAAAAACATCTTCATGTTGAAATAGCACCTGATAAAAATATAACAAGAATTGTAAAAAGACTTTCAGAAAACTAGAGAGAGATGTATTAAATCTGGCATAAAAAATGTTACTGTAAAACTTGTATTTAATTGTAATAGTGAAAACTTCTCCTCTTAGATTGCATAAATACACACTGTTATCATTACTATTTGTACTACACTAGAAGTCTTAAGCATGAAAATGAAATGAGAAGAAAATTTAGGATGGCAGAAAGGAAAGAAAAAAAACTTGTTATCCTCAGGGAACATGGTAGTGTATGAGAAATATAGAAATTGTTTCCAACCTGAAGTACATGTTAGGCCAACCCGATAATTAAATTTGAGTTTGTGATTTTCCTACTCTATAACACCTACCTTTTTCTTCCCTCAAGACAATAAACTTAATCCTAATCTTAGTGCTTTTCACATAAATGGTAATTATTTTCAGAATTCTCATGCTTATTATAATTTCATGACAGATTGTTATGAGACATTATTTAGAGACATTATCTCACCTACCATCCAAAGCAACCTTATAAAATACATAGTATTTTCTTCATTTTGCAGATTAAGAGAGGGTTAATAGCTGACCTTAATCACATAGGTCATAGAACTAGAATGCTTACCCTGGTATGTTTAGTCCCATGTATAGCATATTATTCACTTGAGCTTGACAAAGTCATATCATTTCCTAGTGTTTCTCATTTCTCATTTTTAAGAAAAAAGGGTTAAAAATATCTGAAGATTTTCAAACTTTGTAAATTGTGTATTTTTTGAAACAAAATTGTATGTATAAGCCTGATTTATAAAAGTCAAGCTACAGGAAGAGAAAAAAATGCTTAGTCTCTAAATCACAATTTCTCCTCTCATTTTTGGTAGTCTGGAAACAATAATCTGAGTTCCTATGCAAACCCACAGGAAGCCTTTTGTGGGCCTTATCCATGTCCTCTCAACAAGTGCCCTCTACATTTTCCCTTTAAAATCTGATTTCACCAAGAAACTCATGAATCTAGTACAGGGTTTCATAAATGAACACCATTGGGCTCCTGGGGGGAAACTAAGTGCCCAGGGTGCTTTCTTTCCTGATCGCTCATATGACAATTCCCATAGTGTAACACACTTGATCTGAGGACATGGTTGAGACCACCAAGGAGAAAGTAATATCATGTTGTATTTGCCTTTAACCTGGAAGATGGTGAAGTCATGTTCCTCCTGAGCAGACTCTTAATCAAGGTGCTCCCCACATTTTGACTTAACTCTTCTTAGGTTTCTTTTGTTATTCTGGGCCTCTGAACTCCCTTTGCTTAGAACTTTTACTTTAGAAACAAGATGATAAATTATTTCTCTATTCCTTTGAGATATAACTCTCCCAGGTTCTTTCCAGTTTAGCAATCCTAACCTGACATTTCAAGGAATAGATGATAGTCAGAGTTTGCTAGCCTCACAAGACACTGGTATAAACAGGTTAAAAAAATATGACTCATATTTTCAGATTTGGAGAGGGATTAGAGTGTGTTAAAGGAAAGAAACAACAAAGAATAAAATGTGCATGTTGAATGGGAGCAAGCATAAATCTCAAATGATTTGATACTCTTTCTTTTTACAATCACAGAATCTGTAAAAGTGGAAGAGATTGTCCTTGGGTAGAAAATGGAATAGATATGGTGGCATTTGGAGAAAAGAAAGGTATTTTAAAATAGCAGAATAATTTAGGGAAAAGCTAACCAAAAAGGAAATTAGTTTTAGGTTAAAAAAACTTTTCCCAGCAGTGATAAAGTGAAAAGATTTATAATTCAGGCAATCTTGAAGCAGCAATGCCTTTCTGTGATCTCCAAATTGGAAAGTACACTCACACAGAGTCCCGGGTGAAACCACTAAGGCTAAAGACCCAAGAACACTCTGTAAGACCAAGAATAGATAACAAAATTAATTGATGCTGGAAAGTTCATATGAACAACAGGTAACATTTTAACACAACCACATAACTACTATAAGAATTAATTGATCATTAAAACACTGCATTCTCTTTGATCCAATCTGATGATGCTGATATTCTAAGTAGTCGTAATCATTAGATCAGTGATAAAATTTTATTACATAGTGAAAAACTTGAAAGTTATATTTTTATATGAGACACAAAGGGAATTAAAAGTCAAAGCAATCAGTTCACAAAGGCACAGAGGAAGATGGGTTATACAAAAATTGACTTGAAACTCTGGGTTCTTTTCCATTTTCCAGAGTTAATTAATATTTGTGTTATGAGGGAGGTAAAAATGGCTCTAGAAAGTAGGAGGAATGCTGGAACTTTGGTGTGTAGTTAATATTTATCTTCCTTTTTCCCTTTACTTTATGTTCACAGTACTGATGAAAAGTTGTGGTCTCCAAAGGACAAAACTGTAAGAAAATATAATCTTCACATATCTGCATTTTCTCATTAAATGAGGAAGAATTAGCTAGAAATAAGTTAAAGCCTCTTCATGTTCCAAAGTTTTCTCACATAAAATAGGATAGGCATTTACTGAGCATGACTTTACTCAGTATCATATTAGATAATACTTCCTGTTTGTTCTGTTTATTTCTCACAATAACTTTGCTGGATGGTTTTTGCTATCTTCATTTTAAAGGAGTAACTCAGGTTCATGGAAAGCATATTACTAAGTAATAACAGATGCTATAAAAAATCAAGAAAAACGTGAAATGGCTTAAACATGGTAGAAGTTTACTTGTTGCTCCTGCAATGTGAAAATGGGTGACAATGTTATGTCGGAGTCTCTCCTCTATTAATTTAATCATGGAACTTGGTCCTATTCCACTTTTGGATTCTGCCACTCTCTCTACATCAAGTTTTCAAGGTCATGAAGGAAAAAGGAAACAAAACAGAATCTTATTTGGGAGTACTTTATGAATGAGGCCTTAACTGGGCTTATTAATTATAGTTATGCTCTTAGTTATACTCTCAGAAGGAAAAGAAAATGGGTTTTCAGTGGCTAGCCAGTTTGAAGCACAATTGACTTTTTTGTCACTAAATGTTCATTTAAATCTTCATCTCACATAGTTAATACCTACCTCTTTCCCCAAAGAAGATAGCTCAAAATCTCATCTGGCAAAACATCAGTTAAGAGCCCAGGATCATTTAATTCTCTTAGTTTTTGTGTTAGGTATAGATACAGTGTATTAAAACATGCCATCTTTCAAAGCAACACATATAAGACTAGTCAGAACAACATTATTTTTAGTAATATATCACCAAAAACAAATATTCATAGAGGATAACTTGTGTAATATTCATATAATATAAATTAAAAATGAAAATGAATTTTTAACTCCAGCCAAATCCAAATATATAGAGAGATCATAGAAAATTAATACACATGACTTCTCTGTAGGTTTAGAATATTTGTGTAACAATATGGATAAAATTATATTTTTTAACAACTAGTGTTAAGTACTCCCTGGAAGAAATACTCTATTTATTGAGCATTTTCTTTGGAAAATTCACTTGAAGTAGAAACTGGTTCTCCAAGGAGAATTGTGAATGAAGTTATCTTTGTAAGAAAGTAGAGAGAATGCATGGCTCCAGTGAGCAGAGATATGGGGAGTAGGCCACATGTGCCACACAGTGAGAAACTACCCTGTGATCTCTAATTCTATATTAGTTTCCTGAGCCCAATCACTATTTACATGCAAGTAAAAATTTTGAGTAACCGGAAAAAGAAGTTAGCTTTAGGCCTCAATTAAATGCAGAATTGGAGAAGGAGGAGTACAAAGGTGTAGGGAGGAAGTTAATGCCAATTGTAGAAGCCCTGTGTACATCACAAGGTTTCTGGAACCTTGTCAGACCAGGGAAGTCGAGTTCAGACTGAGTTTAACCATTTCATAGCTGGATGAGTAGATTTTGGAGAACATGTGAATTATAGTAATTGATCATCACGTAAGTGCAGAGTCTCTCTGAAGCAGTAGAATAACTGCATAGTTATTCTCAAATCTAGGTGCTGTGGCTATAATTCCAGCAACTGGGGAGGCTGACACAGGAGGATCGTGCGTTTAAAGCCAGCCTCAGTAAAAGCCAGGCACTAAGCAACTCAGTGAGACCCAGTCTCTAAAAAAAATACAAAATAGGGCTGGCAATATGGCTTAGTGGTTGAATGGCCTTATATTCAATCCCATGGTACCTTAAAAAAGAAAAGAAAAGAAAAGAAAAAGAGTTATCAAGAACAATATTCACCATATTTTACATGTATGCCACCAGCAATGACCAGACAGAATAAAAGTCTCTACAAAGATGATGCAGGGTCTTTGAAAGTTCCCAATATTCCAGACATGGATAACTAGTAACATGTGACATCTCAGGAGAAGGGTGAAATCACTGGGAGGACAATAAGGACACTCAAAGAAAGAAGAAAGCCAGAGGCTGAGACAGGATGATAATTGTTAGAGTCTGTAAACAAGTCTGGATGTTGCCTGGCATTTTGCCAGAGGGAGTGGTTTGTGAAGTAGCAATTAAGTGTGGAGATTCCTTATTGGTTGACTGCTGTATCTAGTTTATGTTAATTAAGAAAAGCTTTGTGGAATGTGTAAATACCTCTGTTGTCCTACAATAAACGGCTCCCACTCCTGCTGTATCAATGTACACAAGTTGTTTGTCACCCCCTGGTTATTTTGCCAAAGCCAGCCAGCCTGTGGCAGATAGTGGTTCGTATGGGGAGCCCTGGGACATTCAGGGGGAAGTGACGGAAAAAAAAAAAAAGCTGCCCATCCATAGATAGGACGGGAGCAAATCTGCTCATCCCTAGGCAGATAGGGCGAGAGGAAAAATGGCCATTTCAAAAAAATGTAGAGGATTGATACAGTATGTTTGTGTCTTGTTTGGTCTTGAAATGTTGTATTGTCTTTGTGATGAAAATATGGAAGGGGTGAGAAGTAAATTACTAAGGGAAGAAGGCACCCCAGTGAAACCAAGAGCAGTTAGGGCATGTGTTGATAAAAGCCCAGGAACTCTAGTCAGAAAGAAAAAAAGTTCAGAACAAGAAGTATTATCAGAAAAGAAAAGAAAGAAAGTTCAGAACAAGAAGAATTATCAGGAAAAAAGTTGCAGCAAAAGGCTATTACTGAATACTTTTTGTTACCGGAGAGTGCGTAAATTGGTGCCCAGCCAGCCTGCAGCAGATAATTGCCAGTTCAAGAACAACTTAGTGAAATTCTGTCTCAAAATAAAAATTTAAAAGGGTGGGAATGTGGCTCAGTGGAAGAGCATGTGCAGCACAAGCCTTTGAATTCAATCCCCCATGTGGCAAAAAAAGAAAAAAGAAAAAGAAAAAAGAAAAACTAGAACAGTGACAATTTACCAGCATTTTAACATTTGTATAAGTGTTATCATATCCTGTCTACCAGAAGAATGTAAGCACCAGGCACTTTCACCAGATAAGAAGTTACAGGCGAGACCCTGAAAATAAAGGAGAGGAATAACTTTCATTTTGTTTCCTAAAAATAATGAGTGATATTATTCTTCTTTGCAATCAATTTACTATTGAAACTCCTAAGAATAGGTAAAGTGTCTTCACCAAAAGGAGAAGAGGCAGCTACACAAAAGTTTTCAGTCCAGGAACAAGGGTAAAACAAAACAAAACAAAAAAGCCAATTTCTGGCCACAAAAAAAAATATGCATGGGACAAAAAAGCAGGCAGTTAAGGAAAAGATGCCTGTGTCACCAATTCCCTTCAGAGTCTCTCAGAAGGGCCAAGAGCATGTGAGCAAGAAGGATTAATAAGAGGATCAGTGGCATGGCAGTGGTATCTCCACTTGAATCCTAAAGGGGAAGTCCCACTAAGGCTATCTGTCTACTAGAGACAACCATAAACAGCAAAAACTAAATTAAAATAAAAATAAATACATCTTTAAAGGCCACATTGATTAACCAGCCTAAGAGTAATGAGGCACAGCTCCATCCAGGCATCTTGGCATCCATGCCAGTATCAACTGCTATAAGACTTACCCAGACTTCTCTGTGGAAGATACAAGAGTTAGCCATATACAGACACGATGCTGCCAGAAACCATGTCACTGAGGAGCAAAAGGGTCCTATATTCAAGAGCTAAAATTACCTGAAATTAAATGAGAGTTTATATCTTCAAAGCTCTATAATACCAATGAGATGTTGATCCTAGTAATTTGGGCAGGCCACTGGGTAGAACTGAGAAAGAATAAACCACATTTTCAATAGTAGTAAAAGTGAGAGGCAAAATTCACAACAGCAAATAGAATAGGGAGGCATATGACATCACTGTGGGGATCAGAGGTGTGAGACCATGGTGTGCTAAACTCCAGGGTCACCTTCTGTCCAACATATGGCTTGCAAGCCCCCTTTCTCCTTAAACTCAGGCACAGTTTTGAAGTTAAACAAGGAAAATGAATGCTACTCTGAAAAACTAAGTATGTGCCTAAAAGGACCTTATCAGTTATTATCTGGAAAAAACAAAGGGGAGGGGCCTAATGGGAATGAAATTTTCCATTATCCAGCAGAATAGTACTTATAATTTGCTATGTTAATTATAAATACATGCATTATCTTTGTACATATCAGTGCAATGTGAATAAACACATGAGATAATAATAAACAGATCAATGAACCAGACAAATGATGGACAAAGAGCCAGAGGTGAGGAGTAGGATGATATGCTGAGAAGGTAGGAGGTGAGAATGTTATATCTTAGGAAGTGTGAAAGAAAATCTAAAGAGGAAGATTAGTAGCAAGAGAAGGGAGAGAAAGTAATTTGGGGTAGACAAGTAAGTGGAAGACAGATGAGTACATAAAACAAACACACATATATTGAGAAAAATAAAAAAAGTTAAAATAGTAGAAATTGGTGGGATAAAAGAAAAATATATATGTATATATGTAATATATATAAACACACACACACACACACACACACACACACACACACACCACAGCTATTATATACTATTCAGACATCCCAGACCTCAAAATTCTAATTCATGCAAAATACTTGGTTTCACATATGTTGGATTTGTAAAGGCAGGAGAATAGAGTGGAAGAAGGGGGAAAAATCTTGAAGGAAGAAACAGGATTGTTTTGGTTGGAGATCAGTATCTTTCCTGCTTCCCTTCTCATCCAATAGGTGGGGCCATCTGTTGTTAACTGTTATCTCCTCCCTCAGGATGGTGAAGGTAACCAGGGTGTCACTGTTCTGGGTAGCAGCTGCTGGGGAGAAGCAGAGTTAGAAACTTGGTTCCTGACCAGCTAGAGTTCCAAAACTGGGAGTTGCCCTCCACTGAAGATGATGATGAAGGTGGCCCAAGATGAAGGTGCATGTTTTCAGTGGTGGGCTGTCAGGTTCTATGGGGGAGCGGAGCAATGGCTTTAGAAGATGAGTTCAGAGAGGAGCTTTTGGAGTGTGTGGCTGTCAGCTGACTTCAGAGCCTGTGTGAAATTCCTGGGTGCAGGCAGGCCACTGTATGCAATATTTCCATTACTGCAGATTTGCCGCAGTCTGGCTGGGCACAAATCATGAGCCACTGAAGCAGGAACAAACTTTTTTTTGAACTGCAAGAAAAAATCTCACACATGCTCCTGGGGAATTGTCCCGAATGCCACGTGGCTCGTCCAGGAACCCCCAGCCAGAAATATCTCTCCCGGAAATCTCTCCTCCTGCACTTCCCCAACCAATGGGAACTTTCAGGGAATCCCTGGAAACCTCCATGAGAACTCCAAAATAGCGTGAGAACTCAAAAGTAGCGGCAGAGGTGGATAGTAATGCCTCGCCTGTCAATCAATACTGTTGGCAAAATGCCAGGGGCCATACAGACTCAGCAGTGGCTCTTAGCATCTTCCCCCTTCTGTTTAATTAAGCAACAAGCAATGTGGCTTAGGGACCGTGCCTCTTAGGTAGTCCAATTCAACATATGGTCCTTACCCGTCATCGGATGAACTGACCTCTAGGCGTCAGCCTCCAGTCTTAGGTTGGTACCACTGCAATTGGATCATACCCGTCACTGACTACCAGTCCAGCATACAGCCATACTTGTGGATAGGCCTTTGCACCAGTGGGGGGAGTGAGGTTCTTTGCCTCACCTCTGTTGGCCCCCAAATTTTGCCTTGGTGCCAGTGGGGGGGTGACGTTCTTTGCCTCACCTCTGTTGGCCCCCAAATTTTAGACCATCACTAGTAGAAGGGAGGAGGATGCAAAATGCCATGATACTAAGCCAATTGAGGGCTCCTTTGAAAAATTGTACCACCAGTGACACCATCAGCAAAAATACTCCAGCACTACCACAATTCGCTGCACCAACAGATAGTTCACAATGCATACAAGTGATACATAGTCCAAGCAAGTTCTGCAAGCAGTTCAAAGCAGAGGAATCTGTCAATATGTCCATTCCCACCCAAAGTAAATCCACTCCTTGATTGAGCATTACTTGTTGAGTTATTATTCATTAATGCATCAGTTTATACAGGTTGTTGTGGTAACTATCGAAGAAGCTGTAGTTTGGTTTTATCTTTGTCTTCACTGGTACTGGGATGAAGATAGGAATTCTGGCAATGATGCTAAGAAAAAAATTTTGTAACATTCCAACAGGCACTAAGAAAACAATTTTTGAACAATTTACATTATCCTGAACAGAATTATTAAATATAATGAAAAGGAAAGGTGAAAGTAAACAAACAGATCTGTTAACCTCCTTATTTGTTCACATATTAAAACAATTTTCAACAGCTGTTTACCCAATCTAAATTAAACCATTAAAATCATGTGAACAAAAAAAATTAGGATCCATTTATTCATGAGCGCTCCTCATATATGATATATGGACATACACACATACAGACATACAACACAAAACAGAAGTGTGCACACATAACATACAACACATACGATAATAGTAAAGGCCTTGTAGCTTTACCTAGGTGAAATCTCCATTGCAATATTTAAAAACTCCACAGTCAAAAAATAAAACTGATCAGAAAAACATTAACCTAGGTCTGTATGAGCTCAAAAATAAAATAGAACTTTATGATGTGGGAAAAGGCAATAATAAAATAAATATTGAAAAAAGCATCCTGGTTAATCACTGTCGCAGATGTAAGAATAGCCAAACTGGAGCTCTAGATATCAGCTGTTATGGATTTGAGTCAAATCACCTTTTTTTTTTTTTTTTTTTTTTGGTCCGTAGAATTCGCTTTGGTTAGTTTTTCTGGAATCCAAATCAGCTGTTGTTCTTCCTATGGAAACACACAAACAGAAGCCCAACTCCAGACAATCACTGGGTCAGGACCTTTCCATTGTCCTGTTAGAATATCCTTCCAAAGTACCTTAGGCTTATGTACATTTTTTGGACACATATGCCTTTCCGCAGCACTAAGCCCTGATAAATCCAAATTTTAAAAGTTTAGAGTAAAAAGAGTTATTTTAAGTTTATCTTTGGGGGATATATACCCCTTTCCAATTCCCTCTTTTTGCTTTAATAAGTACATCTTAATAGTTTGATGAGCTCTTTCAACTATGCCTTGTCCCTGAGGATTTTATGGGATTCCTGTTATATGAGTAATGCTAAATGATGAGCAGAATTGTTTAAAACAGGTAGAAGTATAACCAGGACCATTATCTGTTTTTAACTGTTTAGGAACGACCACAGTGGCAAAATTTTGTAAGCAATGAGCTACAACATCTTTACTTTTTTCCTCCGGCATGAAGGGAGCCCATCAAAAATCTGGAAGAAGTATCAACTGTAAGATGCAAATATTTTAATTTTCCAAATTCTGGCAAGTGTGTGACGTCCATCTGCCAAATATGGTTAGGTATCAGTCCTCTAGGATTGACTCCAAGATTAACTTGTGGTAAAAAGGTCACACAATTTTGACATTGTTTTATTATTTGTCTAGCTTGTTCCTTAGTTATTTTAAAATGCTTTTGTAAAGTATTAGCATTGACATGGAACCTTTTATGAAAATGTGTAGCTTCTTCTAGTGTATAGAAAATATGTATGTCATGTGTAGTTTTATCTGCTAAATCGTTGCCCAAACTAAGGGCTCCAGGCAATCCTGTATGTGCTCTGATATATCCTATAAAGAATGGATCTTTTCTGTCCCAGATTAGACTTTGTATAGCAGAAAACAAAGAGAAACAGTAGAGGAAGGGGAAATCCTACCAGCATCTTCAAGGAATACTATAGCATTAACTATATACTAACTATCAGAAAATAAATTAAATACAGAATCTTTAAACATCACAAAAGCTTGTAAAACTGCATTAAACTCTACCTTTTGAGCTGATTGTTTGGGTACTAAAAATGTAAAAGTTTGATCAGGGGTAACTACTGCTGCTATACCATTATTTGACCCATCAGTGAATATATTTGGAGCATTCATGATAGGGTTTTTCTTGTCATTTTTGGAAAAACTACAGGATGTGAAGACCAAAAAGACAACAAAGGATTAGATGGTAAGTGATTATCAAATGAAACATTAGATTTACACATGATTATTGCCCAAATATTTAACTCATTAGCTAACTCATCAATTTGATCCATAGTATATGGAGTAATAATTTTATTGGGAGAAATTCTAAACACTCCCTTTGCTGCCTTTATTCCTTTGAGTATTAATTGTCCTACAGCCTCAGGATACCTAGTAAGAATAGTGTTAGGAGAATAAGATAAATGTATTCACAATAATGGACCTTCTTGCCAAAATATTCCTGTAGGAATATTTTTGTTGGTATTATAATAAATAATAAAGGCAAAGTTATATCAATTCTATCCAAATGCATATTTTCCATATATGTTTCAATAACTTTTAATGCCTTTCTTGCTTCAGGCGTTAACATGCGGGGTGAATTTGGATCTGATGGACCTTTTAGGATATCAAATAAAGGTTCCAACTCTCCTGTTGGTATGCCTAGATAAGGCCTTATCCAACTTATGTCTCCTAATAACTTTTGAAAGTTGTTAAGTGATTTGAGTTGATCTACTCGTATTTGAATTTTTGGTGGACGGACCATGCTTGAGGATAATAGAACTCCTAAATAATTAATTGGAAAATTTAATTGTACTTTATCTATTGCTATCTCTAGGTTATATTTTTTTAATAAATTTGTAAGTGTGGCATAACATTCTAGCAATATGTTTTTATCTTTGTGTGATAACAATACATTATCCATATAATGAAATATTTGTAGTTCAGGATTTTGATTTCTAAGTGGCTGGATTGCTTTGTTAACATAAATTTGACACATAGTTGGGCTGTTAGCCATCCCTTGAGGGAGTACTTTCCATTCATATCTCTGATCAGGACCTTCATGATTCAGTGCAGGGATAGTAAATGCAAAACGTGGACTATCCTCAGGATGAACTAGAATTGAAAAAAAACCTATCTTTAATATCTATAGCTAAAACGTACCAGGTTTTTGGCAAAGCAGACAATTGAGGAATCCCCGATTGAGCAGGTCCCATAATAACCATCTCATTATTAATGGCTCTTAAATCTTGCAATAATCTCCATTTACCAGATTTCTTTTTAATGACAAAATGGGAGTATTATAGGGAGATATGGAAGGTTGTATATGTCCCTCTGCTAATTGTTGTTTGACCAGGTCATGGGCTGCTTGTATCTTTTCTTTAGTCAGGGGCCACTGAGGAACCCATACTGGTCTATCTGATTTCTAAGTAATTTTTATTGCCTCAGTGACCCCTTCTGGAAATCCAGTCCATGTCTATTTATTCCTTGATCTATTCAAACTGGTGCTGCTATACCTTGTTCTCCTAATCTTTTTTCTTTCCTGAAACCTTGTCTAGCCCTAATAGTGGGCGCATTTGGATTGATGTTATTTGTTAATGTCAAACCTAATTGATCTAGGACATCTTGTCCCCATAAATTTATGGGAAGATGATCCAATACATATGGCTGTATAGTTCCTTCACATCCTCAGGATCCTTCCAATCTAATACCATTGCACTTCTATGGGGATTAGTTGCCACTCCTAGGCCTTGAAGCGTTTGAGTGGCTTGTTGTAATGGCCAATGTTTTGGCCATTCTTGACGAGATATGATGCTAAGGTCTGCACCTGTATCCAGTAGCCCATTAAATCATGTCCTTGAATATTTAGTTTTAGCATGGGGCAAGAATCTAAATTCAAAGACAGCATAGCCCAATCTTCACCTGTGGAGCCTAGTCCCCTGGAACCTCTTTCCATAGTACTACTGGAAAATTTATCATGTAGGCTGGGTATTATTAATAACTGTGCTATTCTATCTCCTGGTGAAATTACTGATATACCCTTTGGAGAACTAGCTATAATTTTTATTTCACCTTCATAATTGCGATCAATTACCCCGGGACTTATCATAAGTCCTTTTAGCATAGAAGAACTGCGTCCTAACAATAAGCCTACAGTTCCTTGGGGAAGAGGTCCACTTACTCCTGTGGGAATGATTTGAACTCCCATCTCTGGAGTTAGTACTGTTCTGGCGGAAGCACAGATGTCCAACCCTGTGCTCCCTCTGGTTCATATGAAGAGAGATCTGATGGATAATGTGTCCTGCTCACTACCCTGATGGTGTTGCTGAGTTCCTCCATGGTGTTTCTGGGTTCCTCCAGTGCCCCATACATTTGTGGTCGTGGGCCCCGGAGCATTGGGCCCCCCTGTCTGTTTTTTGGCAATGAAGCTCGATGCCTTTCTCCACGATATCGTGGGTAAACACCTGGTCCTTGTCCATTTTTTTGATAATGGAGTACCCTCTATGGTGGTTTGAGAATGGCATTCAATAGCCCAATGTTTCCCTCTACAGCATCATGGGCAAATACCCGGTATTCTATTCCTTTGATACCTAGCTTTGTTAAACCCTCCTCCTAAGGGGCAACTCCTTTTAGAATGTCCTGTTTGTTCACAATTGTAGCATGTTTTTGGCCTGGCATCTAAAGCCTGTTGTACTGTTGCCAAGACTTGTCCTTGTTCATTAATGTCTCTACATTATTTAATATATGTGTTTAAATCTTCATGTCTCCATGGTCCAATGACCTCTCTGCAGCAACAATTTGCTTGGTCATAAGCCAGTTGTTTTATAAATGGCATTGCTTGTTCTGTATCCCCCAAAATTCTGGAAGCTGCTTGAATAAGCCTATCTACAAATTCAGCATAAGGTTCATTAGTTCCTTGTATTACCTTAGATAATTGACCTTGTAAATCTCCATGCCCCTGTAAAGTTTTCCATGCCCTAACCGCATCTACAGCAATTTGTGCGTATACACCAGGATCATATTCAATTTGTTGCTGTTGACCCTCATAAGGTCCTTTTCCTAACAACATATCTATATTTCTTTGAGGGTAACCAGCTGTTGCATTTCGCCTAGCTGTCTCCCTGCAAAATTCCTCATTGGCAACCTTCCATAACAAATATTTTCCTCCATTTAGCACAGATTTACACATACTAGCCCAATCTGCTGGCGTCATGTCCAAGTTGGTAATGAATTCGACCATGCTTACAGTAAAGGGTGCTTGAGGACCATAGGTTGTTACATCCTCCTTTAACTGCTTCACTGTTTTGAAATCTAAAGCACAGTGAATTCGCTGCCCTCCTTCCTGCTCAAGTACAGGGCACGCTAATCTTTGAGGTCCTGTCTCAGGATCCCATCTATCAACTACCGGGGTTGAGGGCCACTCAGCTATCTCCATAGGTGGAGCTGTTGGTTGAATTACGCCCTCTGGTGATAGAATGGTGTTAGTAGCAGCCTCCTGTTGTAGCTTTTTCCCTAATAGCTGTTTCTCCTCTAAGCTTTCTTCCTTTAAATTTTCTTCCTCTGTCTGACTAGCTTGAGAGACCTTCTCTTTTGCTTGATCTAAAATGTCTTTCTCCATGATCTGAATCTCTAACAATTTACTTAACACTCTTTCAGTTTGATTTTTACTAATTTCTAATCTGTTATAAAGATAATGCAACCCAATAAGATAACACAAAACAAAACTGAAACAGAATGAAACAAAAACGAAACAAAAAATCATTGTATCAATTTTCCTATTTTCTTCACATGTGCATTTGTGGTCTAGTTCTATCTCTTCCTCAGGGGCAAACAACTTCAAACCTTGAGCCAACCATTTTTCCCAGTCTGCCTGAGAAAATTCTAGGGATAGGCAGCTTGAAACAAACACAAAACAAATCAAAACAAGAACACATTGTTTTTTAAAGTGGTCACCCATTCTCTCGCCTTCCCTTAGGGGCAAGCAATTTCACTTACCGCGAAGCTTCAGACGTTCCCCATACAGGCCGCCAAATGCTGCAGTCTGGCTGGGCACAAATCACGAGCCACTGAAGCAGGAACAAAGTTTATTTTTGAACTTCAAAAAAAAACCTCACACACGTTCCTGGGGAATTGTCCCGAATGCCATGCAGCTAGTCCAGGAACCCCCAGCCAGAAATATCTCTCCCGTAAATCCCTCCTCCTGCACTTCCCCAACCAATGGGAACTCTCAGGGAATCCCCGGAAATCCCCAGGAGAACTCCAAAATAGTGCGAGAACTCAAAAGTAGTGGCAGAGGCAGATAGTAATGCCTCGCCTCTCAATCAATACTGTTGGCAAAATGCCAGGGGCCATACAGACTCTGCCATGGCTCTCAGCACAGATTCCCAAGATGGAGGAAACAGGGGGAACCCACGCTGGTAGATGGGGTCTACACAGGAATGCTGGCTAGAGTTCCTGCATGTGGGAAACTGCTAGGTGTCCTGCATGGGAGTGGTGTCAGTGATTTCTGCTTGGCTGGGTGGCTGAAAGTTCTATGCGGGTGTTGATGGTTCTTCTCTGGTACCCAATAGTCCTGCATGGGTGAGTAGTTGGTAAACCTACCCTGATGTTGAGGCCTGGAGCCCTGGAAGGGTACAGTGGCCATGATTCCCACATAGGAGCTGGAATTTCGTTCGCAGAGAAGCAGTAATCTCACAACTTGACTCGCAGGTCAAGGAGCGACAAGAATGCTGCCTCCCTCTGGCCTGCCATCTTGGATTTCTCTCTAAAACTATTTCTAACTGTATTTATAGTTAAATGGAATTCTATGATGCTTAAATATTTTATTTTTAGTTCATTTTTAATATTGTTGTTCATTTTGTTTAAACTATGTTTTTCCTATTTTCAATAATTGCCATCAGATTTTAACTTTACTATTATATCCTTTTCTTTATCTGTGTGTGTGTGTGTGTTGGGGAGTCAAACCCAGATTCTTGTGCATTCCAAGCAAGTGCTGTCACACTGAGCCACATATATAACCCTCTTTTTTTATCTTTCATGTCATCTTCTCCTTCAGAGTACTCCATTTTTATCAAAGAAAAGAAAGGAGCAATAATTTCTTCCTTGACTATTCTGTGTAAAGTTCTATTCTGCACAGGAAGTACAGAAAATAAGGAAGACTTTGAAATTCAAATAAAACAATCCTAGACCAAACTCTAAGCCACTTAAACCACTGATGTTAAGAAAGAAATTTGTTGATAAATGTTAGAATAATTCAGAATAGCACAAATACTCAAGAAAAATCCCCAGATTCTAAAACAAGGAAGGCTGCATCACATCAATTGCTGCCTGAAACTATTTCTTGTTTTCCGGTGTGTTAGAAACTGGAAAGAAAACTTCTTCCAAATGTCTTCCACTTCACAAAAATTGGACATGTTAATTTGGGAGATGTTAACTATATATTTTAAACAAATTATAAAATGGTTTATAGATTAGAAATAAATGAGAAAGATTTCTTGGTTTCTCATCCAGGACCAAATATAGGCAAACTAAATGAAGTTCTCTTTTTAGTTTTTTGACTCAAAGACATCCTTTCCATGACAACTGAATTATTTTTCCCCTTCAATAGAGGTAGTATGCTAATAATGACTTCTGAACTATAAACAGTCTGCTCAAGACAATTTTAAATATCAAGAGACTCATAATTGTGACATGAAATGAAAGTAGTGTTTGCCCTTCCTTTGTCAGAAAGGTCAAGTGTCTCAGAGCATTTAATTTAAAAGAGGAAAAAAAATCACAAAATACAACAACACTATTTCAAAAGTTGAATTGGCTCTGGAGTCTTCCATCAACTTCAAGAATTAGTTTCAAAGTATAGCTGGCTTTCATTCAGTTTGCTACCAGCATGGAGCAGACCACCTGCTGTGAAATAAGGATGTAGAGACCAACAGTTATTATAGCAGTAGCCATAAGTTTATAGCTTATTGGTACTAAACTTAAATCTTAGTAATTTTGAATTACTGAGTTAGCTTAGATTTATGGAGATGCACAATCATTTAGAATGGCATTCATTCCAGAAGGGTATATTATCTAAACCAATTTTCTTATAGTGATGCAATTGCAATACTATAGTTACGGTTGTATCAGCATTTCCATTATAAAGTCCTATTTTCAGGGTTTTATAATTTGACCATAAAAATTCTCTCCTTGTAGAAACTTGGCAAACAAGATCTGAGGCAGAGAACTAAGTTATTATTTTTTTAGTGAAATTAAAAACACACACACATGTTTGATCTGTTCAGCCATTTTATGCCTTAACTTTGCAAACAAAAAACCCACCAAACTATATGTTATGTTTTGGAAACAGGATGTCCTCTGAAAGCTCCTGATTAAAACAGGAATATTTGGAGGTGAAGGGATTGAATAGTGAGAACTGTAACCTAATCAGTCCATTTTAGTTTGCGTGGACTGACTGGGTGGTAATTTTATGCAGGTTAGGGTGTAGCTGGAGGATTTACCCTGGGAACATATCCTGGAAGGTTGTTCTGCCCTGTGGCACCATCCCCACATCCCTGTCTCCTTGCTTTTATAGGTGGGCTACTTTCCTCTGCCCTGCTCTGTGACCATGATGTGCTGCCCCATCTTAGGCCCAGAGTAATGAACTTAGCCATCTGTCCATGGACTGAGGTCTCTGAAACCATGAACCCCAAATAAACTTTTCCTCTAATTATTCTTGTCATGTATTTTGGTCACCATGACATAAAGCTAACTAAAACACTATATTTAGGAGATGAGAAGAAGTAGAGAAAAGAACAATTACTCAAAACGCTAAATTGATGTAAATGGTCAGTTTTATCAGCTGCACATCGAGTTCCTGTGGGAGTAAGAATGCTGCTTTTGGAGTAGGCTTGAAGATGCAAGTGAAAATCTTACAATGTTAATCAATAGCAAACTAATGAATGACTTGAACATGGCAGTAAAACCTTCAAGTTTAAGGTCTTTTATCAGAAAATTTCAGGTCTTTTTCAGAGGTCTTTATGCATTGGTAAATCGTGTGAGAATCAAATGTGTCTAAATAAAAGAATTGAAATTGCAAAAGCATGTTGCAAGCATGCGATACTGTTTCTTTAGTTCACAACATTTTTCCTTCCAAATTTATAAATCTTGTCCACACTATTTATTTAGATTTGTTATACATTCAGAGGTCTTTCTAAATACATCACAAACTTCTGGAGGAGTGTGTCTCTTTGCCTCCAAAGTGGCAGACAAGAGAATTTGTTTAATTTGTAGCTAATCAAATTAGTTTTACATTTTCCTTCCAGGACTGAAATTGGTTGCTTGACTGTTTTGCATCCAGTCAGCATTTCTAGTTGGAATCAGTCCACCCTGAAAACATGACGATCGCCCTCGTGTGGTGGACAGTGAATATGCACACTGGGTGCAAAGAAGGGCCAGAAATCCGCCTTTAGGAGTCAAATCCATACGAATTTACTTAGTTTGATTTACAGAGTACATAAAACAAATCATGCTTTTGAAAAACAAAATCTTAATTATTCAAAGTAAAAGATATAAGGAATTTCTCAGTGTCCTATTATGGCAAATGGTGAAGAATACCAGCTGGAATGACAGACTTACTAAGGTTCAATCCTGGCTCTGCTACTTCCTAATTTTGTATAATATCAAGATGAGTAGTAACACAAAGCCCCAATTTCCTATCTGTGAAATTAGGAATAATAGTAGCAATTGCATCTTCATATTATTGTAATAATTGCATAAGATAATTCATGGACATCCTGGATCATATTAAGTATTGAAACATGTGAGTTATAGTTATGATTTTCTTTCTGCTGTCCCATTCTGAGTATAGGATTCTTTGAAGTTTTTATTAGTGATCAGTACATTCTTTAAAGTGTTTTTCTTTGAATGTTTTGTTTCAAAAACTTAAAGAAGCCTAATTTAAACAAAAAGAAGCATTGAGCATGTCTTGCTTCATGTAAAATGCAGAATATGTAATATTTATCTTCAAAACATTTAATCTTTTAACTTACGATATAAAATATAATTAAGAATCACATGACTATTAGCTAAGCACAACAGAAGGAATAAAAACAAAGATGTGATACATCCTGAGAAATTTACATTCATTCATAATACCACACATTATGAGGCTGACACTAGAGACACTAGGCATGGCAGGTGAGTGGTGGAGCACAGCTTGGAGGGTTTCTTTCTGCTGTCACTTATTATGTGAATGTGGGAAAGTTGTGGAACATTTCTGTGCCTCAATTTCCTTCTTTGCATTGAGCTGAGGAATGCATATCATATAATACCTGAAACAGTCCAAATGTTCCATAGATGTTAAACTCACTCTTACAGGCTTTGGTTTTCACACTATCTTAGATTCTAATGCTCAATGTCCATGGATAAATGCTGTCTACAAGCACATTCCTAGAGTTACAGATTGAATTGTGAGGTGATAAGTAGACTATTCTACTGGGAGATGCCCAAGGCAGATGCAGAACCATATCCATGAACAAAAGTCAATGGATACACATTTTTTTCCTTTGTTGGGAAAATCCAGACCTGGGTAAATTATAACCTCCCAAATGTGTAGGAGACCAGAAAAAAAAATATTTTTCAATATTATCTCAACTTTCTAGGTTACCTCACATTCAAGCAGCATAAAAAGTTATATTAAAAAATAGCTAAAAATATTTTGCTAAATTTATCCAGAAGTATGTTATGGTTCCAGAGGAAGGAGAATCATTTTTTATGAATTCTAGGTAAATGTGGATTTTTCCCCCTAGTAATCTAACTTAAAACTCTATGTGAGGATTGTGTATGTATGTATATATATATATATATATATATATATATATATATATATATATATACAGAAAATAAGAGATGCAAGAGAGTATATAGATTATAATAGTATATATAAATTGTTGTAGATCACATGTAAATACTTTCCTAAATTACCTTTCCTGGCCTTCACTCTATGCAAGAATAACGTAGAAGAAAGAACCATCTATACAGTCTAAACAGAATATATGAATTCAGGGAAGTAAGAAATTTCAGGATGTTTTGGGGGGAAATGGCATGTCATTCAGTGTATCTCCATGAGGGAGTATAAGCAAGCAGACACTGAAGAGGTAAGTCTACACAAAACCATACAGGATCTCTGGGGCCTGTGCTTTGAAATTTCAATCTAATCTCATCGCATCAAGGTCCCACTGAAGAACTTCAAGACTAAAATTGACATGATCATTTGGACTCTTCTGAGGCAATTCTGATAATATGAGAACAGATCACAGGGATGATACAGAATAGAACAATTTGTGTGACTTCTATCATTTCAGCAAGAGAAAAGGAAGGCACTAAATGAACTCAGGGAGCCCTGGTTAGAAGATCCATAAGTAGAGAAAGAGGATCTTATAATATTTTGGCTTAGGCACCAGAATGGTTGACAGTGCTAGACACTGAACTAAGGAGAACACAAGGGAAGGAGATACAGAAGAGAGAAAAGTTTTGGTTATACTCTGGTTGATGTGCTATTGGGACATCAGAACTGGTGGTATCCTGGAGGCAGTGAGACAAAATTCCCAGAAGATGAAGAAAGGCCTAGAATAAACATAAAATCTCCACTCTGAAATGAAGATGTCTGGCTGGTTGAAGCTGTTTTCCTACACACTCTCCTTAGAACTTCTCTGTTTCCAGATCCCTCGTGCTGTACCACCTAACATCCTAGTAACTTTGGATGAATTTCATTTCCTTATTCTGCCTGTTTAATTCTGCTGGGTCTCAATTTCCTGTGACATGGCAGTTACTGTACATATAAGATGAGGACATATTTTGAGAGTCCCAAAAATATTTGTCTGCGTTTTTATTCCAACTGTTTCAGAAGCTGTGTCGTTAGATAGTCTTTCTTTGGATTCCGGCATAAAAACCGTTGTTATTTAAAAAGTAAATCTCCTTCGGATGTTAAGTTTATTATATTCCAAACCATCCTAAGCAATTTTCGTATTTTAATTCATTCAATTTTTTAAACCTAAGTAGTTTACTATTTTTTATTATGTACGTACGGTCCATAAGGGGAAAAAGAGATCAAGAAACTTACACAAGTTCTCCCAGTTATTGGGAAGAACTGAACCCAGACAAACTTCAGAGTCTCATTACCATTAATTAGTACTTCTATTAATTTCATAACTGGAATGAGATACTAAAGAGAAATTATTTTAGTAATGTCAGATTATCTGATAAGTGGAAAAGTTTATTGAGTCAACCTTTCCCAGAATGGGATTTGGGATAGGTGAACATCAATAGGTAGAAGCTTGTTAAGTCCTTTTTAACACATAAGCCCTGCACTCTCCTAAGTTTCATGGGCATCTAGGTGAATAAAAACACAGCACATGCCTGGTGGAGGACATCAATGGATGTAAAAGAGCCATAGAAGGAGCCCATCAAAGACATTTTTCAGATACTTAAAGATGACAGCAACTACCTGCCCTATTTCATTACATGACTACCTGTTTACCCCTCCGTATTTCTGTAGGAAAGTTACTTATGAATGTGATAACAAATTTTTATTCAATTTAATGAAAAGGAGAGAGAGTCTTTAGGGACAAAGAATTTGAGAAGCATTTTAAATATTTTTTTTTAATCTCTTTCCTGTCCATGCCTCCTCTTGTTTTCATCTCACTCATTTCATCTTGATTTGCTGTAACAGATGCCGATGGAGTTTTTGACACTGAGAATGCCAGATCTATCATTAACGTGTTGCCAAACTGGAGAGGATTTACTAACAATATGTTTTGCCTGCATCAGTTCACTTCTTTTAATAGAGAGACTCATTTGAATAACATCTGAATAAAGGAGTTAATAATAGCAGCCTAGAAGTGAGAGCCAGATTGGATTAATGAGCAACTGACCCAAATCTTCACCCTGCATGAAAAATTGAATGGCATTAGAATAATTTTGGAAGCACAAAATGGTCTCTCAACGGCTAAACCCTCCTACTACCCTTTCTCTGCTACCACATTTTTAATATAGCACCCATCTTTGCTCCTCCTGGTTTTTTATGTGATTTAAGGACGGATATCTTAGAATGGCACTAAAATAATTTTGTGATATCCACAAAAAATATTGTTCTGAAATTACTTTTAAATTTGAATTCTTCTAAATTATGTGTGAGGTAGAACATGCCACAATTTATTTATTATTGTGAATGCAGTAACTTAAAACTAATAAATTCCATTAAGAAAATCATTTTCTTGTTTTAAATTATAAATATTTGAGGATGTTCTCATGCTATATCATGTGGACGTATGTGTTGGTGTTGGAGTACGGAGAGCTGGAAAGAGAGAGGGAGCAGGGAGAGGAAGTGAGAGGACTGAATTGCTGGTGTAAGGCATTCAGACCCATCCATTTACAAAGTTGGTAGTAGAAAAAAAAATTTGCTGTAAGAAAGAATAATTATTTTATTTGAGAATAGTAAGATGAGCACGTGGCCCTCTATAAAATATTAAAGCTGAAGAACTCAAGAAAAATATCTATATGGGAGAGTTATTTGAGAAATATTTTGTTTCACAGTTAATTTACCAGAAGTAAATTATATTGTGGTGTTGTTGACTCTTTTTGTGGTATTGAACATAGAACATTTCACAAATTCAAGGTGTAGATTTTTATGAGTGTATACATGTAACTAACACCCAGATGAAAAACAGGTATCCTAGTATCCTATTCATCACCCATCAGATCCATAAAAATGATAACCATTATTTGAGTTGAGTACTATAAATTAACTTGGTATTTTTAAAATTCTCTTCGGAAGAATTGTACAGTATATAATACTGTCTGGTTTCTTTCATCCAATATCATGTTTCTGAGACTCAACTTTATAGGTGTGTATAGCAATATACTGTTCATTCCATTTCTCATATGTAAGAATATATTACCACTTATTTATAGATTTTAATGTTGACAAAAGGTTGAACATTTAAAATGTATGGCTAATATAAGTACTACTGCTCTGAATATTTTGATGAATGTGTGGATAGTATTATGTATTTAAAATCTTCAGAAAGTTCTCAAACACTGATTTATCCTAGATTTCTGCTAGTCAGGAAATTTAAAGTCACTGCTCGTAAGTGCACACTCTATACAAATTTGCCTCCCATTTTTGTGTGCCATGAATTTGTCTATGTGAAGATCTCAAAGTCCTCCTGGAATCACTTCTACTTCCTATTTAAAAGCTACACTGTAGCCTGGAGTACTGGTACACATGAGGCAGGAGGAATGGCAAGTTCAAGGCCCACTTTGCCAAATTAGCAAGGCCCTATCTCAAAATCAAAAATAAAATAAAAGTACTAGGAGATATATCTCAGTGCTAGAGTACCCCTCAGTTAAATTCCTAGTATTCACCCCCCTCCCAAAAAATAATCTGCACTGCACTAAGTTCCAAAAAATAATTTGAGAAAAATTAAGAGACAAAACAACAAATAGACAATAAATACTTTCTTTAATTGCTACACTAAGACAATAACAAAATTTAACTTCAAGATTGTTCCTCAAAAAAGAGCTTATAACCTGAAATTCTTGCATTTTTCTATTCGATTTTATTTGCCCCAAATGAGCTACCTTTTCTTCAATTTTTTTCAGAAAAAAAAGGCTTTATATTGTAAAATCATCATTATATGTAGACACCCCTTAAGACTACAGCAAAGAAGCATTAAAATAAATAAAAATTTCAAAAAATGTAAAGAATATAGATCCAGTTAAAAGAATTTCATCAACAAACTATTCAAAAATGAAGTCAAGGAAAAAAATACATTTAAACAACTGAAAAAAAAAACTTAAAAAAAGTAAATTTAACCAAGGATGTGAAAGTCCTGAATATTCAAAAGTATAATAAATTGGTGAAAGAAATTGAAGAAAACACAAATAAGTGGAAAGCCATACCATGGTTATGGATTGGAAGAATCAAAGTTTAAAATACCCATACTATCCAAGCCATCTAAAAATTCATTGTAATCCTTATTAAATTTTAATGACATTTTTATAGATATAGAAAAATACTAAAATTCATTTGGAAACACAAAAGACCCCAAATAGCTATAGCAATCTTGGGCAGGGGAAGCTGGAGCATCGTACTACCTGACTTCAAAGTAGATTACAAAACTATAGTAAAAAATAAAATGTGATACTGGCATGAAAACCAGCAAACCAATGGAGAAATTCAGAAAGCTAAAAGTAAATCTACACATTTAAAGTCAATTGATTTTTGACAAAGTTGCCAAGAATATGCAATAGAGAAAAGGATAGTGTTTCCAATAGATGGCATTGGAACAATTGAATATACACATGCAGAATAGTGAGATTCAATATTCATCCCACACATTATACAAAAAGCATCTTAAAGGGGATTAAAGTCTTAAAAATAAGACCTAAAACTGAAATCACTAGAAGAAAAAAAGGAAAAAAGCTTGATAATATTGGTCAAAGCAATGATTTTTGCATATCAACCCCAAACCTTAGGTTAAAAAAAAAAAAGCAAAATCTCTATTAAAGGAAAGTACCCAATGTATATATACTATTTTGCTAACTAATTATGATTATTTTTGCATGTTCCTTCTCATATTACTATCCATTGATATAGTACTCTTAATCCAGCAATTATAGTTTCTGAACTGTCACTCAGTCTTTGCTTGAGGAGGGTAAGCTGTGAGTGATGAATGACTATTGTGGTTCTGGCTCTGTGTGTGGTGTCCAGTTTCTTCTTAAGTCTCATTCTCTAATCTGCGGTTCATGAGCTTCTCTCGGTGCAGAAGAGCCAGTCTCCTGTGAATACCAAGAAGAATCTCTATAGGCAGCACCACTCTGGTCTTTTCTATGTACAGCTAGGCTGGGAACCTATACAAAACCCTCATACTCAGCTATTGCCATCTGAATCTGTTTGCCCTGTTTACAATCTACTGTACCCAACATGTTCCCCCCTCTCTTCTAGATATTTTCATTGGGTTTCCTCATGTACAGAAAGACCAAAGTCTTTCTATCAGTCTGAACCTTCTCTTGATGCTTGTTAATAGAGACCCTGATGCAGTTTTTGTTTGCTTTGAGGAATTTTGAACGAACAAATTCCATAGTAATGTTACGACTGAATAGGCAAAGGAGGAGGGAATACTGAATACTGCAAAGGCAGGAGGGAATCCCACCAAAAATATAGTTTTGATATCAAAACTGGGACTACATGTGGCATGAGAGCACACATGTGCACACACATACACACACATACACACACAAAAAATACACCAACAAAGGTTGAATTACATAATTAGGATTTATGAGGATAGCAGGGAAGACTTCTCAAGCACATTCAAAATGACTTGAGAATTGAAGGTAAAGAGACTAGCTTTAGATTTTTTTTTAATTTGCCTTTTTATTTCGTTATGTTAGCAATAATTTTTCTTGCTGTTTTGTTTGTATCCTTATTTTTACTAGCATAGATGATCTGCTTTCTGGTCAGTGCTGATAAATACTTCTTTGTATCCATTCTGATTGTCTAAATATTTGTTACTATTGAGAATTGCCAATACCATACCACTAATAATATGTTTATATCATGATAAATATTTTTACTATTGGATTTTCAATTGTGATTGGGAGATGATATCTGGGTGAGGGACTATAATGGCTTGAATCTTCTACTATGTTAGAAACAGGCTTTATGAGCTTGCCCAGATGTAGGATCTGGGGGAAAAGGGAAAAAAGTGGGGATTAATAGCTGTCTCAGTCAAACACTAGAAGCTAGAGCCAGACTGCTTGTTACAAGCACGTTTTGTGTGCCAGGCATGGTTAGAGACACCTATGCACACAAGTAGATGAAACAGAGAACAACCCCTGCTATCGTTGAACTTTTATTCTATTTAGGAAAGATAGAAAAAAATCAAAACAGATATAATACATGAGCAAAGCAAATAGTATGCTAGATCAGATGAGTAATATGGGGTAAAGAACAGTCTAGAGGAAGGAAGATCAGGGATGCAGAAGCGGTAGGCTGTAGAAGGTTTCATATAGGATGATCAGATTGAACCTCTCTGAAAAGGGGATTTCAAACACTTATTTGAAGCAGATTAAGGTGTTGGATGCAGGATTTGGATACTTGCCAGCATGCCTGAGAAACAGCATGGAGGCTGGTTTGAAGGAGAGAAGTGAGAAAGGGGAGCAGCAGGAATAGAGGATGTCATAGAGGTAAAAGGGAGACAGATTATGAAAGGATTCAAGACTGTTACAAAATCTACTAATTGATATGGAAGCAATAAACAGAGAGGTGAAATGGTCCTATATTTTTAAAGAGATCCTTCTAGTTGCTTCATTGAGGATGGACAGTAGGAGGTAAGCGTGAAACCTGAGTGTTAGGAGGCTCTAGTTAGGAGGCTACTATTCTAATTGAGGTGAAAAATAATTTTCACTCAGAGTAACAAGAATAATAAATGAATTTTAAAGTATATTTTAAAATAGGATTTACTTTCAGATTGCACATGGATGTGAGAAGAATGTAGACATTAAAGAAACTGCCAATGTTTTGACTTGGGCAGCTACAGGGGCTCACTATAAGTGAAAAGGGTTTTCATGAAAACACATGAGTTGAGTCAAGCTCTTCCTTCCAGTACTCATATCATGGTTTCATTGAAAAGTTTTAATATTGTGTATTTAAGGTGGAAACAAATCTTAGCATACAAACTTGTGATGAGTAAAGGCATGATGAGGCAAAATGGGAAATGTACAGTGGGTCCCCTAGGACTGGATGTAAGGTTTTAAATTTGAAATCTACCTCTGTCTCTCAAAGTAATTTCAGGGAAACAGTGACTTTCTTTTTACCTATTTTTTTCCTGAACAAAATGGAAGTAAAAGCATATATTTATTATGGAAGAGAAGGATATTGGAACATAAAGAACATGGCCTTTAGATTTGGAGTTCAATTTAGATTCCTGCTGAGTCCCTTGTTAAAATTATAATTATGACTCCACTTCAATTTCATTATTTGAAAATCAGGAAAAATAACAACTAAGCTACACCATGTTTAAAAAAACTTACATGATTATCATGATGTCAGTGACCAATAATTAGAAGTTAATTATGACTTGCGGGCTGGGGATGTGGCTCAAGCGGTAGCGCGCTCGCCTGGCATGCATGCGGCCCGGGATCGATCCTCAGCACCACATACAATCAAAGATGTTGTGTCTGCCGAAAACTAAAAATTAAATATTAAAATTCTCTCTCTCTTTAAAAAAAATATGACTTGCAATTTTTATTCATTTATGGATTTATGTTTTTCTCTTTCAAATGATTTTAAAAATGTTTTCTCTCTACTTCATTTTTTATTTTACTTCTTAGCAAATATAACAGCACATCATGCTCTTTAGAAAGTAGCAAATAGCTTTATCCTTGAGAAGGCAAAAGACGATAAAGGGATAACTGTTTAAAACAACTTTATATTGTTTCAACTTCAGAACAACAGATTAGTGATATTAGCTGAACTAGGAAAAGATGTGAATTTGAACGAATTATCTTCAGGGCCTTCCTATCACCTTTATTATAGTACCTTTCTATTTCCTGTTACTATTTCTGTGTAAGTCAGCTTTTCATTCTTGTGATCATAGTACCTGTCAAGAACAGCTTAGGGGAGGAAAAGTTTATTTGGGGCTTATGGTTTCAGAAGTCCCAGTCCATACGCAGACCCATTGCTCTGGAACCTGGGTGAGGCAGGCCATTATGGTGAGAGGATGAGAAAGAGTAAAGCTGCTCACTTTATGGCAACTGGGAAGCAAAGATAAAGAGCCAGGTGCAAAATATACAGGGCTCATCCTCATTGACCTACTTCCTCCAGGCATACTCCACCTGCCTGAGCAATTCTTAGGAGAAACTCCCGTTATCCTGACTTTGATTTCTCCCTTGTATCTCATCCAGGTATTCATTATTCTTCATTTTCATGAGGTCTTTGTTGCATGCATAGCATGTTTTAGGTACTTGAGAAGTGAAGATAGCTATATAAGCACAGTAATTCCTTACTTTAGCCACCAAATTTCTTAAAACAATTGGGATTAAAAGAGGATGATCTCTATCCCATTAGATGTAATTATTTCTTTGTTTTATGATTAATCCAAACCTCAAAGTTCCTTGGTGTATACTATGCAAAGAGAAGATGAATAAATAAAATTACTTCTGTTCTAAAATTGCTTAAAATATTTTTTCGTTTTAGATTCAAAGGCTCTGAGAAATACCTTCTTAGAAAGTGAATTATGAAGTTACTACATCTGTACATTAAAGGTCACCAGGGATAACATCCTTCTTTACTAAGATTCTTCCACATCAATTTAGTGGTTCACTCATTGACTCAGCCAACATGTTAAGCTTTTGCTATGGCTTCAGGTATGTGCTATAAGTAGGGGAATAAGTATAAATAAAAATTTTCTTTTTTTCTTTCTATATAAAAAGAAATATACATTTAAAATCTAGTAATCACTCTTTATGTGATATTTTTACAGAAGTATTAATATATGAGAACTAGGAAATATATGAGACGTTAGGAAAAATAATAATTTCATTTTGCATTATTGAGTAAGATTTGACATACAACATTTGAAAGAATAAATATCAGGAACATGCCCAGGATAAAGTAATTGAGGTATTCTCCCTGAAAAGAAAAATATAAGATGGCGCCAAAGAACTCATTAAGAAAAATAAATAATATTTAGTAATACATTTTTAAGAAAAAATTGGCTTATTATGGGCCATGGGTCAGCCACCTGTTTCTGGAAATAAAGTTTTATTGGGCTTTCCCAAAGTAATATGAGAAGATCATGAGAAAACACTTGAAGATTTAGGTGTCTGAGTTTTGTTGTTTTTGCTGTTGTTATTGTTGTTTAATTTAAAATTTGGATTATAGAGCCATCTCAACTCTCCTTAAAGTTTATATCCTACAAATAGTGACATAAAAATTTAAGTAAAACTGCTTGTGATTCATTTGCAAACACAATGGACCTTAGGAATATCTGCTAAATAGGGTAGTTTACTCACAACTATTAAGAAACCTAGAAAGAATGAGAAATAGGCAAGAAAAGAAAGTATTTTAAAAGGGAGGTAATGAGTTAGAAGGCACACTTTTCTCACTATGATATTTTGATGGTCAGTTACATATAAAACAAACAGGTATAAACAAATAAAATATCTATAGAAGTTACAAATGCATAGAGTACTAAAAGAATATGTAATAAGAACAAAAAGAGAAAACATTTTTTAAGAAATTCTTTTTAATTTTAGAGGAAAACTAGGCATAATAGCCTATTGTATGGATTGATTTTAGGCATGTATTAACTGTGGAAAAGAAAAGAATATTGGAAAGAACAAACAATTTGAGGTGTATTTTCAACATGAAGAAAAACAGACAAAATATATTCAAAGGAAAGAAAGTTATCAAAATGTTATGCCCACTTCTATATCATGTGAAGAACACCATGACAGTTTTTCTACTTTATTTAAATGATATGCTGCATATGTATATTTGAAGTGCTTGCACATCTAGATATAATTGCATGTGGATCCAATTTTTAGCTCATTGTTGATTGTTACATAAGGCCTATTATTAAACTTCAAAGTTCAACAATGAATTAATTCCTAATGCAGGAAATTTCTTGACCCAGGGAGAAACCTCTAGGACATAGAGGCACAGCTGATTAAAATCTGTCTAGGTTACCACTTAATGTCTGCATACTAAAGAACTCCAAGGGAATCTGGACTTATCCAAAAACCTAGAGCTCAGGCACATTGTTGACATTAAGTGGATCACAGGCCATGGATTACCTGCTGTGTGTTCTTTATTAAGTCTATCTACGGCTGATAGGCTTTACTTCAAAATAGACATAATACTGCCAACTTCAAAGCAATATCAAAGATGCTAATAAACTAGTTAGTTCTAACCCTGCTCTATTATGTTCTGTCTCTATTCCCAGTTTACACCAAAAAGTAAGTTGTCTTTAAGAGCATTAAAACCATGAACCATAATCATATCAGGGGAGCATTTAGACTCACAAGTTTATTATTATTTTATTATCATAGTCCTGACTAAGGAACCACTAGATATAAGCCACCAAAATGAGAGCTAGACACAGCAAAATACGCCTTGAGCAATAAACAAATTTTAATTATTTCTTTAAAAGCATCCATCCATCTAGTGCCTGTGTGTGAAGTTTGAAGGAAGATTTCACAGAATTCAGCAACATAAACAGAACCGTATCTCCAAGTATATTCATGTCATTAGCAGTCTTCCTCAGGAGAGATCTAAGCACTGCTCAGGAACAAGACTGATTCCTTGGCAGAGTGGTCACTGGCAGTGACCACAAACTGTATTGTTTGTTTATCTTCCTTCTCTCATGCAGAATCTGTTTTCCCTGTCTCTTTAAAACCTAAGTATCTATGCAAACACTTATTTTTGCCATGATTATTATAAAATTCCCTTAACAGTTTATATTTTCCATATTCAATTATATTTATTACCTTATGCCATGACAGCCTTATGATACAAGGGATTTGTCCACAATGATGATTGCAAACAAACTGACATTCCCAAATTGAGAAAAATAAATAAATATTTCTGTATCATTAGCAGGAATCCAAAAACATTCAGGTTCTAAACAAATCTTGGGCCAACTCAGTTTCAACCAAAAATTATTCACAACTGTGTGTTGGCACTCACCCGTTTTCATTACCTCCACACTTCTTCTGCCTCCCCTTTCCTCCCACCTGCCTGGTGTTCCTCACTTAAGACTACAAACAGAATCACTTTTTTTCAAAACTCATTCTTTCTTCACCCAACTTCTCAAAAATGCCTGTGCTACTCTAGCCTATTCAACCTTTCTCTTCTTTCAAACTCTTCCTTCAATTTTGACCAAATCAAAATGATCACGAACTATTCTTGGACAAAATTTCTTTCTTTAGGAATCTCTTCCTGACCTACTGTGTTCCCTTATGAATTCTATATCCAGGTATTAATAGACTTCCTGTCAGTTTCTCGGGTTTATCATGCAGTCCGATGTCAACCTAAGTATCTGTCATAGAATGTGAAAAGCTGTAAACCTGCTGAGATCTGCATTTAAAATGTTATGTAATGCAGACAGCATTGCCAGGACATTTTAGCAACTGCATTGGGCTATAATGTGGACCAAATGTCCACTGTAGAAAAACCAGGCACTGAGGAAGAAAGGCATCAGAGTAAATATTATCTATTGCATTCATTCATTCACATGATTTTAATTTATTTATTTTAATTGTTGTATCTCCAGGTTTTTTAATTTCTTTCATCTACTAGAGTCTTAGAGCTAATGCATTATAAAATATTCCTTTCAAACCAGAGAAAAATCATTTAGGAAGACTTTGTCCAAAGGGTAAACAAAATTAAATTCCCTCTACACTTTTATCCATGAAAGGTTGAAGGGCATGGGATAAAAGAAAATACTCTAATGAAATCTCAGCACTGAAAATCTGACACCAATTAAGGTAACAATTCACATACCTGGATGCTGTTTTTCATGTAACCTCAAGTGAATAAAGAAAAGAACCTGGAAGAAAGTAAATACAAGCTAATAAAAAGATAACGCCAATCACAAAAGGAATGGCACAAAGGATTTCTACTTAAATATCAAACTTAATCATAAAGGAGACTCACAAAGACAAAGGTTATTCTTACTTTATATGATATTTAATTACAACAAAGCTGGATCCTATTGGTTACATATTTAAAATATGCTTTAGAAGTATGGGAAAGTTCTGACTTCTGGAGATAGGCTCACTGACCTCACATCAATTCTGGTAAAGACAAAGAAAATAAAATCTTCAAAACAGAGTCCCAAGAATTAAACACAATACAGAGTTCTTACTCTTTTGGATTGAGATAAAAGACCAAAACAGCACAGCAAACTTTTGGAATAACAGTGTATGAGAGATTTTTATCTGTTAACTTTTGCTGTAAAACAAACCAACCCAGAGCACAGTGGCTTAAAACAACAATCCCTGATTTAGTTCATGATTCTGGGCAGTTATTCTGTTCTGGCCAAACTTAGCTGATCATGACCTAGCTAGTTCATAAGTCTGTAGGGTTGCAGTTTGTTGTTGTTGTTGTTGTTGTTGTTGTTTTCCCCTGAGGCTTGCAGATCCCAAACATCTTCACTCATATATGTGGCAGTTGGCTGGCTGCCAGTAGGGTCAAGAAGGGTGATCTAGCCAGGTTTCCTTCATCATCCAGGAAGCTAGAATCTAACTATTCCCATGATGGCATTTTTTCCAAGAGTAGCAAAGAAGAAGCTGTAGAGCTTCTTGTTCTAAATGCTTGGAATTGGCACAATGTACTTGTCACGAGTGTCCATTGTTCATAACAACTTTTTAGGGCCCCTTAGACTCAAGGTGTGAGTCAACAGCTTCTCAGATCTATATATAATTTGGAGGCCCCTTTTGTAATCTATCATATATTTGGTAATAAAAAATTGGATGCTCAAAATGGTATCATAGAGTAAAAAGGAAAAGAAAGTCATAAGAAAAGTTGGTATTTTCAAAGCTTTTTATACATTTTAAAGAAAGAATCATAATAGTAGATAACTTTGAAATTGAAGAATAGCTTAGCTATTGCAATGGCCATAATAAAGCTGGGGAATATAACAATTATTTATATGTTCCATAGAATTCAATAATAATTAGCTTTGATTATTAACACATAAAAATCAGGAATGTTGTACAATCACTTCCATAGCAATACTGAATAAATTAGGTAAGTAAGTTATATATCTCTATAATATGCCATGTTCTGCATCTAATATTGAGTTAATATTAAAATGGTAAACAAAATAATTCCAGTTTCCATCATCATGGGTTATTCAGTCTAGTAAATGAGATAGATAAGAAAATAAAGACATAAAAAACTACTGTCAACAATTACTGGCACTATAAAAACAACAAGGTTTAGGTGTAGAATAAAAAAAAAGATGATGTTGCCTGATTATATGAAGTACTCAAGATGATGTCTCTTGGGATGATAGACAAAGTCTAGCACAAATATCATACATGAAATACTATAATGAACTCTAATTTAAAAGATGATGCTCATATAAATATTAGCATTAGCATTAAAGGTTTCCAGAGGAATGATCTAGTCAACTCCCTTCTTTGTAGACAAAAATAATTGGAGTCCTAAAAAGGGAAATGATTTGTTGAAGTTTCCTCAATAAATTGGGGAAGATTTGGTGTATGAACAAGGTCCATATGTACCTTCATGCCACCAAATACCCTTTCTCTTTGTTCTCAAAAAAAATGCTGGTTTGGGGAATTTGCTGCCAATTTTCCTCTTATAGTAGGTGCAAGGTAATAAAATACATTAGGGGAGTTTCAGGAAAGCAAGGTAGTTAAAAGACTTCCATGTAGTAGTTAAAAGACTTGGATCTAGCTGTGTAATCTCAGGAGTATTTGTGCTTTTTTCCTTTTCTTTAAAATTAGTATAAAATATTGATAATTAATTAAGAAGATTGGTAAAGTTTGTGACTCCAAAGCATGTAGTAAAACTCCAATAAATGTTTATAATTATTGTCCAAAAGTTTGTTCATAAAGTCCCAAGCCATCTTTTTTCATAATAAGCTAACTGGGATGGAGATGGGAATAAATGATATAATGGAAAGATTAGAAATGAGAAAGTTCTCATATAAAGAAGAGAAGCTAATTGTGAAACATTTTTAACTGGTTTTTATAGAAAGCAAATATTATGAAAAGTATAACACCCAAAAGCTTTTTGAAATCATGAGTTCCTAGTTGAATTTTCAAGAGTTGGAGATAAGAATTATGCCAAGGAAGATTCTTCATTCATTTTCATTTCTGCAATGTTGTATTTCTATTTACTCTTCTGATGCTGCAGGACAATCATTGTCTGAAGAATAATTGTACAAATAAACTACCAGCAATCCATCTTTGTCAAAACTCTAAAAACAACTGAATGATTGATACCTGTCATTAATTCATATCCTGATCACAATGAAGACATTTTGACAGCCATATGGAGTGTGGGTGGAGCTCCATGGATTCTCCTCCCCACAGCACACATGCTCAAAATCTGCAAATGTCCTTCATGTATGTGAATGTTTGGGAGCTGTCAAAGTAGATATTCAGATGTTATGCTATTTTAGATTTATGTTAATCTACCACAGGGTTAACATGAGAAGTAAGGAAATGTCATTCAAATATGACTTTGGTAACAATTTCTATCACCCCAACACACGTCTTGTCACATTCCATGCTGTTCTTTAGTGGCTCATATTGCCACCTGATCTTAACACTCCAAATTATTATCAGATTCCTCTTGTAGTGTCCCCAACACTCTTTAATTTCAGAATTGTGGAGTCCACGCCTGGTTAATCATAACATATATCTTCAAAAGCCTCAAGTCAATTTTGATTACCATCTGCTGCACATTTGAAAGTCATTTATGTGATAGAGTGGACAGAATGACATGTGTTATACCAAAGCCTTCATGTCAAAGTGCAGGAGCTCGTTTTGATAAACTTAATTGAAAGGCATTCTTTTAAAGGGACATTACACTTGGCTACAAACATGCATCAATTTAATTAATTTCTATCTTTGTTTTAATATTTTTTATTTCTTCTTGAAATTCTTAAATTGATTGTGCATTCTTTATAAAACTTCTGTAGAGAGGGTATCTACAGTGGTAAAACAAATGGTCTTCTGTTGCTACTGGGAGGCTGTGGAAGTATCATAGAAAGGTATGAAGCTTAAAAGTTAGGTGATGTGGATGTTTCAAGAAGATATTCAGACTTCAGGATTTACCCATCTCTTCTCCACTCCCCAACCACCAGAAAATAAAAACAAAAACAAACAAACAAACAAACAAACAAAACCCCATTCATTGCCTTGTAATTATTTGACATTGTAGTGGTTGGAGTCAGGGAGATCCATTTTTCCATATAAATTATTCTAATCCTAAAGGTAGCACCTTTTATGGATTCAGTAATTCTTACATCTGTGAACAGTATTACATTTATTCATATTATTCTTGTCATTCCCTTCCTCATCAGCATTGGCCTGGAAAATAGAACATTCTCAAATGTTACTTTCCATGATCACCTTCCTCTAAGTTCTATTTAGATACTGCTGTGAATGAAGTACTGTTGTAAGACTAGGAGATCATATAAACACACACACACACACACACACACACACACACACACACACTAATTTCTGTTTTTCAAGAATTCCCACTCTTAAACAAGGAAATGAGTTCAATATATCAATAACAACAGAAGCTGCATTCAAACAGAAAACAACTGTGTGGATTGGTAGCCTCCTTCATCACTCCTCATAATGGATATGGATCATCAAAAGTTCTTACTGTGTCCATCAGTGTCTCTTTAAAGGATAGATATTTTTGAATGTGTATTAAGTGCCAGACTCTGTGGAATGTTCCAGCTCTTCCCCTTTCTGATGACACTTCCTGGATTCACTCAGAGCCTATACTCTTCTTTTTTTAAAAAAAAAAAAAATATTTTTTAGCTTTAGGTGGACACAATATCTTTATTTTTAGGTGGTGCTAAGGATAGAACTCACTCTCTAAAGAAGGAAATTCTAAGGTCATTTCACAGGGTCTACTGAGGCTTCTTGATGTGATATTTATACAACAGGTGGCTGGAGAAGCTACCTAGAGGGACTGTCAAGGACTCTCCTATTCCATCAAGCCCAGAGTTCCAAAAAGTAATTTATTTCAAACAATAACTCCCTTAACCTAAAAGGATACTCATATTCCATAAAACTGTCAAGTTTATTTGAGACAAGAATTGAATATGACACCTTTACAAACCTCTGCAGTTGGTGAAATTTCCAGTTGTATTCCTCAAATGCTGATCATTCAAGCTTTAAAAGCTGGAATTGTGTTTAGGGGCAAAATTGACTATGCAGAAATTCCAGTGTTATATACAAGAATATTAATTTGCTGCCTCAACTCTTACTTATAAAAAGGTGGAGAAATTAATCCTTGGCCTGGTGCAGTCTCTTTAGCCTCTGTATGCTTATAATATTATGTCAAAACTTTTCTGTTGACCTTTTCTACAAGGATAGAAAACTGAGGTTTAGTTTACTGGGAAGTTTAGGTCAGGTTTTCTTGTTTGGTTGTTTGTTTTTTGTTGTTGTTGTTGTTTTTGTTGTTTTTTTAAGCAAGAATAATAATAAGGAAAGATTAAATGATGACATCCTTGTATTTTAAAGTTAAAAAATTTCTCCTGTTTTTGAGTATCCGCACATTGGCAAATCGGCAGGTTCATGACTATTCTTGGTTAGAAGTATTACATACAGAAGCATTTTGTAAAAGCCAAAGAATATCCTTACTGAAATGAGTGGGATATGTACTAATAAAAATGAAAATATTGTTGTTTGGGTAAACATTTAAAGAATAAAAAGAAAGTAGTACTTTCTCAGAAATATGTTGCTTTGCAAAAGTTTATGTAACTATATATCAATTTTGTTGCTAGGTTTATTTTTTTAAAAAAGCCTGAGTGAGTAGGATTTAGCTACAAAAGTATTTTTTTTAATTTATTACAGTTAACCTTATTTTGTCATTTGTATGACATGTTCTCCTGAAGGAAATCAAGACATTTAACAAAACCTAAAAGTAATGGCAAAACAGCATGATAATTGGTGTTAAATTGATCATTTGTTAAAGTGTTCTAATATAGTCACTCATCTCTATCCAACTTTATTCCTTTTCTCCTTACTCCAAAATGATGTCAATTATCTAAAAACCTTGGCTGATAATTTATTAGGCTTCATTTGTGAGCTCATGAACTCAGTCCTTCCTTTCTTTTTTGCAAACCTTTCATTACACAATTACATTCACCATTACTTTTAATTATAAAATTATAGACTGCAAAAGTATCTTTCAATGTCTATTACTAAAGCATAAAATATAAATCCCATTTGCCTTCTTCAGATTCTTTAAATATAGTATTGTGTTTTGTTGGATGTTCTTTTTGGCTTCTCAGAGGAACCAGATTTATTTCTTGCTCTTTGTTTTCCACTAATATATGATTACCTTATAAATTTACAGGCTTTTGTATAAGATTTGGGAGAAGTTTAGTTGGCATGGCATCTTTCTGACATCATTTCTACTGTTTCTCCTAGAGTTTATATTTGTCTATACAAAGCAACATTCTGTATTTATAAAACATTTTTCTTTTAGAGGATGTTGTCAAAAGATATCAGGACTGAGCATGCAGTTCAGTGGTAAACTGCTTGCTTAGTGTGCATGAAGCACTGGGGTTGATTCCCAAAACCACACACACAAACACACACACGCACACGCACACACACACACACACACAAATACACAAAAGTCCTTAACTCTTCCCCTTAACCTCCTGTAATTTTATTGCTCAAAGAGATATATGTTGAAACTCATTATTTGATTTGTATGTTTGAATACAGGCATTTTTTCAGTATATTGTACAGTAACTGCAAGGTAAAGATAAAATGCATTAACCAAAGAATATGTGAATATTATAGTTATTTTTCTGTTTCTCCAGATTGCTGGTAGAAAAAAAAATCTCATTGATTTACTTAGAATAAAAACCTTCCTAACCTATGCAAAGTGGGCCTTTAGGGATTCCTGACATTTGTAGTCTCTGCAAAGAGTGAATGTTTTCCTGTGTGCCTGGTTAATGACCACTGATTTTCAGGTCATGTGTCCACCTATACAGTGCTGTGTAACCCAACCCTTCCTACCTGTCCTGATTTCAGCTATTCAGCAAAATTATGTACATCACAGTTTGATTCATACTTTACAAACATACACTCTTACCTTGAGCTTAGAAAATAATGAATTCATACTGTTCATGAACTCGATCTTTGAGAGTTAAGGTTTCTAGGGCAAAAAAAAAAAAAAATCCCATACCTTGCTATCTTGGAAAAATATGACAAAGTTAAAAAATCATCATTTCCAGTTTTCATTTTGGCTGCTATGTTTTGGGGAGACTAATAGTCATACTATGTAGGAAGCTGGGATTCTATTCAACACCCACAGCAGATTTGGATGCTGACTTGGGTTTTATCAAGACAATAAAATATATGGGGAACATATTTGGATCTTTTATGCCATATAGTTTATATGTTGGCAATATCATCCAGTGTAGTTGAGAGGGTGGGCCTGATTGGGAGGACTTTTCATTCTGCAGTTGAAAAAATAAACATTATGAGAAGATATGTTGGGAGTTGGGATTTTAATACAGATTTATGTGGCTCTAAAAAGTATTTCCCATAATTTATTGCCTTCTTTATTAGCTTCTCAGGGTTGCTATAACAAAGTACTGCAAATTGAATATCTTAAACAAACAAACAAATATATATATATATATATATATATATATATATATATATATATTATATCAGTGTTCTGGAAACTAGAAGTCTGAAACCAAGTTGTTGGCGAGGTCATAATTTCTCTATAGAGATGATTTTTTTTTTCTCCTTTTGTAGCTTCTGGCCTTTGCCAGCAATCCTTAAACATTTTTTACTTGTAGATTCACCGTTTCAATCTCAGTGATCAAATTATATATTTATTTGAATCTTTGATGCCAATGAACCCACAACAAAAGAGATGTTCCAAACATAATTTTTGATTTGAATTTAACTGAATTATATTGAATTTTCACCAAAGACAAGCTACAACCTAAGATCATTATCTAGGGATGGTACACTCACTTCTCAGATGACTGCAGGTTCTAGTGGAAATACTGCTTACTAAATCTGGCTGAAACTGTGATAAATAGGCAGTGATGTTTTACCTTCCCCGCTAAAGCCAAAGAGGATTCTGGGAGTAGATTTCCATGAGAATAGACAAACCATTTGATCCAGCTTGGAAAAAGTTTAAATTAAATCAAGATTTACTTAGAAATGAAATAAACATGTTGAATTAGTTTCAGATTTTTGAAAAACAGAATATGTGTATGTGTGTGTGTGGAGAGAGAGAGAGAGAGAGAGAGAGAGAGAGAGAGAGAGGAATTTTGCATGCAATTATGAAACCTGAGAATTTTTAGCACATGCTTCTGCAAGTTAAAGAATCAGAAAAGCTACTGGTAGAGCTTCAGACTGAGTACAAAGGCCTAAGAACCAGTAAATACTATGGTACATGTTCCAATCTAAATACAGAAGAAGACCTATATTTCACCTCAAAAATAGTCATGCAGAGAAAGAATGAATTCTTGCTTTTGCTTTTGCTTTTTCTTTTTTTTCTTGTTTTTTTTTTTTTTTTTTTTTTTTTTTTTTTTTTTTTTTTTTTTATTCAGGCCCTCAAGGGATTGGATGAGGCTGACCCACAAGAGGGTAGGCAATCTGCTTCAGGAAGTCTACCAATTCGAATGTTAATCTCACCTTGAAATACTTTCAGACATACTGGGAATTGATGTTGAACTAAATCCCTGGACATTCTGTGGTCTAGTCCAGTTGAATATAACACTAACCACTACAAATCTACTCTTAAATTTTTGAGAGAACGAGTCTTATGTATTTATAAACTCCTTATGAGGCACTTTCCCTCATTTCATTTTTGCACTCAGTCTTCAAATTCTCAGACCACTTATAGAAGATGATCAGAGTTAGCGGAAGTGCAGCCTTATGCTGTCAAATGGGAGGCATTTCTGATGGTGAAGGAGCACAGTATTTTGTAGATCATCTGTATTGGTCACTGTCCCTTCCATATCCATTTTCTTTCTCCCTTTCATTGAGTCAACAACAGCCTAGAACTTTATTTCAAACATAAAACACATGAGAAATTTAGGCAGCACATCAAAACTAAAATAGCAGAAAGTTTTTAATTCAAACAGACCATACAAGAATCCCAGATTTGTTTCTCCTAATCCAGGACCTCTGGGGGCATAGTCTGACCATAGTGAGCCATAAACTCTCCCTTGTAATATTTGGAGATTAACAGGTTACTCGTGGATTATTTTGAGCAATTATCAAGATAATAAAATGCTATGCCAGAAGTATGCTTAGCATCATTTGGCTAATATGCAGTAGAGATGAAATTTGAAATGACAGATCATTTAATTAAGCAGACCATGGTCTACAACAACAAACTCCAGCTTGCAAGTCAAACCCATCCTATACCCTGCATCTATAATTGTAGTATCATTAGAACACAGACATGCCCATTTAAAAAGTGGTATGGGGGCTGGGGTTGTAGCTCAGTGGTAGAGTGCCTAGCACATGTAAGGCACCAAGTTTGATCCTCAGCACCACATAAAAATAAATAAATAAAGGTACTATGTTCATCTACAATGAAATATATTTTTAAAACGTAAAAAAAAATGCTCTGCTTCACAGACAAAAATTTAAAAACCTTATTATTTGATTTAGGGCATAAGAAATTTGCTGACCCCTTATTTAAAACATCACAATCTACTGTTGAAGTTATTTATGATAATGTTTGAATTAGAATATAAAAGAAAATATAAAATACATATGAAAAATAAAAATGAAACTAAAAGTTAGTATGTATTTTTTGGTATGATGTTTCTAGAAATAAATTTTTCAAAAGGTTATGTAACATTTACATTAAAATCTATTAACTATTAACATTAAAGAAGATATCAGTAAGTGAAAAGTTATATCAATAAATTAGAGTACTCACATAAAGACTACTTATTTCAGTAAATTAGACAGCACCTTGTATAGTCACACCTATAGAATAACTGGAAATCATACTTGTCAGCAATTTGGATACACTACTAGACACATTCTATTTTTTCCTAGGAGATTTCTATTTTAATAATAAATTATTGTAAAATGTCCCTACTAATATAGGTGTATACCATATTTGTGTTTTGTGACACATCAGCTAATAATAATGCAACTAATAATAGTTATATCATTATTAACAAGTTGTCATTTTAAGTTTGACAAGGATTATTCTGTCAGGGACAGATGGACACTATAATTCAACTAACTGATTGCTCTTTTTATACCATGTCTAAGAAACAGAGCATCCTTTAGATGACTGGATATTTCTAGTACAGCCATAAATTATTTCAAAACCTTCTAGTAATTTAAGCATTGTATCTTACCAAAAATACTTTTTTAAAATGTGCCACCTGTGGATTTTTAAAAAAGACATTCCCTTTCCTAAAACTAATATGTTTTAGACTATTCACATAAATACTTCCCAACAGATTTATCAGAATTAGGGAATTAAGATTGTTGTTATAATAGTCCAGTACTTACAAAGTCACATGTAAAAAAGGAAAAAAGGAAAAAAAAAAACATATTGAGTTGTTGCATAAAGTACTACTAAGCCTGTAAGATTAAATTTTTAAATCAAAGTTTAAAATAAAAACAATAGAATTTTAAAAATTTAAATTTAATAAATTGATTAATGCATATCTCCAAATTTACAACTGATTTTTCATGTAAGTAAAAAATTGGCAAGGTTTAATTGATTTTCCATAGTGTATCCTGAGTAATAAATAACATTTTTTTACCTCTTGAATAATTCACAAGTTTGAATCCTAAGGCACACATATATTATAGATGTGGGTATATGTTAAATATACGTATAGATATCTAATTATTATGGTAGTGAAGGTCAAAAGGACAAGGTGGCCATAAGTTACAATGGATCTGAATATTTGGATGGAATGTGGTCCTGGATTACCGTGTTACATTACCTTGTTGAAATCACATTGCTAAATTTTTGCACTGCTAGGCAGTAAACTAGAAAAAGAGAAATTGAGAAAGTGTTAATTTTTAAGCAAGTTTGACAAAGATTGAGTTTCATATGACAAATATTGTCAGCAAGACAGGATTCTGTCAGTGGAAGAAGTTTAAACATTAACAATTTCTGTCAGGCTGTTGACACAATCATGGCAGACATTTCCCAAGATGCCGAGATGACTGCTGGCATTTGTCAACAATCCTGTCATAGTGACAGCAATAAGACCATGTCTGGAAATGTGACAGTTTTGGCTTTGTGCTCCCCTGAGCAATAGCCCAGGTGTTCAGAGAAAGTGTGGGAAAACCCATATTTCTGCATTGTCATTCGAACACAGAAAACACAGGAGGAAAATGAGCTGTCACTCCAATTCCCATGATGCCTTGCTGCTTAGCATAACTCTACACTACGGCCCTGGGTCCACTGGTCCATACTCTGACAGATAATTAAGAAAGCAGCAGCTTTTTCTAGACGGCTCTTCCTCATGATTTGCATTTTAGCCAGAGGCGACCAGTTATAAAAAAAACATGATGGAAAGATGGTAAGAAGCCAATTAGATGGATGGATGGCTGACTGACAGCTCTCTGGTATTATGACTCCAGATTTCAGACTACATAGCCTGGCAGTTTTCTACAAGAACCAACTTTTTTGCAGGTTGGTAAAGCTGTTAAATGTGGAACTATATATAGCACTATATAATTTTTGCAAAGTTGTACATTTTCCTTAAATAAGTATGTATTCTTTTCAATCAGGGTTTGCATTAAACAAGCTTTCACAATTTAATCACAACTTGCATCACTAAATTTAGCAATATTAAAATTCTAGACAACTTGTGGGCACATTAGCTGTGCCAGTAGAGAAGTGATTAAAAAGCTGAGAATCACATTGAGCCAGCAGAGATAAAGTGAACTAATAATTAGAATGTCTGTGCAAATATGCCTTTGGAACTTTGAGATATACATTGTTTGGTTTTAAGCAACTGAAAACGTAAGCCCTATACTTCCTCTCCATCTCTAGATCTTACACACATATATTTGCTTATTATCCTTGTTCAAGTTTTAATATATGCTTGTGTGTCTGTTACTTGAGCTAATTTTGAAATTAAAATAAATAAATAAACAGGCAGCTTCCAGTTTGGCTGTGATATTCTATAGCTTCTAGCCAATAGGAGTCAACTCTTCATAATATTGTCCAATTTGGAAACCTAACCAGTGTTTCTTGTGTGCTGCATGTTGTATGTGTACATATATATAAGACACACAAACACACATGTTTTTGTAAAGCAAACCATTTGACATTAGAGTGACACATTTCTGTCTGTCATTTGAAATGAGAGATTTTTCTTGCAAATTGAAGTGATACCTCGGATTGGTTTTGGATCTTGAAATACTAAATGTAGGTAATTATTTCACTGTAAATTGGGGTTTCAGCAAGGAACATTATCCAAATCAGAACTGCAAGTGTATTTTTTTTCCACTATGAGTAATGGATATTCTACAAACTCTGGATATGCATTAAACCAATGGTGGGTCTGACTGCTTTTATTTGCTTAAAACTATACAATGTACATTTTGAAGCTCCATGTACATCATTTAATACACACTGATGTTGAAATCCACAACACATTTAAAGCAATACTGAGAGTGTTTTATTATGTTAGTAACTCTGTATTTTTCACCTGTGCTGTTCTTTGTCTTTTTGCTTTTGCTTTTTCCATTATGAATAGGAATAAGATATGCTTAGTATACTTAAAAAATCATAAAATATTCTACCTATTGATACTTAGAAAATTTCAACAGATGTTTAAGAAGGTAATTACAGTTTCATAAACTACATTTTTAATTGGAGTAAATATATTGGTTTTCATTAGAAAAATTAACATGTTTCTTATAGAAATGATGATACCAGTGGAAGCAAAATGTTTTTGAGGAATTTTTATATATTTTTTTAAAACTTTTCTTTTTAATTATTGAAGTCCTTATATAACCAAAATGCACTTTCACAATTCAACATTTTTGTTCCATTCTCCATTTCAAAGGGAGACCTACTGAATATAAAGTGCCCAATAAAATATTTTTTTAAATAAGGAAAGGGAAGAACTGAAAAATTTGCTAATTTGTTTGGATATACATGCTCAGTGTCTGGCTGGGTCTTTTTTATTTCCATGTCCTCAACTTTCCCTGGCCACTCATAGCTTTTATTGACAGCTATCTCATTTTTGTAAGCTCTTTCTTTCTTATGGCACAGTGTTAATGCACTATATTTTTTTAAGAAGCTCTATGGAAAGTTAATGTCCTTTAAAAATAATTAGAATTGATTATAAGGAAGAATGTATTTTAGACAAATTTTAAAATAATGACTTCTCTTATTTAACACAACTTACTTTACTAAAATATGCATTACCCAATTTTTATTTAAGAGAAAATGTGAATAGAGAAATTGAAATAAGTTCTGAAAATACTACATTGGAAAGCAGACCAATTTTACTACTGTTCTCTAAAGAAATATTTTTCTAAATAAAAATAACATGTTTTATGATCAAAACAAAAAGATTCCTCACCACAAAACTTGTAGGGTTGTATCTCGAAAATTGTAGTAAAAATGTAGTAAAAGTCATTGGCTCTAATCGCAGCCATCACATTCATATTAAACTAATTTGAGTGGCTGCAATTTGAACTTGAACAAAGAATGAGAATAAAGAAAGACATGTTTTAAAAAATTTTTTTTCTGCTGTGTATCTGTATTTCTAAGTAAGTATTTGGTTATAGGTTTGCTTTGCAAGATTTAAATTAGAAGTTTTGTTAGCATATAACTATTGGAGGTCTGCCTTTCAGGTAGACTTCTGCAAACAATGATTAATAATACATTTTAGAATTAACCAATTTTCTCAACGCAATTTACACGTACTAAAAAGTGGAAGAAAGGAAATATAGGTAAAAACCACTTACAATGTTAATGCTAAAGTTATTTTCCTGTTTTTTTGTTCCACATCGTTTCTAGAAATAAAACCTCATTGATAATTTTAGAATAGATCTTTATAGCCCTACATAGAGCAGACATCTTTGTTCAATACATACATAAGCATTTTCTATAAATAAAATAAATATCTTTTGATATATTTTAAACCATGTCAAAGAATAATTTTTAAGTAGAAACATTATAAACCATGTTATTAAGGAATGATGTTGTTTGTATACAATTGCACTTTAGCACTTCACAGGATTTTCTAACCTCTTAGCCACCAAAAAGGCCCTGCAAACCACAAGTAGACACACATTGAGGAAGTATTTTCCTCCTTTATTAACTTTTTTTTCCAGAAGCCCAAATATTACATAAAATCTGCTCACCCTTTCTGATATGTAATGGAGTCTTTCAGGGACTTTTTGACCAAAGAGAGAGAGAAAGAGAGGAGCAGGGAGATGAGTGCTTAAAGGGCAGAGGTACTGAAAGAAAAGGAAATTAGCAACAACTTTTTTTTTTTTGTATTGCGGATTAAGCCCATGGGTGCATAATCACTGAGCCACATCCCAGCCCTTTTTAATATTTTATTTAGAGACAAGGCCTTGCTAATTTGCTGAGACTGGCTTTGAATTTGTGATCCTCCTGCTTCAGCCTCCCAAGCCTCTGGAATTAACAAGTGTGAGCCACCACTTGGCAGCTACAATTTCTTACACAACTTAGTTATACTGTGTTCAAAAATTGCAGAATTGCACTAAAATAAATGGTTTGAAATACATTTTAAAAGTCCACTAAAAACTACACTTCCTAAAAACTACAGAGATATATAGATCCACACAGTAGAAAGAATCTTTCTCCCTCTCCCTTCCTACATTCAGATAGTCTATCATACATCCTGTCAAATGTATCACTGCCTGTCTTGTCTAACAGCTAACTTTAAGATTTTCAAAGACATGGGCTTTATCTCACTTGTCTTTTTATTCCTGCACCAACAATACCGACTCATAGTAAAGGCTCAAAATATTGTAATTGATTGGAATGCAGATTTTCATCTGGCTGCTCAGCTAGGAGTTTGCATATCTACGCCAGGTAAACCAACCAATTGATTGATTAGTTCCTGGGACTCAAGTTGTGAAATGGTCTGCAGCTTTTGCTATAATTCTTAAGCACCAAATAAGCAAACCTGAAGTCTGTATCTTGGTTGCAAGTTGGAATGAGCAGTGTGGTAGGTAGAGAACTGCCTATCCCATTCCCTGTCATTACAATACACTATCATCCCCTTCAGTCATCTGCTGGAAACTGATCATTGATAAAAATCTACTGATAAGCATTTATTCTATCAATGATTGAGTTCCAAAATAATATGCCCTTCCCAAAGGAAGATTTCCCTGTGCCCATAGATAAATATGACAGAACATTGACAATTTCTTATCATTTAATCCCATTTTATTGACTCAAACATATAGAATATCTGTAAAAGGTAAAATTTTGAATCTTTATTTTGAATCTGTGACACCATAGAAGTTAAATAACTTTCCCTAACTATAGTGTCTAGAATGTGGCAAGTAAAATTTTAACTAAGATCTTTGTGATTCCAAATCTCTACCATTTCCACTATGCCCAACTTTCTAAAGAATAATAACTACCACAAATATTAATGTATCTATAGATTCCAATTTTAATGCAAGCAGTTTTATAGGAAAAAAAACTTTTATATAAGGAATTACTAGTATTATGTGCCCTTTACATAATACCAACTTTATTTATTTTAATTATGTTAACAGTCATGGATAAACAACAGGGGTTTTTCTTATCTACAGAGATTCCATCTACTAAAAGGGGGGGGGATGGACACTAACATATTCATAACCAAACTGAAGGAGGTAAAAGGGAAAATATAGAGAATAAGATAAAGCCCTTACTTTTTGGATCTCAAATTCTGTTTGAAAAAGACACAGTAATACCCTCTTACAAAAAGTGATACACACACTATAATGTTCTGTGGGAATGGAGTTCAGTGACTCCTGGGAGGCTTCCTTTGTGTTCAGTCTTGTTAAGTGATTACATTTACACTGACCGATTTTAGGAAAGAGGAAACCTAAGCCTGGATACATAAAGATGATTGCCATCACATGCACCTAAAGCATGGGTGAATGCTAGGGAAAGGGTATGGAGGGATGAGTACTTTGGAAAATAGTCTTGGAAAATCAGGCCAAGACAACATAAAGGAGATGTTGTCCTACCAGGCTGAGAAGCTTCTCTTTCCTCCTATTGCTAGCAGGAAGTCATCTCTGAGACATACAAGGATGTGCCTGGTTTTGTGAATGAGAATGATAACTCAATCACAGAAAAACAGATCAGGCTTAGAAAGTCAACGTTTGGTGACAGAGAGGCCAATGTGGGACTCCATCAGGGACAGGGATGATGAGAAACTGAGCTAACACCATGACAATGAAGTACAGAGATAAAGGGTTTATTGGGGTAGTTCTAGATTCGCATATCAAAAATACCTCACTTCTTTGCAATTTTTTCTAGTTTTTTTTTTTTTTAAACAATGGTAACAGTTTCACTTTTATTAAATTCAGGGCCCAAATTTGCTGGAAATTGCCCAACTTGATTGTTATGCACAGTACTCTATCACCAGGGAAGAGTTGGAGCAAAGGAGAAAAATGTTTAATTATTTTCTTTTCCTTGGGGGAAAAATAATTATATTAATATTTATTTTTCTATATTTAGTTTTTCAACAGAAGGTCATACATATGGTGTCTCATAGTTCACAGCTAGACCCTCACTATTCCAATGGGGAGTGTCATTGCCAGGCTGTGGAATGGCAAGAGAACTGACTTGAGAAGGAAGACAATTATTCATGCTCCCCCACACACTGTTATCTCTGGGAACTCTTAATCTATGCAGGGTAAGAGCCAGTTAGCACGACTGAGGTTAGGGCATACGGGCTGTTCAGTAAGAGATGAGAAATTAAAATGTGATTGCTATTCAAATTAGAATATAAAGTAAAGAGCACAATCATGTGGAGGACAATAAACAAATACTTACCTACAGTATCACTTGCTGTGTGATACTGTAGTATCTAATCCTTGAAATGCCAGAGAAATTATAACCTGCTTTGACTAGAGGGAATGGCTTAGAGGATGTATACTTTGTTTCTATTTTGCTCCTGCAGATATGCTGAAGTACAAATTCTCAAATGCTGACAATGTATCAAAAAAAACCCCTGCATCTATAAGTTAAATTCTCTTATAGAAAATTACACTAAAAATAAAAACTATGTAAACAAAAAATAAATTCTCAATAATTTTAATTGTCTAGTGACTATGAAGAAAATAAATGATGAATCAAAATTAATTTTAATATAACAGTAAAATTTATATTTAAAGTTTGGAGTTCTCATTTGGGCTATAATCATGAAATTTGTAAAAAAAAATTTAAATGCCTCCTTAATATTTAAAAGCATAGATTTTCATTAAATAATAATTTATTCTATGGATAATTTAAGATAATTTTAGTCATAAATGCATTTTATTTGACTACCCCTGAAGGATGTTGCTGCTAATATAAAAGACCACTGATTTGAATTTATAAACATCCTAGTTATCTGAGTAATTCTGCTTTATCTTAATACATGCCTATCAGTTCATATTTTTTGAATTGTCTTTTTCATAAAAAGTTACCTACAGTGTTAAAATATTCTATTTCTTATTTTCATCATGTAGTTTGACTTATTTCCTTACAATCTAGTTTCTAAATAATGTAGTTATTTTCACTACTGAGATTTCTACTGTAACTATCCCATGACCTCAGTGATCATAGTATACTGCAGTATCAATAATTACGGGAACAGTAACAAATCTTGGAAATTCAAATAAATCTTGGAGCGTTCTTTTCATAGTGCCTCAATATCCCTCCCTGGATACAGGCATTATCACATATTGCTTTAGCTCCTTTTCACTTCTAGATTTCTGAGTCAGAGCTGATAAAATTCACATGCCACCATGAACATGCTGTGCTCCACAGTGCTTCAGGGGAGACCTTCTAAGCCACTGCTTTTCAGATGGTGTGAGAAGTATTGTTTGGGCTCAGCACCATTGGCTGTCTTTCTGTTCTTCTCAAAAGAGATTAAAGACAGAGCAGGGAAGCCTGGCCACCACCAACTTCAGGAAAACTGCACTGAGCAGCGTGTTAGTGAGCATTACAGGTGCATCTCTTCTTTTTCTGTTCTATGTCCCTCCTCTTTTTTCTCTCCCTCATTATCATATGCTTTCAAATTCGTATCTTCAAGAAAGAAAGATAAAGAAATATGTACATATGTGAGGAATTTGTAAAAATGTTTTTATCTTACATTTTTACTATTAAGAGGAATAACTCAATTTCCTACCTTTAAATCAATATAAAACAGCTAACTATGCTTAATTTTACAAAGTGAATAAACCATAACATTAAAAGTTTGAACTGTTAAAGGAGTATGAAATATTTTGTTTGTTTGCTGCATTTTTTTACTTTGAAAATAGGAGCATTTCCAAAAATGTGTAATATGTTGAAGTGATTAATTCACTGGACATTGTTGGTGTTGTTTCAAATTGCTTTTAAATGACTCTACAATGTCAATTATCTTTTTTTTTTTTTTGGCATATGACACAAGAGACCTTGCACTTCTTTTTTTTATACTCATTTATTTATTTGTACTTGTTTTCAATATACCTGCACAAAACTATTTTTGTTCAGTATGCCAAAAATATCCTTTTTCCCAAAAGCTTTCATTTTCAATATTATGAGTATATTAAAAGATTGCAGTATTTGTCAAACTGGGGAAAAATCTCTACTCATTTTCTTTCTTTTTTTTTTTAACTGAGTTCTTACAAAAGTCCAATCTTAACAAAAAACTTTTTTTTTCTTAAGTATGTACAAACACAAAGTGATATGAATTCTTTCTGTTCAAGGCTATTATACACTTTAAAAGGAAAAAATGTTACATGCAACTGAATCTGCAAATGAAAAAGTAAAAATCAGATAATATATTCCACATGATTGAAGAAGTCATTTCCCTATAAATAAATCGATACTGGCAATATGACTATAACAAGACTTTCACACAAGATTATGTACTGAAGCCCATGTGAGGATGCAATTCTCACATCATTTTCTTTTTTTCTCATTACTTAAACTCAATGGAAAAATCTTGGTTATTTTGGGATCTGACAACATTCTGTTTCATTATTGTAAACATATCATATGTGTATTAAGCACCTTCTATCCTGTTATTTTGTCATTAGCACAAAGTTTTTGAAAATGTACTCTTTTGCTCTCTGTGACCATAAATAAAAATGCAAATATAGACACTGAAATTGAATGGAAGTAGCAAATTATGAAGAGGCCATGAAAATGATCAAAAATACCAAAAGTTTTATACATTATCATTTAAAACCCTCACAAAATATGAAAATTTATATAGAGAAATCCGAAAGAGGATTGATTGACTGGCGGCTGGACAATTGTTAAAAAATGTGTCTTTTTTCATATCTTTTTTCTTTCAAAATATTTAGAAGGTAAGGCAATCAGTTTATAAATAGTTAAATCTCAAAGTATAAACATAATTTGCATTTTAATTTGGGAGTAAAAACTTTGAATGATAAATCTGACATTCCTGGATTTTCATGATTCTATTTCATAATTCACATGATTATCTGTTGTAGACACAATGGATATCTACTTTTATTTTGTTTTATTTTGGTACCAGAAGTTGAATGTAAAGATGTTTAACCGGTGAGCCACATCCCCAGCCCTTTCTATTTTTATTTTGAGATAGGGTCTCACTAAATTGCTTAAGGCCTTGCTAAATTGCTGAGGCTCACTTTGAACTTGTGATCCTCCTGCTTCAGCCACTAGAGCTGCTGGGATTACAAGTGTTCATCACTGCACCCAGCAGATTATCTACTTTTAAGTCATCTTTAATGAAACAAAGAGGATGTCTAAATTTACATTATTTTATGCACTCAGTTATTTTACTCAAAACAAAAAAAATATACTCAATAACAAAAGGTCATTTATTGATAATTACAGCCTCTTAAAATGCTCAGAAGAAACATGACTTATGTTGGATTTCCCAATTTTATCCTACCAGTGTCTCGGGACACGACAATAAGAATTCATCACTTAAATGAGCTCTGGAGCCCATGCACCTCCAGTAATGTGAGCTTTATTTGAGTTAATGTGATGGAACTAGTAAAAAGGTCAATATGAGCTCATAATACTTTGCTAAACACAGCACACTCCATTGTGATCATATAGCCCCCCCACCCCTTACTATTTCTGCTTCAAGATCTTGTCACTGGATCTTCTTTTTATCTAGAATGTTCTTTCCTCTTATAGTGTTGCTCCTCAGTTATCAGCTCCTCAGAGGTGTCTTTCCTAAATTCCTATGTAAAACAACACTGTCTCTATCAGTTCTTCTCTTCTTTCATTCTTAGAGAATTTGAAGATTAAAAAAAAAATAAAAATAACACTGTTTCTATGTTTCTACCAATCATAAAGTGTCTGAGGAATACATTTGTACTACAGCCCAAGAAAAACACATAAAGTAGCAGAGAACAAAACTGTAAGAGAAAGTTTATGAAATGACACAGAAAGATTTACAAAAATGTAGATACATCTCTCTGTGTAGCAATTATCCAAATCTATAGCACTTACAAAAGGAGTGTTCATTAGGAAGCATTTGTGGTGTTGTTTTGTTTACTTGTTTCTGAGATGGGGTCTTTCTAAATTTTGCAGCCTGGCATTGAACACACAATCCTCCTGCCTCAGCCTGCTGAGTTACTCCCATTTCAGGCTTGTGCCACTGTGTTCAGCTAGGACCATCTTTTAATCACCATAGATCTTCCTAGAGTTGGCTAGAAACATCTGGCTGAATTGGAACTACAGATATTGGAACTACAGAGAGTCATTCCACTGGAGAATCATTGACCAATCAGATTTTTATTCTTAATAATTCAAACTCTAAGACCTACAGAAAGATGACAACTTATTCAGTGCTAGAGTTCAAGTAGAGATTATGTTAAGTCAAAACCATAGATGGGCAGGAATCATGGGGGGGACAGAAATTATGAGTTAAAACTTAGAATGTCAGGCAGTCATATGAAGACAAGGGAAAAACAAAGCAGACACTACAGAAAGAGATAAAAAGATGAGACAAAAATACACCATTTGTCAATTTCCAATTTCTCACATTCAGTGTAAGAAACATTAGTTCTTGCTAATGTTTTCTTCTCAACAATGGATGTTAGACTCTAAATTATCTTAAAAAGGAAATTCAATATTTATTGGTCCTAAAGATAATAGATGCCAACCAGCTCCACAATCCCAAGCTAGGGGAAAGAGACTGTACTTTAAAAGAGGGATTCAAAAACTGGTTTTTACAGTGAGGCACAGTGGCTTACACCTGTAATCCCAGTGGCTCAGAAGGCTGAGGCAGGAAGAACATGAGTTCAAAAGCCAGCCTCAGCAAAAGCGGAGTGCTTAGCAACTTAGTGAGACCCTGTCTCTAAATAAAATACAAAATAGGGTTGGGGATGTGGCTCAGTGGTTGAGTGCCCCTGAATTCAATCCCTGGTACCAAAAACAAACAAACAAACAAAAAAACACCTGGTTTTACAGTTGTTAACACCTTATAGATACCTTGAATGTGTTGATGTTGAAGAGGGCAGCTTCTATGTTTTATTTGTATTCTTCTTTTTTTTTCTTTCTTTGTGTCTTTTTTTTTTCTTTTGAGGGCCAATTTCCAATGTACTGACAGATCTCCCTGACCATGGAGTAAGGACAGGACATGCCTTCACCTTACCTCAAAACTAGTGAAAAGAGCTTTGAGTTCTTATGAGCAGAGCTTGATCTGTGACTACCTGAAGTCAAATACATAGCCAACTGCTATCAAGAGTTATATCTGAAAATCTACATTTTGAAAGGAATCAGGACAGTGGCCTTGCCTATGTACATGGAGAGAGTTCAAATGGTAAGTAGCTGTTTTCCCACTCAAACTTGGCCCAGAATACAAAGCTTCCTGAGTCCGTCATGGAAACTTGACTAAGGCATAGGTTTCAGGAGTTGACATAAGGTCATTTAAAAAGAGATCTTTGCTCAAGAGGGCCTGCCTGAGATAGAGATGGGGCCTTAATAGAAAGAGGCTGAGTCCAGTGAATGTCCAGGTCCTAAAAGAAGAATGATAAGCAGGTAGCTAAAAGAATTCTTACCAGTTCTCAAGACATTCATACAGATGAATCTCATGGCCTTGATAAAAAGCACCCAAGGAATAAGCGATCAATAATAAGCAGCTGCAATAGTCAAAGATAAGCTGTGAGAAATGACATCTGGGTCAGGCAAGTAAGATTTTTTCCCATCCATATCTCTCCCTGGCTACAACTCTGGAGGAATCAGAGAACTGACCAACAACCATCAGGAAGGGACCAAGAATCCTAGGAAGACTGAGTAAAGAGGATGGCAGACACCTCATCTACCTCCAAGGGATCTCTAGGCCCAAGTGATAGGAAAGGAGTTCCAGGTATTAGCTTTTACTTAGGATTAGACTTTTCAGTTACAGATGAAACTGGTCTGGGGACTGCAACATAACAGAGAACTTTTTTCTACACATGAGCAAAGCAGGTAATCATTCTTCCAGAAACTTTATATAGTATGTCTTTGGTCAGATTCCTTGGAAGCAGAGCTAAAGTCAAAATTCTTGGTTCAGTGATGTTTGAAGGATATGCTGTCAGGAAAACATCTGTGGTCTCAGGACAGGGAAGATGAAATAATTAACTGCAGAGTGGTCTCAGCTGGGACCACCATCAGTCTTCAGTGGGGTTCCACAGGGAGGCTTTGCAGCACTAGGGCAGCACAGGTTTAGTCCCATCTTCACTCACTGGCTGAATTCTGTGGGAAGGTGAGTAGCCAGCAGGATGAAGGGGGAGCTTGCCCCATGTACCCTGCCATGGCAAAGTGAGAAGTCGAGAGATCTGGGTGGCACTGATAGAATTCATTATTCATAAGAGAGGTGAGGGAGAATTTGGCCCACAGAGCAAATTTGAATAGGGGGGAAAAGTAAAGTTGTTTCCTGGTTGTGTCCAGCTAGTCCCATTCATGCAGTAAGCATTTCAGTTACAGTAATTCATTCTTCTTCCTTGATGATTTAATGCATGTTTCTATTTTTTTTTAATTAAAAACAATGCCTGGAACAAAATGGAAGTGTTACATAGAGATTTTGTATTCCCAGCAAGTAGGAATGGAGAAGGACATAGAAGATATCTTAGCATATTGGTGCTGTAAAGATGAATGCAGTATTTCATTGATTGAAGCTGTTTGCTATTTCTAAGTTTTATGTTTCTGCAGTCATGATAATGAACTTCACATCTCTTCAGTCAGGGATGACTCAGAAATTAGTATCTGCATGAAAATAGAAAATAGAGAAAAGTAAACAACAGAAAGGAGGAAGGAGGAAAGGACTTAGGGAAATAGTGGAGAATGAAATCTACCAAGTATGCTATGCCCATGTTCATATACCACAATGAATATAGCTTTTATGTATATTTATAATGAACCAATTAAACTAATAATACAAATAGGAGGACAATTAATAGAGTAGAGCAAGCAGATCAGGAAGAGAGGAAAAGAGATAGATCAAATCATGTGATTTGCATGTACAAATATGGCATAATGATTCCTACTATTATGTATAATTATAGTACACCAATAATAAAAACAAAACATTATCTGTAGGCAGGTAGGGGAGCAAGTACATGGGAGGCTTATATAAAATATGAAAAATTGTTTTAATTCAGGCAATAGTTCATCTATCATACATTTGCCTTTTCCAGATTTCACAGCATAATAAAGAATTTGTGAACAAGGAAAGGAACACAATATTTCAGAATATATGACGTCCTAGCCTTTTATGCCAAATTCAAACTCCACCAATTTCAAGTTGCTATGAACCTTGAATTGTAGTATTTGAACAAGCAACACTTTTGGGTAAGACTTCCATCTTCTATTCACTCAGAAGGCCACACCCTGGCTTAAAAGCCAAAGGAAGTATCTTTTGTTACTTTATTTTTGTATAAAATGTTGCCTGGTCTGTGCCTTAAATCAGGTGCTGGGCTCTCCTGATGAAGGCTGTTATGGTATCTTAGTGCTGACTGATGGGAGCCTCTTTTTGTTGTTTGTCTTTGCACCATGAGAAGCCAGGCTACTCACAATTTCTGAAATACAATTGTGTATTAAGAGAAGAGAATTGAGAGCCACCAGAGGCCCTGTATTCCTTCCTGGTAGCCAACGCTCTTGGGTGCTTTACAGAAACAAAGCTCCAAAGACAGAGCCATGCCACCCTTAGGAAGCAGAAAAACACAGATGGCTGGAGTGGTCTGCTTGAGGAAGGCCGGAGGGTGGAACGCACATGCAGGAGGTCTCTCACTGCAATGTCTTTTCATACCTTTAGACAAATGCTCTGGTGGTACCAGAGCTTAGACAGTCAGTTTGGTTTGGAGATAAAAGTCATCCTGTTAAGAATATCTGGGCTCCAGCCTGGATCACAGAGAGTCCTCTGAGTGGCAAAAGAGGATCACACACAAATCCTAATTGGATGACCTGAACGAAAAAGGAGAGAGCCAGAGTTCTAAGAGCTCAGAGAAATAAGAAGGGAAAAGACTAAGGAGGCATTGAAATATGAAGATAAAATCGATACAGAATTGCCCAGGAAATCAATAAGAGGGATAAAGGACGTGCAGGGGATGTGAAATGTGTGTTCTTTCTCCTGTACGAGTGAGAAACCTGGCAGCACGTTTTGAACATGCTGCAATCCTGTAATTAAAGCTCGAGGGAGAACAGCAAGAGGAGTCTCAATAATCAAGTGAAAAGATGGCATAGCAATAAGTGACTCCTTGTCAGAAAAACAGTTTCATAGGCAAATCTTAAGTTAAACATGAACTCATGTACTCAGTCAAAAGACAGACTGGTAACTGCGCCTGTGTGTTTGTGGTAGAAATCAGGGCTTGATTCTAGAACCATAACCCAGCAGCAGCATCTGTCTTTCAATAGGCCAGAGTAACCTGTTAGGACAATTGCCACAAGCCTGACAGTCACAGCCTTGTCTCAGGGTGAACTTCGAAGGAAGACAAGGGCTTTCCAATGCCCAGTGTATCTGCCAAGGGACAGAGTAGCCAAGAGTGAATCTCTCATGGTTGAATGCATTATAGAAAGCATAGTATTTATACTTGTCCTCTTACATGCCAGATAGGAATAAAGCAATTAGAGATGTCTATAAATGTCAACAAAAAAAATAACAACAACAATCACAACAACAACAACAAAATACCAAGAAGTCTCTTGATGATCAGTAGAAAAAAATATATGATAAACTCAATGATTACTAACAATTAGGTTTGATCATGGGAGCAGAATATGAGACACTGATTATTTAAAAAATGTTTTTAGTTGTTCTAAACTCACCTAAACAGAGATCGATATTCTGTAAGTCCAGGGAAATCAGACATATTATCTTTGTAATTATCTCACTTCTCCAATTGTCTCCAGAGGTTTTATTCTCAAAGACCACCATTTAAGTATATGGTTCCTTTCCAGAATTTGTTCAACATATGTTACTAATTATAATTATGTTGATCTGTTATGGTTTGGATGTGAGGTGTTCCACCAAAACTCCACTTGTGCAACAATGCAAAAAGGCTCAAAGGTTGTGAGAGTCTTAACCCAATCAGTGAACTGATTCCCTGATAGTGGTCACTGAAGTGGTAGGATGTGGCTAGAGGAGATGGGAATTAGGACATTGGAATATATAAAATATATCAAGTGGTTTGTGCAAGTAGTCCCAGCTACTCAGTTGGCTGATGAGTAGTTCAGGGGCCCAGGAATGTGAGAGATGAGCTGAGGCAACATAGTGAGGTTTCAACCAGGAAAATGAATGAATAAACTAAGTAATTAATTAACTAATAAAAATAAATCTCTCAGAAGCCATAGATTGAAATTATGTTTCTCTTCTTCAAAGTGTTTCAAAGGCAATTTATAAAAACACTACTGCTAGACTATTTATTTTTGCCTATTTTCAAATTACCACTATTTTTCCAAAAGTGTATATTTAAAATTGATAATGAGCAAAAGTTATTTAAAGCAAAATTTCAATGATTGAAGATTTGAGAAAATGACAACAGAGGTATAATTTTTTTTTATTTCAATAGGTTTTCACATCAAAACAGAAAAACTAGTTAGCAAAGCCTAAAACATGCAACCATATTTACAACAAAACAATGATATTGAGATATCATTAGAAACTCTGAAACAGTATGCATCAATACCTGGGCTGGAAAAAGAGGAAACGACAGGCATCTGAAATTGCTAACCAAAGAGAATCTCAAATGGACTGTGGATTTGCCGGATAGTGTGGTAAGCCACTATGAAACTGGAAAGTTGTTTTCCTTCTCCTGAAATGGCTGAATGCAGGGAACCCATCCTAGGAAGGTTTGAAAGTGGATGGAACAGCATGGCTCCTGTGAGCTTTAGAAATGAAGCAGTCACATAGCATCCTGGGTGGGAGAGGGACATTGACTTGATCAATAAAAATAAAGGCAAGTGAACCTTGATACAGATAAATGTGGAGAGGAGAAAGAAAGGCAGAATATCTCAAAGAGCATCAGTCCATATATTTAAACACTACATTAAAACAACAGAGGAGAGAGCTCTTTGAGGGTAGAAAAGCTTTCCTGACTTACTTCCTCCAGTCATCTGAACGCATAGTAAGAATAATAATAAATGAAAGTTAACAACAAAACAGTATAGAGTCAAATATCTTGCTTAGCTGTTGCAAGATATAAAAGACAATAAAGAGCAGGACAGCATTCCTATAAACAATAAGAGCATGACATAAACACATGACCCTAAATACACGAAACATATTCAATGATGTGGTGACGTGGGAAACATTAGGAATAAGGAAAAAAATTCAGAAACAATTACTAAATTAAAAGCCTCAAGAGAATAACTAAACACAACAGATAATACCTGAAGGACATATAAGATAAAAAGGAGGAATATCAAAAAAATGAAATCAAAAGAAAAAATGTGGGGAAAAAGTTGTCAGCTATTGAACAGAGGCAAATACTGTCCATCATATGAGTAAAGAATGTCCAAAGAAGAAAATTAAGCATGAAACAGAACCAATACTAGAATATGCAATATAAAAATAGCTATTGAAAAAAAAGGAAGAACAGTATTTTGAAAATTCATACTTCAGAAATTTCATGCCAGGATGATCAACAGTAAGGCAGACCCATGAGGATAAAATTACTTGGTTTTAATGGGGGGGATGTCTGCCTTGATATAAGAAAGAGAAATACTAATAAAAGAATAAAAATTTGATGATTATAAGATTTTTTAGACTACAATGCTCTGTCCTAGAAGAAAATGGAGTAATATATTTAAGTTAATAAAGGAAAAAACTGCATAAAAATTTTAATCTACATATCTGATTTTGAAGCATAAAGAGCACAAAGTTTTTTCAACATGCAAAATATATCCCTGTTCCTGAGGCTATTCCATATAACAATTATTAGACAACCAGTATAACTAGAAACAGTCTTATTATACCATTATAATCAGTTTGATGGAGAGACCTTTAGAAATATTGCTCATGCTCAATGCTGGTTACTTCTTTCGAAACCTCTGTAAGGAGAATATCACCATGCACATTTTTTTAGAGGAGACAAAAAGCTCAAGGAGGTCGTGTCCTGCTGCAAATGAATAACAAAGTCTATGCTTGAGGTCAGGACATCTGGCTACAAAGTCCATGTTATTCCATGCTTCTGTAACTAATTGGCCAATCACTTAAACTCTCTGGCCCCACTGTCCTAACCTAGAAAAATATGACGGTTGACTAGAGGATCTTGCAGGCCCCAAGTGTGTGATTCTATGCTTCCAAGCCAAGCAAACTTTATAATCTCTGTTAGCTGATTCCCATGTCATATAACAGAAAATTCCTCCCAATTTTCTTGTACCTAATCTAAATTTGGTAATAATTAAAATCCATCCTCTCCTGTTCTTTCCTCTGCAGTAGTGTCAAACACCTGATTTGTCACAATTGTGCATAATAACTTTCCATTATGATGAGAGAAGAAAAAGCAGTAAGGAGGAATGAGAGAAGATTTTGCAAGGATTGTCTGGTAAGAAACCTGGACAAGCTCAGGCTTCATCTGATTTGAAATATTTAAATGTGAGACTTAACCTTAGCCAGCAAAAGAACATAATGGTTTATTTTCCTCATCTCTCATGTATTATAAAAAGCATAAATGTTTAAATGATGTCTATAGAGATAAACTTTCTAGGTAGTGCATTTAAAAGACTGTACAGACTATAGATTTCCCTCCTTAGCTATTTGTGAAAATTTAGAAAAATGTTTTTACCTAATGGGAAAACAGAATCTAGACCACTGGGGAAGGGGGTGGGGGCTCCCACCATGGTGTGCACTGCTTCTATGATGTTTTAGTGGCCATGGAGGGGATCTGGCTGTGGTTACAGCTCTGCTGTTGTCATTGTCACATCTATTTCCGACCCAGTCTCTGCTGCTGTGTGGTGAGCTCTGCGATTGTTCCCGCTGCAGTGCCTTTGTTAGAGATTTGCCCTCTTGACACATCTGAATGAAGAAGTTGCAGTACGAAAAGAAGATTGGTGACAGACTCTGCAATTTCATTCCCTGTAGTAGGTCCTGAAACCTTATCTACATGTCATCTGGCTAATCAGAGGTCCATGGTGAGATCTGTCAGAGATTTCTGTTTTAAAAAAGAAATTCAGACACAGTTGACAGGAGAATTGGAGTGCTTCTTCGGTCCTGTACCAGCACTGTCTATTATGCCAGTGCAAGCCTGAGGCTGTAGTGACAGAGGAACCTCAGGGTAGCCTCCTAAGGACATCAGCACAGGTGGGCAGAGCCCTTCCCCTCCCTCCACAACAACAGAACCAAACAAAGGACCCACCACCACAGCAAAAAGCAGGGAAGAGGTAAAAATAGAACAGCTGAACATCAGTGTGAACAAGTTTGTGAGAGAATATAATGAAACTCATGAATCATACAATCAGTTAGATAGTGTCAAATGGGGCAACTATATCTTCTCAAAGGGTTGGAAGTTCATGTCTGTAACCAAGCCAATAAAATCATCAAGCAGAAAATGCCACTTTATTACTTAAGAATTTATAAAACCTTAGAAATTTAAAAATGTACACTAATTTATAATACTTGTCTCTGGAAAAGCAACTCAGTTTCTTGGTGGCTCCTAATCCTTTTTTCTCTTAATACAAAGTTTAATCCAGTGTACAAAGTACACTGACCTTGGAGCCAAACCTTAATAGAAATGAGAATACAGATATTCATTAGACTCTGCAAACCTCTCTGATTCTAAGTAAATTGCACTTGTGAGTTCCACAAGAGGAAGTGCAGTTCAATGGTTAAGAACACAGGCTGCAGAACTGAATATCTGGCTTCCAACTCTGGTGGTACCACTCATAATTTTTTGTTGCCTTGGATAAACTATTTGGCATCTCTCTGTAGCTGTTTCCTCACCAGTAAAAGTAGAATAAATATAATAATCTATCAATGTCATAGGATTGTTGAGAAGATAAGAAAAATCTATACAACAAGGCTGACACATAATAAATCTTCTATAAATGTTGCTTTTGCTCTTGTGATTGTAATCATTATCAGTCAGGATAGGCTATATGCTATGTAACAGTCATTGGCAATATCTCAGGCATTTAAAAAAATGTGTTGTGTCTCATTGCTGCTATAATTCCATGGGTAGAGACACTCTATCCATCAAAGGTATTTGTGGGTCTTGGCTAGTAGAGAAGTCACAATCTGGAAGTTGATATTTGATGTGCCAGAGAAAAGGGAATGCGGGAGAGCCTTGAGTCAAAATCTAAATAGCCCAGATCAAAACAACGCACATCACCTGTGTTTGTAAGTCATTGTCCAGAAGCAACTTGGTCCTGTTAAACCATGAGGGTGGCAAGTAATGCAAACTTTTTATGTGACTAGGAGAAATAGTACTTGGAGGACAATATTAATGCCCAGAATCATTTCATCATTATTAGTTTTATTGTTATTAGTAGTAATATATTTCAAAACACAAATGATCTATTTATTAGATCTACTTATTAGGTATTTCTAATGAGAAAAAAAAAACCTTGACCAAAAAAATTATTACTTATTTATTTTATTTTCATCAATACATGAGTTGAAAAATGAATAATGTACATTGTAAATATGTAGACAATATGCTAGTTGCTTTCACATAGCATTATATGTAATTTTAACAATGCTATAAAGTAATTAATTTCAGCCCAATTTTACAGATAAAGAAGCAATAATTAGTTACATCACATACTCATTGGTATAGGTAGTAAGTAATAAGTCATATTTTGGAATCATATCTGCCTGGAACTATTGTACATCATCTTTATATTTGCAAAATTACATATTCAAACATATTATCTAGTAAAAATGAGCCCATGTTCCTACAAGAAGTCCACTGCTGGAGAGTGGGCAGTGAATTTAGCAAAGGTGAAAACTTAAATTTCTTTTTTGATTTTCTGAAAGTGAAAGGGGAAAAAAATGTCTTCATAGCATAATAGGAATCAATTTTAAGTTCAGTCAAATACTGTATTCACTATCTAGGTTTTCATGTCCAAAATGAAGTTTGAGATTGAGTCCAGGAGAGTAAGTCATGTTAAAAATGTGGTTAGTTCCACTGAATATCAGCCATCCTGATCTGACCCCAGATGGAACCTCTGCTTTAGAAAAGTGCACGGATTAGAGGGAATGACAGGATGGACTAGCAGTAGGCAGTGGATACAGAAATTACTCCAACAGCATACTATTTGGGAAGTTATTTTTTTTAAAAAAAATAGATATGATGTGGGTTGAGAACAGTACTTAACATTTTGTATTTGACTAAAATGGAAAAGGAAGAGACATTGCTACTTTCTCAAATACAAACCTCCCATGAATTATCCAGGATCTCTACTCATTCTGGGAATCAACACATAAGGCAAGAATAACTATGCCTTCTTAAAAAAAAAAATAAGACCACTGCCTAGACTTGGTACTTCTGTGTAGAAACAATTTTCTGTCATTGCTTTCTCCCTAAACACATGTTTAGCCCTAGGAATGTAGCACTTACAATGCAGGGTCTGTGGGAGACAGAGTTTGTTCTAATTATGGCAGCTCTATAGGAAATGTGTCAGTCATGCACCTAGAGAGAATAATTGTCTAATCTAATCTACAGTATCTATTCATTTTACCAATTTGGCAGAGATTTATAAAAATAAATATAGAAGACAACATTAAATGAATTAACAAATGCAAGCCTTTGTTTTTTGTATATATATTTCTGGACCATATCAACTTCTACCATTTCCAGCCTATGACACTACTCTGGATGACATGCAGAATTTTGTAGTAACCTGAATAAGCTTTAGTTAATTGCTTACATCTGCAAAATGTAAGTAAATGTTTATATAGTGCTTAGGATGTCTATTCTACAAACTTCACCTATATTATGTTGTTCTCATAATAATAACCCTTTGCAATAGGGTGCTATTATTACCCTATTTTGCAGATGAGAAAAACTGAGGGCATAAATACTATTTAACTTGCCCTAGGTCACACAGCTATTAAGAAACAGATGAAAATTCAAATAGAAGAAGTCTTATTCCAGAGTCCATCCACTTTACCTTAACCTATGTTTTCAAGTTTGATGTTATCTTTATACGAAGATTATTTCACCCATTTTTGTCTGGCTAACTCATTTTCAAAACTTGTGCCTGACTCCAATCACTGGGAAGTTGTCCTTTATCCCTCTAAGACTCTCATCTCCCTGCAATTCTTGGCTAGATTAGGGACCAGTACTCTGCTCTCCAGGCAGCTTGGATGTACTACTACTGCCATGGGGTCCATGTTGTATGGGATTGCTACCACTAGACTGCAGTCTTGAATATTCATTCATTTCTATAACCCATCATCATGCCTGGTGTATGGTGCATGGAAGGTTTTAAGTATTTATTGAACGAATCAATATGATAAATAGGTGATGGAAACATCTGTATGAAGATTGCAATTATCTTTTTTCAAGTTGGTGAGTGATTTTTGAAATTCAGTTAAAATCAACATTAGGTGTTTGTTTTTAAATTGGTGAAGCTCAGACTTTCAACCACCAGACATAGAAACCAAATGAAGGATTCTGTTGGCACACAGGGAACTCTCAGTGTTCAACGAGAGCACTATTTTTCAGCTATTATATGTGTTTCCAATGTTAATCCAGAAAGTGTCAAATTTTTATATCTCTTTCTCTAAAAGGACAGCTCCTCCTGGGATCTAAAGGATGCACTCTTTAGTTTTTAGGGAACAAAAGAATATAAATGAAATAAACACAGGTGATTGTGACTTTATTATGTTTGAGGAGAGGACTTGAGAGATGTTCTTTTTTTCCCAGGCACTGAGTGATTCAAATTCAAAATCCTTAAAGGAATTCCGATTTCAAGCTTGAAATTTCCTGTGTGTGAACTCCGATGGCAGAAGTTGGGGTTATGGTTTTAGACAACATGACATGAAGTCAATAGCGTGTTTTAAAACCCATGCTGATGTCAATGGCTTCTTTAATGTAGGCAGGGACTCCTGAGTGAGTTGCTATAGAAGAACCTGTTCTCCCATGGCATCTCCTTCAATGTCTCCTTCTCAAGTTTCTTCTCTTTGGTTCTCTGCTGAGAAGAGAAAATCCACAGGTCCAGCAGACCAGCCTGGAGGCTTCTACTACTTTCATTGTGCAAGTGCCTCTGAGAGTCAAAGTCTGCAGAGATTGAGTCTGCATCCTAGTTAAACAGTCTTCAGAAAGCCTCCCCTTATGTTCCTCTTCCTCTTCTTCCTCATTCTTCAGCAAACCTATTAATCCTACAAAAATTGTGGGCTTTTCATATAGTTAGAATCACACATGCATCTCATTAGACTGTTTTGAGGATAAGAAAAAACAAAAGTATTTAAGTGCCTGGCACAGTGTGGCATATGCACAATTGCCAACATTAATTTTGTAAATATGGAACCACCAACCTGAGTTGATACAGGTGGAGTAGTCAACATATTAAGGTATGTTGAATTTTTTTTCTATTTTTGAATAAATGTGGTCTGAAATATTATTTCTACTAGAAGCAGTGAGATGGAGCTGAGGGAAAACCGACTTAACATGCACCAAGTGGGCTACAGAGCATCACCTCTACACTTCACATTCTGTCAGACCAAGGAAAACCAGTTGTATCCATCATAACATCAAGAAAATGTTCCTTCCTTCTTCAGGTTAATCTCGAAAGAGTTTTGATCAACTGCAAGGGAATACTTTTTCTTCTTTATAGGATTTAAAATACTTTATACCCTGAGAAGGCATAAGAGATACTGTGTGAAAGATAAGAAGTATGCGGAACGGGGACAGAAGAGCTGGGAGATTAGCAAAGGAGGAGACCTTCAGAGTTCATGATAACAGGTTAATCTCATGGTTCAACCTCTTAGCAGAGAGCTTCATTCTCTGTTCACCCCATCTTCATTCAGTAGCTTCATTCTCTGTTCACCCCATCTTTATTCCCTCCCTTTCCATAAACTTTTTTACTATTTTTGAGCTTGAAAAATTGCTGTAGCAATTATCCATGTGATGGCTGTTTTTGTACAGATTAGGTTACTCAGGAAAATCTACCATCACAGACCATGGATAAAAGCCATTAGCCTCCTGTGCCTGCTTCTGTCCTCCTTCACTGCTCTCAGTCTCACCATGCTACCTGTCCCTTGGAAGTTCCACTGGAACTTCTCTAAGATTCTTCCACCATCAGATTTCACCAATTACCTGTACCCCTTCTGTTGTGTAAAATTTAATCACTTTCATGTTAATAAAAAAGAAAGAAGGAAGGAAGGAATGAGATGTAGGGAGGCAAAGCTCCTTTGTCATTAGCATCTTTTCACATGCTACTTTTTAATGGTTGGTTCTCTTCTTCACGTTTTTTGGGGGGTACTGGGGATTGAACTTTGGGGCACTCGACCACTGAGCCACATCCCCAGCTCTATTTTGTATTTCATTTAGAGACAGGGTCTCACTGAGTTGCTTAGTGCCTCACTTTTGCTGAGGTTGGCTTTGAACTCTGAATCCTCCTGCCTCAGCCTCCTGAGCCACTGGGATTACAGGCATGAGCCACCGTGCCCAGCTCCTCTTCACATTTCTTAAAGCATTCTATAATTGGTTTCTACATACAGTTCCTCTTATTCCACTCATTGCTTTCTACATACAGTTCCTCTTATTCCACTGCATTGAATGAGTGGAATAAGAGGAACTCAATATCAATTCGATTCATTTCAGAAAATGGATCTTGCTAAAGACCTACAACTATGATTTAAACTCAAAGTAATTTTTTCATCTTCATCTTATTCAACATTTCTCTTTCCCACTTATCTCTATAATTTTGGATTTCTTCAGAAATGAGCCCTAATCCATTTTAATTCCTATTCTGAGCTCTTAGAAAGCATCTATTAGAGTTTTAAAAATAAGTTACATGCTAATAGACACCAATTCAAGCCTCATTTTCCTGATCTTCAGAAACACAAAAATATGATTGTCCTCTGCTCAATAGTGCCAGTGGGATGTTTCCAAAGCACATCAAGCTCAGTATCACATACAAAACTTATGTTGTCCTCACACTGGAAACCTCTTCCACAGGTCCAGGGTCTGGGAAGACATCCCCAGATATTATGAGTCTCCCCCAAAGCTTTCCCATACCAGGCCCTGAAAATTTAAGTGTCCTAATCTGCTTTCCAACGTGTCCTTTTCTCACCTTACACTGCCATCATTCTTGTCCAGGCCATAATCACTTCTTCTTGCTGTAGGAGAGTTCTAACTAGTCTCTTCTCTTGTCATGTTCACTGTGTTTTCCATTTTACTGTGAGAAAAAGTTTCCAAATGTGTTTGTAAGTCCTCTATGTGGGTTCTTCAAGTATACCTTATTCACTCTGTGTTTGTCTACCCTTTGCCTGGGAAGACCAAACATTTCTAGAAGGTCAAAGTTACCCACATGAACATGTTAATTAATTAGTCCCTTTTCCAATGATATTTCTTTTTCTATTCAAAATGGGCTATGAAATGTATATGACATAAAGGGTTTTCCCATTTAGTACACACAAAAATTGTTAGATTTTTTTTCCTAAGCTGGAATCAGTTTCCAATGTGTTTAAAAGGTTTACATGGTTTTGGTTTTCTTTTTTCTTTCTTTTTTTTTTGGCTCCTGTAACTTATGTACTACACCAAATGAGTTTAAGCTCTTTTATAGTTATTTATTTAACCTTAAAATACAAAATTTATTTTCTAATTTCAATGAGAAATTACATATCTACTATTAAAAACAAAATCTATATTCTACTAGGGTCCAAAAAGCAGGTAGGCCAATCTTCCCCATGCTCAATATACCTGGAAATTATCTTGAGTGATTGAGACAGAATTTGAGTGATTCATTCATTTATTCTTCAACTATGAGCTTACTGAATCCCATGGCATCCTGATAGAATAGTATGGGGAAAATAATGGAAAACAAAAAGGCAAAAATCAGATAAAAAAGAATATGACATGGATTCCATACATAATCTGGTAGGGGGAGAAAATCATAACAAAAAATACATTCCTATGTTATATAGAGAGCATGCTTAGTTCACAGACTATTTCAAGGAAAGGGAACAATCATCTTTATTCAATGCTATTGATGGATCCAGTAAGATGAGCATTAAAAATAAAACTAACATTATTGGAATGATGTGAAGAAAAGTCTAGATGGGATTCAAAAGAAGAAACAGAGAACATATACACATTTTTGCAAATGATTTGCTGTAAAAGGGATAAGAGAAATGAGAGGCAGAAAGATGAGGATATAACATCAAAAAAGTTATGTGTTAGTTTAACAAAAAAATTGTTGATGGAAATTATGAACTAATGAGGAAAATTTGTGATGAAAGAAAGAGAGAGCATTTCTATATATTTGCATAGGTCAGAACAAGCTGTGGCCAGGTATACCCTAAACATTTTGGAACAAAGCCATAGCAGTTGTGTTTCCATGAAGAACTGAAACAAACTTAAAACATAGCAAAGAAACCTAGATCTCTCCTGTCTCCATTAATGGAATCAAGCACCCCACCCTACATCTTAGGAAGGAGTAAATAAATTTTAAAAAGACCCTGTATGTATTAAGTTTACACACTGAGTAAGTTTCAAATCTCTCCCACTTCTTTTCTGCTCCCTCCCAAGTCCATGCCGCTTCAATTAGAATAAAAATCCAGAAAGCAGTTAAAGGACTCTTAATGTGTATTTTCTGCAAAATGATGATGATATTTGGCTCTGTATATTGTCTCACACAATCTTCCCAGTTCCTTTTGTTTGTTTTTTGGTACCGTGGGTTGAACACAATGGGATTATAACACTGAACTACATCCCTCTCCCTTTTAAGTTTGTTTGTTTGTTTGATTTTTTTGTTTTTTGCTTTTTGTTTTTGTTTTGAGACAGGGTCTCACTAAGTTACCCAGGCTGGCTTCAAACTTGTGATCCTTCTGCCTCAGCTTCCCAAGTGCTTGGGATTACAGATATGCACCACAGTGCTCAGCTCCTACCTTCCCTTTGGAGCAGATATACTAACCCATTTTTTTTTAATGCACTTAGTAGTTAAATAAAATTCTCAACTCTAAAAAGCAAATCAAAATATTAGAGCCCTTGGCTATCTCTTGTGATTTAACTGTATGCTATTTCAGGAATTCTAAGGTGATGATAGAGTAATGTTGGCTAGTTTTAAATAAAGTAAACCAATTCCTGGAACAAGACCCTTTTAAACTTATCTAAAACAACAGTGGTGCTGCCCAGATAATCTAATCTCTTCCACTTTAAAAGAGGTGATAGCTAGCAGGGGACTTTGTCCCATTTCACATTTCTAGGCACAATCCTGGTCATGTCTCTGTCTTTCTCGATTTCAGACATCCATATCTCCACTGATCCTTCCAGTGTGGTTTGTGTTCTTCCAATCCTATGTTCCCTCCCTACAGGCCTGGTCCGGGATCTCTAACCTACTTTTTGTCTGCTTTGCTCAGTGTTCTGATGAGCTGTGGCTCCTAAAGGCCTGGGATAATTTCAAGCCTACACCCTTATAATACTAATAGATTCTATTTCTATGGTACCCCGCATGTGCACAGTAGAAAATTATTTTAATAAATAGCAATTGAAACATTAAGCAATCACTTGGCAAGAAAACATTACATCCTGAAATTATAGATGAGAAATTTGGGACAATGAAAAGTTTGAGTAACTTTCTGAAAACATGGAAGATTCTGGATTTAAAATCTCTTCTAACATCAACGTTTTAGCCCCACTAACCTGACCATTATTTAGTTTTTGTGTAACTGAACCCACCAAGGTTCTCTCTTAATTATTCAAAGCCAATTTATAACTCTTGACCTAGCCCAGTCTCAGCTCCTCTGGGGAGATTCCCTGTGAATCTGAGCCACATTCTAATGTTGGACCTGCCAGTTGTTCTGTCTTATGTGAGCCTAACAGTAAGAAAAGGGAGTATAATTGCCTTCCAAGAACTTCAGGGTGAGGACAAATTTTGTGTGGACTGGAGGATAAGGGAAAAAATTCTCCTGAATGAGAAGAATGCAAGTTTATGGAGCAGCATGGCTTAGAGGTGAATGCTCTGGCTGTGATGAGGGCACTCAGGCTGTAACCCCAGATCAGACACTTCCTAACTTAACGTATCTCAGTTCTTTCATCTATATAATGAGGATAACCTCAATAAGTAGTTCATACAAGCACAATGAGGATTCAATAAATTAAAGTATTTAAAACAGTGCATGGCACCTTTGTGAAGCTATGTTGTTATTATCATTTACAGTTTCTTGTTATTATTATTTATACTCTCTTCTTATTATTTATACTTTTTTGAATGTGAGATTGTGCTGGGCACTACCACCCATATACCAGGAACAGCCTTCCCCTTCACCATTCTTGGAAGCAGAGTTGGTTTCCTGGTCATAGAAATATTCTCAACTGAATCATATGCTACATAGTGTGCCATTTCTCTGGTAAAACAAATGCACAATGTCATTGCCATTTAGAAAAGCAATGAATTTTCAAATATTGCCCCACTTTCTATAATGACTTTTGTCCAGATTTTATGCATTTTTAGCAGTTACTTTCATACTGTGCTATTGCTTCTTCAGATTTTTACATTGAGTTAGATTGCTGGACTAGTGCAGGATGACTGTTCATCACTATCTTAATCATGGCATCACATTTCTTCTGACTACTTCCCAATTTGTCTACATGGCTCTTAAAATGAAAGTGGAATTTCTCTCTCATTAGAGGAGGACATACCATATTCCCATTCCACAGCCTGATGGCTTTATATCTGCATCTCCAAATAACTTTGGCCTTTTCAGACTCAATATTTCATGTTTGACTGATTGCAAGATCATCCCATAAACTGTCCACCTTGCTATAACAAAGATCTTTGACAATATCACTTTCTGCATTGTATTCTTCTCGACTGTCTACATGCCAGATGTGCAAGTTTGCTTTTTCCCCAAATGGAATCTCATTTTGTCATGTTCAGCTTCTACTTAAAGTGACATCTGATGGAGATAGTAATAAGTGGCTCCTAATACTTGATTAGTTTATCTCCTTGCATCAGATCAAGCAATTTAGGGCTTAAAAGAAATAATAATTTCCAAAGATAAGCATTTTTCTCTCTTTTCCCTAAAAAATGTGTAGTGTCATGTTTTATAAAATGATGCAACTTTTTAAAATGCATATTGCAAATCTGACCCAATTACAGAAATAGGAGGCTCCTGTCATTCACTTACCAGTTTGTTTTACCAAGTACCCAGTTTGAAAAGCATACACTGGTATCTGATTTCTATTTTGTTCGAGAAAAAGAACTTGCCTTGGATAGCTGTGGACATCTTGTTATATCCCATTCCCAAATCTGTCAAACATTTAATGATGGCTAGAACACAAAACAATATTTTACTTGTCCATAAGCAACAAGGTCCAAGTGTAAAAATAGCTACTTTTTTTTCTAAATGTTTATATGGTAAGGGAACAAGCTCCATTATATAGTTAGGCTCTTAGACAATCATGATGAATTGTTTGAGTATCTTCATGTCTTCATGTTCCATATACCTAATCAGTAAGAGTCAATATGAATGATTGTTATACTATTAAAATACTTCTAAAAAAAAAAAAAAGCTCAGTGGAAGTCAACCCTGATGAGACTACATCTCTCAATATAATCCAAGTGTCAAGAAACACTTTCAATATTAAGAGTTGACTCTCATGATCTGAAAACCAGTTATCTTGTCAATTGAAGGTTTTGAGGATTTTAGACAATCACGATTTAAAATTAGTGTCATGGTAAAATTGAAACAAATGTTCTACATGAACTTTTTATTGAATAAAAAAGAGAACATTATCAGACTGAAAAATTATTTTGAGGAAAATATTCATTTATTATCATAAAATTAAATTATTTTATCAAATAAGCATCATGATTGTCCTGCTGCTCCAGCAGGAGTAGATGTAGGGAGCAGGCTTAACTTCTTCTGGTAACTTTTGCTAGTCCTTTCTTGTCTTTCTCATCTCCTTCCTCTTCAACTTTGGAGTGTATTAGGGCTCAGATCTATTTTGGAGATTTTTCTCCTTTGTCATTAACTACCTTAGCGATTTAGTGCAGTATTATGATTTTAAGTACTATGTATATATTCCAAAATTTATATACATATAAAAAAAGCTACCCTGAACTCTCCCTGTGCATTGACTACATACAACTGACAACTTAACATCTCCACTTAGATTGACAACAGGCACCTCACATTTAATATTCCCAAAATTAGCTCCAGAACTCCTTCCAGGAACCTGCTTTTCAGTCTTCACAGTTGATCTCAGTAATGCCAACCCCAACCTGCCAGTTGCTCAGACAAGTACTCTTGCCAGATCTTTCATCACCTAGTTCAAGAGCACATCCTGCTGGCTCTACATTCACCATGTATCTGTAACCCGAGTGCTTCTTGCTACCTCCGTCCATGTGACTCTGATCCATGGCACCATCATCTCTCACCAGGAATATCCCAGGAGCATCCCACTGGTTTTCCTACTTCCTGCATTGCTTTGTTTCAATCTGTTCTCAAATCAATCAATCTTATCAGGTTTTTCCTCCACCAAAAACTCTCTAACAACTTTTTTTTGGTCTCAATTAATATACAGCTGTTTTATAAGGGAGCAAATTCTTTATTTTCCCCTTTTTAAGTTTTAATTTTAAAATCTTTTGATCGACACTTATTTGTACATATCTATGAAGCACAGTGTTATGTTTTGATTCATGTATAGTTTGGCTAATAATCAAATAAGGATAATTAGTATAACTATCACCTTAAACTTTTATCATTTCTTTGAAGTGAATACATTAAAAATTATTTCTTACCATCTTGAGGTATATCGTATGTTATTGTTAACTATATACTGTGTCACAGTATTCAATATACTGAGAAACAACACATCAGAGCTTAATCATCCTATTGATCAATGTCTCCTCAAAACTTACCCTCTCAACACGCACCCCAGTACTGGTAACTGTCATTCTACTCTCAATTTCTATAAGATCTACTTTTTCAAGTTTCACACATGAGTGAGATCATGCAGTACTTGTTTCTCTGGGCCTGGCTTATTTCATTTAACATAATGATCTTTAGATTCAACCATTTTGTCAAAAATGAGGATTCCATCCTTTTATGACTACATAATATTCCACCATGTATATACATTTCATCCATGGGTGAGTGAGTGGGCAATTCCACATGTTGGCTTTTGTGAGGGGTGCTACAATAAGCAATGGGACACTGATTTCTCTTCAACATGCTGATTTTACTTTCATTGGGTATATATGCAGCATTATGGTTGCTGGATAGCATGGCAGTTCTATTTTTAGTTTTTTTCTTCTGTTTTTAGGAAACTCCACACTGCCTTATTATTTTTTATACCATTTTATACTATTAACAGCCCATAAAGCCTCACATGATTCTATTATTAAATTGTTATTTCTTCCTACTCAGTGTTTCTGCAGATATCCAAAGACTCACACCCTCCACATCTTTAGGTATTTATTCCAATTTACCTGCTTAGGGACTATTCTGTTTAATATTTTAACTCCTCATACATACAGCCCATTAGGATCTAGCTGTTAGCCTGCATGGGTCCATTTCATATCCCTTGCAGTTTCAACAATGTCTGGTATACAAAGAAACTTAAAAATATGTATTGAAATCAGGCCTGTTATTCCATCTCCTTGGGAGGCTCAGGCTAGAGCACCACAAGTTTGATTCCAACCTGGAAAACACAGCAAGAACCCTATTTAAAAAAAAAAAAAAAGATAAAGGAAGAAAGAAACACTTATCAAAGGAAGTGAAAATTCAAATATTTCAATCCCAATTTGTTTTTATAATCACTTAAAAACTTACTATGAAATACTGGTTTTGGGACTAGTTATTGTATTCCATCTACATTAAATGTAAAAAACACTTTTTAAAACATAAAAGGAAAATTAGCCTGATAAAAATATTTCATAATATAATACATTTCCATGCTTCTAATTCAGTGCATCATCTCTTTTATATTCTGGTATAAAATGGTCTTAAGGATCTAACCCGTCAAAGATATTTTTATGGTTTGCATGTGAGGTGTCCCCCAGAAGCTCATGTATGAGACAAATCAAGAAGGTTCAGAGAAAAAAAGGATTGGGTTGTGAGAATCTTAACCCAATCAGTGAATTAATCTCCTGTCAGGGATTGACTGAGTGATGACTGAAGTGGTTGTGGACCTGGGGTGTGGCTTTGGGTATATACTTGTATCTGGAACATGGAGACCTCTCTCTCTGCTTCCTGATCACCTTGTGAGCTGCTCCCTTCTGCCACGCTCTTTTGCCATGATATCCTGCCTCACCTTGAGCCCCAAGGAATGGATCTGGCCTTCTGTGGACTAAGACCTCTGAAACTTTGAGCCCCTAAATAAACCTTTCCTCCTTTACAGTTGTTCTGGTTGGGTCCCTTAGTCACAGCAGCAAAAAAAAAAAAGCTGAGTAAAACAGATATATCTAAGGAGGGAAGATTAATGGTAAAGGAAGAAAAGGGTTTGAATGGCCCAGAGTTCCTCAGTTCCAGCCCTGTGTCACTAACGTGGTTTGCCCTCTTGAGAGCTGGTGAAGTTGTAGTACAGCCAGGGCATAGAGGCATCATGGGGGACTGGGATCACCTCAAAATAATCCTTATTTATTTATTTATTTATTTTTACTCATTTTTTGTTGTGTTTTTCTTTCACATAACAGGAAATCTGGACTAGACCTTTCCTGGGCTTAATTCACTAGTTTAGTGATAATACAAAATACATTTCTAATGTATTTTTATCTTTCTGTGACAGGTATACAATGGCTGCTAAAGCTATGGGTTGATGTTCAATTGGAAAAGAAGGATAAAAAGAAAGGTACAGCCAGTAATTCATTCATAGATGAGGCTGATGTTTATGATGTAGTGTTTCTCTGCAGAAACCAAGTACAAAACTCATGCAATGCGAAGATTATTCAACCTTATGTGTATCAGGAAGAGTTCATTTTTCCCATATCCATACAAAGACTAATATTTGCTTCTGTCTTGGTAAGAAAAGAAAATCAGATCAATCCAAGTATATAACACTTTAAGTCAAATGAGACATGATTTTTATTTAAGCTACTTTTTAAAAAATAAAGTTTAGTGATTTATAGAACTGTACAATTATTTCGCTTGCTCATATTTTTGTTTCCTTTCTATTTTTTTTTTTACTTTTTTCCTTTCTCAGGTCCACTGGATAGAAAACTATAATGTCTCTTTTGGCCATCATATATACATCTTTAGTATGCAGAAAATATAAGAAATATTTTAAACAAAACTAAGAGAAATAAAACCTAAAATAAGACATTAATCCACACTTTCAGGCCTGTCTTTAAGCAAACATTTTCTATCTACCTGTTTCATATATAGCAGTATTTTGTTATGTCAGCTACTTATTTTTCCATATATTATGGGTTCTACTTGTATAAGGTTGTATGTCCTACATTAATTGCAGTCTTCAGCATAGATCATCATCTACTATGAAATGGTCACTCAAGTACTTGTTGATGAACTAATTCCTGGCTATGTCTTCCAAAATGACAGTCCTGCATAACATAAACCAGTCATTGATTTTATTCCTGGCTTATGCCCATCACCATGTCAGAATCTTTAATTATTGTTATCTGCACATTTACTTGTAGACCATTTGCAATAATTCTCAGATGAAAGTATTAGAATGCTCATTGAATAATGACATATATTTTTTTTGGTGTGTTCTTTCACATAACATTCACATAAATAGGCAACTTCTGGATTTTATTCACTAGTTCAATGACACCAGGTTTAGCATTTCTGAAAGTTTCTTTGTCCTTCTGTAGCAAGTATAAAATGGCTGGTAAGATTACAGCCAACAAGTTCATGTTCCAGGCAAAAAGAAGGAGAAAACAGAAGGATACAACCAGTAATTCATTCAGTCCCTTACAAAAAAGTTAAAGGTTTCCAGGAAGTGCTTCAGATGCCTGCATGCTTCTGAGGAAGGTGAGCAAGTGACAATGAGGTTAGAAACATATTATCTTAGTTGCTTAGCATCTGCCACAAGCACAATCATGGACATCATCTGCATCTCTCAATTTCTCTAACCATAAACTAGGCATAAGACTAAGAAATTATGTCAGGGGAAATTGAACTTATAAAGTATTTGGGATCAAGATAAAATAACAAAACATTCATTAACTAGAAAAACAGGGGAATGGATTCTCAGATAAATAAATATAAAGTAATACTCAGTGAATCACAGAATGGAAATGTAAGCCTACTCTTGTTGAGCATGTACTAATGCAAAGAGAACAAAAAGGAGTATAGTGCTTACCTTTATTCTTTTCTCCCAATCTCAAGGCAATTTATGCCCAATGAAGCAGCAAGCAATCACATAAAAGACAAATATATCCGTACTCTTGCTCACAGAAAGTGTAAAATTGTTCTACATGTTTTGGGAAAGGGACAACTAAGTTATTTTGGAAAACAATCTGAAGTGTTTGGAAATCAAAATGTTAAATAATTCTAAATCATTTAAATGTAAGTTTGAGATTGTTTTCATAATAGATTAGCTACCTTTCAAACAAATACTAATTGTATTAACAAACTTTAAATGCCGTATTATATGTATATATTTGTTACAAGTTAAATACATTTATAAAGGTCTTTTTTGGTATTATTTTAGAAATATCAAAAATATAGATTAAATGTCTTAGTTAATACAGATAGTATGCATTTTGATCTTAATCTACACATTTGAAAATTTAGACAGAAGCTATAATAAAGTACACACTTGTATTATTTTGACAAAATAAGTATAAAATCTTGTCTGAATTTAACACACATAATGAAACAAATAACTTTTAGTCACCTTAAATGCCAGAACCCATATCCAAAAGGTTTCCTGTCATGTTTGAATATTTATTAAGCATTCTTCTGTGACAGCATATCTTATTAACTACACATAAGACTCTGTATTTTAAAAATTACAACTCAAATATTTTACTAATTCACAAATATATCATCTCCTTAAGTCACAATTAATAAAGAAAAAAATCTTGATACAATAGATTACCTTGACAAGTCTCATATTTTAAAAAAATAATAATAACAGCTATGCCATTTTATACTTCTATTTCAAATAAATAGTTCTCTGTCCTTCATTAGGATTAGTGAGAAATTGATATTTTTTATACTGAAATGATGATAAGAATTGTAATTACCTTTTTATTTCAACAAATGTAATTTATTCAGTTTTACCAATATTTAAGTTGTCTAATTTTAGCCTGTATGTGAATAGATTTAGGAATTGGAGCCAAAATTTAATTTTTATAATCCTAGATGATCACTAGGTGGCACTGTTGTCACAATGAAACTGCTGAATACTCAGGCTGTTTTCAGGTTCTAGAAATAGCAGAATCCTCTGAAGCTCTTGTTTAAGACCTCTCTGTGTATTACTTTCACTTTTCCGCTGTGATTAAAATATATCTGTAACAAATATAAAATAGATTAAAATTCATTGTCAACATCTGCTGTTCACTATGAGGTGTGAACCATAACTTTTAAAGGATGTGTTCTGCAAATTCTAGAGTTAAAAAAAAATGAAAAGGGAATAGTAGCTATTATGAATAAAACTCCTATTCTTTTTGTTCAAAATCTCTATTGTTTTAGTTTAAAGTAACCATACTATACAAATACTTTGAAATCCTTTCTGGAAAAGATTGACTGAAGTTTTTGGGTAACAATTACTGACCAAGTCTCTTTTCCTTTTAAATGATAGAAGAAATAATTCCAGACAATAGTAGTCTACAGTAAAAATAAAGGGAGAAAATCTTTAAAAATCAGTTAATATGTTTGTATCTCTGTGGAAACAGGAAAATAGGGATACAGGAAAAAAAAGAAACATTTCTGTATAAGGAAAAATGCTTAATTCTAAAAAGATATTTGAAAATGTCAGGTGAAGAGGTAAGGAAAAAAAAATGGAGATAGGATGTGATTCTGATGGGACCAACAGGTCACTGCAGCAGGTCTACCAAATATCAGATTGAAGATGAGCTTTGCCCTGCTTAATCTGAGCTTAAGTTAGATATATGTATGTAGAAATGAAAGGGAAAGTTTGCTGAACTCTGAAAAACTGGGAAGCTCATCTGCTGATAAGTGGTATTAGGTTTTAGCTTTTTGCCCAAAGCTGCAGGTTAGTCCAATGGGTAAGAGCACAGGTTCTAAGTTTGAGTGCCTATATTTGAAATCTGGCACAGGAGAATATTAATTAAACTTCTAAATTTTGATTTTGTAGTCTAAAAATTGGAGTAATTATATTACCTTGAATCGATTTGTGATTCAAGTTTAAAATCTATGTAAGGCCTATGATATTGGGTCTGTTGATAGTTGAAGGTATGGTGGAACAGATGCTTGTGGAAAATTGTTATTGCTGGCACCGTCCTGGAACTGCACAACTAGTGCCAAATCCCTGTTGACATGTTGCTTGAAGCCATCAGCAATCTGATCCAAAAGGGGATAGGTGCATACTTTGGATCAGGATTGTACTCCAAAGCCCCATGTGTTAACAGCTTGGTCCTCAACATGGTACTATTAGAAGGTAGTGGGAATTTGAGAGGCGGGGCCTAATGGGAGATTTTAGATTATTGAGTGTGTGTGCTTAGTGAAGATTGCTGGAAGCCAGTCTTTCTCTCTTCTGTTTGCTTCCAAAGCTGCCATGAGGTGAGCAGCTGGCTCTGCCACATGTTGCCTCATCACAGGTCTAAAAGCAATGGGGTGACATGATCATGGACTGACACCTCTCAAATTGTGAGCTAAAATACACATTTCCACTTTATAAGTTGATTATTTCAGGTATTTGTTAAAGTAATAGAAAGCTGACCAGCATACAGTGTTATTCCTGGAGTGGACCTGTGGTTCAGGGGCCTCAGGGAATTTGATTCCTCCAAATTTGGTTTGTACTATAGAGCACCCTCAACGCACTGCAGAGCCTTGGAAAATGTACATAAATTCTCTGAATCTCAATTTTCTAGTGTACAAACTAGAAATAAAAAGAGTTAACCTCACCTTAAAGGAGGTAATGCGAGGACATCAATTTATTGCTACAATGAATGCAATAGGAAGACCTCAGTGTATATTAGGTGTAATGGTTTCAATATTTGATGTCCCCAAAAAGCTCATGTTTAAAACAATGCAGGAGAGTTTAGAGGTGAAAGGGTCAGGTTATGAAAGTTTTAACTTATTCGTCCCTAGTCGGGATTCAGTAAGTGGTAATAGGTAGGCAGGTAGGGTATAGCTGGAATAGGTGGGTCATCAGAGTGTAACTTAGAGGTGTATATATTTTCCATGGTGAAGGAAGTCTCTCTCTGCTTCCTGGTGTCATGTCCCCAGCTGCTTTTCTATGCCTTATACTTCCACCATGATAGTTTTCCTCACCTAAGGCCCTAAGTAATGGAGTTGGCAATATAAGGACTGAGACCTATGAAACTGTGAGCCTCCAAATAAACATTTCCTCCTTATAATTGTTCCTGTCACGTCTTTTGGGAGTAGAAAAAAAAACTGACTAAAATATTAGATATTAGTACCACTACTACCATTACTTCTATTACTAACAGACAATATATCCTAAGTCCTCAGTGTGTGAGGGTTTATTCCCTTCAACTTATTAAATTACTTAATGACTTAAATAATATATTTCTATGCTGAACTCATCACTAACTCTAGAAGAAAATGATTTTTTAATATCAAAGGAATTTAGAAAAATGGCAACATCCCTAGGCTACACCCAAAACACATGGATTTAAAGTGTAGGAATAATGAGATATGGAAATCAAAATATACCACTGTAATTTGCCAACCAGATGATACAAACAGCAAATGCTTTAATTTTACCAAATTAAAATTCTCATCTTGCTGGGGATGTGGCTCAAGCGGTAGCACACTCGCCTGGCATGCGTGCGGCCTGGGTTCCATCCTCAGCACCTCATACAAACAAAGATGTTGTGTCCGCCAAAAACTAAAAAAAAAATATTAAAAATTCTCTCTCTCTCTCTCTCTCTCTCTCTCTCTCTCTCTCTCTTTAAAAAAATTTCTCATCTTCATAAAACATATATATCTAATTGGAAGAGAATCTAAATTGTGATTTTAAAATGTATACAAGCATACTGTTTTATTAAACATGCCCAACTTTAAGTGATCATAACTGCAGTAAATGATGAAATACCTGATCTAAGTTGCACTAATGCTTCTCCTAATTCTTTTGGGATAACTTGGTAACTTTTAGAAAATCCTGGAGTGTCAAAAGGATAAGAAGGCTCGATTAGATTGTAAACTACATGGTGATAAATACTGGTTTCATATTCCCAGCATTGATTTCAGTAACAGCATGTGGCAAATATTAAGTAATCTTTCTTAAGAAAGAACAAATGAATAAACAAAGTTCAAATATTCTGACAGTTGAATCATAATAAAACAGCTGCTTAAAGCTTCTTTCTGGCATTGGCAATCAAAATCACTTCTCATGTCTTGGGTGGCAGCTCTGTAACCTGTGGGTCTTTGTTGACATTTGAATACTGAACAAATGGACAAAGGATAAGTCAGCCTGATTCATAGCTGACTGTGCTGCTTTACCTTTCCATGAAAAAGGACAAGCTCCTTGCTCTTGACACTTTAGAATTTGCTAAAAATTACCAACTGTCTCAAAAGAATTGGGAAAAGCATTAGAGTAGTTTAGATCAAGTATTTCATTATTGACTGCTAACTTCTACTGTTCTGATTAGTATATTTAAACTAATGCTTAATCCTGTTTTTTAGTCTAGCAGAAACTGGTTTTCATCAATACATTTTTTTTTTCAAAAGAGAGAGTGAGAGAGGGGGACAGAGAGAGAGAGAGAGAGAATTTTAACATTATTTTTTCTTAGACACAACATCTTTGTTGGTATGTGGTGCTGCTGAGGATCGAACCCGGGCCGCACGCATGCTAGGGGAGCGCGCTACCGCTTGAGCCACATCCCCAGCCCTCATCAATACATTTTTAACTTAAATAAATAATAATTTTTATAAATCACTTACTCCTTGCCCTTAAGAAAGCAGGTTAAGATACTGTGCAACCATATAAAATTTAAGAACAATAATAGATAACTTTGAGTGAGATGTTCTATGCTGCAGGCACTATGCTGACCTCCTCATATTTATGCAATGGTTAAGATATCCTGAAAGCTGGACAGTTCTACAAATAACACTGAGTGTCACAGAGTAACTTCTTCATGATCGCACAGTTAATTAATCTGGGAGCTAGAATGTAAATCCAAATATTTCTGGCTTCATGTCTGTAGTTTCTAAACATTTCTACTGTCACTAAAAGAGTTTGCTGAGAGCCATGATTTCTCTATAAGAGAATAATTATTTAAGGTAACTAAGTTGTAATTGTGTTATTTGCATGCCAGTTTTGGATGGCACAGCTAATTGACAAAACACAAAGCAATTTCTGGGAAAAAGTACTGTTCTGTGGGACAAGAAGTTAAGTTTACAAAAAGGTTATAAAGAAAGGTTCACACAAATAAGTGGCACCATTTTTTTTTACATAAATTCATTAGATATCTACTGTGTGCTGGATACCAAGAGATTTCCCCAGAAAATAAAGTAGTAGATAGATGGATAGATAGATAGATAGATAGATAGATAGATAGATAAATAAATAAATAAATAAATAAATAAATAAATAAATAAATAAATAAATAAAACAAGTGGTGAGGCAGATCTTACAGATGAATGAGAGGCCATGGTCCCATAAACTTAAGAAGAAGAGGCTTCACAGGTGCTCTGTCTACGTTAAGCATGAACATGTGGGTCTTGCTACTTCAAAGCAACAAGAATGGAAAATAACTAGGCCTAGTGAAATAAAGAATTGAACAATGAGATGAGAATAAAATAATGCCACCAGAGGAAAAAATTAATCAAAGTGAATGAGGTAGGTTATATTATTTTGACTCCAACTCCCACAGCATGTGTCTAAGCAGCCCGAATGCTTTCCTCTCATACATTCTCTGTTCTACTTGTCCTTTATCAGCTTCATCGGTCAGGAAAGTAAGTGGTTGTTGTATCAATATATTTCTTATATTAAGACCATCTGCCAGCTCAATTACTCCAGTACATTCTCACAGTATGAGATTTCTCAGAGGAGTAATTCTATTGTAACACTGCAGAAATTATATAAATGTCCTAGGAGACCGAGAGGAAAGAAATATTCAGAATGACAGTCATTTATATTGTAAAGAGGTCTGAAATGTATTGTTGTATTGCTGTTGTTGTTTTTCTCATAAACTTCAGAACCTTATTTTGATTTTGACATCTTAAAACTATATATTGTACTTTGTTTATTGAATCTTGATGAGACAATAAGTTCACATGTTAAAACTGAAAAGTCACAACAATGTATGAAGCATTTAAAGGTAGTACTATTTAATGAAACATAGATAGAATCCAGCTTTCTTTCTCTTTTACCTTCACAGCATTTATTTCTATAAATGTAACTTTTCCCATCTCTAGAAAGACCAAATTAATAGCTAGAGTTGAGGCTGGAGTACAAAGGCCAAGGGATACTTTATTCTGAGTTATGGACTTACTTCATACATTCTTCTCATATAAATTGCCAAAATTAAAAGTAGACTTATAGAACATAAATACATTTAGTGTTCATTTTGTGACTTGATACCCAGGAAAATACACTGTAAGAAAATATGGCTTTATGATATAAACGAAAGCTTAGTGAATATTCTCATTTACAAGAATGGATGATACTGAAAATTATCATTCCTTATGAAGGATAAAAATATGTTCAAGATGAAGTGGGGGCAGGTGTGTTAATTTGAGCTCAGAATTATTATTGTGTGCATGGAACTCTAGCAAACACTACTGTTGGGTGCTAGGGAACACTGTAATCTCTTAAATCTTGATAATTTGTTGGTAGTCTTGAAACATTAACAACTGATCAGCTCAGGCTGGTTACTAAAGAAAGCATATTCCTATTTTGTTCTTTTTCAAGAAAATAAAATTTCCACATTTATATATGTAATCACAGAGGTCATTTTTTAAAACTTTTGGATGTTAGCAAAAATTAATAAGTTTAATTAGAATCTGAGTTCAACTATTCAGATTTCGGCTCAGAATTCAGCTTATTCCCATTTTTTAGGAACAGGTTTCAGTGCAGTCCTACAGGGAAGTGTGCATAAAAAGCAGGTGACCTTTGGTGCTCTCTCCCATAGCTGAGAGATTGTTGGTTTACATTCATTAAGCTGTTGATATGTTCAAAGAACTCCACCTGATTATTCCCTTTCTCTCATGGGATGATGTCCTCCCTGGGCAAAAGGAAAAAAAAAAATTCATCCAAGTCAAGATTCTATTATTTTCCTCCTGAATTCTCTCCCTGCTCCAGTTTATATGAGGCAGCAAAGAACATCTTGCACAAAGTCCACTGAGCAGACTCTTTATTCCATGGACAAGAAAGTTGCTGGGGAGAGAGGTCACAATTCTGCTTTTTTTTTTCTTTTTATTAAAGTGCCCAAAGTGAATTTATTTAGTTAATATTTATTTTGTGAGGGTCAACTCTGACTGCAAAGGTTGATAAGGGTCATGTTGCCCTGCTCTGGGCAAAGGTCCAAAGCCCTTGGCATAATCAGGCTCCACAGTTGGGGAAAAGAACATGTTCTTTAGAGCCCCGAGAACTGCTTTCCTCATCTTTGCTGTACTTGCAGGTTTCTATTTTATTAAAGAATTGAGTACATGACAAATTTTCCAAGTGATATCAGAAAAACGCCTTTGAAAGTATGTAAATGAGCAAATGTACATGAAAATTTTTACAAACCATGATAAAATGTACAAACATAGGGATTGTTAATGTTTTATTGATAAGTAAGAATATGCAAATGAAAAAAAAGTTTGCCACTTGTGAATATGGCTCTAAATGCAGGCATCCACTCCAGCCATGAGTAACTAGAAGTAAAAACAATATTCAGACATCTAGAGAAGACTGGTTTTGCACAAAGCCATATTTGAATAGGTTTAAAGTTCCAATAGCCCTGCATTTCTTCACCAAGGATTGTGGCTTTGGAACTATCATTAGTAGGGTTTCTAATGGATTACTAAGGAAAGTTTGCTATTTTTTAAAGTGATAGCACATGAAGAAAATATCATTCTTTATAAAGCAACGTATGCTTTCCAAATAAAGTAGATAGGGGAGAAAATCCACTAGGGAACTCTGCTCAGTGCTGGTCTTACTAAGTACCCAAAAGACGGAGGCTGGTCTTTCTAAGTACCCAAAAAGAAGATATTTGTGTAACTTATAACCCACTACAACACAAGTGTTAGCCAAGAAAATAAATAGGTGGAAAATATAGAAATCTGATCATTCTTCCTTTTCCTCACCAGGAATGTAATGCCATCCTAAGATTAAAGAATAAATAGATAAAAAAATGTTTGGGGATGGGCAAAAATCACTGTAGTTGACACTTGTAGGGGAAGCCCTCATGTTTAGTATATTTGGGTATATTTATCTTCATAGAGTTAGGGCTGTGTGCATGTGTATGTGTGTGTGTGTGTGTGTGTGTGTGTGTGTGTGTGTGTGTGTGCGCGCGCGCGCGCGCGCACGCACTTACATATGTGAATGCGTTCATTGGAGCTTTAAAATGGGGCAATAAAAGGGATGTGGGTTTAGCTAAGTGGTATCACAGTTACCTACTATGCATGGGGCCCTGGATTCAATCCTCAGCACTGCAAAAATAAGAAAGAAAACCAAGTGGATAAGGGGAGAATCCCACTAAATGAAACTTACTTTTCCTTTTAAACTGGACCAACCTTGTTTCCTGTGCTCATCTCTGGCATGATTACTCCCCATCACAATGGAAGGATATGGTAGTTATGCAGGAAGCTGAATAGGAGCAGAGTTTTAAGGAAGAGACTAAGCACACATCATTTAAAAAAAATGAAAGAAGAAATATGTAGCAGAAATAACCTAAGGTAGAACATTTACTTATAAAGACGGGAACTGAGAAAGCAAGAACGGATAGCAACTGAAAATAAGATGTTCTTCCTTTGGCCCTCCTTACCTTTCCATACTTCCATTTAAGCAAGAATGACACTTAGTAATGACAGAAACCAGTCCCCATATTCATTCTCAATGGCAGGAAGGGTTATTGAAGACACCTGTATAAACCCACATTACTCTCAGAAATCTCCCAAAAGAATAAATACTTATTTGAGAATGCTAAAGTAACAAAAGATAAATGCAGAATTCTAAAGAAAATATACAGCATCTTCACATTTCAAGACGACTTTTACAACAGAAGTTTCCAAGATTTTGGTGGAAGACAGATTTTTTTTTCTCCCTTAGGCCGGCTGTGCTGCAAATTTTCTCAGTCTATTGGAATTTACTGCTCTTTTCACCCAAAATCACTGTAAATGTTGTGACATGTCTAAAAATGTGTCTGCTCTCCTCTGGTTCATGTAGCCTCAAACTATTTTTCTTTATAATTTGACCATGCACTTTCAAAGCGTGTGTTACTATTTTCCTTGTTAGGGACTGTTTTTTATTCATCACATGGGAAGTCACTTTTCACTTGGTTTGAATAAAATGCCATAGATGGAGATTTGCTGTCTTGTAAATCAAAAATCTTTTGTACATGTGCTGAGTATAGAAAAAAATAGCTAAATATGCTTGCTTTAATTAAACAAATTTAGGTTTACAAAAAGATAGGCAAAGTAGAATTTTAATGAAAATTTTAATGCTAAAGTGATCATATGACATTCTTGAAACTAGCTCAATTTTGAGACTAGAAAGGGATTGTTATCTATTATGCAGGTTTTGACCTGAAATTGCCCAAGCCAAAGTGTGATGTTTGGTTACCTTTGGTTACCTTGTCAATACTCTCCATCTTTCCCTGCACTTGGCTGTGTGACCCAGGTGAGTGACAGTCCTTTGGGGAATGCACCAGTATTTGCAGTGTGAGTGAGCTTTGGTGCTGGACTTTTACTTCAGGGTAACTATTACTACTAGTAGAAAAAAATAGTTCTATGTGTTCCTCATCACCTTTCCACAATGAATAAAAAGCTGTGGAAAGATGTTTCTCCAGCTGTATTCCAGGACTCCTTTACTCTGCCATTTATTTATTTATTTATTTGTGTATGAATGTATGTATGTATGTATTTATTTTTCATTTTTTTTCCTTCTTGGGGGGGGGGGGTTTCCTCAAACACAAAAAATAGAAAGGGCTAAAGATACTGATGAACTGGCAAAGTTTATATTATTCTCTCATATCATATGTACTCTCCCACCCACATCACCTCTTACCCTGTCTTCAGTTTCTGGAAAAAGCTAACTGTGGAACTAAAAAATATGTCTATTTACATAATTCCCTTTTGATATTACAACAAGAACACAATGTTCATAAATTTTAAATAATTCATTATTATGTTGAAATTTAGGCAAAGTGTCCTTCCATCAGCCTATCCTAAGATAACTCTCACTTGTAAAAAGCAACAGTGATTTTTAACAAGTTTCTTATGGAAATACGTAATCATTCTAAATTGTGCATTGGAAAAGAATAAAATAAGTTTTTAAATTATTTTTAAAAACTGGAGTTATACAACATAGACATTAGGGGTGAAAAAGAAAATATAAATCAATTTTATTCTAGTTAGGCTCAAGTTTTACAGTAATAGTTGCCATCTATCCCCTGAGTGGACTGTTCTCCACTTACATTAATGAGTCTAGAAGCTTTAGCCTTATTTGAACATATTGGACAAATTAATTCTTCTTACATTATGATTCAATTTAAAATAAGCTTCAACCAAAAATAAATGTTGGCCTTAAGTTTTGTGCTTTGTAATGTTCTATAAGAAGCCAGAATACATTTGAATAGATGAAAAGGAAGCACTGGAGAAATTGTATGTGTAAGTGTATGTGTGTGCACATATGAGTGTATATATGTTGTGTTCTATCATCTTCTAGGTCATCAGCAGGGACCAAGGAGTTTATGTAAGTTACTTACCAAAACTTTTAGTGCATAAAAAATTATTGATATTAATGAAGCCAGTTTATATTTTACAGAAGGGATGCAATTTTTCCAACAGCTCGTGTGAGGAAGTTGTTCAATAAAAATACCAAAGGTGATTAGATAAGAAAAAAATAACTTGCAAAACTTCTCTTCTTTCTAAACATTCACTTGTATGTTTAATTCAAAGCCTGATTACTTGCAGGTATTTGAAGTTCATACTTCTGCTATAAAGTTTAGTGACAAATGTATCATGCATTAAACTTTAGATGGAAAACCCAACCGAGATTTGCAGAAAGTTGCACAAATGACTCATCCTCCAATATTATTGTATTCTTGCCTTAAAAAATTATCTCGAGAATTATTCAACAAGCATCAAGATAAAAAATAGCAACAGAAACAGAGAAATGCATATTTCATATATTTAATAATAAGACATTGAAGCAATAACTTCTTGATTACATATACCCATAAAGAGCAATACAAAATATAAGAACCAATGACTCAAAATAGTTTCTATTAATTTGAAATACATCATACGTATTTGCTTAAATGTTCTGGGTAATCAGATATTAAAATAAATACACAGCGTGTGCAATTTTCTCAGCATCTTAAGTCAAGGTCCACCAAGTGTGGCTTTATTGTATAGGACATATTTTTGTAGAGTTGATAGTAATTTCATTCAAATATGAGAAGAAAAACATAAACCTAAGTCATAAATAAGTTAAATGGGCTGCTCATGGGGTCAAACACTTTTTGTTTTAATTTGCAGCCCATTTCTGATTTTTTTTTTCTGACTGTATAACCTTGGGGAAGTTGTTTAACTTCTAGGAGCCTTATCTTTACACTGCATAAGTTGTCAGCTTCTTCCAAAGATTAAATGGTAGTTATTAATAGAATTATTGGCCTAGAAAATTATTTCAAGATTATTTAACCCAACTCTTTATTTTGTAAGGCTTAGACGAGGTCCACAGACTTGACTGAATTCCCCAAGCTCACATGTGGAATTATCTCCAGTTCACCCATGCAGTCAGGAGCACAGCTCCTAAACAGCCTGCTCCCACATGCTCTAGCAGAAAATTCTGCCTGCAGATACTTCAACTACTAGAACTCTTGGCCAATATTGTTTATGTTAAACCTTATTAATACATGATTTTTCTGTTTTCCAGAATTGCATTTCTGCAATTTGAGCTATTAGTCATACTAAACTGAAGTCCTAGAATGTAAATAAAACAGTAGCTAAATTTAGCTGTGTTCATTAGGTATGCTAGCCAATAATATCTCACAGAAATAATATCAGTTTTTTTTTTTTACTAATCTTCACTAATTCTCTGGAGACTTTATTTAGTAAAATTACATAGTGCATTCACTATAGAAATAGAAATAAATTTAAATAAATTTAAATTTATTATAATATAATATTCCATGAGTTATGCTTCTATTTTTAAAAGATATTGGGCTTAAATCATCAATGATTTATAAGAGATTTCATTAAAATAAAAGATGTATGACTGTTTTGTATTATCCTTTCTTTCAAGTGATTTTTTTTTCAAATTATTTTCAAGGCTTTTTTAATGAAAGATAAATAAAATTACACAAAATTCTAAATTACTGGTAATAGTTTAATTTCTTAGCTACATTTAGGAGTACAAATCTAAAAGAAAATAGAAGTGTTATGACATCTTTACCTTTTTTTTTTTAAGCATACAAAACTGAGCAAACAGAAATACCAATGGGACATGATGTTATGATCTAAACCTTTCCTCTCACACTTGTATTTTATTAGGTAGAAACAAACTTGCAGCCAAAGAAAGAAAACCATCAAGACGGAGTTCTAGGCCTCCTCAATCCAGGTCTAGACCAGTGGTTCTTCAACCTGAGCATGTGTCAGGATCACTTGTAGGGCTCCTTGCATCACAGAACTCTGGGTCCCAGGTGATTTTCTTCTGATTCAAAATTCTCAAGTAATGCTAATGATGCTGGTCAGTCCAGTGTTAAACCTTGAGAATCATTGGCCTGGACTTGCCACTGAGTCAAATAATAATGTGGCTATTTAGATGATTTTAGCTTTACAAATACAATACATTAGCATAAGTTATCATTACAATAATAATGACATTCATATCACTCTTTTAGGCAGCTGTGGATTATTATACATTTTATATATGACTGGGCTGTTGTAGGATCAGATTTGCAACACTGTCATAGTAGGGATCTGGCTGCTGGTCACAATACCTACAAAATATTCCCAATCAAATCAAACATGGGAACCAAACATCAAGTACTAGAACACCAAGAGAACATAATCAAAGATACATAAGAGTAGTGGGAAACAGAATAGTTGTACCAGCACTGGGTAGCACACAAAAACTGCATAAATAGAAATACCAGTAAGACTTGACTCTGTGACTTAAGTTATTAAAACAGGATGCGAGGAGGCAAAACGTCCACATGGTGGGAATATTCAAAACCACTGCAACATAATCCACTTGCTCTAGAGCCCCATACCTTGAGTGGCTTTCTGGATCTGAGATTCCTTAGTCCATTGAGTTCTAGAATTCAGTGTCCAGCAGAGATAATTTACTCCAGGAGAACCAACGAATGCATATTATGCCAGGAGTTGCACTGTAGTGAGAGTTTCTAAAGCATAATTTGAAACACAAACATTCTAAATAGTTCAGTGTCTTTTAACAAAGAATTAATATGAGGACCCTTTTCATCCACTATTATAAGGCTCATCATAATTTTTCACCTACTTGCCAGTCTGTACCCTTTCTGAAGAAACCTTCCCACACGCAGGCCCTACAGTTGCCTAACTGATTGGATGAGGGTTGTATATCTGACTCAAGGGCCTCAAATTCATGTTTGCAGTGCTAAATTAGATTCTGACCAGCTGGACCAATCATTCTTCTTTTTATTAAATTTGAACTGAGGAACTGAGTGAGAGAAAATTCAAAGTAGCAATGGATTCAGAGAAAGTATATTTTATGAAGTGCTAGCATGGTATGTAGCTAAGGTCAATGTCCAAGAGACAAACTATCTAGGTTAAAACCATTACCAGGTAATTGCATGATTGAACACTGTATGAAATATTGCACATTTTACATATTTATTTCATGTTTATTAGAACGTGAGTGTCCAAGTTTGCATTGAAGTTTCTCACTATTGCTTTGCTAGGGTATGATTTATTTTATGTGGATTCAAAGTCAACACCCCTTACACCAATTTACTCCCCATTATGGTACAGAAAAAAAAAAAAAACCCTAGACCTCTGAAGTCTTTGCTAATTTCAAAAATGATGATGCTGATACTTACTAGGTATATAACTTCAGGTGAGAACATATACTTTGGGCATATATTACCCCTACGTAAATGTCAAGCTATGCTAATATGTAGTCAATCTCATTATCATTGTCAGAATTTTAAAAATTAACGTACCACAAAGCCCTCTGCAGTGTCTGGCATGCCTAGTACATTTAATGTCATTTTAGTAGCCTCATATTTTATCATATAAAATAGTCTCAATATATATCACCTGGGGTTAAATATCATTATTATATAGGGAGATGGCTTTAACAGTTTATGAAAATGCAGATTTTACTTATTATGTTATGCTTAACATGTCAATTGTCATACATCTTCTTGCCATAGTATATAATTTAAAATACAGTGTATTTGTAAATACTATTTAATCAACTCAGTGTTTACCTAGAGTAAGGGGTTTCAGAAATCAGTTTTTGAAATTTCACATACTTCCAGAAATCTAGTCAAAATCTAAGAAGTTCAGATGTTCTATACTTAGTTCTCATAAAATCTATAGTTTACATTTTTTTCTTCCCTAAGACTGCTGATCTGACTTCTAGACCTATACACTCTCATAAGGTTCTCATGAGCTCCTCACTCTTTGAAAAAGAATGGGAGGTAAATAATATTTACACTGCACTTGAAAACTTCAAGCACGTGAGTCCAGTTTCATCTTCCAGGGAAGCTATTTTCACAACAGCTAATGCTTCATTACCAAGCCAGATCTGGGTGACAGCAGCATTGTTGTTGACAGTTCAAATGGCATATTTTTGAAAGAGTGTTTAATTCAGAACTACAAGTGGACACAGCAATCCAGACCTCTTCAGCACCCTTATTATGGGTTTCATATTTTTGCTGGTATTTTCTTCCTTTTTAATAGGTGAGGCAGCTGACAACTGAATTAGTACACTCTCTTTAGTATGCCAGTGGCTCATGACAATAGCCTAAGGGGAAAGATATAGATAACTGAGAAGTTTTCTCACTGTTGTGATATATTTTTTCATATGGTTAATAAGGCAATTGAAATGACATTCTGTCACAGTGGTGTAATACAGTGAGCTTGTGATTTCCCTTGTGCTACCACTAGGAGGAGATGCATTTTGTTTAATACAAAAAAAAAAAAAAAAAAGAAAGAGAAAGAAAGAAAAAAGAAAAGAAAAAAAGAAAAAGAAAAAGGAGATGACAAAAATGGTGCTTAAAGATGTGACAGTCTGCAAACTTGAATGTTTCTTACTATTATTAGATATAGAGAAGCATCTAATGCTAATGAGAGAGCCACTCTGAGTCTGTTCTGGTGATGAAAAGGTTAAATAGAATTAATAAAGAAAACTTAGAAACTTTAAAAAAAAATTTATGAAATGGAGTTGGAAGGAAAACAGATAAAAATATTTGACCTACCCTTCCTAAAGAATATTTTAAGAAATACACACACACACACACACACACACACACACACACACAGGTGCTTCCTTTGCTGTAAACTGTTACTTAGAGGTCTTTATCAGATATTAAAATGTACCCAAATTCCATGTTAAGAAATTATATGCACTTAATGTTGTGAGTTCATGTGCAGTTGATTATCTTGCTTAAACTATCTTTTTAAAGAAATATAACTAAACTTAAATTGATTATAATTTTTCCCGATTTTGAAATATCCACTTCCATATCTGTGGGAAGCCATTTCTGACACGTGATTGGGTGGCTCCCGTTAAGGTCCTGAGGCGCTCTGGCTGTGTCGGAGCTTTCCCGGCCCTTTCCTGATGAGAGAGCCCATCCGTGTGGGGGTGTGCCTGACCACTGACCCCGGGGACCCAATCACTGACCCTGACCTTGGAGTGCAGCCCCCCCTCAACCTTCATTGGATGGAATTCTCCCTTGAATCTCTTGTTCCCCAATAAAAAGCTACTCCCAGGCGTGTTCACTCTCTCTCTCTCCTCTAGCCCTGAGTAATCCTTGCTGCCCTGCTGGGCGGTTAGAGGAGGGAACCAGAGAGGAGAGCCGTCTGAGACCTGGCAATATAAATAAGATAACTGAGTCTGTGTGTTTTATTTCGATCTCATCTAGCTAACTTTATGCCTAGAACCTCATTAATAAAACCATCGCGCAGGCCACATGGTGGACATATCCTTTCTAATTTTATTTGCACCTGGAAAACTTGCATGTCCTTTATATATTCTAGATATGACAGTGTCTTCAAGAAGCATACGTTTCATTACAGCTCTTTTCAAATGCCAGAAGATGAGAATTCTCAACTTGATCACTGAAACACTACCCCTTGGCCTCATGACAGAGTCACATGGTGTGTGTATTAAGAACATGAAGACTATATTATCAAATATTAGGTTCAGATATTTATTTAGTAAAATATTACTATGGATTAATTTGATATATACAAATACATAAATATATCTTAATATTTTATTAAGTTTGCTACTTCAGTTAAGTCCTTTATTGAAAAGGTTTTGTAAGGATAAACTTCTTGGATAGGTTAGCAGCTACCTAAACAAAGAAGGGTTATGACGGGTTTATTACCCACATGTGTTTAACACAGGTTGCTTGGTCTATTCACCTCTCCCATGTATTTTGTCTGATGAGTCTCTTCTAGACCTACAAAAACAAAAAAGAACTTCTTGTTTTAGTCATTTTTGTCATTGCTGTGACCAAAAGACCTGAACAAGACAATGTAGAGGAGGAAATGCTTATTTGGTACTCAATTGTTTCAGAGGTCTCAGACTCTATTACTCTGGGCCCTCCATGAGGCAGAACATCATGCAAGAGTTTGTAGAGGAAGAAATCAGCTCAGGACATGAGAGTGGGGTAGCAGAGAGAGCTTTCCCATCACCTGGGACATAATATGTACCACAAAGATAGGCCCCCAGTGACCCACCTCCTCTAGCCATACCCCACCTGCTTATAGTTCTATTCAAGTGGATCAATGCACTGATTAGGTTACAAATCTTGTCTCATCTAATGATTTTACCTCTAAATTTTCTTTCATTTTCTTACACATGAGCTTTTTCAGGACACTCATATCCAAATCATGATACTTGTCATCTGTTGATAATATGTCACATGTATGTCACTTTTGAAATTTAATTTTCTATAAGACAGACATTATTCTTTTAGAAAAGGATGGTTGTAATCCCCCCCCCCACATTTTGGTGAAAATGTCAAAATTCAGGAAACAAAGATGTAGCTCAAACGTGTATGCAACTTTTAAAACAATTTCACCAATTTAGGTTGTCTCTAAAATGTAAAATTTATTATTCTTACTGCTAAAAATAAAACTGGATACTACAAAATAGCTTAGCTTAGGATAACAGAGCTAATGGCAAAGTTACACCAAAATATATTGGCATCCCAATTGTATTTCACTTTCCACTTCTTTACAATTTTTCTCTAAGTAGGTAGAGAAGAAAAGGATGCTTCCTATACCTAATAGATATGACTTCTTTCCCCACTTCCTGTTTTTAACTTTACTTATTTTTCCCCAAGATATAATAGGAAATAAACTCCCTTGCTCATTAAAGTAAGCAAGTTAGATATTCTTTCTGATTTCTATGAGTTGTATAACAATGTGATCATGAGAAATCTGAGTCAGAGTCATATCATTAATAGACTATTGCATAGAAAGAGGCAAAACCATTCCCATTTAGATTTTTGGAACTTGTAAAGAATGATGAAATGTAAATAGTTCTTTAAAGGATGTAAGCATTGTGAAGGGGCCTCAAGTGATTACTACAGGAAATAGGTAAATGAATAATGAAAGTTTAATGTAGCAAGTAGTTCTCTGGCTCTATGAACTAAAATACATATCAACACTGAACAGAAAAAAATTAGCATGTTCCCTGGTTCCTTGGAAATCCCATGAGTCACATAAATATTTGTCAGAGTAAGAAGACTAGAACTCTTACTTGGCTGAAATCTAAGGAGTGTCTAGGCAAGGCAGTAACACTTTATAAAAGTCATAGATGTCAAATTCAAGGATCAGAGCAAGGGCAAGTGCCAAAGAAGGGTCACTACTTCTGCCTTAATCATCAGATTGGGAGAAGGGGCTTGGTGTGAGGTTCCTTGGTTTCCATTTAACTTTCTTTCCTATAGGAATAGTACTGAGCCATATCCATGACTCTCTTTTAAAATTTATTTTGTTTTAATTTTTATTTTGAGACAGATTCCCCACTAAGATTCTGAGGCTAGACAAGAACTTGTGATTCTCTTGCTTCAGCTTCCTAAGTGGCTGGGATTACAGACATGTGCCACTGCACCCAGTCTAAAGCCCCAAATTTGACTATTAAAGATATTTTTTTCTGTTAATTTACCCAAAGGGAAATAGCTCTAAATGGCATTTAGGTGATACCCACTCAAGTATTCTCAGGACAATGAAGAGAAGAGGAGATCTGACAGGAGGCACAGGGTGAGAACTGAGTCTCTCTCATGCTTCTCTAGTGGCTTCCACTCCACTGGCTCAGGAGATTACTGGAAGAGAATATTATACATACTGGAAATGCATCACTCCTCCATTTCTTGGGGGAACAGAAAGAATCTACTTAAGTTTGGAACCATGTCCCTCCGGTGAGTCATGTAGAGATGGTCCCTTTTAAAATGAAACCTATCATCATCAAAGCAGGCTTGGAAAAATTATGCCAGAGTTGATAATTTTCAAATAGGGGAAAAAAGAGCATGTTCTTCAAATCACATTGAACTTTACAGTCCAGGCAGAAATTAATACTCACTCTGTCAAATTGTACTCACTTAGGGTTAACATAGGAAGAAACTGGCTACAATCTTCACCTCTGGTTAACTTAAAAATAATGAAGGTATTCACCATCTTGCCACCACTGTTAGGAGCAGATTCCCCTACCCACATTTCAGAAGAACTGAAATGTGAGTGGAAAAGAATAACCAATAGCTTTTCAAGGCACGGGGTTTATAACACTAGAGGTCAAACCAAGAACCAGAATTGCTTGCACATATTTGACGGTTTGGAGTTAAATGAAAGAAACAATTTGAGGTATCAGATTTGGAAATACAATCAGATAAAAGTAGAATGTAGTATTTGAATTTTGAAAGAGAAAAGTGGGAATCAGGTGCTACTGCTTGTACAAAACAAAACAAAACAAAAAACAATTACAACTTGCATCAATTCCATGTTAAGTGATTGGGTAACATCGAAGTGAGCTGACCCTTCCCTATGACTAGTCTGGGGTTATACTGACAGTAAATTATGAGTTGCTTAGTTAAGTTGAATATGAACAGACAGACAATTCTCATTACACAAAATCCTTAAACATAGTTTTTCATACCTTTTCTCCCTCCCAGGATGGCAACAGACATTGACTAAAGAACAACATATAATATTTCTTACTATACTCAAATGTATTTACTTGTAGATTCTTCTGCCTAACAAAGATTGAGGAGTTTCTTGATTACTTCTCTTGAGTAATTTACCTTTTGTGACTGTAATGTGGATCTTGCACACATGTCTAGTGACTTGGCACATGTCTGAAAAGCATGTGGTGGAGCTTGGGAGAGAAGGTAGAGCTGGGTTTCCTAACATCTATTATGCAAATGTGATGACCCCTTCAAGAGGTAGCAGACTAGATTTTATGTGTGATTCAAGTATTTTGTGTACCTACTACATAAGTTCAACACATTCTGAGGCAAAGCAGCACTAAGGAACAGTAGTTTCCCTGGCAGCTAATGCAATGATCTCTAATTTATATAAAATGACTTAGAACTGCAGGATTTTAGCATCATTACATATTACACAATGATGAAATAAATATCATCTTAAATCTGTTCAAAAGACTATTGTGTTTCCATCCATCTTAAATAACATTAATGGATTGATTATATATATAATGAAATGTTTAATACATATTTTATTGCATATTTTAAAATTAATACATATTTTTAAATTAATTATGTTTTAAATTATAATTTTTAAATTAAAATTTTAAATTTAATACATATATTGATTTAACTGCAAAATAGAATCTGAACAGCAGAAGGATACTGAAGCAATTTCATAAAAGGAAGTTATAAAAATTAATGAAGTTTAAATACATGTTTAACTTTTACATAATAAATATTTCTAACTTATTTATATGTTCTTAGAGCCTGAAAGAGTAAGTATCCCATTTAGTTCTTTCTCTCATCTTTTTATACATTTAGTGGACATGAATTAAGCCTTAGTGACTGCTTCTTTGATACACTGAGAATGTACATGTGTTCTCAAATTTTCCTAACCCACATGCACCTGCTCTATCATGTCCCTTTCCCACATAATGCCAATACCTAGTACATTAATAGAACAGCTATTATGACAGACTTGTTACAGCCACTGTCCTTATTCCAAACACTATACTGGTAATCTCTTTTCACCAGCCTGTGGAGTAATATGTAAGCATGAAACAAGCCTCACTGCCAAGATCCTGGATCTAAACCTAAAGGAAGGCGATACAGAAGCTCTCAGGAGTTTAGGAGCTGAGAAACATTGCTCTACACAAGGTTAATTAGTAAGAGCCTTACCTACCCTCCTTTCTAGAGCACACGTGCAAAGAAGTAGTCTTTGAGACTTGACAATTTTCTGTTTTCTTAGGAAACTCTGTACTGAATGTCACAGAAGTTTGTAATGGTCTTAAGATCCTGAGGACCTGATTTCTGGAAATTGCCAATCCATTTTCTCCTTCTGAGAAGGATGCCTCAGGAAGTTATTTTCACTCTTAAATTTTTCTTGAAACAAAGCAAATTAGCTTGCTGTTAAAAACAAAATCATTAAGTGCTCCACTTTCCTCTATGCAGTACATAACCTAAGGATAGAACAAATTCTTGCCCTCAAGGATCTTACAATCTTTCTCCAAACACTGGGTGTGCATTAGCATTTTAATAGTGCAATAATTCTCTGATGCCTTTAGAAATGCCTTATTTAATTGGGCACAACAGTCACATTTTATTCTAATGAAGACTCATTGGAAGTTTGGATTAGAATTTGCCAGTAGGAAACAGCTATTAACCTTGATATATGTGAATACACCCATGTAGAGTGGCCATGTCTTTGCATAGAACACATTTCTAAGGTACAAAGGGGGAGAAGGGTAGTGACTGAGGAGAAACCATATCCATGCTCTATTTACTATAGTTGGTGCAGTTGAAAGTGAAGGCGAGTGGAGAATCAGTTCCAGACCTCAAGCATGAGTAGAAGATCAAAGTTATCAGTAACAACTTATCAAAGTTCTGCTGCAATATCAGAAAAAAACAAATGGCCTTGTTTAAATTTCAATTTGCCATAATTGAATACTAAGTAAGGAGATACTGAGTCAATATCTAGTAAGCTTTTCTTGAAATATCCAAACATACAGCATAAAAGCACTACTAACTCCATGCTGTTTTTTGATATTAGCACTACTAGGTAGAGTTGCTAAAACACATATGATACTTTCTATTGTAGATTTCACTTAATTCTTACAACTCTAAGGTATTAATATTGTTTAAGATTTCACAACTTGTACCAAGGATCCAGGACTCTTTCTTAGCTTTGACAAATTTAGCATTTCTGCTCTTTTTATTTTACTCTAAAGTTAACAACCGTTGTAAGATCATTAGAATACTCTACCTCTCATAAATAGAACCATATATGTGTGCATGTACATAAAACACTACAAACAAAAATCCAATAAATCATAAATGTGTACACTGCTACAACCTCCATACAAAACACTTTCTTTACAAATATTTGAAAATTAAGATTACCAATGCTGCACAGAGAAGTCAAGCCAGAAAGTAATAGAAAATTCTCTTTTCAGAGATGCTGACTCTGATACTTCATGCCTCTATAATTTATCCAAGATTTAGAAACAATGACAGCACTGGAACAAAGCTCATCCATTTTGGAATACTGTATTTCCAGCGGAACCTTCCAATCCCCTTGATACTACCTTCAATTTCAGAGATGGACTTCTTTTTGTTTGTTGTTTCTCTGCTTGTCTTTCTTATTTCCACTTGCTTTGATGTCTCTAATCCTACTGATCCACGCAGGTGACCAAACTTTCATCCGTAATCTGTAGCATTCAAATTAAAGGAAGGATTTATAGATTCTAGGATTTTCCGAGCACCTCAAATAAATCCTTCCTAGGCCCCTTATGAATGGGATAAAACCATGAGCAGAGGATGAAGTTAAATTGATCCCAATCAATGTACCACAAAGCATCAAATTGCACTCACAGCCACTCAACAAACAAATAAAGACTGTTCTCCCCATTTTTAAAATAAATCCTTTTTACTGTATTTTCTTTTTATCCTAGTGCTCCTTGGTCACAAGCTGTTTTTTTTTTCCTAGAAAATATAAGATTCACAGGACTAATTTGTCCTTCATTAGGTGGGAAAGAGTTTTCTGATTTTGACAGAATTCCGTTTCTTGTTTCCTTCAATTATACACTTCTGAAATGCTATGTTCTGGTCTGTGCTATGTTAAGAACAAATATCTCTTTTTTGTAGAAAAATTCTATACTTCTTTAAAGAAAACACATAGGATGGAAATAACTGCATTTCCCCCCATCACATTAAACAGAAAGGTTAAGCTCCTACTGACAGGAAAGATGTATTTGCAAGTGATTAGTTATATTTCTATCATAGTGCTTGCCTGTGTTCTTCCTTTGATGTTTAGACAAAGCTCTTGAGCATGCTGGGTTGTATGCTCTGATGTTGATTTATAGGTAGAACTGAATTCCAAACACTAAGCCAGTAGGTAGGCTTTAATAAAAGGCACAGACTTTCCCCCTGCTGGTTAGTGTGTGACTAAGCGATATTGTTCTAGGGCCTCAATCTGTCAAGACAGGTGTACAATGGGGGAGTCCTTCAGGCACAAAGAACCAAGCTATACACAGAGGGCCACATTCTGCCATACAGGATTGCTGGGTTTTAAAGCCTTAGGAGGAAAATTAACTATGTTAAAACCAAAACAAAAAGGTTTTCTGTTTAACAATGATGTTAACACACCTTCACTTAGAAGTAAGATGTGGTACCTTGGCAGGGAGAAGTTAAAGGTATTCACACAGTCAGACAACAGGTGAGATTCAGGTCAACCAGTGCCAGTCCTAAAGCAAACACATCAGAAGGAATGGTAGAGCATCTTCCATAGGCTTATCCAGGCCTTCCTGACTGACATTTCTCAGTGAGCTGGAGGGTAGGGATCCAGGCAGCATTGTGGGCAGCCCAATGAAGCCATCTTATTGGGCCTCTAAAGGAGGAACTATTAATATAATAGAGATATTTGGTTAAATTAAGAGAGGCATCCCCATCTGGACAAGCTCAGGGGGATGTGGATTACTATAGTCATAATATGAGGGCGTGTGTAACACCTCAGTCTGCTGACTTCATAATCTCAGCACATAGAAATGCACAGGACCACGCCATCACCTGAAGAGACAGAGAAGCTGCTCATAATTCATTATTGCCAGTATTGCATCATTATCAACTGTATATTTTACAATAAGTTTTCCAAATAATGGATTGAAATTTCTTTGTTACATCCAGTCTATTTTGGGTTACTGCAAGCCTGGAAATGTACTAAATGTAAGATTTTGAAGTCAGAGAAGTGATTAGTTATATCTTAAAAGCAAGTCAGAAAATAGATCTTAAAAGCAAACAATCTAATAATACTAACATACTGCTTTTGTTTAAAAAGTTGAGTAAAATATGGAAAAAATAGAAAATCCACAAATGATACTACCAATCAAATTTAATCACTTTTGTAATCCTCTCTAAATCCTTTTCTAGTACGTGAACAGGAATATATTAATATATAGATAAATGTGTACATATTTATACATATGTGTATACACATTCATATGCATAAATATATATTCTGAAACCAGATATGAATATATATTTTGTAGTCTTATTTTTTCATTTTTCTTTTTATTGGGAGTATAATTCATGAAAAACACTCATTTATAACTCAAGTTTAGTGATGAAGGATTCACAATAATGGAAAGTTTAGATTTTCTCTAGTTATTTGCTATTTTTAAATACATGATATATTGAATATAGTAGATTCAAATTCACATTTTCATTCTGAGTTAGTGATTTAATTATAATAAGAATTCTTAGTACATTCTAATTTTTATCACTGCTTAATTATTCCTTAAAATATAATTTTTCTATTTTACTAGGTCTTGTTCACTTATTATTAGAAATCACGAATCTGATCTTAAAATTCAGATTTCTGCATGCATCTAGATTTCCCTAAGGAGTCTGAACCAAGTTGAGTACTAGTATATATCTTTTTTATAGTTTAACCTTAAGAATAAGAAAAATGTGTATATACCCTTGTCTTCACACAAAGAGGTCAGAAAATACCACAAACAGTACCACAAGACACCCTAATAAAACATTCCTAAAGCTGAAATACTGAGATATTGATACCAAAATATCTTTACTCAACACATCTTTTCATAATTCATTTATGTTCATACATAATTCTAATCCTAATTTCATAAATTAAGCAGTTATTGTATATGAGTAATATTTTATGTGTTAATACTTATGATTATATGCCCAAAATCCCATTTGTTCATTTACTGCATGTATTTTGACTCTTTACTAATAAAACTTCTTCTTTTTATGGCATGATAGTTATACACAATAGTGGGGTTTATTTTAACAGACTCATCCTTGTATATACCATAGTTTTATTCCTTTTCAATCCACAGTACTATTCTCTTTCCTCTCCCTTCATTCTTCTGATCCCCTTCTTCTATACAATTGGTATTCCTTCTATTTATTTTTTAATTGATCTATTAGACTTATATATAAAATTGGAATGCATTACAGTATATTCATATATGCACCTAGTATAATTTGAGCAAATTCATTCACCAGTTTTTCCCCTTTCCCTCCCCTGCTGCCTCCCCTTGGTCACTGGCTTCTTCTGTCTTCACAAAATGCCATTTTTATTCTTCTTTCTCTTTAGCTTTTGCTTATGAGATGCAACATTTGACCCTTGACTTTCTGAGCTTTGCTTATTTCACTTAGTATGTTGTACTGCAGTTCCATCCATTTACCAGCAAATCACATAATTTCATTTTTCTTTATGGCTGAGTAGAACTCCATTGGGATTATATACCACATTTTCTTAAATAATAACATTGTATCTTGGGAGTTTCATAAGATACCTAGATAAATGAACCATGGATCTGGTTTTTTTGTTTGTTTGTTTTGTTTTAGTTTTTGAAAGTATTCATTATCTAAAACTATCTAAAAGGCTAATTATATTTTGTATAATAATAATTTGAAGTCTTAATCTCATTACCTAGGATGGCTCCAACTATAAGAGGCTGTAATGATGTTCCCAGTGAAGAATTTCTTCCAGACCATGATCAGCTCAGTCAGATTCAACATCCTACTTCACTGCTTATCAACTGTGTGATTTCTTTAAAGTCCTTATCTCTCAAAATTCTCAGTTTTCACATCTGTAAAGTGTGGAAAACCACATTGCTTACCCCATAGATTATTTAAAAGTGTTAAATGTGAAAGTCCATGTAAAGGATTTAAGAAAGCTATGCCTGACAAATCCTTTCCATTCATTATATCTTTTTTTTTCGAGGGGGGGGGGTTGTTGTTAACTAGTTTCCCCTAAAAACCTGCTCTTTCTCCTAGGGTCCCTATTCTGCTAAATACCAGCATAATGCAGTTCAATCACTCAAGCCAGAAACTTAGAATTGGATTTTGTTTCTTCTTCATCTTCAAAATTTAAGCTGTTTTGTTGTAAATATTTTTTTAGTTTGATATTATCTCATTTATTGATTCATGCTATTATTTCCTGAGCTACAGGAATCCTATTGAGGAAATCACTGCCTATGCTTATACGTTGGAGAGTTTCTTCTTTGTTCTTTCCTAGAAAATGGAAATTTGGATTTTTTCGCTGGGTTTTTGATTCATGTTTAGTTGGCTTTTGTGCAGGGTGAGAAACAGGGATCTAGTTTCCTTTTATTTATTTTTTTAACATATGGGGATCCAGTTTACTCAGTGTCATTTGTTAAAGAGGCTGTCTTTTCTCCAACATATGTTCTGGTTAGCTTTGTCAAAAATCAGATGACTATGGTTTGTGGGTTTGTCTCTGTGTAATAGGAATGAAACTACCATTCCTGCATTCAGCTATACCATTCAGTTATACCATGCCTGAGTATTTATCTGAAAGAATTAAAGTCAGCATACAATAAAGAGCCAAGAATACCTATACACATATATATGTATACACACAATGGGATTTTATTCATGCATAAAGAACAAAAAATTATGTCATTTGCAGGAAAATAAATGGAACTTGAGAACATTATTCTATGTGAGATTAGCCAGACTCAGAAAGTCAAGGGTCATATATTTTCTCTCTTATGTGAAAGGTATAGAGAGGAAAAAAAGAAAGAAAGAAAGCCAGCAGAGAAGAGGAAGGGAGTCAGAAGGATGGAGGGAGAGGAAGGGGAGATACTGTCGATTGAATCAAATTATGTTATGTGCATGTACAAATATCACACAATGAAATCTACTATTCTGTGTGATAATTATGCACCAATAAAATATGTCTACTGGAGGAAAAAAAGCTTCACAAATTTACAAAATTGGTATAATGTAAGGTCTCAAAATATTCATCACTATTTATTCTGGATAGTATTTGAATTTTTCACATAGAGTTGAAAAAAAAATTCAACCTGTCACCAAGCCTGGTTCATCCTACAACCTATATGCAAATAGACGACTTTCTCACTACTCCATTTCTTTCACTGCTGAAGACTCCCAGCATTTTCAGCTAGATTTTACAATGGTATGTGGATATAAATTCAAAATTCTGTCTCTGCTCCCTCCAGGACAACCTCAACTCTGTTATTTCAATGATCTGTCTAAAACTCTTAAATGACTGTCAGTTCCATAGTTTCACAACTCCTCATTGACAACAAAATAAAATAAAAACTGCAGCCCACCAAACAAGGATTTTCATGATCTGACCCTTGCCACAGTATTCTTTACCTCCACGATCTAGCCATGCCAATTCCTCATATTTTCTAAAGCATACTATAGTGCTTATTAATTAAGCATTATGCTTATTTCTTCTTTTAAAAAGTAATATCTGTCTCCTGTGGGTATTCTTTACAGCTCATGCCCCAGCTTAACTTTCTCCCTCTTTATCAAGACATTAATAATACTCTCAATTTCATCTTCCTCTAACCTAGAAAAAATGCATTAATCTCCCCTTTGTGGAAATACTGAAAACAAATTTACACACACAAAATATTGTAATCAAATTATTTTAAAGTAATATATTTTAGGTCTGCTTTTTCTTGATGACCTTGATTAAAAAAAAAATGTCCAACACTTTAGTTCCATACCTGATACACAGAAGGGAAACGTTCCATGTAAACTGAATATGAAAAGAAAATGTGTTTGATTAAAAATGTTTTATCTTAATAGATCCATCTAGGTGATTTTATTTCCCTAATTTCTTCCAATAAAAATCTATCCTAGAATTATTCCTTTAAAATTCATTTTTGCATGTATTTATTTGGTATTTTACCATCTTTTATTGAGATTTGGGGTAACATTACAGCTCCTATAACCCCAATAACATTCATTTTTTTCCTATGCTGCTTTATGAAATCAATCAAAATAAGAGGATAATTTGGAGTAGAGAAGACCTACTAGTCCAACAAAAATAGATAAACAGAGAAATGTGGTTGTGTGTAAATGTGTGTGTGTGCATTTTGGGAGGGCGGTGCAGATTGGCCTATATTCCTATATTATCTTTGAAGGAACAAGGCAGGCAAGTCCAACATTCTTAGGCCAAGCCTTTAGGAAGAGGAACCTGGAAATTCAGGGACAAGCTATTTCTGCTGTCCACAGGCAAAATTCCTAAATACTTAGGGAATCTTCCCTTCTGTTCTAAGGGTTTTCAACTGATTGTATCAGGCCCACTTGGATTTTGAAGAAATTTTTTTTTTTGACGTAAAGTTGACTGATTATACATGTTAATTACATCAACAGGCTGCTTTCCCTGTAATACCTAGTATTTGATGAAGTAAATACTCTAGTCTACTAATAAAGTTCACACTTATAACTGACCTTCATAATAATATATTTTTTCAGTATTACACAAACCAGAATTTCATTATAATATATCTAAACAAAAATAAAATAATGTGTCTAATAACATTACACATTAATAGTATTTCTAATTTAAAGCCATATCTACACACATATATGTATATGTATACATAGTAACACAAGTAACACAAGTCGTATATATGTACTTTACTATTCCAAGTTGGTAACTGAATTAGAATTTTTGTTGCATCGTTTGTTAAAGTTAATGTATGAGTCTCTCCATTTTCTGGTCTGAAATTGTGTGAGACAAACTTCTTTCCACATTAACAACATAAAGGTAACATTGGTAGAAAGGAAGAAGGAGTACATACAGCAAATTTTGTGTTTTTTAGTTAAAGATACTACCTAATCAAATAATAACTGCTCATATGTTCTAAGCAAATAGGGAGAAAATGAGAATAGACTTGACTACACAAAGTAATAAAATATTCTGTGGGACAAAGAAGAAGCCACTTTCTTCTCCCTTATTTTTATTTACTTATTTGTGCAAAATAACTTATTCTCTATTATTAACATATCAGACACATTTAATATAAATAGGAAATTTTTCCATAGACATCTAGAATGGTGCAACTTATTTTTCTGGTTTCTTAAATATAGCCAGGGAGATGCCTCTGCCCCGGGTAATATTATTACCTAAAATTCTTTATCATTTTGAAACTACATTGACTTTCAAGTTTTTATAAATTAAATGTGCTCTTTTCACATTGTTCACTTAAATTTATAATAAAGCATATCCACCAGTATGGTATTGTATCAAAACTTCTCATTTATTCCTAAATCTAAAATCAATCTTACTTCAAAGTTAATTTTAAAATTCCAAATTCTGAGCTATAATTTTCTCACTACACTCTGACATTACCCTGGCAGTGTTTTTCTCTGTCAATTCTGAAATATAAAATGAGAAATCTGCTTTTTATTAATCCAGTTAGAGGAATGAACTTCAGACTTCTAAAACGCAGTAAAGAAATTGAGTCAGGCAGGAAAAAAAATAATGAGAAAGTTAGGATGCCTTAGTGAGCAGGCAGAGTCATTTTATGTAGAGGTTTCCCTCAAGCAACTAAATCGAGCCCAAACAAGCCTATTTCTCTGAAACTTGCTTTACCCGCCATTCCGTCGCAAAATACATTGTAATAATATCATAAAACAGCTTGAGACGAAGAAGGATTCTGATTGACTGTTCAACATTCCAAAAGGGTAGATTAATATCTGTGAATCTCACAGCTGAAGCATTTTAATGCAAACTTGCAGTTTGTGGGAATTGAATCTGTCCGCCAAAATCATTTATTTATATATAGAAAATGGGGGGGAAATAGACATTTCATAATAGCAATGAGTCCAGGGGATGCTGTTATCATGAGCTAATCACATCCCATGGGCATGATAGCACTCAGCTGTGTCCCCTGTCTTGTATTGCTCCAGAGGAATGATTATCTCATGATAATAACCCTTATCGTGGCTTAGTGGGTAATAAAAAATATATACTTTCTTCCCAAGTTCTTGGGTATTTATTCATCAGCTAACTTTTTCTCTCTTGAGTTCTGGTCATATGTTACTTCCTGCTTAGAAAACAAAAAGAAATTTTGTGTTCTGATAACATTTTCTGTTAGTAAAGTAAGAAGAAATATGTGTGACTGTATTGATCTGACTATGAAAGAGCAGCACTGCAGACAAGCCCTGATCTCCTGAGACCTGTGTATGGAAGATCCATACTTGCATTGACATGTGATAGGATGTCTAGACTGGCTAATCTGCTTTGGAGAAACAAATGTAATTTGTTGCATAGAAACAAGAAAGAGAAATAGATGCTTATACAATATAGTACTTAGTTTTGTGCTAGAATATACGACTATTCAACATGTACATATAATTGGGGCTTGCACACCATGAAACTTAAAATGTGGTTGTCCTACTTAGACAAAACATTCTAGCAATGACCCTCACACTGCCAAACTTCCAGGTATGTCAACAGAGATTCAAGGTAATGTCAGTCACAACAGCAGGAACTCCAATGCATTCTGTGAGTGTTTGCTACTTAGGATGCAAAGGCAACAGGAATTCTGAGGCAGAGTCATGGGGAAACAGAAAATCAAAAGGAATTGGAGCAAAAGACAATTGGGAAAAAGTGAAGTGGAACACATTTGTGAATTACAACACAGTTTTTTGTTTTGTTTTGTTTTGTTTTTTTACTATTGTTCCCTACCTCGTAATGTCAAAATTCTTAATCAGTTTTATTAGTTAATATAGAATTATCTATGCATTTTAAATTAAAAAATGCAAACTTAACACAATGCTTTTTTAATAGAAATTGCACTCTATATAAGATGCATTTTTATACCCTAAAACCAATATATAATATTTAATATTTAAAAATTAAGGCTAGATTTAATGAAAAGAAAATGCCCTTTTAAAACCCATATATATAACCCAAATGAGATAATTGAAAAATGAATTATATGTACTAAGTAACATAAAATTAAACATGTAGGGAAATATTAATAAGTCTTGATGATGGAAGTTTCATTTTGCAAGAAGATATATATCTCTACAAGCCAAAAACACACATATATATAGGGACAAGATAGACAAGGACTGGAATGTAGCTCAATGGTAGAGCTCTTGCCTAGGATGTGTTAAGTCCTGGTACAATCACCAACACTAATAAAAACAAGAGTGAGAGAGATTATACTATATTACGGGTTAAAAGAAACAGCAAGAGTGATAACTAGGGCTATCAGAAGGGCAAGTGAACTTGTGTATATCATATTCTCTCTCATTCATTTAGGTCTATTTTTTTTTATATTAACAGTCTGAATTAGGTAAGTTCTTATATTCTACCTTCTGACTTTCAGCCAAAACTATATAATTACGTAATTACATGTGGGTCTTACTTTCATCTCACAGTTCACTATAAACAATAATGGAAACTATAACCACAACTTAAGCCCAAGACCAAGATCAGAGAGAAGAAAGGAAATAGACATAAGGAACATTTTTGTCTGTCAGTATGTTGTCCATCTGCCAAATTGGTCAGATCTTTTAGGTGATTAATCCTTTTATGTAGAAAAGTAAAGTGCCATTTTAAAAATTGTTTGCTCCACTTCACAAGGACATTCTAAATTGTTAGTTCAATTAAATGTCATATATTATAGCTAATATTTAACATATATGACTAGAAATATTTTAACATGATCTCAAGAAAATTCGGCTGATTTCAACTCAAGATAGCAGGACAGTGAGTCATGTACTGAAATTTACTCTCTATTTAAAACTCTCCATAAAATTGATTAGAATGAAAAGAATTTTGAAATGAATGAAACCAAGAAGTTTTATTTTGTTGGTTCAAGATGTATTTAGGTCAGTGAATTTGGAAGAGACATTAAGCACAATCTACTTAGTACAATTTGATTATTGCACCAACTCTAATCTTGTAGAATGATTCACATTATATGTCATATGATCTAACTAGCTCCATGGCTAAGTTACACCAGAAGAATATTTTTAAGAGAGGTTGGAAGTGAGTCAGAGATAAAAAGGGAACAGAATTTATTTAAACTGAAAGGGGTTCTGGAGAAATAATAATATAGCAGCATAGTCTTTAAATCACTCTAAATCCCCCAATAAAACTGAGGATGCAATTAGATATCAAAAGCTAAATAAGAAAATATTTAAAACAAATTTAGTTGAGGGAGGAAAAAAAATCACCTCAGATACATAATATGAAAACTCTGTGTAGAGAAGAAGGAAGTAATAGGGACAGTGACTGATGGACTTTATAAGAAGAGCACCAATAAAGATCCAACAGGAATTTAATGGAAAGTAGTTTGACCAATTGGAAAAAAAGCATACAGTATTAGGCAGGGATTTGTCCTCTCCAATAAGAGTTGAGGGAAAGCCTCCATCACAAGAAGAACAAAAGGGATTGGAGCAGTCTAGTCCCTACAAACTTTCAACTCATCAATCAAGAGTTCTTTTCTACAACTGATGCCCACAATAAAGAAAATTTTCTATGGATAGAATCAAAACTGTAAATTAAAAAGAGACTATCAATATCGAAATGGTGGCAGGAAACAGGAAATAAACAACAGATGTTGGAGTAATTTGAATTTAGAAGTTTCCCAAAACCCTGCCTTATTTTAGGAGCCCACAAAAACTAATTCCATAATAAAAGAGCAACAAAAAATGATCAAGTCCAAATTTCTTTAAGAAAGAAAGAAGAGGAAGCAGTAGACCAATTATCCAACATAAAACACAAGTATACTAGAAAGACATAATTACAAGATAGAAGAAATGCCATTAAAAAAAGAGGATAAGAAAATAAGAAGCCTAAGAGATCAATATAAATCAGAACTAGAAAAATTAAAAGATAAGAGTATAGAAATAAGAATAGAGTACAAAATAAAAGAAATTCTTTTCAGAAAGAAAGATAAAAATATAATAATACAAATAAGAGCTAACAAATATGACATAATAATTTGAGGAAAATAGAAAATGAAAGTTTTAAAAAATGGACAAAAGGATAAATGGTCAGAATATAAGAGAAAGTGACATGAAAGCAAGTAACAATACCAAAATAATACTAAAAACTATAATTCAAGTTATCTGCTCTGAAATAATAAAAATATTTGGAACTACATGTTGATAGGACACATTATATATGTGATAATACTGACCTAGAACAGATAATACCTAGACACACTGTATTCTAGGAAAACTGTTATTATCTAAAATTAAAAAGATCACAAGTGTGTAAAGAATGTAAAGAAAAGGGAATCCTTGTACATTACTGCTGGAATATAAACAAACATAGCAATTACAGAAAACATTATAAAAGTTATCCATAAAAAGCTGAAAATGCTACTCTTATGGCTCAATAATTCCACTTCTGGGTGTTTGTTACAAAAGAAATGAAATCAAGAACTTGAAGTAATAAAATCAAGATCTTCAAGTGATCTTGAAGTAATTCATTGCAGTACTGTTCACTAGTCAGCTCTTCATCACTAGGCCATAATGCCTAAGAAAAACAACTTAAAAAAATAAAGATTTATTTTGGCTCACAGTTTCAGAGGTTTTAGTTCATGGTCAGCTGACTCCATTGCTTTGTACAGGAGATGAGGCAAAACATTATGTGGAAGGGCATGGTGGGGGAAAACTGATCACCCCAATGTAGCCAGGTGACAGAGAGAGGAAGGGGCTTGGAACAAGATATAGTCCCCAAAAGCAAGCCCAAAGTGCCCACTATCTACCGCTAAGTTCCACCTCCTAGAGTTTTCACTACTTCCCAATAATTCCATTCAGCTACGAATCCCTCAATGGATTAATCCATTGATGAAGTCAGAACCATCATGATCCAACCACTTCCCCAAATACCCCACTATGAACATTACTACATTGGGGAAAAAGCCTTCAACATATGAGACTTTGGGAGGTATTCTATATTCAAACCATAACATTCACAATAGCCAAGATGTGGAAATAGCCTCAACATTCATGGATGGATGAATGAATAAAGTGAGGAATAGAATACAATAGAATATTATTCAGCCTTATCAACAAAGGAAATACTGCCATTTGTGACAATGTGAAAGAGTACAAGGGTGTTACCCGGTGATGGAAGGGAGGGCAAATTGGGAGAAGTTTCTCAAAAGATACAATTTTTTCAGTTATGTAAAATTAATAAGTTCTAGAGATCTACAGTATATGTATTGATCATAAATACAAAGATGAGATGACATTTGCAAAACTGGAAAATACGTGTAATGTTCTCTCCACACATATAAGAATACCATAGATGTACACAAAAAACACAGAAAGTAAGTAAATAAATGCAGAATTGCATTAATCATGAAATTACATGAAATGAAAACTTAAAAACATAAATAAAACAACAAAAATGTCAAAATAATATAATAGCTATTAAAGAAAGGAATATATAGAATATATCCAATCATTCAACACTAGTAAATCTAACACAATAATACATAAAAAGGACAATATATCATGGTCAAGTGTTCTTTATCAAAGGAGTAAATAATCATGTGAAAATTTATAGTTAAAAAGTAATTAATCATATTAATAGATTAAAATAAGTAAGATCATATAATATCTCAAAAGGTACATAATAAAAAATTGGCAAAATTGAACATCAATTAATGAACATTCTTGGTACACTAATATTATCAGAGAGCTTACTTCAATCTGCTAAATAGTTTAAAAATACCGATAGCATTGTGATAATGGTGAAAGTCAATATAATACCCCAGAATCAGAAAAAAAGCAAGGATATTCCTTCCTATGACTAAATACACTACTAGAGGTTGTAAAGAGTCTAATAAGAAAATAAAAATTTAAAAAATACATATTGGAAATAAAGACATGAAAATGTTTTTATTTTTGCAGATTAAATATATATAAAATTCCAAGGACTCTTTAAAAAAAAGTCTATTATCTCTAAAAAATGAATTAAACAATTGATACAGGAAACATGTAAATATATAATATTCTATAATATTCCTAGATACTAGAAATAAACAATCACAGAATAATTATAAAGTTGATAAATATTTTTCTAATAGTGTCAAATAGCCATAACTAAAAGAATAAGATCTAAATATATAGAAAAATATAACATATTCATGGATTAGAAAGATTCATATTATTAAAATGGTGATTGTTATACTGAGTTTCAACACAATCCCAATCAAAATATGACAGATTAGTTTTTATAAAAATTGCCAACCAGATTTTAAAATGATTTAGAAATTACAAAGAACTATTCATTTTGAAAAAGAACAAAAATGGATAATTCTCACTAATTGATGTGAGGCCTTATAGTCATTAAATCATGAACTAAATGCCATGACTATGTACTTTAATAGCACAAAAATGATGATAAAGTTCAAAAATATATCAATACATATAAAGTTAATTGATTTTAACATGGTAATATCCTTAATGTAAAGAAAGGCAATTTTTCTATTAAATGGAGCTGAAAACTTAGGACAAACTTTTAAAGAATAATGAATCTTGACCTTCACCTCACATCCTATATAAAAATTAACTCATGATCAGTCCTAGACATACAGTTAAGAGCTAAAAGTATGCTGGGTATGATGGCTTACATCTATAATCCCAGCAACTCAGGTAGCTGAGGCAGGAGGATCATACACTTGAAGCAAGCCTCAGCAACATTAAAAGACCCTGTCTCAAAAAACAAATTAATTAAATTAAAGGGTCTGGTGATGTAATTCAGTGGTAAAGCATCACTGGGTTCAATACTCAGTAAGTAACCGCCCCCCCCCCAAACAACAACAACAACTACAACAACAACAAATAAAAGCATGCATCTTCCAGAAGAAATGTGAATGAAATCTTCATAAAATTGTTAATTGAAGATATATTACATAGAATACAAAATGCGCAAACCATTAGACAAAAAAAAATAATAGAAGATACTTCATCATAATTCCAAACTTCAGGGGCTGTGGTTGTCGCTCAGTGGAAGAGCGCTTGCCTAGTATGTGTGAGACACTGTGTTGGATTCTCAGCACCACATATAAATAAATAAAATAAAGGTCCATCGGCAACTAAAAAATATTTTTAAAAATTCAAAACTTCTTCCCTTCTACAGACATGATTAAGCAACTGAAAACTCAGACCATATTTTTTAGAAGAAATATTGGCAGTGTGTACACTCATCAAAGCACTAGTCCTGAAGCCAGATTTGAAGATAGGTAGTTAGTGTAGTTAGGTAAATCTGGTCTAATATGAATAAGATAAAAAAAAATGGAGACCGTTGTTATCAAGGATGGAGTCCAGGAAACCAGAACAACACCTGGGGAAATTGAAATGTTGATGTCCCCAAGGCCTAGGAACCCATCCTAAAGAACCCTTAATGAAGTGGCTCCCAGCAAACAGGGAGGTGCTAATCAAACCACCCAGGCCTTTCCAGCCCAGATTACTCTTCCCTGCCCCATCTGTCCACCTTTCTCCCACCTTTTGGCCTTCCCACCTGCATTCTATCACAGCAGGATAGAGGGAAACAAAGGACAGGAATGTGGGAGGATTAAAAGAAGACCTAAGATATAAAAAATGGGAAACCTTCCCTTTCCACAGATTCCACCTGCCTTTCAGTCCCCTTCTTCCTCTAGAAGGAAGTCTTTTCTGCTATCCTTTAATAAAGCCTTCCACTTTCTACTCTACACTTGCCTTGGCTTGCTTCTCTGGTGTTATACTTCAACACTGGGGAAGCAAGGACCAGTAAACAGTGGTAACAGTACCATGATATATAAGGACTTCCTACAATTCAGTCATATGAACGTGAATAAACTGATGTTTTTTTTAAAAAAAAAAATGGAAGATTTTAATATATCTTTCAAAAAAGATTAATCAGAAATGACAAAAAAAGCTCATGAAATCATGTTCAATATAACTAATAAGCACCATAAGTAAATAAAATCATAATGAAATACTGTTACTTACACATCAAAACAATTAAAAATAAAAACACAAGATCAAGTGTTTCTGAGAATGTGGAGTAACAGGAACTCTCATACAAACAAAAGGGCACATCCACTTTTGAAAATAGTTTGGAACTTTCTTAAAAAAATTGAACTCACACTAACCATACAATCCAACAAAACCACTTATAGGTATTTAACCTGAAGAAAAAGCAAAAACATGTCTCTGAACAATAAATTGGACACAAATGCTCAATAACACCTTTTTACATAAGAGCCTCAAACTGAACAAATTCCAAATGTCCATCAATAAGCAAATGGATAAATTTTGGAACTACTTACAATAGAGTAATGAATACTAATTACACAATGACTTGTACAAATCTCAAAAACATGCTGAGATGAGGCAAACACTGTGTGATCCTTTCTATATCAAATTCTAGAAAATGAAAATCTAATTATGAGAGAAAGAAGATTCCTGGGTTCCGAGAGTCAGCGCTCGGGGGACTAGTTGCAAAGATCTCTGAATAGACGTTTGATGGTAATAGAAATATACTATTGATTGTACAATTAGTCCAATATTGATAGCTGTAGTTATTAAATAGATGCATACATTGGCCAGACCCACCAAAGTTTATGTCTTAAATGGTTATATTTCACTTTGTGTAAGTTTACTTCAATATATTTTAATTCTAAAATTTAGAAGCAAGTGAATTAACAAAAACAGCAAAGGAAAATTCTCCAGTGACTAACCCATGATGCGCATGCAGTATCAATGAGACTACCTGTGTGTTGATTAAAGTCATTGATATTTTTGGGTAACTTTTTACAACAGAATAAACTAATTGATTCTGATTAGTACAGCTATTATTCAAGAAAGAGGGATGAAAAGATGTCTTTTTAGACTCACATTTTATCTTCTATTGACCTGTTTTTAGGACATCACTGGAAAATATACTCCAGGAAAATGAAAAGAGTAAAAAGCCAAAAAAAATTAAAAATGATAATATGAATCTGAAAATAAATGTGACTCTATCCCAGCAAAATAAAGAATGTAAGTCTCTAGATAGATCGGAGAACAAAGGCAAAGTAAAAGAGGTCTCTGTGGAAAAGAGATATGATAGGAAAGATAAATCTTTGAGATAGTTAGGAAGAACTTGGAAATAGGACAAAATATTATTAATAAGATGGAGAAGTTATTCTTAATACTGCCCACTCTTGTCCCCAGCAAAAATCTATGTAAGTCAGAATTCAAAGATGACTCATGGACTCCAGACCTTTAAGGGAAGTCAGGCAATTTCATAGAGAAAGAATTTGTGAAACCTATCATCAGGTACAAATGAGCAGGGGATAGGAAGTTTGAAGTTACTAATTATAAAACGAAAAATAAATTTTACTAGAATTATTATGCATGTATAAAAAACATCCATTCACTGTTTTAAATTATTTACCCACTTTTCTTATCACAATAATTTTATTAAATATGTTTTATGATCAACCCAATTTTAAAGATAAGGAAGTAGATCCCTTGTCATTAAAAGTCTCAGAACTGCTGCATGACAGTCATCAGTTGAATCCTAAGACTTTTAGTTACATTTAAATACTCTTCACCTTGGAGTTAGAAAGACAACCACATACTCAAGTAGAGGTATGATTCTTACATAAAACACACGCACGTGCGCGCACGCATACACACACACACACACACACACATACACACACACACAAAAAAAAAACCTCACAAAAATGTACCATTACTTTTAACAGCATAAAATTGTCTGAAAAAAGGAAAAATCCAAAGTGGAGGTGGCAAAATTGTAAATAAAGAGAATATGTACTCATGAACTCAAAACAATTTGTTCTGAAGTGTCTGAAATGAACCCTGATTATTACTGATTATTACTCAATGAACCCATAAATTAAGCACCCAAATCTAAATTTTAATTACAGGACAGAGTTTAATTGCTAGCGGGCTATAGTTTTGCAGAGGTGTGAATACTTCTTACATGGTGAAAAAGTTACTGCAAATAGATGAGCACAGGTGCTACTCAATATGTGCTGCCAGGAAAAGATATTGTCTACATGAAATAGTAACAAACCTAAATAAAAATATATTTCTTAGATTTGCAGATCAAGTAGATTCAGTACTTAAATGAAAACCCACCAAACTTCATAATATTTAGAAGAAAATGGAGAATATTAAAATCCTCAGTGTTAGGAAACTATTAAGACACCAAAATACATACTATAAATGGTGAATTTGACCACATTAGTATCAGAAACATCTTCACACTAAAAGAAACTCTAATTAAAGGGAGGAAGTGAGGGAAGGAGTTACTGGCACTGCAAATAATCGTAAAGAATTGATAAACAGCTTCTATAAATTATTCTAAGAAACTGACAAATCCACAAGCTATTGGGCACTGAATCTAGGCAGAACTTCACAAAAAAGTATAAATAGCAATAAGCAAATTAAAATAGTTTGCTTTCAGCACATGTATATGTAGAACACACACACACACACATACCACACTCCATAATACTCATTTTAGTAGGCTAAATAAAATTGTATTATATCTTTCCTAAATAACTCACCTTCAAACTTGATTACATTAAATTTGGGAGTGCATGCCTTACATTTTTATCTAGAGTTTCAGTAGTTCAACACAGCATATACTTTACAAGAGAAGTCTTCTACAAATTCCTCAAACCTGAAATATAAGTTTACTAATTCTATTTTACCTCCTCTCACATTATTATCACTTCAAAAACTCACTCTTTTGAGGTTGATTTTTTTTCAACATTCTGAATTTACATATTCAAGTAGGGCAAATTATGAATTGAAAGGGCAGGGAGCAATTCCCCATTCCTCTAACATTTCTAGCTCATTTTGAAATCTGTCAATTTTCTGATATATGCTATTATGAAAAATAACTATGATGGTGAAAGGTTGTACTAGAGACAAATCCAAGAAAGACTTAAAACCATTAAAGCTACATCTATAATAGTTTCTTTATTCTTCAAATCTATCAAGGAAAGGAAAATTCTGCCAAACTACCCCAAATTAGAATATATATAAGCCCAAAGTAGATTTTACTCATTTTTTTTCAATAAACTACAATCATTGCAATAACTAGGCATATTTAATTATCATGTCTTTGAAGAAATTTAAATGACAAGATATGAAAATTAAGTACTTATTTTTGCTAACATTTGGCAAGACCTTGTTGTTGATCCCATTTTTATTGTTTTCTAATATTTTAGTTCTTATTTCATTAATATTACATAATTGATATCATTAATTTCACCTATTTATTTTGTTCTGCATTTATTTTTTAAGCAATGACTATTCCTAAAAGAAAGAATTTGTTGGCCATAACTTTATGATATTATACATAAATTTAAAAATTTCAGGGATACAGGGTCATTTTATGAAGTGCATTAGTTTTGTGTCACAATGACAAAAATATCTAAAAGGATAACTTAGAGGAAGAAAAGTTTATTTTGACTCATGTTTTCAGAGATGTGTCCCATGTGGGCCAACTTCATTGTTTTGGGCCTAAGAAGAGGCACAAAATCATGGTGGAAGAGTGTGGTGGAGAAGCACTTCTATGTTCATGCAGCCAGGGAGCAAAGAGAGAGAGATAAAAAGGGAGAGGATGGGACCACTGGGCTAATGAACCCTTTCAAAGCATTCCCCCAGTGACCCACGTCAGTCACACCCCACCTTCCTATATATAGAGTTACCACTCAGTCCATTCAAACTAGGATGGACTGATTACATTACCGCTCTAACAATCCAATTATTTCATATCTGACAATTTGTTTATTAATACAGTAGCTTCTGGAGGACACATCATACCCAAACCACAACATGAAGCATCTCTAAAATCTAAATTAAATGGCAATAAGCTTTACCTTTTCAAAATTTCACAGTTCTTACTTTTTTCAACACTGACACAAATGGAAAAAAAAGAAGAAGATGGAAAAGGAGATAGAAAGAAAAAGTTGCTATTATACTAAAAATTGCCCAAGCACAATACCAATAACACAGAGGTATAAATATCTATTTGTAATTCTCACAAATATCCAGTGGGATCATTACAATCATGCTATAGTTTTCTTTTCAGGAATCTGAGACACAGTATAGGGAGTCTGCCAAAGATTACTCAAATAAACTTTAGGAGGAGAATCTAGACCTAGAGGCAGATCTGCCTTGATGCTACATAGTCATGTGACAAATGACATGCATTTGAATGATATTCATTTAATAGGAGTATAAAGTTGCCACATGGGACAAAAATAGGCTTTGATACACGATTCCCAGATTAATGGTTATAAATTCACCACCTTCTATGAACAAAAAAGTATTTAAGTGGAAGAGAGTGAAAGCAATATAATTGCAAAAATTATATCAAATCATCTTCAATTTTTGTGACAGAATCACTCTTAAACATTTATATTTTATGATTATGTTTAGTAAAAAAATTCTACATACTTGTGTAGGAAAAAAATAATGTTATAGTTGTATATTCTTCATGACTCCTTATCAACATGAAAAGCACAGAATGTTACAAATATCACCCCTAATCATTAGTAATCTATTTTGCTGTCTTCAGTTACACCCTAAGGCAATCAAATCCTAAACCCACAATATGAATTCTGTTGATTAACCAGGACCTAATGGTGTAAGCGTCTCCTGCTAGTAGAACATAGGTTTGTAGACACAGGGTCTAGAACCACATTACCCACTTGGCACCTATGAAATTAATGATTTGGGGCCAAGAGCTTACCTTCTCTTATTGTACTTTTATTTCCTTATCTCTAAGTAGGTAATAATAATGGCACCTATACACAAAAACTTGTTTCACTGGAAATAGACTTTGAGAAGTGTTTTACCATGCAAGAGATTTGTTGAAGAGTGGCATTGGAATCAAACAGTTAGTTCCAAAAAGATGAGGAGGAAGCAGGGAAGAGCAGAAGAAGAATGAGGTAATGCACATCCAAGGTCATATGTGGCCAACTCCATGGAGAAATCTGGATCTAGAATGGTCTTTCATAGTTGTCCAGATTAGGCCAAGATAACCAGGATTTTTTCACCCAAGCATTAATTAGACACTAGTAGTGAGCTGCCTTTCAGAGACACAGCCTTGGGTGAAGAAGATTTTGGCAACAGAGGCAATTTCTATAGGAGGCGACAGCTAAAGTCTACCTACTACATTCCTTTTAGCCTGGGAAACAAGTCTCTGGTGGAAAAGAGATCAAAATGGCACATTAACGCATCTTCCACACTACCTCATTCAATTTTTGTGAGTTAGATGAGACAGAAGGACATAGAGACAGAAATTATGCAAAGTCTTGGTCTGTAGTCAGCACTGTGCAAGTATTGGCTATTATTATTATTGAACAAATAGGCAACATCACGTGAAATGTAATGTCTCCATAGAAGGAAATAATAAGTCTAAAGAAAAATTGGGGGAGTGGGTAAAATAGTTATAGTGAACATTTATCTTTATGACATCTTTGGAAAATATTTCCTTTCTTTTTGGTGACTTATACTTTCCCAATCCAACCTTGTAGTTCTGGAGGAGCTGTGACCCCTATACTCCATACCTCCTTACTCCTGCATAGTGTGGTCATGCGACTTACCTGGGAATAAGGAAGGAACTGTTTCTTCTAACTACTGAGACTCTTAGGGTCTTAAGTAGACATGTGATAGAGGGCAATCCATTCAAGTTCTTGACTGGAATTTTTTGTTGTGTGGAATGGGGTGGGGAGATTCTGTCTCTCTAACAGTTAAAAGGCAGATTGATTATGAACTCCATAATATCACTGCGTTAACCTCATACTTTGTGTACAAATCTTACCTATAATCATTAATATGGAAAACAAATTGACTACAGAGAGGTTAGAACACAGTGTGCTGATGACCATGACATCTAGTAAGTTCTAGGTACTAATATTGAAGAGACTGAGAAGCTCTGGACATTTTTGAGTTAAAACTTCTCTGGTTTATTTTGTTTGTGAAGACCAAGATATGAGTCTTCCATAAAGGATATTATTCATAGATCCAGAAAGCACACTGGCAAGTCGTTTGGAATATAAACTCTTCAAGATATGAAATATAAATAAATCCATTATATCCTTAATTTATCCTACTGCCCTTCTTGAGAGATCCTGCTTAGGAGGAATGCAGCTGTCCTTGCAATTTGAGGTATTAACACTAGAGGTCTCTCCCTACTCATGAGCCTTTCTCCAGGCTTTGCCTCCCACATCCCAACCTGCTGTGCTTATGTTTACTAATATGCTATATCTATACCAAATGTTAACCATGCCAGATTGGAAAATGTTCAAGACATAGAATCTTGGAACTTCAAATCCAATCCTTGATCTCATTCCTAAAGTTATGTCATGTTCTATGATAGACATGCAAAAAGGACATTTTACAATAACCACAAAGGAACAAAAAACCCCAGCAACTATATGCATATAGTGCCCCTCGACCACACTCATGACCAAAACAGTAAGGCTGGTTGTAACAGTAAGGATGCCAAGGAGTTTCACATGGAGATCATGCATCTAGAGTAACAGCTGACTGAGTGATCAATTTTACTCCTTATCCCCTAAACTATGATATTAATAGCTCCCTCTTGAGGTACATGATGTGAACAACTCAGACAGCTATACATTCTGGTGTGGTCCCAACCACATAATGGCATTGTTTTATATTCTTAGGGTGTAGAAGATAAACCCAAGGAAAATGAAAGAGAGAAAAGAATCTTACTTAAGGCCTAGACTAGAACAAGCAATCCTATTTTACAGTGGTCTTCATTTGACACAATGAAGAGTGACTTCAATCAAACAAAAAGAAATGTTAGGGTTCCTTTAAAAATGGGAGGAAAGAATTGCTGAACTATAAAAACCAAATAAATCCTTTGAAAAATTTAAAAATTAATTCATTTCCCATGAAATTTCCTTATATTTGATTCCTCCCCAGAGTCATTCCTCCTTTTTAGAGAGGAGGACAAACTTCAGAGTGTGATAAGAGAGAAACATTGAATAGGTACAGGCTTAAGAGTGCCTTGAATTTCACCTGGAAGCCAACAATCTCATATGAGTTCATGCAACAAAATATTTGTATTTTTGTTTTATGCTTATTAACAGTTTGCCCCCAAATTGAACACATAGTTTAACTAATTTTAAAAAACAATGTTTAAATTAAGCTTAAGTTTAGCTTTCTCTTTTAAAATTTCTACCACTATTATCACTTCCTGGCAAGTCCATTGAGATTTGTGGAGGATGGCTCCTAATGCAAAAGGCTAGACTTGTGAAATATGTTTAACCTAGCAAAGAATCTTCAGAAAACCTGGCAAGCCAAACTTGCACTTAAATAACATCAGAGAAAACTCCAGCACTGTAGGTTATTTACTAAGGGTTAATCTCATACTATATATTATTTAAATGTCAACATTTCTATATTCAAATGCAATTTGATTTATAGTAACTTTTCAGGACCACAAATATTTATTTAGTGAAGTAATATTGCTAAAAAGGAACTAAAAGGAAGAAATGAAAATGTTGTAAATCGATTTTATCTAATCGTGCACATTTGACAAATGGTCATCATTTAAGGGAAACATTAATTTTTATCTACTAAAGCGTGTCCACCATCATGATATTAAAATTTCCTGTTCAGGTTGATTTTCAGTGCTTATCAAGAAAATATGTTCATTCTCTCTGGAAATGATCTCTAGCTGGAATGTAAAGAATGTTTTCTAGATATGACAATTAACTTCCTGAAAGAGAACCTTTATTTACCAAGACAGCTACCAAGTCAGCCTCAGTCTCTTTCCTGAAAGCTTTAAAAAGTTGAATTCTAGATCATCAACAAATACAGTGCAGCTGTAGCTCTTACAGGTATTCAATGTGAACACCCAAAATATTTCTGGATCCTTGTCTATTACCTGTGTTTCCTACACTGATTATGTGAGTAGGAGGGAGATATGTGCATGCATACATGTTTCTCTGCATGCATACATGTTTCTCTGCTTTACTGCAAAGTCAGTTACATGCCTCTCCACACTTTCTCAGGTGCAATCATGATGGTATTTATCAAGCTCAGCCTCTCCTCCTCCCATAAGACAGTATTACTTATAAGGGAGACACCATCATCATTTTGGCCTAGGAGCCAGCCAGACAATGCACCTTTTGGATGCCCCATTCTCATTGTCATTCTGCCCAGGCTCAGCCTGTTCCCTTGCCTCTCCAAAGGTCAGCCTGAGGTCTTCACTCCACTGCTAATGGGTGCACCCGTGGCCTGCTCACTGTGCCTGCTGTGGCAGAGGAGCTCCATCCCTTTATACCTCTTTCTCCCCAGCTCTTTTCCTTCCTCCCTCCTTTCCTCTCTCCTATGCTAGCTCTCTCTTTCTCTGCCTTGCAAATGACTCTGAGGAGCTATGCTGGTGGATGATTTATATTAAGAAAAAAAGCACTCAATTTTTTTTTTTTTTTTTTGAACTGGGCTCCCTGAGAGCACTCAGGGCTGCCTCGTACTGCTCAACGCCTACCTGCTCAACTGCAGGGAAACAAGCTTCTGAAGGCTTTAATGGGATTTCGCCTGAGGCTGTTTTATTAAGATGTCGGCTTTTTCTGCTGCCTCTGCAGCTGACACCATTCACTGTCAGCTGTCCCCTCCCCTTCCCACCCCCACTGCCACCCCCCCAACAATGCACCAAATTATTCGCTTCATTTAGTGCTCATGGCTCAGTGTGGGCAAATTGGGAGAAGGAGCCCTACTGGGCCAGATGAACCAGGCAGAGAGGTGAAAAGCCACTGTGCTACTTAACTGGGGGTTTGAAGGGAGGGGAGAGGCCAAAAAAGGAGGGCTAAATCAATGCCACTGGGGCATGCTTTCATTCTATTAGAATCACATTCAATATCAACATACCCATTTTAGAAGCACATTTACATTACTCATTTACGTGAAACCCTCATTTGAGAAAGCCTGTTTATAATTTTATAAACAAGGCTTTTTATAATTACCAACAACATATAATATGCATTGTATATTCATTGCAGGGCAGGTTAAAAGTTATGTTATTTAATTTAAAAAACTTATGCATATTTCTTAAGAGAAAATTGACATGAAATTATATATTTTAATGAAAGCTCTGAAATACGTGTGTCTGTGTGTGTGTGTGTATACACACACATTTGGTACTTGGATAGTGATGAGAGTGATAAAGGTAATGGGTTTTTGCCTTTGTGTGTGTGCATGTGGAAGGAGTCTGAAGTGTGTTTGCAAGAGAGGAAGACTGTTTACAACAAGACAGTCCTTTCTTAATTACCTGATATTTTTACAGCAAAATCAATTAAACACAGCTCAGCAGTCATAATGGTCAGGCTATGTAATCAATGGGGACACCAAATTAGTGGTGAAAAATTTATGTTTACATAGAATGGATCTACTAAGTGTTCAGGATACTTTAAGAGTTATTTATCTTGAGTGATAATTCAAGAAAAATTTACCATGTTCCCATTTTATGACAGAGTACCTAAAAGCAAAATAGAAGGAGAAAATTGACTCAAAATAATATAGCACTTCAGTATCAGATACCAAGGAAAACCAATATATCATGTTTTGTTTGATTGGCTTGCCCTATGAACTTGTTTAACAGAAATACTTTCACTCAGAAGTCACTCACTCACTAAACAAACATTTACTGAATACTCTATTTTGCACCTACTATGTACTGTGCCTGCACTGAAAAATGAAAAGCAAAACTTGACATTATGCCTGTCATGGAACCTCCAATTTAGTGGAAGGGACAGACATTGATGGAAGGAAGTGGCCCAGTTTTAAAAAAGTCTTCATTCAGAGCATTTGAGGCAGCTTGAAGTATCAGATTCAGCTTCACTGAAGACGTAGTAATAGATCCGAGATCTATTAATATGAGCTAATTGGTGATTATAAGTGTGTATTTGGGGAGGTTAGAATGTACATATGAAGAGGCACTTATGTAGGAGGAAGATGTTGTTCTTAAGGAAATAGTATGTGATTAATGCACAAATGGCAAATAGGCAAGTATTGCAAAGTACTCCTGGAGAGGTAGACCTGAGAGCTTACAACACTTAGAAGGCTTGATTACCAAGGTTGTTCTCCTTTATTCTCAAAGCACTGAAGAGTCTTATAGCATGGTGAGGTTTTGCTTTTAAACTCTGTTTAGAGGTATGGATGTTCTATAACCTAGTTCTAACTAGTAAGTAGTCCTTTTCACTTACTGTGTAGAGAATAAATTGGAAGAGTACAAGAAAGAAAGCACAAAGTAGCTAGAAGATTTTTGCCAAGATCTAAGGAGGACTAATGGAAGTTGGAGAGATAATAAGGAATTTGAAAAGAAATTAAAAAAAGTCTAAGAAATAGGTGGTAGGTAAACTGTCAGGTTCTAGTAATGGCAAGTGAGGGAGATTGATATATCAAGGGTAATTCCTAGGTTTTTGTTTGCCAAATGAATAAATGATGCCTCACTTATAAAGACAGAGGGACACTGGGAAGTCAGTCCTGGAAGAAGCAATCCTGGAGTTTGGTTTATTTGAGATACCTTTGAAATTCTAACGTTTAAAGTATGAAATAAGAAGGCATTAAATGACTGTGGATTGGTCTAGTGCTTGTGAAGAGGAAAGCCTTAACCATGAGCGGATTATCTGTGCATTGATGCATCATAGTTGGTGCTAAGAGTTATTGGAGACATTGATTAAATGGGATTGTGAAAGCACTAAAAATGCCAATGTTTATGGAGTGACTAGAAGAAATTTAAATAAATCTCCAAGGAAACTGAGAATTAGCCAAAAAGGGGAGGTAATCCCCAGGAATGTGTGATTTCATGAAATAGAAATTTCAAAATAGAAAAAGTGCTCAGCAGCTCCAGGGAGAGGTCAGGTGCAAAGGAGCCTCAACAAATATCCAATGAACTATGCAACATGGAACCCACTGTTGACTGAGCACTGCTAGATCAGTGGGAGGTACAGAAGACAAAGCCGAGGGAACTCAGGAGTCTAGTCTAGGAGCTAAGAGTGATCACTCTCTCAGGATATTCACAATGTATGCATATTTTCCGTTACAGCTTTAATAACCATCTTTTTCATGTTCAATTGTCCTGGTTTAGACAATAAATTTTATGAGCACACAAATTTTGAGTGTGAGTCCCTTTTGTGCATTTTTAATACTTTTGTCCCCTTCTGTTGCTCTTCTCTATGATTTAGATATTATCATCAATACCCAGATTTCTCTGTTCCGTATTTTTCTACCTCTGGGAATATCTGTCAGTTCTGTCTCACCCATCTACAGTGTGGGTACTGTCTTCCATTCTTACGTTCTTGCCAATGCTCTGATCCAAATCACCATCTTCTTTTGCCTCCACTTCAGTAGCATTTCCTGGTTTCATTCCATCTATTCATGCAACAACCACAGTAGATATTTTTAAATATAAGTCAAATCTTGTCACATGCCTCCTAAAAAGAATGAAAGAACAAATGACAGCCTTCAATAGCTTTACCCTGCTCTTAAAGTAAAGCCAGACTCATTATTGCCTACAAATGCTTGCTATGATACTGACTCTGTATAACAACCAGGTTTCATATGATATCATCTAGTACCTAGTTTCTCTTCCTAAACTGTAGCAAATTAGAATTATACAAGATATTCAAAGTGATGCAACACTCCCTAATTCAGATGTTGCATGTATTATTTCCTTGACTTAAAATATTCAAGTGAACTTTTACTAGTGAACTCTTATTCAGCCTTTTGGTATATGTTTGAAAGTCAAACTCTCAGACTTGCCTTGCAATACTTTCATAATCTAAATTAATCTCCCTATTACTCCATTATACAGTATCCTTTTATGTTTCACAGTAATTTTCAGTTTTAATTATAAATTTACTTATAAATTCATAATTTACAAATAAACTATTTTACATCTGTCTTGCAACATATTCTAATCCCACTGTAGATGAAAGCTATACCTGCATGTTCAATATTGTATGTTCTAATTACAGTATAGAACTTACATTTTCTGGGTACACAATTTTTTTTCCACAATTATTATTTATATGCTAAGCACTATGTAATGGTTCAGATAAGGATTTTCTGGCCAAGGGTTATTCTAAAGTGAAGACCTATGAAGTAAATACTATTTTACTATAATTTATCTTTTCATTACCAAGAGCTAAAACTTATGTATGTCAATATAAAACAAAAGAGCCATCCAATTTATAATGATATAATTTGAATTTTGACATCAAGTCTATGTGTATAATGGATGGTTGTGCTTGGACTTGATAATTGGTGAAAATTTTCTGCATAAACATGCCCAGTGTGCTTGAATACTCCAGCCTCAAAAATATCTTGTTCCTCAAAATACCTACCTGATTGACCTCTACTATCCCTGTCACCACAGATGAAAGTGGGGAGGCTCAGTGACCATCTCTGCAAGATAATCTGAAGCAACTAAACAGCCCTGATGCTGCATGACAGCTCTGGGTTTACTGGTAGAAATGCCAACTTCCACTGACTGGCACAAGAAAATTAGGCTTTCAGGAAAATGTTCCACTTGGGAGGAACCCCATTTCCTGATTTCCAATCCTTTCTCTCTACTCAGTCACAGAGTTGAGTTCTGAAATAGACTTGCCAAAGCCCTATCTCTTGAGTTGTGTGCTTTCTAAAGTTCTGCTGATCTAGAAGGAAGAAACCAACTCTGAATTTACCCCTGCCATGAGAATGTTCATTCATAATCATAATAATTTATAATAAAAGTTTTATGACCCTGGAAATGTAAACTCTGACTCTTAATTTCCAACAATCTTAACTCAAATTATTCAGAAAGCAGAGGATAGGGTGAAGCTTACTTTCTAAAACTCTACTCTGTGGTGCACTTCAAGGTGCAGGAGAATGAGTGGAAAAGTAATAAGGGTCAGAGAAAGATCAGAAAAGCAAGCAAAGATTGTTCATACATTATGGCTTTGGCTATGACTTCAGAAAAAGTAGAAAATAAAATGAAAAGTTGTTTAGTCATTTGAAGTATCTTCCAAACAGGCTTTGTGGGAGCACCATACTCTTGGAGTAATCTATCAGAAAAATAGGAGAGGGATTTATCCTGTTGATATTTTCCATCTCCTGACTCTTGTTGGTTGAAATTCACCCAACTGGGGTGTTAATTCCTACATGTATGAGTTAGCTTTCCTTCATTGAACATTTCTTCATATGAACCTAGAATTAGGGGGAATCATGTCCTGTCTGGGTCTGTTTTGTGTGAATCTGAACTTATACTGATTTTCATAAAAGATGGTGGTGACAGTGGTGGGGCCATGGATAGTTTTTTCATCTATCCTTGCATTTAAAAAATAATCTAGTATGCTGGATGTCAGGCCTATACTAATTTGAAGAATAAAATGATAAATATTCAGATAGATCTTCCTCTCCATGAGCTTATGGACACACCTGGATGATTTTGTGAATTTTTGTTCATGTGTATGTACTCAGGTTTCTAAGACACAGAAGTTATTTGGAGTGAATTTGAACATGAGTGCATTTTAATTTTGTTTTTGGATTTCTTAGGGGTAGAGATTACCCCTCTGTAAATTAAAATAAATAAATAAATAAATGTGTGTAAGTCAGTTAAAAAAATAAGAGTAGGTAACTCAATAACTCAGCCTATTCAGCACAAATCAAATATGTGCACCAATTAGCCATCGTACTTATGAAAAATAACTGCAATAGAGAAGTTTTTCATTGTTTCTTCTACATATGTGCTTTATTACCACTTTCTTAATTCCCTAACTAATGGAGAGAGAGGGAGAGAGAGAGAGAGAGAGAGAGAGAGAGAGAGAGAAAGAGAAAGAGAGAAGAGAAAGAGAAACAGGGCAGCAGCAGAAAAAAAATCAACATTTAAATCAGGACAAACACATATGGAATAACTGAATTGTAAAGAATAATCTCTTTTATATTAAAAATCATTTCTGGGCTATGACTTGAGAACAGACAAAATTTTTTAACGATTTTAAATAGGCAGATTCCCTCCTTTACAAATAGGAGGCAATGTGGTCTCTTCAGATTCCTATACAAAACTCAAATTCTAAAAGCATTTTTTTTATTGTAGCCTCATTAACCAAGAAGTTTATGTTTTGCCATATATTGTGGATATTATTATAGATGTGAAATTGGGTTTCAATTAGATGAAAGAGACTAATGCATTGTGGAGTTTTTCCCGAGACAGGGTGAAAGTGAGATCGACCCATGTGATAAGAAACAAGATTTAAAAGCCTCCCCCAAAAAAATGTGAATAAAATTTAGGCACATAAGCCCCAGTATATTTCTTGTGTCTGTGTGTGTGTGTGCAAAAAGACTACACATTAACAAGGTAGAATCCCCTGAGTGCCTGTCACTTCTTGGTTAAAAGTTGATAGTTCATGGAGACACAGCCATCTGTTGGCCACTTAGGTACCCTGGCATGCCCTGGAACGGTTCTGCCTCGGGCTTGGAGAGAAAGACTCCTTATAATAGTAACTCATTAATATGTTCTCCTATTTCCTGAAAGGGTAAATATCCTTCGTTGGCCCCTGACACTCAGAGAGAGTGTGGGTCTAGGAATAATTGGGCCCTCTGAAAATTATCAGTTCAATTCTATTGTGTACTTATTTTAAGAAAAGAAAAACAAATTAGTCCATGTAGAGGTTCATATGAAATTTAAAATATCAGTATCTGGATCTTGTTCCTACTAAATAACTTTATGACTTTGGATAAGTCAATAAAGTTAAGCAATATTAAATTTAACTTTAACAACTTAGTCCTGTGTCAGGGAGAGCACTGCTGGAATAGTCCTGAGGCAGGATTGTTTTAAAAATCATGTCCCTGTTCCTGATCATGTTGCTATTCCAGGAGCAAAACAACTGGAGATGTCCTTCCTGATGTCTGTCTTCCATGACAAGTGTGGTAAAAAAGGAGCACCGTGGGAGCGAGAGGAGGAGGAAAAAGAAATAGTAACTCTTGGAGAACCTGATATCTGAGTTAATTGTTCAAGTTAAAACAGAAGCCTTCAAAAAGAGTCACGCTTATAAATCATCAGGTGTGCTGGGCAGAGTGGTGCACACCTATAATCCCAGCAGTTTGGGAATATAAAACAGGAGGATCACAAGTTCAAGGCCAGCTACAGCAATGTAGTGAGGCCCTAAGTAACTTAGTGAGAACCTGCCTCGGAATAAAAAATGAATGAATAAATAAATAAATAATAAATTAAAAGGACTAGCTAGGCAAGAGGTTCAGTGACAAACTACCCACTGTATTAAATCTACAGTATCCCCTCCCACAAAACAAACAAACAAACAAAACAAAACAACAAAAAACATATGAAAGCTTTGTAACTTATTACTAATTACAAAGGTGTATGGAGTGTAGGCCCAGCATTTTGTCTACCTGTTATTCCACACAGCATCATCAAATCATCACATATTTTGTAAACTCCTATGTGGACATCATTGTTCTGTACTGCTAATTCTAAGTCACATAGACTTTGATAATGGCAGAGACATTGCTGACTGTCATGACAAGGGGTTGGGGATACAAGTGACCTCTTTTGAACAGAGATTAGAGATGTTACTAAATAAGTGTTCTATAGTAAGCATGGCAGCCTCCAAAGCCAAGAATTATCTTGTCCAAATTGTCAATAGTTACTGAGGAAATCCTATATTATTTTTAGGTAATGTTGATATGGTAGTTTAAATCATGTATTTGTGTGTGTATGTGTGGTGTTGGGGATTGAACCCAGGGTCTTGTTCATGTGAGGCAAGCACTCTACCAACTGAGCTATATCCCCAGCCACTCCTGTATTATTGTTGTTCTAAGAGCTGTACCATTCTAGGTGGAAACATGGAAACACAAAAGCAAGGTAGGCACACATGATCACACAGGATAACATGCATAGGGTATCAATTTGGTAATATCAATAACACATGGCAATGTTGCAGAGGAGGATTGTGAGTGAGGCCTGGGGAGCGTGGAGAGTCTCATCCAGTTACACTTAGAAAAGTGAAAGGCAGGGTTTAGTTTAAAAGAACAAAGAGCAGAGTATTTTCAGTTAGATTGGAATAGCAAATCCATAGAATACACTCAGCAGGTGAGATGAGAAGTTAAATCTTCACCAAAGCATGAAGACCATTATATGTCATGCTAAGAAATACATGTTCTAGTCTATAAAATGATCAAGAATCATTCAAAGTTTTTAATCCATCTTTATGCTTCACAATTTCTTTCTCTATCCCTGTACATTGAACTAGTTCCCTGAATTTTGCTGCTACTTTACCTCTCTTCCAATGAAGCCATTTTGATAGATTTTAGTATTTAAAATAATCTACAGTGGTAAAAATTCCAAGCATGATAAGCCTCCTCATTGTGCTCTAGAGAACTTTGTTCCTACTTACTTTCTTTACTTTTGTCACATTCCACCTTCATCATAGATATTTCCTTCACTTGCATTTGCATTTCTACTCAATTCCTGAATGCAGGATGTAGAACTTAGCCTTCCTGACCATTTCAATATTTTAAGAGTTTATTGAAGGGGTATTGACTGAATGTCTGCAGGGATCCTGGAGAAGGTTTGCTCCGGCATTTTGAGTCATAAGCAGCAGGAAATTCCTACTTATCATTTGAGCACATACAAATTTCCTTATCTTAAATTAACTAAAGTTTGTTGAAGTCTAGGATTTATTTGATGCTTACTCATCAAAAGTGAACTAATGTCAATTTCACTTTAGTGTTAATAGTAAGGGAAGAAAGAGAGGTAAAACTGGAAGAAAAAAAAAAACATCGGTAGAGACACCAACAATGGGCTCAAAGAGATTTGTGTTAATTTGCAAAAATTATTTTCCAACAAGTTTTATTTTAATGTCTTACGTGGAAGACTAATGAACACAGTGGTTAGAAATCGAGTTGATCTAGCAAGAACAATTTTTTCTTACTTTTTTTCTTAAGAATATTCTTTGCCTCTCTACAGTTCTGCTGTGCATTGTTGGAAACCAGCTGATGGAGTCTCCAATGGAAGAACACTGTCACTTTGCTCCTACACCTATCCTTCTTCTAATAACAAGATGGATAATTTGATATATTGGAAAAAATGTTTAATTTTTAGTTCTCAATTATTTCATGTTCAAATTAAAACACTTGAGTAAAATAAATTCTAAAATGTATTCCAAATTGATTCCAAATAACTACTTTTAATAGTAAGATCTCAATAAGTATATGCATATATAAATAATAAATATATAGGTATATATTATGATGGAGACTATGGTTATTCCACATATTTTAATCTGCTAGTTATTTCAGTGAGAAATGCTATTGATTAGATAAGGCAGATCCTTAAAGAAATGTAATTATTTTGCATTTAAGGATGAAGGAAGACAGGATATTGTGTTAATATAAGGTCATCTACTACTCCAATAAAGATAAAATAAAATAAGGTTTGCCTCATTGCTTTGTTGATGCATATTTAAAACAATGTATAGTGCTAATCAAAAAATAGACTCTGGATTATTAATTGAATGAAATTTGGTGAAGCAACCACCTACTCAAATATGGATTTTCAAGTAACTACTTTTCTATGTATCTATTTCCTTATAATATAATAAGAATTGGGGACACAAAATAACAATTTTATTAAGCTTGTGAGTTACATAAACAAAGAATCTGGACAAATCATGGAGAGGATGGCTTTTCTAAGCCTGATGATACCTTGGTCCTCAGCATGAGAGATCCTATCAGCTAGGGGTTATTTGAATGGCAAGGACCAGTGTGTTGATGAAGTGCTAGGAGGTTGTGTTCAGCTGACTTGATCACACACATGAGGACGCTACAGTAGAGTGAAATTTTTATATCAACCTTTCCACATAGCAATTCAGAACAAGAGTGAATGTTCTATTACAAGTTGGAAGCCACCTGGTCCTTCATAATGTGGACACAGCATCACTTCCATAACCCTGTGTTTTTTGTGCAGACACAAGACCATCCTACTTTAAGGGTAAGGACAGAGACCGCACCTTTTTATGGCAAGACTGTTGAAAGATTTGCAGCCATATTGTAAATCTGGAAGCATAAAAAGAGAGCTTTGTTAATGACATTTATAATCATGCTTTCCTGCTTTGGTTGCAAACCTAATCTGAGGTAAAATTTACATGATACCAGTTTATTCTTTCCCTTTGGTAGAGAAAGAGTGATATTCATTCTTAAGTAGAAAAGTGAAAAGATACATTTATTCTATTCATCACTAAGGCCAAATAAGTCATATTGAAATGACCAATTTATTTTGCCTAAGGAAATACCTGGCTTTGATGTATATTACACAAATTAGAATAAAGTGGGATTGCAGAGTTACTGACTCCACCCCTCTTCAGGAAAGTGGTGTTGATCCACTCTAGGAGAATCTGAATCCAACCTTCATGAGCAGATCTTTAGTTCATTTGCATGTGAACCCATCTCTCTGAGATCACCCAACCTCCTCCTTCTGATAAGACAGGTCCTCTGAGTGATTTTTCTTCTAACTCCATAGGAAAACACAGGTAATAGACCCGAAAGTAAATAAATTACTTTGATAGGGAAGTGTAGAATGCTTGTTTTGTGCTTTAAAATTTCTATTTCATGGAAAAATAGAAAGTTTCATTTAGGATTGAGTAAATGGAATCCTTTTTAATGTTTTTTTTTAAATTTATTCTTTTTAGATAAATGACAGTGAAGTGTATTTTGACATTATACTTACACAGAATATAACTTATTCTAATAAGAATCCCATTCTTGTGATTGTACATGATGTGGAGTTTCACTAGTTATGTATTCATATATGAACATAAGAAAGTTAAGTTCTATTCGTTCTACTGTCTTTCCTATTCCCACCCCTCACCATTCCCTTCATTCCTCTTTAATCCAGTGAACTTCTATTCTTCCCTCCCTCACCTTTATTATGTGTTAGTATTCATATATCAAAGAGAACATTCAGCCTTTGTTTTGGGCGGGATTGGTTTATTTCACTTAGCATAATGGTCTCCCATTCATGGGCAAATGCCATAATCTCATTCTTTTTTATGGATGAGCAATATTTCATTGTTTATACATACCACAATTTTTTTTTATCCATTCATTTGTTGAAGGGCACGTATGTTGGTTCCATAGTTTTGCTATTGTGAATTGAGCTGCTATAAATATTGATGTGGCTGTGTCACTATAGTATGCTAATTTTAAGCCCTTTGAGTATATACTAAGGAGTGGGATAAGTGGGTCAAAAGGTATTTCCATTCCAAGTTTTCTAAAAAGTCTCCATACTACTTTCCATAGTGGTTGCACCATTTGAGCAAATGGAACTTAAACTGTTTTTAAATGTGTACAGCTTGCTGTGCATATTTGACAGCTCTACAGTAATTACTGATTTTTCCTTTGAGAAATTTAGGTTGAGTGAAGGGGACACAGTTGGCATGTACCCACCAAACTGCTTGAATCCATTGGGCTCTCCTTTCATATAGCAAATAGTATACATGTGAGGGTCAACTAACAGTGGAGGCACGGGGTGGGGATGAGCCCTAGATGTCTCTAGTCTTCTTTCCTACCACTTAACAGAGCTGCTGGTTCTAATATTATAAGTAAGGATGTGTCAATTTGCACACCTAACACAATGAGTCAATGCAATGAAAATTAAGACTTGAAGAGCTCAGGGAATATATTGGCAATTTAATTTAATGGATTTTAGGTGTCAGTTTTAAAATCTTGTCATTCATTACAACATGCATGAACCTGGAGGACATTATGTTAGTGAAAGTAGCCAGACACAGAAAGACAAGCACTGCACGAACTCACTTGTGTGGCATCTAAAACAGTTGAACTCGGAAGCAGTGGATAAAACAGTGGATATAAGGGTGAAGAAAAGGAAGGAAGGAAGGAAGGAAGGAAGGAAGGAAGGAAGGAAGGAAGGAAGGAAGGAAGGAAGGAAGGAAGGAAGGAAAGGGAGAGATGGGGAGGGGGGGAGAAAGGAACTGAAAAGGAGAATAAAAAGCCAATGGGCTGGGCTTCATGATGATGTTACATGTTTTAGTCTATTTTCTGTTGCTAGATATGAATATCAAATTGAATAATTTAAAAAGCCCAAAGGTTTATTTGGTTGATGATTATAGAACGGTGGGGCCAGCATATGGCAAGGGCTTTGTGTTGAAACATCCTATTGCAGAAGGACAGAAAGGAGATGAGCATGTGCAGAAGAGAGGACTCAGGAGGGCCAGGCTCACTGCATAACTACCCACTGTCCCCACCCCCAGTGGTGACAACATTGATCCTTTCCTTGGCTGAGCCTTCATGACTTAATCACTTTTTAAAGGGCCATCTCTTAATACTATCACAGTGGCAAGTTTCAATTGGAGTTTTAGAGGGGACATTAAAACTATAGCAGATATGAAGCAAGTGGGTTGAAATAAGGGAATTTCACAGAAGAGCACCTGACAACATGTTCAATAAATCTTAAAACTGTTATTACCACTTCTATGACACTACTGTAATTGCTGCTGCTCATCCAAATTCTCTTATTTCTATGGGTTCAATTTTATTTATTGTGCCTTCCCCCAAACTGGAGTTCAATGATAGCCTCTTTAGTTTAAAAACAAATTTATCATCTTGTGTGTGATTCACACCCTGAAATTTTCAGTTATTAAGGTAGTAAAATGAGATCTTTTCCTTTCAAGAAGCACCAAAAATATGCCTCACCTTTGATTTCTTTAAGAAGTACATACAATGTTTCATCTGGTTCTATTTTTCTGTCTTGTCCTTTGGATGCTTTTGGTAATTTTATTTGTAATTTTGTACAGAAGCCTAGAGGAGAAGAAAATAATATTGATAAAACTTCAGCACTCTTTAAAGTCCCAGTTTGCTACAGTTTTATACCAGTGTATATATGTATTAAAATTTACTTTGTCTCTAATCCCTTTCAATTAAAAAGATAGGGTTGCCTTCAGCTTTATGAAATTTATGTTATGAAACACCTTAGATGTGCTATAACTGTTAAACTGAATTTTATTTAGTATTTTGATTATAAATTAGAGGAATGGTACATTAACTTCTTTCTGAGGCTAAGATTAAAAAGGCTCCATTTATTTGCTGTTGTAGTGTTTTGCAACATATGTTATATTTATAATTGCCTTATTAAATCTTATACATTGTAAGTGATAATCATATTGCCTAGGGCTATAAAATCATCAAAAATATATAATGGCATTTTAAGTTGTTGTATCTACAAATGGAAATTTTTATTTTTAGCTTTTTAATAATGTTTTCAACTGAGTGTTGGAAAGAGTCATGAGCTATTCAGAAGAGAGATATTATTTCCACTAAGTATTTGGTAAGTGATAATAACAGGAAATCTTAGTTAAATCTCTTCCAGAGCAGCATGGACATTACAGGATTATTTCACAGAATGCAAGAACCATGGCACATAGAGAAGACACATAGACACAAACAGGTTTACACGTCTAGCTCAGTGGTGCTCCCATTGCTGGCAGCCACTCCTTCCTAACCCTACCTAGTTATGCCCATGAATCTATACTGTGCTATTCCAACTGACTCAGCACCAATAGACCTCACCTCCTTTTTCTTCTGTTTCTTTTCCATTGTTTAATGCCTTAGATAACAAATTTAATTTCAATTACTGGTTCATTTCATTTCTGTTTTGATGTAGCTTTATGCATTCCATATTGAGTTTTGTAACTACCATGATTTCTAAACTAATAGCTCAGGAGAGAGGGTATGATTTCTTCCCTCAACCCCTTTGTAGCGAAAAATAGCTATAAAGTCTCCATACCTCTAAAATCCACGAAAGGGAGGCCAGCAGCTAATAACTGTCTCTGCTCCAAAAGTGTTGCAAATTATAAAAGTGGAAAGCTAAATATAATTTGGAATCAGTAAGAAATTTGATAATATAAATGCTATAATAATATTTACAAGGATTTTTAAGACATTTAAAAACATCATTTAATTTAATTCTGTAATTTTCCAGAATAACAGATTTTTTAAGGCAAATGATGGTCCTCATTAAATTGACAAAATGTTTTTTTTTTTTTTTAGCAGCTTTTAGACAGTTGTAATGGGGGAAGAGACTAAAATAAGAATGAATCTTCCACTTACAGATTAGGCATTTACAGAGTAGCTTTAGGAGGTAGGTGAAATTTTAATCTCTACCTATAAGCACTAAATGGTACAGATTTTAGACAAAAACTCCTGATAGAGATGCAAGTGTTGTTAAGAGTCCTAGACTGGTTAAATAAACTGTGGCCCATCCACATGGTAATGCAGAAAAATATGAGGGAAATCCCTATGCTATAGCACAGCCTCCAAGATATAATACTAAATCAATATAACAAAGTGCAGAATGTGCAGTATGTTATTATTATTATTGAAAGAGTAAAACAGAATATATGTGTGTATGTATTTATTAATATTTTCAAAGTGAAATGATGGGAAGGTAAACCAAAAGCTAATAAAATAGAATTTAGAGTTATTTGGATTGAATCTTTATTTATATTTTCAGTTTGGAACTATATAAATATTTTGCATGTTTATAAAATATGTATTTTTTAGACAGAAATATAAATTATCTCCAAAAATTAAAAACAAACTGGAACAATTATAGTTTAAGTTTGAACATTGGTATACACATAAAAATTTCACTTAAGCTATTTAAAATGGTAAAAATTTGTTTATCTTCAGATCTACACATGTGCCTATTCATACATAGTAATCCTAAAATGCAGTTGTTGGATTACTATAACTGTAGTTATATTGTTATATTTTATGTTAGTACAATATAGTTTACTTTACTCTTAATTTTCTTTCAAACCCTAAGCAAAATGTTTATTAGACATTAGTTAGTGAGCAACATCTGAGGAATGGTTGAAAATTTAGTAGAAATAAATACTATAACCATCATTTTTTACATATATACTTTGTATTAGATACTAGCCTCTTTTCTAAGCATTATCCTGTTAAATACTTCCAGCAGTTTTAGGAAGTAAGTGAAATTTTAATCTCCACCTATAAGCACTAAATGGTATAGATTTTAGGCAAATTTTGATGTGGAAAAGCAAAAAAAGAATGAAAGTTAATACAAAAGTAACAGTATGATTAAAAAAAAACTGTGGATTCTGACTTGCCAGGGTTTGAAACTAATTTTATTTGCAAACATTAATTTAGTTATGCTACTTAGTACTCCATAACTTTGATTTTCTCTGGTTGTACAAGAATAATGTACAACCAGAAAAAAGAAAAATTATAGTTTATGTATGATGTGTCAAAGTACATTCTACTGCCATGTGTAACTAGTTAGAACAAATAAAAAAAATCACTTACTAATTATCTTACATTTTTAAAAAAAGACAAGAATGGGTATGTTAATATCTATAAGAGTTAACCCAGGAATCTAGAATGAATGGTTTCCCTTCTTTTAGATTGATAGTACAGTATATTAATAAAAAGACATCACAAGAATAACTAAGAAAAACATTTACCTATTTAATGGTTTTCCTCTCATGTAGAACCTGAAGCAAAGTTCCTGTAGTGACTTTAAAGATTTTACTACTTAGAAATTACTAATGCACTGGAGAAATCCGGATCTCAATATCATATATAAACGCACTAATATGATCACATGAAGGGGAAAATAGCTGATATATGTGGGGAAAATCACCCCCTTTCTTCAAAAAAGATATTTGACTAACACTGCACAAAAACCCTAAGATTTCTTCCTTTCCTTTTTCACAAATCTGTGGATGCTTTCTCATTTTAATCTTCATAAAGACTGGACTTATGTGGTTCCTTCTTTTTTCTAACTCATCCTTGTTCTTTCTCTATTAAATTATTTCTATCAGTGTAAAAACCATGACCTATTATCTACTGCCTTAAAGTCACCTTTTTATGTCACACTTTCTAGTAACCACTGTCCTATTTCTCTGTCCTCTTTCACAGCAGAACTAATTAAATCATGTACTTGTTTTCAGCTTTTCCTTAGCTGCAAAATTCATCCTTTTCTCATCTTTTCCAATGAGACTTCTGAGCAGACCTATGAAATTACTCTTAAGATCACCAACAATATGTAAATCGATAAATCCTGTTAAGGTCTGTAGACAAGTCAAAATAACACGTGGTATTTTACCAGAGAAATGTTAGAGTTCATAAACAAGTCTGGATGGTACCTGGCAAAATACCAGAAGGAGTTTGAGAAGTAACAAAATCAAGCCATTAAGTGTGGAGATTCCTTATTGGTTGACTGATGTATCTAGTTTATGCTAATTAAGATAAGCTGTGTAAAATGTATAAATAGCTCTGTTGTCCTACAATAAAAGGCTCCCACTCCTGCTGCATCAATCTTAACAAGTTATTTGTCACCGCCCCGGGCTATTCTGCTGCAGCCCGACTGCGGCAAAATCCAATAGTCACGCTTTGTCCCTCTCTGTATTTCATCTTTTATCATCATTACACACATTTATTAAATTTTTGCGAAACCCTGGCTTCTTTTGTAGGGAAAGCCCATTTGGGAAGAAATTGCTTTTATTTCATTAGCTCTGAGTTATCCTATAAGATAATGGCTGCCCTATGCTCTCCATTTTCCATCTTCCCAACCACCCATTCCCATGTCCCAGACATATACTCTCCATTATCTAAAGCTCTATTTTTTCTTTTAAGGACTGTTTTGACCCCACAACCATTATGAAAACCTTTGAGTGGTGATATTTTTGACACTACCATTTAGTTAGTATTTTGTATATGCTATGATGCAATGAAGTCTTTGAAAGCACTATCTATCTATTCATCTATCTCTATCATTTATCCATCATCATCACCATCAAACATTCTCTCTCTCCACCCGTCTATTCTGATACACATATGCTTTTTTGTACAGAATTTTTATTCTTAACCTTTCAGTTTTTGTTCCACATGGCTATGCATTTGACATCAAATCATCTACTGGAAAAATAACCATTCCAGATAATATTTGTCATAAACTGGGTGATTGAATTTGAATTGGTGCATTTTTGGATTGCTCAATTTGTTCTGCTGTTAATTAGTCTGTCTGGCATGAGATTATTTTGACTCATTGAGTAATAAAGAATAAACATGCTACATTGATAGAGAAATAGGAAGAAGATTCTACTTGCCTAAGATTTAATTCCTAGTAATAGATAACAAGCTTAATCCTTGCGATTTGAGCATAGAAGGAAAGGGACACACTGCCTTTTTTCATTCCAGATGCACATTTCTCCTTCATGCCCTAAAAGTGACCATCTTGTGACTGAGCTGTGGAGAATGGGTTTCCGTCTCACACCGAGACTCCACAGTCCTATACTATGAGTTGAAACTTCAGAATAAACACAGAGCACACAGTGATTGTAATCTGCAAGATGTCCTCTGTCAGAAAAGTAACTTTTGGTCTTTGTTATTCTACGAACTCCAAAAATACTAGAGGAATTTTCCTATATTTTTTAATAACAAAATTAAAGAGATGAAAAGGGAAGGGATAATAATATGGGTTGGATTGTGCAACTCCTTAGTCATTTTATGAAATATTTTGCACAGTTTGGATTTCACGATAATGTTGACTAGTAGATAATAGTGTCCATGTTACACATGAGAAAACTGAGGCACAAAGAAAATGGAGCTTTCTGGTACTAGAGAAAGATGGCATAGATACACTTTCCTCTGCTACCTTCCATTTTAAGACAACTATACCTTTGAAGTAGTTCAATAGGCATCATAAAATGTTGCAAAAAGGAAAGGGAAAAGAAGACAGACTAGAGAGCTTGAGACATTGACACACACTGAATCCCTAGGTTTTCTTGTTTTTGTTTTTTTTTCCATAAGTCTCCCTGAGAAGCTTATAATTCAGAACATATGAGATATAAATATAACAAAGAAAAGAGTATCAAGAAAAGCCAGTTTCTCTAGTTAGAGGATTGGGAAAGCAAAAACCAAAAAGAGACCTTGCATGGGCTTCTAACTGGAGACCAAAACCTGGTAGCATCTGCAAAGCAGGTAATGCCAACACCTATAAGGTGCTGGGATCTCCTAGTGCTCCTCTCAATGGCAAAAGGATATCTAGACCCAGTCTTTCCTAAACTTCCAATCTAAGGGCACCAAGCAGTCTAGATGGCTCACAAAGAATTGTGCAGCAGTCTCAGAGGTCACAGAGAAATTAAGGTCAGAGTAGCATTGTAAGGGATCTAGAAACTAAACTGTCATTAAAATTACAGGTGAAAACATAGGCTAGTATACACAAACCCAAAATAAGATGACTATCTGTTGAAACATAACATGTAAATAGGATGAAGAGTTTCCTAACGTAAAAGGTACAGAATAAAGTTTAAAACACTCATAATATTCAAAATTAAGAAAACTATAACTCAAATGAGAAAAGCAAATCAATTGAAGAAGATCAAAATGGAGCAGATGTTAAAATTATCTAATAAGAACTTTAAATCAGCCATGACTAATACTTAAAATTATATGATTTACCTTAAAAATTGAAATAATAGAAAAATCTTAATAAATATGTAGAATTTATTTTTAAAATATCAAATGGAAATTATGGAAAGTAAAAATACAATTACATCAAAAAATCTTTAGACAAGACTCAGTGGTACAGTTCATAAAGAATTGATTCAGTGAATTTGGGGCAGAAAATAATTTAATCAATTTGAACAAAAGAGAGAAGAATTACTGAAAATAAATGAACCTGTACAGACTCAAAAGCTTATGGGACAAAAACAACAAATTCAACACTGGTATGACTAGACTCATAGAAGTAGAAAAGAATGTGAGAATTGAAAATATATAGATGATCTCCAACTAAAGCAGTATGCATTCGGCAGAAACCTTTCTTCAGCTTTTGAATTTTGATCTTTACCTAGGCTAGAGATATACTGTACAATAATATCTTATAGTGCTGGGCAGTAGCAGCAAGCTACAGTTCCTAGTCAGCCACAAAATCACAAGGGCTAACAACCACTATGTATGGTGTACTGTGTTGCTTATCCATGAATCTCATAGATTAGCACATTAAATACTAAATTTTCAGTATTATGATGATTGTCATGATAGAAGTTTGTTATAATTCAATAAACAACTGTTTAAAAATACTGGCTGAAAATTTCCAAAATTTGGTTAAAAAAATACTAGCATGCACATTCATGAGCTGAGTAAACATGAATAGGATAAACCCAAGAAATTCATACCAAGTCATGTCATAGTTAAATTTCTGTGAAAACTAGTGACAGAGTTAGATAGAATCAGAAAGGAATGAGGCACTGTCTGTAGAATACCAATTTGAAGGACAATGAGTTTTCCATCCAAAATCACAGAGGCCAGAGAAGGAATCAAATTTGTCAAGTGTTGAAAAATAAGAATGTTAAACATCAAACTTATATCTAGCAAAAATATTCTTCATAAAGGAAGAAGAAATAAAGACATTCTTAGATGAACAGAATGAAGAGAACTTGTCTCCACCAGAACTAGCCTTAAAGAATGCTTTAAAGCTTTCAGAACAGAAAGAAAAGAATAACAAGAAAAGACTTGAAACTTTACAAGCAAAAGAAGAATAAAATAAATAAAAGTATCAGTAAAAATATTAGACGAATTTTTACCTAACAAATTTCTTAAATTACATTTGATGTTTGAAATTAAAATTTAACACTGTTTGATGTGGTGTTCAATATATAAAAATAGATTTAAGATCATATATTAAAGTAAGGTAGGTAGAATATCTTAAGTGTAGATAAGGTTTCAGTGTTCACTTGAAGTAGTAAAATGTCAACATCAATAAGTCGTGAGAAATGAAATATTACATACTGTAATACTCAGAGCAAGTGCTTAAAAAAGAAACTATAGAAAACAACATATTCTAAAACATGATGAGTTAATCTAAATGTAACTCTAAAACATGTTCAAGTAACTTGCAAGAAGGTAAGAGAAACTTAGAAATGAGAAACAGAAAAATCAACCAGAAAGCAAACCAAAAAAAAGTCTGAGAACTAACTTATCAATATTTACTTTAATCAGAGATTAACATATATAAATTAAACATACATTAAAATTCAGAGATGGCATAATAAATTAAAACACACAAATTCTATAACCCAAGTATATGCTGTCTACAAGGTACTTCAAATATGATGATACAAGTAGATTAAATGAAAAAAGGGTAAGAAAAGTTGTATCATGCAAACATTAATTTTTTTAAGAAATGAGAGTAATTTTACAAAATAAACCACAGAGAAAAGAAACTTTTGAAGTATAAAGAGTAATATTCTATCATAAAAGAAAGATCAAGTCATCAAGTAAATACAGTCGTCTCGAATATGTATGCAGTCAATACTCAGAATTTCAAGATTATGCAGCCTAATCTGGAAGTCTGAAAGATATAAACAAATCTTTCATTGGAATTATATATGTTAATGCCTCACTCTGCACAGTTGATGGGACTTATAGAGCAAAAAATAAGCAACAATATAGAACTGAACAACACTATGGACAGACTTCTAGAGTATGAGAGAGCCTTGTGGTAGTAATCTAACTCTGCATGTTGATTATGGTTAGTCATGCAAAGTATAAGTATGTATAACTGCACAGAACCACACACACACACACACACACACACACACACACACACACATGCACACACATGAGTACATAAATAGTGGGCTATTGAAATTTGAATAAGTTCTGTGAACTGTACCATTGTCAATATCCAGGCATTAATATTAGTTTATAAGCAAGACATTCATTTTGGGGAAGGATAGGTGAAGTATTTGGTTTATGCTATGTCCCTAGATCTTTGAAACTTCTGTAAATCTAGATTTATTTTTTTAAAAGTTATTTTTAATATACAAGGTGAAAAAGTAAAGAAGTGTGTGCAGAACAATGCCAGAATTAAAATCCAACCCATTGCCTCCCCAGGTGATACTCAGTAGCCTTAACTTGACTGAAAACAAATTGAAGCACATTGAAGCCAATTCTACTGGTGGAAGATTGGGTTATTATTCAAATATCTACATGACATAGAAAGGGAGAGAAGTTCTGACAGTAATTTTTCATTATTTATATAAATACATTTTATACATTTTACAAAGACATCTCAATTTTCTACCCCCTCTGCCACTGATGATATCCATTTACAATTAACAACTTCTAGAGCCAGTCATAATAATTCAAAATACTATAAATGAAGTAAGATCACCTTATAGATACTGTGAGCAGTCATAAAGTTCCCTGAGATTTGTCTCTAGAATTTTCTAGCAATTTGCAACTTTTGGATCCCACAACAGAAATAGATTGTTGTAACTCTTGCAGAATAATGTCTAGCTTTAGCCACAAGCTGAACAGAAAATATGTTCATATCCCTTAATTTAAAAATTAATAAGATAATACCATGACTTTCCATACTTCATATTTCACTAGTCATCTTTTATAGAGGAAATTTAATTCACTTATTTAATTTATTGTTAATTATTTGCATTGTATATGACTTTTTTCTAACACAAAGATGTGGTGACTACACATATTCAGTCTTTCTTATCTTATATTTTTAATTTTAGAAAATGAGTCATTTAGCAAGCCATTCAGCTCAAAAGATTTTTAAAAAGGACTTGATCTTAAAACACTGGAAGAATAAATGCTAAACTATAATCTCTGGAAATTTATTTCCCCAATAATCTAGAAATATACACAGCAAGACCATACAGTTTCATGAGCTATGTAAAAACTGTTGATTTGATGTTACAAAGTTTTTCTTTCTCAGTGGTATTTATTTTCTACAGTTAAGCTAAGCAGAATTCCATAATTTCATAAATTATCAAGCTATTAAAGATGCATAATTAATTGGAATGTACTGTGCCATATTTATGAGGGTTATTCTGCACAGTAGGAGATAATCATAAATTATTTTGTTAATAAAATCTCTTGAGAGACATTTTAAAGAGTCTTCCCTTGAGTAACTTCCCTTGGTGTGACTGCTGTAGGATATTTTTCTGTTGTTTAAATCAAGAATGAGCTATTTATAACTTGATAATTATATGTCTCATATGTAAAATACCAAAGCAATCTGCAGAGGAGGTAGGTGAGCGATGTTGGGATTCAGAATTAATTTAATGTTTAAAACAGTTTGAAAAAAAAAGAGAGAGAAAACCGGCATTTGGAAATTTGATTTCTACATTGACATTGAAGTTTATCTGTGAGTTATAGGTCTACATTTCTTGATATAAAAAATGTATAAAAACTGTGAGGTTTTTATAATTTTCTGGAGCATTTTTTTTCAAACAGGTCTAAGCACAGTTCATGACCATTGACATAGGAAGAAAAAGACAAGTATTGCCTAAAAAAGAGAAGTCTAAAACACATCAAATAATATTTAATTGGGACTGGAAATATTCCAAGTTTGACTTAAAAAAAAAAAAGCTTTGATTACAATAGTTCATGTTGGGCTCCTATTGAGTCTGCCAAAAATCCAAGCTAGATCAGAGCCTTTTTTGAAATAAACACAGGCTTAATCTGATGTAGATATTTCAAAACCCCCACTGCTTTAGTTATAACATCATCTGTTACTGAATGATTTATAAATCTCCCTCTAAAGACAAATTTCTACAAGATGGGGGGTGAGATTTTTTAACCCAAGGACATAAGGACATGTCTAACTCATGTATGAAAGCCATAGAATAGTACTTCTTACTGAACAAAGATATGTCCTGTCCATACTTTCTTGAGACCGTGGTTATGCCTAAAATATTCAATACATGGGAATTACTATTATTACTGCCAAGAGTGGGCATTTTGCTAAGAGTATGCTGCATGCCAGGTACTCAACTGTGTGCTTTCAAATAGCAATTAAGATTCTGAGCTCTCAAGTCAAATGGGAGGGTTTGCATCCCAAGTTCCCCTTCACTTGCTGTGGATCTCAGGCATGTTATGAAACCTCTGTGTGTTAAAATGAAAATAATACTAGTGCCTGCCTCTGAGGGTTGCTATAAAGAAGAAATGAATTTAATGCACATAATTTCTTAAGCAATGTCTGTCATGGAAGTTTTTATTGTTAGTGATTATTGTCATTTTTGCTATCATTTTAGAGAGGATGACCTGAAATTAAGTAACTTTCCCAATGCTACATGATATTTGAATACTGGCTTATCTGACATCATGAACCTTTTATTTAGTCATAACCCTGCATTGCCACTGCAACATTGCTTCTTACTTCACATGAGGACAAATTATAATTTTAAAAATTAAGAGTTTTCACTGCAATACTCTCTGGTATTCTCTCTTAATTAAGTTTTTAATTCAGCAGATCCAGAAAAACACTTGTATCTATTAACACTATTGGGAAAATCTCCACAATAATCTGCATTATTGTTCAGGGAATCATTGAAAATAAACATTAGTTTATAAATTTCATCTGATTTTATAGAAGCAGATGATTCTCCTGGCCTTTTGGAAGTATCTGTGCAATGTTAGTGCATCTAAATGAAAAATGCTCATAAAGCCTGAGTACTTAAAGCTTTGTCAACTCAAAGTGAAGATTTCTTGTGGATACCAATCTGAGCTCTTTATGTTCACAAAGGAAAGCCTACTGATTTTCATTTGAAGACAAACCATTTTTAAAGAAGTTTTAAGTTCAAACTTCATTCTACTTGTATGACCTTAGATAAGTATTCAACAAAGTCTTACATCTTAGCTACTAAAATACATAATGCTTATAAAGTACTTAACAGAGTTAGGGATATTTGTAAAAGCTCAATAACTATCAGCTACTACTGTCAGTTATAGTTAGTTTGCACTTTATTTTTGCTATTTATTACAGTATGCAAAATAGTTTTAAGTCAGATTGCTCCTCTAAGACCACTGCAAACAGATCCATAAGAAATAGAAAATGCATTGCATATTATTAAAAAACAAAGATAAAAGGATTTTGAATATTCTCAACATGAAGAAACAATAAATATTTGAGGAGATAGATATACTTACCCTGATATGAATATTACAAAATGTGTGCATGTGCTAAAACATCACATGATACCCTGTACATGGGTATGATTATTATATATTAATCAAAAAATTTAGAAGATAAAAAATTGAAATAAGAACTGTCACAGTTATTGAGAGGGATAATGAATACATTCTTTATTCAGGTATGTGGTTAGAATTCCAGAGATTTTTCTACTCTCTTGTTGAAGCAACAAGAAATTACTATTTCTTGTCATAAAGCAGAGCTATTTTCACCATTGTACAATTCAGCCCAGAGAACTTGGGCTGCTAATTCCATTGTGGTTTCTGAGGCAGCCTGTAGTATCTAACCAATTGCTTCAGGGAGGAGGATCTCAGCAGTTTTGCAGCCCTCTAGGAGTTCTGTGATATCAGTGCAGTTAGAGAAAGCCCTGTAGAGACAGGCAGGGTAAATGTCCCAAGACAAAATATGAAAAGTCTTTAAGAAAGGAATGCAAAACAATTAAATTATTTGCTATCTTGGTGGCAATTGTTCTGTGTGATAATGGACTCAAACCTAATTATTATTATTATTAAGCAATTATATAGCACTTTATTTTTGAAAGCATTTTACAACAATTTTTATTAGATAATCATCACAATAACCCTGTGAAGGAGGTCAAAATATCTCCAAGGAAGAAAAGATGAAGCTATTTTGTTTTCTGAAACATTTTACAATAAAATGCTCCAATTTCCCTAATGCTAAATATAAAAAGTTTTATGTTGTGAATTGTTTGGTCTTCTAACATATGACCTGGCTTGATAATGTGCTATTTGGAATCACCCTATTTGCTGCCTAATGTAACAGCTGAGAAAGTCCTAAATTTTTGCAGACAATACAGATGATCAAGAAAGTTTTAAATGTGAGGAGCAGATAATTCGCAGAACAAAAATTCAGGAATAGAAGTAATTAATGAAACATTGTAAATTGTTCACTCAGAAGAAATAATAACAAGTATATATGCACTGGTTTACAGTTCTCTGAACATTGCTAATCAATGTATTTAGTAAATAATTTCTTGTTTACTTATCAGTTTCCCTAAGAAGTCAGAATTTAAAACAAAACAAAAAACAAAATCACCCATTTTTACAGAAACAAAATGAAGTTCAAAGAAGTGAATAACCAGTTCAAGGTAACACAACCAATGATTGATAATTTGCATGGATTATCATAGATGGTCTTAGTCTAGACCACACCAGCACTATTTATTTTATTAGATTATTATAAGTGGTAAAATCAATTTACCTATTAACGATGACAGATTGCAGAGAAGAATAGAATTACCTATTTGCAAAATTGCAGTGTAAACTATCTTACTGCATCATCTTATCTGCTCTCAAAGATTGGGTCACTTGAGTTTCTGAGGCTATGCATTCATGCTATCCTGAATGAAAGTGATAACCTTTTTGGAGTCCTAATTTCACCACCTCTAAAGATTACTGTCTTTGCACTTTCAGCACCTCTATATATTTGCTGGACAGTGCTTAGAATGACATAGAAATTCACGACCAAGAAGAGAATTGTCTTCTAGTACTATGTAACTCTATTAAAATGGAGCAAAAATTACAGTAACAATTTAGACAAGCACTTTTTACTCTTTTTTAAAAAAAGTCAGAGTCTACCGCCCCAAGACGACTGGAGAAAATGGAGTTGTAGGAAGGTAAGGTGCCTCACTAGAGAAGCATTTAATTCTAGTAACTTAGAGGCAACATGGAGGCTTCTCCCTGAGAAAATACACTGCTGGCAGCATCAGGTATAGATTCTTGGACTTCTTTTATTGCTGTGATATGTTTATGAAGTGCTGCAGAACCCTAGTATATACACATGGGAGACTTAGCCAGACAGTGCTGTAGACAGATGGATTCCAGACAACAGGGAGCAGGTGTGGAACAAACAGAAGAAGTGGGAAATCCTGTCAGCACCCAGAGGGAGAAAGATATTCTGTAACCTAGCTGCCAGGATCCAAACCACATCCAAAGGGGCAAGTCAATGGCAAAAGGTAAAGACCTGGGGCCAGGTCACAGCTCCGAGTCAAATACTGGGCTACTGCTCTTCCTATTTCCATTATCCACAGGGCTGCTTTTTAATTTTCTTTTCATTTTCTTCTGGTGCTGCCTTTCAATGCAAGTGTATTTCCTGTTGTCAAGTTCCAAAGGCAGGATCTGATTAAAATATCTATTTGAGAAAAGATTTCTAAAGAAATCCTTTGGAAATTTACACATTAAAATGATAGAATCCTATTGGATAGAGAAGTCAGCAAATGTGAACTTCTTCCACTTCATGAACATGACTCAGACTTTCCCATAATAGGCACTATGAGGAAAATGATTAATGAAGACTTGTTTGTGGCTTGAACACAGACTTTAAGAAGCAGCAGTGCTAACAAATGTTGCCAAATGTATCTTCTTTGTAAGCTTTTCAGAATTACTTTTTAAAACAGATGCTAAAAGCAACAAAATGTAGAAATTATTGAATATTGAAAGCCTGAATTCCTTTGTGATATACAGAAGTACTTATTTTATGCACAGATGTTTACTTACTGAAAGCTTAATTTTATAAGTAACTCAGTAAAGAGGGTTGTATGGAAATAAGTTTAGAAAATACATTAGTAGAAATATTTTAGTCTATCTCCCTTGAACAACATCTGATAATTCCTATTATACATATTATCTGAATTCACATAAAGCTGCAGAACCAGATCATAAATGGGGAAATGAGGTTTTGTATGTTTCTGTTACTTGAAGAAAAATATAGCAAACTTCACATACCAAAAATTAATTTAGGGAACTGCAGTTAGAAATGACATTTACTATTGATTTCTGAATGGTTATTAAAAGTATTTTACAGTGATCTTTCTGAAAGAAAAAAAAGCTGAAACAGTGTTTTTCTATATTAAAATGTGCTAATACTAATGATGATTAAAGAGAAATAATCATATAAAATAATTACCATGACTATGTAAAGTAGATTTGCCCCAGGGCAGATTCACGTTCCAAGAGGCCCTCTTTTCCCTAAAGACTGTCAGGTTTTCCAATTTCTCTATTAAGAGCTTTGTCCATCTTTGTGGGGGAGATTCAGTCTTGTTGGGGGAGTGAAAGGATGGGGGTGGTCGCCAGGCTCTTTATTTTCTTGGTGAGGTTGTAGCACCTTCCCCCTTGTGCATTTTCTTTGTGGGGACTGGCGATTACACCCTCTGTTCCCTGGAGTCTAGGGGCAGCTGTCTTGAGCACAGCCCACCGCATGCCTCAGAGCCGCATTTTGATTTTGCAGATGAAGGGAAAGGGCTCAGAGACTTTCAAGAGTGGGGGGCTCTGGGGTGGGGACTGGCTGATTTGCAGATTTTTCCTATAGGCTTTATAATTTATCAAATCAAACCACAACTTTGCTTCCTGTCTACCATCCAAACTAAGAGAAATTCAATTCAACAAGAAAAAAATGTCTATCAGAACCTAGAACATGTAGTTACATAATCAATTTAATCCAATGTTATTTGATATTATAGAGAGGATGCTTTCAGATATATCAACTGTGTACATATGTATATGAAAATGAAGATAAGTAGATATATAATCATTTCTGTCTATATAACACACATATACAGTTTTTAGACTATTATTTTTAAAGATTCATTGTATACATATGTAAAACATATAAAAAATGCCAGAAAAATTAAGTGTAAATACTTTTCAGAAAATATTATTTTATCCTATCATAGTAATGAGAATAATTTGGGGCATTTTCAAACAACATAAAAAGTTGCCATATAATTTAGCCTTTCAGCATTAATATTGATTATTCTAAGCTAGCATTTTAGTGTCCTGAAAATTTGTATTCTGTTTTTATTTTGTTGCATTCTTAACTAAATTACATTCACAAATGTGCAGTTAAAGTGCTTAATTTGGATTTACACAGAAGTATTCCTATATGTATCTTAGCAAATATTGCTAGTCTAAATGAACAAAGGTGCTCATTGCTAATCTTATAAATGGACAATTCTCCTAAAAACAGTGCAATTCTCCCAGTGACTCACAAGGCTGAGGCAGAAAGACTGTGAGTTCAATCCCAGCCTCAGCAATTTAGAGAGGCCTTGGCAACTCAGCAAGACACTGTCTCTAATAAAATATAAGAAACAGCTGTGGATGTGGCTTGGTGGTTAAGCACCCCTGGGTTCAGTTCCTGGTACAAAAATTAATTAATTATTAATAATAATTTAAAAAAGAACAAAAACAGTGCAACTCTCTGGATCCACAAAAAGACATACAATGCTTTCACAAGATTTGATGTATCCATATCTTCTGCTCCTTCTCACTTCTCTTGGTGATGTCTTTCACTAGAAGAAGTTGGTGAAATAATCAGATTGGATTTTGACAAATTGAGATTTAAAAAAAAAACACATATTTAGTAAGGACTCTTAGAATACCCCATGTGCTGAAGTTTTGTTTAGTGAACATACATTTCAAATGGGGTTAACCAAAGCATGTGATTTTTAGAATTGTAGCTTCTGTCTGCTGAGAAAAATAATAAGAAGTTCTGTCAAAGGTTTTACTTCCATCAGCTTACTCTTCTGGGATACCATTATAATGAGTATGCTTGTTTGGATAAATAAACATTTAATTCAATCAAATTTCAAAAAGCAAAACCATGTGCTTAAACACAATTGTTAAGCTATTTTGGTGATTTTTACATTGGGTAATTAAAAATCAGGAAAACATAGCTATCGAGTTCTAAACTGCATTCTCTCTCAAGTACCTGTATCAGAATACCTTTGACTACCCCCATGCTTCTGAAACACCTAGAACAAAAAAGCTACCTGAGAAATTGGAAAGGAAATGGCTGCCCAAGTGGTTCTGCAGCTGCCTTACCTATGCGCCTTCACTTCCAAGTATTGTCAAAATGAGAGGGGCCAAAGACACTCCTGGTTTTCATTAAAGCAATTTTCTTCACCTTACTCTACTACCAAAATACCTCAAAAACTGATCAGCAAATTAAATAGACTTTTTAGTTGTAGTTGGACACAATACCTTTATTTTATTTATTTATGTGGTGCTGAGGACCGAACCCAGGGCCTTGCATATGCTAAGCAACCACTCTACTGCTGAACCACAGCTCCAGCCCCATAAATAGACTTTTTTCTTAAAAACTCTTTTATTAATTAAAGGGCCATACTGTGGACTTACTTTTCACTGTCCATTGTTTTAATTAGTAGAATGTGCTCTGTAAGTGATGCAGCCATACTTGTTTATGATATACTCAGTTTGCCCCAAAATATAGGCAGTTAAAGAAATGTAAAGGGACAATTATATATTTACCTTTGCATGTTGGATCTACTCAGAAATTTGCAGTTTTTTTCTGAGCTCCCACTTTGAGTACTTACCAAATGAGGCAATGGGAGGGAATCTTTACAGTGGTTCCCCCACAGCTACCCAGCTGATAAGGGTTAAGAAAGTAATAAAGCCAATGATTCCTAGTGATGCTGGAAAGTCAAGGACCTTACAAAGGAAAACTGAAGTTTCTTATGGCTGTCAGCATCAGACACTATTTTGGCAATGGCAAACTAATCTTCCGCCAGGTGGATGTTCACAAGGCCACACAGGGAAACTGTTAGCTGGACTATCTTAAACATATGAAAGACCTATAATATAATTTGTAATTTTCTGGGTTTTTCCTTCCTTTTTCTAGACCTTAGGGTTAAGGAGTAAAAACACATGTCTGCCTTAGATGCCTAGAGACCCAATAGAGTGGTTGTGAGACAGAGACAAAGGACAGGTAGCTGCTTATCAAAGAAAAGGAAATAGGTAGGTAGATAGCACTTCACCATCAACAGATTGCTAACACCCTCCAGGGAAGGGTAAGGATTACACTTTCCAACACAAGCAATCACCCTTGGTTGGCTCTCTTCCTGCCTTTTGGTTGCTTTTGGTCATGTAGGCATGAGAAGAAAGGAAACCTAAAATCTATAAGGGGGCAACACACTCACTCCCTCAAGTAACAGTTTCGAGGGTTTCCTCCTTTCTGGAGGAGTCTTTCTCTCTCTCACCCACTCTCTCTTTTTTTCTCTCTCTCTCCGCATTCTGTATTTTAAATAAAATTTACTTTTGGCTCTTACCTGGGAGTTTCTTGAGAGTTTAATCTTCAGCACTGGGGAAACAAGGACCTGATCCTGATTTTCAAGACCAGTATCAGTTGGAATAGCTGGATAGTGGAAAGAGGCTGAACTTTGGCATTGGGTTGGTATTCAAACTCATTACTTAAAGCTATATGCTTCTTATGTAACTTCTGCCTCTCTCATCTGAAAAATGAGGAAAATGATCATTGAGGGGAATCTTCTTGGTGTCAGTGGTCTCCTTTGTAATCCTTGATTTAAACTTTAATCTTCAAAATAACATTTATCATACTTTGGGATTAAATTTTCCCAGAGTCCTGATTTTGACATTAGGCATTTCCTTAAATAAAGAAAGAAAGGACTCACTTAAGATGAGCCCACTTCGGTTAGAACAATCTGGTGCCACATTTTCCTTATGGATTGATGCAATTTCATCAATCATCTAATCTTTCTAAGGATGATGTTTTGGGTGAGGACCAAACACAGGGATGTTGAGCTAAGTGTTACAACAAAGTTCTACAGAAAGAGAGAAAGAGAGAGAGAGAGAGAACAAGTTTCTATTGAGTTAAACAGAAGGCTCTTGGTGTCAAGCTGGGAGAAGAGGTCCCCTTTTATAGTGTAAAATATCCACTCCAAAACAATCAGGAGATAACTGTATGTTTATAAATTGTGTTTGGAACTGTGAACTCATTATCTTCTACCATTTATGTTCTATTGGCCTTCCATAATTTAGCCCAGATTCCTAAATCACTTTTGTCCCCTGTAAAGAGACCTACTCCCTTAGATTTTGATAATGCTTTAACTGGCACAGTAGTGATAAGGGCAGCTAGTAGAATTATCAGCACATAATAATGCTTAATGCTTGTTAGTATATATTTTTCTTTTTTTCCACCTCTCTTTCTTTAATCCTTTCATTAGCTTCATAAAGTGGATGAATATGGGGCATGCTGGGACCAAGACCTCTGAGTGCTCACATGACACCAGCCCTTACTAGGTTCTAACAACAGTGCATCCTGAATTCCTCAGCATTTGGAGCAGCTTATTCCCAGCTAGCTGCAGTTTTGAGTAAAGTTATAAGCAGGTGAACTTTGAGGGCAGAGTCTGCTCACTGAAAGTGATTGAAGTGCAATTCCAGCCATGACTAATTTATTTAGTATTCAAAAATCAGTAAAGATTCTTCTGTCACATCATTCTCCCAAATAAAAGGGAATAAAAATAAAATAGAAACCTGTTTGATGCCTCAGGCATATTCAGTGTGTTGTTCAGGTCAGTTCATTTCAATACTTAATTTGTGGCACTTCATTTAATGGAATCATTTAACACTCAAAATGTAATTACAAAAATGAACAAATTTGGTTTCCTGGGGTTGGTATTTGACATCTCAGAACACTGAAATCCCTACTGTTGGCTTTAAACTATGTTTGTCATTCAGTAAGCAATTAAACTAAATTAATTCTGAGTATAGGTTATGGATGAGTTCTCATCTACCTCAATCTTGACATATTTATATTTTAATTGAATTTGGTAATAGATAAAGGAATGATCCTACATCATTATTTATGATTAAATAATAGCAGAATATTACCTTATATCTTTTCCATTAAATTATATAGTTTATGGTTCATTTTTGAAATATGTTAATAGAGAAATTGTCAACCAACTGCTCCAAATATCTTGTCATATAGTGCAAGATATTTGCCTAATGGCATTATCCCAGCTCCTATACATATGGCCAAGAAGATTGACATAAGGAAGAGCATGAGTTTCTTCGAGCTTATAACCCCATGAGTCCTAAGGTCAGCATTTCTCTGACAACTGCTGTTTGAGCATGTAACCCACAAATCATCTAATATTTCAAGATTGTAGAACTACTAAGTGGAAAGGCCAGGATTCAAACTGTGTCAATTCCAAAGATCCTGCATTTAAGAATTAAACATTCCCTACCCCTATTAATAATTTGATTAAATGTTTTCCTTTGATATTCTGTTTCTAAAAATTAATTTTAATTAATAATTTGATTAAATGTTTTCCTTTGATATTCTGTTTCTAAAAATTAATTTTATTTTCAAATGTCTATTGCCAAAATAGTCACTTTAAAATGGTCTAAAAGTTATCAAGAACTGGTAATTCATCATTTGGGTTTACCTTGGGGAAAATTTAAGGCTTTCTTACATTACAAAAGAATGCTTAAAAGATGATATCCAAAACTCTTTAATTTGTGTCAATAGCTTAGGGGTCAAGCAACGACTCAAAAGTTTTCATGAGACATAGAATATCTATGATTTTAAAGGTTTTGAGGACAAGTAGTTTTATTTAAATTATTTTTATTATACTGTTTATTAAATTATTGCAAATATAATAGTAGTAAAAATTATAATAGCAACTAAATGAAAATAACATACACATTGTGTATATGTATATGTGTCCAAATATTATATACCACTTATTTGTTTAAAGAATAAAACATAACCACAAAAAATTCTGAAACATATAAATTATGTATTATCAAAACTACTTCTGAAATAACATTTATTTTATTTATATAAATTTATTGGATAGATTATGTAACTGAAGCTAAATCAATGGTAGCTTTGTAAATATGCTTCCTACCATGGGAGCATAAGAACATTTATTTACTCTCAACATCTCATACCACCGATGCTACCTATAGTAACAAATACCCTATGGAAAATTGATTCACCCACACTCTTCAATGTTTAAATAACTTTGGAAATTTCCCTTGTACTTGATGGCATATCACCAATTGACTTTCACATGAATATACATTATTTATGGTCACAGACTTTCCTCAATTCTTTCTTCATTATCCCAATATAAATCCAATAATGTATTTGGATATCACATTGCCATTTGGCTGAGTCCAAAGTTATTCATCTTATACATCTTAAATTAACTATTGGAATAAGAACAGAGTTATGATATCAGTACTGAATTTGCTTTGGTAGACTCTTGAAAACACAAAATTTATACCAAAAATGTATTGCAGCTAAGGTCATGAAACAAATACCTATAAAAGAGAGTTAATTTTCCTTCTAGTGTTTTGTTAACTGACAGTCATGTTATAAGGGCAGTCAAAAACTGCTCTAGTCAAAAAACAATTGGGTCACTAGTGAATTTGCATGAAATTCTCAAATTGTGTCACTGGTACAGACTTAATCATTTCTGGAAAATATAGCTTATATGGCACTCTATCGTTCCAGAGTGTTGTGGTTTTGACTTGGAATGTCCCCCCAGTCTCATGTGTATGAAGAAGTAGGGATTTTAAGCAATTATTAAATTATGAGTGCTTTGACCTCATTAGTGGATTAACCCATTGTTAGCTGAATAGACTACTGGAGGTAGGACCTTGGTTAAGGAGGTAGGCATGCCCTGGAAAGGTTTATCATCTTCTTCCCAGTACCTTTTTCTTCTCTTATCTCTCTTCTCTCCCTCTTCCTTTCCCTCTGTCCCTCTATCTCTCCCCACCTCCCGAGCCTTCTCTCCACTTGTCATGGACTAAGTAGTGTTCCTCTGCTACACCCTTCCACCATGATAGTCTTACCTCAGACCCAGAGCAATGGAGTTGGCTGAACATGAACTGAATTCTCTGAAACCATGAACCAAAGTAAAGCATTCCCCCTATAATTTGTTCTTGTCAGGTATATTGGCCACAGTGACAGAAAGCTGACTTACACACAAACTTTGTTAGATAGTCCTTCAGAGAATGGGCGACACACTTTGCAGATAATTTCAACCCATACATTTCAGGATACACTCCCTGAGAAGCCACTCTCTCAGTGCATGTATTCTCTTACTATTTCTGTGTTTTAGGAATTCAAGAAATATACATTCCTCAATAAATGTCTTTCCTCATTTAAGAAATATATGGGCTTCATGGGCTATGACACTACCATCTATTTATTTTGAAGGAGAACCATATTAAGCATTGAAGTACAAAAGGGAAATTGGGTTAGCCCATATCAGTTTCTAGGCTATTAGTAACTGAACATATTAGTTAACTCTGGATCCATTGCCTTAGACAAATCATAGCTGACTGCAGCTATTGGAAAAATTGCAATGCCAAAATTAGTTCATTCTTCAACATCTCCTTTCTCATTAAGTCAGGCCATTTTACATGTAGTTTCCCAAAGCTAGTAAAAAAGACTTCTTTCTTTCTTCTTTTCCCTACTACATGAACCTCATGATCACTTTTGAGCATACCATTTGAATCACTCTGAAAGTCATGTATTCTTTTAATGCACCACTACCACAACTCAGGTCTATTCCACCATAATCTCACACATGTTTATAGTAATGGCTTTCCTATAGTATCTCTATTACTGACTTATCCTACTCCTTACACAAGCCATTCTCCAAACTGCCACCAGAAAATATTCCTTAGCTCATGACATGCCTGCTTCCAGTCCTTAAGTGGACACATTGATCATAGGCTAGATATAGTTAATGTACCTTGTATAGCACTCTATAAATTGGTATGTGTATACCACTTGAGCCTACCTTCTTGACACTTTTATCTCCTATGTTAATGCTTCCTTCAAACACACTTTCTTACCTCTAAAGAAACAGACTTTCCATTTTCTGCTGGAGATAGTCTTCCTTCATTTTTCATGTCTAGCTTTACCTAGCTCTAATACTGTGTGAGTGGGCAATATAATAACACCAGGATTTCTAATAAGATTGAACTGAGATCAGACCTTCACTAACCTATGACCTGGAGAACGTTTTCATCTTCTATATGCCTACATCAGTAAAAAAGAGTTCTTGTATGGATTGAATTGGGCTAGCATGGAGCTGCAGTCATACTAAGAAAGCAGTACTTGTTAATGTAAGTCAAGCAACATAAATTCAGGGCATTTCTTCTCTATAGAGCCTTTCCTGGCATGTCCTCCTGGTTCCAAGTGTGGCTTGCTTACTGTCCTATAAGCTCTTCTAATGCTGTACAATTAATCTATGAAAATATTTATTACACTTTGTCTTAAATACTACGTTAATTTCATGCATATTCTAACAAACCATATGCCACCTATCAGTCTGGTCCACTGGGTAAGCATAACATCATCTCTGTTGAAAGCAAAACAATGTTAAATTTAGATTATTTATTTCTTTGCTTTTCCATGAAAACTATTCCTTTATAGAGCATTGTCTATCTTTACAACTCTTGGCATAGCATTCTTTCAGAGCTGTGCTTCACTTTAATACAAGTCAAGTGGCATTCTCTCCAAACTCCATCTCTTTTTTACCTATACCAGGACCTGAGCTGGTAAGCAGCTTCTTAAGGCTTGACTTGACTTATCCTATATATATATATTTTTCACATATTCACATTTATTACTTATCTATTATAGCGAATTGCATTTTTTAAGCCTGTGGGGGATAATAATAATAATAAAAAGAACATTCTTTACCATTCCTTCAGGACCTGCAATTTAGTTGAAAAGATAAATTATATAAGAAAAAAAATATCTATTTACTTATTTATTTGTTTGTTTGTTTATTTATTTATTTATTTTTATGAGGTGCTGAGTATTGAACCCAGCGCCTTGCACCTGCTAGGCAAGAGCTCTACCGCTGAGCCATAACCCCAGCCCCAACTTATCCTGTTTCTTAGATTATCTTTCTCACTTGGACAGAAGCCTCTCATTATTGATAATTCATTTAAACGGAACAGTAACATAAGGTTTACTTAACACATTTCTACTATTAGAAAAGCAACTCAGATATAAGAAGTTCAGGTCATACTGATCATGTATCAGTCCTGTCATCTTCATCATGTGGCATAAGATCATCTTTGTTGAAAGCAAAACAATGTTAAATTTAGATTATTTATTTCTTTGCTTTGCCATGACAACTATTCCTTTTTAGAGCATTGTCTATCTTTACAACTCTTGGACATTAGTAGCTATGATAACTATTGTGATTATTTTCTTATATATTTTATCTTTTCAACTAAATTGCAGGTCCTGAAGGAATGGTAAAGAATGTCCTTTTTATTATTACTATTATTCCCCACAGACTTAAAAAAATGTGATTCACTGTAATAGATAAGTAATAAATGTGAAATGACTGGTGCCGGTTTTCATCTTTCACAGACTTGTTGCATTTTAATTTCATAAGATATTCTATTAGTCTGGCACTGTGTCAGATGAAACTGGTGTAGTTACGTTCATGTTTCAATGGGTTGGTGAGAGGTGTAGAGTGTGAGGACTGGGAGGGACCTATTGCTATGGTCCCTATTTCACCTCTATCCTATCCAGGACTGCTAAATCTCATTTCTAAGTATACAATGGCATTTTAAGTTGGGGTTTCCCATAGGAAGCATTATGCCTTCAAGAGAGGAAAATAAAAATCATCGTGGCATGCCAGGCAGGATGTCACTTACACTCGATTGGCCACATCATCAAGGTTCATTTCCATTAAGCTTTGTGTCAGTTCAGGAACTTTACACATGAGGCTGTGTGTAGCAGTCTACCACTGCTGACTGCCCTGGGGCTAGCCCAGAGTCCCAATCTTGTCACTGGTTTTCCAGAATGCCTCTGTGAGAATTAGTTGCATATGCTGGCCAGCCTCACCATTTGAGACAGGACTGTGGTTTGGTTGTATTTTTATAAGTCACTCTCTTACTGAACACTTACGATCTTTGACATATTAAAATAGGGAAAAGATAAGAACAAGAAGGAAGTGAAAATAGTCATAGATTATGATAGATAGGTGGAGAGGTAGATGGATATTAATGGAATGGATGAATGACTCCTGACATTAATAATAGAAAACAAGTGTGAGAAGGATATTGTTTTCAATTTCTGTCCAGTGCTTCTTAAATGTGTCATGAAATGTGTATAAGAGAGATATTCACACTCTGTTTTTTAATAGTCTCCATATTCAACTCCCTGCATCAACTTAAAACCAAACCAAACAAAACACCCTAAGCTCAGATTAAAATATTAGATAAAGATGGGGTGTAGGTGAAAGAGGGTAAAGAGATAAGAAGAGTAGGCTGCATTCTATTGCTTTCAGTTGATGTAAACTATCTGCACATCTCCAACCACTAAACTCTTTAAGACCAACCTTATATGTGACTTACTATTTGCATGATGCTATATGATAGTATTTTAACATTCCCCTGTCGAAAACTATCTCAACTATACTAGTTTGCACGTGACTAAATGTCCACTATTTATGGTAGACTCCCTACATACCTACCATTCCTAAATCCAAAATCCAAAATACAAATTGTTCCAAAATCCTAAATTTTTTTCGAGTGCTGACATGATGCTACAAGTAGGAAAATCCCACAACTTTTCTCTTGTGACAGGTCACAATCAAAATGCAGATGAACTAAATATATCACACAAAATGTATATGAAACATCACTGAATTTTATTTATATACTTGAGTCTGATTCTAAAGATATCTCATTAAGTATATGCAAACATTCCAAATCCTGAAAAAAAAAAACTTAAGACACTTATGGAGCCAAGTATTTTGAATAAAGGTTACTCAACCTGTATCATAAAAACTGCCAAGAAGTTTTCATGATATTATAGATCATAAAAATTTCAAAGAGCAATGCATTAATTTAATATGGGTCAATACCAACAGGCTTTGAATTTGTTACTTAACTGAGGGGAATTTATTATGTAACACAAACTAGTTTTGATAGAAACTGGTAGAGAATATGGAGCTTATGCATAGATTTGCACATCTTAAGTAATTTTTCTTCTCTTTCTTCTTCTGTCTTCTGAAGGATTTTATGAGAGTTCTCTTGGCTGAGTTAACTTTACAATTTTCTCCATAGTTTACACAATATCAAGACAGGTTTATGAACCAGAGGAAGGAATGACACCCAAAGCTAAATGCAATAATTGTTGAGATTTTTGACAGTTCATGGGAGGAAAATGTGAGCATACTTTCTTTATGCACAAAATTTTGTCTGCTTACATTTTGAAATGTAGGAGTACTTTGTGTTACTATGTAAATGAGACGAATATTCAAGAAAGTATAAAGAATTAGATGATGGTAGTTTGACACTGCCCAGAATACATATTTCTTTTCTTTTTTAAATTAAATTATTTATTCTAATTTGTTATACACAATGGCAGAATGCAATTCATTTTATATTATACATATAGAGCACAATTTTTCAAGTCACTGATTGTACACAAAGTATTTTCACACCATTTGTGTCTTCATACATATACTTAGGGTAATGATATCTAACTCATTCCACCATCATTCCTACCCCTTTGCCCCCTCCCTTCCTATTCCTCCCCTTTCCCTATCTAAAGTTCCTCCATTACTCCCATGCCCCACCTCTTGCATTATGAGTCAGCATTCTCATATCAAAGAAAACATTTGGCCTTTGTTTTTTGGGGACTGGTTTATCCATTTAGCATTATATTCTTTAGTTCCATCCATTTACCTGCAAATGCCATAATTTTATCCATGAGTAATGTTCCATGTGTATATATACACCAAAATTTCCCTATCTATTCATCTACTGAAGGGCATCTGGGTTGGTTCCACAATTTAGCTATTGTGAATTGTGCTGTTATAAACATTGATAAGGCTGTGTCCCTGTAGTATGCTGTTTTTAAGTCCTTTGGATATAAACCAAGGAGTGGGATAGCTGGGTCAAATGGTATTTCCATTCCAAGTTTTCCAAGGAATCTCCATATCACTTTCCATATTGGCTGCCCCAATTTGCAGTCCTACCAGCAATGTATTAGTGTGCCTTTCTCCCCACATCGTTGCCAACACTTAATGTTGTTTGCATTCTTGATAACTGCCATCTAACTGAAGTAAGATGAAGTCTTAGTTTTGATTTGCATTTTTCTAATTGCTAGAGATGTTAAACATTTTTTCATATGCCTGTTGTTCAATTGTATATCCTCTTCTGAGAAGTGTGTTCAGTTCCTTGGCCCATTTATTGATTGGATTATTTGTTTGTTTGTTTGTTTATTTGTTTGTTTGGTGTTAAGGTTTTGAGCACTTTATATATCATCAGTGCTTGTGGTACAGATTTGCCACCATTCTGTAGGCTCTCTATTCACCTCACTGATTGTTTCTTTGTTTCTTTTGCTGAGAAGAAGCTTTTTAGTTTGAATACATCCCAATTATTGATTCTTGGTTTTAATTCTTGCGGTATAGGAGTCTTAGTAAGGAAGTTGGGGCTTAATCTGACATGATGGAGATTTGGGCCTATTTTTTCTCGGTTAGGAGTAAAGTCTCTGGTTTAAGTCCTAGGTCCTTGATCCACTTTGAATTGAGTTTTCTGCATGGTGAGAGTTAGGGGTTTAATTTCATTTTGTTGCATACAGATTTCCAGTTTTCCCAGCACCATTTGTTGAAGAGGCTATCTTTTCTCCAATGTACATTTTTGGTGCCTTTGACTAATGTAAGATAATTGTAGTTATATGGGTTAGTCTCTGTGTCCTCTATTCTATATCATTGGTCTACAGGTCTATTTTGGTGCCAATACCATGCTGGTTTGTTTTTGTTTTTGTTTTTTAACTATTGCTCTGTAGTATAGTTTAAGGTCTGGTAAGGTCTGGACTAATAATGTCACCAGCTTCACTCTTCTTGCTAAGGGTTGCTTTGGCTATTCTGGGTCTCTTATTTTTCCAGATAAATTTCATGATTGCTTTTTCTGTTTCTGAGAGGAATGTCATTGGGATCTTGATTGGGATTGCATTGAATCTGTCTAGTTCTTTGAGTAGTATGGTCATTTTGACAATATTAATTCTGCCTATTCAAGAACAAGGTAGAGCTTTCCATCTTCTAAGGTATTTTTTAATTTCTTTCTTTAGTGTTCTGTAGTTTTCATTGTAGAGGTCTTTCACCTCTTTCATTAAATTTATTACAAGTATTTTATTTTATTTTATTTGAGGCTATTTAAATGGGGTGGTTTTCCTAGTTTTTCTTTCAGAGGATTTGTCGCTGATGTTCAGAAATGCCTTTGATTTATGGGTGTTGATTTTATATCCAGCTACTTATTTTATTATGGAGAAGCATAAGTGAGCTCAGTGTAATGTGCTCATCCTAAAAGCTCAAGGAGACTGGTATACTTTACCCTGATTCTAACATGGCTATAATAGTGATCTGACTTGACCCAGCCAACTGAATGTTCCTAGTAGGTCTTTCACTTGAGGATGGTAATGGAAAAGTTTGGGTCCATCAAAACTTATTAGTGAAGACTATTACCAGTCAATAGCCAGTAGGATGGTATTAGGGTTTGGATATGAAGTGTCCCCTACAAGATCATGTATTTTTTATTGATTATTCAAAGCAAGGAATGGACTTTTCCTGCAGCTCCAGTTAGACAGCCTTTCTTTATATCAAATTGAAGAACAGTCTTCTGTGTAGCCATTTATATAATTATAGTATGAATTTCAGCAGTGCTCTGACTTGCTTTGAGTGTTAACATTCCACATTCATTTAGTTGAATCAGATCTTTCAAAGAACTTTCATTAAAGTTAATCTTTGTAGGAAGTTGTATATTTGAATGAATATGAAAAGTTCATGTTATCCTGATTTAGTTGATGAAAGGAATTACTGACAAATAAATAAATACACAAACTGAAACATATAGAGATATTTGAACCATAAAGTATTCATCCATTCAGTGGTATTTTTTATGAGTGAGATACATTCTCATAGAAGGTAGAAGAGATGTGTTTCTCTGCTAATGAGATGGTGAGGCACTTCACCAGAGAGTGCTGAGAACTAAACTGTAGCTTGTGAGTCCTTGAGAATGCATAGGCTAATGGAGAATGTGTGGTCCTGGATAAAGTTTCTTGTGAAGAATGCTTTGTTCTAGATGTTATAAAATAAGGCTTCTATTTCTAGACTTGCTTATAGAGTTCAATTTTGTTGAGGGAGTCTTTCAAAGGAATGCAAAATTGGATGTTCAGTTTTGGGGTTTTTTTTATTGCTGTTGTTGTTGTTTGTTTTCATTTTTAGTTTCCTTAAGCTGTGAGATCTCATGGTTTATACTGTTGAAAGCAGTATAAACCATGTTTATACTGTAACATTGGTAATTACTGTAACATTCTGATGGTCTTGTCCATTAACTAGAACTACACAATAAAAATCTGCATCACTTCTTAAATGTTCCATCTTAATTTTTCCCTAAAACAAAAGGTAGCATTTGTGATTTTTAAGTCTATTTCCTTCACCTATAAATGCTAGACTTGGAGGACAATGCAGGTGGTATGTTGGTGTCAATTTCTCAAGATGTCTGATTCCATTTAGAAAACCATTGGTGTTTAGTATAAGTCCTTTGTGTATTAAGATTTGAATATTAAACACACAAAAAAAATAGATGAAGCTTTTGTAACATGCTGGATGAGATTGTCTCAGTTTCTTGTTTCACCACATTTGCCCTAGGGACCAAAAAGTGTATAACTACTCAAAGTAGAGAGGATAGTTCCAACTAGGGTTATAAAATTTATAAATGTTTTAAAATATAGAGCACTTTTTATCTGAGTATCCAGGTCAAAGCACACTACATACATTAGAATTTTGATTTGTGCTAATTTGAGCATTGCTTTGAAAATAAAACACAAAACACAAGATATTATTCCTATTTTTCTGTTTTCAATGAAAACAAATAAGTCTAGTATATGTTTCCCTGGGGGAGAAAAAAACTATGTGAGATTGTGTATAACTGAAAAAAGCTGAAATAAGGAAAACAAACAAAACATTATTTTAGTTCCAGCATATGTTAACTTTAACAAAACTATTTCATTCTATTATTGAAGTATTTAATAGTCTGATTAAAAATAGTCTTTATCTCTTCATTGCACTAACATTATATGAAACAATTTTGGGTGCCAAATTCTTATCATATGATATTGTCCAGCTGAAATGAAGTCCATGTGGCTTCTAGTTCTACCATCTGTTGCTGGGGGTGTATTCCTGTGCCTCTGTGAATATGGCACGGAAGACAAAGCTCTTCATCATTGGAAGACCTACATTTATCCTACTCATTTTCTATTGTCACCTTTGCAGACCACTTAGGTTCTCTTAAAATACTTTAAAGGATTTCTTATCACCTTGAAGGTCTCTTGCCTTCAAAATGCCTGTTTCTAATTATGATGGCATTTTGGAGCTTATTGATCATCTTCCTCACAGGACAGTACACTTATTGAGGAAAGAACATTCTATGTTTAGTGATGTACAGTCAGTATTTAGCAACAAAGTGAGTATTCAGTAAATATTCCTTCTTAAAACTGATACAAAGTCAGGTGTGGTGGTGTGTGCCTGTAGTTCAAGCTTCTCAAGTGAGAGAAGCAGGACCCTGAAATTTGAGATGAACTTGGCAAGTTAGAGAGAGAGAGAGAGAGAGAGAGAGAGAGAGAGAGAGAGAGAGAGAGAGAATAGAGACTTGGTACTGTCAGCCATTATTTTCCCCAGGAAGGCACTGAACAACTATTTTTGTAGGCTAAATCCAGCCAGCTTCAGAGTCAATTCAGGATGCATATTGGTAATATACTTTTTGACACTGACTAGTGTGCAATCAGTCTTCCTGTCATGAGACCTATATCCAGGGAGTGTGTAGTAATGAGTTTCCACTGAGCCTCAGTCACCCCTCTATCCTCTGGCAGTCTTCATGCTTTCTGCTTTATAGGATCTCAATTCTCAGTTGAAAATGAATCTATTACTTTTGGTATTCCTTTTTCTTTGGATTCTGTTATTTTTGCCCCCATTCAAAAGAAGGATCGTGAAAATCAAATTATTTTGTCTTTGCGGAATTATGCCCCAGAAATAAAGTTAGAGATTACTGAATCTAAGAAATACTTTTGGAGCCTTAAGAGGAATAAAATTTTGGAACATTATCAAGCAAAGAAAAAGAATTGTTAGTCATCATTAAGTATCAATTTTAGGTATGCACTTCCCAGCATCTTAGGTAGGAAAGATCTGTGTATTGAGTGCTGAATTTATCTAGTCACTGCCTCCAGAATAATGGGGAAGAAATACTTATTAGGTTAATATTTTGGAAACTGCTATGGTAAGCTCACAAAATAAATTATGCGTTTTTATTTTAGAAAGTCATGAATGTTTTTTTTCTAATATTGATGGGAATGCTTTTCTGTTCACTCATGCTTCTCAATAAAATAAATCTTATCAGATATGACTTTCTTCATAATAAACTACATATTTCTTGGTAACAGAGAACAGAAGTCCTCTTTGTCAATCATCCTGTTTCTTATATCTTAAGACATATTAATACATACACCCAGAAGCTCTGCTCCTAGCTATGCAATTACCAACTGGATGGTCTTATCTCAGCATTAATATCAACAGCCTGAATTCTTGCCATCCCCACCTGCCTCTGCCTCTTGGTAGGCAGTAAGAGGAAGTATACAAGAAAACAAGAGGAGGTTTGTTTGTAACCACTCTCCACTTCCAGAATAAAGGCCGGCTTTTTAATCTAATTTTAATTTTGTCATTTTTTCCTTGTAATTTTCATTAGCATATAATAAGTGTATGCATATTAAATGTGTACATAATACAATGTAACTCGTGAATGCCATTCAATTATCAAATCATAGTAATGAGCATTTTATCTTCTTATCATTTCTTTATTGTTGGTATCTTTGAGCTTTTCACAAACTATATCATGAACCTTAATCACCCTACTGTGCCATAGAGCACAGAATTTATTTCTTCTATCTAACTGTGTTTGGGTACCCACTATCTGACCTCCCTTCACTGTCCTCCCCCATTCTGCCCAAGCTGTACTAATCACTGTTCCACATTCAAATAAAAAAAGCATTCACATATGAGGGAGAGCATGTGTTATTGGTCTTTCTGCATCTGCCTATTTCACTTAACCTAGTGTATTACAGTTCCATCCATTTTGCTGCAAATGGCAGGATTTCATTATTTGAGGGCTGAATAATATTCCTCTGTTTTATAGATGTGCCATATTTTATTTATCAATTCCTTTGTTGATAGGCATCTAGGTGTGTTGGTTATTGTGAACAGGGCTGAGATAAACATCTGAATACAGGTGCTACTTTGCTATGCTGTTCTCTTTTCAATAAAGGCAGGTCTGAATAAGCACAGCATTTTTTTCCATTGAGACTCAGAAATGTCCTAGCATGGCAATCTAGATAACTCTAATTAACTGAATTTCTAATTTGGGACGAAAATATGCATTTATCCCTGAAATATATATAGTGTATTTCTCCAGATTCCTCACCATCTAGACCTCCTTGCTAGGGGGGAATAGGACCAAAAGGGAAAAAAAAAAGCATCAATTCATATTGTTCTATGCTTGACTGTATCTACATTATACTAAAGTAACAAAACACCACAAAAGAAAATGTTGATTTATTTGGGCTTCTGTATTGTTTACTTAGTCAAACTAATTGGTGTATAAATTCCTCTGACAGTGTTTTTTATCACAAAACACTAATTGAAATTTATGAATTGTAGTTTCTACATCATTTATTTTCCAGCAAGAATGGATATTAATATATTAGGAAATTTGAAGTGGCATTAAATTTACTGAAAGGATTATAAATATTGACATATGTCATTTAAAACTGATTCAATTCTTCCATTGCAGCTTATTTACAGTACCAAATTTATTAGGATTGAGTGAACATTTAAAGAAAAATGATACGAATGAACACACATTTAGAAAGATAATCAATTCATGTAAAATATATGTGACTGTTGTATTCCCCGACAGAGCTTTACTAACCCCTACAAAAGTTGTAGATATCATGCTGGATTCTGGCAATGGTAACACTCACCTGCTAATATACTGAGGCATAGTAGTTTCATTTGAAATAAGAATGGGAATCTCCATTTATGTGAATATATACCAATACACATAGACACAGACCACAAACTAAAAGGCTCAACATTTAGACATGGAAGGGACTTATAGAGCCTGTCTTTTTATGAAGCTAAAGATCCTAGGAATGATCTGGTCCAACATCATATACCTCTGTTCTAGCAAATCAAGACAATCTCCCACACTGCCATATTTTTGTTCCTAACTTTCTGTACCAGAATTTTCTCAATTTATATTTATATTTACAAACAATTTTTTAGGACCCACTATTAACCTGACACTCCACTAAATATTTTCATGTAACTAAAACCTGGATAAAAATGTTCATGTGTGTTTGTGTGTGTGTGTGTGTGTGTGTGTGTATGTATAACATGTTATGCATAATTATTTATATATGGAATCTATAATTATTTCAACTTTGAATATTTAAAGTAATATATTTGTTTAAACTGACTGAACAGCTTTGTGAATATTGTAATATGTCATACTTTTCCAATAACAGAGTATATGGATATCATAAATATAAAGACAAGCAGGGATCGATGGCACACACCTATAATCCCAGTGACTTGGAGGAAGGAGGATTGCATGTTCAAGGCCAACTTAGTGAGACTCCAAGCAACTTAATGAGACCCTGTATCAAAACAAAAAATAAAAAATGCCTAGGGATATAGTTCAGTGGTAAAGCACCCCTGGGTTAAATCCCCAGTACTAAAAACTAAACAAACAAACAAACAAAACACACATGTACACACAAAAAATTAGAAATAGACTATTTTCTTTGTCAATAAATAATAAAGATATATAACAGAGGAAATATATGAAAATATAACCAAATTTAAGGTTATAAGTTTAATGGCACAAATATATAGTGGATATGGATATGGCAATTCACATTGGCCTAAAGGCTCATTGCCACATCAAGAAAGAGAATAATTCCTGAGTTGAGTCTCATAAAATAATCCAAATTCAGTGTGAGATATATACTGAATTTGGTTTATTGGTTTGTTTGTATATATATACATATATATGTACACATACACACACACACACATGGCATGATTTGAAGGACTATATGGCAATATCATTAACTAATACTTAGGACAAAAGAGGAAGTGTATACATTTGGTAAAATTGCAATGAGGCTGGTGAGTTGATTTGAGAAAACAATGGATTAATTTGTGGATTTGTTGAGTTTAAGTGCTTGTGAAATTGATTAGGTACAGCAGATATATGGCTGAAAAAGACTAATCTTAAAAGATAATTTTGAATTGGATATATAAGTTAGGAAATCAAAATAAATGCAGGAATTATACCCCTAGGCACAAATCTTGAAAGAAACTAATTTGATTTTAATCCAAAGTATCTAGTTTTGAAGTTCAAAATATTTCCCCAAAAAAAGGAGATACGAAACATTAACTTCTATCCCATTTTAATAATCTGATTTATACAAAAATTCTAGTTTAAGTAGATGAATGGATTTCGATATATAGTAGGACTCTGGATATGTGCATTTATTTCTAGTTGTCTTTTTTCAAAGAATTCCTTGCTCAATACTATAAAACACTGTGTTGCGTGAGGTTTACCTGGCCATACTTATAGACAATTTTTTGCCATATTTTATAGAAAACAGTACACTGAGAAAATACAGAAATCCATATAAGAGTTTCCATATCTCTTTGTTGAATCTCTAGATTCATTTGGCACATGTCTCATCTTTCACATTTTCTTGTTGCCAATTTTTCAACAAGACTACTTCTGAAAACCTCCAAGTAACCAGAGAAACATTCCTTCTTTTTTTATTTGTTGTTTTTAGAAGGTTGTATTTTGAAATATTATACATACATAGAGTGCAACCCATTCCAATTAGGATCCCATTCTTGTGGTTTTACACAATGTGGGTTACACTGGTCATGTATTCATATATGAGCATAGGAAAGTTATGTCCATTTTGTTCTACTGTCTTTCTTTTTCCCATCCCTCCTCCTTTCCCTTAAATCCCTTTTGCCAATGAACTTCCATACTTCACCTCCCTACCCTCCCTGTTATGGGTTAGCATCCACATATCAGAGAGAACATTTGATCTTTGGTTTGGGGGACTGACTTCTTTCACTTAGCATGATATTCTCCAGCTCAGTCCATTTACCAGCAAATGCCATAATTTTATTCTTCTTTACTAAATAAGAACACTTTATCTTTGTTGAGCTTTTGTCAGTATGTAATTATTCATTGTTTATTCAATGTGTTTCTATTGAGTATATACTACACACTGGTCTCAGTGTTAGGTACAAGAAATAAAGTATTAAGCAAGTCAGACATAGTTCTGCCTGTATTAGTGACATTCTATTGTCATGACAAAATATCTAAGGACGACTACTTAGAGGAGGGAAGATTTATTTTGACTCAGAGTTTCAGAGCTTTCATTTCGTGGGCAGCCAGTTTCATTCCTTGTTTCTTTCAAGATTTGGGCCTGAGATGAGGCAAAATGTCAAGATGATAAGAACATACGGCAAACATATGCAAATCACTAAATGTATTTCACCACATAAATAGAGCTAAGGGCATGAATTCCATGATTATCTCAATAGATGCAGAATAACCATTTGGCAAAGTCTGGCAATTCATTCATGTTTAAAGCATGAGAGAAATTATGGATAGAAGGAACTTGCCTCCACATTGTAAAGACTATATATGAAATAACTAAGGCTAACTTTATACTTAATGGAGAAAACCTGAGGTATTTTCTCTAAAAATATGAAAAAGATAAAGATATTCTCTCTCACCGCTCCTAACCAACATAGTTCTTGAAACTCTAGCAGGAGAAATCAGGCAAGATAAGGAAATTAAAGGAGTACAAGTAGGACAAGAAGTAAATTTGTCTCAGCTTATGATACCATCAGATGACCCAAAAAACCCTGCCAGAAGACTTTTAAGAGTAATAGACAAATTTAGTAAAGTAGCAGGGTACAAGATCAACATACATAAATAAGTCAATTTTCTATACTCTAATAATGATCCCCTGAAAAAGAAATTATGAAAACTATCCCATTCAGAATAATCTCATAAAAAATACTTAGGAAGAAATCTAACCAAGGGGTTGAAAGACCTTAAGATATATCTTTATTATTTGTTCTTTATCTTTATTATATATCTTTATTATTTGTGTGTGTGTTTATGTGTGTGTATAACATGTTATACATAGTTATTTATATATAGAATCTATAATTATTTCAACTTTGAATATTTAAAGTAATATATTTGTTTAAACTGACTGAACAGCTTTGTGAATATTGTAATATGTCATACTTTGCCACTGAAGAAAAAAATTGAGGAAGACCTCCCATATTCTTGGATAGGCAGAATTAATATCAAAATGGCCATACTACAAAAACAATTAAACAGGTTCAATATAATCCCAATCAAAATACCAAATACATTCTTCAAAGAATTTTAAAAAAGAGTTCTAAAATTATTTTGGAAGAATAAGAGACCAAGAATTGCTAAAGCAATCTTGAGCAAGAAGAGTGATACTGGAAACATCATAATACTAGCCCTCAAATAACACTACATAAATGTAGTAACACAAAGAGCATATCACTGGCACCCAAACAGACATGAAGACCAATGGAATAAAACAGAAGAAACAGACAAACTCACATAAAGTCCTCTGATACTTGACAAAGGTGACAAAAACATACACTGGAGAAATAATAGTCTTTTAAACAAATGGTGCTAGGAAAATTGGATATTCATATGTAGAAAAATGAAACTTGATCTCTATATCTCACCCTGCACAAAAGTCAACTCAAATGGATCAAAGACCTAGGAATTAGAACATAGATTGCAACTGCTAGAAGAAAATGTAGGCCCAGTACTCCAACATATTGGTACAGGTATCAACTTCCTTAACCAGATCCCTAAAACACAAGTAATAAAACAGAATCAATAAGTGTAATGGAATCAAATTAAAAACCTATGCACAGCAAAGAAAACAACTTAGAGCATGAAAAGAGAATCTACAGAATGGGAAAAGATTTTTGCCATCCACACTTTAGATAATATATAAAGAACTCAAAAAACTTAACAACAAAAATATAAGTAATCCAATTAATAAATGAAAAAATTTATTATTGTTAAAGAGACACTTCACAAAAGAAATACAAATGGCCAACAAATATATGAAAAAAATGTTCAACATCTCTAGCAATCAGGAGTATGTAAATAAGAACTATTTTGAGATTTCATTTCACTACAGTCAACTCAAAGTGGCAGTCAGAATGAGATTTACCAAGAATACAAATAATAATATGTTGGTGGGAATGTGGGGGAAAAGGTACACTCATACACTGTTGGTGAGATTGCAAATTAGTGCAACCTACTCTGGAAAGCAATATGGTGATTCCTTAAAAAAGAGAAATGGAACCACCATATGACCAAGCTTTCCCCTTTCCTTGGTATATATCCAAAAGTTCTAAAATCAATATACCATAGACATGCAGCCACATCAATATGTATAGCAGTATAATTCACAATACCCAATCTGTGGAATCAGCCTAGGTGACTATCAACAGACAAATGGATAATGAAAATGTGGTATATGTTGTGCCCCTCTCATCTCTAATGTCCATGGCTGCTAATTAAGAAGATACCAGACATGGAGGGACAATGGGGGATGCAGAAAAGACAAACATACACATATGGAGAGAAAAAGCTGGGGTCCAGTGGGTTGCCAACCCCTGGTGAGGCTTGACTGACCTCCAGAGTTAGCTAGCTCAGCATGTTTATTATAGAGGTTTCATCATCAAAAGGTTAACTGTGGGAAAGTTTCAGCAAAGCAGGGAATCTGAGGGATGCAGGACTGGCGAGACTTTATGGTCATCTTGTTTTGCTCAGAATTCCCTATCCCTGGGAGAAGGTGCTGAACTCAAGGCCTCCACTGATAGAGTCATGTGCCTTCCAACACAGCTACCCCTTGCCAACATTAGCATAGCAACTGGGGCATCTTGACTGCACCTTCTCACAGGCAGCTCCTAGCACAAATTAAGCTACAAGAGTTAGGCCATAATTGAAATCACTGCTCCCCCAGGAGTTTTACTTAATCATAAAGAACAATGAAATTATAACATTTGCTGATAAATAGACAGAATTGAAGAACAACATGCTAAGTGATATAAAGTAGACCTAAAAAGTCAATGGTAAAATGTTTTATCTCACATGCAGAAGGTAGACAAAAATAAAGAAAAAAAATAAAAACAGGAGGGGTGGGATTCCATAAAAGTAGAAGAGAGATCAGTGGAATAGAGGAAGGAGATTGAGGGAGTGAAAGGAGGCAACCAGAAAATGGAAGAATGATGGAATTAATCTAACCAAATCTTTTTATGTATATTTATGAATATATTACAGTTAATTTCATCTTTATCCATATCCCTAATGCACAAGTTTAAAAAATATAAATAGAAGAAAGATCAGTAGAGTAGAAAAAAGGGAACAGGGGCAGAAAGAGGGGAGGGAAAAGGAAAGTACTGAATTCCAGGCTTGTATAATTATGTCAAAATGAACTCAAACATTATGTGTATCTATAAAAAAAGAAAAGAAACTTTAAAGAATAATGCATGGCAGAAGAGGTTTCTCATCTAATGGAAGCCAGGAATTATGGGAAGTAGAGAGAAAGAGGGAGGGGGAGGGAAAAAGGAAAAAAAATACACCCTTTGAAGCTACTCTTCAGTGACATACTGATTGCAGTTGGGCGCCACCTCCTACAATTTCCAATAGTTCATTCAATTTTGAGAACATCAATGGATGAATTCATTGACGAGATTGGAGCCCTCTTAATCTAATTGCCTAACCAAAGCCCGCAAGCCTTCTACACATGAGCTTTTGGACAACATTCCAGATCCAAACCATAATACTACCTTTATTAATTTCAGCCTTATGAAAGATATATGCTAGAAATAAACAAATAAATGAATGAATATAATTGTATTATTTATTCACTGTTATACAGTAATTTATTCTCAGATTTAGCAGCTTAAAATAAATATTTGTTATTTTTATTTCATGTGTTAGTTTAATCTTTGTTGTAGAATAAATAATTTTAAATAACTTGATACTTAAAAAATATAATTAAGCTGAGGGTAAGATGGTACACTCCCACTCCCTATAAAAGCTTGTTAAAATGATTCTGTTTCCAGAGGGGGTAAAAAGAGCATCATTGCTATGTGGAAGATGTCCTTCGTTACTATACAGATCTGCTATGAGAAAATGAAAAGGAAAAAAAAAATATCTACTGTCATAGAGTACATTCTCAATAGAACACAAGAAATATTTTGTGACACAAAATCAGTCTAATACACTAACGAAACAGGCTAAGATTTAGAGACTATAAGAAATATATTCTCTGTTTGATTCATCTAAAATTTGCTCTATTGGGAGATGCATGGTATGAATGTAACTTGATTTCTGTGGTGAGTGCAGGATGCACTGAGACAGACTCCCTCCAACTGTTAGCTCTTTCCAATTTCTTCAGCTGCAAAAAGATGCCTTGACCAAGCACTCCCTCTTCTTACACTGAATGGTAAGATGGCAGGTGGGTAGAATGCTGAACAGAGCCTGATCTATTATCAGGCTGGTCTATTATTGGATAGTGACTATATCAGTCCTTCCTAGGTAATACTCCATACCTTCCTATGGAATAGGTTCAGGCTTTGTTAGAATTTAATGGCATTTTTCTAATTTTTTTTTCCAATTCTTTTTTTTTTACCCTATGCCCTTCCCCACTGACACTATCTTTTCAAATAATTTCCATCACAGCATCTGCTTTTAGAGAGCTACACCATGATATTTGGTACCTGGAGTATTCAAAGACAGTGTTATAACGTGGTTAAAGATAAATCACTCACCAGCCATCTGCCAATGAAGACTCCATTATGATAGAAAGTAGAACACAGAAAGTTCTTGGTTTCAGGTGTTGACCTTATGAATTTCTCTCCCAGGGGAGGGAAAACCGTTAGTTATTGCAATGTATCAAATGTATAAAAAGTATGAAAAAGGAAAAACTATTACCAAGCACCATTACTACCATAAAAAAAGAAAATGATGTTAATAATTAAAGGGTGATTAAAAAGAAAATACTGAAAGTCAGTGGAATGCTCTGATACCTTACAAGAAACATTTCATATTCTGTAACAGAATATGAAAGACTATAGAATATATTTCTGCATATTCTACACAAGATAAATTTTTAGAACAAAGGCCAGTACTTATCATCATGCTTATTTCTATAGAAGGTTTAATGTCCAACCAACTCAGTTCAATTATGCAAACTCTCAGCCCTCACTAAAAAATAAATTGCACCTTCACCCTTTGGATATATACATCTGGGTATATGCCCTTGAATATTCAGAGTTCTTTGAAACCTCTTGGGCCAGGTGCAGTGGCACACACCTGTAACTCCAGCAAGTTAGGAGGCTGACACAGAAGAATTCCAAGTTCAAAGCTAGTGAGACTCTGTCTCAAAATAAAACAAAACAAAACAAAACAAAAAACAACAAAAAACGATGAGGACTGGGGATTTGGCACAATGGTTAAGTGCCCCTGAGTTTTATCCCTGGTACAGAAAAGAAGAAAGAAAGCAAGCAGGGAAGGGAGGGGAGGGAGAGAAAAAGAAAGAAAAACTAATTCTTGGTCTGCACAAACATTAAGAATTGACACAAATGATTGGATTTTTCATCTCCTACCTTGATGAATAAAGCAAACACATGATTGGCAACCAGCTTCAAGTGGGATCCTTCAAGAGAAGAAAAGGGCACTCTACTGAGTTCAGACTTTAAGGCTAGCAGCACTGCCACTCAGGTTGCATGGATGCATGGATATTTATATGAATGGGTTAAGATGCATCAGTGATAGGAAGAATTTTAGAGAAGAATCATGACACAGGCCCCTGGAATTCTGAAGATGGGCTTTCTCATCAGCAGTGGAATACTTAAGACAAAGTATTAAGACAATATCTAGTATGCTATTGGGCCTGGTAGGGATGAAGCATCTACCCATGAGACACAAATTGAATATCCATCAGAAATAGTCCATCTTGAGACAAGTTTAGCTTTTTTAAGCAATGAACTGGTACACCCAAATTAAGTATTAGCATATATTTTGAGCTGAATTGTGTCCCTCCAGATTTATGTTAAAACCCTCAGAATTTCAGAATGTGACTGCATATAAATGTAATTGAGGTAAATGAAGTCTTATTTTACCAATCACGATGACTGGTATTCTAAGATTCTTATAACACACGTGTGCACGCACACACACATACACACACATATACACACACACAGTCACCCCAAGTGTAAATTCACATTAAAAAACATTGCATTTGTGACATAAATTGCATCGTGTGAAATGGTAAAATTAGCTCAATTTTCTAGCCTGTCAAGATTATTTTGACTCAAAATTCTGTCATCTAAAAAGATTCTAAATGCATGTAAATTCAAATTTGATAAGTGTATTATCTTGACCCTAGAAAGAACAAATGATTATTTGTTAGGCATATCAATGTCCATTTATTTTTGCATCTATTTCATTTTCCAAATATAAGTTGCTAAAATTTTTATTATAAAAGTTCAATGTTAATAGGAATAAGTTTTTTTAAAAAAAATAAATATATTTGAATTCATGTTATTTCTTTCATTCATATTTATTCTCCCTCTTCTCAAATATCCAAGAAGCATTTTATTTCTACATGCCAAGTTTCAATATTATATGAAAGAATATTGCAGTGAACTCTGGACATGTTCTTCAGGCATGCTATAGACTATTGTATCTAATATTTAAAAATCCATCCTTAGTTTTTAGTCTACTTTTTAAATGGCAGGTGACAAATATTCTGTGAGAAGACATAGTAATGAAATTAACATTTTTTCTTATACTTAAATTATCAAGGGAATTAAAATAGAACTATTTGGGCATAACTCTATGCCCAAAACATATTGAAAAGTAAGTAGTGACACAGATCAAAAGAATGTCAAGAAGTGCAAAAGCTACTGACAACCCCTTACATTTAGAGGATTTCTGTGCATTTGGCCCCGTCCTGTGGATCTGTTAAGTCACCCCAGCTTCACTCTGAAGTCAGAGTTGTGATTTCTTAGACAATAAATGCCAAATAGTTGAGAAAAGCATTTGCATCACAAAATGCTTCCAAAAAAGTATAATGATTCACATACAGATGAGAGAATAAATGAGACCTGCAATAATTATGTGTTGAGATATTTTGAAACTATATCTACAACACAAAAATGTTTATTTTTAAGTCTGAAAACTCTTGGGGGTCCAGGAAAGCAGGGATTAGTCACATAATAATGTTTGAAGCCTAAAATGAACCTGCATATGATGCTGCTTCTGCATTTTATGAAGAATTTAGGTCACAGTTATATTTATTTGTTGGAAACAGCAAAGGATTTTGTCAATTATAGCTTTTAGCACAGAAACAAATGGGATATTTTCTCTGCTTTTTGGTACCCTTATAAGATTTTCCCCCCAGAAATCATCTAGATGCAAGAAGATTATAATTTTGCTTCCTGTCATCAGACTTTTAACCACAATTGAGACTACCACTAAAAAATTTTCAGGAAACACGATTTTAGTGATTAATTATTAACCAAATTAAATGTATTCTGTCTATGTCACTTTGGCTCATACTTGATCATTGCCTATTTATTTATCATGAATTTGTTTAGCTATAAGTTCTAAAATCACAAATCAGGCCACCTTAGACCAAAAGGAAAATTTTTGACAGGAAACTAGAATGGTTCAGAGAATCAAGAGGTGAAACCTTTAAACAAAAGTTAGGAAAGAGCTTCCAATTCTGATCAGGATGAAATAACAAAGCCTGGATTCTATACCCTGCCTGAAAGCAAACAGCAAAATGGCACATTTTATAAATAAGAGAGAGAGAGAGAGAGAGAGAGAGAGAGAGAGAGAGAGAGAGAGAGAGAGAGAGAGAGAGAGAGATATCAAGGCAATGGGCACCAGGCAACTTAGAATAGGGATTCTGAGAGATGGATAACAAATATGAGCCTTGTAATTGCCCCAGAAAACTACCTTGACAAAGTTTCCAAGCTACCATGTGGCCAAAGGATCTGAGGCAGTACTGACAGACAGCTGACTTCCTTTGTTGGAGACCTGAATCTCTGGGAAGAATCAAGCTATTAGACTTTGCAGGACGAAGTACTGGAGAAGAGAGAATTACAAAATGAAAGCACACTGAAGATGAGCAAAGCATCTGTCTTCTATGTTTAGCAGAGTACTTACTAACTGTGACGTTTGTAAAAATCTATCCAAGGTTTTGGAAAGAATCATCTGAGAGAATTAGCAGAGAAAGGGCCTGGAACTCACACAGGATCAGGAGTAATAAATGTACCCATCAGATGAAATTAAACTTTTAATGACCATTTTATAGGGTACTCAAGAAGAATCTTGCCGCAATATTGAGAAACAATTAGACAGACCAAATGCTATTCTAGACTCAATTAATAATTCACAAAATCAGGACCCCAAAGAACCAAACTACTTCAAGTAATTTAACACAGTCCCAGATCAAAGTTACATAAAATGCAAAAACAAAAAATTAATCTTCCCAATAAGAAAAAAACTACAATGTCTAACATCCCCTCAAAGATTATCAAGCTTCAATTAAGCAGAAAATATGACCCATGATGAAGAATAAAATTAATAATTCAATCAAAAATGAAACTGGAACTAACATAGATATTAGAATTATTAGACCATAAAATTAAAACATGACTATATTCCACTGGTTCAAATATTAAATAGAAACATATAAATTATATATTAATACAAGTCAAATTTTTATAAATAAAACTAATATGAAAATTAGACATTGAAGAAGAAAATATTAGTGAAATCAAAAACACAATAATAGCAATTATTTAAAATAAAATACTGAAAAAAGGAGTTTGAAAGAATAAAAAGTATCAGTGATTGGTAGGGCAATATGCAATAGCAAAATATATATATAAGTGAATTCCATTAAGGTTGGGTATAGAAAGAGGAAAAAAGCTTTTAATTTTTTTTCAATTTGATGAAAACTATAAAAGCAAAGGTCCAATGTTCTCAATAAACTTCAATCATAAGATATACGAAGAGACTATGTCTGCCATTTTGCTACTGTAAATATTGTTGGCTTTAAGATGTACTTACCTGAATAGCTGTTTTCATGTACACATGTGTTCACAGCAGCACTATTCATGGTAGCCAAAAGGTGGAAATAGCCCAAATGTTTCCTCAAGTGATGATTACATATATATGTACATTGTTATATATATATATATATATATATATATAAGCATATTGTGTTATATATACATGAATTATATATATTTGAATATATAATATATGAATATTATTTTCACCCATAAGAAGATATGAAGTTTTGATACATAGATGAACCTCCCAAACATTAATGGTACATGAAACACACCAAACACAAAAGGACAAATAGCGTATGATTGCATTCATATAAAAGGATAGGATAGGCAAGTTCATGACTGTAATTACGATAGGGTCACCAGAGGAAAGGAGAATGGCTGTAAAATGGATAAGATGTTGTATTTTGGAGTAATGGGAATGTTTTGACACTAGATAGAGGTGATGGTTGCATATTCTGAATGTACTAAATGCCACCAATGGTTCTCTTTAAAATGATTAACTCTATGTCACATGTGTTTCACTTCAATGCATTTTTAATGAAAGTAAAATTAACATTTTAAAAACAAAGACACACGAAAGCTAAAAGAATATATCAGCAGAATATCTTCACTACTAAAAGAAATCATTCAGGCAGAACAAAAATGATAGTTGATAGAAATATGAATCTACAAAAAGGATTACAGAGCTTCAGATATGGTAACTATCACATGGGTAAATATATAAAACATTTTTTCTAATTATAAATAGTGGGGAAGACAGAGATAGATTTGCATAGTAGAGACATTCCAAACAGTTACTTGAATGCCCACTAATTTGCACCCCTCCACTCTGCTTCTCTCAGTTTGTTAGCTTTACCTTTCATCATTGACGTCATAATAATTATCAGGAAGATCTATTATATTGTTATAAGAGAACTATTATATTGTTACTTTATAGAATATAAATTAATTAATAGTATCTCATTTACCCAGTAACATCATGAAATGAGGTGTTCTACAAAAATGTACTTTCTAGTTAACTGAAGCTTAAGCACTTTTAAAATTTTCATCATTTTATATCTTAATCGTTAGAGATGGAAATCACTAAGCATTTATTTTCAATTGTTTTTTGTTCCACATTAATGTTCCAGTATGAAACAAGGAATGCAATAAAAGCAACTCATGATGATGGTCATCATTAATATATTATTGGAAGAACAAAAGGGATAATACATTCTGAAGATCTATTTTCTCCACTCTAAGTGCTCCCAAACTGACTTGCTTTAGGTCCTCAGATCTATCTTTATTATCTCGTGTTTTGTGACATGACATCAGGCTCCCATGCATTTCAACTTGCTCATCTCTAAGTGTATATTGTGGCCATATACTTCTTTCATTCATTTGCTTGTTGGCTGGGGTAAAGATTACTTGTAATTTGCTTTGGATTTTAGCCCTAGGTAAAAGAGCAGGTAGATAGAAAACCAAAAATATTAAAACTAATTTTCTCAAAGTTTCTTTCTAACAGAAGAAAACTGACTTTTGATTGATTTTGTGTCAAAGAACTGGCTAATGATAGCAAATCTAGTTGGTATTTGAGTTTAACACAGTTATATCCTACTGCTAGAATTAACTAACTCTCCTCTCTTCTTTTTCTTCTCTCATTTTTTACTATGTCTTTTTCTCTTCCTATATATCATTCTCTCCAGAGGATTACAATTACCCAGTAAGAATGAGTCAAGAGTACAATGCTGGTTTATTTATTCATTCCTTCTTTAGGTAACGCCACATACCTCTGAAAAGCAAAAATTCCTTTTCCTAGTCCTAACATAGAACATGGGGTTTACAGGACTAGGGACAGGGAGGCTGTGAAGGCATGGTTCTAGATGGTAAGAATATCTCAATGTCAAGAAGAAAAAGATACAGATTGGAGAAGGTTGAGAAACTGGAACACTCAGGACTTCACATCTAACTAGGCAAAGACTTTTAGAGAGAGACAGACACCACATCAACTTCTATTTATTGAGTGCTAAGCCTGGACCATACAGAAAGGGGAATTATAAAAAACACAATTCCTAACTAAACCAAGTTGATACACAAACCAACACACATGACACATCACAGTGCATATACTTTTTTGTCCAGATGGTCTTGTTGCATAGAGAATGTTTTATTCATTCCATGAAACAAAATGATCATTTGGAAGCACTATAGTATTATAGTAAACAAATCTTAGTACTGAAATTGGTACAGAATTTAGACTTTTACCTTACCATCAAAACAAAAACCAAACCAAACCAAAAGGAAACACACACACACACACACACACACACACACACACACAGCATATTAGGTCCTACTCAATTTCTCAGAAAGTTATTTTTAACCATCTATCACTTGAGAAACTAAAGCCAGAAAACCACAAATCACTCATGTTTTGATTATATTTGTTTCAATCAGTTTATGTATTTTTATTTTTTATTTTTGGTATCATGATTAAAATCAGAGGGGCTTTACCACCAATACACATCCGCAGCCCTTTTATTTAGTTTTTTTTTTTTAATTTTGAGACAGGGTATTGCTAAATTTCTAAGAGCCTTGCTAAGTTGCTAAGGCTAGCTTTGAACTTGTAATCCTCCTGCCCCATCCTCCCAAGTCACTGGGATTACAGGCATCAATCAATTTATTGAATGAACAGCAACTAAAGACTAATTTTTGAAAGTAAATGGAGATGAGGGAAAAAATGGAGGTGAGGAAGGCTTCCATTAACTCAGTTCTTCTAATCAGTGAAGGAACTGTGCACATCCCATAACTACACTTCCTGCAACAAGCCAGTTCATTTCTACCAAGTGCTTCTTTTAAACAGTTTGTTTTTCTAATACATTGCATACTTACATGCCCTGTCATTTGTCCTGTGCTACCTATAATAAAGGTGAGGTGGGATCTGCTTTTCCTAAGTGAGCCATAGTAAACAACAGTGTTAATGCATGAGTTATGAGTAGTTTAGAAGACTGGACCATATGGATATCACAGAAATGAGATGAAGAAAAAGGAAATGTACCTGTGAGGGTAATGATGACCATAGATTCTGTTTCCTGTTGAGTTAGGTGACTTAGAAACTGTTGATCTGATCATAACAGGGAATTTTGTTGAGGATGAACCTGAGATTTGGATATGTATTATTAAAGAATTCCTCTCCTTCATTTCCAGTTGTCTGTTTTCCCAAGTTCCTCTCTGAACTCTGGGCTATAAGCCTCTTCACCTGGAATTCTTAGGGCATGGTTTTCTTCTTCTCCTTCTCCTCCCCACTCTTTTTCCTCCTCCTTTCCTATTAGTAAGTATTTATTTTTTTGGAGGTAGAGCAAGATAAATCTGCACCCTGTAGATCAGTAGCCACACATTATAGAACATCAGTTTTTTAAGTTGCACAATATTTAAAAGTACCTTGGGAAAGAATTGATGTCAACCTACAAAAATTGATGTCAACCTACTATAATTGTTATTGAGAGAAGTATAAACATGCCTGACAAACTGAGTAAGGGAGAGTTGGGAGACTTAGAAGTTTAGAAGTCAAATACTAGGTAGGAATAATAACACCCATTTCCAGATAAGGTAGGAATCTTTCTGACAACAGCAGACTTATATATAAATTCCCTAGTGTTGCATATAGCCACATTCCAGGCATACTGTTTTATTTGACAATCTCTTGACATAGTGTCATCCCATTGAGTCTCAATGCATCCAAAAAATAATAATAATAAAATAAAAGGAGAGGTCTATGGATAAAAACTTTCAAAACTTTAATAACCAAAAGCTGAGAAACAGTGTTGTGAAACATTTTAAACACAAATTTGACAAAGAAAAAGATTTTTTAGTATTATCCCCAAAAGAAAAGGAATCAGGGAGTACGGAGACATCTAGAATAATGTCAGTTTTAGGGAGTCCAGAGGTCAAACACAGTGAGCATCATTCATAGGAAATATAAATCAAGTAATGGTGCTCCAGAGTTATAATGCATAATCAGTAGTGTTGCAAATCTATGTGCATGGGCCATGAAAAAAACAATCTGCCAACGACAGCAGCAGGTGATACAGGATCTCAGGACAAGTAAAGAACATGGGGCCAACATAGCTAAGCAATAATAAAAGCAACACGATGCATCAGGGAAATGTTCAGAGAAGCAGACAATGCAAAACAGAAAGCAAAATCTCACCTAGAAAGAATTGTATATGACACATCCAAGTTATCTCTGATCATGAATATTTAGAGAAAAATCGAGAATAAAAGGGTATGTAGTTTTCTCATTTGGGTAAGAGAATACATTATTAATACAACAAACTTTGGGATGAATTGTATACTTGTTCTATCTTGGTATCTGACTTGCATATAAGCAAGAAAGAGAATTTGCTATTTTAGTGTGATTGCAAGAAAGTCACATAAGGTAATGATGCCTAGAATACAATGATTATATTTGTGAGGAAAGAGAAATATCTTCATTTATTATCTGAATCCTGGTATGCTACATATTTGCATTGAACACTCTTTTGTAACTAAATCTTGAGCTAAACAATTTTGGAAAAATATACAAGATAGTATGAGGAAACCTTTGTACTAGCCACAGAGCAACATATTTGGATTCAGAGAGGGTCTCTTTAGTTCTGGATTCAATCAGTGCAGTCCAGTGATATTGAAAATCACATCCTCTGGTAGGCTCCTTTAAATCCCAATAAAGATAAAGCTAGAAAATAAATGCAACCTTAGCTTGACATGATGATTATCATCAGCATCATTATGTGAACATGGTCACCTAGGAAGCAATGTTGAATTCTTCTAACCTGAATATCTAAAGCATTCTCAAGAAACAGAAATATACTGTGTTCACTGTGAAACAGATTTCATGTGAAAATGTCTCTATAATATTAAATATCACGATGCTGCCAGGTTCTCTAGAAGCCTTTTCACTAGGTTAAGATGTACATACACGAGTTACTATATTAGAAAGATTACTCAAATTCTAAAGGCAAGAAGTGGCCCTAAAGAGGGAAAAAATTTTACAGGATATTGAGGCAGCCCCAAAGGAGAAGACTTTGAAAGCTAAGAAAAACATGCCAATAACATGCTAAAAAGATTTTAAAATTATGTATGTGCATATATTTCTATGCACATATGTATATTAGTATGACTAAATGAAGTGGTTAATGGAGAGCCTGTGTGAATTCATAATGAGCCCTGGAAATACAGGTCCTCCAAATTGTGAAAGCTGTATTAGAATATTTTAATACAGGTTAAAAATTGAGGAATTCTGAACCACAGAAGTTAAATTTCCTAAGATCTGTCAGAGGAAAAAAAAAATTCCTTCTCCAGAAAGCCTTAGAGTGTCAAAGCTAAAAGGATGTCAGGCTAGGATCACCCTTAATTAAGCACTTCCATTTATTTTTAGGCTGCAATAAAAACCAAGAATGGTTGATGGTGCTCTGGTAAAAATACCTAATGAAGGAGGAGGCAAAGGACAAGTCACTTTTAAGACTAAGAAGGAGAAACAACACACAGTTATCAGAGAAACCTGGAGCTCAATGCAACAAACCTAAAATTCTGACTCTAAATCCCAGAATTTTTAGGGAACATCAAAGGACACTAAGTCCAGAGGTAGCACCACCCAAATATGAAGGGAGAAAGTCTCTATTTAAATACTTTGAAAATCCACAAATTCTACCATTTTTGTAATGCTGAACCCACATTTTTTTTGAGAAATAGAAGTTTTCAAAGCTAATATTAATCTAGAAACTTGCTTGGAAAACATACTACATGACCTCACCTTTGGTAACCTTTTGATTTGAAGAGCTAGTGGGAGTCTTCAAGTGCCATATGACTGACCTAGGCAGTGGACACATGAGCAGAACCCAAGAGGATAGGACTAGACAATAGGAGAGGCAGTCTACATTAATGTTGAAATCCTTCACTCAATTTTCAGAAAATAATGAAATAATTAATGTCCTTGACATGGGGTCCTATTAAAGACAAGGTAAAATTTGGAGAGAAGCTGTTGACTAGCTTTTCTAATCCTCTGATTTGGGGCTCCAATCTGTGGACACAATACCAACCCATTGGTATAAATAAATTGCAACACCTCAACATTACTTTTAAACAAAATGCATCAATCTGCTAGTATCTGAGATATATGAACTCCCAAGTGACTTGTTCCAGTATCACCAGGAGTATTAAATGTGAGAACAGTATTGAATAGATGAGTGGTAAGGAAAAAGCAATTTTGGAATAGAATTAGCACCCTCAAGTGCATTCAAGTCCCCTAAGTCTTGTCTCTTTTTTAAAAATTTTGCCATGCTTGATTACTAATATTTGACTTGTGGAAATAAAGTCTTGGCTCTAGAAATATAGCAGGTGTTTTAACTAAAACACAATATTTTCCTTGCTCGTGGCCATGATTATAATGGTACAGAATTTTGAAAGAGACTATAAAGTTTTCATGTTGGGTGAAGGGAAGAGAGCATATTGACTGGGCTAAGACTTAAGAGTTTTACGGCATATGGAGCAGTCAACATTCTCTACCCACAGGGTAGTATGTGTGTATATATGTCAGTTCACACATAAAAGAGTAAAGCATAACTTAAATGTTACGGAAAGCTCAAAGAAAAGTTGAAACACACAGACATTTAAATGTTATACAAAGTTCAAAGAGCCTTTGTGACTGTTCATGTAATATATCTGATTTATACATGAGCCAGTAAGCATATAAAAAATTCCATTCATTTATTCCATACTCCAATAAAGCACCTTCTGTGGAATGAATTGTTTCCCCTCTCCAAATTCTTTTGAAGACTTAATCTACAATGTGACTCTATTTGGAGTTAGTGGTTTTAGGAGGTAATTTAGGTCCAACAATATCATAAATATGGGCTACTAATTCAAAAGAATTGGTGGTCTTATAATAAGAGGAAGAGAGATTTCATGTTCTACATATTCCAAGGAAAGGTCATGTGACCATTTAGAAAGTTGCTGCTATGGTTTAGATATGAGGTGTCTCCTAAAAGCTCGTGAGTGAGACAGTATGAGAATGTTCAGAGGCGAAACAATTAGATTATGAAAGTTGTGACCTCATCAGAGGATTAATCCACTGATATGGATTTAGTGGGTGTTACCTATAGGTAGGTAGGGTGTGCTGGAGGAAGTAGGTCACTGGGGCTATAAATTGGGGGTTTGTATTTTGTTGGCAGTGAGCAGAGTTTCCTCTCTGCTTTCCTCCCCCATGCCCTTCACCATGATGTTCTACTTCATCTTGGACCCAGAGCTATGAAATCAGCAGACCATGGACTGTACATCTGAAACAATGAGCCAGAATAAACTTTCTCCTCTCCATAGTTTTTGTCAGGTCATTTGGTCACAGTGATAAAAAAAAGCTAACTAAAACAGCAGCCATCTCCAAGCCAGAAAGTTTGTCCTCATTAGAATTCATACCAGCACTGTAAATTCAGACTGTAATCTCAGACTGTCCCAAGCACTGTAATAAAATAAGCTTCTGTCACGTAATTCATGCCATTCATGGTATTTATTATTGACCAAACTGATTAAGACATTTCCTGTCTTCAATAAGCTTATATTTCAGACATAGAGGACATGAAATTATCCAGAAGCTCACTAAATGTACACATAATGTGTCACATGGTAATGAGTGCTTTCAGGGGCAATAAAGAAAAAGGTAAAAAATAACAGAACATTTTTTTCATAAAGTATGCAGGTTAGAATGACCGTCAGTGGTACAACGCTTGCCTACCATGTGCAAGGCTCTGGGTTCAATCCCCAGTACCACAAATAAATGTCAGTAGATTACACACACACACACACACACACACACACACACACACACACACACACCCCTAAAGGATAGTCAAAGGAAGAGAATGGAAGAGAACATAAAAAAAAAATCCTTATTGATCCTGATGTCTGGAGCAGAACATTGCAGAGGTTAGGTAAAAGGGCCAAGGCCCTTAAAGGATAAAGGAGACCACGATACTTTTAAGAGCAGCAGAGAGGAGAGTAGGGAGAATGAGGTGCTACTACACATCCTGAGCAGAAGGTTCCAGTAAACTTGGATAATATTAATGAGTCCCTCATATCCCTGCCCCCATTCTTGAGGACTTTTATGGAACATAGAAATTGGTGAGAGTTGAATATCTGACATTTTAATAAGGAAGTTCTCAAACCTATGGACAAAAGGCAAATGCAAAGACAGCTTTACCTAGGAGTCATAAGTTGGTGGGATTCAAGGACATTTAAGAAAAATCTGAGTATGACTTCAGGGATTTTTCTGAAATATTTATAAAGAAGTTTCCTAGAAATGGTGGGATTTCTTCTCATCCAGCTTGTAAAGGAGAAATCACAGCTTTTGATGTATAATTTTATCTCATTTGGAGGAAGGAAGAAAAATATACCCATTAAGTGGTTGGATGGATCGATGGAATAAATAGGTGGGTAGGTAGGATATGAGCAAAGGGATAGATACTCAGAAGATGGTCAGATCAACATAGTGATGGTGGTGTATGAGAGAGAGAGAGTCACAAGAGAGAGGTGATATTATACCACAAATAGAGATCATTAGATTTTCTTCTTTTTTTTCAATTTCACACCTTTATTGAACATTTTGGGTTTAAAAAAAATGGGCTATTTCATGGGCAAGTTTACATCATGAGAGGAAAAGGGAGATTAGCCTATGGATATAAATTCCCGTGGCGGAGGAAAGCATGTGAACCTGAGTGTCTGTTCATGAGTGTGCACAGACTGGCTGCTTTTTTAGTTGCATTGTTCTATTTTTCGTCACTCTTCAGGTCTCTCAACCCTAAAGACTTGCTTTTCTGAATTGATAAATTCTGTATTTAACAGCATAGGAAATTACTTTGTTCACTTAGGGTTTATAAAGAGGGTGGGGCGATCATTTACATCTGCTTTCAATAGCATATTTGCAAATCCTTTTTCTCCTCTACCATCACAGATGCACTATCTCTAAAACAAATTCTCTAAGATAACTGCTTTATTTTATTCAGCATTTCTTTCATTTTAGGATCCTAAAGGAAGTGAAAAAGGTCTTTTAAAAAAGGAGTAAAATGAGGGAGACATTCCCTCAAAATTTAAGAAGATATGAAATTAATGAAGATAAAGAAAAGAAATAGAAGTTTTTTTTAAAAAAAAACTTACAAATACATTATTATCCGAGGAAAAAGGCATTTAAAAATGGAATCCAGGGGTTAGGCATTAAAATAATTTTTCTTAAGCTTCAGAAGTAGTCTGCCATGACGTCTGACTGCAGAAGAACGAAAATCTAGACTTTCCTGGCATGTCCTCATTAGTCCAAATTCACTGAAAGGGACACTGAGAACCCTTCTTAAAAAAATGAAATACTGTCTTCGAGTTGAGACTAATGAGGGGCAATATACATTTATAGGATCTTGAGTTTCTAACACAGCTTCTGTTGATGATGAAGAATTAGAACAAGAAGATAGTCTATTCCGAAACTCTTTGCAAACAGAGAATTAGAAACCTTTCCTGAATCCTGAATTTATTTTGTATTCAAGTGCTGACATCCTGTTGAAAAGCAGAAAGTAAGAGAAGTGGATATTCATCTTAGATGGTAAAAAAAAAGCAATAAATCATAATGTTTGCATTTACTTGGGTTTCATTTTAGTGGTTTTTTTGGTGAGTTTAACATGCTTTTACATGACAGCGGGCAGCAGGCATTCAGAAGCCCATAATGTTTCATATTTTGAGGAGTTGATTTACGAGTTCATTTTGGTTTTATTCCATGAGGTATTTAGCACTTTAAATTTTTGAAATGTTAACTTGTCTAAGTCCTTAGCGTGCTGAAGAATTTAGCTCTAAAGAAATAGTGGGTTTTTTGCCTCCATAATTTTTGGCAAGTGAAATTTTTGTCTCCATGATATCAAGCTTTTGTGTCTTTGTTTTCCAGAACTTTTCCTCAATGTAAGGGGACTAGGTAAACTTAGGCACTGGCTATCTTGATTGACTTCAATTTTTTAAACAACCAAAGATCTAAAGAGTAATTTTTAGTTATGATAGAAAAGTCTATGGTTACTGTTATTACATTGGGGGCCTTTTAGGTAAATATCATGGAAAATTGATAGATTAATCACTATTGTCACAAAATGATTAGCTACTAACCCAATCCAAAAATCACATGACTAAAATTGCATAAGAAGATTGGCAGAGGGCTGGGGATGTGGCTCAAGCGGTAGCGCACTCACCTGGCATGCGTGGGGCCCGGGTTTAATCCTCAGCACCACATACAAACAAAGATGTTGTGTCCGCCGAAAAACTAAATATATATATATATATATATATATATATATATATATATATATACTAAATATATATATATATTTTTTTTTAAAAAAAGATTGGCAGAGGGCCCTGGCCATAATCTTTTAGTCAAAGTTTACACAATCTGTGCCCAGGCTATGATGACATAACTATTATTTCCTGTAGAAGGCCACAATGGGCTCGTTTCCTGGATGTTAGTTGGACAGAACAAGTGGATGATTAGAGATTTCTCCTCATCACTTGCTTACTCTCTTTCAAGATACTGTGTCTCATATTTTGTGGACATGTAGAGTAGTTAAGAATTATAAAGGTACAATTTTAAAACAGCTTCCTCAAGCAGCTTAAGACCTTAACGTCTTTCTTTAAGGATATCAAATATTTCTGTAAACATGGTTTTGTTATCTAAATTTAACATTTATCTCTTTGTAATAGTCACTATAACTTGATGACTAATGCCCAAGAATTTGACGCAATTGAACAGAAAAACACAGTAATATTCATACCATAAATATGACTTTAGAAACCAATAAACCATGTCAGAGTACTTAGAACTTGGGGTCTGGTGAAAGGATAATCACCCCTTGTTCAAAACATGACAATCTACACACTTTCTAATCTCCTCTTTTTGTGTTTCCTTCCTTCTATTCTTTCAGGAGACACAGAACTTTAAGACTTAGGTAAATTACACTAGAATCCTTCAATGTGGGGCCCCCAGTGTTGCTTGATCTCTCTCACACCCTTCATAGAGAAGACACTGCAAAACCTGCTCGTTTAATGACTCATTTTATACTTCTTCATTTCAGAGTTCTGTCCTATCCATTGAGGAAGAACAAATTACACATAGCTTGAAAGTTTTCTTTTAAGCTCCTCTTGTGTTCTTTAGTTTGGCAGGTATCAATAGCAGCTCAACATACAGAAGAGGTTGGGGTGGGTTTTAATTAACACTGTGTTCTAAATGGATGTGTATTCTGTCTCTCCCGGGGACTTCATGATCAGCACGTTACTGTCTACACATAGGCTGCAGGGACCTAATCCTTGAGAGAATGAATATTCAGAGAATTACTGATGATGAGAGTGATAGTAATCACTCTCTGCCCTGACTTCATTTGGCTTTCTTTACAGGGTTTACTCTGTTGCTTTCAAGTCACACAGGTGGAGAAAGCAGGGTAGAGCAAGAGCTGACAGCACCACTTGCCAATCCAGTCTACCAAAGTCATCCTGAATCCTATCCTTCTCTCTTTCTCCTTGTTCCCATCCTGTCATTCCCTCAATCCAACCTGAGTCCTCATGCTATCTTCTCTCACAACTTGAAGAAAAGTTTTTTAAAAGTATATGCACATTCACTCTAAGAGTCTAAGTTTACAATACTAACCCAAGCAAGCAAACATTTCTCAGATCTGACTGCTCATCTTTCCACAAAGGAAATTTCTCCATGAGTCATCACACAAAAGTGATTGTAAAAAACTTTCTGCAGACTCTGGATGGGCAAAGGAGAGATGAAGTAGTTCTTTTGAACTAATATCAACATGCAGTATGTAAGGAAAGATCAATGTTGCACCACAGAAAGCTTCCTTTTCCAGTCTCCCTCTGTTCCATTATTACATTAAAAACTGTCTAATTTTATGTATATTACCAAATGCATTCTGAAATTTGTTGTTATCAGTAAGGAGAAGGAGAACAGATAAGGAAAGAGAAGAAGAAAAACCTCCCATTTGTCTTATGAGATATTCCTACTTAAAACTTTATAACTATTCATGATTTAAGCATTTCGTTTCTTAGTACATTAATTATGTTGCTATGGCTCCTAAGCTTTCTATTAATTATTTTATGTCATGCTACTAACTTTTTATCAATTTGTTTCAGTACTTCTTTCAATGAGATTTATCAGAACAGAAAGCCACTAGATATTTTTCTCCTATATTCTTTAAAAAGTAAGTTGTAATGATGGCACAATCTGTTTTTCTACTGTCTTTTGACTAGTGTCCTGTCTAATCTTGCTCTTTTGATGGAGATGTAAGGGATATGATACCATTCTACACTGGTATTTGTGCCAACTGTGCAGTTCAACTGTGTTGCTTTATTTCTGCACAATGAACTATCAACTATCTTTCTGGTGACTCTAATAATATATATCTGTCACTCTAAATTGTGTTATGTGAAAGTCTGGAGAGTGTAAGAAAATTCCAAAATTTTCTACAGCATTTACTTATTGAGCTCTGCATGGTGGCTCATGTCTGTAACCCCAGCAACTTGGGAGGCTGAGGCAGGAGGATTAAAGTTCAAGACCAGCCTCAGAAAGACTCTGCCTAAAAATAAAAAGTGTTGGTTGGGTAGCTCAATGATAAAGTGCCTCTGGGTTCAATCCTTAGTAAAAAAGAAAAAGAACAAAACAACAACAACAACAACAACAAACACATAAAAATACCCAGTGATTTTAATGCCAAAAAGAATGAGGGGGAAGTATAAAAAATTAACATGAAAACATAATTTCTGTCATGCTATTGTGCCATTTGTAAAAGTAAATAAGTACATTAACATATAGCCTCATTTAAATAGGCAATGGGAAAGAAAGACAGGGAGGAGCAGAAAAGAAAGATTAAGGGGAAGGATCAAAAAGGTAGACTAATGAGTGCATAGAAGGAGAGGGGGAGAAGACAAATAGGAAGGAATTATGGAAGAGAGCAGAAGGATGGAAAAGAAGGATAGGGAGTAAGGGAAGATGATGAAAGGGAACAAGGCAGAGTGAGCTGCTTTTCTCTTGGGAAACATTCATAACCCTTCCTTGCCTGAGGTGATGAGGGGGTTCCTTGCACTGAGCCCACCTCTATCTCTCTCCAGGCTCCTCTGCACACCTCCATTGATCCTTGCCATCAGTCAATTCCTGTTGTCTGTTCAATGTGCTCTGTGGTCTCCTGCTCCATGCCTTCATACAGGTGGTGTGTTTTTTATTGCCTTTCTCCTAACCATAATGGATTATCTCTGATGGTTTTTCCTGAATATTGGCACTAAATTTGATGGTATTCATAGTTATACCAAATAATTTTTAAAATAGTTATTTTTATGTAGAGATAGAAGTTTCATCACATATCACCATGATCAAGGTCAAAATTCCATGTTATTATCTATCAAAGTCAAAACAAAAAAGAAGAGAAAAAACATACCATATTTTCTCACCCCTTGAATAAAAATTTAAGCATATGTATACATTAATTAAGTAAGTTTTATAACACTTTTCTAATCAAATAAACATTTCTCAGATTTAACTGTTCATTTCTTAATAGGGGAAACAGAAATTGACAGGAATAATTCATTGCCAATAATTCTTTAAAGGGACAATAACCAACCCATACATTTTCCTCAGAAATTTTCATGGGACATTAATTCTGAAGTTAGGTACTAATGAAAAACTAAAATAACACGCAACAGAAGGAATGTATATCAGATGATGGCAACTACTCTAAATAGGAAGAAAAAGTGGAAGGATAATAGAACTTGGGGACCTGACCCAGTAGAGTGACATCAGGTAGTTAGTTACCTGTACTCACTGAAGCTTCAGAAATGATTTTTTTTTTAATCATGGTCAGATATTTGTATTTATATTTGTAGAATTTAGGGCAGTGTAACAAGTTAAGACAAATGCCACTTTGAGAAAATAATGCACTGCATTGCATAACCTAATATCATTTAGCATAATTAAGTTAAAAATCCCCTTTATTCCAATTGCTCTGCCTCCCAAAGATATCCTAATTATGATTTAGCATTCAATGTAAATGTAGGCACATGAAGAAAATATGCCGGCCTCCCAAGCACAAGCATTCACACCTGCACTACAGTAACATGACTTCATGAACATGTGTCAAAATCTAATAATCTTAGTTATGAGTTCATATCCAAAGTATATACCCATTGTATTATAAAGTTGTCTTTAAAGTATGGCAAATTTCCAAATGTGCCACTTAGACAAGTTTCTTAGGAGATAGCCACAGGACTTCACCTGCTGACATCAGTCTACTTGACATGTGTTAGGTATTTTCATTAATATTTTTAAAAATCTATACCTATAGAAGTTGATAATATACATCTCAGGATAGATTACCACCCACAAATGCTACACTACCAACAAATTCATAGAATAAATACATTAAGACAATAAGATATTTGTTTACATAACAGGTGAAGCAGAGAACCTTGAAAAGTTCTGATAAATTATTAGGATGAGAAGGGCTTCGGGTGAGGGGAACCCACAAGAACAAGAGGATATGACTGTCCCGATAAGTTGAACAAAACATGAAATGCAAATGTAAAATCGGAGGTGGAATAGTTTCAAAGACAACGTCAGCTCCTTCAAAATAGCCCAGGGATGATCCTTACTGCACAGTAAATGTAAGTTACTTACCACATTTCCCCTGCTCTCTTCCTCCTTTTTATTCCTCCCCCATTTTCTGCTTGGCTTTATCTTCCCTGAAGTAAATATTCTGTCTTTTGCTTTTAACACTTTATTCTTTCAGGCATATTTGAGAACTTCAGCATAGTGCTACAAAATACGTTTCTATTTAGAATTCTGCAAACACTTCAAAATTAATCCTGCATGTTTAAAAAAGAACTAGCTCACTTATGTGACCCTCAATCACTACTGATGGCCTTTTGCTTTGTCCTGTGTGGTGTTGATCCATGGTGTTCATTCCATTCAATAGTCCAAGGTAGAAAACTCGCATTCATTCATGCTTTTTTGTATCTTCTCTCTCGGAAGTGCCAGTCAACAGTCTCTCCAGATTTGTTGACCTTCCTGCCTAATTATCTCCTGTATCTCCCCACTGCTCCTATATTGGGGCAAGTGTTCATCACCCCTTGTCTGAAGCATCTGAATCTGAAATCAATCCAGTCCATCAATTCAAGGAGGTTCATTTAAATTTAAGATGCAAAGAATATCCAACATTCACAGAACGTATGATAAAAAGTTGACCTGTAGTTTTATTTATTCATTCAGTTAGCAAAATAACTTAGTTCCTCCTTTGAATAGACCTGATGGTGGGCAATGGAGGATATAAATTTAAAGAAAATAGGTAACTTCTTTGCCCTGAGGGATTTTGTTAATCAAATAAAATGCTTACAGATGATGATAAGGACTAATTAAAAATAATGTGGTGCCATAATTGAAAATGGAGATAAGGAGAAAAAGTAGAAACAAGTGATGAAGTTTCTCTCATTGATCAAACTCTGAAGTTTCCAAACATGATTCCTTCAATTAAGCCTGAGTTTTGGACTTCCATGTTCTTCTCTGTGTTGTCCCATGTTAACAAGAGCCTCCTGAATCAGTTCAATGAGAACTCTCACCTACTATATTTAACACTCTCCAAGCATAATTGGGTTCCTCACTCGTCACCATCCCCCAGGTGATAGCAAATTACCCTGGCTCGCCTTTACCAAGAATCCCATTAGGTCAGTTCAAAAGAATCCTGCTTTCCCTGGGGTATTTTCTCCTAGTCATTTTTCATCCACTGACAACCCCCACCTGTCCCTACTTGCTCGTGCCATATTCTTTCCCCTCATGCAAAATCCTATTAGAGTTGTCCCTATACCTATCACAATATTTTCCTCCTTGAACAAAATCTTCCTTGCTGCTTTAACTAAAGTCATGAGTAATTTTTTTCCCCTTAACACAAGGTAGTATTCACAATTTGGGAACATAATTTGAACAAGGCTCTTTACTACTTCACTGGGTTCCCTGGGTCTCTTGGCTGCTCAAACATCAATCTCTTAACACACATGGAGGGAGTTCAATCCATGGATGCTTTCTGCTGCATATAGACACCTCTGGCCTGGCACCATAACATCTTATAAGTAATTACCTTACTCTTTCACACACAGTCAATGGAATGTGTGCTTTATATTTAAAAATATATATATATATATATATATTTTAATATAATATATATATATTGCTAGATTAATTTAGCACATAGGGACTTTCATATAATAAGCAAATGCCAAAAAAATTCATAATTATGAATTTCATGGTCAAACACACCCTTAGGCATGTGGGAGAATAAAGCATTAATTGCTTTAAGGTTAATAACTGCTTTTAAAAAACTTTGTATTGACCAACCTTTGATCCAATTTTGTAGAACAGCATATTTGGGTTCTAACTTTTTACTATTAAACAATATATTCAAAATAAGATCATAAGTTTAAGAAATCATTTTAATGGTTGATTATTAAAACTCAGAGATAAGGGCTGGGGTCATAACTCAGTTGCCAGTGTGCTTGCCTTGCATATACAAGGCCCTGGGTTCAATCCCCAGCACCACCACCACAACAACAAGAATTCACAGACAAATATAAAGATTTGCCCTCTAAAACAAGAAGGAAAAAGATAAATTATTAACTAAAAAGGGCAAGGCTTTTGTAACTTTTAAAATATCAGTTACTGCTCAAGTTCAGTACAAGCTTGAATTCAAGTGCATGGTATTGGAGATTCAATTATCTGAAAGATCAAAACAGATTTCCAAAATACAATATGCAAGAGGTTAAAAAAAATGTTCTACTTTCATTGTAGTCTTTCCCTAATGTTAAAGAAAAGGTAATATTTGACCAACGAAGTTCAAGGGCCAAATTCATGTTAGACTGACTGGCTGATAGAAGTTAACATCATCCCCTTTAATGTCTAAGTGGCTCTTTAACACTCAGAGATTTAAGTGCTGGATTTAGAAAAAGAAAGGAAAGAACTTTAAAAGGTGTTAACTTCATCTTGTGCCATAAAAGAGGAGATGTTTAATTAAGCCACTGGTAGTTCTTGGGTGGCTTTCAGTTTAGTTTTATACTTTTGAGATGAAAGGGTACATGCAAAATTATGTACAAAGTACCTTTTAGAAACTTTGGAAAGGTCAAGGAGAAAATAGCTGGATTTCAAAAGCTGAACTTTTCAAGGTTTTTCTCTGATTTTTCTAAAACAAGATAGCCTCCTCCTCCTCTTAATAGTTCTTCAAGGCCCTTTTGGTAGCCAAAATCTTTGTTCTTTTTTTTTTTTAAGCAGCTTTGTAACAGAAGAACTAAAAATTAATTATGGCTATGGAACTTTTACACAGAAGAGTTTAAAAAGCACAGACGTAAAGAAGGGAAAAGATGAGGGCCCATTTATCTTATATTGACAGGACTAGCTTCAAACGATGACCTTGAATCATAATCATCCTAATGAGCTCAAAATATTTCACTTTAACAAGTGAAACTATAATCAAATCAGTTTCTGAAAGCTCTACTAATGAGCATTTCCTTTGATGAAAACATGGTTAACTGTCTTAGTCTGCAGGAGGTGCACTACAGTAAGGGGCCAGCTCCTGACAACTCATTAGCTGACCTGGGGAGAGAGTAATTTGAATGCTTTTGATAAAAATTTCAAGGCTTTTTTTAACTTAAATTACAATTATGCACTTTTATAAATAGTCTAATTTTTCTAAGTTGGGGGAAACTAGCGAGAAGACTTCAAAGCTGTGAAACAAAGTTTGTTTACCACTTTTGGTCTGTTGGATTGCCAGAACTAGGAGGGAAAATATGTTTAATTAGCAACTGCTAACTCGGGGCCAATCCCTATATTGTGTTTATACAGGCTGTTTTTTTGGCTGGTTGATGTGATATTAAATAAACTTTGTAGAGCTTCATTTTATGAAATTTAAGGTTTAAAATTAGAAGTCACTATTATTTAGCATTAGTCTGAAGAAAGTCTTCTAAAACTATTTTTTACATCAAAGCAAATGACCCAATTTACCTAATGCAGCAAAATAAGCTTAAATGAAAACCAATGGCGGAAATGTGGTTCCTTTGTTTTTTTTTTAATTATTATTATTACTCTTCCAAAATCTACCCCCATTAGAATTATTCAACATTTTAGCTACTGTTCTGCTCTGTGCTGCATCAAGAAATGATCTCTCTCTCTCTCCCTCTCTCTCCTCTCTGCAGAGCCGACTTGCTGTCAAAGCAGAATATAAAACAGAAGAACAGTTCATCTGTTTTAAGTATCACTGGAAGACAGATCTCAGTTGCTTCAGAGGGCCCATTCCTTGTCTCCTCCCTCCCCCCAAGCTTTGCTTTGCTTTGCTTTGCTTTTGAGGGGTGTTCTACTTTCTTTCTATTTGTCATATTTTCTTCCTGTGTTCTGCAAGGCAAAACCACTGAGAGGTTTGTGTCATAGGCACGTAAGACACTGTTATCAACTTGTCAAGTGTTTAATCTCAATCCTTCTCTCTCTCTCTCCCTCTATTCCCTATTCCTTTCCCCTCCCTCCCTGACTCCCTGAGTTTAGATTCAGAAATAAAAATATTTCCAATATTTTAGATGACAAGCTATTAGATGGAGATTGGACATCAACAAAGAGAAGAGAATTTTATTTTATTTTATTTTATTTAGCAGTGCTGGACATTGAACCCAGGCCCTTGAATATGCTTTGTAAGTCTCTGCCATTGAACTGTATCCCCAGGCTAAGGGTTTTACTGTACTTCCCCCAAATCCTCCCCCTCTTTCTCCAAATAGCATTAGTAAGATCTGTAGCCATTAAAAAGCTAAATATTAAGTTCATTTCCAGTTGCTATGTGTGTGCACGTGTAACATATACAGTAGATTCTTTTAATTCAGAGAAGATCTGTTCTCTGAAGTCACCATGTACACTAAATTAGCAAACACTGAATACTGAATTGCTCTAAGGGAAAACACCGGGTTAGTTTCTTGCAAGCCTCAGGTCACAACACTTTTGTCAGCTAATTAGTACATAACATTGTTTTATATGTGTTTCTTTTTAAATGCATCTCATTTAATACACAGTGTGCTCCATTAACATTTAACTCATGGCCATGTTAAAGAAAACAATTCTCTGATGCCTGCTGAAATAGTAAGGACTACTTTGCTCAAGGAATAAGAGAGAGAGATTAGACTCAACTCTAAAGGAAGGCCCAGGAAACATATATTAAAAGTGGAAGATGAGGAACCTGATCAGATATCAAGGGTGGGGAGATGGGAGGGTGGGAGGATTCTGTTAAACTGACTTAGCAAACTTCTTTACTAAAACTGGTCTGGGCAGGACAAAGACAGGACTGGGGGCATCCAGGTTGAGAGCTGATCTTAGAGAAAGCTCTTAAGAGCCTCACTAAATTTTGGCCAAAGAAAGAGTCTTGGTCAGTAAGCAGATAGCTCGTGCCTGAATGAATCTCAGCTAATATTTGTATTTTCCCCCCAAGGGACATCATATCCTTCTTGTACTGGGGAGTACTGGAAAATTCTTCAGCACAACACACAAGGGTGGAGCTACATTTTATGAAATTTAAGGTTGGAAATTGGAAGTCACTATTATTTAGCATTAGTCTGAAGAAAGTCTTCTAAAACTACTTTCCTCATCAAAGCAAATGACCCAATTTACCTAATGCAGCAAAATAAGCTTAAATGACAAGCAAAGGCAGAAATGTGGTTTCCTTCAAATTGCAAAATAGTCAACAAAAAAAACATATAAATATGAAAAAGGTTGTGTTCCATCATGAAGACACATTTTTAATATGAGTGTCCAGGAAAAGAAAGTAGAACTCTATCTGTGACTTACAAGTATTTTACTATTCTACACTAATTGTGCATGAAAGTATTTGAATGTGGATTTAAGGAGACAAATGTTAGTTAGTAAGGGATTTTGCAAATGATGAGGATTGACAGCCTATATACACGCACATCTATATCTCTCTATAATCTGTATCTAAATCTATATCCATGTATTTGAAGAATATTAGTCTTTCTAATTAAAAAGTTTTTTAAAAAACAGTAAGGTTTTATTTCTGCATGACTTTTATTGAACAAGTAGGGAATATCATTTTTGAAAATCCTAGAATATTGAATCCATTTTCAGTAAAACATTAAATTGCAGTGCTAGCCTGATGAATTCAAAATTGACATAAGAATATCCTAAGTTTGGTTTATATTTGACAAACATCTAACTTCCTAAATAAAAATATATCTAATTATTTTGACTAATAAGTTCCTATAATTATATTCAATGCTACCAACTCAGCAAAGTAAATTTAATACATGCCTTAAAGGCAAGCTGGATATTTAAAGATTTTACCCAATGTGATACTGTCACTAATTGTGACAATTTGAGATTAGATTGTACCCCAGAACTGGAGAGAGCATTCCTGCCCACCTAGATCCCTGGGTCATTTCTGAGCAGGACTATCCCATTTTTCATCTCATGGGTAAATCTTCCTTTAATAGTCTCCTTCTATCAGTCATGGGCAGGAGCTATATTCTCTGTTAAACTGAAGGCATGATGTTCAGTTACAAAGACAATAGCCAAGTCAGGCAGAAGACATTTCTTTCCAACAGTCCTGCCACACAACTTCTGGAGAAACAGACATGGCAGCAGATGGTTCCACACTAGGTATACCCCTTTGTCTTCTATAAGCAAGATCTACCATGAGGCACAAGGCTGTGTAAATTATTTCCAGTTGGTCCAGTAAAACCTGTACCTAAAGCATCTGCTTCTTTACATACAATTAGTGTATCTTTGCTAGTCTGCACATTACTCTAATTTACTCCAGTTTTTGACTGCATTCATTCAATCACATGCAAGAGATTTTACCAGGACCCCAAACAGTTTATGAAATTTTAGAAAAGATCTGGGCACAGCAGCACACATCTGTAATCTCAGCGATTCAGGAGGATGAGACAGGAGGACTGCAAGTTTGAAGCCAACCTTGGCAACTCAGAGTGATCATATCCCAAAATAAAAATAAACTCAGGAGGTACTCACTTGTAAACTGCCCCTGCATCAAATCCCCAGTACCAAAAAACAAAAATAAATTCAAAATAAAATTTTAGAAAAGGCAGAATTCCACATTTCCCTCTGTCCTTGCAGAATACACCCTAAGTTAGCAAGGGAAATACTATCTAAACAAATTCTGTAGAGATAAGTAGAAATAATTTAAGTACAAATGTTTCTGGACAGAATAGTAGAATGGGACAGGGCTCTTGTAAAGACTATGGTCACCACCTAGGTGTTGGTATCCAGATCTGCCTATTGCCTAACCAGGCAGGGCAGGAAATTCAACTCTATATGAGTGTGAAGAAATAAAGGGAAAGGGAGGATGGACAAAGACTTTCCTTTGTGCTTTGCATGACTTGTAAAAACCTAGGGAAGTCAGGGTTTGAAGACTGTAAGAGGTGTTCCGCCTTTTGGGATGTCTGATGATTTTGCTAATAGTTTATAAAAATCTAAAATAAAGGATTCATGCTTGTGTTAGACATTTTTAATTGATCTTTCTTTCTTTCTTTCTTTCTTTCTTTCTTTCTTTCTTTCTTTCTTTCTTTAAGAAAATCCTCCTGTTGCTTCTATAATGATTTTTTGAAAGAGCTTTAAATAAAATAATTATTCACTAATATCAATACAAATAAATATCACTGATTATGTGATTAAAAGTTTCATGTGTCATGAGAAGATAAATTGCTATGCAGAAGTAAACTTTAAACCATTTTACATTTCACATATATCTTTGCATAGTTATATAAAATGTTTTGGTAAAATAATTTGTTTTTTTATTATTGCTGGCCCCATATTGTACATATGTTAAATTATGATAATTTTTCCAGAAGCTTTTTCAATGTAGTTGTACCAGTTAACAGATTGATGAAAGTGTACAAAGGTTCTTTATATACTTGCTAACACTGGATGTCACCAGATGTTGTAGCAATCGCCAAGCTGCTAACTGAAAAATGTTCCTTCACTACTATTACCATTTTCATTTAACTATTGTGAGTAAAGGTAAAAGGTAATTTTGCACTTTCTGAAAAAATTGGGACTACACCCACAGAAGGAGCTCACTAAAATAAAAATTGAGGGTTTAGTAATATCCAAATTTTAGTGTCTGAACAAACAGTTTATTCTTTATAATTCTCCATGAAAGAGTTTAGATATTCTTTTTCCATACTCCTGACCCTAAATTCAGAATAATCAGTTTTCACTGTTTGTCAGATTTTCTAAGTAGTGGTAACAGCCAGATAAATTTCCTTTTGTTCTAAGCTCATTTAAAGGAGAAATTTAGTGTCACTGGTCTGTATGATTTTTGTTGTATAGACTTTTTAGTGCTAACCATATTATTATAATATCAAACTAAGAGTGACAATAGCAAATTGTGAAAATTCATCTCCAGTGGAAATTTGATTATTAAAAACTCATAAAGTCCTGGGCACAGTGGCACACGGCTGGCTATAATCCCCCAAGCTCATGAGGTTGAAGCAGGAGAATCACAAGTTGGAAGCCAGACTTAGCAACTTATCAAGACCCTCAACAACTTAGTGAGACCCTGTCTCACAATTAAAAATAAAAAGGACTGGGGATGTATCTCAGTGATAGAGAGCTTGTGGGCTCAATCCCCAGTACCACAAATTAAAAAAAAAAGTTACAAGATAACATTATTTATTGACATTCTTGATTACTTTTTTAGTTACAGCAACAGTACAGAGAATAGAGAACATATTGTTACCATTCTGTTCCTTAATGAAATTCTTGCAATTTATCTAGGATTTTTTGGCCAGATACTTCAGGTATATAAATTAGCCATCAGTAGCACAAGAAGGCTCTGTCCCTTGATATTTTAACATGCAACAGGTATGAACCCAGAGGTATATGAAAAGATAGGCAAAATAACTTAAAATTCATATGCTTAAGCTGGTAATGCACTACATATTGCCCATGAAAATTACTAATATAGATTTTAAACCAAAAAAATTAACAACAATAACCTTTTTGTTTTAATTTGAAACATTATCAAAGCTATGATTTTAAAATAAGTATGTAGATGGTGTTTAATGAATGAAGTATTGATAATAGTTGTTAATTTTTAGAAATAACTTAGAAACTTAGATTCTTTTTGTAAAGTTTCCTTTAATATCTAGAAAAATTTTTAAGAAGTTTTATTAAAATTGGAATCACTATGTTTTATGAGAAGTTGCATTTCATTTTTCTTACACTTTGATACCCATGAAAGCATGTGTATTATTGAGAATGCATGTCTGTGTCTTCCTCAGTTATTTTCCTTAACAGAATATTATTTTTGGCTTTTCTTCCTTTTTGCTGATAATCAAAATGAATATAAAGTAGAGAATTGGGGTCACTAAACATCTAAACATATATAAATAGGAAGTCAAGTATTACAAAAGAAAACCTATGTGCATCATTTACAGGTGTGTTATATTTTCTTCCTTCCTTCCTTCCTTCCTTCTTTCCTTCCTTCCTTCCTTCCTTCCTTCCTTCCTTCCTTCCTTCCTTCCTTTCTTTCTTTCTTTCTCTGCTGGGGATTAAACCCAGGGCCTTGTGCATGCCAGGCAAGCACTCTACCAACTGAACTATGTCCCCAGTCTGATGTGTTATATTTCTTAATATTAAAGAAATATATTCAATATTTGAAAAAAAATCTATTAGAAAATTGATAAAGGACATAAATTTTTGTAATACAAGAACAACTACAAAAAGAACCAATAAAATGAATGACATATTCTCTAAATTATTTAAAATTTATTATAAGTAGAAATCAAAATACCTGTTTCACCCATCAGATTGGTAAACAGCAAAAGTAATCATATAACTCAGTTTTGATCTGGTGGAGGTAAATGGACTTACTTACAGTGTTCTTAGAAGTATCAATTTATAATTTTTTGATATTAATTTTATAACATTTAGTACAAGAATTAAAATATTGATACCTACATGTTCCAGTCTAGCAACAAGAACTAAAGAAATAAATAATAGATGTACAAAACCAGATATTATATAGGAGCTTTTAAAAACTGATGTAAAATAAAAACACCTAAATGTTTATCACTGTGGATCTGGGTAACAGAAATGCTCAGGAATTTAAAAGAGGAAGCTAGATCTCATTTCAATGACATGAAAAGTTATATTCTAAACACAAAATATCATGTGCAAGCTGCATCCCGGAGTGTTAAAAATGGCATACAATCAAAAATGCACATTCCTTTTTTCTATATACTTCTGTGATCTTGCATATGCGCAGACATTTCTAGGAAAACATGTAAGAACATGCTAGCACTGTTATGTCAGCAATATAGTGACTGTTGGGAAGGAATTCTGAGAGCAGAGTTTTAACTTTTTGCTGTTACCCTCCAAATTGACAGTTCTAATTTGAGCTCTATTAAACACATAACAGAAACCACCATTTAAAATAACCAATCTTTATTATAATGAAACATAGAAATGACTACTTACTTGGTTTCATCCCATGTTATTATTCAAATGCCTTATTCTACCTTGTTTCAGTTACAATGGTTAAGTGTAGAATTATACCAAATTATTATCTCTCTTTAAATACACACCTACATACACACATTTTAAAATGTAGGCTTTTACCAGGTCTCATCATTTTCTTCTCCAGGTTAGACATACCCAATTTCTAAAACACCATGTTTTCCAATCTCAAACATTCCCATCACCCTCTAGGTGTAATCTACCTTTTCAACAACTTTTAAAATGCAGCCTACAAAACTGGATATAATATTCAAGACACGGTCTAAGCAGTTCAGATTATAGTGAAACTATTACAACCCTTGAACCTGACTCTGCCTCTATTAATGTGGTTTAGGAATGCATTATCTTTTTAAAGCATCTGTTAATACCATATTGGCTTATTTTGAGCAGGTAGTCAAATAAAACCACAGGAATTTTGTCATAAATTTCTCTATTCTGCAACTGTGCAATAAACAAGAGTTTATAATAGCCCAGTAAAAATTCTTTTTATTAGTTTTAACTCATAGTTCTAAACTGGAAAGACCTTTTAAGCCATTTAAACTAAGTCATCTTTCTAGCTTTGTATCACAGAGCTAAGTGTTGTCTTCTTTCATCATTCTAACCACTGGTCAATTTGCTAAACAGAAAGTCAAACAGAGAGTCCCAGAACAGAGATCCTCATAGAGTTTGCAATCAATCCTGTGGTAAACATTCTCTGGATAGTTGTTCAATTAGTTTTTTTTTCCCATATTGTCTTGAAGAATATTAAGAAGAACAGGGGGAGAAAGGAGGAGAGGGAAAGAAGTAGTACTGGAAACTAAAGTGGAACAAGTTATATTCCATGCATATATGATTATGTCAAAATGAATCCAAATATTATATATAGCCATAAGACATTGATAAAAAGGAACCAAATAATGAACAGTAATTCATAAAACAGAAAAAAAACAATATTAAGGAATTCATTGGTAATATCTTACATGAATATAAACACACACTTCTTTGGCTTTTCCTGGCTTCTGCTGTTAAGCTATATGATGTAATACTAGGCAAAAAGGAATGCAATACAGTACCACTTGGGCTGTCTTCTAGAAATATAAATCCCAGAGTCTGTGAACCAGAACTTCAAACTCCTATTTGTTGATGTAACTGCAATGGGAACTTTATTATCTTCTCAATTCCATTAAAATAAGCCAACCTCAGGTATGTAAATCTCCCATTTAAAGTTTACGAGGAATAATCATGGTATTTAGTAGTTAAAAACAGACCCTAGAACCAAGGCTGCCCAAACTCAAAACCCAGCTTCACCACTTAATATTATGTAACCTGAAGCAATCACTCAAACAGGCTGTTTCTTTGTTACCTTATATATAAAATGGTGATAAGCATCTCTTTCAAATGAATTAAATGGTTAGTATATGTAAAACACTAGGAAGAATTATTGGCACCCAATAAGTACAACTTAAGTATCATTACTAATGTTATTATGACATTTTCAAGGGGAAAATAATGCATTAAGCAAACGGTAAAGCAATAATTCTGACATGTTGGCATTGTTCTTAAATTAAATTGCTCTTTACCTAACAAACAATGCATACCTTAATTCCTTCTAGACACACTTATGTCACAACATTTCAATACTCCTATCTATTCAATGAAGCAGTATGTAAATGCATTATCACTATTGTTATTATTAAGCTGGACTACCCTTTATATGCTCACATACAATGAGAACTAATGGCAGGTGATGATATGATTACATCTATGTGGAGCTCTGAACATTAAAGATCAGGTAGAACCTACACACTATCAAACTCTCCATAGCCACGACCCTGCTGACTTCCATATCACTGGTAATAAAATTCAGGACTGGAAAACAAAGCAGGGGTCAGATCTCTACAGGATGATTGATGGTCGCCCCACTGGACTATTTCCTTGGGAAATTGTATCTGGACAATGTTCTCTAACACATCTGCTTTCTTGGCCCAAGTTTCATTGCTCTATTTCCTGGTATTTTCTTTTATTCAATCTACTCCAAATACTTAGAAGTTTTTTTTTTTTCTTTTCCTCATCACTAATGTGGATCCAATCTAGGTCTTCTTATGTGCTAGGTGAGCATCTTATCACTGAGCTGCATCCCCAGCCTCACACTAAGAATTTCTAACAACTCTTTCATTTTCATATACTGGGATATAAAATGTTGTTGTCTTTTCCCTCTTTTTATAAATAATGCAATTCCCTTCACCTCATATCAAAACCAACACTGATTTTGTTCAACTTTCAACATTTCACTCCTCGGAAAGGCAAGCTGAATTTAGACTTAAGTAGAAAACTCAACAGCTATGTGTCGACAAAAGACTCCTTCCTACCTTTTAGTTAGCTTTTACACTGCTGTGACTAAAAGACCTGGTAAGAACAATTTTAGAGGAGGAAGCATTTATTTTGGGGCTCATGGTTTCAGAGATCTCAGTCTGTACATAGCCAACTCCATTTCTGGGACCCAAGGTAAGGCAAAATATCATGGTGAAAGAATATGGCAGAGAAAAGCAGCTAGGAATGTGGCACCAGGAAGCACAGTGAGAGCTCTGCTCAACAATGACAAAATACATGACCCAAAGGCACATTCCCCGAGACCCACCTCCTCCAGCCACCCCCTACCTGCCTGCCATTACTACCTGGTTGATCCCTATCATGGGATTAATGCTCGGATTAGGTTAAGGCCCTCATAACCTAATAATTTCCCTATACCTTCTTGCATTGTCTCACAAATGAGCTTTTGAGGGATGCTTCATATCTAACACATAACACTCCCTTTAGGGAAAAAGGAAAAATAATCAAGGTAAGACTAGGTGTTACTTTGACTGCTTTAATCATTCCTATACTTATTCATCATAGATTTACTGAGCAACAAACATGATGATGGTAGAAACCCAAACCAAAATAGAATTAAATTCTAATTTTCAAGAAAATTAAATATAGTAAGGGAGATGCATGAAATTGATGATATTATAGTGTAATGAGGACCGTAAAAACAAAGTAAATCCACAATTGCAAGAATAATTTGTGTAGGCTTTATCAAAGTTACCTTTATTTATAAAATGAAATGCTTTGATTCTGAGGGTATACAGATAAATCAATTAAAGGGAACAGATTTATTATCTAATCTAAAAACCTTGTTCCTCAGTGTGATCTTCAAGCCAACTGTATCTGCATCAACTTATTCGAAATGCAAAACCTCAGGTCCTACTTGACATCTCCTATATCAAAATATAATGTTAACTAGATCCCTGATGTTTCCTGGGCATATTAAAATTTGGAATATACAGTTCTAAACTAAACCTTGGCTCATCAAAAGCAGTGGTTCCTACAAAAATTCGGGGCCATTTCTTATCTAAAAGGTGATACAAGAGAGTGAGTTGGTCACTTTGTAGGAGGAGGGAACGTTTCTCCCCTAATATTTACAATCAGTAGATTCTCAATAAGTGTGTGTTGGCTGGGTATGTGACTGAATGACTAAATTAATTAATTAAATGAATAATAATAGTACTTTTTAAGTATGAAAGAGAAAATGGAAAAGAGAGAAGTTAAAGCAGTAATTTTAAACAATATTTTGAGTATTTTTCACTGAATAAAGAAAAAAGAATAAAAAATACCAAGAGGAGAAATCTGATGCTATTGACTTGTATTGAAATTTTAGCTTAATTCTATTTGTGTGTGTAAAAATAAAATTTGTATAATACTTTCAAGTTTTATCATCTTTACACATAACTACTTTAAAACTATATGTTCATGTTGGAAGACTTGGCTGTTGCTAATTTCCTTGTCACATGAATCACCAGCATGGGATTTAAGGTATAAAATGAAAAAAAAAACACATAATTTGTCCTAATATCACATACTGACAAGTATACATGCATCTGAAAACAGTGCCATTTCATTTTTTCTGAAATTACTTTTTATTTTTAATTGACATATTAGAACTTTTCATATTTAGGGAGTACAGTGCTAATTTTATACATGCATACTAAGAGTAATGATAAAATGTTCTAGATATTTATAAAATATAAATTGTTGTAACTATAGTCACCTCCACTGTGCTGTAGAACACTAGATCTTATTCCTCCTGTTTAATTGGATTGGTACCTGTTATCCAAATTCCCCGTATCTCTTTCACTATCCTTCAAAACCTGTAGTGACCACTATTCTATTCTTTACTTCTATGAAATCAACTTTTAAATTATATTCAAATATGCTCCTGAGTCATATTATTTCATTAGAACACAGTCTACAATGTATCTTTAGCAAAGTTCTTTTTAAAAAAAAAATGCTTCTCTTTAGTTAAATGGAAGAGCAGAATCCACTTTGATATAATTATTCCAGCATAGAATATATCAAATAGATACTATTCTAATTACAATTCTATTCTTATGGATATACATGATACTGGGATTCACTGTGTTGTTTTCATATATGGTCATGGGAAAATTATGTCAGATATATTCCACTGTCTTTCCTTTGCTTATCTCACTCCCTCTCCTCCATTCTTCATTGTCTAATCTATTGCACTTCTATTCTTCCCCTGACACCCCCATTATTTTGGGTTAGATTCCACAAATCAGAGAAGACAATTGACCTTTGATTTTATGGGATTGGCTTACTTCACTTAGCATGATAGTCTCCAGATCCATCCATTTTCTGGTAAATGTCATAAAGAAAAAAAAATGTTCAACATCTCTAGCAATTAGAAAAATACAAATCCAAACTATACTGAGCTTCCATCTCACTCTAGTCAGAATGGCAATCATCAAACATACAAGCAACAATAAATGTTTGTGAGGATGTGGGGAAAAACGTTTCACTCACACATTGCTGGTGCAACTGTAAGTTGGTGTAACCACTCTGGAAAGCAGTAAGGAGATTCCTCAGAAAACTTGGAAGCAAACCACTTTTTGAACCAGTTATCCCACTTTTCAGTATATACCCAAAGAATTTTAAATTAACATACTATAGTGAAGCAACCACATCAATATGTATAGCAGCTCAATTTACAATAGCTAAGCTATGGAACCAACCTTGGTGCCCTTCAACAGATAAATGGATAAAGAAAATGTGTCATATATACACAATGGAGTATTCCTCAGCCATAAAGAAAGCTGTACTGTTTTAAAGAGCTACATTGAATTGATCAATGCCAGGAGAGAAACAATTAATTTCACTATGAAAAAAGCATAAGTTTTAATTATTTCATATGCTAAAACATAGAATGGAAAAAAATATAAGCTTTTGGCAAAGAAGGAAACTGCTTCCAGGAAAACATAGGGAAACTTTTTAAAATTAATTGCTTGACACTAATTAGAAAAATATAACCTTTAGGGGCACAGGAGCTACTAAAACTCTGATTTTATTTCCATAAATTAGTAAGAACATGACAACTGAATCTCTACACAAAGATTATTTCATGTTTCTAAAATATATATCTAAAACTTTCCCTCAAATGTGAAGTGCTTAATTACCTAGTCCATAAATTTTAAGTTGTGTCCTTACTATTGCAGTCAAACAAAAATTACCAGGACACTTATTGTGATTAACATCAAAAACACCTCAAAGTAAAAAATATGAAAACCCTGCAGAAGGTACAATCGTTTCTATTTTTTCAGTAAAATGCCATATTAACATATTGTCCCCACTGGCACCTACATCTTTTGATCCTTAGACATGACATAAGAGGAATGTTGTAGTATGACTAAGGAAAGGCAAAAGTTTAGATTTTTAAAGTGAAAGTTTAGATAAAGTGAAAGATTACCTAATTTGGTTTAGATTTAGCTGCAGAAGGAGTATTTCTCCCAGAAACCATTGTGATACTTTTAAATGTAATCAAACATTAACTTTAAATAAAATAAGCTTCTGAGATTTTCCTATCATGGAATTAGCTTTACATTTTGTTATGATTTGGATAAACTGTGAGCCCCAAATAAACTCTTTCTCCTCTATGTTGTTCTTGTCAGGTCTTATGGTCACAGCAATAAAATAGCTGACTAAAACACATCTGGACTATGAAACTAAAGATTATGTACATATTTTCTAGTTACAAAAGCCATAATTTCCCCCTCTCTTCCTGTGCCACACATAAGCAATATATTTCCTTTTATTTATTTTTTGTTAATTTATTCTTGTTAGTCATATACAAGACTGTATCATTGTGACAAATATATGGAATTCAACCTGCTCCAATTCAGTCCAGGGCACTGGCCTCCAATCTCCTCACTCTACCAATCTCATCAACCCATTTACAGTTTGCATTTTTTTAAAATTAGTGTCCTATGGATACACCAAATGCCAGGACCCATCATACCACAGCCACGAATGCACATACAAAAGTTCAGTCAGATTCATTCCACTGTTCTTCCCTCTTCCTCTTCCAATGTCCTCAAAAAATACAACAACAAAAATAACCCAATCATTAAATGGGCAACAAAACTAAACAGACATTTCTAAAAAGAAGAAATATATTTGTATTTGATCAACAAATATATAAAGAAATGTTCAACATCTCAAGTGATTAGGGAAATGAAAATCAAAACTACACTGAGATTATACCTTACTCCAGTCAGAATTACAATCATCAAGAATACAAATAATATTAACATTAAACAGGGATGAGAGGTGGGAGGGAAAGGGAGAGAGAAGGGAAATTGCATGGAAATGGAAGGAAACCCTCAGGGTTATACAAAATTACATACAAGAGGAAGTGAGGAGAAAGGGAAAAAAATAACAAGGGGGAGAAATGAATTACAGTAGATGGGGTATAGAGAGAAGAGGGGAGGGGAGGGGAAGGGAGAGGAGGGGGGATAGTAGAGGATAGGAAAGGCAGCAGAATACAACAGACACTAGTATGGCAATATGTAAATCAGTGGATGTGTAACCGATGTGATTCTTCAATCTGTATACGGGGTAAAAATGGGAGTTCATAACCCACTTGAATCAAAATGTGAAATATGATATATCAAGAACTATGTAATTTTTTGAACAACCAACAATAAAAACTTAAAAAAATAAAATAAAGAATACAAATAATAAATGTTGGCAAGAATGAAGAAGAGTCTATTCATACATTGCTGGTGGGACTGCCAATTAGTGCAATCAGTCTGGAAAGCAGTATGGAGATTCCTCAAAAAACTAAGAACAATATCATCATATGACCCAACTTTCCTACTCCTCGGTATATATGCAAACGATTTAAAATCAGCATACTACAGTGCTCAGCCACATCAATGTTTATAGCAGCACAATTCACAATAGCCAAGCTATGGAACCAACCTAACTGTCCTTCAACAGACACATGGATAAAGAAAATGTGGCATACATACACAATAGAGTATTACTCAGCCATAAAGAAGAATGACATTATGACATTTGCCAGAAAGTGGATGGAATTGGATAATAAGTACTATTATTATTCATGATAGATATATTACTTTTGTGTTCTCAGGCTTCATGGTTTCTTTTGATTACAAAGAAACTTAGCATGATATATCATGGGCAACTACTTCATTGAACTTTATTTTTCTCTGCTTGTCCCAATTGTGAATCAGAGCCAATACTTCCCAAGCCAAATGCATCATTTCATATTTAGCAGATGGTTTAGAAAGCTTATGAAAATGTACATTCACTATTTTTTTCCCAGTTGAGTTCTAAAATATTCTCCAGAATAAGGAACCAGGGAGCCCATTTTAATCACTGAATATGAGGACTGAGTGAAACATTTCCATTATAAATCTTTCAAAATGATTAATTTCTAGACCTATGCAATTCAGCAATTCTCAGATGAATAGTGTATCTTTATAGATTATAGAAAATAAGAATGCTTTCCTACTTATCACCCTTCTTCCTCCTTCTCTTATTCTCTTCCTTTTTTTTGGAAAGTGGTTGCTGAAAAGAGAGAGAAAATAGAGATCTCTCTCTGCCTCATTCTGTCTTTTAAAACATTTACTTCTAGATAACAAATATTGCTGTTCACTATGAAGTTAATGAGGCAAAAAAGAGAGAGAGATTTGTAATTGCATAGAACTTAATTTGGCTTTGTGAGTTTCAGCACCATATGAACCTCATGTCAAGGTTCCAGTGGATCTAAGGTATGTAGGTTATATAGTGTTAGCAAACTTTTCCAGTTGCCATAATTGGTGATATTAAACATCTTGAATCTACAAATATACCATATTTGCACTGGATTTTATGAAACACACAGCACTTTTTCAATTTCCATGTGATTTTCAAACCCTTCAATCGTAAAGAAACATTAATCTTTTCTCAAGAACAATCAAACAGTGAAACATTCTCGATTTCACATACCTGATGCTGCTTCTTCCAGCTTCTCAGAAACACATCAGTTTAGAATCTAGTTATTTAAGTTGTATTTTGAAGGTTACAGAAAACTCAAGTCAGAATTTTAAAAACCCTTCCTTAACCATTCTGGATTTCCTATGCAAGTACTAAAAATATTTTAAGAAAACTTCCATTTTCAATTTCAAAAGTAACTTGAGGACCAAAATATCTATTGTTAGACTTGCAAATGTTTGTAAAGCTTATAACATAAATGCATAGCACAGTCTAAATTTTGTAAGTTATAGATGGCATTTATGATGATGGATCCCAAAGGAATCCATCTCTAAATTACAAAACTGCCAGAGACATGGGAATATATAGAAAAAATCCAACCAGTGGCCATGTGTGGACACATATGACTTTAATCCCAGCTACTCTAGAGGCCGAGGCAGGAGGATTACACATTTAAAGCCAGCCTGGGCAATTTAGCAAGACAGTTTCAAAATAAAATTTAAAAAGAGGCTGGGATACAGCTCTGTGGTAGAGAATTGCTTAGCATATGCTAGCATGTTCAGTATGAATATGCTTAGCATATTCAATCCCCAGTATGGAAATTAAATAAACGAGCACCATTAATGCCAGTATTGTTTTCAATCACCAAGTTCTTATTATTAACATTGAATAATACCATTCTGTATTCTTAATTTTTACTGCTCCTTAGGAATTAATAAAATAATCAAAATATGCATCAACCAAAGGTAGAAAGTGAAAAGAGAAAAACATTAGTAAATATTAATGCAGTTGCTTTCAAATAAATATATATGAATAAAAAAGATGCTGAACTTTAAGAAAAATTAAGGGAATATAGATTCCTCACTGTTTAAGAAGTCTCTGAAATTTTATATAAAGACTACAATAGTCTTTATTTAAAGACTTTTATTATGTTCAGACCTTTACATCAGTCAAGCTACATTGGAAGAGGGGCAATTAAGTGGGGGAAATGACTTTAAATGGTTAATAAGACCAAAACCACCCTGAAGCAGAAGGTAATTTTACAAATGATGCTCTCATTGTCAGAGCTTCTACTTTCTCAGAATACCTTATCCCCTACTTTTATCTTGTCTTCCCCTTGAGGGAAATTCACCTCCTAGCTATTGCAATTGGTTATTTTCAATAGCTTTAGTTGATTTTAACCTTCTCATAGTAGGAATCAACCTAAAGGTGTGTTAGAAAATATCATATGCTGGAATATTCAGACTCTCAGCAACCATATTTATGCAAGAGTAAAATTTATGCAAATATGAATGTATGCTCTCTATTTCCCTTGAAAAGTTTAAAAGGGGGAGAAGTATAATGCAAAGGATTTCTTCTAATTAAAGCATAATATTAAAAGAAATCCATCAGCAATCATAGTGACATAATTGACAGTGGTCATTAATTGACAGTCCTCCTGAAGTTGGTGGTGATTGATAATTCCATCAGCAACTGGTGCTCCTTGATAATACAAAGTTACACATGTGAAGTACAGATATTTTTCAGAATATGCAGCTTTCCTGAAGTAACTCAGATACTGAAAAAAATACAAAAATCGCAATAAAAATATTAAAAAATTGCAATAAAAATATAAAATTGCAATAAAAATACAAATTGCAATAAAAATATAATTCTTTGGACATTTTCAAAATAATATGTTTCAAATTAGGGGCTTTTGGGGTCAAATTTGTAATTATACACTTATTAAATAATATGTATAGGACATACAGGAGATAATGCAGGTTCAACTCTTTAAAGCGTAGGAAATAGAAATTATAAATTCATTTACCTATTCAATAGGACTTTTGAGGAAAAGGATCAAATATTCGTTTTTTCCTCTGGTGAACTTAAACTAAAATAATCCTTGGCTCTGTGCCCAAATTTTTAAACAACGTACTCTAATTTCTGTAAGAATATTTGGTTTATACATAACAAGCTTCATGTGACATGATTAATAGGTTCTCCTAGAAAATATCTAAATTCTAAAATCTAGGAGGCTAACTTTTATCAGGCTCTATATTTTAGAGATGTAGCATTTATGATCTAACTTGCTGATGAAGAAAGCCAAAATAGGAGCTTAATTGAAACCCATATGCTCGATCATCAACTATAATCAGAAATAAAAGTAGCATATTTCGTGTAATATCCTTAGTTACAACAAATGAACCTTTGTGCTTTTACAAACACAGTTCTTCTACTACATTTAAAAAAAGAAATCAGGGTCTGGGATTAGCTTTCCTTCTATTAAAATGTGTTACATTTGTAAACTGCAGTATACTACTGAGAAAATGGTACAATTTAATAAAAATGTGATGGAAGTACCAGGTTATCTCACTATTATCATCACATTTGGTTTTCTGCAATATTTTGTGCAATCATTAAAAACAAGGTAACAGCAATATTTTAGCCATCTCAATACCTAAAAGATTTCTATTACTTTGGCTAGGAACGTTTTCCTTGGATGATTGGTTGACAATATCCAAAGGATAATTTTAGGTCCTGAAGAATTAAACACAGGTCTATTTTTATGAGGTGGGACAGATTGGAAACCATTCTTTCTGCTTGTTCCAGTGAAATTGGAAATGAAAAGAATGTGTGTCATATGAGGGACAAGTGTCATGAAGCCCATCTGAATTATACTTCATACCCCTCTTTATAGCCTAATGTTCAACTATATCCATTTTCCTTGGCAGTATTGCACCCATCAAAAACAAGTTATTGACACTTATATCTCATACATAAATCAAATCAGGCAGACAAAGCAAAGACACTGGTTTCAGAGAGACTGGATGATGGAGTAGAATAATGCATTTGTTTTTCACCTCTAGGATATTACTTTAATACTATTCTGAAACAATGGCACAAAATCATTCCAATTAAATGGTCTTAAAATAAGATATAAAGTAAATTCAGGTGATCTCATTCTGTCTTGTGTGTCAAGAGTTGACAGCACAAAATTGAGCAGAAATAGTTTAAATTTAGCATTCTTCACATATGTGTACAAGGACTGAGAGCAGAAATTGGATTTGCTTCAGTGGAGTCAATTAAGAAAGACTCAACAAGGAAGGGTTGAAGTGCATTGACAGGGCACTGGGAATTCTGTGAGTATTGACTGGCACTGGATTGGGTACAAATTAAGTAATGTATTCTGTTTCTGACATTAATTTTCTTCAACTGAGAAATTACAATAATAAATGACTATCATGATAGTAATAATAAAAGACATATGTAATGAGGAGACACAATCACCAGTGATTAGACAGTCAGGTTGGATTCACTCTTATTTTTAAGGTCTTTGGTCAAGCACTTTATTTCACACAGCTCCTCTGCTGGGACGCCAGTTATCATACCTCATTCCTTTTCTTGGTACTGTTCACATAATATTCTCTCTGCTCTAAAGAACTGAGAAGCAGCTAAGAAGAAAGCAAAGTTTTTCCTTTATCATTTATATGGAAAATTATTTAGCCTACTCTGACTTACACAGAATGTCATTCTTTTTCTTGCCTTGCCTAATAGCTGGGGACTGGAAATGTTAGACAGGAGTCATTTATATCATTAGCAAATGTTTGCCACAAACTGGAAAGCAGGGAGAAGTTGTAGTGGGGAGGATACAGAAGTCAAAATAAATCACAGCCATGTCTACTGTTTGATGCTTATTTCATTAGATGCTACTAAATGAAGAAAATCTCCCCCCAAATAAAAATATAAATAAATGTTCACTTTAAATGGCCAGAGGAATTTAGAAAGCCTACAAATTCTACTATCTTTGGAAGTAAACAAATAAAAACAGAGCTTAAAGCAAAAAAAACCACTTTATACTCTCCCTACCCTCTGTTTTTCTGCATAAAGAACATACTTTAAATGACCATAATGGCAATAATTGTGAAATAGACCATTCAGAAGCATATTTAATGAAAAATGTAAATAAACTTGCTTTGAAGTAATTGATATTTTGTTTGCAAAATATTATTCCCAGATTTTGTTTTGCTTTTTCTTTGACAAATGAAATCCATGCCATGGTATCATAAAGATGAACATTCTTCCCATTCACTTTAGCAAATAAATAAATAAGAGATACAGGCTGATGAAAAAATTAACCTGAAGCTAAGTAAATAGAAAGTAGCTGGACAAAATAAAGAGTTTAGTAAATGTTAGAATATAAATATAACTGTAAATACACAATCTAGCAAATTTCTAGTACCACCCCCTGCCCCAAATATTTTTATTTATCTGTAAGGAAACATTTTAAAATATTTAAATTTTAGGATTTTGTTTATGGAATTTATAAAATCAAAAAAGATGATTATAATACTTTTCTCTACATTCATGGCTTTGTTCTAACTCTTCACTCCAATAATGAAAAGCGAATTCTCCTCTAAACCCTGGGGGTCCCTTATGGTTCTGAAGCCCTTACGTTTTCCATTGGTCTTCTCAGGAGGGTTTATTTTGTTTCTGGACAGATTGTTACTAGAAACTAGAAACCTAGACAAACGCCTTTTTACTCTACCTCTGGGGTAATTTATGTGTTCTAGCCCATACTCTTCTATGCCAGCTTTAACATTTCTTCCTTCTGCTTCCTAATATCAGAAAAGAATGACCTTCTCTGGCTCTAAATTCAAATAGCCAATCCAATGAACAAGAGCAGGGGTGGCAATCTCAAATGACTACAGATATCAAACAGGTGACACAGTCAGTATAACAGATGAAGAGCATCTGGCCGCAAATCAAATGATCCCAACTGCTTTTCATCATATGATAATGGAGTATTCTATACTGCCAAACTTTTATTTTCAAAGAGAAGTCCAAATTTCTAGATTTTAAAAGTCAAATCACCCAAATAAAAAAAATGTAAGCAATTTTTAAATAACACAGTTCAAACTAAACTCACGACACAGGTCCAAAAACCAACAGACATTAATTGAGACCTGGAACTATGGAGGAAGGGCCACAAGGCAAAAGCAGTAGTCATAGAAGAATGCAACTACTGCCAAAGACAAAATAGCAAAATAGGAATAAGGGGAGAAACAATACCTGACCCCTCCTCTCCTCTACTATCTCATGACTTGTTGGTACTGTTCACTTTTAAATCTAACATGCAAATTATCTCACCAGGTTATCCATCAAAGAAAACCTGGTGAGATAATTTGCATGTTTTGGCCTTCTAGGACATAGGGCAAAGGAAAGAAAGAAGAATAATGGTTCTGGAAGGGCAGACAGAAAATAAGAAGCACTTGCTAGTAGAATGTATATTATTCCTTCCAGAGCAGTACCCTTTCATAGGTGCATGGATGGATAAGTGGATGAATAGATGGAATTATGGCAGCATGAACTGATTAAGAACTTGGATATTTCATGCAGTTAACATTAGAGCTACATCACTTTCTAATGTATCATGGATCAGTTATCAATTTCAGATTGTATATTTGTAAAAAAGAGAACAATAATTTCAACTAATGTATAAGATTGTTTTAAAGATCAAATTATATAATACATATAAACTTATTGAACATACACTTGACAGATAATAAGCATTTATTATTATAATTGCTTTTTCCACTTCACTTTTCCAAATGCTTCTGCTAGGCTGGTTTACTGTCCCAGCATGATACAAATCATTTTAAAAGTGTAAAATAGAATTGGAATTACTGACCAGATGAGCTTGCTGTGACACATAAAAGTAAAAGACATGAGATACTTCCGTTATAATACTCATCTTCAACCAACAGAATAAAAGGCAATCAGGGAGAGGGAAGAGACAGGGAAGGCAGAAGTACTGGCGAATGAAATGGAGCAAACTATGCTATATTACATTTGTGAATATGTCAAAAGGAATCCCATTATTATATATAACTTCAATCCAAATAATAATAATAAGAACAACAACAATAATAACAGTAATTTTAAAGTAACTCCTATCTTTATTATTGCCAGAAAGTTTTGATACATTTGAAAGGCAACATATGATTGTGTTCTCATAATTCAAATTCTAAGTTCAAGATACCTTCCAGAATATTTAGTTAAGCTGATTGAAAACAGAATTATATTTTAAAGAATCATTAAAACCTTAGCTAAGGTTAAAGCTGTTTTTAAAGATACAGTTATGTGAACACAAATGGTCAGAAACAAAATATAGCCATTAAAATAAAAAGACCTTGTGGCTAATATTAGCTAAAATAAAATGAGGTACTAAGAAGCATGGAGTCTTTGCAGACACTGGAGACTGAAAAGAAAGTACAGCAAATGGTGTCCAGGTCGTGACTCAATACTGCAGATTATCACTGTGTATCTAGAATACAAGAAATGCAAGAGATTCCCACTCAAAAGCATTATCCAAGGTATTAGGGTACTAACACAATGATACCAAAAAAATTGAAAATGAAATAGTAGCAGGAACAGAATTAACAGAATGCCAAGTCAGGGATCCGATGACTGCATTTATCTGTTGAAAAATAGTAATAATTTTACTTACCATGTTGATTTAAGTCTTCTCAATTCCTTTATTATGGATTAAATAATTCTACTTAGGTGTGTTAAAATAGAAAAAGCAGGCCTGAATGGACTTGCTACTTCAACTAAGTATGAAGAATCTTCTTCCTTAAGAAACTCAGACCTTAATTTATTCTTCCTACTTTTTTGTTTTACATATTTCCAATGCAAAATTTTAAAGTAAACACAGTGGCTTTATATTTTGTAGGGAAGAATGGATACTGTATTATTCTACTGTCATTTTGGTTGTTGGAAACTACTTTTCCCAGAACCTCTGTTACTAAGTGATTCTGATTAGAAGAAGCCAGAAGGGACAATGTTGAAGGCTGCAGTGAAGTAGCAGACATTACTCTGGGGATACTGGAGTCAGATGTGGTGATAGATGCCTAAGTGCTAGAATATTCCACTTCATTCTCCTTTTTCTTATTTCGCATCCAGCTTTATTCCTATCTTCTGACCCTGTTGACCATCACCAACCACAGGCCTATCACCACTGTCAGCTCAAAGAGGTTACAAGAAGGCACCAGAATTTTGTGGATTCCCATCACCCCAAATCAACCAATTGATTTCACTCTGAATATAAGCTCTTACTTGCCTACCCATACTGGAAATATCAGGAGTGTTGGTTAAAAGATGTTTCTATGATCTTCCAACTTCTCTTTGTGAATACTTGCAACTTTAGTATATTCACAAAGGCATAGGGTACTATTATAAATTCTTTATTCTCTTACTCTCATCTAGTTCCCACTTTCATGAGTGAGCCCTTTCAGATATGAGGAAAAGGAGTAACACAGTAGTACTTTAGACTTCTATGGTGTGGCTATAAATCCAAGGTGATGGTGATTATATTCTTTCTTAAAATGCTCTAAATTTACAAAGTGGTTCTTTATAGTTGCTAATTAATTCCTGTTCCATAAAGAAAAAAGGCATGTTCAATTCCGAAATAAAGCAGCCTCAATTCACAGAAACGAAGGCGACTTTACCAAGTCACTGCTGCCTACGGCTTCCACCCCAGGCTCCTCTGACACCCCTACAGACAGTCCTCACATGAATGCTGACACTGTTGTGAAATTCTACTAATTATACAAGTCACTTTTGAAATATTCATTTGGGTTACTTTATAGAGATGGATATTAATGGCTTGCTAGCTTTGAAAAAAAAAGAAAATATTTTCTTTGATCTTAGAAAGTTGGGTACTATGCTTTGGTAAAGGAAAATGGACTGTAAAGAAAGAAGTCTGAGTATTTCCTGTCCATCCAAGTAATTATGGCAAAGTGAGTTTTCTTTGATTTTTTGTGGTTAGGTTTAAAGATACAGAGTGAGAAGTTGTAATCATCATTTCAGAAGTCATTCTGAAAATCACATTAAGCCACAAATATGTAAATCTGACCAACTCAATGTGGTTTGATTCACAAAAAGTTAGATCAAGAAACACAGAACAATTATGATAAACAAAATTCAAGAAGTCTTTGTAATGGAAACATCAAAGAGAAATTGGCACTATTCACATATTAAAGAATCAGGGATTTAGTAGTGAACTAATGAAGAATGTAACTCTACAGTTATTTGGAGCTTAGAAGCACTATTAACAACATGGTTCTCCAGTTTTAGTCTGCAAAGGTATTGTCATTGCCTTTTTAAAATTTGTTCTTTTTAGATATACATTACAATAGAATGTATTTTGACTTATCATCACCTTTGAGGTACCTGCTAACAATGAAGACTCCTGGGATGCACTCTCTGGATATTCCAATTCCGTGGATACAGAATAGGACCTGAATTAGGAGTATGTTGCTGCATAAAGACTGTTCCAGACTTAACAGTATCAATAAACCATTTATAGTTTCACACTGTTTCCAAGGTCACAAATTTAGATGAGACATGGCAGAATGGTTCTAGCTTGTGGTCTCTTAGGAGGTTGTAATTCAGCTACCTCCTGGGGCTTTAATTGATTAACTAAAATAATAATTTAATAAATAATTTATAAATTATTATTTTAATCAATTAATGCCCCAGGAGGCAACTTGATTGATTAATAATTTGATTAATGAATTGAATTCATTGGAAGACTTAAGGGGAACTGAGGAGATAGTTTCAAGATGTCTCACATGTGTGTTTCTTGGTAGGTGTCCTCAGTCTTCAATAATTTTTAACATAGAACCTCAGTTCCTTGCCAGAGTCCTTTTCCACAGAGCTTACCCCCATGGACACTCTTTTCTACCAAGGAGATCATCCAGGAGACAGAGAACTTAAGTGATCAAGGTGGATGTTGTGTATCTTTTACGTGATATTCTCAGAAGGGGACTACCATCACTTCTGCAGTATCCTAGTACCCATACAGACCAACGCTGGCAATATGGGAGAGGGAATTACAGGACAGTGGGAAGACCAGGAGACAGGGGTCATTGTGGGCCATCTTTGAGACTGCCTTCCACAAGTTACTTTAACAAATGAGTGCCTATGAGGATTCATTTGCATGTGGCCTGTATACAACAACTGGAGAAAAGAATGGTGTGTAGTGCAAGCTAGTTTAATAAAAGTGCACAACTCATTAATCCATTCATTCAATGAACAAATGTATGTGACTGTCTAAGATTACTCATAGGGAATGCTGTTTGTCTTTGGCATAAGAAACATGAAATCTGCATGAACATTACTGAACATTCTGACAAAGGCAGGGATGGAAATGACAGAAAGACACTAAAGCTGACATAAACTCTTATCAAGAACTTTGAAACATATTCTCCAGGCAAGCAATGATTCTGTAATTGCTTGAAAGATTGAAGAATTTCAAGCAAGTATTTGTTAGTACTACATGTAATAGGGCTGCCAACCATCAGAAAGTAGAGCACTGATGCTGAAGACCTTATAGGAAAGGTAATAAATAGGAGATCCTAAAGTGCTTTGCTGAAGCAATGACTGCCATGTGAGGCAAATGCACACAACATGTTCCAGTTAATGAAATCCAAGGCTGTGAAAAGAAAGACACTTCCAACACTGGCAGAAAAGGGAGATCTGGAGCTATGGTAAAAACACCCACCAGCTCTTGGGGAACTAGAAGAGGTAGGAACTTAAGCATCAGATTGACCTGTCCTGTCAGATAAAGAAGGGTGGCTGCCTCCTGAAAGTCTCTAGTGCAGAACTCAATTTAAAGATTTCAGCACTTCTCTCAGTTCTGGTCTGCATGCTGACATGGGTGATCTCTTCAGAGGCTCCATATTAACATTCCTAACAGCAATTAGAAGCTCTAGTCTAATGAAGAGATGCAGGAAAGGAAATTTTTAGCTTTTGCCAAAAGATGTATACTCAGAAGTGCATCACTTTCCAATGTAAACAGGTCAGTCAGAGGTAAGTTCCAGCATTGCAGATTTAGTTGGGGGGGGGGAAGAAAAAAGAAAAACTCAACAGCATGCTGATCAACACTGAATTAGGGACAACAGTGAACAACAGTCAAAGATTTTATAATTTTTTCTATGACTTTTAGGTTTACTATATGTCCAAAATAATCAAGCAACAAGGAAGTTGATAATCTTTTAAAATATCTTTAAACCCAGGCCTATGTAAGAGGTTCTTAATAAGTAAATCAGGGACATATTAGAGTTCCAGAATTTGAAACACAGGGGCATGGTGTTACAATTAAATTTTGTGACAATTCACTCAGAAAAGCATATCTGCAGATGTTATAGACAATCTTCATAGCACCTCAGGGTAGTTGTTGAACACATGGGCTAAACACAGTGGGAAGACTCTAAGGTTAAGGAATTAACAAATAAAAACATCTCTAGTTGTGGGGATCAAAATGTCTTCCTCAAGAGAACTAAGAACTTAAGTTGAGATTGTCTAAGCCGAAGCTAGTTAATATTGCTATGGAGAGGGAAAATGAATGACCAGGTCTACGGGTAATGGAACAAGCAATTCTTGCCCCATGAATACAGAGGCTTCACTCTGAGACCACCACTAGAGCCAGAACTATTTGGGAAAGAAAAAAGCCAAAAAGGTGTATGAACGTGAAGTACAGCAATGAAGACAGAAAAGATTTCTATAAAATATGTAAAAAAAGTGATTAAATATCAGAGGTTAACAATATTTCCCCAGATAATGCACTATTCACACAGTAAGCATACATTGATCAAATTTAGAATAATCACATAACAGGACACCAGGAAATTGTTGTCAAGCATGCGTTAATCTTCAGAGACTTGAATATGTGTGTTGAAATTGTTCTTAATCTTGGTTCACTGTCTGCATAAATGAGAAAGAGTCCCCTTTTCCTCATGTCCAGAGTCATAATTGTGGCTGGATGATTGAAGATCACAGTGAACACATGAAAAATATCACTTGTGATAATGCCTCCCCACTGACCAAGGGGATCTTCCATATGTTATTCTAAAGCAATCCGTATTTACTCACATTCTAAATCCTTTTTTATGATATTTCTCAGCATTTATGAAATTATAGTGACAAATTAAGTTTGACAGTCTTCAAGATCACCTTCTGACTATCAACTTCAGATAAAATTGTTTTTAAAAATTGTCTCTAAAAACAGAATTTCAAAAATGTAGTAGCTTAAAAGTGAAGAAAGCTTGATGTCATAAAGTACAATGAGGCTTCTGATCACTGAATTTCATTCTTGTCATCTGGAGATCCATAACGATCAAAATGGGTCTCACTGAAGAATCAGGTTTTCCAAAGAAGATGGTTTCACCTTTCGAAGATTTCTTACTAAGACAAAAATTGTTTTCCTGGAACACTATAACACCATTTTTTTTAAATCATTGAAACCATATAAAAGTTGAACTTTCTTATATTTAATGTTATCAATTGCTTTTTCATTGCTTCTTAATTTACTCAATCTAGTCATTTATAACCCCTTTGAGTAATTAATTTTAATGCTTTTCTGAATCTAGCCAGTCTCCTTATGTTGCAGGTTTTCTCTTTTAACCCTAATGCTAATTCCCTGGTATAGAGTGACTCTTATGGATTAGAAGAAACTTTTTCTTAATTGAAACAACTTACCTCTGAGTTTATAAGCCTTGATAACACCATATCAATGGCTTATGTCAAGCTTATTATCTTATAAAACCCTTAAGCCTATCTTTAAAATGAGTGCTTCTGCTTCTTCACCTGCTTCGCATGCATGTGAATGCATTGCCAGTAACACAATTGTTACATAACCATTACTCAAATGTGTCTAAATATTTTTACTCCTGATTCCATCTTCCACTCTGTTAATTATTCTTCCTATTTCATGCACTCATACGTGGTGTGTACCTCTTCTTGTAACTGGGCTTTACCAGAACATTGACGGGGGCTTCCAGTGAGCTATCAGTGTTGCTCTTTAATCTTACCACACGTCTCTGATGCACTGGAGATACTAGCATCTTCTTTATTTGATCCTTCAAGCTATCTTTGAGAAAGAGATTATTATTTTACAAAAAGGAGAAAACAGTCATATATCTAATGGAGTCTGGGGTGAGGTGGAGCTGGCTCCTGCAGGGTTGTGAGAACTGTGCACGTTTCTCAGTTCCACCTTCAGTGATATTATGTTGTGAGTTTGAAATTAGCCATGGTAGAATTTAAATACCAAAGAAATCAAACATTTGAATTTTTCCTAAAGATTCAGTCATCAGATCATTAAAAGCCCACCATGGGTAAAAGGACAGTAAGAAGAAATTATGTTTTGAACATCTTCCTTATAGTCAAATTTTCAGAACTTTTCTAATATATTCTACTGTATTTCTGAACTCAGATCTTGATGGTGAGTAAATGACAGAGATGATGGATTTCATGGGAAGCTGAGTTTGTTGAGGTGGTGCTAGAGGGGAAGATTTTGAAGAATAAACATGCAGGGAGCCACTGAACAAAACCTCACTTATTTCATTCTTTGATTTTGCTTTTCTACTAAAGGAACATCATATTGAGGTTATCTTGATTCATTATCAACTATTGTTCTTGAAATACTTTCACATTTTTATTTATTAGGCTTTTCTTAAACTGTAGTTTATTGAGCTGCCCTTATTAAGGTTGCTATGTCCTTGCACCCATTGAATCACAATTTATTTTGTAGAACCAATACAAAGTCCAAATATTTCTCTTTTTCTCTTTGGTTATTTCAGAACTAAATTGCATTTGTCATACTCCACAAAGTTGTGAAGATTTGCCCAGTGGAAAATAAAGTAGAAAGTTCTTATAATCAATTGGCGTGGTATGAAAAGCATTGATGCTGACTCTTTTGGACAAGGTGTTCTCCACGGTATGTCTTATAGAAGTGAAAATGTGGCATGAGGCACTACAAAGAGGTGTTTTACATGCTGGGAAGAAATTCTGACAAGTAAAACTTTTTTAAGGTAATCATAGCTCTAATTTTCTAACTTGACAACAGAGCGTCTACATTTTGTAAAGCCTGGGGAGAGAGGGACTGAAAAATAAGATACTTTCTTTTTGTTGTCTTGAAAAAAATAAAAATATCTTCCAGGGGAAAAAAAAGGTAGTGCTCACCTTTGAATGCCTATTTTCTCCTTCCTCCTCCCACTCTTCACTCCTGTGCTGTGGAGATATTCTCCATTTGACAGATATCAGCCATATGACAACACTGTTTTTCTTAGCAATGTGCAATCTTTGTTTCCACTGGAGAGGCCCAGTAGGAATAATTTTGGACTTGTTACTAAAGGCAAACAAACATCCCCCAAAGATTTTCAAAACATTTGTCACCAGAATGTGGTATTTTAAAGCATTCCCATTTCCCATAATTGAATGCATGTGGCATAGTAAGAGAAAGAACATTTCAGCAAATGCAAGAATTAATATGAATTAGTGCATTTTATTCTGGGAGTCTCACAGGATACCTATGGATTTTATGCATAATATTATAGATAATAAGATTGTGCAAACTATTCAGAACTCAGCTTAAGACCACTGACCCAAGAAGGAGAGTAAAATAGGGAAGGAATTTGAAAGGGAACAAAGCATCTTATTAATATTCATTTTGTATTTAAATTGAGCACAATTTTCATCATTGGGAATATGTGCCCTATTGTTATAATTTCTTGGGATGTTTCATCAAATCATTAGTAAGATTCTGTCAGATTTCTGCATGAAATGGAAATAATCCTCTCTTCAAAATAAGTTTTCAAATGCTGAATACACATTGTGTACATGTCATCGATAGTGCACACAATCTTTAAATGGTTATGACTATTTCAAAAAAACAAAAATTTTCTTATGAGATCACCATGAAAATCACATTCAAAATTACCTCATCTAATTATTTATGTCTGTATATAAGTTAGCACCCAGCAGCATTTCAGATTTCAAATTTTTTAACACTGAAAGGCAAGAAAAATCCAGCAATGAGATCAGTAACATTGATGTAAAGATTCACAGAACTCACCTGAGTGTTTCAAATAGGACTTACTTTTTAAAGAGGCTTTCACTACAATATTCCTTTTCCATTTATTCCCTATATCAAAACTAACTAATTTCTGCTTCTGTGTCCTCAGTACTTGTGTTCATAAAAAGGTTTTGCGTTTATGTTAGCTGATAACTGCATAATAGTAAGCTAAGAAAAAAGAAGATAATCCTGGCATTTTAAAACTGACAAAAACATTGATATGGCGATGTGAAATTTTACATCAAAATAATAGTTTCTGATTTTTTTATTTCATTTCACCTTTTTGCATGAATTTGTGATTTACTCTGATATTCTTGGATAGAGGTTATGGGTATCATGAGCCAAACTGGCCATCTTAGAACTCTGATTTTTAAAAAAATGATGGGAACTATACTATACATTCTGAAATTGGAAGGGTTAGAGGAAATTCAGGTAAAAAGATGCTGCTGACAATTCTTTCTACTCCTTACACCAGCTAACTTTTCTTCTCATTGGTGGCAAAATGGACCACCAATTTCTTTACATTGGTAGGTTATTCAAGTCACTACCTGCCCAATTAAATTTGAGTTTTGTTCTTTGCAAGCAATATTTAATAAAAGTACACTAACCAGCTAGCTGCCAGGAAAAAAAAAATATTTCATTAGAATCCCACAAGTTGTCAAACATGCAAGCTTAGATTCACAAATTTATTTAAAAACAAAGTTTTGTCATTTTCCCCCCAGTCCTTTCCCCTACCCTTCCCTCATAGCTCTAAAGAGCAGTCTACTTCAGGGTTCAAGTTCTGTTTAGAAAGTTACTTCCTAAATGGATAAAGAAAATGTGATATATATGCACAATGAAGCATTACTGAAGCATAAAGAAGAATGACTTTATGACATATGCCAGCAAATGGATGGATCTAGACACTATCAAGATAAGTGAAGTAAGCTAGTCCCACAAAATCAAAGGTCAAATGCTGTCTCTGAGGGGAAGCTAACCCACAATAAGGGGGTGGGTGAGGGGAAGAATAGAAGTGCAATAGATTAGATATTGGGGATTGGAGAGGAAGGGAGGAGAGACAGGAAAAGGGAAGATAGTGAAATGAATCTGACATAACTTTCCCATGCACATACATGAAAATAACACTGTGAATCCCACCACTATGTACATCCATAAGAATGGGACTCTAACTAGAATAACATATATTCTATACTTGTGTCATTATATCAGAATGGATTCTGCTGTCATGTATAACTAAAAGAACAAATTTTTTTAATTGAAAAAAATGTTATGTCCAGACGGACACCGTACCTTTATTTTATTTATTTTTTTAACGTGGTGCCTTTCTCATGCTAGGCAAGTGCTGTACCACTGAGGTACAACCCCAGCCCTGTTTTTCATTGAATCTTAAAGACTACTTTAAATTAAAACATCCTATGTGGACATTTAGCTTCTAACAGTTTGTTGTTTATAGTTTTTTGCTTTTTCTTTATTTGGTTGTTTGATTTTTTTTTTACCTTAAATTCTGTTTTTCATGCAACCCTTTTTTCCTCAGATGGTTGTCTATTTCTAAAACACCGTTCAAGTTTGACCTAGTAATATGTGTTAGAATCAACTACACAGTGCCTGTCTTTACTTCCTAACCATATAGAAGGGAAAGAAAGAGAATTAAAAGGGGAAAAAGGAGGACTAGGGTTGTAGCTCAGTGGTAGGCTGTTTGCCTAGCACATGTGAGACCCTGGGTTCAATCCTCACCACCACATAAAAATAAACAAACAAAACAAAGGTACTGTATCCATCTAGGACTACCAAAAAAAAAGTTGGTTTTTTTTATGAATTCTTTTTACAAATGATACTGTTATTTGAAATAAAATTTTTTAATTAAAAAATTATTTAATGTCTTCCTTTTCCTTCAAAATGCTAATTGTTAATTATGGAATAGTCATAGCTGCTTTTATGATTTATCACCAGCATCCTTCTTCATTATTCCTCCATTTTTGTTTTCCTCTTCCAGAGACTCTGAAGGTATTATTGCATGACTAAAATTTAAAATCCCTGTTATTATTTATCTAAATATTAATTTGAATTGAAAATTTGACATTGTACTTGAAATACTGAGCAACAAAAGTGAGTTTGACCATACATAAAATCATATAAAAGGTAGTGTCCTAAGTAATTTGGAAGTAGGCATGAGTTTTCATATGTTTCTTTAAGTCAGCAGATTTCCAAAGCTCCAAGGTTGGAGGTAACTGCTCCAGTAGTCATCTATTACTAACATCTGGTACAATCAAGATGAGAAAGAAATGATCTTTCTTCTGTGAAGTCACCCACAAATAACAACTGAATTTCCCCATCAACCCAGCATCTTTGGCAATGTGCAGAAAGTGAAGAAAACAGATTTGCTTGATATCTACCTAATGGTTACTGAGGTTTGCTTTTTAATTTGGCTAACACTTTTTGAGCCTTTTTAGCCAATGTGCTTCTGCCTCAGTGTCACAATCTACTCTGAGTCTTAAATATGGAAATGTTCTATATGTTCTTTTGCAGGTGAGAATTTACATTCGCCTCTTCTTTTCATTGGTAAGTATTCCTGAAAAGTTCACTTGCCTAAGCAAAACCTCACACAAACAGAAATCAGTCTTTATTTGACATGCAAAAATTGTCCAAATATATTTACTTTCTTGAGATATGTTTTAACATACATACATTTTTGTCTACTCTTGATGGTATTCCTTGAGGAATGTGAACTTCTGACACTATACAAACACAAGATGATGAATCAAGTTCATAAGCTACAAGGCAATGTGAGGACAACACATACACTTGATCTATTTGCAACCATTTCACTGTGCTAGGTTCATGGAGCTGAAGGAGAACTCATTTTTTTGCTCCTAAAAGCAAATCCCTCCTATCCAGCCTCACAGCTTTCCTTTCCCATTGTTTGGGTAAAGCTGATGTGTACTATATTTTAATCTTGAAATTCACATCAGTCCAACTTTACATTGTTTAGTAACTTCTAATTTATACTGTATTAAGATTAATTCCATTATAATCAAAATGAAAAAAAAAGTGGAGAACTAGTCTCAGTGGAATCCAAAGCCACTCAATTGGCTCTATTTGGGGAATAATGAAAGAACAATGCTCACTAACTGCAAATAGTTTAGTTCTACACCCAATAGAGCATTTTTCGTTTTGAGAGGGCATTTGTCACACGGGCTTCAGAAAACCTTAGTTTCTACTGTTATTCAATTGAGCATTTGATCTTGAGAAGACGACTTATTGTCTAGATCCTCAATTTCCTCAACTGTAATATAAATGGAGCATAAGGTTTATAAAGTCTTTGCAACTCTGAAATTCAGGGGGTGTTTGGTTTTTGTTTTGTAGTTCCTTGTTATGACTGTTACATACCATTTGCTGAGACAACGTAAGGAAGAGTCAAATTCCGTTGCTAGGTTCTAGGAGCTCACCAGATCCCAAGGAGGTATTTAAGATACATATGTAGACCATTTGTGTATGTGTACCCCTTAAGGGTATATAAAGTACTGTGTGACTAGTTCTATGTTGATTCTGTTATATCTCTTTGTGCCTTATTGTGAATCATTGAGCTGTATGGAAAATGATACATGTATTTCTTCTGTAAGGAAAAATATATATAGTCATTTACTGTGACCATGGTTGTGGACAGATGATTTGGCTGAAGAATGCGGAGAAGTGATACTGGGAAATAGATGAGGTACAAGTGCTAAGACACATGTATGATATAGTCGTGAGAGCACTGGAGGGTTCTTGTGTCACACACCTGAAGAAGGAACAATGCAGGCAATGGAGGGTAAGAATTCAGTAGCAGATTTATTAGAAGCGAGCAAGGAAAGCTCCCATGGCATGGGAGGGGTCTCAAAGACAGTGCCATCCGTGGCTCTCTGTCTAGGGTTTTTTTATACTCTTTTGGTGATAAACTAACCTTTTCTTGGAAAGTCTCTCTTGATTGTTTTTTTGCTAACTCATTTAAAAGTGTAAAATTTTAATTCCTCACTCCCAGAATGGGAAGGTTTAATGTGTTTGTTAACCTGAGTTTGTTCTATACTTTTACCTTAAAACAACAGAATTGCTTGGGTTCAAAACACATCTCTGAGGTTGATTAATGTTAGGGTAGTCAAGGAAATACCATTACCACTGTGGCCCTGCCTTCTGGAGCAACAGAATGTATACTATGCAAGCATGAGTGGGCCTTCCACTCAGGCAGTGAGAAACAAAACCAGAAGCAAAACAAAACAAAGAATCAAGTGTTAGTCTAGGAGTTTACTCTGGAGTGGTGAGATCCCATTCTCCAGGTTCCCCATTTCTATCTCATTCTATCTACCTATGGATAACCTATCCTCTGCCTTACTTGTAACATTTTAAATAACCCTACCAGTAGCACAAAGAAAATCTCTATACTCATTTTCCAGAAACATGAGTTCCACTAGGTAATTTAATGACCCTCAGTTCTTTCTTGCATAAATGTAAGCATAATAGGGAAATTAATTCATAGGCAATGTCATAAGTATTTCTCTTATATGATCCTATATTTTTATTTTTCAAGTCATCTGTCTTTATTTCTATTTCATTAAATTCTGTCATTACTAAAAAAAGTGAAAGAAGATCGCAAGAAACTTGGGAAATGAATATGTGAAAAGTAAAATAGGTAATACCATACTTCACTCTTTAGGAACTGCTCAACAGTTTAATGCATTTTGCCCCAATATTTTTATTCTGTGAATATGAATATTGATCTGCAATTAATACTAATCTGCATATATAGTTTTGAATGCCCTTTTACATTAACTATTATTATAAACATTTTTCCTTATCACAATGTCATCAACCATGTGTGATAACTGTATAATATTATAATTTATGTGTATAATATAAATGTGCTGACTCTTCTATTTTGGGATAAATAATTTGACTCACATTTACCACTTTATCAAAAAAATATTATATTTGAAATAGGAATATACTTTCCTTTAAGTTCCCAGCACACTCACAATCCATCCTATGGAAATCAAATCATGTGGTCCTCCTCAGAATTCCACCTGTTCTGTGTAACATGTGGTACCAGACAAAAAAGCAACCAATCTATGGATTAGAAAATGACCCATCTGGCAAGAAATATGTTTTTGACAAGGAATAATCAAGGCATTCAGAGAAGATCATAGTTTCTTTGTGAGATCAGAAAGAAAATTACAGAAATAAAGCAATCAACAGAAACTAGGGGTAATAGTCATGAGGTAGTAAAAAAAAAATAGGCAACAGTGGGAAAAGCAATACAACAACTAAAACAAAGTGATAGACAAGAAGAGGAAGCAATGGCACAATGCTGCTGCTAAGATAGACAAGAGGATGCTCTTTGAAGAACTTCAGCATATCTTGAATGCCCATTCCTAACCCCTTAATGCAAAATCAAATGCCATTCTCACTTCAGCCCGGCTGGACAAGTCTTTATTTGATTTCTTCACTTGCCTTGTAGCTTTGCAATAAGATCTTAATACCCAAGGATGAACTTGCAACTGTTCCTTATAAAATAAAACATCCTGTTATACACACTGGTAAAACAAAACTTGAATATATATGCTTGCTATATATGTGATTATAACCTTCAGATGATTCTGGAAGTAGCATGTAGTGGTCAAAGAGTGTGTTTTAAGATTCTTGTAATGTCAAATTGCTCTCCAGAAATAACTTACCAATGTGCATGCCATCAGCAGTTTATGAATTGACAATTTCATCATCATTGTTTATAATAATTTTTAAAACATCTACAAATTTAAAAGTCTAGAAATAGTGTAAGATTATTGTAAGATTATTATGAATTTCTTTGATGACAATGGACACTAATCCTTTTTAATGTCTATTGGATATTTGCATTTCTTTTGCTGTGAAATAAGATTTTCTATTGGTCCAGACTCAATTATTAATTATTCCTAACTAGTGATAGAATTATTTCCCTCTGACAGAATCAACCAGATTATATTTGAAACTTAAAGTGTTTGTTCTTGAGGATTGTCATATATATGATAGATTTATTTTCTCCCTTTTCTTTTATCTGAATAGTTTTGGGGATAAAGAAAAGCATGAATAAGTCTGTTATCATGGATTTGATCCCCAAGTGAACTAATTAGTGTCTTTATGTTCTATGGCCACTTAATGCACTTATTTTCAGGTCAGTTCATTATAACAGTACCAGGGGAGGGAGTGAGGATGATTTAATGCAAATCCTCCTTCACAGATAAAAGAGAAGAAGCACAGTGATCCTAGTTGGTGGAAAGGTGAGAGTCCTACAACCCTGCTTGGCTTCCCTTATCTTTTCCTCCATATTTCCTTCTGTCATACCTCTGTAAAATCTTAAGATTTTTATGGAACACTATATGAAAACCAGTATGGAATTAACAATATTTAGGAAGGATACAGTCATTTTACACAGAGGATTTTTTGAGACTGAGAAATATAAAGCAGTAATAACTACTAAATTCATACTATATCCTTGCTGCTTTGAACAGTTAGAATAATATATAAGAAAGTTCTTTGCAAACTAAAGGGAAGAACTACTTATATAAAATTATATTTATGTTCGAAAATGTAAAAGCAATATTCATCATAATCCCCTCTTTCAAGTGTAAAGGGAAAAGGCAATGATAACCAACAACCATTCATTCCCTACAGAGATCACTCAATTTACCATAAGGATGACACACAGCCACTTTCAGACTTGGTTATGTGCTCTCATTCTGAACCTTTTTACTTGATAAGGAAGAATAATCAAACATTCTCATAAGAACACCAATTTTCTCTGTCATTAAAATGCAACTGCATTGACTAAGTAATTTATTTGGATTGATAGAAAAAGCGGCCTACCTGTGCCCAATAAACAAAATGACTTCCAACCTTAAAGGGTCATAGATTTTGAATACGATATGTTAAACAAATGCTTTTAATAAGCCGGCCAGCCCTAGGCAAAATGACATAGTATTATCTATTCAACAACTCCCTATTCCCTTCAGTTTCTGTTTCTCCTCTCCTCAATCCCCTCCCCATTTTCATTCCTCCTGGGTTTTTGAGCCTCAGCTATGCTGTCCAAGCAGGCTCATCTTCAAGGGATAAGGCTGCAAGACATAGTTCTTTCCTGACCCTCACAAACATGTCTAAAACTTATTTTCTACTGACTCCTTTTCTTGGGATATAGGAAATAGTTAATAGCTAATCTCAACAATTGAAACTATTTGGTCTGGGGATGTGGCTCAGTGATAGATTTCTTGCCTATCATGTGTGAGGCCCCAAGTTTGATCTCATCAGCACTGAAAAAACAAATTGAATTCATTCACTGATAAAGACCAATGTAAGAATTATTTGTGTCATCTTATCAAGATATTATTCCTTTATTCATTTATTCAGTGAACATTTATTGATGCCTTTCATACTCTAGATACTATTGGTATTGTTTACCAAGACAATAGTGTTTGTTCTCCAGAGTCTACAGTCAGAGAAGAATGCAGACAAATAAACAGGTCATTTTAACATGGGTTAATTTGTTTAATTCTGAAAGAGTCTAGGTGTTCTTAAAGCAAAATTTGGAGATGAGTAAAAATCATTACAGAGAAGTGGATATCTAAGATACACACTAATATATGATGGCAAACAGTTCAAAAGCTGAATCTAGACCCCTTGAGTTCAAATTCAAGCCTGCCACCTGCTCCTCATGGGATCTCCAACTAGTGGTTCAATGTATTTAAGCTTCATTACATCTCTGTCAAATAAATAGTAGCATAAAGAGATAGAGTTGTTGTAAAGATTAGATGAAATACTGTTTATAATTACTTAAAAGAATACCTGGCATATGGCTCCTTCTCAGTAAGTATTGCCTATTATTATCAAATTAAGACCATCAAGATGAGTCAGAGTTTGATGCATCCAAGAAAATTAGGTGAGGGAGATGAAAAAAGACAATAATATGTTCCAGTCCTGGAAACAGTAAGTAGGATTTACTGACAAAATAAAGTAGATCCGTATGGTGACTTCTGCTTCTAACAGAATTCTCCCTCCTACCTTAAACAATTAGAAACTGGAAAAATATACTAAGAAAAAAAAATACTTTGCAGTCATTAGACTATAGGCCCAGGAAGAAGAGTAAATGAGGTAACATTAGCCCTCCACTGCTCCAGGCTTACTGCCTGAGGACCCTATAAGTTGTAGCACTTGGAGGAGCAAATTAACTACTCTTGGTTGTTCTCCCTGAGTTGAGGAAGCATTTTAAGAAGTTCTGGGAGGTCAAGATGGCTAGAATTTTGTAAAACCAAGTAGTATAGAAGAGCAGGTTGCAGAAAAACATAAATTTGCAATTCAGAGGGACCCCTGAGTCTTCAGCTGAGGACTTAGTCTCATACATACACCAATATGAGGGAATTACTGAGGCTGGAGAAGGTATCACCTGGAGTTTTGTGAAGAGTGAATGGAAAAAATTATGCATCCACCAGCCACAGAGCGAGACCTCATCACACAGCTTCACTCTTCAGAAGTGTACTGCCTTGGGAGTGGAACTAAAAAAGGCTGTCTTGTCCCTCCTAAAAAAGCTTTCAAATAAGCCTCAAAAGGATCACACTCAGTTGCATCTCAGAACAAAGTCATAAATATTAAAGGAATTAAAGGAAAAATCCAACACTCAACAATGTAAGATTGGCAATCCAGGGCTTCAGAGAAGTAAAAAATATGAGACAACCCAATTAAAAGAATAGTTCTAGAAAGATTTAGGAAAGGAATAAAAGCCAGCTCATAGAGGAACTAATATGTCCATTAATAAGCTTACAATTAATGTGTTTAACTACAGGAAATTTTTGATAAGACATTTTACTCAAGATACAGAGTTCTGAGGAATAGTGTTTTTGGACAGAAGAATTCCTTTGGGGCCCTTCAGAAATTATCACTTCAAAATTCACAAATGCCCATGAAGAGTTAAAAGAATCAGTAAATCATGGCATATTCATATGAAATATAGCAATAAAGATAAAGCAATCTATGACTATGTGCAGCAATATAGACAAACATACCAACATAATATTGAGCAAAAGAAGCCAGGTACAAAAGAGCACAAATTGTTTGATTCCATAAAGAGCAAAAAAAGACAGATTTCATCTATAGTGTTAATATTGAGGCCAGGATACAAGAAAACTTCAAGAGGCTTGGTAATGTCTTGTTGCTTGACCTTAATGATGGTTCGTGGTTTAGTCAACTTTTTCACTGATGTAAAACGATGGGACAAGAACAACTTTAGAGGAGGAAAAGTTTATTTGAGGGCTCACAGTTTTAGAGGTCTCAGTCTATAGATAGCTGGCTCTGTTCCTTGAGGCTCAAGGTGAGGCTGAACATCATGACAGAAGAGTGTGGCAGAGGAAAGTGGCTCACAGGATGATCAGGAAGCAGAGAGAGAAACTGCACTTGCCAGATACAAAGTATATACCCCAAAGGTACACTCCCAATGACTCACCTCCTCAAGCCATCCCCTACCCTTTACTTACCACTCAGTTAATCCCATCAGGGGATTGATTCACTGATTGGGTTAAGAGTCTTATAACACAATCATTTCTCCACTAACCTTTTTTGCATTGTCCCACACTTGAGACTTTAGGGGACACCTCACATCCAAACCATAACAGTTTGCTTTATGAAAATTGACTCACATATACCCATGATATATGATGCGTATGTAGGTGTATTACTCTTCAATCGGCTGTTTAGGAAGTTAGACATGAGGTGGCCCTAAGTAGGAGCAACTAGCAAGAAGAAAAGAGAAGAGCAAATGAATAATTCAAGACCAGATAGTGTTTAGATTGTCAAGGCAGTGTTGACAGTAGTAGTAGTGGGGTTTTTGCTTTTTACCAATCAGAATATGTAAATTTCAGAAACAGAGCTATAGAAATTATACTGCAATTGGTCCCAATTGCCACAGGTCAGGCAGGTCCCTGCAGCGTGTTCTCCAGGGCTCTGGTGAGCTCTGTTTTTACTCACTCTGTTGACAGAATTCTCAGAGCCCAGGACACAAAGAGGCTTCAAGTGAATGGTAGCTCCAGCAAATGCTTCATCTCTTATTCCTTTCTTCCCATTCTGCTTGCAGTCAGGCATATCCTAAAGGTATGTGAACTTCCTTTTACAGAGCATTTACTGTGTGTCATAGAGCACAGTCCCCAGGTATGGAAAAGGAATAACTGACTTATTTATTAGCATTTAAAGGAAACTTTTGACAGTTATTTGAAACTTGATTGTAAATGCTACTGAATTATGGCTATTTTTCCTTTTCTTTCTAGCAATAAACTTTATCTTGCCAAAATGCATTTAGAGTTAAATATTAGCAATGTAACAGTTGAAAGTCCCCCTCCGTTAGAAAGGATAAACTTTTCTTTACATTCTGTCTCCTCAGGGTACCATTTTCCTAGGATGCATTGATTATTTTGAAGAAGAAGAATAACCCAAAACAGAAACATATACATAAATATTAGACATTGGTAAGACGATGATGGTTAGAAGTTCATAGATAGTTTAGATAAGTAGACAATAAAAAGATAGAGAGATGAATAAGTGGATACATAGATCCATAGATCTCTAGTTTTCAAATAAATGGATAGATAGCCACTCTTTGTATATGCAAAGAATGGTTTGTTTATTTTTCACTAGTAGAAATGTTCCAACAGTTGTGTTTTTATACATCTTGTGACCAAATGGCAGTTTTCTTTAAAAGGGTTAGATTTTATCCAAACTTATGTAATGAAAGAATAATTTAGATATTACACATGCTGATGCTAAACTCCACAGGTGGGACAAAGTTATCGCAACTCTTATTAGTGGCTATATCCTTAAGAGGTTTTGGTGACTTGGGTGCTTTAAACTTTCAAATAACTTATTGCTATGAAAATGTATATATTTGAATTTATGCCCATAAAAACTATAGTAAAAGGCAAATATCACTTTGCTCTATATCTTACTTGAAAGGAATAAGTGTTATATAAGACCACATAATTGTTATATAAGACCACATAAGTGTTATATAAGACCACATCCTCTCAAGTTGCCTGTTGGCACACACTGTGTGAGCCATTCAAATTCTGTTTAAAAACTGTGCACCAGTTGGACTTGGTGGCACAGGCATGTAATCCCATAAATTTGGGAGGCTGAAGCAAGAGGATTGCAGGTTCAAAGACCCTCTGGGCAACTTACTGAGATCCTGTCTCAAAATAAAAAATAGAAGTCTAGGTAAGTATCTCAGTAGCAAATTGCACTCTGAGTCAATCAGGAGAAAAAAAATAAAAAAAGAAAAGTTATGCTTCAATTTCCTTCAAAAGTCTCATTTCCTAAATTACACCCGAGGTAAGATTCTAGAATCATTTCTACTATTTAGTATATACATTATGAAAGGTCCAGCCTCAGTTTCTTTGTTCCCCCTACTCTAAGAAACAATTGTTAGCTAATTCACTCCTCTGAAATCATAGTCTCTCCAAATTTTAGAGTTAGCAGAAATAAAGAATCTAACAAAATTCCTGACCCAGAGTAGATATTCCATAAATGATTGTTGAGTGACTATTAATTCAATCATCTTATGCATTCTCCTCATTTTATAAGTAGTTTGATTGATTTGCTGAAGTTCAGTTAGGCAAAGATGGATCTTGAAAATCAGATTTCCAGATTCTTAAGCCACAATTGTTTCAACCTAGCCTGAGTCATTTCTACCCCTCAACAGTTATTGACTTTTCTAGTACTTGCCCATTTATAACTGTCCTAAATGAATGTTGTCAGATTTATAATCTCATTTGCTACTCCTAATAGGCTATAATCTTCCAGAGGACAAAACTATATCCATATATCTGTGATACAATTGGGGCGTTTCTGGCTATCATTCTTGTGCTTACATATGTTTAGTAACCAAGGACAAAATTTAATTTGGGGTGGGAATATATGAACAGTTATCACAGTAAATTTTGTTTTCTGGACAGCCCAGAAAAATCTGTATATGGGGTAAAAATGGGAGTTCATAACCCACTTGAATCAAATTGTGAAATATGATATATTAAGAACTATGTAATGTTTTGAACGACCAACAATAAAAAATTAAAAAAATAAAAATTAAAAAATTAAAAAAAGAGCTAGGGAGTTTATTGATTATTACCCCTTCTTAAAATGGTTAACAAGAGGTAAAAATTAGGAACACTGACATACAGGTTCCTAAAAATGAGAAAAATGTATTTATGAAACTTGCATTAGTTAAAACTGCAAAGTTAACTGATAGTACATGAACAAAGAACACTGGTAAGAGAAAAATGGCAGAAGGTAAATTTAACTTAGTCACAAAAATATATAAAATTATAATAGTATAATCGTGCCACCACATTATTGGACTTGTCCATACCTCATTGGACGTCCAGGACCCTCCTCAATCAATATTCACTATATTTTGTCATATAATTTATCTTTCTTAATAACAAAGGCACTATAAATAGATTCCCTACCACTAGAGCTAACTATGTATTTCCTTAGCCCAAAAATTATTCCCTAAGAAAAGATCACCAACAGCTCCAGAATTTTCAGTTTTCTGGTTACCAACATAACATTTGTGGGGAAAAAAAGAAAAAGAAAGAAGAGCACCAAGGATACTAGGAGACCTCATTGTCTCACTTGCAGTTCAGACTTTTCAGACTAGGATAACATGGGAAACATGAAAACAATGTGCAACAGTACTCAAACATGCCTTTTCTTTCTTTCTCAGAAATCAAAACCATTGAAAGCGAAATGGCAATTTAAAAAATTCAAATCTTCTAAGACAGTGATGTTAAAAATGCATTCTTTTTCTTTTCTTTTTTAACCCATGGGCAAGAAGGCATTCCTGCCTGCACAGGGCTACCTCTATGACTTCCTCCTTGACACAGTTTGATCATTTGAGCATGATTAGAAGCTGAGAATCTATTTTTTTTTCCCAGAAAAAAGAAGAGTTGTTAAACTTCCAGCTATATTTTTGCGAACCGTACAAGTATTGAGTGAAAAAGTCACGAAGTTGTCCAGACCTTAACCTGAAAGCTGATCCAGCCCTTAGAGTCATTTGCCACTTGGTAAGGCTGCGCAAGAAAAAACAAGACATTAAAAAGAAGAGCTAAAATCTCTTGGGACCTATACTATAGTAAACTGGATGAACCACTGGTTGACTAAATCTTCTCAGCATAGAGTTTAGCTTTAAAGCAGTCCAATCCATTGTCAGAGTAAGGTGCTCAGGCCCTGACTATAACTGCCCAGCAATGGAAAGTAAAAATTCTTTCTGAAGGAAGATAATAATCCCTGCAGCTTTTAAAACACAAGGTCTGGATTCAATAAAACTCTGTAGGCATTCAAAAAAGAAAAAAAGGAAAATATGACAGATAGCCGAGATAATAATAGATAATAAAATATTACACAATTTGATGCAATTATTGGAATTAGCAGACAAGGAATTTTTTAACAAACAAATCCACCTGTTTATGAAAATTGTGGACAAAATAGACAAATATTATAAAATCTCAAGTCGTAATTTATTAAAACAATCAAATGTGTACTATGGAATTAAAAGTATAACATCAGAAATGAGAATCTAACAGCAGATTGGATTCCACAAATTGAAATAAGTTCAAAGAAAATCAAACCTAAACATATAACAAACTGCTGAAAACTAATTAAAATCTTAAATGCAGTTATAGTGAAAAGATTCATTATTTTAAGACTGCCAGTTGACTTCTCGATGGAAGTCCTAGAACCCAGAAGACAATAAAACATCTTTAAAATGTTCACTTTCACTTTACTTTCATATACTTTACTAATTATCAAGATATTTATTGTCACTGAGGTCCCCACCTTCCTTCATACACTTGACTGTATGATGCTAGGGCTGGAAATCTGCAGAGCAGAGATGAAATCACCTCTATCAGCTGGCTTTCTCTTAAGGGCTGTTAAATTCTTCCAACAGGGAAGCACTCAATGGAGATAACAAGATGAGCAGAGGAAGTCTGTTCTGTTCTTTCTGGCTGCGTCTACTGCCAGCATTACTGCTGTGAAAGATCTCCCCAGAAGTGGCATTTCATTCCATTTCCCAACACCAGCTCTTCTAAGATCAGCCTTATCTGTCCTCCTAGTGAGGGACTTCACACCCTTCTTAGAGGTCTGAGTGTCAGCTTCACAGCATCACTTAGCCAAGCTTCTGGGTGCTGACAACTCCAGTCTTTCCACAAACAAGCTACACTTTTATAGACACACACATGTGTAAGCACCTGACTTTATTCACAAAAAGAATTATGTAACAATCATTTTTTCCAAGTGGATATAAAATCACAATAAGACAGAATTGTGCCTTGGCCATGTTTTTGGTGATTGAAATGTCCTTTTAAGACACACAAAAAATGATTCACCTTTGTATGTCTTTGTTAATGTGTAGGCATGAGCAAAACTGTCAGTAATATAAAAGTAAAAGTAAAATTACCTGTTTTGGAAACAAAATTCAGGCCACAAATCTTAATAGATAGTGATCATCTTTGGGAAACAGAATTGTAATAATGTTTTTTTATATAGTCATACGTTTTTAAATGCTACAATCATAAAACAATGCACCTTTAAACTATTTTGATTATATTGTTAATTTGGTAGTTATCAATATCTGAGAATCTTTAAAATTTAATGATTCTCTATAAGACATCACTACCTTCACTTCTTCCTCTGTCTTGGTTTGTTTTTTAGGAAACGAATAGAACTGGGACTTTCAGACAGAAGCCAAATAAAACATGTTGCATTCAAACCTGTGCACCACTATCTCCACACTAATGGTATGTAGTCCATGTCCATCTGGTCAGTTAATAATTTAATGTCACTACTATTCAGCAATTTGAGCCTTTGTTCCTCTTGTTTCTCTCACTGGCAAAAAGCACAGATGTCATTGCTAGAACATTTTTGCCTTGTGACTATTGAGATTTGATGTTGGATTTTGTTTGCAAAATATTTCCTTTGTCAACTGTGCTTATAAGTTATTAATATTATCTATAAAATTTCTATTGTCATCTTTCTAATAGAGTAATAAGTATGATAAAAATTGAGTATACATAGAGAGAGTGTCTCCCAAGATGAGAAAGAGAACAGAGTGCTGACTGCCTAAGTCAGTATTCTTTTGTCCTTTCTTCTACACCAATTTTTACCCAGTCACCCCACTACACTTGCTTATAGAAAATGATTCCACAGAATCATACACAAAAAGGTATGCACAGCTGCTATGATCTCATTATTTTTCTCAAACAAGATTATAAATTTCTCCAGAATCAAAATTAATTTGCTGGAAACTTTGGAATTTTTGTATTGCTTCTCTTGACTTTTTCCTCATTCTATTTTAAGCCTGATGTAATAATTTATGATTGTTAAATCATTTATGTTTAAATAATGAGTTTGAGGCATAATTTGGACTTTGGGGATGATTTTTTAGCTTTGGTGTCTACTTTACATGCTGATTTTTCTGGTTACTTTTCATGATGTGCTCTAGGTATAGGAGGAAGAGTTATATGACCTTATGACATTGGGATAAAAGAAAAGCTGGTAAGAGTTGAAGGATATTTGTTTCCATTCCTGTGCCTTCTTCCAGTATGAGCAGCCACTCTATGCGGATTATAGAGTTCATCATATAATCTCTCTTTGGGTTTTGGCAGCTGCCAGTACTACAACCATCTGCCTTGTCTTGTGTCCTAAATTAGCCTTCTCCAGTCCCTGCTTTGACACTTTGGCATTATCTCATCTTGATCACATCTTTTGCCACATAGCACAATTTACCCACATAAGAACTGGTAGAACCCTTGGAATTTCAAATTTGAACTCTCAATTCTTGGCAATGCCAATCCATACTCTCATCTATATGGGACTCTCACCTATCAGTGATGGACCACTCTGTGTAATTGCTTCCAGCAGAGTTCAAGGTGGGAGGATAATGCCCTTTGCATCTGTTGTTGATCAGTTTTTAATCACTATGACCAAATTACCTGACAAGAATAGCTTAAAGGAGGAAAGATTTTTAACTCACGGTTTCAGAGTTTCAGTCCTTGGCCAAGGAAGAAAGATAATGGTAAAAGCAAGCTGCTTAGCTCATGACAGCCAGGAAGCAGAGAGAGGGAGAGAGAAAGGAGGCAAGAAGAAGATAAATACTTCCAGAGCATGCCCCCAGTGCCCTACTTCTATCAACTAGGTCCCACCTCCCAGTAGTTCAGTTGGTTACTGAACATCACACGGAGTAATCCACTGTTAAAGAACCCTCATGACCCAAATATTGCATAAAAATCCACCTCTAAACCTTGTTGCATTCGGAATCTTGCTTTCAGTATGAAATTTTGGGGGACATTCCAGATGCAAACCATAAAATCATCTTTGCTTCATCATTTACCTTCTCATTCCAGGTAGGGATTAGCTACATGTTTGACCATCTAATATTATCTGCAGATTTTTTTTCTTGTTTCCTCAATCTGTTGTGTACAAGGGTTCAACTTCTGTTCTTTAGTTCTTTTTAATATTTATTTTTTAATTATAGGTGGACACAATGGTTTTATTTTACTTTATGTGGTGCTGAGGCTCAAATCCAGTGCCTCACTTATGCTAGGTGAATGCTCTACCTCTAAGCCACAACCCCAGCCCTGTCCTTTACTTCTTATTTTCCCTTTTTAATAATTTCGGCTTCATATAACATTAAAAATCTTTTGACTGGAATCCAAATTGATTCTTTTTAAATATGTTCTTTTTAGACATATATGACAATAGAGTGTATTTGGATATATTATACATACATGGAGTATAAATTATTATTCGAATTAGGATCTTATTCTTATGGTTGTACGTGGAGTTATACTGATCACAAACATAGAAAGTTATGTCTGATTCATTCTATTGTCTTTCCTATTCACATCCCTTCTCCCTTCCCTTCATTACCCTTTGTCTGATCCACAAACTGGTTCTTGATGTGCTAAAGGAGATCTTAGTACCCAATCCTACACTCAATGTCAGAAAATGAAGAAGACTCAGTATTTCTGTTTGAATTTTTGCTGTAACACTATGAATCTTATCCTTGAGAAGTAAGGCAGAAGGCTGACTTGATCTGACTGAATGTGCTATGAAGAAGATACAAATGATAAAATTACATTAATATTTTGTTAAACATTGCTCCTCCCCAGAATTAATATTTTGTTAAACATTGCTCCTCCCCAGAATACTAAAGAATAGGGTTGGAGGAAGTTCTATTTAGAGAGCAAGATGAGAATATTCTCCCATGTCTCCAAAGTCTTCTTCCAAACTGAATGGCATATTCAAGGTATAGAAATTGGGCAGTTTGTTACATTAGGTAAACTCAATCAAGTTCCTGATTCTACACTGCAGTCACTGCAGTTCTATTATAAGAACTGAAACATGCCTGGCTTAGGAATTAAAAAAAAATTCTCTTGCAAATTCCAATCTGAGTACTTCCTAAAACTTTCCAACAACAAGTCAAAGATAAGTATATTAATAGGGAGAGCTTAATTATTTTTGTAGTATCTAATTTTCTACATCTAGAGTGGGGAATTATGCTGCTGACTGATTAGGAAATAAATAATAAGGCAGTTTACATGGATCTTTGGTGAAGATGCTGATAAAAATAAATGTTTATGGAGACCAGTCAGAGGACTAACTTTCTTTTGGCATTTTTACTCTGTGCCTCTCTATACCTTGTCTTTCCTTATTCTGCCTGGTTCTTCTGGTCTTTGTTCCTACACTAGCTTTCACATTTCTTTCTCCTGGGAGTTTTTCTTTCAGCTTTATAGCAAACCAATAAACTTGTACACATAGGAAGGAAAACAAAAACCTGTACCAATCTTCAGCAAGTAGTTGTTCCAGAAAAGGCCTGTAAAATTGCATGATATGATAGTAGGTATAATGAAGTCCCATAAGTAAATAGAAGGAAGGGTTGTATGTAAACATAGGCATAACCTCTCCTCCTACCTGTGTTGTGTTGGTGTGGAAGAACTCCAGGGTAGAAGCAATGTGTTACACATGGGGTTAGCCTTGGACACATTAATGATTCTCAGGCAGTACAGAATACCCCCAGTTTGTGTTCACTGAACCGCAGGGCAAAGATGATAGTGTTTGTCCATCAATGGTTTCTAAAGTGGCCACTCAAAGTACCACTGAGATATCCTCTGCCTAGGAGTCTTCAAGGCAGACAGCTGACAGTTACCTGAAAGTCCTACTCCTAACAAGCTCTGGGAAAGCACTTGAAATAAAATTCACACAAAAAGTAGCCTTAGAAGTGATTTCTGAATGTTTTCTCGAGAAAATATAATACAGGACATTGGAGGGGAGTTATAAGAATTGAAATGTGCTGTATATACAGTTTTGTAACATGATTCATTACTTAAGCACCTACATTGAAACCAACCCAAATATACATCCAAATTATTCAAAATCTGATATGGAATTGGTAGCAACTATAGAGGTTCTACCCCCTCCCCCAGTCATCTTAACCATATGTGTGCTTCAAAGATACTACATTAGATTTTACCCATGGCCTAAACTGAAAAAGATATAAAATCTAATCTGTTTAGAGAGTCACACAGTCCACACTGTATGCACCTAATTTAAAGACACATTTTAATAAAGCCTTTTGAAGTAGACAATTATAGAGTTAAGACCAAGTTTATAGACCTGGGTACATTCCTGCTCATCAAGTTACTAGAAGAGAATCTCCAAATTCAGGTTTCCAATCTTCCAATTCCAGGAATAAACTGGATGTGGTGGTGCACGCCTGTGATCCCAGCGGCTCGGGAGGCTGAGGCAGGAGAATCATAGTTCAAAGCCAGCCTCAGGGAAAAAAAAAATGAGGCTCTAAGCAACTCAGTGAGACCCTGTATATAAATAAAATACAAAATAGGACTGGGGATGTGGCTCAGTGATTGAGTACCCCAGGTTCAATCTCCAGTACCAAAAAAAGAAAAAAAGAGGCATAGAGTATCTACTCTAAAACACCATTTTGAATATGAAATCAATTTTATAAGAAGCACCTAGCACACTGTTTCCCCACAGTAAAAGAGATGTTATCATGTTGTTATTGTTGTTGTTGTTTTTCTTCCAGGGTTAAACAACATAAGTCACTAAATTCATTCTGTGGTTTTAAAACTAACAAATTACTATCATCTGTCAGTTTTGATGTGGCAGGTACTCGACATAAAAAAATAAAAACTGGCTCAAATGTATAAAAATAACAACATAATAACATAGAACTCATTTCACATAAAACCCATTTATTTACCCTTCAAAAGACCTCCACAATTCAAATCCAAATTAGATCATATCCATTTGCTGTTGCTCTGTGGATATTTAGATAAATGTGGTTTTGCAGCCCACAGCCTTTTGAACTGAGTCTACAGCCATATTCTACACAGGTTAAAATCCCAGTGGGAAATGCAACTGCAAACTTTGCTTCGCTCAACTTAGTCAGAGTTAAAATGAGATCCGCGTGGGAGGCAGTGCAGTTTGGAACATTCACATACAATACAGGATGCATCTTTAATGCAAGGAAAGGGCTCACTGGGAGCACAACGCATGAAAGCTTGAAATACCAGAACTGATGTTAGGAGCAAAGCTTCCCAGTGAAAGTAGAGCTGAATTACTTTTGCAGAAAGCTACCCAGGGAAGAGTACATCCCAATTTGCCCTTGAATTGGAAAACACGTTGATTGTTGCACTCAGTGCTAGCTCTTAAATTCATTATAGGTTAGATTTGGGACTACCTTAGAAAGACTCTCTGACAGATTGTAACAATTGGACCCATCATTGTTTCATTAAACCTATATTAATTAAATGTTTCCACCTTTTAGTAGGGCTTAAAAGATCCTGATTAGTCATGACAGATCATTATTTTCAGCAGAACATGGTCAAGATCCAGCAATGAGCACTGAGATGTAATCAGGCACCAATGTATGCTGGAATTAATAATTATACTAAATTGGGTGTAATGAATAATTTATGGTGTAAATTCTTATGCAATTTGCTATGGTAACCCACAAGAAGAGATCTGCTGCTGTATTTTAACAAAGCATGAGTTACCAGGAGTAAAATAATGGATATAATAATAGAGAACCCACTTCAGGAGGAAAACATGTAGAGATGGGTAGAGTGCAATAAGGTGAAAACATGAAATGCTACTGTCATTGTCATTACTAATTAACATCCATTATTCATCTAGAGGTGCAAAGACCTCAAACAAAACCATTACAGGTTGTAAAAAATTAACTTCTTGCCCTTCAAATGTTAACAAAGACAAAATCAGCCCGCAAAGGCTGCTCTTTCTTGTGTAAGGTACTGCACAGTCTGTTGTTTGCATTGGATTCTGGTTACTTTCTGAAAACATATTCAAACTCTTACTTAGTCTATTCTATCCTAATAGAAAAGACAAAATTGAGAAGTCTTTTAAAGGTGGAAAGTGCTACTAAGCAGACTTTTGTTAAGCCTGAGTACTCTGAACAAACTGTATTTTGTGTATAGCCTCTTCCCAGTTATCATCACTTTCACCATGAATTATGTCCCTGTATCTAGTACCTTATGCAAAATCTCCTTTTATCTAAGACAGTATTATAAAAATAACAAATAAGAAAACTGAGGCTCTAAGAAGTCAGGCAGGTTTACTAAGCTAGAAAATCAGTAAAATGGTGATTTTAGAGAACTACAACATCTAGTTTGCAGAATACTCCATTGCTTTAGTATTTTGAAAAAACAAATGTTGAATTTAATTAAAACTACTAGTCTGCAATATGTGGTATCACGATTATGTGGCATTAGTCTTGGATTTTAAAGATCAGATTGTTAAAATCCAATCATTTAAAAGTTTTCTTAGTTTCTTTAATTTTGAACTAGCAAGCTTTGCTGGGACATTTTACTAAATAAAAATCAAATAATTGCACATTTGTAATAATTGTCATTTGTAAGTACATCTAAAATAGCTTATCTGTAGATAATTTTAACATTAATTTCTGTATACATTTGTAATATTACCTTTGTATTCATCATCCAGTATTCAAGCCTAAAAATAAAATGAAATAATTATTTCATTTTAATGGGAAGTACTCAAACAAATCAATGGAGTTTGCAGATTCAGTTAGTGTAATTTTGTAGTGCTGTCTTTACAGGCATGCTATCATCTATTTCAGATGAATAATAAACATCAGACACTGAGGCTGACATTTCCAATGCATTGTTATCTATGTTAGAGACCTGAAAATGTGTAAACTATTTTAATTTCCATGTTAATAGAAATTAGTTCTTAGAAAGTTTGAGAAATCAGCTCAGTATTAACACAGCAAATAAATTGTAAAGCTGAATTTAAATTCAGTCTGTCTTCAGAGTTCACAATGTTGATAATTATGCTATCCTTTCCAAACTCAGTCAGAATGAGGCACTGCCTTATCTTCTCTCTCTCTCTTCATACAAAGCAAACTCTTTCCCATGGGATACCTAATGTCCTCAATTTAGAATGCTATTTACTTGACAGGCAGTTTACATCTAATGGAGACCAATTACCTCTGGGAGCTGTTATCACATATTTTTTACTTTACTGAGAGTGCAGAGGTGAAGGCAACATTTGATATGACAAAGAAATTGAGAATAAAGGAAAATAAAAATAAGATGTTTGGTCGCTTGAAACAAGAGATAAGTTTTCTAATTACAACTGTCCATACCCCAGTCTTTATTTTGGGACCAGTTTGGGTGATAGTGGAGTGTGTAAATCCCAAGCCCCCTTAACCCAGCAGCTACCTAGGGAGACCCTAATCTTCCTCTGAAATGATCATTGCAATATCTACATTTCAAAGCAATGGTTCAGCTAACTGGGCAATGTGGCCCAATCGATGGCAAAAACTCCTAGTTTTATTACTACTCTGTGAAGTCAGACAAAGAAGGCAGAAAATAAGTAGAACTCTCAAGTTCTTTCCTATTTGAAGGAGTCAGGTTTTGTGTGTCTTCAGAGTCTCTGCTTTCTAAATTTCCCTTCTTTTAATGAAATGCTCTGCACATAATGATTGTTCAGTAAGACTCAATAGTGATGGTAATGGCAATGATTATGTCAACCTCCAGAACCCTATTGTCCTAAGAAAGTGAAAGGAGAAGAGCAAATCTCAGATTTCAAAATCATAGAATCCTAACTAAAACACTGTTCCTTTTCTTAACCATGTAAGTGTACCCTCTTTCAAAAGAAAACATTTTCTGAAACAGTCATAGGAAATTCCATAGAAACAAACAACGGGAAAGATCACTTTCTCCTCTTCCAACATGTTTGACTTGGCAGAGCTATGACTTTCAAAGAAGATTAGTAATACCAATAAATCACCACACTCGCAGATGCAGAGCAAGATAGAACAGGGTCTGCCCAGGCATATATTATGACAATAGAAGCCTTACCAACAGTTTTAACTGTTCTGCAACAGATTGTGCCCTAAAGCAGTAAATACCCTGTTCACAGGAGGTTATTTAGCTTTTGTTTTTTCTAAGTAAATATGTAAACAGACAGACACACACAGGGCTTTGTCATCATCTTTCTATATTCTTGGGTGTGTGGAAAATAGAGTTTGTGCACAGGTTACATAACATGAAGCTCTTAAAATTGATACAAATCCAAAAGCTGTCACATTTCCCTTATCTTTTAGACACAGTATACCAAACAAAAGACACCCTCACCAAAGCACAAGTGGTGCTGGGGACACAAGAAGTAGTACTCTCAATCTGCCAAGACCTGTGCATATGTGTGTGTGTGTGTGTGTGTGTGTGTGTGTGTGTGTAATAAAATATTCTCATATCTTGTGCCATGTTCTGTCATTGGGTGAATACCATTCACCAGATATGCATAGCCAGCATCTAGCATTTCTACCCAGAAACTAAGATAAATGTACATGAATTGAAAACACCCCCAGGTAGAGCCATTTCAATCTGAAATAAAAAGCCCAAGAAAACATCAAGTTGCATTAGGAATTGGGAGGATAACTCATTTTTAATATCCCAAGAATGTGTTCTTGCTACATATTTTTGTTATATTCCTGAATGCAGAGTGACAGAGGCCCAATCCATTTATATGGCATCCAGGGACAATATGCCTGATATAGGGTGATTCCCTCAAAAGCTTTCCCTTTACACTGTAAGAAATATCTCTCTATTCTTATCTCTGATGATCCACAGACCACATGGATATTTTATCTGCTTGGCTAGCCTAAGTCAAGCTTGTGAGGTTGAGGAGTTCACCTCTGACTTCAGTGGTACTTTTATCCTATTAACTTTTCTCTCTCTCTCCAGAGAAAATCTAATGCCCCAACTATTCAATGGAAATGATGTACATTATAAGTTTATTGTGAGAAGTAAATAGTTTTAACCCTGAAAATTGCATTCAAAGTGAGAAAAACAGAGAGACAGTTATGGTCTCAGGACACTTATCCTGAGAAAAGCTGGTATACTGCTCCTTCTAAAAAAGATTTTTTTAAAAAGAAAACAATGAAATCCTGGCACAAGGACCAATAGGTATACTTCCTTTCCTTGAATTTTCCTGTTCTTGCCTTTTTTTTTCCTCAATGGGCTAGCCCTCTACTCATCAACATGAAGGAAATTTCTAAAATTTGAATATTAGCTCAAATGCAGAAAAGAAAATCCATCCCTTCTCCATAGTTTTCTTTAACCTTAAGCCTATTTCCAGCCAAGGTATAAGGAATATTTCCCATAAACAAGATGTTTTGGGATCCCAGGCCAAGTGTGAGGTTTTCTCACCTTTTCCTTTCTGCACAGTTCCTTAAGGAATCTCAGCAAGTGACATGTGGTTGTCCTAGGGCAAATTCCCATGTTCAAGTGACCCAGCATCTTAACTACAGATCTGAATGCCAACTCTTTTTCCATCTTCAATAATCAACATTATCTTAGTAGGCTGAGGATGCATGTAGGGATCTGGCTGTGAGGGGAGAATGTTTTTGCATCAAAAAGTGAAGGCTCTCATATGGAGAGATTTTGAGAAAGGTAATAGGATTCTCTGAGGAGAACAACAATAGGCTTGTGTGGCGGAATGTATTTTTGGAGACAATGGTAATCTGCCTTTGTCTTTAGGAAAGAGCATGTCCATCTCAGGTAAATCCAGTGATGACAGAGAGCCTATGGGAGTTATTAGAAAGAAAAGCAAACAAAAATGTGAAAATGAAAAACAAGAAATGTGGCTAGTGGAGGATGAAGGGGAGTCAGAATCTAAACCACATGTTAAGGAATTCCAACCTGTTTCAGAGAAATAATCATTCACTACTATACACTTAAAGGATGCTGGGGTATTTGGGACATCCGAGGATAGGCATCACTTTGGTTCAGCATAGAACTGGTTCCAAAGATGCTTGGTCTTCTCCCAGAGGAACAGAGACCTGGATTTTACTCCTTGAATCTCAGGATTTGTGCTTCTAATTTGTATTATGGCATAAAAATGAATATGTATCAACTTAGAGATTATTTGCTTTTAATATAGGACATTAGAGATATTTTAAGAAGATCAGAAGCTAAAATTCAACTCTACCCAATTGCCAAGTACTCTTTCAAGTCTCTTCTATCAAAACTGGAAAGCCAGCAAGTTTAAGGAAGAACTTGGAAGTATTTTTAGCAAAATTCATTGCCTTTATTTGTAGTGAATTTTAATAATTGAGGTTGTCATTCTGATTGACCCATAAAGAATAACCTTGACGGTTATTTGTTATGTATTCAATTTTGTCTGCCTTAGCTTAAGCTTAAATATTAATGGAAAAAAAGAAAACCTACAAAATCCCTCAAGCTGCACTGTAGGAGTCCAATGCTTTTTAGCTGGTGGCAATGAATATAATCATCATTTCTGTGCTAATTTTTAAAGACAGCAACAAACATTGAAGCAAATAGTTTAAAGAATGTTGGACAGAATATCTGAAAATTTGCATATGCAAAACACACAGCTTAGATTCTAGAAATCTCTTTTCCAAAATAAACATATTTAAGAATGTGGTTGACGATAATCTGTAAAACATGGGAAGAGGTTTCTTTATTGTGTTGTGGGCAGTTAGGGTGGGATATAAGGGGGCCTGACTACAAAGATGTTAGAGTGTGATACAAAAGGGGACTGACTACAAAGATGAGGGGATCTCAGGATCCCATAAGCCAGTTTGTTTTAGTGTCCATGGATCTTATTGGCTAAGAATCTAATTTTCTTTAGCAGACTTTTTAAATTTAGGTCTTAGTTCCACCAATTACTGTGTGGCTTTGAACAAGTTAAAGTCTGTGTGCCTCAACTGTTCTGTGGGAGTGAAAATGATAACAATACTATAGAACTGTGGTGATCACAATTTATATAAACCTTTAAAAGTGCTTTGGAACATAATGAGTGTCCAGTTTATGTCAGCAACTATTACTATTTAATTGTAATGGAGGGCTAATCATTGACCATTTAAGTCTCCACAGATGTGTTTCTTTACTTCTGGAAAAATTAAATTTTAAAATAGAAAATCAGTTTTAAAAATTCAAAAGTTACTTCAAACTTTTAACCAATGGTTATTAAACAAATAACCTGAGATTATGATGGGTAATCTGTGACAGGGAATATCAAGGAGCTTTAAAAGAATTTGAGGGTATGTATAAATTCGTCAGATATTTATTAAGTAACAATTAATGACAAGCACATATGCATCCATTGGTGTGGTAAGTATTTTTTTTTATGATCATTCCTCTCTTCTTGACCTTAAAACTAGGATTCTTTAACATCATGACTTAGTGTGTGAGCTAACATACAATTACAATATGGCATGATTATATAGTAACAGGTCATGTGAGAGACACAGTGGTGATATGAAGTGAGAAGTGACTATTTTGATCAAGTGGATTAGGTAGACTTTGGAAAATTACAATCCTCTTGATACTCAAGGAATGACTAGGCTGACCAGGAAGCACTATGTATAAAGTCCTAGGCTATAAAACTTCATGGTGCAATGCTATCCTTAAACTAGAATCTCTTGGATCAACAAGGGGAGAATACACTCAAAATGGAAAACTGAAGTTCTTTTAAACACAATGTAGGTCACGGAGACCCTGCTTGGGTTGTTGAGCTGCTGAAAATATCAGAATTGAATTCTAAAAAGATGATTGCAAGAATTTTTACAAATAAAAACTCCATACATGGCAAAAATATTGGGTTTATTTATGAAGTTTCAAAATTTAAAAATACACCTAAAATGTCTTATTGAAGGTCACAGGCAAAACAGGAAGTTCCATTGCTGACAGAACATTAACCTGAGCAGGAAAGGAGAAAAGAGTGACAAAACCAAAAAGTAACTTCGTATAGGCGGTATGACTTGCTGGCATAATTGTATTTCTCACCTTTTACTCATCTTCTCTGTATTTTTACCTATCTTCTTCCTTATCAGTTTTCCGGTTAGCTTTTATATTATGTCTACCAAAGTGGATTTTGGATGTAATCATTTTAATATCCTACTTATGTTTATTATGTGTAACCATGAAAGTAAGTAGTCTTAGTTTTGAAATAATAACAAGCCATATGGAACTTTTGCCAATGTGGGCTTTATGTTTGTTTCAGTATTAGTTCTGTACTAATAAGCTACATTCCCAGCACATCCAACTTTTATTTTGAGAGAGGGTCATACTTTGTTGCTGAAACTGGCCTGGAACTGTCCTGCCTTAGTCTCCTGAGTAGCTAGAATGATAGGTGTGTGCTGCTGAACCTGGACTTTAATATATATATATATTTAAATATATATATATATATATATATATATTTAAATATGAAGACCCTGAAGTGTGTTAAGTGATTTCCCTGCATAGTGAGTGTGGATGAGAGTTTATGTCTCTCATTTGGATGAGAGCTCATGTCTCTGATTCTGTGGCTCAGCTTGTAAACTCTATGCCATGCACTCATTCTCAGATGCTCTCAGATTCAAACTCTTCCTCCTGAAAATCCCCGAAGCATGTGTAATGATCCCATGTGTAGGCTGTAGTGCCCTTTTCCTGAATGCACAAAGGACAAACAAAATGTATCGGCAGCCTCCCACTAGATAGCCACATCTCTCATAACCTCTAAATCGTGCCAACTGATCAATGATTCTTTAGATTCAGATACACCTGAATAAGAACTGGGAAGAACAAAAACAGGCTGTATAGTATAGAAAACTAGAGCCACTGGAGGGAGATGATCAAATGAAGGTGATACAATACTTCAAGCATTTTGCAGTGTTATTTTGTTTGCTTTGGTTTTTCTTATGCTTATTTCCATTGTTTGGCAAACACAAAGCTTAATCAGGCATTTATGAAAACCAAGCTTCCAACACTCAAAATAAGACCTTACATTGATTCCATCAACTTCAGAAACATTAAGATGTGCAATTAAAAGTGTTTCTAATTCTTCTCATATTCCTCCTGCTTTAACCTCTCTTAAAAGAATAATACTCCAGATCTGAAAAGAAGAGAGTATAGCAGATTTCATGAGTAAATATATTTTGTAAAATAATATTTACATGAAAATATTTTCTTTGTCTTTGCCATCCTACACAAGAGTTTCAAGAGCTTCATCAAAAGTTCCACATGACAGGTATATGGGCAGGCAATAATCTGTAAGTATTGCAATATCTTAATAAAGATTAAAAATGCATTTTGGTATTTAAACTTTATCTTTAAATTGCATGTATTTAAATTGCCTTTTACTTGTATCAATTATTGCCTCTTTTATTGTGTATTTATGTACTATAAATTTGAAGCCTAGTCTCTTGTGTTCTATGTAGGATCAGATTAACAGTTGTCCACAGTCTTGACACCTGATATTTTTCTCATTAACCATTTTTTTTTAAATCTGGTCAGCTTTGGATTTATCCTCATACTTATTTTCAAATTAGCCTGAGTCCGAAAACAGATTATATTTAGTTGATTTTTTTTTACATGTAATCCTCCAATCACAGAAAGAATTTAGGGTGGCTAAAGACCTTCAAATAATTTTAATAATCATACTACTTATTGGAAAACTGTTCTGTCTCTTCTGCATGCATTAGTCATTAGTCAACTGCATGATTTAATTTGCTGATATTTTACACATAGGCCAGGAAAAGAAATACAGATATATCTAACAAAAAGTTCAGAGAAAAAAGAAAAGAAAGAAAACCAGCAGCTGATTTTAACTATATTGGGTCTTTGTAAAGGTAAAACAATTTTATCTCACAGGTAGAAAATCTGACTTTTAAAATGTAAGGAGAAAATAGAATTTGAAGACGATTGTATCTATTACAAGCTCCAAAAGCTTCAATGACACCCACAAACAACTCCTTTTTTCTTATTTCAGAAGAATTCTACAAAGACCTTCACCACTATGGCCTCAGTGGGGTCCTACTTAAGTCCCTCTTTTCTTCACATGTTAATTTTGTTATCCAAAGGGAGAAAGTGAACAGTAACTGCTTTAGTCACCTCAGAGGACCTAGAATGTGAATTAGATAGTTCTTTAAAGTAGTTTCTTGTTCCTAGATAAAATCTATCACACACAAAAAAGATAACTTGAAAAGTAGGGGATAAATACTATATAAAACACTGTTGCAGGGCTGTGGCTCAGCAGTAGAGCGCTTACCTAGCATGTGCAAGCCCTGGGTTTGACCCTCAGCACCACATAAAAATAAATAAATAAATAAAATAAAGGTGTAAACCAACCAAACAAACAAATAAAAAACACTGTTGCAGAATTTAAAATCACTCTATAATAAAAAATCAATGCCATCTACATAATGGGTCAATAGCCTTTGAGAAGGAGACAAAAAAAAAAAAAGAGGGAGAGGGAAAAGGATGCTTTTTAATTCAATTATGTTGAAAAGTTGACTATGATTTCTTCCTGTCTGTCACAGGACAAAAATGTGAAAGACTGAGAATTACATGCAAAACTGAAAAGAATTGAATCTGAGGTGTCTGGTTTTGATTTGGCTAGCCCATGCTGCTGTACAAAAATAGCCCTGGGCATTAATCTGTCAGGTCCATTATTATGCCTATTTCTGAGATTTATACATTGGTTTATAGTAGCAATAGACATTTATTGAGTGCTGATCACCTGCCAAGCTCAGTGCTGCACACCTTAGTAGCAATGATCCCAACCCAGTGGGTTTTCAATCTAATAAGACAGGCAAGGCAATTAAGACACAGACTCAGAGGACAAAAAATGACTAATGCATGCAGAGGAGACAGAACAGTTTTCCTTTCCTTTGCTACACCTTGTGTAGCCCTCTATGGTGTCTTTGTTCAAGAAAGCTAAAGAAGTATTTTATAGACCAAGAGGGTGTGAAGATGGATGTCAGCAGCATGCTTAGATCACCTGTTCACTTCGAATTTTTTGACATTGATGCAAGTAGTGGATTTTCAGATGTTATACTAGTCCAATTCAATTCCTCATATAAGTTATTTTCTCTTTGTTATCCTCTTTGTTTCCTCATATCTCATTTTATTCTCTTGCATGTATAGCATCCTTTCCATCTTCCTCCACCATAATTATTTAATATGTCCCTTTGAAATGCTTTACTTTCCCTCTTCACTCATTCTAGGTGGCAGCAGCATCCTTCTCTTCAAAAGCATTTATGAAGACTCCCCGTGTACTTGATAATGAACTTAGTGAATTAAGCAGGTATGGTGGCTGGCCCGAAGTCACATAAAATTTAACCAAGAAAATACTGAACTATTCACAGATTTGTAGAGCCCTAACAATTATCATTGAACAAGTGTGTTCATTAAAAATTATATGCTAATAAAATTTTGAGTAATTGAAATGAGCTATGACTAGAAAGAGAGCTAATGGAATTACATATTTTGTGTTATTGGGTGTAGCTAATTATAGCCCTATATGTACTTCTGAAGCCAGATTTCTCATGGTGCTTTTGTCCCTGTAACCTAGGGCTCTCATTTCATTTTTTCTTCAGCTAGAAGTTTTTCTTCTTGCTATTCACACAGAAAGTGATGTGGGTTTGAACTTGCACTCACTTAAAGAGAAAGCCATTCTATTGTGAGAGGTGAGCAACTCAGGGGCTAATGGGAGATGCACGTTTTGCTGATACTAGTTCAAGTCTGCCACAGCCTCCTGAGGCCTGTCCCATGTGGTGGTAATTAACTTTTAATGTAAGCCTGGAGGGCAAAACACTTAAGAGTTATCCAGTTTTCTCCAACAGAATGAATAGGTAAATGCTGACATATGTTTATCAATAGCTGATGTACCTAGAATAGCTAAGTATTATGACAAGAAGAAAAGCCTTGACTTTCCATTATGTCTGGTCTATTTCTCTCACTAGAGCATTATGAAGAATTGGGGGGCTAATCTTCAGAAATGTAGAGTGAGGTCATAGATTCATGGGTATTAGATGAATACCAGAAAGTGTGAGTCATGCCTACTGCCACTCCTATTTTTATGTTCATTTTTGATTGGAATTGTTTATTTCTTATAAAATTATTTTTTTCCAGTTTCTGTCATAGAAATCACCTTAGTATAGCATTTGTAGTAGAAACTCACTCAATGTAATGAATTTGTTTTGTGAGTATTAGATTATAAATTCCCTAAGCATAGGGCCAATGGCTTTCTTGCCTCATTTATTGGTTTATTCCTGATCTCAATGAAAGCTCTTCTCAATGAAGGTAATATCAGTGATGTGTTTTGCACAAATAAAATACAAGAGGTCTCAAGAAGCAGTTCAGGAAAATAGCCATCACATATTAAATAATGTTCCCCAAATTTGGAGGTAATTTGGGAAATCAATCTCCTATTCCAGGATACTCCTTGTATCAAAGTATATAGAAATATAAACTTTATCAAATTAAAGAAGTGGATATTTCTATTTAATTTACTGATGATCTCAGATTTTTTTCAAATTTGCTATTATGTGTGTTTTTCTTTTCTATACCATACATCATTAATATGATTTTAATTTGTATACATTCATGAAAATAAATACATATATTACATAATAACTAAAACTCTAAATTTCCAAAATTCACGACCAAATTAATATTAGTAATTTCTAAGCATCTTATGCATGGCCTTTTTAAAAAATTTAGCAAAATATTATTTCACATAAATTATTAGCATTATGAAGCAATTAATAATCAAAAATTGCCTCACACTTAAGCAATTTCTATACGATAGTGCCCTTAGATCATTAGGGGAAAAAAATGAGTGACAGAACTCTCTGTCCAAATCAACTTTCAAAATGTACAAAGAAAGTGAGTGCTATATGAATGAAATGTGTAGATATATAAATGAGTATGCAAATATACCCTAACTCTGCTAGGACATTCTGGTGTGGTCAACTACTATAACACTTGTCACATTTGACACTTCTCAAAAGGTCTTGAAGTCTCCATGTTTACTTTAAAGTGGGTATAAATCTACTTTCTATTAGAAGCCAAGTGCCTGAGTTCATGAACAAAAACTTTAAGGTCTGCTTCTCTTTGAAAGGCACAGACAAAAAGCTGCTTCTCTTATCTTAGGGGGCAAGAAGAAACTTTACCAAATAATCATATTTCTAGCTGAAATATTAAAATCTGTATGAGGAATGCTGTTGTGCATGAGTTCTTGCATAGTATTCAATTTGATAGATGGTCTCTAGAAATAATGTCTTTTTTTATTTTCCAATCTAATTAGATCAGGAAAGAATAGCCAAGTTAGTAAAAAAAACATAGCTTACATTCATGTGTCTCAATTCCAAATTTTGACTTTTATATTGAGAAGCTCAAAGTCCATTAGATAAGATGGGGAGGAAAATGACTGGTTGGAGGTAAAACTGACAATAATATAAAATAGTGTAATACTTTATATTTTGAAAATAGGTAGACTTAAAAATCATTGAAGTTTATTCCCTGTGTTTTCTTCTAGCAGTTGCAATGTTTCTGGTCTAAATCCTATGTCAGTTGATTTTTGTGAAGGATGAGAGTAGGGAGTCTAGATTATTCTTCTACTTATGGTTACTGTTTTTTTTTTTTTTTCCCACCAACGTTTGTGGGAAAAGCTATCTTGCTGAATGCAATGGCGCATACCTGTAAGGAGGCAGACAGGAGACTCACAAGTTTGAGACCAGTCCAGGTAACTTGCAAGATCCTGTCTGAATAAAGGAAAATAAAAAGGGCTGGGAATTAGCTCAGCCCTTACTGGCTTCAATCTTCAGTAAAATACACACACACACACAAACACACACACACACACACACACAAACACATACACACACACACATATACACACACACTACTGTCTTATGTCTAATGTATGTTTTTGGCACCTTTGTCAAGGATCAGATTACTGTATCTGTATGAATTTATCTCTATTCCATTTGTCTATGTGTCTTTTTTTAACACCAATACTATGCTGTTTTTGTTATTGTAGCTCTGTAGAATAATTTGAAATCCAATACTGTGATGCATTAGTCTTTTTGCTCAAAATTGCTTTGGCTATTCTGTTTTTTTTTTTCCACATGAATTTTAGGATTTTTTTTCAAGTTTTGTGAAGAATTGCTTTGGTATTTCATATATATTGCATTGAATTTGTAGATCACTTCTGGTAATATGGACATTTTAACAATATTAATTTTACCTATCCATGAACTTGAGAGGTCTTTACATCTTCCAGTGTCTTCTTCTATTTCTTTCTTCAGTTTTTTGTAACTTTCCTTATAGAGGTTTTTTAACCTCTTTAGATCTATTTATTTCTAAGTATTTTTTGAGAATGTTCTAAATTGAATGTTTTCTTGCACTTCAGCATGTAAGTGCAAACAATAACTACTTTAATGGAGTTTATATAGCTCAAGAAATAATGCCAAGAATCAATAAATGAGATGGGATCAAATTTAAAAACTTCTACAGAGCAAAGGAAACAATTGCATGAAGAAAAAGCCTACAGGATAGGGGAAAATCTTTGTCAGTAACTCTAATGACAGAAAATTAATATCCAGAATATATAAAGATCTAAAAAAGAAAAACTTAACATAAAAAAACCCCACCAATCAATAAATGGACAAATGAAGTAAGTATACACTTCTGAAAAGAAAAAATGCAAATGGCCAACAAATATATGAAAAATGTTCAACATCCTTAGAAATAAAAAAAAATGAAAATCAAAATCACATTTATATTACATCTCACTACAGTTGAAATGATAGCCATCAGGAATACAAATAAATTCTGGCAAGGATTCGAGGAAAAGAGAACACTTATTACAATGCTGGTGGGAATCTAAATTAGTACAGCCACTGTGCAAATCAGTATGGAGATTTCACAAAAGACTAGGAATAGAACTCCTATACCCAGGAACACCCCTTCTCAGTATTTATCATTAAGAATTAAAGTCAGCATACTGTAGAGATATTTACATCCATTTTTATAGCATCGAAATAATCCAGATTTAGAAAGTCAAGGTTTGTATACATTATGTCAAGCATGAGAAGAAAAATATGTTTTTTCTCATGTGTAGAAACTAAAGAGTGAAAGAAAAAAGGGGGATATAATGAAAATAGAAGGAAGACTAGAGGAGAGAGGAGGGAAAGACAAGAGGAGGTACTGGGGAATAAAAATGTTCAAAGTGTATTATATGCGTGTATAAAAGATGTCAGTACAAAATACACTACTCTGTAAAATTGTTGTGCTCCAATAAAAAATTATAATACAAAAATAGGTAAAATTGACTTACATCAAGAAAAAAATATATTGGGAAGAATCCCAGTTAAAATGCCATTGTTATCTATAAGAAATACTAAAAAGTAGCATCAGATTCTTTAAATAATTTAGAAACTAACATGGTGTTCATACTCTTGGGGATGCTATCTCAAGAAAGTATTATTAGTACTAAACCAGTTAGTTTGAAATATGAAAATACTCCTTTTATTACTATGCCCACAGCATAAAAGGAGGGAGATATGAGCTGAGTTTTGACATGGAGTAGTTTCTTCCATGTACTGCATACTGACCAGAGAGGGAAAAAAAATAGGAACATTTAGATTTTGTATAACTAAACTCAACACATTTGTCAAGCTATGTCCATAGAACCAGATTAGCTTAGGAAAGAGAACCTCTTTTATATTATTTAGCTAAGGTTTAAACAGTGGACAACGAAGACAGAGTTTTTCTCTCCTACTATTCTTTTTGAGTTTGTTTTCAAAATTATTTTGTTTAGGTCATTTTCTTAATTTTTAAGAATCTTTAATATATTTTCGTAATCTTTAAGAGACAGGTTTCCACCCAAAGTAGGAGCAGAACAGAAAGTTTTTGAATGCAACCTTTATGAAATTTAAATCTTCATACTCCCAATTCTTTTTAAAGAAGAATATCAAATGGTAACATCAGCAAGATGGCAGGATAAGAGGCTCTTGACTTTATTTCTTTTAAAAAGCACACAAAATAAACATCTATGTGTAGAACAATTATTTCTGAGAGAAAGCCACAAACTAGGTTGAGGAAATACTAAAAACTAAACAGCTGAGAAAATATCTACATTGAAATAGGGAAGAAAAACTAAAACACACTCATGAACAAACCCCTTCTTAGGGCTAGAACCTTACAATCAGGAAAAAAATCCTAACTCTTGAGATTCTCTCTGAGGAGTAAAGGGTTGGATCAACTATAACAAAAGTTGTATCACTAAAACTTTCATGGTTCTTTATCAGTGGGTTAGCTCATAAATCACCTAGATTTAGGAACAGAAGTGATTAGGCATTCAAGTCTCTCTAGGCCACAAGGAATAAAGAGGGTTCTAAATGGGCATGTGAGCATGTGCAGCATCAATACAACCCCAGAATCAATGCAGGAAATGAAATAAAATACTGAATTCCACGTTTGTCTACAAATATGTTCTAGCTGTTGCCTAAGAATCAAGCTTCTAACTAGCCTGCATCTTGGAGCCAATGTAGTAGTTTAAACAACACCCATCTGTGAACCTGAACAGGAGTGTGGCAATTTCCTGTATTTTCTCATTCCTGTTCAATTCAATTATTAGTCCAAGTCTTTAGGTTTACCCTTTAAAAAAGTCTTTGTTCATGCATCCTGAACCTCAAATTCTATAGCTTTTTTTCTTTCTTTTTACAAGGGATTTGTGCCTTAATTACCTAACTCTGGAATATTACAGAGCTCTGCATTTGTGTCCTGTAGACCATAGGAACAAAAAGTTTTTTTTAAAACAAAGTTGTGCTTTTAGCAGTGGTTTAGCTTTTTCATCAATATGACCAAAAGATCTGACAAGAACATCATAGAGGAGAAAGTTCATTTTGGCTCATGATTTCAGAGATTCAGTCTATGGTTGACTGACTCCATAGCTCTGGATCTAAGGTGAGGCAGAAGACATAGTGGATGAGCATGGTGGAGAAAAGCAGCTTGGGATGTGCCAGTCAAGAAGCAGAAAGAGAACTCTGTTTACTAGAGATAAAATATAAACTCCAGAGGTATATCCTTAGTGACCTACTTCTTCCAGCCACCTTCTATCTGTCTAGAGTTACCACCCAGTTAATCCATATCAGTGGATTAATACATTGACTTGGTTACATCTCTGAATATTCTTACATTGCCTCCTACATGAGCTTTTGGACACCTCATGTTTCAATCAGCTTTCACTGCTGTGACCAAAACACCTAACAAAAACAATTTGGTAGCAGGAGATTTTTATTTGGGGTTTACAGATTCAGAGGTCTCAGTCCATAGATAATTACTCGGGGCCTATAGTAAGGTAGAGTATCATGGCAGAAGGATGTGGAGGAGGAAAACAGTTTAGGACATGGCAATCAGGAAGAAATGAAAGCATTTCACTAACTAGGGACAAAACACATTCCCCAAAGACATATTCTCAATGACCCACTTCTTCCACCACATTCTACCTGCCACAGTTACCACCCAGTCAATCCCTATGAGGAGAGTTATTAATGCACTGATCAAGTTAAGGTTAATATAACTTAATCATTTCATCTCTAAGCTTTCTTTAATTATCTCATACATAAGCTTCTGGGGACATCTAATATCTAAACCATAATACCTCATATCTAAACCATCATTAGCTTGAGGCTTAGAGTGTGCAATCTGAACATGAGTGCAGGCATTTACAACAGTTCCTCCTCTTGGTCTAGAGTCGAGTGAATGACAAACTCTAGTTCTCAGCATCTTCCTAAGGAAGAAAGAATTGGGAAACATATTCAATGCTCTAATTATTCCTGTGGCAACTCAAATAAACTGACTTCTGTCTCACCTCTCTTTGGGTACTGACAGGACTAAACATACCCTAATTCTTAGGAGCCAAAATATACATACAGCAGTTTGGATGACTCAAAGTTTTAAAAAGAATTGACAATCTATGATCAGACTGATCTGTGAAGTCCATACAAGGCCAGACTGATAAGGCTGAAAGAGACAAGTTGTCTTATACTGAATGAAGAAACCAACAAAGAGGATCAAGGACAATTAATAAACATGGAATATTTTCCAAGTAAAAGAACAAGATATAGTTACAGAAACCAATTCTATGCAATGGATATATGCCGCAGTCCGGCTGCAGGCTGCAGCAGAATAACGGGGGGGGGGGGGGGGGGACGAGTAACTTGTGTAGGTTGATACAGCAGGAGTAGGAGCCGTTTAATGTAGGACAACAGAGGTATTTATACATTTTGCACAGCTTATCTTAATTAGTATAAACTAGATACATCAGTCAACCAATAAGGAATCTCCACACTTAATGGCTTGCTTTTGTTACTTCTCAAACCACTCCCTCTGGCATTTTGCCAGGCACCATCCAGACTTGTTTACAAACTCTAACATTCCCCTGGCAAAATACCAGGTGTTATTTTGACTTATCTACAGATCTTAACAGATATATGTGATATAACCAGCAGAGGACTTAAAATATCAGTCATAAGAGACTTACCTATGTCAGGAGAGCATTGGATAAAAAAATGAAGCTTTCAATAAAGAGAGAGAAAATATAAATACAGAGCATAGATCTGAGGAATAATATAATTGAATTGAAGAATGCAATCTAGAAGTTTAACAAATAAAAGATCAGCACACTTGAGTGCAGATGTATCATTTAAAACCATCCAATCAAAGGGATGAAAAGAAAAACTTTTAAAAAAAGAATGATAGCTTAAGGGATTTTTAGAACACCATCAATAACAATAATATACTAATTATGTGAATTTTTTGGAGGAAATAGAAAGTGACAAAAAGCTTATTCAAAGAAAAAACACCTGAAAATTTCCAAACCTAGAGAAAGAAATAGATGTCTGAATCCAGGAAGGCCAAAGGATAACAAATAATATGTATGAATCCAGTGACTCACAGAGATACATTATATTCAAATTGTCAAAAGTTATTATAAGAAAAAAAAACAAAACCAGGGGTTCTGGAGTGCATGCCTGTGATCCCAGTAGCAGGGAGGCTGAGGCAGGAGGATCACAAGTTCAAAGCCAATCTTAGCAACTTAGTGAGGCACTCAGCAACTCAGAGAGACCCCTGTCCCTAAACTAAATATAAAAAGGGCTGGGGATGTGGCTCAGTGGTTAAGTACATCTGGGTTCAATTCCTGATACCAAAAACCAAAAACAAAAGATGAACAAACAAAAAATGAAAAAAATCTGACTGTGACTTAATAGGCAGCTATCATGACTATAAGCATATTGTTCAGCAAAAACATCACAGGCTGAAAGTGAGTAGAATGATACGTTTAAAGTGATAAGAGAAAAAAAAAAAGCCAAAAATACTAAAGTAGGCTCAGCAAAACTGCCCTTCAGAAATAAGGAGATAATGAAGCTCTTATACAAACAACAGTGAAAAGTTTTTATCATGTTGCATCTGCCTTTCAAGAATTGCTAAAGGGAGTTCTTCAAGTTGAAAGATAAACAGTAACATAAGAGCAAAAAAATGCAAAATTCTTTCACAATAATAAATATATAAACAAAAATGATATTTTATTATTTAAACAATGGTAGGTTAATTTATTTTAGTCCCACTATAAAAGTTAAAAATATTAAAAATGAATATAAATAATGTTAAAATATGCATAAAGTAAGTAACTATAAATTATGAGAAGTCAACTGGAAATAATATGAAGCTATAAAGGGCTAAAACAGTTTTTATATAGAAGGAATCTTAAGTTATCAGATTAAAGTATACTTTTACAACTATTAGATATTTTATCTAAATTCCCTGATAAACACAAAGAAAACACTTATGAAATTTACATGAAAGAAAAATTAAAAGCAATCAAAACCAAACAATACAAAAAGAAACACACACAAAAGTAGACAGAACGTTTGTACAGAAAATCAATAGAAATAACAAACTTCAAATGGACTTAGTTGGTATACATAGAACTTACCAACTGCAGAAAAATTCACACTCTTCTTAAGCAAGCACAGAATAGTCTCATGGATAGGTCATATATTAGCTCACAAAACAAGACTTGATCAATTGAGTAGTAATGATCATATCAAATATCTGCTTTCTAAAAATTTTGAGATAGGAGTTTGCTACATTGCACAGGCTGACCCCAAACTCATGATCCTTGTGTCTCAGATTCCCAAATATTTGTAACTATGGACATGTCACATTGCACCCAACTCCATGTATATTTTCTCACTATAATGGATGAAACCAGACATTAATCATAGTAAAAAAAAAATCAATTTCACAAATATATGAAACTAAGTAGCACACAATTGAATAACCATTGATAGGTCAAAAAGAAAAACAAAATGGAATTTTAAATACATATGAAGAGTAATGAGAACTAAAACACAGCTTACCATAACATACAGAATACAGCAAAAGCAAATCTTAGAGGAAAGTTTATAGGAATAAACATGTACATAAAAAAAGAAGAAAGATCTCAAATAATTGACAACTCTACATCTCAAGGAAGAAATCAGAAAAATGAGGGAAAAAAACTAAACACAAAGTTAATAAAGGAAGGGAATAAAAAAAGATTAGAATAGGAATAGAAATATATCAGAGAGCAAATGGGGAAAATATAGAAAAAGATAACAAAATTAATAGTTTTTTGAAAATATAAACAAATTTGGCAAGTAAAATCAGAATAAAATAAAAGACTCAAAACAAAAAAAATGAAAGTGGCAATATTACAATTAATGCCTAAGCAATAAAAAGGATTATGAGCTACTATGAACAATCATATATCAATAAATTGAATAATTCAGAGAAAATGAATAAATTTCTAGAAACATACAACCTACTAAAACCAAATCAAGATGAAAATCCTTAACTGATTAAAAATAAAGATAAAGAAATCCACAATTTGCTAACAAAAGAGACCAGGGCCAAATGACATTATAGCTGAATTCTACCAAGTATTCATATAAAAATTAATCCTGATTGTTTCTAAAATTGTTCCCAAGTATTGAAAAGGATGAAATATTTCCAAATTGATTTCATGAAGTTAACATTACTCTGTCAAAACAGATAAGTAAATCACAAGAAAAGAAAATTGCAGGGCAATATTTCAAATAAACCCTAAATAAAGTACCAGTAAACTGAGTTCAACAATACAACAACAAAAAAGTTATATGGGGCGACTGAGGAGTGTTTATCCCTAGGATGTAACAAGAAGATATTTTTTTTAAAAAAAGGAAAGACATTCCATGTTCATGGCAATGTACCATAGTGGGAGGGCATAGTAAAACTGTTCACCATATGACCAGGATGCATAGAGAAAGGAAGAGGAAAGGCCTGGGATCATAATACCCGTTCACAGAATGCTACCAGTGACTTAAAGTTATTCCCACAAGCCCTCACCTTTTAAAAGTTTCATCACCTCCCAAGAGTGCCAAGAGGCTTTGGTGGACATTTAAGATCCAAACCCATAGTGGCTACATTAATCAAAACAGAATGCTACTGGCATAAATTTATACAATAGACCAATAAAGCAGAGAAGAGAGCCCAGAAATAAACCCCAGCATACCGGCTCACATAATATTTAACAAGGCTACCAAGAAAAACATGGAAAAGTTGTCTCTTCAATAAGTCTCACTGGGAAATCTGTGCACACCATAAGATTTGAAACTCAACCATCATATAAAAATATCTACTCAAAATGGATTATAAACCTAGCATGAGGCCTGAAATTGTAAAAGTTCTAAAAGAAAATGGGGGGGGGACTCAAGAATAAATAATAAAATTGTATAGCAAGGGAAACAATCAACAAAATAAAAAGACTGTGGATTGGGAGAGAATATTTACAAAACATATGTCTGATAAGGAGTTAATATCCAACACATATAAGGAACTCATAACTCAATAACAAGTACCATAGTTACAACTATTTGTATTAGTGAAAATTTGCCAAGAAAATAGATTTTAGGTACTCCAATAATCTATACACACAAATTGTAGCTATGTTGTTGATGGATATTAATTTGCTTGAGTAGTAATCACTTCATTATTTATGTGTATAAACAGCATTTTATTGCACATTTTAAATGTACAGAATAAAAAAGAAACCATCATTTACTCATTTTTTTTCTTAAATTCATTCTTACAACATGAATTTCATGTCCTATCCATCATAAAGAAGCTACTCTGTTTGATGGGCATAGACAGTATAATTGTTCATAATGCTTGCTATGATGCAGAGAAGTAATCATGGCTATGAAGTAGAGAAAATAGAGAAAAGTAGAGAAAATATCATCAAAATATGTAAGAATCAGTTAAGAACTTATTATATGAAGGATTTACGCTAAATACTTGATAATTGTTATGTTTACAAAATGATATATAGTAACAGAATAGGGGAAGGTATTATAGTCTCAAGTTTATAGATGAGAACACAGACCTGCAGAGGTTAAAACATTTTTCCAGTGAAATATAACCATTAAATGACAGACCCATAAGTTAATCACAGGGCTGTCTTCATATTAATACATTAATCTGCTACGTTTTGGTGCTTTGCCTGAGATGTGGGTTCTGTAAAACAGCTATCACAAAAACTTCTTCAAGATTATAGTACATGTTATCATTATTCAAAAGATCTAGGATTCAGCAGGAGATATAAGATAGTAAAAAAAACAACAGTAATATAACACTATAAGAATTATAAGCACTAAAGAAATATAATGAGATAGGAGAGGATGGACCCTAATAATAAATATATTGAGTAGTGTCCACTGCATCTACTGTGTGCCAGATACATGCATATAATAACTTTTCTGCAATTTGAAATTTCTAAAAGCTCTGAGAATCATACTTTTTAAATAATTAATTTGGCAATGAAACCTGAACTGAAATGATGTAAGGCAATTTATAGTCTTTATTTATCCCCGCTGATATTTCTTTCACTGCAGAAATATGACTATTTTGAATTTGAGATGGTGTCCTAGATCCCACTATAGAGCTGTTAAATATTACATAGTGTATGTGGCATCCCATCTTTTTAAAAGACAAAGTTATCTGTATTCCAGGACTCAACTCATTCCAAGTTTTTTGGATAATAGGCTTTGGACCTGTAGAACTTCTGACTGAGAAAATCACATGTACTTTTTCAAGTCAATCAGACAAACACAGACATCATAAATTCAAATGAATAAAGGAATTATTACAAGAATTAGATCTTACACCGCTGTGAATATTGTTGGGAAAACAAAGGTCTGGATGGTGGAGTTAAGAGTTTCAGAAAAAGAGGAACAATTCCACACTCCTATTTTGAGAAAGGGGAGCTACAGAGAGGCCTATAGGAAATGGCTGCCCCTGTGAGCAGTCTGGGGCTACAAGTAGAATGCAGAATTGCTGAGAGTAGAGGAGAGAAATGGGCTACAGAACATCAGACCTCTTTGAGAGCGAAAACCTAGTGGGACTGATGACTATTGCTTCCCTTTGTCCATAAATCTTGAGCAAGTCCTCAAATCATAAAGGAAAAGGACTTTGGAAACATAGTTCCCAGCTTTTCCAAACTGGTAACAGAACAACCCATCTCCAAGTTGGCATGAAACAGGAACTGAAAAGGCTGGGATCAGAATAAAACAAGTGAGGTTTTATTCTGATCCTATCTTTATTAGATCCTATCTTTATTTAAAGTTCTGATATTTCTTCATTATGGAATTTTTTATTTAAAAATTGACTAAATATTTTTCTTGAGTCCTTTTTAGTGCTTCCTTAAATTTTATGTCTGAGGCAGGTCCCTCATGTACTTTACCTGGTTCTGACAGGGTCAACTGGTCATGGTTCCTTGACAGGTTAGGTGATCCTTATCTTTATTCCTGTACCGTTAACACTCCAGTCTTCATTGTGATATTATATTATCTGTTAAGTTTCATCACAGAATGCATGGATATTAAGAAGGGTTTTAGAGGAACATTCACAATTCTTGTTTGTTTCTATTTGCCCCCCCCCCAGCTTGTGTACTGGTAACTAGTTCCCCAATGACAGGTCTACTAATCACTCCATTCTATAAAGGAACCCCCTTTTTTGAATAGTGAATCATTAATATGAGGTCCGGTAGTGATTTTAGCTTCTAGGTTAATGAAACCTTTGCTGTATACTTCCATGGAATTTAAGACCACTAAGCAAGAAAAAACCCAGGATCATAGAGAAAGGAAGCAATGTTTGTTCTATTGGACTATTGGAGTAACAATGAGCTCTGCTAGTTCCGTTTCTACACCTATACCTTATAGCAATGAATTCTAGTTTTGGGAGAAAGAGTGCCACATATCAGTTGCTGGACTCAAGAGTGTATAACTCATTTTGGTCATTTCCATAGTCCTGCCATATGTTGCCAACCAGCTGGTACTATAATCAAAACCTAAGAAATCTATTCTACTGTTTTTTTAAAGGTACTGAGAAACATATTATATGGCCAGTGAATTCAAGGAACAAAGTTTATTACCTTACTTCATCAATTGTACTATCAGTTCCTATTCAAAAGCAATTTTGTGTGAAATTTTATGATGGCAAAGAAGTCATGTGTTGTCCATTTATGGTGTTTTGGCAGAGGCTTATAGACAGAGATGGCAAATTCAAATAAATAGCAAGGCTGTTCCAGGGAGAACAAATCACTTGTCCCAAATCAGCATGGTTTCAAGTGGCTGGCTGTCAAAATTGCATTTTTCTCTTGTTATTTTTGCTGAGTGCAAAGACTTTCAGAGCAACGGTGCTGTTTCACTTCTGCCTCCCAAAGCTCACTAGTTCCTATAGTTAACTCTAACCTGGGATTCTACAGGTAAGTACATTTTGGAAAATATTCCCAGTTTGACCACCTCACCAAGAAAATAATATACACCCTCAGGGAAGTTTCTTGGAACAATCTTAACTAAGAATGACAGTCAGGACTTAAAAAGTGGGGTTGAAAAAAAGGTCACTTCAGTAAAGCAGTGTCATATTGACAAAAATGCAAAATCTGAAAAATAGATTGTTTAGGAAATGGCAGACGTTTAAAGTTAGTTAAAACTTCAGAGATATTTGGAATGAGTAAGAACAATAGCTAAAACAGAAATTGTCTGGTCACAATCTGAGAATCTTAAACTTCAAGCTAAAGTAATTGTTGTTTTTTTTTCCTTAAATGTAGTTGAAAGAATTGAAGCAGAATATTTAAATAATGAAAAGAGTGCTTTAGAAGAATCCCACTGTGACATTTCTGGGTGTACAGCACGAGTTTGAGAAGGTCAAATCTACGGAGAAAAACAGACTAGGGAAATCTCTGCAATATTTCAGTCTTAACATATTAACTGTCTTGAGATAGAGGGTGATGTTCCATTTTCTCCTCCATTCATAAATGAAGTTATGAAATTGAAGTCACAATTGTTTTTATTCTTAACATATTTTTATATCATTTTATTCATGAAATAGAATTCTAATACTATTTTCCTCATTAAGCTACTGTCAAAAATTATCATCAATTAGTTTCAGCTAATATATATAGATGGACAACATTTCAACACCTGAAGTAGCTGAAGACTAAAAACATATTTGCAATTTCTAAATAAATTTGTAAATAAAGAAATAAAAATGAAGATAAATGTACTCTCTAATAAATTCTTAAATGTTCTCAAGACTTGACCCCAGCCAAGTCACATGGCAAGTGTGTAAGGGAGACAAGAGGAGGGGAATGTGAATGCTTTTTGTTTGGAAGGGGTCCCCATGAGACTGCTTGTTGTGATTTACTCCATAGTATCACACGGCCAGTGACCTACCTCTAGAAAAGAACATACTGAACTGTTCTCAGAAATAGGAATGGAGCAGTGAAGGTCAACAGGTCCATCATTTGACTCAAGAATACATTTGAGTTGTGGCTGAGCAAGATTTGAGTACAATGCTATCATGAGGCAGAGGGATTATTATACAACTATATTCTATAATAAATTATGTAATATATATTGTTTCAAAGGTCTATTTGACTTTACTAGCACAGGACTCTGGTTATAAGCATATATAGCAGCAGACCTTTCCTAGCCAATGGCAATCCCTTTTATGAGAACTACTTCATAACATTTAATTGAAATATTAATGTTAAGAAAATATTAATGTTACAGAATGAGCCACTTGGTGAAGACTCAGGAAGGAGAGAAAAGACTGCATAATCTTTTTAAAATGCCTACTGTATTATTTAGGATTATGCTACTTAATGTATAATCCTTGGACCAGCAGCATCAGCATCACATAAGAACTTATTACAAATTCAGAACCTTGATGCCCCCAAACATAAATAATTACAACTTGAACTTTAACTAGATCATCTAGTGATGTCAAATTAGAATATAGCCTAAACTGTTCCAACAAGATTAAAAACACAGCTGTTTAAACATCACAGATATTCAGGCTTTTTCTACTGAACAGTCCATTGGAGGAGGAAGTCGAGGGTGGGTGAGGAGTTTCTACATCAAAAATCACACTTTCCACACCACTATCTGCTTAGCATCTGATAGACACTTTACATATTTGCTAAGTGAATGAAAGGCATGAACTTGAGTCATTCTGTGACAGTGGTTCAGTCATTAACCAATATTGTTACCATCAAGAGAGCATATTAAAACATAGTTTCTGATTCAGTAGGTCCTATATAGGGCCCCAAAATTTGCATTTCTAAGTTATTAATTGATGCTGATGCTGCTGTTCCAGGGACCATGCTTTGGAAACCATAATTGCAGGATTAAATAGAATTCATCTTATTATCACAGAGGTCTGTTGATAAAACAAAGTTATGTTCTTTATATAATAGACCCATACTTAAGTACTGCCTAAGTGTTGTAAAATATCCCTTAGGTATCTCATCATTATATAATAATAATAATAATAATATCTTGCTTTTAAGATTGATCTGAGAGTCAAGTATAATTGACACAACTTTTTATACAAACTATTAGCAGAGTACATCATCTGGATTGAGATTCAGCAGAAAACCTTATTTCAAGGTATAATTTACTTATTATTCATTCTCACTGAAACTTCAAGTACATAATTTATTCCAAAATTATGTTCTACAAGACATAAAAACTTGTTCCCTTCTACCATCTGCATAAAAGTCACTACATAGCACGACACTATTATTTTATTTTAAATGTTATAAAAAATCTGATGAGCTAAGCTGTAGAATATATATTGTATTCTTTGCTAAGTTAATTTAAGATCCACCAATCCAGATGATTGAAAAGGTGAAAACAAAGGCATGAGAATGAGTCCACAGCCTCTCTCAATTGCCATAAATCAATTTTCAAAACTAGTCAAGTTCAAATTCTAAAATTTAAAATGTTCTACATGTAGAAATGGAGGTTTAAGTAAAATTCATGAACTATGCCAGAATATTTTTACATATGATACCACTTGCAAGGTGCTTTATAATCACTTTTTTATTAATACCTCTTCATAAAAGTTCTATAAAATAGGTCAGTAATATGTTCATAATTTTACAAATGCAGACGACAAGGGAGCTGCCTAAGGTTATACTGTACACTGGTAGCTGCATATAGATCTGAATTTTCAGACCCTGACATTCTGTTCTTCTACACCTACCCACATCACCTGACTACACTGTAAATTATTGATTTGAAACCACACTACTACCTTAACAAGCAAAGAGAGTGTTATAAAATTTTATGGATTTACTGATTATAACCTAGTTTATATTAATAATGCCTCACATTTTATAGCACTTTATTATGTTAAAAGCCATTACATATAATTTGCTCATTTGAGCCTAACACCCACACAGAAGACACTTGATTCACTAAAGAGAATCTGTCTCCAGTATAACCATTTGCAATGAAACCACATTCCAGTTCCCACAAATCACTCTTTCCAGCATTTCTATGTATTAAATCATATACAGAAAAATGATACAATTTCAAATTAAAGTAAAAATACTGTTAATATTTTAATCATTATTACTTCACCTACCAATTTTATGAATTTGATATTACAAAAATCTCTATCTCATAATGTCAATGAGAGTATAAATGGGCTAACATCAATAGTTCAAAATATTGGCAGTACATAGTAAATGCTTAGCATGCTGACTTTAATACCCAGCTCTGACCTAAACTGCATCCTAAACCTTGGGGAAGTATTTAAGATATCTATGTATTCAGATTTCTAAACTGTAAAATAAGAAAAATGATTTCATATGATTTTCATGAGAATAAACACTAAATGAGACATGTATAGCAATTGTACCATAATATTATATACTATTTACTTATTAAATATATTGCTTTTCTTGGTCATTCAATTATGAAGTATGTGAAATAATAAGAAATTATAAACTCACACAAATATATTATAAAATGTGTCTCTTCATCTGGCTATTCATCTATATTACTTATCATAATCCTTATTGTATAATAAACTGATATGAGAGTAAGAAGTATTTTTCTAAGTTCTGTGGACTGTTTTAACAAATTATCATTTTAATATTATTTTAATTGTACATATTTGTGGAATATAGTGTAGTAATTCAATACATCAGGGTAGTTATCATTTGTATCATCTTAAATGTTATTGTTTTATATTAACATGTAAAAATTGTACATATTTGTGGTGTACAGTCTGATATTTTAGTACATATATGTAGATAACGAATATTGATCCAGTCAGGGTAATTAACAATTCTATCTCTTTGTCATTACCTTGTGTTTAAAGACATTCTCTATTATATGTGGATGCTTAAAAAATAAATATAAATTCAGACTAGTGATTGCTAGACACTGGGAAAGATAGTGAAGTTGGATAATAGTAGCAAAACACAGAATATGTTCTAGTTTTCTGTAGCACAGTGGAGTAACTATAGTTCACACTAACCTACTACATATATTATGAGTAACTAACAAATTATTGAATATGAGAAAGTATTCATGGGAATCTCCAGTTCATGGCCAGTTGGTAAGAAGTGTAGATGGACAGCCTGGGACTTGCATGAAATGAGACAGTCTTGTAGAATTCAGCCTATAATTTGTGGGATCTGTCACTACCTCCACATGGGTAGTCTCAGAACTGAATTGGAATGCTATCACTATCAAAGGATTTGGAGAAGTATGAGAAGACCCACACCATGTTAGGAACTATCAGCATAAACCAGAGACCAGAGCAATAGTAGTCACCGTGTATAGTTCTGAAGGGTATGTACAGGAAAAGAGAGGGCTAACCACCCACTTCCCAATTTTTCTAAAGTTGGGTCTTGCTAAAGGCATTGGTACCCTTTATTTCTCAGCAAATTCATTGTCACTACTGACCTTTCCTTTTTTTAACAGTCTTTTTCTGAAAATATAATTCAAATATTATACAATTTATCCATTTAAGTGTAAAATTCAATAATTTACTTCATTCATAGAAAAATTAACCCATGACACCACCTGAATTTAGAATATTTTCAATACCTCTTTTAAAAACTTTGTGATCATTTGCAATGCCCATTATCCTTCACACTCCTCTTCCCCAAACTCTGGATAACCACTAATCTACTTTCTGCCTCTATTCATTTGTTTATCATGTAAATACATATAATTATAAGAATGAATGCACATACAATAGGTGGTATTTTGTGTTGAGTTATTATTACTTAGCATAAAATTTCTTAAGATTCATCTATGTCAGTACTTTATTGCTTTAATTTCATGGATGAAAATTGCAAAATTTCATTGCATTGATGTTCCACTCTTTCTTTAACCACTTCTCAGTTGATGGATATTTGTATGTTTTCAATATTTTTTATTTTTATGAATAATTCAGCCATGAAAATGTTTTTGCAGGTTTGTATGTGAACGTGTTTTCATACCTATTGGGTATATTCTAAGAAATAAAATTGTTGGATCATATAGTAACTCTGTATTTAACATTCTGAGTAAGTTTCAAATGGTTTTCCAAAGCATCTGTATCATTTCAAATTCCCACCAATGATATGAGAGTTGGAATTTCTCCACATCATTTCCAACAGAAGTCATTGTCTGGTTTTAATTTTATTTTTATCATCCTAGTGAGTATAGACTGGTATTTTGTAATTTTAATTTGTATTCCTACATGATAATAATAAACATTTTCATGTACTCATTGACCACTTGGATATTTTCTTTAGAGAAGTATCTATTTAGGTGCTTTGACTATTTTTAATTGGGTTGTTTACCTTTTTATTATTCAATTATTACATTTTCCTTTATATTTTTGATAAAAGTACTTTATTAGAATATTATTGAAACTAATTTATTTCATTCTGTGGGTTGCCTGACACTTTTCTGATAATGATTTTACTTCAATGAACACTATCATTTTGATAAAATACAATTTACTTATTTTTTCTTTTATGACTTGTGTTTTTGCTATGATATCTTAGAAATCATTCCCTAACTTGAAGTCATGAAAGCTTACAGTTGTGTTTTATTCTAAGTGTTATGTAGTTTAAGCTCTTACAATTAATTAGGACTCTAGTTATTTTGTGAATAGCATTTGGTGTATGGTATAAGTAGATATAGAGGTCAAATCTATGCATGTTGATATCCAGGCTCTATACATTTATCCTTAGTTTCTTTTCTCTAAATTCTTTACACAGAATTATGACAATTGATATAAATTTAAATTCACTAATTCTTCTGTAACTTCAAATCTATTTTTGCACATTTTATTGACTTTCATTTCAGTTATTGGAACTTTGCAATTCCATGATTTCAATTTCTTAAATTTCTCTTTATTGATAGTCTATTTGATGAAACATTGTCATCTTTCCTTCATGTAATTCATTATAATTGTTTCCTTAGTTCATTCAACATATTTATAATAGCTGCTATGAAGTTTTTGTCCAATCAAGCCTAAAGCTGGGCTTCTAAAGCCTTTTTTAAATGTCATTTCAATGTGTCATGCTTTCATATTGATTTATTCATCTCAGCATTTTGGTAATATGTTTTTAATATGTTTTAGTAATAATAGTAAGTTTAGGTGAATTGTTTTAGAAACTCCAGATACAAATCCCCACATATTGTTGTTTGCTCTCATCCCAGAAGGGCTCATTTTAGCTACACTTTCCCTGAGTCTCTCTGTTAAACTTCTAGCTGGTCAAATGGTTGGCTTGTTCCTATAAGTATCATGGACACACCAGCCTCCTCTTTATCATTCACCACCATGACCTTCATCACTTTTGACAATGCCCTTAGGCATATACTTCCCTAGGGTCTCCTCCAATAAAATCACTTCCCTTAGGGAGAGCTGAAGAGCCTGCTGCTCTTCCTGCACACCTCTCCCTTTTCAATATCTCTGTGAAACTGCACAACAGCTTACAGAAGGAGGAAATACTTTATCTAGAAACACATTCATGTTCCAGGAATTGGATTCTCAGTGAGGATGCCAGGATGTGGTCTTCCTCAGCTTACCCCTACTAGTATAAAACTTCCACCATATGATCTTTCTGTAGAGGATCTATTAGGGCCAAAAAATTCTTGGTCTGCTGTGCATAAGGCAGAACTTCTGCCCTACAAGTGGGAGCAGCGTTAGGGAAGGGAGTCCCAGTCCTTTCATCTGTACTTACATGGAATAAAGTCTGAAATATGAAGTTGTGGAGGAAGAGGATATAAGATTCTCTTGCCTCTCGGAAAGTGAAACAATTGCCCTCATCTAGGAGCTGGAAGCAGAGTTCTGTTGGTGTCTGCTTCTATCCAGAATAGAGCTTCTGTGATACACAGAATAAGAATTGGTAGTTGGGTTGAGAGCAGGTAATAGCTAAAATGTCACCTAACCTCTGCTCTTCTCAATATTTATTAAAGGTTCTTAAATTGATCTGGTAATATAGCTCAGTTGGTAGAGTGCTTAGCTCACATGCACAAGGCCCTAGGTTCGATCCCCAGTACACACACACACAAAAAAAAAATTTGCTTGAATAAATAGTTTTCCATATATAATATGTCCTTAAGACAATTTTGAGAGACACTGAATTATTGTCTGTGACATTTTCTCTTATAATTGAAATCAATTAAATGGTTTTTCCATTGGTGAAAGGAGCCACTAGACTTTTTTATTATGGGATGAGTTTATTATTATTATAATGGAATTAGCAAATACTAATTTTCTCTGTATGAGAGTTGATACCTTTAATTTCAATTAAGTTCAAATTTTACCTAAAATTTAATCTTCAAGTAAGAGAATCATAAAGCATTTTTTTTCACTTCATTTTAACTGAGAGTGATGTCTTTACATGCAGCTGTTAGTTCTCTGATCTCTCTTCTCTCAGTGTTTCAGCCCACTGTGGCTCCTGCTGATGGCCCTTCTGACTAGGAATGATACCACTGTGCTGAAGTCCAAATTTCACTACTCCTTTCTGGGACAAAGAGGAACTGAGGTCTACTTCTAAGGCTTAGCTTATCCCATATCCTAACCACTTATTTATTCAAATATGTCAATAAACCAGTGGCATGTATCTATGGCTTATTAATATCATGACAATTCCATGTGTCAGTTTCTAGGTAACTAAAAGGAGATGGTCAGAAAAGATATATTTTTTTAAAGACTGAAAACATGCTACAGACAGAAGAGATATTAAGGTTAGTAACTGATCAATGGAAATCAAATGGAACAACCAATATGGAGTGCTATATTCTGTCATTAAACTCATTATGTTTCCCATTCAACATGAACCCTTTTGCATCCACAAATAACACACCATAATTATGTAAGATCTATATGTTTATATTAAAACTCTTTGCTGACATCATTTCTATGAAATTAAGATTTGTTGTTATTTCTATCAAAAGCACATTACTATTCTATTTTCCCTGGCCATTAAGATACTATGTTTTTATAAGTATAGCTAATAGGAAACATTATTGGGAGGATCCTAATAGAAGCCAGGTTCTTCTGAAAATATTCCAGTTTTGAATTCTTTTTATTGGTTTTATATGATAGTTTATTTTAGGGTGCATTAGGCCATTGATCCTTTCACCAATTATTAGAAAATAAACTTTCTAATAATTTCCTGTGTGCCAATAATAGAAACAAATTTTACTATCAATAAATTGCATTGAAATTCACATTTGAAGAAGCACTTGCCATGCTATTTCAAGACTATTTACTGTATGTGAAACTTCAGAGGTTAATACAGGGAAAACAAATATAATTATGAATGAATTTCATATTCATTTTGTGTCAAATTGCCTTGAAGTATTTAAATAGATTATAAATATAAATATATAACACATATTCAGAAGATATATGTATACATACAGTATATATTATCAAGCCCAGGGCCTCACACATGCGAGGAAAGCACTTTAACCACTGAATAACATCTCCCAATCTTTTTATTTTTTATTTTCAGACAGGGTCCCACTTAGTTGACCAGGCTGGCCTCAAAGTTGTGATCCTCATAATTTCTACACACTACACACACACACACACACACACACACACACACACACATTTCTGTCTCTCTATATATATAAATAAATATATATATATATACACACTCTCTCTTGTTTTATATATATATATATATATATATATATATATATACACACACACACACACACACACACCTTCTCTCTTGATATATATATATACACACACACACACCTTCTCTCTTTATATATATATATATATATATATATATATATATATATATTGGAACAATCAATAGCTAAAATGGCCAAGACTGGTGGCTCAAGAGAGAGAAAGAGAGAGAGAGAGCCACCAGTCTTGGCCATTTTAGCTATTGATTGTTCCAAAATATAAATGGGCATATTTGAAAATTACAGGAAAGTGGTTACAAAATTATATTTAGAAAACCTCTAGGATGAGCATAAAATTCACATAGTACTTTTAGTGTTCTTTGAATATACACTTTTAAATTTTTCCTTTAAATTGGTAGGTGATGTGTGTTTAGTTCAAAGTCCATATTGAATTACCCAATTAGATAATAACTGGAAGTAAGTAAGCTGTTTTTTCAATATCAAATAATCTTTATGTGAAATAATAACAAGTATATGGAATCAATACTTTACAAATATCATTAAGATATTTATACAATATCGACTACTTTTTCAATCTGTTTTAAATAAGACTAGAAATATTTTATAATGTGCTTCATACATATAAAAGAGTGTGTTATACCTCAAAGAAGACTTCTTATGACTTCGCACTTGTTTCCCTGATCTAAAATGCCATTGGCTCCTTCTGTACCCTCAGATCCTTCATCACAGAAATAGATGCTATCTTTTCTGTCCCATCTCCTCTTCTCCAGGTATAATATATCTTTACTTGTCATTAGGCATGCAACTTTGGTTTTAAAATAAAGTCTTACTCTATGATTTTTTACACTATACTTTTATATATGTTTTACACTATTTTATATATTTTTACACCGCACTCTATATATTTTACACTTTACTTTTTTCTCTAAGTTTACAGATTGATCTTTGCCTTTAGGCCACAAATTCCTATGAGTTTCATGTTACATTTTGTTTCAGACCTCTGATTATCCCCAATGCAGACATAATGTGCAGGTTGAATATTTGTGGAATGACCACTTTCTCCATGAACTGTATTTAAATATTACTAATATTTTCTATCTAGTTAAAAGAGTTTTTTGAATTAAATCCAGTTATTTAACTAATTTGAAATTTACTGATAATTGTTTGCCTGGGGACTTCACTAATTCTGTTTAAAAAATAGTTTCTGTATTAACTTTGTTTGTATTTTTAATAAACACCTCTTATTTTAACAAACTAAGAATTTGGCAGTGTGAGGAATTACTCTCATTATCATTCTTAATTTACCTCCAGTAGCTCCTTAATATGCTACTTTCCTTTGTGTCCATGTTCCTGCATTAACTTGGTTCTCTCTCTGTCATTGATCACTCCATGATTGCCTCTTTAGGATTTTCTTTTAATTTTTTCCATTCTATTAAAGCTTTATCATATGATTTTACTCATCTTTCCTTGAACCCTTAGAGTTTTTTCCTACACATTCTCCATTGATGTGTTCAATTACTTCTATAAATTGAGTTTGAAATATGAATTATAATTGACCCTTTCCTCTTTTAAATTTCCCATACCTTCAGCTGACAAAACCCTGTGAAACTACTTTTCAAGTATTTGTTATTTATCGTCGTTCATTATCTTCTCTAGAATCTATTAACTTCCTAAATTGTTTCTTGCTTTTTAGTCTCTAACTCCATCCTATATAATGTTGCCAGAATTCTCTTCCCAAAGGACAATTTGACTATGATACTCCTATACAACCCTAAAACTCATGGCGAGAAAGAGAAGAAGGGAAGGATGGGAGGAGAGAAAGAAAGGAAGAGCGGAAGGGAGCAAAGGATGAAGTCTATATTCTGCAACTTTGCACTTCCAGTTATCTTGATCTTTTGATCCAAAAGAGCCCATTCTCTGTGAATACTCCATCAGGTACAAAACATGTGTTCTACTATCATGCCTCTGTTTACAATGCATCCTCTATCTAGCAATATTTGCCTCTGATATCCTACCTACCGAAATTTTCTCTATTATTCAAGGAAAATCATGGATTGATAAAGCAGCTCCTTATACACTAAGCTGCAATTGACTTCTACCTCTAAACATTAATAACACTTGTTCATGTCATTCACATATCATAAATAATACATTTTAAGAATACTAGTACACATTTCCTTTCCTTTCCTAGGTTGTTAGCTTATTGAGAGTAGAGATCATTTTATTCACATCGTGATTTCTAACTAAGCTTTTATTATATATATATATATATATATATATATATATATATATATATATATATAAATGTATATATATATATATAAATGTTAACTTATTAAAGAAGATCTCAAATAGTGAAGATAATTATTATACTACCAATGAGAATTTATGAATCTGAATAAACTTTAACACCTTCACAGCAGAATATGGGAAGTTCTACATTTCTTCTAGCAATTTAACCACTATTACAATATCTGTGAACAATGTGAAATCAAGAGAAATCTTTATTTCTATGTACCTATGATAGGTAATGCAGTGCCTAGCATATAGTAAGCTTATAAGTAACATAAATTATTAAAGAAAGAATTTTTGGTGATTTTCTCTTAAACTGTATTTTTATAAATGTGTTTGAAAATGGTAAATATTTATTTTTCTTATGATGGCTTTCCCTTTCTTGAAGATAGTCAACTATAGTATTCTAACTAATTAAAACAATAATAGAGGAAAAATAATAGAGGGAAATAATTGAGTTTTACACCAATTCCATTTTTTTTTGCTATATACCATGTTAGTTATATTAGTTCTCTTTAGAAATGGTCTATTGTTGTGTATTTTGTATTTTGCTGATTTGTTGTATCAACAAATAATTACCTCTATGTCTACTTTCAATGTTATCTCTCAATATGTGAACCACATTAGTTTAAGGGCATATGCATTTAAATCAATACATATGCAGTTGAGATTGGAACCGATGATTATTCAGATTCTATGAATGAACCAGGGCCTACAAGTGGGAACTGCATGTATATGCCTGGATTAAAATTTAGAGAAACACTTTTCTTCATATAACATTATGCGTAATTAAGGAAAATGTCACAACAAATTGAAGTATTACATGGTTTATAAGGATCAGATTTGAAGAAGGGTCTTCCTTACATTTTACCATACAAAATAAATGACAAACTGTTGGGGAAAAAAACTAACTATAAGAAAAGTGAAGTTCTAGATTACGTAGGGAAAAGACAAGTTAATGAGTATTAGATTCAGCAGATGTTTGGGACGGTTTACATGCAGCCCTCTTTGTAAGGAGGGTGAAAGAATAAGTGCCCTCTCTAATTTATAGGGATGTACTGTTCCTCTTAAATTCTTTTGTGGTTACGTTATTGTAAAATGATAGCTGGAAACAGAAAAAATTATGTAATTTGGAGGACGTTAGTTTGGCTCTAAAAATACTCAATGTCCTGCTACAATATTAGATAATTATCTGTATTGGCAGAATGTATACTGTGTTATTTTTCCATCTTCAAATCTGTGAAGTAATTTTTAACATAATGCCTTATGTGTAGTTTACATGCAAATTTGCATTTGTTGAAATAAGCATATTAACTAAAAGTATTGGGGATAGACATACATTTTATTTTGGCAATAATAGATAAAATATTATGTGATAGATAAAAGATTAGTCTTTTCATGGACTAATATTCCTAAACTATTTTCCAAGTGTATCCCAAGAAATAATTTATGCCCATGCCTCCAAAAAGGGAGGATCTGTACATAAATAATAAAATGTCAGTATCTCTCTTAGGACTGAAATAGAGAAATTTATAGACTGAAATAGAGAAATTCTCTTAGATATTTATATCACTGAAATAGAGAAACGAATTGTTTTATCCAAGCCTCTCCAAACATTATATTGATTACAGAAACCTTTTTTTTTAATTATTTTTTTGGCAAAGAATTCCTAAAAACATTACACACTTATTGAGAAAGGTTATATTAACCATCCATTTTTGAAATTCGTGACTGGGTTATTTAACATAACCTTGTGTGATTTAGAAGAATGTAGAGAGGTATGAAGAATTTCTGGCTCATAATTTGCAAAGCATATGCTTGTGATGTCAAAGCATTCCCCTTCAAGGACTCCAAATGGATCACACACTCCTGGTTTGGCGGCCTGATGGTAGAAATCACACCACAGATTGCCGTGCTGCATGAAGGCAATTCTCTCTCTTCTCCTCCTATAGTTAGGAAGACTTGTTGGCTTTTTTCCACATTCTGCTCCCATTCACAGATGAGCATTAGAGAGAATTTGGAAATGGAAGGCCTTTATGTCTGCTGTGAACAGGGTCAATTCAGTGTGGCAGCTGTGAGCTGGTGACATAGACTTATATTGACACAACCCACTTTTTTGCTGCAGAATCACAAAGTGAAAGCACCCGGGGCTCTTCTGCCGTTTTCAATAAGATACGAATTTTTCTCTTCCTTGTATTAAGCAGAGATCTGTCATCTTGACTTGTACACTAAATGGTCCATTCTGACTGCCTTGTTTGTGTCCAATCCCAGCCAGAATCCAGAAACATGTGTTAACATTCGGCATGTTTGGGGGCTGGTTGGAAGGGCCTGAGGCAAGACTCGCTGATGCCTGCTGGAGGCTAGTCAATAATCATTAGCCCTTCAAGTGGTGGATGCCCAACATAAACTGTATTTATTTATTTAAAAAATCTTTACTTTAAGCCACAGGGAAAGGCATTTTAGAGAACGCAGTTTCCCAGCAGATACTAGATTGTAATAAAGATACAGTTATGAGGAAGTTGGAAGCTGACAGAGGGGGCGCTGTTCTCAACGGAAAGAATAGGAAACCATCAAAGGCACTTAATTAGCCTGTGTCCAGCAATACCACTCAGAGTCTTTGCAGTTATTTTTTCGTAGATAATGTTCGTAGGATAATCACTCAGGCCATGAAAGATCTCTTTGTAAAGGGGTGAACTCTATGCAAAATGCATCAAGCTCTTGTATAGAACAAAACACTGCCTTGGTTAAATTAACAAATTAAGTATAATCCCTGACTTCTTATTGCTTTTACTCTGAAAGAGGCAAACTGAGGATGTTGAAGTTGATAAAAGGAACACAAAAATAATAGAAACACAGGAAGCTTTTTAAATATTGGCTAACCAGGTCAAATAAGGTATTTTGTATGGAGCACAATTTTTTTTTCTTTATTTCAATGATGGAAGAGGAAATGAAGGATTTATTTGTGTGTTTATTTATTTTCTTTAAAAGTTTAAATTTCTCTCCAAATTCTAATGCCTAAAGTTAGACTCCACAATCTAGAAGACAGTAAAGTCCACCTAGTAAGTTCAGGACACATGCACATGCGTTCATCCTTTAAAACAAACTTTGCAGTTCTCTGTGTTGAACCTGGCTTCTTGCCCCAAACATCTACTAACATGGAGGACACCACTTCCAGCTAATGAAGACAATAAGCCATGCAACTAAGTAGAGATAAAATTAGTTGCATAGCTCTGTTTTCCCTAAGAATAGATGAATATTAGGAAGTTCAAATCTAAACCCATTAATCTGTTGGTTTTATATATGTGTAATTTATTTATAATATTGGTATCAATTTTATACCCAAGGATACAAATTATGATGCATTTCTTCTGGTGTGTTTTTTGGTCCTTATGCAGATGATATTTCCACTTGAAATTCTGCTTACAAAGCATGCATCTGTGTAATTCAGTCTCTACTTGCCTTGAGTTGAGAAGGAGCCAATAGGAAGGAAATAAAGCAAGGGAGATGAAATTAAAGGATTCAGGAAAGAGCTACCAACACCACATGGGAGCAGGGAGAATTAAAAGGCTATATTCAGGGTGCAACCAAGCATCATCCAAAATATTGCTTTTGTGAGAAATAAATGAAAAATCATAAATCCAAATAAAGTCCCCATGAAGCATCAATCCAAATGGCAAAATAATGGAAGACAGATGCAAATGAAGACAGAAAAGAGTTATCTAAACAAGTGGATGGGACCTGGAAGTAAAGGAAGTAGGCAGAACACAAAATAAACAGAGATGTTGGAGTAAGGCTCCCACATCATTCTAGTGGTGGCACTAGAGTGCCAATCTGGTAAAAATAAGAAAAGTGGTGTCAGAAATAGAAGTAACAGTGTATGCATGGAAGGCAGAAAAATTGGACTGAAATTTTACTTCCAATCTACTAATTACTACTTAGGCTAGGCAAATTGCTTAATTTCTCTTAAGGTTCTTAGTTTCCTTATCTGGAAAATTGTGATAGTACGACTTATCTTGCTGCCTATGACATTATTAAATAAGACAATGTATGTAAAATGCAGAACAGAATGATGAGGATATAATAATAAATGGATAGCTAGCATTGGCAATATTATTAATTTGATACTATCTTGGGAAATTATAACCTACATACAGATAGCTATCACAGAGTAAGAAGAAAAATAATAATTCCCAAACTCAGAGTTTAATCAGAGTTAAGTATAACTTTGGATATCATTTACACACATCTTCTGTTTTCTCTATATTTGCAAAAATAAATAACAATAGTCAGGACCAATATAGAATGGAGACAGCTCTGTATAAATGCCAAAGAGTCATCAAAGCACACCATGAAAAAATGTATTGGGAAGAAGGTGAAACCACCCCCTAGATCTGAGGGTTTTGATACTAAAATATCAAAAATCCAAGCCCCAACCAATAATATACAAGCCCATGATATAATCTATAATACTTATAGTTCTCAGTATATGTCAATGATTAATTCTGAGGCTTGTAATATCCAAACTTGATATTTGAATGACAAATTATTTGAGAAAACCAATTAAAACATTCTTTTCTCTACTTGTGTCACTTTGACTTTAGTTGAACTCTAGGCATACATTTCACTTTTCTTGTGGATATCACAGATTTGCCATGCCACGTGTTGTTTTATTTACCCCTGCATGTCTTAAAATGTATCTCAATTAATTTTGAAGTAGAATTAGAGTTCTTTCAGGAAGAAGGAAGCAGTGTAGCTGGCATAGAATAATTAGCCACATTTGGTTGAATACATTAATTAATGAATAAATGAATAGTAGTTTTGTAGAGTAAGTATCAGTCTCTGACTCTTTGATAACACTTTGGAGGCTTGCACATGAAAAAGTGTAGAAATATTAATTTGAACTACATGATGAGGAAATTGCTACTCATTGTACTTTCTGGTGCTGTAACTTTTGATTTTATTTTCACATGTGAGGTTCTTTATTTCTACCCTCACACTTGAGTTGCTCTTCCAGACAAATTTAAATCTATTATGGCCTTCCCTATTTTGGTGACAAGTTCCAATTGTATCAGAAAAGCATAACTAAATGTTTCCCTATTCAGAAACTATGACATAATTTTCAAACCAATCAGTATTTCTAAGTTTAAACAAACAGCTCTTCCACAGTTCTAAAAGTGACTTTTTTTCCTTCTGTTTTAAACACATAAACACACACACCACATATACCCATGTATGCACCGCATATTATATGAACTGTGGGGCAAGAAGTCATAACCTTAAATCACCTTGGGCCAATTAGAGTACAGATAAGGTAGAAGCGTTTTGTTGATATACTCTCTCATGGAATTTCCCAGGAAAGACTAATTGTAGCACATTAATAATTTATTATTATTTTCTCAGATTACCATCACTTTTCCCCAGATATCCAGATGAAATTGCTAACAGTAGAGAAAAACAATTTAAGCACCCAGAGAAACTCTTTCTCATGCACACCACACAGATGCTGTGCTGCAGACAGACTCAGTTGAAATCTACAGCATCAGTCTGAGGAAAACACCTCCACAAAACTGTTTCTAGAGGTCAGGATGAGCTGAGAGAAAACCAATGAAGGGAAAAAAAAACTATTTGCAACCATGTCAAAACATAAAACAATGGTTCTGTTTAGACAGATGAGGAGCTCTCTTAGTTGGTCATAGAAATTCCCAAACCTGTTGTGCTGATTAAATTAAAATTCACTGACAAATAACAAAAGTAGAGGCAATGTTAATGCCCAAGTAGTACCCAAAGATCCTTTGGAATATGGGCTTTATTGGAAAGGTTGAGGGAAAAGGGCAAGGAGTGCCATCAAGGTGACAGCATAGGTGTCCCATGCACAATCTTCTGAGGCAGTGTGTATGACTAGAAATTTCAACTATTCCCTAAAAAAAAAAAAAAAAAAAAAAAAAAAAAGGCTTTTTTGGAGGCTTTCAACATCCATGGTAGAATACAGAGGTTTCCAGATTTCTAAAACCTCAAGCTAGATTCACATTTTCTGCCCTTTCCCTGGAGAGTTATCCTTTTATCTTTGCTTATATCTGACTTTCTTTTTCTGCTTTGCTACTTCAGTTCTACATTCAAGCAGTTTTTCTCACTATAATCCACTCATTAGTTCAATTCTCTACTCCTGTCTTTCCTAAGAAAAGCTTAATTATTGGGGAGAATAATATAGAATATATTTCAAGAGAATTGCTCTCTGGAATGTTTGCCATCTGGCTTCTGAGAACCTATCTTACTTTTCAAAGCTCTCATCTTTAGCACATTTGAGGAAATCTCCTTTAGAATGATTTTCCTACCTTGCTCTGATATGGGATAGAACCACAAATTAAACAGCCAAACATTCTAAATACCTCTTCCTCTAAGCAAGTTCACAGAGCCAAATCAGGTAATCATATGAATTTGAATGAATAAAGATATGTATGTCCCTGTTCTTATCTGAAGCTATTCACTCAATAAGTAAATAAATTTCTCTCATTGTGGTGATGTTGTTCTGTTGTTCTGGTTTTTTTAATCACAAGAATTTTCCTTCCTGACCCTTAGTAGGAAGCCAGAGAATCAACATTGTGACTGGCTGGGTATTTCCAAGAAGGTTCAGATACTATCTCATTAAAGATTGGTATTCACTTATTTTGAGGGACACCCTGGGACAATTTTCCCTTCAATCGTTTTTTTTTCCCCCCCTATGTTCTTCTCTAAAGCAGAGTTTAGCCAACTTTTTCTGTAGAGTCAAATAAATATTTTTGGCTTTTCATACCACGTCTTTTTTATTATAATGAAGCAAATCTTCTGTTGAAGAATGAAAGTAGCCATAGACAATACACAAGAAAATGTAAGTCATTCATTCCAATACAACTTTACAAAAAAAAAAAATGTTGACTGAATGTGGTCTTTGATCTGTTATTTGCCAAACCCTGCTATGAAGAATTTGTTTATAAATTCCTAAATATTTTATGAGCATTCCCATCTCTTTGTACTTTCATGTGGTGTTACTCCACTTATGACCCTCCTCTGAGACAGTAATGTAGACAAAAACCAGTCTGTCATGTGAATGAGTTAGAAAAAGTTACCCTTTTTAGATAGAAGAATTAGGAAACTATTATACCTCTGGACTGGAAAAGAACATGAGTGTGGGGCTTGGTTACATTCATTTTGTTAGTATTTTAGAGACAGGATCCAGGCTGGATTTCAATTGCCAGCTGCCCCATTTGTAGGGGACAGAAAGCAGAGCCATAAAAGGGAATCATTTCTTAGAATGCACCTCCCTTCCAGATTATAGTGAAGAGCCTCCTTTCTATATTAGTACCAGAAAATGTTATAGGATTATTAACTATGGAACATAGTTAATTAGTGTGTGTGTGTATTAGATAAAGACCATGAGCATTATGTCCATGATGTAATGTAAATTGCAAAACTTAGATAAACTGCAGAACTTAGATAGAATTAAGATAGTAACATAAGAGTCTACACCTGGGACCCCAGAGCTCACCCAGTTATCAGCTGCAAGCACAATAGAGCTAGGACTTAAAAACCAGACTAACTGGACCCAGACAAAAGATGACCTCCCTAGCTGTTGACCCCCCTGTACCATACAACTCCAGTCCAGATCAAGTTCCAGAAACCTGGACTTAAGACAAATCACAGGTGAGTGTCTGGGACCTGGTGTAGACTCAGTTAGGACTTAGAATTTGGTTATGTGTGATATCCAAATCTGAAGTGTGATAGCATTAATAAAATAGATTTGTTGAATCTAACTGTGCCTCAGACTGATTTTGTAGAAACCACTGGGAACACTTTCCAAATCAGCTACCATATACTATCACAGTTCAACTTTAATCACAGTTCTCTATAAAAATTTCCACAATGACTTCATACTTCATTGTACCCATTGTTCTGCTTTACTTAGTGATTTTGCTGCATTGTTAACACATGACATTTGCTGTGTTAGTATCATATTCCATATTATATATATTTTTTTTAAATTTTAAGTGCCTCATATTCAATTCAAATTCTGGAAATGTCCACCAAGAGTGAGAATTGATCCCCAGAATAAAGCCAGCCATAAGGTGACAGCTATGCCAAGAGCATACAGCCCACCAGGGGGTTGGAAGTATTCATTCAGAAAGCTTTCACACTGTTCAGAAACTTCATCTATGTCTTCATCATAATGGATATTCTCCATTGCTTGGAGAAGAATCTTTATATTCTAAAAAGTCTTGCATATGAAAAAGCAGCTCAGTGAACTTCCTACGACCTTTTCACTGTGACTGTTCTGTTTGAAACTATAATCTTGAAGGTCAATAATTTGTTTTACTACAGCTTGAGATGTAAAGCAGAATACATGCAACAGGCAAGCTTTAACCAACATAGAAAATTTCCTTATTATATATGATGTTCTTTCATAGTGAAGCACATTTGGGGATGATGTTCCTCAGTGCAATAAAGTTATTTGTGAAAATATTTTTCTTTCTGGTTTTATTGCATTATTTGGCTGGGCTAGGAGTTAAAGAAATATGAAAAGTGAATATGATTCAGTGTTGTCAGATTTTATTCACAAACTAGTATGAATTCAGTAGTGATAATAGCAATCTGTACAGAAGGAAACACTAAGGCAAAAAAAATTACTCCCAAAACTTAGTAAAGAGAGTTCATTGTGTTAATTTGTTGGAGATATAATTACAAAACTATGTAGAATCCTAAATCTGAACTGTTGCTGAAAAAGTAGTTTTTACTGTAATATTCCAATACTAAGAAATCAGTTTACTATATGATCTCAAGAAAAGGAAGGTATTTCCAAAGGTAATTCAAGAATCTACCTGAATAAAGTTACAAATATATTCAGGGGAAAAACAATAATATTAAGCAATCTTTTACAGCTTTGAATTGGAGCAGAATTAAACTTGGCAGCTTCATCTGGAATATTTCAGATGAAGGAGGTACGTGCCCTACAATAAACCCAAGACCCTGATTGACAGGTCAAAGAGTGTTTTTATTTAATTAAACCCATGGAGGGAAGTCCTTTTTGGGTTCTTGTTGGGCTGTTGAGAAGGAAAATAAAAGACGGATGAGACCGTCTTCATTCACTGTGGTTGTGTGAAAGGCTGCCTTAGATCCACTGCACTGAGTTATGCCCACTTCCCCACCCGCAGGCATATACTCCTACTGAGGGCTGGATCTGGAGAGAGTCTGGCAGAAGGCATTGTTTGAGTCTGTTTCTGTTACCCTGATAATTTGTGTGTTTTTGCAATACTTGTAAAGCATCAGTTTTAAGTTTCAAGCATACAGCCCACCCACTGAGGCAAAGTGTTCATTTCTTAACTAAGCATATGCCTGTTTCTTAGAGAGAATGTGAGGAGAGGTGAAAAAGGCTCCACACTTGGGGAAATAAAGAACTCTTTAATGTTGAAAAGAAAAAATTGAGGCTTCTGAACACTAAAAGTTAAACTACATCTACATGATACCCAAAGATGGATGCCACATAGTTTCTTCCACTTTTCCACAGGTTCATTTATTCAGTCCTTTCAGTGTGCAGACATCTAATTTTGTTGTTCACTTACTAAATGTCCAGCCAGCTTTGGGTTTTGGTGTTTAAATGATGAAGAGAGGGGGGAAAAACCTAGCTTTCATGGATCCTTTATCTGTAAAAGGCTTACAAATGAAAAGCCTCTAGGTCAGAAAACCAAAATTTTGTCTGTAGACGTTCAGAATATGAAGTCCAGGCATTTGACTCAGTCCTTCCTAGCTTTTTAAAAATCTCACCCATTCGCTGTGAAGGCATACAATAGGTGCTCAGTAGCCATACACATTTCTGCACCTGATTGTGTTGGCCCTAAATTGTTAGATTGCAGTCATTACCCATGAAGGATACACATACCTGCCACAACTGCTTCCAAACATCACACCCCTGCTGAGTCACTTCTACTGTATTTCTTAAATACCACATTCTCTAATTTAGAAAATAAAGGGAAAAGAATGAAAGAAAATGTGAAGATAATGTCACTTAAAAGTGTTAAAAGAACAATGGATAACAGGGTGGAGATTAAAGGTACAGAATTGGTTGAATAAGCAAAATGGCCTCTCAGAAAAGATGGCAGCTAGTCTGAAACTTGCCAGGGATAATAATAACCGGAACATGAGAGGAGCCAGGGGGCAGATTACTTCACTTAGGGGAAATATCAAGTGAAAAGTACAAGAGAAGGAATGAATGAAGGGGTCCTAGAAAGAGAAAGGAGGCTAGTGTGGTAGAGGGGAAGAATGAAGGGAAGGTACATGAGGAGGGCTTGGAGCACCAAGCAAGGATCAGAGCACACAAAGCCTTATAGGCTGTGATAGCATGATCCTGCAACTTTATCTTCCAGTTTCTTATTTATAGCTATTCAGATGGAGAATAGTAAGTTGAAATTTTAAAGGACAAGATGAATCAAGTCAAACTTAATACAAATTAGACTAAACAGAAATTAAGATGTGTAGTAAGTTTTTAAATAGCGGCCAAGTCACTTAGAGCTACTCTCCTGAGAATTATCCTTATTACAGCACAGATGTGAGGATTATTAAAACCTGTGAGGTTTCTTATAAAGAAAAAAAATATAGATCCATGTTAAGGTTTTAACAATTTAATTATAAGTGAGTACAATTAAATGATATTAAATTTCTATGATTATTTTTACTGCTACATAATAAAAAAAATATAAGAAATTGATTTAGTTTTGTGTCAACTATAGTCATTGCATAAAACAATATACTGTGTTTGGTTTCTGGAAGTTTTCATTCTTCATTGAGCCAGGCTTAATATGGAATTCACAGGTGGAAAATGTGTTTTGCTCTGAAAACCAGATATCCAATGTCAACATTTTTTTCTGTTAAACTATTAAAACTAAAAGAAGCCTGCAATGAAATAAAAGAGGCAACATTTGATGAAACAGAAGCAATTAAAATGTGCCTTTCTGCCAAAGGCTGTCAGAGAAAGTTTGTGAGGCCACTGAATGAAAGGGAAGAGGAAGATTTTCATATAGTAAGAATGAGGAAATGCTTCAAGTTCTTCATTGAAGAATAGATGGTTAAGTATACATTTAACTATATTCGTGAACTCATTATTATTCTGTGGGAAGAAGTTACATTTATAGGATCTCAGATAGCACTTGTAGGATCAGTTCATTAAATTCCTGCTTGAAAATTAACCATCTTCTTGGTTATCTGTAACCAATCCTTTAACAGATATGTGCTGATCTGGACGCACTCTACTTGCAATCACTTAGCTGGTGGTCAGGGAATGAAGATTAATTTTAATATTTGCCTTAGGCAAACAATTCAGAAGGCAGATCTCCTGTTAAAATGTTATGTATTGCTAAACCAATTATGAAATATAAATGATTTCTGGATTATCTCAGACCAGAAACTTAACTATAGAAACTTCCCATCTAAAAATAATTTCTTGAAAGAAATTATTTACTTTTTCTCATTTTATAAGGTCATCGTATCTTTGAGACTCAACTGAAGCATTTAAAATTACAACATGTGCAGCTTTTGTCTCCTCATAATACTTAATAAATACATTCTTGTTCATTTTCTTCAAGCTCTAAGTTCCAAGTTTTTTGATTTCTTGGCAATTTGTTTTCTGTGTAGATGTGCCATAAGACAGATGGTATTGACTGACAATTTGTTATACACAAGTTTCAATAGAGAAAAGTATCAGAGAACTTGGTTGGAAGTTGTTTGACTTAGAAAACGTATCCCATTGACACAGACAGCATAGTAAGGGCAAGTGAAAAAACTGGATATCTCCCAATATTGCAAAGAAAAATATATTTCCAAAATTTAAAGTATATTAGACACAGTTCTATTATAAATTTGAAGTCATTTTTAAACTATGTTAACTACTTAATATTTTGTATTCTGTTATGATCCCAAAGTGAGATAATAATATTCCAGGTCATTCAAATTATTTTTCAATAGAAAATACAGAGAAAATGCTGACAATGATTGACAATTAGACATTTAAAAAGAAAGCCCTGTCTTTCATGTAAAGTACTCAATTTTTACTTAGATTTTTGGTTTTAATTTAACAGTCATTGTAGACAACATGATTGTCCCAGAAAAGAAAAATCTTTAGACAATTTAATCACTCAATTTACCATATTACTCTTTAGTATGATGAAACAAGTAGCTTGTGTTTGGGGACCCTGTCGGTTACAGATTAGCATTACTAAAAGTGGTATAGATCCTCCAAATGGGCTTGAAGAGAATGCACACAGAAGACACTTTCTTTTTATTTTTCAAAGAATATTCTTCCAGATGTAAATCAAACAAGGAGACTTGTAAAGCAAATGAAAGCCTTAGATGTTGAACCTTTAGATTTCTTAATAAGGAAGACAGCAATGTAATGTAATATAGGAGGACTGTTGAGGGCAAGAGACGTCATAAAAATTAAGATGTTCCGATTTAAAATGAGAGGTTGGAGGAGCCCAGAACAGAACCCTCAGTGCCCACACAGAGCCGGGAATACCTGACTATGGTTCCTTATTCATCAACATGTGACTGTACCCAAACCACCTCCATCTTGGGACACTGCAGCCACGAAGATAGCCCTTTCCATGTGGTAATCTCCACTGCAGGACAACAGACAGGTGGCAGCTGCCCCTTGCAGCACCACACACCACAGTATGCCATCACTAAACAGGCCACCTAACGCCATCCTTCACACAGCCCATTCTTCCAGCCCCATCTCTGAAAGTGGTTGCCTCCATCTTGGGACACTCCACTGCCATCTTGAGTCACTTCTGCTGCCACCTCTGCCACCTTTAGTTGGAGTAGATTCCATCTTGGGACACCAACTGAGGCCTGGAAGCCCAACCATAGGTACCTACAGGTTTGACACTAATGCTGCCACCAACAAGGGATGTGGCCACTTTCATCTAGGGACAACAACCAGGACCTGGAAGACTGTCACCAAGATCCCTGTGGGCTGGGTTGTACCATCCCTACTAGGTGTGCTAAAGTCACCATCCTGTTGCAGAGGCACTAGTGAGCCTTTCTTCTTCCTGCTAACAGCCAACTTCTGTTGATTCCCCTTTAACCAGTCCTATAATCTAATACCTCTATGTTCCCATATCCTATCTCATAAACATCATATCCTATGCCTCTTCTCTCTTTGTCCACTACTAGAAACTGTAAACCCTTATGCAAACCTACTGGCTATATGGTAGAAGATAACCATACTTGTAATTTCTGTTTATAGCAACAAAACTGTAATGGTCTAAATAGAAGCTAATTGATTTATGGCTACATATTAGTTGCAATGGGTGCTGTAAACATTGATCTCCCCCTTAAATGGTAGGGACACTACAAGATTATAGAGTAGAAACTGTAATACCTCAGATCCACACTGCAAGAGAGGAAGACACATAGAAGAACATGAAGAAATAATGGAGGAAAATGCCCCACACAAACCAAGATACTATAACAATAGAATTCATTGGTATTGCAATAGATGAAATGACAGAGAAGGACTTCATAATGTACATAATTAAAATTATCTGGAAATTAAAGAATGACCTAAGTGAGCAAATACAGAAAAAAAAAATATCATTCCAATAAAGAGATAAAAGAGCAAATATAGGCAACTATTGATCCTACCAATAAAGAGATTAGACAGCAAATACATTTAGCAAAAGATTATTTGAAGAAATAAATATTTGGGGGAAAACAAACAAACAAACAGAAATCCTTAAAATGAAGGAAAAATAATATAAATAAAAAACTCAATAGAAAGCATCACCAACAGATTAGATCACTTGGAAGACAGGATCTCAGACAATTAAGACAAAATATACAATATGGAAAATAAAGTTGACCACACAGCGGAGATGTTAAGAAACCATAAATAGAACTTCCAAGAATTATGGGATAACATTAAAAGACCAAATCTAAGATTCAGCAGGTGAGAGGAAGGCACAGAGTTTCAAACCAAAGGAATGCAAATCTTCAATAAAATAATATCATAAAATTTCCCAAACATGAAGAATGAATTGGAAAATCAAATACAAGAGTCTTATGGGACACCAGATGTACAAAATTACAACATATCTACATTATAATGAAATGACTAGCATACAGAATTAGGATAGAATTTTTAAAGCCACAAGAGAGAAGAATCAGATTACATATGAGACCAATTCAGATCTCAGCAAATTTTTCAGCCCAGATCCTCAAGGCCAGGAAATCCTAGAACAACATACATCAAGTTCTGAAAGAAAATGAATGCCAACCGAGAATCTTGTATATAGCAAAACTAAGCTTCAGACTTTATGATGAAATAAAAACCTTCCATGATAAACAAAGGTTAAAAATTAAAATGAATTTTAAACAAAAGAAACTATGAAAGCAGGTCTGTTTCATATTCAAAAAAATTAACAAAACAAAAAGCTGCTTTTAATTCTAGAAGTATTTGGATCCTCTAAGTATAGAATCATGTCGTCAGCAAATAATAATAGTTTGAGTTCTTCTTTTCCTATTCATATCTTTTTAATTTCTTTCATCCATCTAATTGCTCTGGCTAGAGTTTCAAGAACTATGTTGAACAGAAGTGGTGAAAGAGGGCTTCCCTGTCTTGTTTCAGTTTTTAGTGGAAATGGTTCCAATTATTCTCCATTTAGAATGATGTTGGCCTTGGGTTTAGCATAGATAACTTTTACATTGTTCTTAAGATTTTGACTTGGCTATCCTCTCTCAACAATCAAAAAAAGGGTAATAGTGGTTAAGATTCAGAACTCTAAAACCTGAGAAAAATCATGCATTATTTCTGGCTTAATTATTTACTAATTTTATGAAAGTGGATGAGATGTTAAAAAGCCATTTTTTTCCTTAGAAAACATACAAATTATTAGAGCTGCCTTACAGGATGATGATAAGGTTCTAACAAGCTAAGGGATAAACTTTAGTAATATGCCCCTCTCATTTTAAATAATCAATGAAAACTCATTAAAAATGATGAACAGACAAGCATTATTCAACAGGTTATCCAACAGGAAAGTCACATTTATCTTGGGCTTGGCTTGAATCTCTTTTATATTCAAGAAGGTTTTTTTTTAAGTTTTAACATATAAAAGGTCTATTTTCATACACATAAGACAATTAATATTACTGTCATATATTGGTAGCTAGATATCTTCTAACAAACCAAATGCTTTATTTTTTAATGTTTGAGGGAACATAATATAGTTGATGCTACCAACAATAAAGATATAAAGTCAATCCATTTGCTTAATCATAGCTTTATTTCCACATGAACCTGTGACATGTATATTACCCAAGCAAACTACAAGATCTTCTAAATAGTTTTATATTACCTACTTGGATATTTTCTTCATTTTGCCAGAAGTAGGTGTGAATGATTCAGTTTTTATTAGGTGATGTCTATAGCAAATATCTCTAAATAGCCACCAAAATAAAATACTGATACTGGTCATGTTATAAGCCAGTGAAGGTGTGTAGCAATGATTCTGCTCTAAGATGATAAATGAGTTGAGGTCTGTTTCAGGGTCTTCTTTATGCCATGTATCCTGGTTAAAGTAGCAGTTATTTTTTGTGTCAGAGGGAAAAGACAAAAATAACTGAGAGAAAACTGAAGATAATTCTTAATTCTTCTGTATATATATATGACCATTAGCCAACTATGTCATATGGCCAAGCACAATGTCAGAGAGGTCCTACATTCTTCTTTCACATATTGTAGTACAATGGTTAGGAATCTATACTTGATGTGTCACAAGAAAAGTATGATGCATCAGTGTTAATAAATGTGGTGTTCAAGATTCAGAATTTCACTACCTACATGCATAATCTAAACAAATCACAAATCAAGTGCTTGTTTCTTCAAAAATGTGGGGGAAAGATTTGAAGAAGGTTTTCTGATTGAAAGCAAATGGTAAGGTCTTGATCTCTTTGACCATGTTCTATGAAAGCATATCTGATAGAATAATCAATCCATAAATCTTCCTTTCTTAATAGAAAAAAAAGATGCCGAGAGCATTAAGCACACAAGTGGATGAAGCCACAGACATCACTAATTCATTTGGTCTTTCTGATAAGATCTTCCCTTTATAGAGGGAAATTGCTTTAGAAAAGAAAATGAAAATCAATCAAAAATAAAGCCATATTTAAATCCAATCAAAGAAACTAATCTGCCAGGAAGGATGGTATTATGGTTTAGATACTAAGTGTCTTCCAAAAACTCATAGGTGAGACATTGTAAGGTTTAGAGTAGAAATTATTGGGTTATGATTGCCTTCACCCAATTAGTGAATTAGTCCTCTGATTGGATTAACTGAGTGGTCACTGAAAGCAGGTAGAGTGTGGCTGGAATGGGTGGGTCACTGGGGACATATCTTTGGGATATATGTTTTCTATCTGGCAAATGGAATTTCTCTCTATATTTTCCAATAAACATATGAGCGCCTTTTCTCTACCACACTCTTCCAACATGATGTTCTGCCTCACCTTGAGCCTCAAGGAATTCAGTCAGCTGTTTACAGACTGAGATCTCTGAAACTAGGAGCCCTCAAATAAACTTTTCCTACTTTTCAATTGTTCTGGTTGGGTCTTTAATTTGCAACAGCCAAAAAAAAAAAAAAAAAAACAACAACAACAACAAAAAACACTGACTAAAACAAATGGTGAACTGCTAAACTGGAAAGATGAATCAAACAACATTTGAACCTGAGAACCAACCCTGAGATTTAAAAGTCAATGGATCAGTGAACTCCTAATCAGTCTGTTTCTTCAGAATACCATGACCTAAAAGCAAATTGATAGCCGTCAATCATATGATGATCTTGCTAAAATGATAAATGATGAATGGAGACCTGCCAGGTGAAAACTCACTGTAAGTTTGCTCTGGGCAACAAAATGTAGGTTCAAGAATGTGTTCATGACATAGGTAATGCAGAAAACACAGGCACTCTCAGATAGGTAGCATGTCTAATATTGAAAGATGTCTGATCAGAACACTTCACTATGAATTTCAGGTCATTTTGCTGACTAGAAAGAGTTGATGCATATCAGAGACATCCACAAATGAGCAAATTCGAGTTTCTCGTGTTGTAAAAATTCATGTGTTCTTTCCTCAGAAAGTCTCAACAGCCTAACAAAAGAAAGTCAATCTAGAGATGATCCAGTGCCTCAAGCTCTAACTCAGCAATTAGGAATCCTAAGGAGAGCATTGGCTGCTGATGAGATACGGGGCAACATGGAAGTAGGCAATAGCTCTCCTCTCTTAAGATAGAAAGGAAGGAGAAAAAAGAAGGAGGGAGAGAGATATGATATATATGACAGCTATGAATACAGTTATTTTAGAGAAATAATCTCAAATGGAGATAGGGAGTAGTATATATATATATATATATATATATATATATATATATATATATATATATATATATATATATAATGAACTTCACCTCCTTTTCCTCTGATTCTATTCTAATTAAAAGTAACCTTTTGATTAGTCACTTAGCTTTCTAGTTACCATATTACATACTAGAAAAATATTGTTCTAAAGAACAAATTTTAAAAAGTTTGGTTCTGAAAAAGTGACCCAATTTCTCTTGGATTAAGGCATTAAGTCAAAGATTTGGGGATCACTTGTTTTTCACAATATAGATTCATGCTGTCTATAAAATTGACTTTCCAAATTCCAACAAGATAAATGGAAACATTTATAACTAGTGCCTCGAGGAGGCTGGAACAATTGTGATGTCCTCCCCTGAGGAGAGGAGAATAGAGAAATAGATCTCATGTGTCTGTGTGTATGTGTGTACATATTTGTGGGTGTGCATGTGCGTATGTTTATAATGTGACCAGGTTCATTTCACATAAATGTTTAGCAACAGATGTGAAGTGTAAACTTTTGCTCTTTTCCATGCATTGCCTGCAAGTTGATTCTGAGGAAGGGGCATGATTCATGTATGTGTACTGGGAAAACATAATGAAACTACAATTTAAAAGCATCTAGGTTTTCTAGTGCTTCAACACTTCTTTTTCTCTCTATGGAGTGCTGTGTTTCTTGAATTATTGTCTTAAAGGGGATTCAATAAAACAGGGGCATACTTTTGGTGTCAAGTAATAGGTGTGTCCCATGCTTCCAGCCCAATATGTCCCCGTCCAAATTCTCTTTAGAAACAGAGGCATTGGCATGCAAAGATACAGTTGGCAATAAAAAAGTACAACAACACACCTTGTGCAATTCACTTTCCTGGGTAAAACACAAAGAGTTGTTTGCTGGCACAGGAAACTGGCTAAAAGTCATCCTCAAGTCATTTCATGTGGCTGAAGATTGCAACAATCATTTATCTCCAAAATGGTGCTTGGTGAATGGAATATGATTTGGTCAGGGACCATATTCAAGAACTTTTGTCTACATAAAGCCTAAACAGAAAACCTTTCATCTCTGCTTTGTTTTTTGTTAATCTTAAATTAAAGCAAAGCAAAATCGTACTTAATTTTGGGGTTTTGATGAAAGTGAAAGTACAAAGAGAAGGGAACAGCACTGTGATAGCTTTGTAAAAGTGAAAATGTTATATTGTCTCTCTCTCCAAATCCCACCCTTGCCCCAAATCTAGCCCAACACTAGAAACTCTAATACTAAAGAACATAGTAACAAAATTCATTTCCACATAGAATGTGCTTTCACCAAAAAACTTTCAATTAAAATCTTCTAATTGCAATGTAGCAATTTTTTGTCTATGATATTAAAATGAGTCAATCAAGGAAAAATTCTTCACTGTGTCCTTGGAATGGAAAAAAAATTAAAGAAAATGATCATTGATATATTAACACTTGTTTTTACAACCCATAGCATTTAATTTTTGCTAAAAATTTAAAAAAAACAAGGTAATTTGTTTCAAGTCAACAAAATCAACTAAATGATGTTTGTCAACATAGAATCTATTACTAAAAGGTCACAGAATAATTAATAGTTGATTATCCATGAATTAACAAATGTCTTCTTTTTCTTTCCTTTTTCCTAATTTGACTCTGACCCCTGATTCAGCCTTAATATAATCTCACTTATCTACATTTTGATCATATTCAGCTATGAATACATATTATCAAAAATATCTAAAGATAAGATTATAGGTATACATATCTTCCTTATGAAACACAAATATACAAAGAGCTTTGGATTCAAGCTTTGAATCAAAAACTTACTCTACTCCAGAACAAGTATTTACCCTAATATAAATAATAATCTTCCCCATTTATTGATTATTGATTTACCTCAAGCTAAGTTCTTTAACTTATAATGTATAATCATTATGAAAATTCCACCATTTGGCTAATATGACTCTAATTTGTATATTAGCAAACCAAAGCTAATATGTTTATCCATGGCAAAATATCTATGGGCTGCCAAGCATTTACTTTTCTCACATGTAATTAACAAACTCATCTTTAATTTTTCAGTTTTCATATTTTATATTTTGTTAAAAATATAGACCCAACTTTTCTGCTCTACAGAAAAAGTTACATTTTCACAACCATTGTGTTTTTAAAACAGTGTTTTAAAATGAAAACATAGCAAAGATGAAATTATTAGGTAAATTAATTTATCACTGGAATCAACATCTGAATGGGTGTTCTATCTTTGCCTTCATTTCCTTTCCCTGCCTTGATCCCTACACTTAGATAATTTAGAGTTTATAGGGATAAACGTCTTAATATATCCCCTTCAATATCCAGTATTCTCTACCTACACCCCATGAGACTATGTTTAATTCTTTATGCTGTTAATGTCTAACAACATTTGGTAAATTTGGTCCTCTACTCAGCATATAACTTCATTGAGATAATCCATCATTTTAACGCTTCCTTGTGTTGGAGGCAGATTTTCTGAGGAAGTATCAATAGCTAGCTCCCTTTATTTTCCTACTGCAGGTCTGAAATTGATGATATATAATGACGATTCTTATTGATAAGAACCAAGTTACAAGATGAAAATTAGCAAGAACACAAAGGGCCTCATAACTGAATCCCAAAATAATTAACTGCGAGACACTAGCAAGGCTGGGCTCAAGCTAACTTCACATTCCCCAGAACTCCCTGGGAACGAATTTTCCAGAGGGGCAGTGAACAAGAGAACAGAGAAAGGCGGGGCTAAGCCACACATGGCCAGCTTTTACTCTCAATGTTACCAGTCAAGGAATTTTCTTCGCCTTCTCAGCAATGAAATGAATATACCTTTTCCCTACTCATACATTGCTGGTGGGACTGCAAATTGGTACAACCATTATAGAAAGCAGTATGGAGATTCTTCAGAAAACTTGGAATGGAACCACCATTTGACCCAGCTATCCCACTCCTCAGCCTATACCCAAAGGACTTAAAGTCAGCATATTACAATGATGCAGCCACATCAATGTGTATAGCACTCAATTCACAATAGCTAAACTATGGAACCAACCTAGGTGCCCATCAACAGATGAGTGGTCATGAAAATGATGGGATTTTACTCAGCCTTAGAGAAGAATGAAATTGTGGCATTTGCTAGTAAATGGATGGAGCTAGAGAATATCAGGCTACGCAAAATAAGATAATCCAAAGAAACCAAAGGCCAAATGTTTTCTCTAATATGTGGATGCTAATTCACAATAAGGTGGGGGTGGCTAGGGAATAATAGAGTTACTTTATTTCTTTAAAAAAAATATGCCACTTTATTTTTCCAGGTGTTTTAATTAAGTTAATTAATTTAGACTTCCTCATGAGGTAAATAGCATAATTATTACCATACAGACAAGGAACTGAAGCACAGAGGGATTGAGGATCTTGCCTCGGTTGGCACAGTTCATTGTTGGTGGTGGGATTCAAACCCAGGCCGTGGGTCCCCAGGATGTTCTTCCCCGCTAAATGGTGCTGCTTGTAATGACAATCACATAGCACTTAATTTTGACAGGAAGTTATAAGTGAGCATTCACTGAGGCCTGTTTTTCACTCACATATGAACTGGAGTAGTGTAGATAGAAAGAGTTGCTGAGCAGAGTGGAGCTCACTTAGGCCCAGAGATGTCTTGCATCTCATTAGTGAGAGGCCAAGTGCTCAAAATATGGGCCTCCTTTCTTCTTGTCCAGGACCTCATCCTTCATACCCTGAGTGACTAATTAGAGTATGTTTCACTGAAAAATACAGGTAGAGAAGAGTGAAGGAAGGGAAGGGGGTATGGAATTAGGAAGGATACTAGAATGAATTCAATATTATCACCCTATGTACATATATGACATATACAACCAGAAGAGTGAGAAATTATACTCCATCTATGTATAATGCATTCTACTGTCATGTATAACTAATTAGAACAAATAAAAAATGAAATATATAATGTGATATACTATTAAAAACCTCATTTGCAGAAAAGAAAATAATCAGAAATTGGAAAGAAGAATTCCCATTAAGACTTTCATCATTGCCTTAAAATTCAACTTTTAAATTAATGATGTAAATTAAAAGATAAATTGCAGGATCCGTTTTATTTACTAATTTCAATAGAGAGCTTACTCTTCCCCATAGGAAGAGTAAGCTAAACACAGAATACAATATTTAATGGAAAGAGCAACTGTGAAAGAGCAAGATCATTTCCCAGTTTACAATTAAGGACACATACATAATTAAAACCCTGAAACCAAAATTGGTGATGTGGGTGGGAGGTGAAGAAAAATCAAAATGATGAAAGTCTTATGAATCATCTCCCTTAGGGTAACTGTAGGGGCTCCCTGAAAAAAATTGCCACAACAGCTGAGTGAGGCTTGGGTACCTTATGTTAGAAGTTTGTGGAATGATAAGAACTGATCTGGAAGCTTGCAAATAATGCCTAAAATCAGGAAACTGTATATTGCATTAACAGAAAAAAAATTCAGGAAGTGATGGTACCTTTACAGGAATATTTAGAATACATGATTAGGGAAAAACAAACTTTAAAGATAACATGCTTTATTCTTGGTTTTAAATGAGTATATCAGCTATTTTATAGCAAGTAGTGTTAATTCTTTGTGACTCTTGATCCAATCTCAAATCTTGAAGACAATTTTCCAAAAATGTGAATTAACTTTACAAAAGTGGATATTATGATGTAAGAAAAGAAGAGACTCTAGAATGTCAGTCAGAGATTCAGGTACCAGTTACTCCATCAATCACCTCTGTAACTCTGGCAGATTTCTACTTTTTAGAGTGCATTGTAAGGGATGAAATAGAAAAGACTGATTTTCAGTATTCACTTGTACTCACCTTTCAGAACACACATCTGATTTAGGAGAAACAGTTTTCCTAGAGACGTGTAGTCTGTCAATAGCACAGCTAAGATTCGAATCCATATATTCGTTCCCTCTAAATAATTTCTGTGGTTCCATTTAGTTCTAAAATTCAGCACTTTTCATCCTTAAAATGTGTTTAGAGCATATTGTATAGTTTAGCCCTACTGAAAACAATGTTTGATTGTTTATAATTCTCTGCTTTACTATACACCCAAGAGGGAATGATTCTTAGAATTGCAAGAAGAGCCAACCTCTTATGAATGACCTCTGCATTCATATAACTAGCCTCTTACCAATGCACCTCTTATCAAGACAAAAGGAGAATCATGTGACTTTCTCTGAGAGATGCCTATATGGCTTTCCTTTAAAGAGAAAAGAAGATACTTCAAGAGAGACAGTTTTATAAATATTTGGATTTCCAGCATCTGGCCTTCTGTCTGACAAATGAATATTAGTGAATTCATATAAATTCCTGAGCATAATTTCACAAAGTCCCTTTTGCGTGTGTTATCTGTACATTATAATCCATTTTCAAATCTTGGACAACTGCAATGTGTGTTTATCCATCTTATAAAAAGCTGTCAATAGTGCTGCTACATTGCTCTCTAGATATTGACTTTAATGCCCATCCATTCATGCTCAGGAGTATTCATGACAACTAGTCATTTTCTAATCTGAAGAATAACATAGTGATCCCTGAATTAAACCTTATGTATCTATATTACTTCATTGCAGTCAAAGAATGTGAATGTACCTCAGTACTTTGGAGTGCTTTTTGGTTTTGTTTCCTCCAAAAACAATGGCTAAGTACCAGGAAGATTCATTTATACTCAATGAGTATTCCATAAGAAATATGAGATAGGAGGCTAAAATATGAGACATGAGGCATCTACATGTGCTCATTCACAATTCCATTATCCTTATTTTGTCTTCTAGTACAAAGAAGAAGCAAATGAAGGAGATGGTCATCTACTCCTCACCTGTGTAAGATCTCCCTGCCTCTTTTAATCTTAGGCACAGGCTCAAAAGTTATCCACTGGCACATAACTTCTTAAGACATGAAGCTGAATTATCCAGTGTCTTCCTGCCTCCCCCGTGGGGTCAGGGTTCCCCTTTCCCCTTTCCGTTCAGCTCTCCTTGTTATCTTTGTAACACTTAGCAAAAGATAACAGATTAAGCCAAGTGTAGAGATAATGAAATATAAATTAGTAGGTTTTCTAGCCTTTATCCACAGCCCTGTCAGAGTATATTATCTGATAGATGGAGTTCAGAGCAAGTCAGTTAAATTTTCCCTTATCAGAAACTGAGTGTGAAGTGTGGTAATGTTGCTAAGTGCAGAACAAAAATCTCTCTCTTTTGCATCCCATGACTGCTCCAGGCAACATTCTTGGAAACCCCTGACTAGGAAGGAAGAGAAGACCCTGAGATATATACAGTGTGACAAGCCAGGAGGCTATGCTTCTCCGGTAACCATCCTATGAACGGCAGTCGCCTGTGGCTGTGACATTACCACACTTTGCTCAGCTTCAGAAAGGGAAATTTAACTGACGACTGCTATGAACAGAAGCCACAGCCTAAACCAGATAATACACCCTGACAATACTGTCAGGCAAAAAAGGCTGTGTTCCCATTGATTTCATCGCATTAGAGACATATTACCCTGAGCAGTGTGTGTTTGAGGGAATATTGTGCACACTGTGGGAATATCAAAAGGAATGCACACTGATTTAGGCAGAAGCAGGCCTGCAAGAGAAGAATCTCTGGAGTGGCCTGCCTGAAACACGTAGCATTTGGCAAAGTGGAGAAGGCGATGCTATTGATGGTAATTATCACTTGGATTTCCCTCTGCATCAACTGTTACCTGCTGGGTTTATTTGAAAGAGGAAATCAAGTTCAAATGCACCAAGAGGAAAACTCAACCTCCTCCTTTTTTTTTCTGGATAGGTAGCATATGTACTATGAAACATGCAGGCAATGGAGTGTGTGAAAACTAAGTACTCAAATCACCCCAAAGTCTAGTAAATTCTTCCCTTTCATTTCAGAAAGAATTTAGTAGACTTCATTTAACTTGAAGCTCTAAAGCTCTTTTGAAACTTTTCTTTCTTACTGTTTTCACATTTTAACTTCCTGTAAACTCAAAAAAATGACTAAATTCTAACAACAACTTGAGACTCAGGCTTAAAAAAATCAATTCATTTTCATTTTTTAAAAAGTTAAGTAATTCATAATTCAGATTTCCTAATCACTCCTTTCTAAGTGCTTTCAAGAGCATTGTCTCTTCCATCACTCTGATCATAATGCTTCAGAAATACTTTTTCATTTATATACAGTCTAAACATTGAGCTTCCACTGCTCACCTTTTTTAAAATTATGACCTATTCACCTGTAAGTGGCGAATAGGTCATAATTTTAAAAGTCATGATCTTCCTCACCGTTAGTTGGGTTTAGTACTATTCATCCAGGGGCTCTTTCTACCAAGTGACCTACATGATGAATTAATAATTCCCTGTTATCATTGGTTACATGTGAATATATAGAAAATGCACAAAATGCCTAACTTTTTCCCACACAGTTAAATAATGACATCAAAACTGGAAAATAAAGTGACCACCATTGCCTTAATTGAAGACCAGAATGACTGGCTGCATAGGGAAGCAGGGAACCTGCAAGAACTAGATTCAGGTGGCTTCTCCACCTCTGCTCTGCAGCTCTCCTGCCATATTCCCGCCATCTCTGCTGCCTTTATCCTCAGTCCCCATTTCTATGACTGAGCCCTTTGGTTTTTGATATAAAAATTTATAACTAAGCATATTCAATGAATATAAAGATTAATTATCAGTATTATAAAAATTTTTAAGAAAAACATTATCTCAAATAAAATTCAATAATTAACATAAATATTCAGTTTTCACATCATGGTGAGTTTTGTCATTTATAACATAAACTTCTGTCAAAATTTCAATTTTCTCCCGTTTTCCATGCTAAATATTAAAGCTTCAATATTTGTTTTCTTTTTCTTGTCTTTTTTTTTCTTTATTCCCCTTTATTTCTCAATTTTACTGTCAATTTGGTGTGTCTATAGTGAATATTATAGAGCTAGGTCTTTCTTGAACACATTTTGTGTCTTAAATATTTTATACTGCTTTATTTGAACTTACCTTGTTAATCCCTTTTTCTCTGCTTTCCTATCATTTTTCCCCCCTGGCTTTTCATTCTTTAGTCATATTGACAGATTTTGTTTTCCTTAAGTGGTATAGAAATTTGTTTTTATACAAGCTAGGATGGTTACTACTAAATTTTGAGCAAATGTTAAAATGTTAACATCTAGGTAATATCAATAATCCCCCTCTCCCTCATCCCAAGGAAGCTGATGGCTGTACCTTCTGACACAAACACACAGGTATGGATATTGGATTTTATTTTCCTGTTTTTCTTTTGGTATTTGGATATTTAAGTTGGCATGGGGAAAAGGCATTTTGTGTGTGTGTGTGTGTGTGTGTGTGTTCACAATCACTTTGAATTAGTAAAGAGAACACTCCAGTCATCTTTTTAAAAAGAACATACAAATAAACTTTTGTAATGTATTGATTTAAAAAAATATCTCTTTTTCTCAAAACTGAATACGATTTTAGGATTCCATGTTTAATTTTTTTTCTTAGAAGACTTTTGATATATTGTGCCATTAACTCTAGTATCTAGTATCTAGGGTGTCCAGGAATAAATCTGCTGCTAATCACACTTTTTGTTCCTTGGTAGACTCCTTCAAAATTCTCTCTGGGAGAAGTTTTCTAAATTTTCTAAATTTTCATATTTAAGTAAGAATTCTTGTTACAAATCCAGGTCAAAGCAATGAGTTGACTGCTAAGCATATTTTTGGAAATAATTTATAGATTCAACAAGTATTTAATAAATGCATATTATTTGCCCAATAGGTATATACTGCTTTTTGAGAAGAGAGACCTCTCAGAGGTGATTACACCAACTAGGCTCTACCCTTGTGAATGGATCAACGCCTCCATCGTGGGAATGGGTTACTTATCACAGGAGTGGATCTTGATGAAAGGGTGAGTTCGGCAAGTTTCCTGTCTCTGTCTCCCACCTGCTTGCTTGTCCATCCATCATATTAAGATGCAGCAGGAAGGCCTGCACCAGACACCAGCACCATGCTCTGGGACTTCCTAGCCTCTAGAACTGTGAGAAATACATGTATTTTCTTTATAAGTCACCTATGCTATTGAATCCTTAGTTCAGAAAACAGACAAGGGAAGAACTAAGGAGGAAGAAAAATGTATGATCTGGTGTTTTCAGCCATCTTAACTGCTAAATTATAACACAGTTGGCTCAGTGGTTTATATTGTATTTAAACAAAAACAAAAACAAACTCTTCTCACACCTCGTCTTTCACTGACTGCATTTTGTAAGAGCCTGGAGGATGGAATACTATTAATGTCCCTTTCCCAATTGTTAGACTGGTGAATTCAAAGGCAGCTCTATTTAGAATAGTTTTTTTTATTTGACAGATTTTATTTTTTAAAGAAATTCTAGGTTCACAGCAAATTTTAATGTAAAGTACAGAGTGCCCATGTGCCCTCTGTCTTCCCCCATGTCTATCAACAGAAGGGTACCGTGGTTACAATCAACGAGACTACACTGACACATCATCATCATCCAAAGTCCATAGTTGACATTAGGATTTATACTTAACATTATATGGTCTGTGGATTTTGACAAAGGTATAATGACATGTGTTCACCATTATAGTATCACACAGAATAGTCTCACTGCTCCAAAAAATCCTTTGCTCCACCTAGTCATCTCCTTGTCCCCCTAACTCCTGTATCTACTGATCTTTTTACCATCTCCATAGTTTTACGTTTTTCTAGAATGTCATATGGAACCTTTTCACACTGGCTTCTTTTACTTAGTAATATGCATTTAAATTTCTTCCATGAGCTGGGTGCGGTGATGCACACCTGTAACCCCAGCAAGCTTTGGAGGCTGAGACAGGAGGATCGCAAGTTCAAAGCCAGCCTCAGCGAATTAGTGAGGGCCTAAGCAATTTGGCAAGACCCTATTTCAAAAGAAAAGAAAAAAAGGCTGGGGATATGGCTTAGTGACTAAGCATCCCCGGTTTCAACCCCAGGTATTAAAAAAAAAAATTTTTCCTCTGTGACTTTTATGGGTGTGATAGTTTAATTATGTTTAACCCTGAATAATATTCCGTTTTCTGCATGTACCACTATTTATTTATCCACAAAAAAAACCTGTACATTTATTTGTGCCACACAAAAACCTGCACTTGGATATTGATAACAGCTTTATTTACAGTTGCCAAAATCTGGAAACAACCGTGATGTTCTTCAACAGGTGAGTGGATAAAATAGAATATTTTTTAAAAGAAATAAAGAAAGAGCAAAAAAAATCTTACTCTCATGCACAAAGATGGGGAGTTAGCCAGGCATGGTGGCTCACACCTGTAATCCCAGTAGCACAGGAGGCCGAGGCAGGAGAATCATTAGTTCAAAGCCAGCCTCAACAAAAACAAGGTACTAAGCAACTCAGTAAGACCCTGTCTCTAAACAAAATAGGACTGGGGATGTGGCTCAGTGATTGAGTGCCTCTTAGATTAATCCCCAGTATCCCCCCCCCAATTAAAGATGGGAGGTTAGGTTAGATAATTTTATGAGAATTATTTTTATTCTACAATTTAAACACCTGGAGCTGAGAGCCAGCAGAGAGCCAGTCTGAAATAAGCTTTACCTGTGTTCTTCTTTTCTCTTACCATGAAGCCATGGTCTAGAAAAGTGATGCATGGTGTTGGAACGTGGACAAAGTGGGGCATCTAATGAGGTAACTGTGTACAATTCCAGGATTCCTCAACCATGTCTGTATTCAATTCAAGTTTCACAGCTTAAACATAGTACACAGTCCAAGCACAGAGAGTCAATTATTTTCTTTGCTCTATCCCTGTGGTTTTCTCAATATAGTAGACTAGAAAAAGGTTTGAAATTAGGGGAATGGGTAAATTTATATTTCTGCTCCCTCACTGGGCACAAGGCAAATCAATGGCAAAGTAAAGGCAAATTGTGACACAATCCATTCAGTACAAATCAGCAACATATGAGGGATGTTAGGGTTTTAGGGCGTACATTATTTTTATAAAGCAAATAAAGATAATGATGTGTGTTCCATTGAAAAACAATTTTCCTTTCTTATTTTAATGAGGAGAACAGTGGTAGAAGCAAACCCTTCAATTTGTTCCATCTGTTATATTCATGTGACGGCTTCTTTTTTCCTTTTTTTTTCTTCTTCTTTCCACAGATCAACAAGATGAACCTAACTGCCTCGCTGCAAAGAGGGATGAAAGGGTCTCCACTGTGAACCGAAGTTTCAGCTGAGATGCCTTATCCTGGCCAATGTTCTGAAATTAGCATGAAACGGCACTAGAGGAAACAGAGGGATTCTTCCCTGTTGTACAAAGGACCCTGTGAACTCTCCAAAAGCCTGAGATCTCATTACTGACAACATTTTTTGCCCTCCAAGTTTTCACATGGTGACCTATGGTTTCCATCGGAGCGCGGATGCAGATTTCCTCTCCAGTGAAATAGCATGAAGAGAGGGAGAGCACATTCTTTAAGGAGGCAAGCTGTGCACCACCAACATAATTAGGAAAGCTTCTTGGGAGGAGAGCAGTGGACATCTAATGAGCTAGCAAGGATAAGGTGGAAAATGAGAGTGTGGTTATTTAGTGGAAACACGGTTTGAGTTTTCCTTTAGGTAGGCAGAAAAACAAAAATATTAAGCCTGCTGAAACCCTTCTAGAGTATGGGGATTAAAAGCTCTAAGGAAGCTTATGCCACTGCAGAAAGGAAAAAGAGAATATTCTGCCTTCAGTAGCTGTTTCTGCTTACTACACTTTTAACCCAAATTCACTTCAGAGGATAGAATCCATTTCAGCAGGAAAGAGACCCAGAAAATGTTTTTTTAATGATTTTAGTAGAAAACACAGGATTTCAGGCAGGCCATGTGATATAGTCAACTGAAGTTCAAGAAAGATTTTGAAAAGAAGAATCTGATTTTAAAAGGGTAAACATCACAAAATCAAAGACTCTGTTAAGTTTCTTTATACAAAAACCTCTATTAGAATGCATGAATCCTATAGAAACTGTGAATTTGTACACATTGCCAAACTTCTCTGACTCTCTAGTTCTTCATCTACATAAAGACAATAATAGCAGTACCTGTTTCTTCAATAATTTTTTGGTGAAAATTAGCCACAATAATGCATGTAAAACAAGAGAGCAGTGTCCCATAGCAGACATCTTTTTCAGAGATGATAAAGGCTTCAATTGAGGCACCGACAGTAGCAATGGAAAGAATGACAGTGTTTGAGAAATATGTAAAATAAGAAATGTCTTGAGATTCATTGGATATACACGTAGGAAGGAAGGAATGGGGGAATAAATGATAATTCCCAGAATTTATCATGGACAGTTGATAAAATGTCAATAAGTAAAATGGAGACTATGAGAGAGAATGAGAATTAAATGAGAAAGGTGACAAAGATCTTGAGCTGGGAAATCCTGAGGTCTTCATTGATTATTCCAGGACAGTAAAAAAAGTGTCTGGCTTTAGAAGCCAAATAGCCCTTGCAGGAGACAAAAAGGATTTGGTGCCAGAAGCATGTGGGAAATCTGAGTTTAGTGATATGGAAACCAAAGATTAGAGATCGTCCAAGAGGAAACTATTAGTGTCATTAAATATTACAAACAAAGGGAGAAAACAATACTCCTGAGAAAGGGAACAAGAAGTCTGAGATATGCAGAAGCTGGACTTCTACAGATAGAAAAGGTTTTGTGTCTAATACTAGGGAATGATAAAAAAAAAAAGAGAAAGGGACTAAAGATAAAATCAGTCCTATAATGAAGGGCCTATAATACTTTTTACTTTGCGTGAGGATAATAGAAGAACAATGGATAATTTTAGGCAGCAGCATGGGATCATCAAATTAGGTAATTAGGAAGACTATTTAAAAACAAAAAGTAGAAGTGTAGCAAACTTGGAGTCAGAATTCTGAGTGTTCTGAAGGCCATAAAAAGAATCCAGGGGGGAAGTTATGGGAGCCAGGACAAGACTGTGAGCCTGAAGTAGCTAAGCAGAGAGACCAAGAACATATTTTAGAAGACTGGGGATACAGAAGCAGTAAGGATAAAAGCTCCATTTGAGATCAGACATCTGGGTAGATGGTAGTAAACCCTGGAGGAGAAGGAAGTTTGTTGGAGAAGATTAATATGCATTTTGAAATTTTTCATTCCTTTTAGACATCAGATTAGAGATGCTGGTAGATGTGTATATAGGTTTTGGTCTCTTATTTTCAAAGTATTAGAAATAAGATATAGAAGTTTTTGGGCTGTGTATTAAATTTGAAGTTGCAGGACAAGGTGAGGAATTGGAGAATGCTAAAAGAAAATGGCCCAGAAAAGAATCTGAAGAGAGCCAACACAGAGAGCAGAAGAGGAGGAGCTTGAAAAGAAGACTTTGACAAAATGACTACTAACACAAGAAAAAAAGCCTCAATAAGTTATATCACAGTGACATCAACAAAGGAGTACTGCGGGAAGGAAATGACTAGGTGATAAGCAGGATCAAATAGTTCAAAGAGGTCAGTCAAGTTGAATACTAGAGAGATCCATGGGCTTTAGAACAGTGTAACAAATTGTAAATGCAACATTTTTGTTCAATTATTATGTCAATAAACTTGACTTTCCCCAAAGTCCACTTTGCTACCAAAATGAAATCTTCTTGGCTTACATATTCCTTATTGTGATTAGGAAATTGGAGATGGGCTCAGTGGCACATGCCTATAATCCCAATGGGCTTGGGAGGCTGAGGCAGGAAGATTGCTAGTTCAAACCAGCCTCAGCAATTTAGCGAGGCCCTAAGCAACTCAGTGAGATTCTGTCTCTAAATAAAATACAAAAAAGGGCTGAGGATGTAGGTCAGTGGTTAAGTGCCCCTAAGTTCAATCCCTGGTACCAGAAAAAAAAAAAGATTAAGAAAAAGGAGCCACCCAACTTTAATGGTGTGTATTATCTCAAACAAATGCAAGAAACTTGGCAAGAGTAAGATTTCTGAAGGAGCAGGTAATTCTGTTTTTGCTTTCAGGAAAACTTCTAAATCCCTCACTGTTTAAATTAGGTCTTAATATTTAAGCTATGATACCATAGAAAATATCTCAATGTCAATTGAATTAAGTCAGCATGAATTGAGATTTAATTATGTGTTATAACCTAAGATTAAGAAACTACTCAGTGGTAGAGCACTTGCCTAGCATGTGTGAGACACTGGGTTCAATTCCCAGTGCCACATATAAATAAATGAACAAAATAAAGGTTCATCAAGATCTAAAAAAATATTTTAAAAAAAGAAACTAACTAAAAGAGTCTATAAATGCAAAACACTTGCATTCTAATGTGGGGCACAGATATATATTATAAGTTATATATTTATATAAGTTATATATTTACAATATAGTGTAATAGGAGATTTGACAGAAATATGCATGGTAGAAATGAGGGGATAATCACCTTTCTTTAAGAGAAATAGAGAAGGATGAACCAAAATGATCTTTAGACTGAGGAAAAATTCACCAGGGAGTGAGGAAAGAGGATGTACAAAGGCCTAAAGTCATGAAATCACATGATTTGAGTTTTAAACAGGTTGTCATTACCACAGTGTGATGCAGATTGAAAACTAACTGGTGATAAACCTGGAAAGGTTGCCAGGACTCAAGCCAAAAAGAATGTTTAATGTAGTATTTTGGAACTTTGTTCTTGGAGAAACAAAAAAATGAGACCAAAAATAGTGTAAAAGGCTATCCTATTCATCATTGACCATTTAAAATAGACAACACCCTACCTATTCATCAAAACAACATTTATCAAAGCTTATGGTTTATCCATATGATGATATACTACAGTCTTACATTAACTAATCACCCTATAAATAAAGCATAGAAAGATGCACTTAATAACAGAAAAAAGAAAAAGGGTGAGAATTTTCAACACATTCTGCATTAAATCCCAGTGTGGCTTTAGTTAGTAATATTTTAGGTGATATATTTTACCCTTTCCAGCAATTTTTTAACATTATAAAATATAGTCAATTATTATTTTTATGAAGAGAGAAAAACAGTGAAGCCATTATTATTTCATATTTGCAAAACCTTTAGAAGTGGATTCTCCCCTCCAGTGCTTTGATGGTCTGGTGTAGAAAAATAAAGAATATGTTTATGAAAAGGTAACACTACAAAGTATTCAAGGATTCATGAGTGTTATCCAAAGTATGCTCAGTTGCTATCACCACTAGCATATCTAGTCACCAAAGCCAGAAGTGTCTGGGAATATTTCTTGAAGCTCAGAGTTATTCTCCTTCCCACATTCAATTATCTACTCAGGCCAGTCAATTATATCTACAAAATATTTTTAGTAACCCCTTTCTAACCATTACCATCATTTAGGTTTAAACATGCAGTATCTCATCACTGAATTAGATCCTAATAATTTTCTTTCCAACATTTTTGTTCAAGTCAAAGATATCCCTCACAGTGTTGCTAAACTGGATGACATAAAACACAAAACTGACAATTTTCTCCATGGCATAGCAAACTGATTCTTAGATGAGATATAAAATCCTTCACATCTTTTCTGAACTTTTCTCTGTAATTGTCCAGCATTCCCTTCCTGATCCTTCAATGTGTCAAGACCCTTTCTGCTAGTCACTTCCAATTGCACCAGGTTGCTTCCTACAACCAGGCCTTTGTTTACATACTTGATCCCCACTTCTAGAATTCTCTGTCCATCCAATCTGAAGTATCTTGTTCATAGTTCTATTTCTATATTATCTGTCACATCCCACTAATCTTTCTGAGAAAATGTGCCATGCCTTAATTTACTTTGTATTCCAGAACCCAGCACAATCCCTGTGGGTTAGTCAGCTTTTGGTCACTATGACAAAAAAAAAAAAAAGAAAGAAAGAAAAAGAAAAAAAGAGGAAAAGTTCATTTTAGCTCATTGTTTCAGAGGTTTAGTCCATGATGGGTCAACTCCATTGCTCTGGGCCTAATGTAAAGCAGAACATCATGGTAGAAGAGCATGGTGGAGGAATACTACTCTGTTCATGGTGGCCAGGAAGCAGAAGGAGTTGGAGGGAAGATGAACCCTAAAGGACACTCCCCCAACCAGTGACCTACCTCCTTCAGCCATGCCATGCTTGCCTATAATTATCACCCAGTCAGTCCATTTCAAACTTGGATGGACTGATTTTGTTACTACACTCATAAACTAATGATTTCACCTCTGAATATTCTGCATTAACACATGAACCTTTGAGAGATACCACACTGTAAAGAAAGCAACAGGAGACAGAACCAAGGTATGGAGACAAAGTAGGAGAATAGAGCAAAATGGCAGATTGCTCCTTGTCCAAGCTTCTAGCTTTATTTATATCAGTAGGTTACATTAGGTCACTGGCATCAGTAGTACATTATTGTTCATTGAGTCATTAGATAGTTACAGAGTTAGCAACGTTATGTACCTTATTCCTCAGTCACATACTAGAGATGCAATGTACAATGTTAGGAGTTTTGTGTAGCTCTCAAGAAAGTGCATTGTTAAAGTTACTGTTATGTGGACAGGTTCATGCTAAGCTTGGTGAAACATTGTGATGGTCTAACAAGAGAGTTCCTTTATTCCCAGAAATGTACCTGAGATCAAGTCGGAGGCTGATAAGAGTCTAGCATACAGCCTCCTCATGCAGGTCATTGCCAGAGCAGCCTGGCATAGCATGTGTATTAATTCTCTTACTAGTTCCCGGAAGAAACTGCAGAATATTTCAAGTGTGGAAAACAGGGTGCCTGTTACCACCATCCTCACTCTGCACGCCCCTCTACTGGGAGTTTGTTCACCAGAGGAATACTACCTTGTATGTTTCCTAAGCAGAATCCTTATACCTCATATCCAAATCATAGTAGCTTGGTTTATAGAGTTTTCAAATAAGTAAGTGGAAGAACAATTTGTAAGAGCTAATAGTAATTTCAGCTATTAGTACACTGTATATTCAGAAAGTGAGACTTCAATTGCTTTTAAGAATCGACAAAAGGGAAGACAAGAAAAACAAGATAATTCCAAATAAAATAAGTGGTGTACAATTTTGCTGCAGTCTGGCTGGGCACAAAATCACGAGCCACTCACAGCTTTGTAGATTCAAACAACAATTCTTTATTTCCGAACTCACACTGGTCCTCTACAAACATGTCCTGGGGAAAATCACGTTCTGGGCAAAATCCATGTACTCCACCAGGCTCTAATCAGCAGGATACTCCCCATTCCTGGCAGGGTACACCTTAAACCTGGAACCGCCCTAAACACAAGGAGCAGGATACTCCCTAAAACCTGATCCACCCTAAAACTGGATCCGCCCTGGTCCTTGAGCAAGGTCACCTTACTCAAGCATACATGTAATGTCACCGCAAATAACCTGAGTCTAACACAAGCCCTCCACAATGGAGAGTCCTTCTTCTAAGCAACATGGGGTAGGCTGACAAGAAAATTTCGATGTGTCATTCCTACTTGGCAATGGCTCTCAGCACAATTTACTAAAGCTGTCAGACTGAAATGCATAAACATGTTCTAAGGAATCTAAGTTTGACCAGAGTCAGAGTTTCTTCAGAGAAAAAAGCTGGTTTTTAGAATATCTACAAAGAAATTCTAAAAATTAACACTGTTAAAGATGGCATAGGAATATTAAATAATCTTGAGTTTTGAATAGATAATTATAAATAAAAACCCTTCAAACTATCATATTATGATAGTCCCAATTAGGGAGAGTAATGAAAACAAAATACAACTACTGAAAGTTTCTAATATTATTTAGGACTGAATTCCAGTAATCAGAGTAGGAAAAAATCTACTCAAGAAAAATAAAAACACGTCTGGACAAAGGCTTAAATATTCACAGCAGCATTGTCCAAAACAAAGGAGACTTAGAAAATTGCAATTTCAGTGAACTGGTTGATGGATAAACCAAATGTAGCATACATATGTAATGAAATACTATTCAGTAAGGAGGAGGAGCTTTCTAACCATATATCAATAAAAATCTAACATATTCTGCTAATATAGGAAACCAAATGTGAGACTACATATTACCAGATTCCACTTTCTAGACATGTCCAACAAAAGCAAATATATAGAATATAATCATACTCAGTGATATAAAATAGTTCCCTAATTATTCTAATAACATATATAATTGAAATGTTAAATAAAACTTAAAATCTCAAATACAAAATTAGTTTTCCAGAAAATAATATATATAATAATACTACAACAAGACTGAATAAAAGAAGTAAATAGACAATTGTTTTGTAAAGTAGAAAAACAATGTTTTAATTGCCTGTAAAATTATTATAGGCCAAGGTCATTACCTTCAGAATATTTGACTATTTCCCCACAAAGACACTGTATAACCTTGAGTCACTTACTTAACTTTCTGAAATCTCAATTTATTCTTTTCTAAAATTAAGATAATGTGACACTCAAAAGAGTTATTGGAAGTTTTTGATGAATACACATAAAGGGGTTAATCCTTTAAGGTCAGGAAGAAAATCAGACATAAGAACTATGTAGTTCTCTAAGGTCCACACAAAGGTACTGAGTATGACATGAATAAGTATGTTTTAGAGTATCAATGGTAGAACTGGTAGATCAACACTTGGGCTGGAACCAAATAAAAATAATTTTCTTAACTCTCATATCAAAGTTTCATATATCATCCCAATAGTAGAAAAGTGTATTTTGTAAGAATTTCAATACTACAAAGAGCAAATTTAAAATGAGAAATTCAGCACCAAGTTGTCACATTTTTTAAAATAAATAGAAACTTCCATTATTTTTATTGTAATCTCTATACATCTTGCACATAATAGTGATCAGAACAAATAAATTTAGTCTGAGAAAGCTATACTCAAACACTATCTCTACCACTTAATAACCTTAAACTAGTTATACAAGTTATAAACACTAAGTTCCTTATTTGTAAACAAAGAGTTTTGCATGGTTGGGTGTTTCAATAGCAAATAAACAAATCATAGGCAAAAATCTAGTAAAAATCACCGTTTCCTAAAGTCAGCAAAGTTGTGAAAAAAGTTCCTAGATGAGTTTTAATATGGATTAAAATATTTTAATGTATAAGAGCTCTCTATTATTATTAACATTACTAGAATCAATTTTAGACAAATATTTTCATTATCCAAAGTTAGAAAGCTTCTAGGAAAACAAACATACAAATAAAACAAAGTTTCGCAGACAGGGCTCAAAATGATTAATGCAACAGATCATAGAACCTAGGATGTAAGTTAAAATAAAAATTCCTGTAGAATTTGAGGGAAACAAAAGGTTTATGTATAACTTCATCAGTGGCTTTAAGTAAATAAGATGTTTATTGGGTTTTTAAAATTGTATTTTTAATAAAGTGGAATGTTTTTAATGCTTCCAGGGAGTTCCAAAAAGAGTAACAATGTTTACCGTAAAGCAGGACTGGTTTGAGTTCACTTCAGACAAATTCTTTCATAATAATTGTTAGAATGCAATAATGAATAACTAAGAGAAATTAAAGAAGCTTATATCAAGGCATCTTCAAAAAGAGAGAGTTGTGCGGGATTTTGCTATAGGCTAGCTTTCCTTTCCGGGAGATAAAGGTTAGAGTAAAATAGTGCTTGCTTTAGATGAGATTTTAGGTCTTAAGAAAGGATGCTTTCTAGAAATCCCTATAAGTTACTGAATTTCCTCAAGGTACAATTTCCATATATGCAAAATGAGGACAATAATGCTTTCCTTATGACACTATTTGTTAGATCCATGATTGCTATAGAGATTCACGCACATACATACAAAAAGTTTTCCAGATAGTCACTAGATGAACATTGGTATCTGTCTGGGTTAGTTCCTTGAAAATAAATTAAAAACATAAAGTATCCATGAATTTGACAATGAAAGTGTTCCTGAAAGCTTTATTAAGAAATTTATAAACTTCATACCCCAATCTGTCATGCATGTTAAAGAACCTTACTATCTAGATTTAAAACAAAAATTGTATGTGCACGTGTGTACATGTATTGAGGAGATATGAGAGAGAATGTGTGTGTATATGTATTGGAAATTATAATTGTTTATATTTGAGGAATCACTTCTACAACTTTTCTGTAAGTCTAGAACTTATTTCAAAAAATAACTCTATACAGCTGAGAACATGTGCCACATTGGCTTTTAAATCACCACAATTTATATAATATCACACATAACAGAGCATTTTAATTTCACAATTCCATGAGGTAGGCATTATTGCCCTAATTATTCCCATGAGGAAACCATAACTCAAAGAAACCTAGAGATTTGGCAAAGTTTACATGGCTAATAAAGGCATTGCTAGGCCTAGAAAACACAACCTTTAATCTTTTCCAAAATGTTTTCAACCCTAATATTTTCAGTTTGGGTACAGGGTTCTTGCTTTTGCTCAGGGGGAACATAGAGTGCCTATACATAAAAGTAGATTTTTCATTTGACTTCCCTTAAAGAATACATGGTACATGTCTCTCAAATATCAAAGGAGGTAGACAAACAAATATTTTGAATTTTCAGTAATAGCTAGCATTGGCTAAGCTACTGAATTCTTTTGGTCAAAGACCATAGGTCCTCTGCAGCTCTGAGGAAATTCAGCTTCTATCCTCAGATGAAAATCTTACAGAAACTCTACAGGCCAACAACTATGCTGTGGGTCAGGTGGCCTTTGGGTCAAATTCCCTAGAGTGAAAGTTTCAGAGAATGAGCCCCAAAAGTCCTTTTTGTCTCCCTACAACCCAAACAATCACAGGAACTGGCTCTTTAGAATAAAATGGGAAAGGAAAAACACAGCTGAAGAGGAAGTCCGAGAAGACCCTTTCCTGAGGCTTTTCCTTCCCTTTCCACTTACCTCTTGCTCCTTTTAATGCAGCCTCAACCCTACCATTGCCATGTATTACTATTTAGACCATTTGTAAGGTTTTCAGTGCATCAATTGGTTTCCTTTGCTTTTGCCTCAGAATCAAACTAAGATTGAAGATCAACCTAGAATTAGTGATGATTAAAAGATGCCAATGCAATCAAATACAGAAAGAGAGATGAAGCTGATGGAATTTGACAATATTTATAAATAGAAAGAAGTGGGAAAACAGCAGAGAAATGAGAACGACAGATAAATTATGTCTGTCTCATCACATCCATTGCTCTTCCATATGTTGTGCATCACCTCTAGCAGTTTACCACATCCTAGCTCCAAGACAGTGGGAAGCTAAGGATTTCCTCAGAGGCTGCAGCTCTGCGGTGCTTCTCACCTCTTCTTCGTGGACCCACATTTAGAAAAACAGAAATACTCAACAAACCAGAAGCTTGCATCAGACTGTTCCTCCTCCAGGCAGATTTTTTTTCTAGCCTATGGAAATGTTTCAGCATTAATTTGATCATGGCTTCTTTCACACTCTCCTACTAAGCACTAAAAAAGGGAATTCACAGAAATTCAAGGGGTGCTATCAGTGACATTTTCACAAGTGTTAAAAGAAATGAATATTGTAATGGATTTCAGACTAAGTTTTCAACTTATTTAGCTCACTGAGTGTTACAGTCCAAGTATGTCAAATAAAAAAAAAATTCAAATCTTGGCATGTAAACTCAAACCTTTACATTGATACTGTAGCCAGGAACCCCCATCCCATTTTTTTCCACAAGCAACTCCCTTCCCAACTCCCAGCCCCCGATACCAATATAATTGTGGCTTCTCAAGATGTGTGTATATTACATTTCATGCCTTAGAATACTATTTTTTATTAACTTTAAATAGCACCAATGTGCTTACCAACACATATTAGTCTTGCACATTTAGATCAATCTGTTTGTTCTGACTCGTACTCTTCTAAAAATCTTTGTTCTCATTTCTGGAATTTTAGGACAAGCTTGGCACTTAATGACCATTTATGGATTTCTTGATGGTTCACTATCTTATCTGAAAATATATTTAAGGCTAAAATATACTATATAAATGTAATTAGTACTTTAAAGAAATTAAGATCAAAGTATCCTAATCAGGGTAAGTTTATTAGCTCTCAGTGCCATAACAAAACGCCATAGACCAGGGGGTTTTAGACAACAGAAATTTATTTTCTCATAGCTCTGAGGGCTAGAAATCTGAGGTCAGGGTGCCAACATAGTTGGGTTCAGGTGAGTTCTCTTTCTGACTTACAGGAAACCACTTTTATTCTGTCACTACATGACAGAGAATTGAAAGATGGAGAGACAGGGGGCTATCAAGAAAGGGCTTTTTTGTATCCATTTTATAAGGGCAATAATCCCATCATAAGGCCCCTACCTTTATGATTTCATTTAAACTAATTATCTTCCATTGCCCAATCATCCTGAGGGTGCTAGTTTCAACATTTGATTCTTAGGGGGATTCAGTTCAGTCCATAGCAAGCAATGAGAACTTTATGTGTTTAGTACCCACGTTATGCTGATAGTTCATCTCAAATTCAGTGAAACCTAGGAGCTCCACGTCTTTTCACATTTCCCACTGCTGAACCTCTCTTTCTCTCCATGATTTTTTGGGACAGTTGGCCTGAGGTCAATAGGGTAGACCACTATAATTTTCAGTATTCAAATTTATCTTTTAGTGTCTTATCCACTAATCTAAGATTTTCATATATTGTGATAGATAAGGTCTCTCAGATCTGAATTACCTTCACATTAAATAACCTCACTTTTCAAATGTCCATCTCAATCAATAATGAAAATGGTAAATAGAAAAATGAAGAGGGGAAAATTCTACCCACTGCTCGCCTGTGAAACTTTCCCTATGAGTTAAATAAACCCATTATTCTTTGGCTTTTCTCATTTTTAATCTTGAACCCAACAAGCTACAACCATGCACATTTTGTATTTTAATCTAGTCCCAGGTATCTTTTAAAATACCTTCTTACTTCCAAGAACACCATGTCTACTTTATTTTTTGGACCTCTCATTCCAGAAACCCTAACAACAATTTTGAAATCAAACAGACAAAATTTTCTCTAGTTATATTAAGGTTGATTCCTACTTCTTTCCTTTCTAACTATATGAATTCTAGTTCACAATGATTCTCATATCACTTTGGATTTCTACAACATTCAGGATTCAATGAAGGAATGAATTGAATATGAATTAAATCTATGATGGACATGTTTTGTGTGTGTGTGTGCGTGTGTGTGTGTGTGTGTGTGTGTGTGTATATACACACACACATAATTTTTTTATTTCCACAATACAATTTTGTAGATACCTCGGAATTACTTGAAACTGGACTGATTCTATGAGAAGCTCTCACAAAGTACTCTTTAAAAGAATGTATTAATTAGCATTCTCTGACACAGCTGCTGTGGAGATAGCTATAGTTATGAGAGAAGCATTGGGGAAGACACCTGCATAAGAATTGTATGTATTCAGGGAGGCAGTATAAACTGAGAATAGCGGATCTAGCTCAAACAAACTAAAAAACAGACAATCCACAAGGGAGGGATTCAGAAGAGAATCAGACAACATCAGGGCAGTACCTTCTTTGGAAGTGTTAGAAGACTAGGTGGGAAACAATGGGAAGAAAGGGTACAAATTAAATTGGGTGTAAAATATATTTTTAAACATTCCTGATAATAAGTAAAAAGTCAATATTCCATTGTGTTTATGTATGTTAAATGCCCCAAGAAGGCCAGCTAGACTTGGAGATCGTAAAAGGACTCTGATGCTATGTAGTTTTTTCCTTCTATATTGCAGTATTATTTTTTACAAAACTTAACACACAGATTGGCCACCTGTCCTCTCCTTCAGCAATACTTAAAAAGTAAAAGATACCTTAAGCATAATTCTATATAAAAGAAACTTTAAATCTGAGTGCCTGTGTATATTTTATCTGTCTGGGCTTCACTAAATGTTACTACTATAAATGTCAAAGAATTCACTCATTGCATGAAACATTTTTAAGGATTTCTATATGTAAGATAGTCACTTTTCTTAGAGGTACTCAGAAACTGAACATCCTCTCTCCTGCTGCAGTTAACCTATCATTCGAATTTGCAGTAAGAAGGCATACACCCAACTTATTAATTTATTGAGATGATTCTGTCTTGTGTTATTATCTCTTGCTGCTTGATCCTATGTCAGTAAAATGTTTTGTTTTACTTGAAATGGTTCCTCTTCTGCTTTAATTCAAATCAGATGGAACACTCTCCTGAGTCCTTCTTCCATTTCTCCAAATTATGCCTTACCAAGATTGTGTAACTTGAAAACTTTTTGTACTGAAAGTTTGGGGTAATCAAGAGTAAAAATTTTACCTCATAACAGACAAAAAGTAAAAATTGGTAAAATTCCCCTACATTCTACTGGATATTTCTTGCCAAGAGTAGTTTCCCCTTCAACATGGCCTGCTTTGGATCCAATTTTCTGTGTTTTCTGCCCCTACCAGATAGTCTCTCAACTTTACTGTTCTTGGTCAGAGCAGCTCAGTTCTCCTTTTCTTACCCCAAATAATATTTATGTTTGCATGCTCAGAAATTCAAGAAGATGATTTACTGAATAAAGGATTGTCAACTTTAAATTTCCTGGCATTTAGTAGCAAAGCCCCTGAGGGTTCATTAACCAGTGTTCATACTGTAAGAAAGGTTCTATCCTGCTGTCTACCGTAAGACCCTTAAGTCCCGAGTCTTATATTTCTCATACATTGATTCAATAACAACTACACATAAAAGCAAGACACCCTGATATCATAGAGCTGTTCCCCAATCAACAAAAATCAATTCATTTTTTGACAAACCTTACTAATTACTCAGCTCTACTATATATGATGAAAATGAATAGAACCCAGATTTAAAATGAAGATAAATCACTTTCAATCACCTTGCTAAAGATAGGAGTTTATATAACTCAGAATTAGAAAAGAAATAGGAGGAAAGGAAAAGAACCTTTCATTCCCTTAGAGGGAAAAATCCACTGGCTTAATCTCTAGTCAAAGACAGAACACGATTCTCTTCTCTCTCTGTGGACCTGTGTTGGCACTGGGACTGTATGTTGGCACTGTGACAATATCTCCTGGGTCCTTAGAATTATGCCTGAGTCTGAAGTTGCATAGGCAACCACTTACATTTCTTTAGAAGACTTCTTAACTCTGTAGCTCTAACAACTGCTTTTGAGCAAAGGGAAATTAGAAAACTTTGAAGATCAAAGCCTTGCATTTTTTGTTTCTTCTTTACCATTGCTATACTATGTGTAGCTGATACAGCCTGAAGATAGAGCAGGGCGCCCCATATGTATTTAAGAGTAACTGACAGTCACCTTCAAGACACCAATTTGTGTATGGCTATTGATATTTTTTCTTTTCTTCAGAGCCAGAAGGTGGCATCTGACTACTTACTAGTAATATTTGGGTTAATTACATTAAACTATATTTTACTCAGATGGAGGATTTAAAATTCCTTTCACTATTAAGTATAGAACTACATACAGTGAATGAATCCTCTGGAGAGGATAAAGAAAAAGAGTGATCCAAAGGAATATATGTAAAAATGCAATAAGGCTACCTACCCATCCTCAGATCCAGAGCAGATCAGAATTGTCTTCAAATAATTATGACCTAAATATTTTTATAAAAACATTTTATAATGACTTCAACAGTATGATTATTAAAGTAGAAGTAAAAAAAAATACATTATCTATCAAATTGCTGACTTGGGCTTAAGAAAACTCTCTAGATCATAGATTCAAAAATGGGAAGATATGGACCCTCAAATTAGAAGGTCGAGTTTTCTTTTTCTCCTTGTCAGCTTATGATTTTGTTTATTGTGACTTATTGATCAAAATATTATGAGAAAGGAGAAATAACCAATGGTAGTAATAGGTCTAGTAATACTTTTAGTAGCTTCTTTTATAATTTCTTGGTACTTCCACATACTCAGTCATTGAAAACATGTTGTTTCAGGTGTATCAAGTTTTCCACACTGTGCAAGTTTGACATGATCCATATCCTTGAATCACCCACCACTTGGCCTGGGAAGCTGCCACATAGAGATAATCAAAATGCACCACAGTGAGAGCAATAAGAGACATTTGCAAAGCTATTCCAAGTAGTCAAGCAAGGCACCTCTGTAGGCGAACAATGAGTAAATGTGAAAGTCAGGGAAGGCTCCTAAAGAAGGTGACCTGGTCTGTTTTTCACAGCATTGGCAGGAATTTATCAAAGTGTGATGGGTTAAGAAGACGGCAGAATGTTACTCCGGTCAAAAAGCAGCATGAAAAATTATGTAATTATGAAGTTCACAGGTGCCAGATATGGAGTTCCTTATATATTATGCTAAAGAGTTTGATATAATATGACATAATAGGAAGTCATAGAAAGAGACACTGGGGTCCCACAGTCCTCTCAGAGGAAATGCCCCCACTAACTTAAGGATTTCCTTTTAAAGGGTCTACCAACTCCTAATAGTGCCATCCTAAGAACCAAACCTGTAATTGGCATGGACATCACACCCAAACTATGGCAACCCTGGGAGTTAGGATTCCTTTGTAAAATTGTATACTAATAGTGATATGTTTTAAGCTATAAAGAGATCACTTTTTAGAGGCAGGATTGAGGATTAACCATGGCCAGATGAGACTGGAGGCAGTCAGACAAACCAGGAGCCTCTTCCATGAGATGAAAGCAATCTAATGACAAAGACAAAAGCTTCACAAGTAGGAAAACTAGCAAGATTTATATGGTGTAGTATAAAAGAAAGTGAGTTCAGTGTGACTACCTGGTGTCATATATCTGCTGTAGGGAAACTGATATCATACAATAAAATAGAGAACATAGGAGGAAGAAAAAGAAGAGGAAACATATGTGCTCACATTTAGAATCACTGAAATTAAGTGCTTTTTGAACAACCAGGTAGAGAAGTTTAATTGGCAGATGAATATCAGATAAGAGGACAGATATATAGCCTGGAAACATTGACTTGAAAATGTTTCTTTAGTAAAGTTTAGAGATGAGAGAGAGGCCAAGATCTACTCACACAGAACAAGAAAGATAGTGAATCACTGGTGAATTCCAACTTTTAAAAGATGGTCAGCAGAGGTTCCCAAGACAAAAACTGAGAAGTTTCATCCACTTTTTAGAACTTTCCAAACAATTTAAAGAGAATATTTGTTATAATCCCAATGCAATGCATTTTCCTTTTAAAAATGATAGTGAGGCAAAATAAAGTTGGAGTTAGTTATTAATCTCTCCAAAACAGGGCACTGGGCAAGTCCTATGGCTGAAGCCAGGTGATGGGATCTGCTCTGGACCTCTCTGTTTTGCCTGTCTTTGTGATGGCTCTATGATTTCTGCTTACCTACAGTGAACCCAGGAGGAACTGCATCCTCTCTCACCAACCACTCTCTTGATCACAGCTGATGTTAACATTGTTAAGAGTTCAAGGGACTGACATGATAGCAGGGGGACTGGGAACATTTTAATGCAAATAGCAATCTTATAGTCAATCAGCTTATTGTGCTGAGTTGTAACAGAAAAAAATATGTTAGTGATGGTTGAAGATACTGAAGTGTGGAAGAGGCAAACTTCACAAAGTAGAACTTGTAATTACCCCTGAAGGTTTCTTTCCTTGAATATCTATTTCTAAGTGTGAAATCTGATAAAGAACTTTTAATATTCCTCTTCCAAATAAAGATTTTTCTTTTCTAACATTTACAAGAGATGCTTGTTTGAGACATTATAAAGAATTTCTTAAAGAGCAGCAGTGATGAATTAGAAGATCTGAAAAGAGGAGAACTTTGAGAATTTGGCTGCAAAGAAGGAAATTTCAACAACAGGTTTATTACCAGATGAACAAAAATAATAAGTTGCTGTCTACTTTATTGCTGAGGATTAGTTGGGTGTAAAAGACCATATTGTGAAATTCTACACACAAAGGCAAATTGAACAGTTTTTCTTTGGAAAATCAGTTAAACATTTCTAGTGCTTATTTCTCCCCCCACAGTTAAATATCTGTTCCTGTCCTTGTCATTTCACATCTGGTATTCCAAAACCTATTCCTTACCACCTGTCTTAGCTGTCTCTTCAATCTGTCCAAATGTTATAGCTAAAATCATCCTTAAAAATCTCTTCTTTAACAATATGCATTTCTTTCTTAAGATCACTTTTCAATATAATCATTATGTCTTTAATCGATATATTCTATGAAATATTTGGGAACATTCTAGTAACTTCTTACCCTCAAATGAAATAACTGGATATAATTTAAACAAACATTTTTAAAAAACTGTAACAAAATTTATTGTGCCATGCACAATTAAAAAAATAAAAATTGTAACTTTTTTATGTCCATAGTTATTAAAAAATTTCAAAGGCCTTCCACCTTACTAATTTTATTGCTTTCTCTCTTTTGATAGATATTACTCTTATGTTATGATGGAAGAAATTGAAAGCCAGAGAGTTTGAGAGTTTTATACAAATTAATTCAAGGTTAAAATGAATATCAAAACTTTGCGTTCTCAACTATCACTCCACTAAGGTAAAATGGTAAGCTTAATATTCCCTGGCATTCATGAGAGAGTGTTCCTTTTCTTTACAGTGTTCCCCTTATTTGTAGGTGATGCCTTCCAAAACACACAGTGAATGTCTGAAACCACAAATAGTACCAAAATCATATACAAACACTAAGACCCTGCCAAAACCCATCTGATAACAAAAATAGCTATTAAGTGACTGACAGGTGGCATAGATAATATGGATGTGCTGGACATAGGATAGGACAGAGTGGGATCTCTGAGATCTCATTATGCTATTTAGTGTAGTATGCAATTCCAAAAAATAAAAATGAATTGTTTATTTCTGGCATTTTCCATTTAATATTTTCAGACCCGAGTTGACTACAAGAATCTGAAACATGGGAGAGAAAATGAAAAATGAGGGGGAATTGTTGCAAATAGGATCAATTTAAAACTACGTTTCTGAACCTGAAAGTTTGAGCTTTTTCCATGTAATTCCCCTTTTACAGCTTACTGCTCTGTCTCACACAGTAAGAGCTTCTCTGTTATATTTACTCAATATTGAGTGGCTGCAGTATTATATATATATTCCAGACAGGGCGATATTGTTAGAGAAAGAAAAAGCTATCAGCCCTAATCTTGAGAAGCTCCCACTCTGAGAGAAGATACAGAAATGTAAAAGCAGTATAAATACAAATTTTTCTTTTGGGTACAATGGGGAACGGATTAGGAATTAAGAAACTATTGTTAAAAAGAATATGAAAGAAAACAAAAATGTAAAAAGTGGGTGATTGTTCCTTAACAAAACTCTCAAACCAGTCATTCCCAAATTTTATTTTGTTTTATTTTACCTTAGGATATTTTATTATAAACACATGCAACTTATGTTTCTCAAAGATACTAAGGAAAGATTTTAATTCACATAAGAATTGATAGGTGGTAAAGGGAGAATGATGAAGTCAAATCAATAATGAGATCTCCCCTGTAAGCAGTCAGGATATAAAAATCTTCAAGAGATGAATTTCAGTGTTTTTGATGCACACTTTGAATGCAGTCCATAATAATGTAACTTGAATATATGCCAGTTTGGAAAATAATTATTGAATGTATCAATATGAAGAAAGTATTATGTACTTGAACATAAACTTTGAGATGTTAAACAGCTAAAAAGTGGACATATACTTGGACTTTGTTTAAAATATCCACCAATCATCACTTAAATTGTACAACAGAATTATATGGCTCAAATATCATTTTTTTTACTGCTGTTGACCACTTCCTCACCCCAACCCCACCACCAAATTCTTCCATCTTTGTAAGGTGTAAGAATTATACTTAAGCAATCTCATAAAAATCACCTATTCTTGTTGAATTCAACTATTAATAAATGTTTATTAATGGCCTTCTGTGATTCAGGCACTTGATGAAAGTACACTTGAGAAATGGACAAAATTTTAGAATGACTGCCTCACTAACTATAGAAACTATGTCCTGTTCACTTTTCATTATTTAAACACATATTAAATAAAGTGACAATTTTAGATACGTTATCTATCAAGTGTGGATTTGAGGAGTCTTATTCTCAATAAATTCAAAATCCAATTGAAACATATGGGTTTATTATTTTAATCCAAGTTCATCTTTTTCAAGTTTAAATGAATTGGCTTTGAAACATGAATTTAGAAAGGCAAAAAGACTAATCAAAGCGGATCCTATGACTTCTCGCCCCTGGAGAAACATATGGATGTTATTTAAAATCAATTCAGAAAAAAAGACAGGTTGAAATTTCTTATTTAAATCAAAGCTTGTTTTTGCAGTACTACATACTGAATAATTATTAGAAGTCGTCTATCAGATGGAGTTTGAGTTAGAAACCAATACAGAATGACTGATATAAGCAAATAAATGGAGTCTCTGAAAAGATGTTGAATTGTTCCCAGATTTGAACTACCAGGAAAACTGGAGAAAGAATGAATCAGCAGCAACATAGTTAAAATTGGAGTAAAAGCCAACAGAGGCTTTCTACAGCGAAAATCCCATTGCTGTCACTGCTAACTGCTCCATCCCAGGAGAATACCTCTCACCTCATTGGCTAATATGGTCTGAATGCTTGTGTTCTCCTGTTTTATTTTTTTAAAATTAATTAATTTTAAATAGGTATATATGACAGCACAATGCATTTTGATTCATTGTACACAATTGTAGCACAACTTTACATTTCTATGGTTGTATACCATGTAGCACCACACCATATGTGCAGTCATACGTGTACCTAGGGTAATGATGTCCATCTCATTCCACCATCTTTCCTGCCCCCATGCACCCTCCCTATACTCCCTCCCCTTTGCCCAAAGTTCCTCCATTTTTCCCATGATTCCCTACTTCCCCGTTATGGCTCAGCATCCACTTATCAGAGAAAACATTCGACCTTTGATTTTTTTGGGATTGGCTTACTTGCCTGGATGATAGTCACCTCCTGTTTTAGTAAGCTTTTTCACTGCTGTGACTAAAGGACCTGACCAGAACAATTTTGGAGGAGGAAAGGTTTATTCAAGGTCTCACAGTTTCAGAGGTCTTAGTCCATAGAACCGCAGCTCCATTCCTCAAGGCTGGAGCTAAGGCTGAATGAACATCACAGTGGGAGAGTGCAGCCAAGGGAAGCAGCTCACATCATGGTGATCAAGAGACACTCCACTTTCCAGTTACAAATATATACACCAAAGCCACACCCTGATTCCCACCTCCTCAGCCACACCCTACCATATCAGTTAATTCCATCAGGGATTAACCTACTGATTAAGCAAAGGCTGTAACCTAACCTTTTCTCCTCTAAACCTTCTAGCATTGTCTCACTTGTGAGGTTTTGGGGGATACCTCACATCCAAATGATAACACCTCCCAAAATTCATTTGTTGAACCCCACTCTCCAAGATGATAGTGCCAAAGATGTGAGGACTTCTGGAGTGGATGGTCATAAGGCCAGCACTGTTAAGGATGGGACTATGCCCTTACAATAGAGGATAAAGGGACCCATCTACCTCTCTGCCATGAGAAGACATCTGTTTGTGAAGGAAGAAGGCAAAGGATCTGCCACATCTTGAACTTGGATTTCCCAGCCTTTGTAACTTGGAAAACAAAATTCATTTTGTTCATAAAACACTAGTCTACTGTATTTGGTCATAAAGACTCAGAAATTGGCACTGGATCCTGAATGACATCTCTTCCACAGTCACATCTAGGAAGGACTTTCTTTTGCTGATAACCATTGGTTTTGATTTAGGGTCCTTGGTGAGTGGCATAATTGCTTGAACCTAGGCCACAATATGCTGTGTTCACATAGAGAATTAGACTCAGCTGCTAGAAGAAAGTTTTAAAGATAAATACCAACAAGGAGATATGAATGTTTGACTCTGTGATATGTTTCTCCTAATTTCTTTGCCTCTGCCTCCCTGGTTCAATTGTTCATTTCCATTTTCTTTCCTAAGCTTATAAGCTGCATCTTCCCAAATCATGTAAAACTACCTTTTCATACTTAATATTAAATACAGAAATATTTAAATACTATTATGTTCACTTGCATTGAACAAATAGTGTCCAAAATAGCCTGAATTAAGTAAGATATCCCTCACAAAATAATTTTGGAAATAGGCTGCCTAAAATTGGTATGGCAGCTCCATAATCTTGAAACCCAGTGTCTCTCTTTCTATTACACCATTAAGGGTACATCATGGCCCAAGATGGCTATTGGAACTCCAATATCATGTCTGTGTTTCAGATCAAAAAAGTAAAAATGTAGAAAGGTCAAACAATTCTTTTTTCCTTTTAGGGAAATGTATTAGAATTCATACACAAAACTTTTTAAAATATTTTTTAGTTATAGGTAGACACATTTTTAATTTTTATTTTTATGTGGTGCTGAGGATCAAACCCGATGCCTCAAGCATGCTAGGTGAGCACTCTACCTCTGAGCCACAACCCCAGCTCTTCCATACACAAAAGTTTTGTTTATATTTCATTGGCCATAATTTACTTATCTTACTGCTAAAGAATTAGAAAATGTGTACGTAGCTTGGGCAGCAATATGCCCAGGTTAAAAACTGAGATTCTTATAATGAAAAAGAGATAAATGGCTAATGGAGAAATAGAAGGTGAACATTGCATTGTTTCAATTTCCTCTTCTTGTTCTGCCAATATTCCATACATGTTATTTTTTTCCTCACAAATAAAATTTGAAGTAAATAAATGTTGTCTTTTATATTGCACATAATTCATTAGAAGTAGGACTCTCTAGGATGGGGTTGTGGCTCAGTGGTAGAACATTCTTCTATCACATATGAGGCACTGGGTTCAATCTCAGCTCCACATAAATTGAATAAAGTAAAAAAAAAAATAACGCCTACCTAGGTTGTGTGCATGTCTTTGATTTTGTTTTGTTTTGTTTAAAGAAGTAGGACTCTTTGCTATATATTCATTGTTTTCTTCCTCAGTCTTTTTTCTGCAATCAAATGGGCCAAGGACCTTAAGAGTCACTTCTCAGAAGATGATATATAGTGAATCAACAAATATATGTAAAACTGTGACTTTTCATCTCTGGGGGAAGAAAAACTAAATTATCAATCCTCTGTTAAAATTAGTTATAGTCAAATCCAGGAAAGCAATATTAGCAGACCACAAAATTGTGGTCTGAGCTGGGTGCAGTGGCACATACCTATAATCCTAGTGGCTCAGGTGGCTGAGGCAGGAGAATCCTGAGTTCAAAGCCAGCCTCACCAAAAGTGAGTTGCTAAGCAACTCAGTGAGACCCTGTCTCCAAATAAAATGCAAAATAGGGCTGAGGGGTATGGCTTAGTGATTTTGTGCTGGAATTCATTCCCTATTGCTGCCCAACCCTTGAAAAAAAAATACAAACATTACAGCCTGAGGGAAGTTCTTTTTTAAATTATTTATCTTAATTAGGTATATATGACAGAATTTTGATTCATTGTACACATTGTACACAACTGCAGCACAACTTTATATTTCTATGTACATGATATAAAGTCACACCATATGTGCAGTCATACATGTACCTAGGGTAATGATGTCAACTTTGCTCCACCATATTTCCCACCCTCATGCATCCTCCCTACCCTTTGCCCGATCAAATTTCCTCCATTTTTCTTATGCCTCCCCCCTCCCCATTATGGATCAGCATTTACTTATCAGAGATAATATTCAGCCTTTGGTTTTTTGGGATTGGCTTACTTCACTTAGCATGATATTCTCCAACTCCATCCATTTACCTGAAAATGTCATATTATTATTCCTTTAATACTGTATAATATTCGATTGTATGTATACCACAGTTTCTTTATCCATTCATCTATTGAACAACATCTAGATTGCTTCCAGAGTTTAGCATTGATGAGCATTGATGTGATTGTGATATAATAGTAGGCTGATTTTAAGTCCTTTGAGTATAGACCAAGGAGTGGTATAGCTGGGTCAAATAGTGGCTCCATTTATAAGGAATCTCCATACTGCTTTCCAGATTGGTTGAACTAATCTGCAATCCCACCAACAATGTATGAGCATGCTTTTCCGCCACATCCTCGCCAACATTTATTGTTGTTTGTATTCTTGATAGCTGCCATTCTGACTGGTGTGAGATGAAATCTTAGAGTACTTTTGATTTGCATTTCTCTAATTACTAGAGATGTTGAACATTTTTATATATATTTGTTGATTGATTGTATATCATCTTCTGAGAAGTGTCTCTTAAGTTCCTTGGCCCATTTGTTAATTAGGTTGTTTGTTTTCTTAGGCACTTCCCAAGTAAGCTTATTTTGTACTCACTACATTATTTATTTTAATTAGATACATATGACACTACATAAAAGATAGACTAGTCCTTCTGACTGCAGGAGCAGATGAATGTTCTCCATCCACATATCAACCTATTGCCCCACATTGTTCCCAAGAAAAGAACAAGGTGGTGGCCACTATACCAACACCTATTTCTGATAAACAAATTTCTTAATCCAGGTTAGAAATTCAAAGATTGTCTAGTAACATCTACTATCACTTTAAGTATAACAATCTGAAATAAAGTGAATATTAAATAAATAATTTTAGGGAAAAACCCCCAATTCAGAGGAACTAGGGAAGAATGAAGGTTGCTGAAGTGTTCTTCAACCCCCCCACATCAATTCTTAAGTCTCTACAAGAAGTAGTAGTAAGCCCTGTGAGACTCTGAAGGTTGATACCATCCAAATTCCAATCTGAGATGTAGTCACAGTGTCAATGGGCAGGTGAGACACCATCAGTGGAAATAGAAGAACCAGATTTGCTGATGGAACTCACTTTACTATCAGAGTAAGGAGTTCATTTTAACTGGTGCAGGGAGAAGCAATCTGTACTACAAACCAATGATTAATAAATTTTTAGAGTACAACTACTATATGTTAATTGTGTTGGAAGAACTTAAACTTAGTCAGATCACCATGCCACAAGAAGCTAGATCTGGACAAAGCCAAGACTATGGCTCATTACCGGAGCAAGGTCCAACAAACTACAGTATGTGACTCAAACCCTTCCACTGCCATAATTGCATTTATAATTAAAGTTGTACTGACACACAGCCACTCCCTTCTGTTTATATGTAGTGTAAGGCTTCTTTAACACTAGCTTTCGACAACTAGGAGGGCTGAGTAATTGCTACAGAGACAGTCTGATTCACAAAACCTAAAGAATTTGAGATTTGGTTTGCTTACCCCTAACCCAGAGAATCCTGGTTTGGGATCTGGAAGCTGCAGTATTGTTGCCTTAGGAGTCACAAAACCACAATCACACACAAGTCTGATGATTTTCTTGAAATATTCACAGGCCTCAGAAGCAGTTATACTCAGGCTAATGTTTGTTACAACAAAAGTATACAAAACAGGATTAGTGAGAGGAAAAAGGTCTAGAACCTGGCAAGTGTTTCTAACATCCTTCCTTAAGGAAGTCACGCAAAATATGTTCTTCCTCCAACAGCAAACTGTAGCACATGCAAAATGTCTTGCCAGGGAAACCACTTTAATCTCAGAGTACAAAAGTTTTGGGAGAACTGGTCAGGGATGTACATTGACCTACATGTCTAGTCATGATTACTGGAAACTACAGAAGGAAGTCACTGTCCCTAGAAACACATTGTATGCCTAAACTGTCTTGACAAACTGATACAGCACAGTTCAGTGCCGAAGATATACAAAACAACCTTATTAATCCCACAGAAGAGAAGTAGAGGTAAAAACCAAGCACCATAGTTCCATGAGTTGACTAAGGGCCAACCACACAGGCAGGCCCTCCTGGAGATATTCTAGCATTAAATGACCAGGCCATATGTGTGAACTCTCCCACTCAGTGATGCAGTTGTACACGGCCTTCTTCTTGGAGGGAAATGGGATGAACATACTTTAACATGACTTTATGGGAAGAAGACATGTGGACAGGAGTAATCAAATGGTAGCAAGCAGATATTTGTCCCCCAAGCTCCCAGCAGCATCTTTTTGCCCTAAACCAAACCTGGATGTTTTTAGAGAACCACACCTCAGTCATAATTGTTTTCAGTAGAGATTGGGCATCTGTCTCTGAATTATACCCTAAATGGCCTAAGCCTAGCAGCTTATACTACTTGTCTGGCCATAGTGATTGTTTCATCATAGTCATATAATCAAATGCATAGCAAGAAGTATTTTATAGGAAATTGCTAGGTAATGTTTCCTTCTCTTCTGTGAGAACTATCTTTTAAAAATACACTCTTCTCTTTCTGCTTGAATTACTGTATAAATATATGTCATGGAAGTTTTCTAGTCAATTTTGTTAGTATCAAGACAATTTGTGCAATGTCAAAGCATCACGAGTAGATAACATCCAAACTGTTGAGAAATGCCGAGAGAGAGAATGGGAACATTAAAGAGCATGACCCTAAATCAAACAGCTCCTATTAGGAGGGCCAAAATAAAAATAATTTTTAAATTCTGTTTAAAACAAGATGAGCTGGGAGTCACTGTCACTGACAATAGATATTTTCAACTGATAAAATACCATTATTCCTATTTTACAAATGAGAAAAATCAAGACATGACAAAAGTTATATAACTTGCCTATGGTCACCACAAAACTAAATGGCAGAGTCAGGATTCAATAGCAGTTCTCGTTGTGTCCAAAACATATAATTCTTTTTCCAGAACTCATACAGCTTCTGGATTAAAAGTTTCTTTCTGAGCTGTCCATGCAATTTCCCACCAAAATCAGCTGCATTCCTGACCTCACATACATTCTGACAACACGTGGGGATTTGTTGGGGCTTTATAGGCTCGGTCACTCTTGCATTCCTACAAACTGGAGACTGGTGACTATGGTGTAAAAGTGGAGTAGAGATCAAATTGACCATCCCTTAGGTTTTGTGTTATTTTCCTCTGTGGCCACTTCATACATAGTCCATTTTTTTCAGAACCATAAAGGAATGAAACATATCTTCATCATTCTGGGATTCTTGAGGAACTCTAGATTTTAGCTTCAAAAGCGAGGTCTGAATAAAAGCACTTAGTTGGGTTTAGATTCTTGTAGAACCCACCTCAAATGATTTTATCAGGCTGTCTATGATTGTATTTTATTAAATATTCATGCTTATGTACCATCTCAATTATATTCATACAGAAAAAATCTACTATGTGTGTTGCCAGAAAAGAAAAGGTGAAGTATAACTGTGGGGGAAACATCTTTTATAATATTCTCATACTGTGAGTCTATTACAAGTGCAAAAAGATTAAAGGTACAGTATAAAGGTGTGTATTTAAATGACTACAAATAACTGTTTAACTGGAGCTACCTAGGGTACATTACTAGCCCTTAAACAATCAAAGGCTATTGCTGCAGGCAAGGTCCAAAACCACCTGCTTATATAAAAAACTTCAGATGACAGCATTGATATTATGCATGTATGTTGATATTTCTTGAAACAACGATTTTTTTTTTAATTATCTCTCCAAAACTGACAGAAGGCAAACAGATTGAGACTTAAGGCTGTAATTCTGCTACCAACTCATCCTTTTGCCTTGGGAAGAAATGTGACAATTTCTTAGGATGTCTCACAAACCCTCTACCCTGTTGTTATCTACAAGAATTCAATGTTGGGAATTTATATGGTCATACTTTCATTCATAATGAATAACCCCAAGCAAAATGTCCGCATTTTTCAGTTACACTATTATTTTAGATTTTTTCAGCAACCAGAGGAAGAAATACATATTACAGAAGAATTATTAATTCATATAAATATACCTTGATAGCTAAAATATATTTTTGTTAAGAAATCATTATTGATTTCAATATTTGTCAGTGGGTTATGACTCCAAAATTAAGGAGAAATAATTTACACCCAAGGGATAAATATCTGTCAAGTTTCCAAATATCTATTTCTATAATTTGCATGGCAATTTATAAGAACCGATTGAAAAAAGCTTAATTATAGAATATAAGACACCAGTGAGAACACGGGGAATAATGATGTAAAAGATATCCCTGAATTTGGCACATTCTTCCACCATGAGAGCTTTTTCTCTGGCAAGGCTCTCAGTAATACCAGTTACCCCAGACAATGTGTTGTCACATATGGTCACTGTGTAAGTAATGTACATCACATCCAAGCCATGCATCATTCCCCACCCGCCTCCCTGTGACTTGAGGCCAGTTAGAATATAGGTCTTGAAATCCAAACATTGAATATGTCAAAAACATTTCCATGAAATACTTTAACAACGGCTCAAAAAGGAACCACCCATCAATTATGAACAACAGTTTTAGACTTTACATGACAGGTAAAGCCATTTCTATTGGGTTAAGTACCAAAGTTTGGGGGTTTGTTAGAACAATTAGCAGAACTTCAGTTTATTCATCGGTATCATTTCAGAAATTAATAACATTCTTTTAACAGGAGAAAAAAAGAATGTGGTCTTCTTCAAGAACAGACACTCTGAAGCACCCTTGATCATTTCTTGATCAGAGTTAATAAACGCAAGTTCTACTCAGACTCCTTCCTATGTTCAGGTCTTCTTAGTCTACTCTCCAGCTTTTCTTTTATGGTATCTTTGCTAAAACTTTATTTTATATCCCTATATAAACTTCACAAACCTAGATCCCTATCCCAGGCCTTCTTCCATATAAATCCAAACTCCTTTCACCCTTAAACAATGACAAACGAACAATGATAAATAGATGTAAATGAAATGACAAAGAAAATGAAAATGAGAGGAATAGGAAAGCCCAAATTGTCATCACTAGCACTGACTGAGTGTGCCCAGATGAGATGTGCATTTGTCCCATGCAGAGCTCCATCTTTGTCTCTTTCTCCAGATCTGATGTCACACATTCATTAAGCAGGCCACTATTGTATTCAAATTTCTTTCTTCCTGAGTGGGAACAAAGTAACTTCACCAGCATTTCTTACTTCAGCATTAAGGTAGGGTTCTGTTTTTTTGTTACTGATATTCTGCCTTAAGTGCCTTGGGAGTCATGAGTCAGTTTTCCTAGTGCCTGACAATCTTGGAGTAAACAAATGTCAGCAGGGAGAACAAACATGTAGGATGAGGGGACATTTTAGCTCCTTTCATCAAACTTACATTACCTGCTTTGTAGCATACACCGCCCCACTACCAAAAAAAACCAATAATCTGAAAGGAAAAACAAAACAAAGAAAAACATGTACTATAGCTTCATTAGCTGTGGAAATACTTTGTCTGATGTACAAAGGCAGTGGCACTTTCAAGATTCTTCATGCAAAAGTAAGCATGGTGGAAAGGGACTGGTCTAAAGAATATTAATTATAGATCATTGATGATTGATAATATTGGAAACACTTATATCCTTCAAGGCAGCTATTACCCAGAGTGCTTAAATGATAAGACTATATATGTGTACATTTTCTAGCAAACAGTATGCTCTTGTTTCATACTGACCCTTGTTGTGACCAAGAGACCTGATAAGAACAATTAGTGGAGAAAAAGTTTATTTGGCTCACAGTTTCAGAGGTCTCAGTCCATAGATGGTGGACTCCATTGTTTTGGGGCCAAAGATAATAGAACATCACAGCAAAAGTGTGGAGGGGGAAAGTGGCTCAGGACACAGCAACAAGGAAGCAAAGAGAGCTCCATTCACCAGGGACAAAACATAAAGCCTCCAGTCCCATTTCACCTGGCTACAGTTACCACCCACTTAATCCATTCAAGTGGATTAATGCACTGATTAAGAATCTCATAACCCAATTATTTCACGTCTAAATTTTCTTGCATTGTCTCACACATCAGCTTTTAGAGGATATCTCATATCTAAATTATAACAGTATTTAATAAATAAATCAATTATTAAAAACATGAAACCACTGTCATAACTAATGTGAAACAGGCATTTTCTACTATTTATTCTATGTTAATATTTTGGCAGAAAAAAATACATGGAATGAGGACAGGGCATGCATAGTTTTTATATTTATATTTACAGAAAAATTTCCAAAGGCTAAAATCCTTAAGGAATACAAGGCTACAAATAATTTTTACTTAATTCCAGATTAACAAGTTGTTTTTTTCAACACTTGGGAAAAAAATTTTTAAAGAGTAGTTGTTCAAATTTTTATTACAGGAAGAACAGAATGGGCATAAGGGATTGTTTTCCTAAGGACTGAAGGTTTTGCATGACTCAGAATCATCACTTTAAAAATGTAAATGATATCACTTTACAAAATCTGGAATTCCAATATGGGCAGTAGTTGTGGACTTTGGAGACAATAAATATTTGGTTGATTATGTTCAAACCAAGGATCACCTCCTAGAAATTGGTTTATCTGGGATATAAATATTTAACATTGTGAGTTCTTGTGATTTATTTCCTTATCTTTAGAAATAATTTCAAATATACACAAGTCTCATATGCAGCATGTTGATTTAAAACCTTAATACTTTGCAATTTTTAATAAAATATTACATGGCGATTTTAACCAGCTCATCTCTCCTTACATGTAGTTAACAATTGGAAGATGTTTCCTTCCAATCATACCGAAATACTTTACAACACACTGAGGTAACCATACATCATATATACAATTGTTTATTTTAAAGTTTTAAAATTACATATGGGTTTTTGGTCTGAAAATTTCTATTGTGAAAGTGGTTTCCTCTGAATTTTCTGATGACTCTCGATGAACTTATATATTCTGATTTTCTCTTATTTTTTCCTCCTCCCTTATATTAATCATATTTATTTCCTACTTTTTTTTTCTCTGCTAATTAGGGGTATATACTTGGCATTTCTATGCTCAAGTGGTTGCACTCAACATTTAACAGATTCCTCTACCTTAAAGTTAACCAGCTTCACTACCAGGGTCCCGTCTTCTTTTTGATTTCCCTTATGCAGAAGTATCTTTTAGCATATCATTCACTGAGAATCAGTATACAGAAAATCATTTTAGTTTTTGTTTAGCATATTTCCACTTCTCTCCTAAATGATAACATGAAAGTTTTATCCTGCAATGCTATCAATTATTTTAAATGTAATACTGATTTGTGTTTTGACCATTAGTTTTGTAGGAAAGAATTTTGCATTTAATATGAGGGCTTTGGGGGAGGGGAAGGGATAAATCATCTTTTTTATTTCTTTTAGCCTCTACATTTCTTTGGTGTTTTTCAGATTCCCAATGACTCATCCAGCTGTTTTTAAATACATTGATTTAAACATGTGTTTACTCTGAGATTCTTATATTTCAACACTCATGAAAATTATCAGCTATTTTATCTACATACTACCTCTTCCATTTTCTATCCTTATCTCTGGAAAATGTATTAGATGTGATGGAATTCATCATTCTATTGTTTCTTAATCTTATTTCTTTCCATTTCTTAATCACATTTTCTACAATCCTATGAGTTCCTCAAATCTGTCTTTCAATTCATTAATATTCTTGATATTTAACTAGTTCTTTTAGTCAGCTTCTTCACTGCTATAATCAAAGGACAATTTTAGAGGAAAAGTTTATTTTGAGGCTCAGTTTCAGAGGTATCAGCCCATATAGATGGCCCGACTCTATTCCTCAGGGCTCAAAGTGAAGCAGAGCATCTGGGAACATGGCACCAAGAAATAGAGAAGCTCCTCTCCAGGAACAAAACATATACCCCAAATCATGACCCCAATGCCCACCTCCTCAAGCCTATTATTATTATTAATCCATATTAGAGGATTAATTCACTGATTGGGTTAAGGTTCTCAAACCAATCATTTCACTTCTAAACATTCTTACATTGTCTCACACATGGGCCTCTGGGGAACACCTAATATCTAAACCATAACAACTAGTACATTGCACTTCTTGGTACAGTTTAGTCTGAAGTAAGTTTGTACTATTCTGCTCTTTCATTATGGCTTATGCGTATGGTTTGTTTACATATAATTTGCATGTTTTATCACTTTAAATACATAATCAATACTTACCTCTCATTTTCCTACTGTCTTAAATTCCTAATGTTTAGAAAAATACAATTCCCCTTTAGTATGCCTGTTTACTGTTTCTCCTATGTAATATTTCCTGATGCATTTGATAAAATTTTTGTTTTGAGATCATCTGCAAAGAGATGGTTGTTTCCTTTTATATTTGGTCTTGGTGTTGTCCTTGTTAGGGCTGTACAGTCCTATTTTAAGTGTCCTCTACAGAGACATTCTGCATTTACTTTTGTCATCTGACAAATATCCAAGGGCATTACTGATAGAGCTAGTTTCTATATTAACTTTTCAGCTTAGATTTATGTTTGTTATTTTGTTCAAGCATTAGTTCTTCCATTCTTTTTTTTTTTTTTTACACATCCTTTTTCTTCCAATAAGAGTTCCATATAGGGCCAAGTTTCAGAGGGGTAGTTCCCATTTACCCAGCATTTTCAAAGGTATATAGGCAATTTGGTTTCACTCATGACCTTGCACGAGCCCTAGGCCATGTTACTTCCTACAACCAGGGCTTCCCCAGCCCAGCCTCTGCATGAAAGCCAGTGTCTCAGTCCCCTGAACACTCCTCACCCAGCCTTTGCTCATCTGTCATTGCATCAATGTGAAGTCCTACTATTCTCACTTCCAGGTGTCCAGTGGGATTCCCCCTCCTTCTCTTAAATTTTCATAAAATTAATGTTTTGCTTGTTTTATCCAGCATTGCTATGAGTTTGTGGCAATGATTCCATGTAAATTTAGGCTACCATGACTCCAGGAACATAAGTTTACTGTCCTCTTTTCCCTAGTATAGTATTATAAAAAGTTTTATCAGCAATTTACTCATTTCTGTTTGTTTGGGAAAATGTTACAACAGGCAACTTTTCTTTTAGAATTTGATCCAAAATTCAAGAAAAATAAATAAGTGATGCTCTCTATTATGTTAGTACACAATATAAACTAAAGAAATACATTAGCATTTGCCATGAGATCATTTAAATGTGTTTGCAAATGATCTGATAATGGAAATGTGATTTACAACACAAAGAACTTCTATTAAAAACCACAGACTTAAATGCATTGCACTGTAGGTCTCCTAGACTAGGTCAGAAAGAAAGAGCAAAGTGGTAGGTCTAAAAAGCTACTCCCAAATACCTTCATCAGATGGAGACTTTGGTAATTATGGTTAAAAAAAAAAATCAACTCCTACTCTTCATCATGATGGTCATTTTGTCCATGTTTCTCCTGTGATAAGTCTATTTTAAGTACTTCAGTTATTTGAAGACACTCCAAATTCACAGAACTGCAGACTTTCCCATTCTTGCATTTCCAGACTGTGCAAGGAGATCCAGCATTTGTCCATATTGCAACACTAAGTCTAGAAACACTGGAGCTGTCCAGGCAAGTTCTCCTGACTTCACAGGCAAAGTTATTATCCAGGCAAGGGTCCTTGACACAGTGAGGACAGCACTCCCCTTCCAGCAAAGCTTTGTAGTTACTTATATAGACAATAATGTGCATGCCAAGCACAGTAGCACACACCTGTAATTCCAGCAGCTAGGGATGAGGAGAAAGGAGGATCATAAGTTCAAAGTCAGTCTCAGCAACTTTGCCAGATCCTAAGTAACACAGTGAGACCCTGTCTCAAAAAATTAAAAAGGGCTGCAAATTTGTCTCAGTGGCTAAGAGCCCTGGGTTCAATCCCTGGTACCCAAAAAGAAAGACTAGTGAAAGAATAAAATATCATCTTTAGTGAAAGAAAACAAAGAGGAACTTACATAAATTATATGAAATTCAAAGACATGCAAAAGTAATTCATGGTGACAAAAAAACAAACAGTGGTTGCCCCTGCCTGTTGGGGGTTGGAGGGGGCAGTGAGATAAAAAATTGGAAGCCTGGAGCATTAGGAAGTTTTATGGAGTAATACAAATGTTCTCTACCTTCACTGTAAAATTAGTTATATCAGCACATATATTTGACAAAACATAATGAATTGTTCAAATTAAAACAATACATTTTTAACTAAGGTAAAAATGATCAGATCCATGAGCAATTAACTCTTACGGGCAGTTGTTTTAAAATCTTAACAGGCATGACATGGAAAAAAATGATCACTCCACTCTTTTTCTGGATTTTCCCTTTGGCCTGAGGACCAGAATGAATGCTCTTTGGAAGCTTCATCAGGTTTATATAAATTAAAGAGCTTATATAAATTGTATGAAAAATTACACTGTAAAATTAGTTATATCAGCACATATGTTTGACAAAACATAATGAATTGTTCAATTAAAACAGTACATTTTTAACTAAGATAAAAATGATCAGATCTATGAGGCAGCTATTTTAAAATCTTAACAGGCATAACATGGAAAAAATTATTGCTCTAACATTAGTCCACTCTTTTTCTGGATTTTCCCTTTGGCCTAAGGACCAGAATGAATGCTCTCCGGAAGTTTCATCACATATTAAAGTTCTATACTGCTTCTTGTGCCTTCTAAAATACAGCATAAATCAGCCACAGTGGTGCATACCTGTGATCTCAGTGATTGGGAGGCTGAAGCAGGAGGATTGCAATTTAGGGAGACCCTATCTCAATATAATATATTATATTGAGATAGGGTCTCCCTAAGTGCTTAAGTTCTTAAGTGCTCTGGAGTTCAATCTCTGGTACTCAAAGAAAAATAAAACACAGCATAAAATTTTAAGCTATTTTTACAAATTGTAGTTAAAGAAATAACTCCAAAAGAATCACATTTTGTCCATATTTCTCCTGTGATGAGTCTATTTTAAGTACTTCAGTTATTTGAAGACACTCCAAATTCACACAGCTATTTCATTCTTTCAAGTGAACTCAATTGATATGCCTCTTTTGTTGCTAATACTTCAGATTTTAGTTGACAAAGCAAAGATTATATTCATCATATACTATCAAGATTATGAAAGGTGAACTAATAGGCAATACTGTTGTCCGTGTGTAAAACAGAATCCAGCACAGCTTGTCCATTTGTAGATCATGAGTTTCTGTACTGTCATGAGGAAAATCAGGTGGGTTTTGTCAACAAATACAGCACACCTGACATGGGTATTTCCAGCACACAGGGAACAGAGATTTGCTGAATGCTGTCACTTTTATACAAGAGTCTCTCATATCCCTGTAAAGTCAGTGGGAGCATAATAGGAGCATTCTCTCCAAGGAACTGGTCCCTTCACACAACATCATAGCAGATGCAGAAACTGACTGAGGATCCTTGCCTACCTTTGCAAGGAACCACATGCAAGGTAGAACATGAAAAATATCAATAAAAACACAAGGACAAATAACATTTGGTGATAAGGCCAGGTCCTTAGTTTAGTCAGAAATTTAGAAAAAACTTTCTTCAAAATTTAAATTATACCCCATTTATGTATGAGGTATCATAGTGCATTCTACTGTCATGTATAACTAATTATAACGAATCAAAAAAAGAAAGTTTTAAGAAGTTTGCACCCCAAAAAATTAAAATTAAAAAAAAATTAAGCCTGCCTCTGATGCAAAGATAAAAGTGGTTTTTGTTTTGATTTGTTTGTACAATGTCTCATTACATCAAATAAAAGAAAAATAAAAGTGAAAAATAGGGCATCCCTCTTTTTTCTCCCCTAATAGAGTTCAGCAGTCTGTGCCCATTTCCAAGTAAGAAGTCAATAGTACAAAATGAACAGAGGTGCATCCATGCCCTGTCTCCCTGGGGTAATATTACCTTCATTTATTTCTCCCATTACTGCCTTAATGTTGGTCACCTTTAAATCTCACCTGAAAATGCCTGTAACTTGTCTTTCTTTTGCAAGCTTTTGTACCTCCCAATGCATTCACTATTCAGCACTCAAGACATAATGTTGTACACTGCCACTTGCTTACAAACACCCACTGAAAACTTCTGATTGCTGAGGGTCCTGTGTAAGGCCATATGACCTTAACACAAACTATTCTGCCAATCTTCCTTTTAAAAAAATGCTAAGATCAAGAGTATTGAGATTAAGTGGGTATCTTTTGATAGTAGAGGAGGTGTCCTTTTCTGAAATATATAGGAGTGACTGGTTTGGGCCAATAAGCAAATGATAAAGTCCCTTGGAGAATCTCTGGGCAATCTTGTCCTCCTTGAATTGAAGAATATGGAGAACAAACAGAAGGAAGATGAGGAGGAAGATGGGAGAAAGAAGAGAAGGAATAAGAGGAGGGCAAGGAGAGAAGAGAAGAGTCAGGAAAAGAAAAAAAAGGAATGGAAGTTAACAGTAGGAAGGAGGAAAAGAAGAAAACCAAATAATTTTTTAAAAATATATTGTCCCTCCAAATGAGAAATTATATCCCATCTGATTCAAATGTTAAAAAAATAATTAATATAACATTTTAAAAAATGTATTACCCCACTATCTCAACTTCTTGCTTTGGAAGTAAATTGTCAATGTGTAGTAGGTGGAGATTTTGCAGCTAACCTGCCATCTTCGGTGTGGAGGTAGAAGGAAATGTGGAAGTGCATCTCAATGTTTTGACCTTGTCAAGTTGGTGGAGAAATCTGCATGACTCTGATGCCTCCCTGTCTCTCCAGGATACTGAAGAGTCTTCAGGACCATGTGACACTTTTTGATTTGCAGTTCTGGGGATTCACCCAAATCCTTGCATATGCTAGACAAACACTGTACCACTAAGCTACAGCCCCAGTCCTCATGAGCTAATTTTTACTTCAATATACACGTGAACTTCTGGGCTGGGGTTGTGGCTCAGCAGTAGAGCACTTGCCTAACACATGTGAGGCACTGTGTTCAATCCTCATCACCACATAAAAATAAATAAAATAAAGGTATCATCTACAACTAAAAAATATATATTTTTAAAAAATTATACAGATGAACTTCTTTTCTACCTCAGGGTCTCTGCCTGGCTGCAGTATAAAACACTACAGGGTACACATTGACCACATAAGAGCGTTAACTCTCATTTGGATTCTTCACATATTCATATACTTGTTACATTAACGTTCCAGCAGTATCTTGAGAAAGAACCATCATTTTCTATATCACACAAAGTGCCATTTGGACTACAGTGGCCTTTGCATTTGCTCTTCTCTCTGATGGAAACACTTTCGCTGGAATGCACTTAGATTTTTTTTTTTTTTAATCCTTCGGCCTTCAACTGAAATATCACTTCCTCAGAGAATCTGGGAATGCTACATACAATGACAGTCTATTTTCTCACAGCTTAGTGTGACATTTTCTCATAATCCTTATCAATTACTAAAATTATTTTATTTAATAGCTCTCTTTCTTACTTGTAAGAGCCATGAGAATATAAACTATAGCTATCTTTTTAACTCTTGAATCACCAGTGACTTGCTCAAAGTCTGTCCAGGCACTCAATGTTTGTAAATGAATGGATGGAAGGAATGCTGAAGGAAGGCAGGAAAGCAGGAAGGCAGGAAGGCAAAAAGACAGGTGGGCAGGTAGGGAGTCGGGAAGGAGGGCTTGTTGAACCAAGGTACCCCAGTGTTTTGCAATAACCACTATGGTAGTATAACATTGCAAAGGCACAAATAATTTCAGGAAGGTCTCAGAGCACGGAGGTTTTTACCAAGAGTAAATCGGTGTATGTTTATGTATTGTTTAAGCAAAAACCAAAACCAAAAAACAAACAAAAAAAACTGCAAAGAAAAAAGAAAGCATGGAAATCGTATCTTAATCTATGGCAAGAAAGTTAGTAAACTATATCCAACTGGTAAATTCAAACATCTAGAAGCTCTTTTCCCATGGTATTAATAAGCATCCCTACCTTTTCAATCTTATCTATGAATCTGAATATTTGCTTCCCATCTCCCATAGTTTATAAAATATGCACGTAACAATATTCTTTCTAAATTCTATTTCTAATCTTACCAAAGCTAAGGATGTCCTGTTTAGCCACTGGTTTTAGCAATCAACAGATTCATGTCCTCTAAAGACCTTGATGTACAAATATCAGGGCCTGACTTGGTGAGTATTTTTGGAATGACAAGGCAAAGGTTTACTCTTAAAGTTCCTCTTTTAATTAGATATCTTTATGTAAACTGATATAACTGTTAAAAAAAAAAAAAACAGAGGATTGAACCCAGGGGCACTTAATCATTAAGCCACATCCCCAGTTCTTTTTTTTTTTTTTTTTTTTTTGAGACAAGTCCTCACTAAGTTGCTTAGAGCCTTACTAAGTTGCTGAGACTGGCTTCAAACTTGTGATCCTTTTGCCTCAGCCTACTGAGTCTCTGGGATTACAGGCATATGCCACCATGCCCAGAGGGTTGAGACTTCAAGCTTTTTACTCAGAGAACCCAGAAGGTTCAGTGTGATATTGTCTATTCTTCTAAATTAAATACACTCCATAATAATGTATTTTTTCTCACCTCCACATCTACACCATTTTCTGATCACAAAATACATACTGAGTTGATCATCACTGCTGACCCCTGCCTGGTGCTGGCCCAGAGCTCCCAATGTCTTCACTACTCCATGTTGACTGCACACTTACACTCAACTACAGCCCATTCATTCTCCACAAAGTAAAAGTGAAGATGGCAAATATGTCATCCTGCTGTGTAAAATATCACAACTTCCTAAGATCTTTAGAATAGTAACAAGGTCTACCTGAACTGGCCTAACTGGCCCCTGGCCACCCCCAGCCTTTTTCTGTATCTTCTTTGCCTCACCCACTGATCTGCTTTCAGTTCTAAGGTTAAGCACTTCCAGCCCTAGCCTTTGGGGAAGGTGTAAGACTCACAACTCTACCCAAGGAAATCATCTTTAACAAGCCTCTCCCGCAGCCTTCAGTGCCCCAGTTCTTTTATTATTCTTCAGGTTTAGGACAGATTCAAGATTCATTGAGGATTTAGGACCATTCATGTATGCAATGTCTCAAAACTCCCTTTGACACAATAATATCACTTTACTGACTAAACTGAAGCTCCCATTGTAGCATCTTATCTCATTACTAAACTGTCTATATAGAAGCTACTTCATTTGTCAAATAGGAATAATAGCCCCTGAAATTCAGGTTTATTATACAGCTTAAATGAATGTGCATATTTGCATATGTGTGTGTTTACATACAAAATCTTATTAGGCATAATGCCTAGCAAAAAGTAAACAACCAAAGAGATCCATACAGACCTGCCAATACAAGAATATTTTATTGCTTCTTCTGTATTTTTATAATTACTGTCCAGGCTATCTTCAACCCTTTTCTCAGCCATCCATATCTGAATGCTATTCAGATCCCTGATTCAGTGTATCTGAGGGAAACAAAAGAAAATTAAGGGACTGAAAAATTAAAAGACAATGAATAAAAACATTACCAAAACCAACAAATTAGCTACCTTTCTTTTTTTATATTTTTTGAAAAACATTTTTCCAAAATATATTTCCAAAATACATTCCAAATATATTTTTGGGAAAATATTTATGTGATGGGTTTTTGCTTTATCTTTCCTCCATGTTCTGCTAATTGGTTTCAGGCAAATTGGTTTGAGATATTTTTTTGGTTGTGTTTTTTCTTTAATCAAAATATGGTCATTAGCCTGAACCATTGGTTTGAGATGTATTTAGTGTTGAATTAATTCCTATAGCCAACATTTTATTTATTAGTAACCTCATGTCCTCACAGGACCAGGACTTTTCACATTTGTATCCTTGGACTCAAAAAAATGCCTGACGTCATGAATCACAAAAAGAAGGGCTGCTGAGGGAAATAAAACAAAATCTTGATTAAAATTGCTAACAGCTATGTAAACTAGTCTAACAAAATCTTCCTCTTTATTCTACTTGCCTTTATCATAAGATCTTTTTTTTTCTCTCAGTGCTGGATTGAACCCATGGTCTCATACCTGTCAGGTAAGCACTCGACACTGAGCTACATTCTTAACCCCTATACATTATATATATTACACATACATACGTATATATACACACACACATATATATATATGTATACATGTATGTGTGTGTATATATATAAGTATATATAAAACATACACATACATATATATAATAAAACAGGGTCTCACTAAATTGCACAGGCTGGACTTGTAATCCTCCTGCCTCAGGCTTCCTAGTTGCTGGGATTAGAGGTATATTCCATCACATCCAGGTACCTTGCATTTTTTCAAATACTTTAATGATTTTTATATCATATCAAGGAATTATATTTACTCTCACAAATATATCATTCACTTTTTTTCTAGTTGTCTGAAATCATTTTTGAAATGACAGTAGGAACAAAAAGTGATAAATGCAATTTTGGTTTTTTGGTACTGGAGATTGAATTCAGGTGTGTTAACCACTGAGGCACATCCCCAGTACTTTTTTATATTTTATTTTGAGACAGGGTCTCCCTGAGTTGCTTAGGCCCTCACTAAACTGCTGAGACTGGCTTTGAACTCAAAATCCTCCTACCTCAGCCTGCTGAGCCACTGGCATTACAGGCATGCGCCACCATACTCAGCAATAAATGCAATCTTGTAAGAGCATGAATGATTTCCATTCTCAGTGCTTTTCTCCATACAAAAATATATTGTAGGATTCATAGTATAAGTATTTCTCTCTCCATTCCCCTTTTGTATTTAAATGAAAGTTCTATGCTTAAATATACACCATGTAATAATTTAACCATTTCACTAAACAAAAATATAAATCTCAGGCATATAGTATCACCCCCAAAAAATCTGTCCATCTTACAGATGGACATGATTATAAAAGTGAATTTTTCCAGTTTATCTATCTGTTCATTCAAGGTTTGAATTCCTGTCTAATATAGATTTTTATTTTCACTGTCCTGAAAAATATTATTTAAATATCTTCTTCATCTTGAACATTTCCTGACTCCGTGAAAAGATGTGAATCAGAACTCCCATAAATATTTCTCTTCCATTTTACTTCACAAACTTCCTTGTATTACATTTATGGAATGATCTTATCTTTTCCCTACACTCCACCCTAACTAAGTCACCCAAAATGCAGGGAATTTTGACATCTGATTTTGATATTATCTTTCACGGGATCTTAAATTATACCTTTAAACTATTAAATTATCAGTAACTGAATTGAATTGTATATAAGACATATATTTTTCTATCCAGCTGCAGGACTACAAGTTTTTATAAAATCTGTCATGAAAATAATCTTGTAATCAAGTAAAGAAAAATTTTTGTAAAATGTAGTACCCATCTGATAAGTCAGAAAATAATAAGCAGTACTGGCTACTATCTACACTTTTCAATCCATGATTTGTGTCTCCTCTTTTTCAAGAAGCATCTGTATCTACCACAAACCTTTGAGATGAGAATATGGGAGACAAAAGCAAATATATGTTGTCAATACCTCAAACTGCAAACACCACCTATGGTATTTGACTGACATGACATATACCTTTAACAAGAACTGTCTTACAGAGACTACAGAAAAGTGAAAGGCAGACAGACTTCAGACAGCAACTTAAAATGACTGACATTATTCTTCTGACAGTTTCATTTGACTCTAGCTCAAGTCAACTTATCTTCCTACTGCATAGGTTTCTAATTTATGAGTGACTAGCATTTTAGGAAAGGAAGAGGAAGAAGGGAAACACTAGTAGAGTTTATGGAAGCAGAATAGTGGAGTTCAGCACTTTAGGTTTTTCTAGAAATAAAACCTAATGTTTCATTTTAACTTTGGATCCATATAAGAATAGTGGAGTATGTGATGCCAAGTGAGACTGATTTCCCGTTTAGGTTTTTTTTTTTTTAAGTTTTTTTGCCTACACTGTGTGAGTTATGACTTCAACCAACATATACCCTGTCTCTGGAATTGAGTACTTACATGATCACCATTTAGCCAATCAATTTGCTCCCTTCTCCATCAGTGAGGAAGCATTCGGTACAGGGAAAAACATAATAAATGATTATGACCAAGTTCCAAGTTATTTTAGCAGCTCCATAGTTTGAGTTGTGGAAGTATCTTTAATATTTTCTCAGGTTTTCACTCATAGCCATATGACTACACTCAAGGACAGAAGGAGGAAGACATTTTCTTTAGTCATCTCACCTTTTATCAGGGAGACAAAACTCTTGCACAAATTTCTCAGATTTTTGTTTATGTTTTGAGAGTTACTTCTGGTACATATCTAACTTTGGTTTAAGAAATAGAAAACCAAACATATGGTCTATTCAGCTTCTATAATGAAAGGAAGATGGAGAAGTCAAGGAAAATAGAGATTGTTGAGAATGACTGTTGGGGAACCATGCAATATTATCTGCTAAATAGTCATGGTGACTATGTCAAATATAGATTGGAAGCCAAGCCAGCCAATGGAACACAGGTCCAGATTTTTATTAGAGATATGGTGTAAATTCTCTTAACTGATATGCAAGTAACCATTTTCTGACTTAACTTTCATGACTAAGTAAAACATAATGACTGAGAACCATCTACACTGTATAATGTTTATCAATATTAATGTAAAGTCATTATTGCTTCTCAAATTTATCACAATTATAAAATTCTACTAAATATTAAATACAGTAATGAAATGTCGGGGGAGAAAAGTGTTACTTTTATGAAAATTTGAATGTTTTGAAAAGGCTGATTAAAGAGTATCTTGAAGAATTAGATATGGATGAGATATTAAAATTGTGAGGGGAAATTATAAAAATGCATAAAGTTTCTTTAGTCTGGCTGCTTTACAACTTTATGTTCACTTTAAATATAAATTAAAATTGAAATTATAGATGTTTCATACATTGGAGAAAGATGAACTTTGAATGAATGATGCTAAAAAAACTGGATATCCATAGTGGAAAAAAGAAACTAGACATCTGTCTCTCACCCTAAACAAAAGCCAACTCAAGATTGAGTAAAGACCTAGGAAAAAGACCAGAAACTTTACAACTGTTATATAAACCAGAGAAAACACTACAACATTCTAGGAAAAGGCAACAAATTCCTCAATAGGACTCCTAAAGCTCAGAGAATAAAACCAAGAATTAATAAGTGTGTCATCAAATCAGAAAACATCTCCACAGCTAAGAAAACTACTGACAGTATGAAGCAAGAGCCTATAGAACAGGGAAAAAAATCTTTTGTAGCTACTCTTCCAACACAGGATTAATACCCAGAATATATAAAGAACTCAAAAAAAACTATACACCAAAAAATAAATGCATAAATAACCCAATCAATAAATGGACAAATTAACTAAACAGACACTTTTCAAAAGAAGAGATAGCAATGGCCAAAAAATATGAAAAAAAAATGTTGAACATTTTCAGCAATCAGAGAAATGCAAATCAAAACTGCACTGAGATTTTATCTTACTCCAGATATGATGGCAATCATCAGAAATAAAAATAACAATAAATATTGGCAAGAATGTGGGGCAAAAAGAACTCTCATACAATGTTCATGAGAATGTAAATTAGTATAGCCAAAATGGAACTCAGCATGGAGGTTCCTCAAATGATTAGGAATAGGAAACACCATGTGATTCAGCTGTACCATCCCTTGGTATTTATCCCAATTAAATATATATTATATATGCATATCCATGTTTCTATCTCTAAACATACCCTTCACTTTGAAGATATACAGGCATACTAATGTTTATAGCAGCACAATCCACAATAGCCAAGTTATAAAATCAGCTTATCTGTCCATCGAAAGAATAATTATGTCTATATATACACACACATTAACATATATACATATTTAATAAAAATCAAATACCATAATATAAACTCCATTGTGTATATGGGCATATACACACAATGGAGTTTTATTAAGTCATAAAGAAGAAACAAGTATGTCACTTGCAGGAAAATGAATGGAACTAGAGAGTATGATGTTAAGTGAAATAAGTCAGAAAGTGAAAGGTCTTATGTTTTCTTTCTACAAAGAAAAAAAGAAAACAAAGGGTTTTGTGAAACTTGACGGGGGTATGGGCTAGAGAAGAGGATTGTAAGGAACAGTATTTGGTAATGAAATTGTATTATGTGCATGTAGAAATATGCCACAATGGAATCCACCATTCTATATAATTATTATGTGTGCATAAAAAATTTGAAATTATAAATGTTCACTATAAGATTTGTACAAGAATAAAAATGTGGAGTTCTATTCAGGAACTCAGGGAAAAAATAGATTAGGTTTAGTTTCTCCTGAACAGATATAAAGAAATAATATATTGGTTTCTTCTTGTTGTTGTAACACATTAACATAGTTTAGCAGCTTAAAGCAATGCAAATTTGCTCCCTCATAGATCCAGAGGTCAAAATGTAAACTCAAGATGTTGCCAGGACTGCATTTTTAAAAAAGCTTTCTGGAAGGATCATTTTCTATGTTGTCTTTGGCTTCTAAAACTTGTCCACATTTCTTTGCTTGGGTCCCTTCCTTACTTCATGCAACCTATTTTAATCATCACAATTGCTATTTCTGACTGACATCTTTCTCTTACAGGGACCATTGTGATTGCATCAGGCATACCTGGATAAGTTAGAATTATCTCCTCATCTCAAAATTCTTAATTTAATCACACTTGCCAAGTCCTTTTTATCATATTCATGAATCCTGGAGATTACAATACAGACATCTTCAAAGAGGTCAGCATTCATCCTACCACATTCTCTTTTTTTAAATCAGGTACAAGTAACTTTTCATCTCTTTCATTCACAAGATTTCTGAAGAACACAGCATAGAGGTTCAAATGGATGATTCAGGAGGCAACAGAGTAAGGATTGCTGAAAGTGTTGGAAAATATTTGAGAATATATTTCCTATTTATCATATTACTTGTATCTCCATCTTTACACATGGTGAGCAGCAAATTAATAATATCTGTCATGTGTCTTCCATGTTGTGCCTGCATGTGTGTGCACATGCACATACATATATCACATTTTTCTTCAGTATTTATCATCATTTTTCATTGGTATCATACTTGAGAAGCTTAATCTCATACTTTACTTTAGACTGGAAATTAAGAAAAAAGGAAGGTCAAATCAGATGATTGATGGGTATGTTTTTCAACCCATTAAATTATTTCTTTCTTAATGTTGTCCATCTACAATCTTGAAACTAGCAAGCAGAGCAGTTCTCAGACAAGGGAGCAGTTTGTCCTCCATTCTGGTTCAGATGCTAGTTTGCAATAATTTTCTGAAATCCACAGAGGATGTTTTGGAGAGAAGCTGTGAGACATCTAATCAGAAAAAAATAATAATAATAATGGTTAGTTATATTACAGTATAGCAGAAACTCCTGGGGGATATTGCAGAAGCCCCAATGGTTGATTCATTTAAACAGGGTTGAATAAAGCAGAGAGAACAGGTATCAGGAAATCTCACATTAGAAATTCTTGAAATAAGCTCAAAATGCGTTTCTAATTTCTGTGATTTTTACTTTTTGTAAGTATTCACTTATTTTACTTTCTCTACTTCTTACATTCTTTAGTTTTATATTCCATGTCCACCAGCATCTAAGACTTAATTATGTTTTACTATAAGAACTGAGTTATGGACCTAGGTAACATAAACATTCACAAAATGCAAGTGGAAAGTATTTCAGGTTCCTTAATGAGTCCTGTTTACTTGCTAGGTGTAAATAGATGCCATGTATACACTAGGCCCCGTTTTGGAACATTATGAGCCAGAAAGTTGCCATAGCAACCTCAGTCGCTGATAACCTCCATGAGAAATGAATTCCCAAAGGTGTGGAGTCCTTGGCAGTTCACACAGCACTTTTAAGCTGCAAAAGCACTAATTATTTATTACAATCATGTAATTAAATAGGGATACTAATATTATCCTTATTTCCAATTATAAAATCTTCTTATAAAATCTTTTAACAAGGTTAAAAGGCATGTCCAGGGTCACATTAACAGGTAAGTCTCAGATTCAGAACTCAAAGTCATGTCTTCTGATTCTAAGAGTCAGCCTACTATGTTTACACTAATATGTTTTAAAGGTGAAATTTGCCTAATGATCTGGCTAAATATTTGCTTACTACCTTAAGGTAAACTTGTCTAGAGCTGGTGATTTGTGGGGCGCATATCCTTCCTTGATAATTTTCATCCTAGCAATTAGCCACATGACACATGAACAGATAACCCCTGAAGATCCAGTGATCTAAGCCTCCAACACTTCAAATACTCTGGTCCCATGCCTGAATTAAGGCTTTCTCTAAAAGAAAGGAAATACAATTATTTCAATGGAATCTTGAAAAGAAGAAACATTAAAGAGATCTGAACACTGAAGAGTTGATAAATGTTCCATATGTGAATTAAGAACCATCATACACAGTATCAACCTACAACCAGTCCCTATGAATCCAGGGTTCTCAACTGAAGGTCAGTTAGTCTCAGGTGCTATTTGGTCATGTCCAGAAATACTTCTTTCATCTGGGGTGGTATAACTGGCAAAAGGTGGGTAGAGGCCAAGGATGATATTAAATATAGCATAGTACATACGATAGAGCCTAAAATAAAGACTCATTGGGCTCAAGATATCTATAATAAAGCTGTTGAGAAACCCTACTATAAATAATGCAGAAATTTTTGTTTTATTGCATTTTCTTTTATTATAAAAGTGATTCTTGAAATTAGTCTAAAATTTTAGATTATTTTTAAGAAATTACTCAATATCACTTAAATAATCATAGAAACAAATAGTTAAACAGAAATACAGAAATACAGAAAATACAGTTAAGCAGAAGAAAAAAATAGCACCAAGTCACTTTTGATCCCCAAAACCTAGTGACAAAGTATAATTATATTATACTTTCCTATAATTTGCCAGTAGAGTGTTAGTAATCCATTATGTCAGTAAATCAAGACTTGCCTCATGGTTTTTAATGGTTGACTAGTATTCCATTTATAAATGTAAAAATTACATTAGTCTCTTATGAGATATTTAAGCTTATTTCTCTTAGTTATGAATAGTTTTGTCATGAATATCTTGTATATAAATTCTGCTTGAAATGTCCATCTTTGGTGTATTCCTCAAGTAAAATCTTCAAGTTAAGATATGTGCAATTTATTTGATATGGTTTGCTAAATTTCACAATGATGTGTTAATGAATGTTTTTAATTTCTGAGAAAAAAAAATTCATGATCCTTAAGTTGTATATAGAGATGAATGGTCTGATCTCAGGGAGAATAATAATCCTCAATTTGTGGAGCTAATGAACAAGTTGTTAAATTGCTGTTATCCCCACTTGTAGTACTTCAAGTTAATAAAGTCAAAAGGATGAACTTCATTATGTATGGCCATTTAGGTCCTTCTTAACATGAATGAGAACAAGAGCTCAGCAGAAGTACACATTGAATATGAATGTAATCCTCTCAAAAAAATTTGAAAACATTGGGTACTATGCTAATTTAACTGTTTTTAGGATGGGAAATTGAGATTTTTTTTTTAATATAAATTTTAAGTAAAGCATATCCCTATAATATTGGATGATGTGAGAATACCCAGACCCCTAACATCTGGGTTATACATTTGAAAAAAAAAATCAAGGAGAGAAAGAATCCAAGGAAAATGTCAAGGCTTGTGCATTACTTTCATTTTCCAAAGCCAGAAGGAAAATGCCACTATGGCAGCAAGTAAAAATATTTCGCATTTTTCCCCTATTTGATGCCTGTTTCATTGAATATTAGAAACATACTTATGAAATGAATTTTAATGCATTTGCTAAAAATTAGCAGAGAGATAGGTTTTCAGCTAATTAACCTATTCTTTAAAAAAAGGCAGTAGGGAAATGCTTGTTAATGTTTAAGCCATAAGATACACAAAAACGCAGGCAATATTTTATCATGACACCCAGGAGACCCATGTGTGACACAATATAGAGTCTATGTGTATCTCACTCTCCACAGGAACTAATTTTGAAGCACCAGAATGCTGTGAATTGGCTGTAAAACAATGTTGAAGAAACTCAACATAGAACAGAAGGCACACTTTCCTTAGGAAGAATGCTGATAAAATTTTAATGAACTAACATGTTGTCATGGGGATTTGTTGCTATTCATTAATTCATTGTGCTGTTCCTCTATAGTTTTGCTGAAGTTGAGTGACAAATTGTCAAGTAGATGCTCTGGTGGTTTACATTGCCTCATTGATACCCTAAATTTAGGGGGTAAATTCTTCTGGAGACTTACCCCATTGCATGTGGGGTAACATTTTTCAGCACCATGTGCACTCGATTGTATTTCAAATGAAACTCCATCTCTAGGGCAGGCCTTTGACTCTGCAAACAGTAGAAATAATCACAGAATGATTGACAGCTCTGGTCACAGATGGGGACTACCACAGAGCCAGGGCTGGGGAAGGCTCTACTATATAAAATAGTGAACCGGTCGCTTCTGAATTAGGATAAAATTCTCAGTGGAAAATAATGATTCAATCATAAAATTATAGAATGCCAGAGCTCAGAGGGACCTCAAAATAAGTCTTTCATTTTGCAAATAGGAAAACGGACAAGACCAGGAAGGAAAAAGAGTCATAAAGATTGCAAGTGGCAGAGTAAGAATCAGAAACTACATATTTTGGCTTAAGTCAATGTTGTCATCTTAACCCCTCCCTTAATTTCTTCCCTTTCCTTTTCATTCCCAATGGGTTTTATATTTTCCCCTGAAATTAGCCCTAACAGCAAAATAACCATATCCATGTGGTACAGGATCATAGCCAGAGAAGAACTATCATAAACTGATAATTTTTAAATGTAAAAAAAATATGGCATGCATCATCCATATGTGTATTAATTTAATTTTCCAAGTCCTTGATATGATGCTGTAGGAAGATTTGGCAAACCTGTCCAACACTTTATATATTCCCAGGCAAAGTTCCACACCCAGATTGTGATAAGCAGATGAGGATCACTGGCAAAAAGCACAGACCAAGATTTTGACTTGAGATGTGTATCCTTATGATGATCCCAATTGAAGAATCTTGATGGGATTTGGTTCCCACTTCTGTGCCCCCACTTGTGCCTCAGCTGAAAGGAGGAACACAGACTGTTCTGTACTGTGGTGACTGTGCCATTGAAAAGCAATCTGGCACAAAATGTTCATGTCATATTTGCAGAAGCAGCCAGAGTACAGGAGATGGAGAAGTTTGTTTGGTTGTTTGATTTTTCTTTTAATCATATTTTCCTACCACCTGTTTCATGTTTGAGGACATTAGTTTTACATAAATGTATTAAGTTTTCATTTTGCAGAACACTGAGGAGACTCAAATCTGTAATATGCAAATACACTAACTATCCAAAGCAAAGTGTTAAACAGAAAAAAAAAATAAACAATTCACCATTTAAGCTCCAATAGTTCTATTGTCTGTTCCAAATCATTGCTACTCAAAAGTACAGCCATTGAACCATCACCTTGAATATGATAGAAATGGGGACTCTCAGGCCCCACTCTAGACTCAACAAATCAGAGTCTGCCTTTTAATAAGATCCCCAGATGATACATATGTACATGAAAGAGTGAGAAGCTCTAGGCTACACCACATAATACCAACAGAGTACCCTACATTTATAGCTAATATATACATAACACAGCTCAAACAGACACTTACTATATCTTTACCTTTCTGTGGTTCCCTGCAGACAAAAGTAATTATTACTATATTGTGTTTTTTTTTAAATTCTATTGATACATCTAAAAGCTTGTTTAATCATGTAGATAACAAAAATAATTGCTTTGCTTGGCTTCTTACAGAAAATTCCAAGCTAGTATAATTCCAATACATTTTTATTTACTAATGATTATGCTATATTCAAGTAATAATAACAGGTATCCTTCACTGGGAACTCCAGATATGCCAGGCATGGTACTATGTAGACCATGCACATTATCTAATTGAATCTCCTTTATAGTCCAAAGATGTGGATCACTTTGTGGACAGAGAAATTAAAACACAGAGGTTAACTACTCTGAGAATATACCATTAGTGTGAACTAAAAATAGAATCTGAACCCATAAAAGAGATATGTAACTCACATTAGTTTTTGATGAAGGTATTAACACTGGAAAACATTGCCTAGACCAAAACACAAATATTTATTATTAAAGAATTAGTCTTCAGGTAAGACATGCTTCTTTATTTATAAAAATCAATAATTACATGACTGCTATGTCTGTAACGGTGTTATTTTTAGAAAAGCAATTTCTAATACCAATTACCAATTTTAAATAAGATTTAAAGTCCTCCAATGATTTAAAATTTATATCCTTTGATTTAGTAATTTTACTTTAAAGAATCTATTTTAAATGAAAACGTCTAAAATAAATCAGAAATGAGTCATTATAGTCTACTTATGTCTTTTCAAAATTAATATGAAAATCAGCAGTAGAGTATTACTTAAGCACAGTATAGTATATACTTATCCTTATATTAAAATGTCATGTCATTAAAATTAGTTTACAAGGAATTTTCCATGTTGTGAAAACATTCATTAAATAAACAAACAAAATTACATATAGACAATATATACATGTATATGTGTGTATATATGTAGAAAATGTAATATGCCTCCAGAATGTCAGGATATATACACCAAAGAAGAAAATACACCACATTCTAAAAGTATCTGAATATTTATATTTTTTTTCATTTTTATATTTTATGGTATTGCTCAACTATGCATTATTTCACAAGTAACAATTTCTCAAACCAGAAATAGATATGTTCTGTATTCATTAAACTTCACAAGCCAGATCATTGAGATTTCACAAAGTACCCTTAAATTTCAATTTAAATTGAAATGCATTTACAAAGTAGGAATTTTGGATCATTCAGCATTTTCCCAAGTACTACATGTAAATATGTAAATAGTCTTATTTGTATGAAACCAACAAGTGTTTATTTGAAGATCCCAGACTCAACTTGTTAACTATGGGTTACCATTTAATGTGTGTACATAGGCATATACATATAATCAATATACATATATACATGTAATCTATATACACATATACATATAGTCTATTTCAGATAATAGCATATATTTGAATTAGTACACATTTGAAACAGGTTGTAAACTAGGTCAAAGTGAAAGTATGGAGTTTAGCTGATGTCACTGGAGAGCTCCTCTGAGTCCTACTCAACAATAGGACAGACTTTGCACCTCCTTATGATTTATTCACTTTAAGATGGTTACCACTGTCACTTAAGTCATTTAATTTCTTCCCCCCCAAATCTATTAACAACTGTGAATTGTTCAGAAGCAAATATTCATTGAAATTCTGGATTCCAATAGTATATTTTTTCCTCCTTAAAACACAATTCCACCATGTTAATTTCTCTAAGATTCCTAGTAACTTTAAAAATTATTCTATAAGCATACACATAGGAAAAAAAAATAATGCACCTGGGGACTAACAATCTATCTGTAAACATGGGGCAGGCAAAAAAAAAAAAAAAAACACTAGCAAATTAAGTTCAGGTGATCTGGCCATTTACACTCCAGAATCTTATGTTAGCATAACTTACACAAGCAGTCAAATCCTTGCTTTTTAAATTCAGACCAAAAATAATGTCCAGAGGAATGGATGGCATCTCATTATGTGATTCCAGTAATTAATTTGTTACAAGTCTCCATAAATAAAATAAATGCTCAATGATACACAGACTTCTGTTGTCGAAAGCATTCCCCCCACCCTCTCCTACCTCTCTGGATCCTGACATTATTTCTTGGTTATTGGTTGACAGTTCAGTGCCTTGAGTGTTGCTCTCGCTGTAGGGTTAGCAGGATAATTGACAAACCACAGGGATCGGATCCCTGGATTAGGATGGCCAGACTGTCAAAACAACCATGACAAACTCTCACATCAACTTCCACTGCAAGTCAAGGCTGTGAGGAAAAAATTCACCTTGGCAGGGCCAGATGGGAAGTCTTTAGTTTAAAATATTTCCTACTGCAAAGTAGACTTCAGCAAGGAACAGAAACTATATAATTTTAAAATAACATTCATAGAAAAATACTTCACCTTGGTCACAATTAGAATATTTATTTTAAATAAACATCCCAGAATCTTATTTCACTCATTTAATGTGTCTTTTGAATTTCATAAAATGTTAATTTTTTCTTAGAAGATTGACATAGATTTGGGAGAATTCTATCTGTACTGATAGACTGTGTTTATATATAATATGTACATATGTAATATTTCATAAACAGAAATGAGTTAATCCAATTTTATGCTGTGTGTATAATTTTGTTTAAAAATGTCTTGTAAATTTTAAATCAAATTGATGCATATATGTAATTCATATTAATAAGCAACATGACAAGTTGTGATTACCAATTAGAAGGCTATATACATTTTCATCTTAAGAAGAACAGTTTTGAAATGTTTCAAAAACTCTAACTAAATTTGCCACTTTAAACATTATCTCTAGACTTTCAGATTCCTATCATAGATCTTTGAAATGACAGCTCAAGTGACATCTATTTATAATGCAGGCATATTCTCTGTATGAAAACATAGATTGCAAACCGTTAAAGGGAAATTAAAATGCAAATACAAAAAAGGGTTATTTACTTAGTTCTGTGCCAGCTAACACATGGGATATGGACACCTAGGATTAGAAGGATCCAATTATTTTTAAAATATAAAACTTAAAGAACTTATTCATGCACCACTTGGGTCTTGGAATATGATCAAAATAGTTTTGGAATAGTTAATCAGTATTTTTCCATCAGAGTCAAATTTTCAAAACATTAAAAAGAGCAAGAAGCATGAGCGCATATTATTTACTGACAGACACTTCAGTTTAACAAATACTGAGCTGTTCAAAAACAAGGACTGGAATAGGATGGTATTAAACTCTCAATTTTTATCTTAGAAAACTGACATTTTTTGAAAGTTTCATTAACAGTTGTGAAGAGGAGGAAATAAAAAACAACAAAATTTGGTAGTCCCAACAAATTCCATCTTGTTTTTCTAGTCATATTTCTAAATGTCATTCTGGAACAAAGAGTAAATGTCTTTGTACCTTTTATGTACATTTTGCTTACTCAAAAGAAAAAGAGAATTTGGATGTAGAGCTGGAAGATACAAAGCAAGTAGTGTATTCCAAATACTACCAGAAATTTTCTGAAAAATCATAAGAATGTGATGATAAATGCCATATTTATATACAAATATAAATATGAATTGCTTCACATTATACAGCAAGCAACAGTCACTTGCAGAGACAGTTGTCAACTTATGATGGCATGACTTAATTTTTCACCTGTATAACTGCAAAAGCAATATGCATTTGGTGGAAATTGTATTTCAAATTTTGATCTTTTCCTGGGCAAGTGATATGTGGTAAAACATTCTTGCTGTGCTGGGTAGTGGCAGCCATATTCAGCTACCAGTTAGCCACAAGATCACAAGGGTAAACAATAAACACCCTAAAGCCTTGTGGTATGCTGTGTTGCCAGTGAGGGTTTTTTTTTAATATTTTTGGGGGGATTCATATATTCAATATATTACATGAGATACTCAACATTTCATGTTCAGAACACCTTTTTGAGATAGGCTAAGCTAAGCCATGATGTTCAGTGTATTAAATGTATTTTCAACTTAACAATATTTTCAGCTAATGATGGGTTTATTGAGACATAACACCATTATAAGTTGAGAAGCATCAGTACTTCCAAATGATTTTGTCCAGAGTTAGTTAAAAGGAAAATACTGAATGTAAATTAGTTTAATCTTAATGAATGTAAATTAGTTTAATCTTAATGATATCATGATTATTAGAAAGGGCAGATATCACACCATTGCCTTGAAGTGCGGAAATTGTTAAATGACATCTCTATGTCAGAGAGTCGGAATTTGAACCTATTCGAGTAACCTCCTTAGCTCCTTCCCCAAATACAATTAGGGAATGTTCCCTCACATTTGAAAGGCATAGGTAAATTCTTTCATACTGAAATTTTTCTGGATGCAATTATGGCTTTGTTCTGGATGTGTGGGCCATATCTGTAACAGTAATCTACAGTAAGTTATCACAGAGCCACATCCTCTGCTCTACTAGGGAGAGAGACATAACGCAGAATATCTGGTGGTAATAATAGTGAATCTGTAGTTTGTCCCAACAATTACTTGTTACCATGATCTTTGTTATGCAGATAAGAAAACAATTAATATATAATTTCACTCTGCATAATTCTGTCTCCTCATATTACATACAGATAAGCAATAGATGCTTCAAACTTACTTACCCCCATATCATTAGAATTGAAAAAAAATGCCATAAAGAGTCTTCATTCCATTAAATCAAACTGCTCCTCTATGAAATTCCCAATTTCCACCATTATCACATGACCCTGGATTACCATTATTCTATTGCTGTCTAAGATGGAGTTCAAAATGTTTAAAATGTTGGTCCCATAGAGATTCAAACCTTTGCACTACAACAGGATTGCATTATAACTATTAAGTAATAGTTAATACTCAATTAAGGAGTTATTCAGTTTGTCACATTCTTCAATACTGCCTCAAGGTTAGTGTTCTCACTTGCTCCTTTCCAGCAAATCACACAGAAGATGGTCAGCAAGGGTTATTTTACTTCTTTGCTTTTCTGAATTGCATGGCTGAGCAGTTATTTGCTCTATGAAAACCTTCTTAATGAGTAAGGTTTTGTAATTAAATAAATCACAGCCTAGTAAAGAATATTGAAATCTAGATATAATAATTTTTAAATCCATGATAATTCAGTTATATTCTCTGGGCAGAAAATAACAAATTTCATTAAAAAGAGCTTTTGACATTTGTAAGTAAACAAAATTCTTGTTACTCTGACAAAAATTACCTTTGCAGAAAGACAAGTACTAGAAAAATTGACAAAATGAATGATTCAGATTAGGACATCAAGAACATGGCACTAATAAAGAAAACAGCATTCTGAAATGTCTGGATAAGATAAAAGGAAACTTCTCTCCTTTATTGCTGGTACACAAAACAAAATTTTTGAACTCCTTGTATGGCCCTGATCCTGATCTCAATGGCGCTACTTTCAGAGAGAATATTAGATAGAAGGGCATAAACCTGGTATAGGTAACGATGAAGGGGAAGGGTTGCAAAGATGTCCATTACAGAGAGAAAGTGAGAAGCAACAGCAGATTTAAATCTAGAAAATCACCCTAAAAATGAGATTAAATTCTTAATTTAAAGCTGAAATAACAAAGATTGAAAGAGATTGAATAAATTCCAATAACTGAGCTAGTAGGATCCAGGTGTCTGGATGTGTTTCTCAGTGTCTTCGCTAAAAAGGTTGTAAAATATAAATGGAGAAATACACACATAGTAGAAAATACAAGCTTCAAGGTTATAAGAGTGACCTACGTAAACTCCTATCTCCTTCATTCATATCCCTCTTACCTGTAAAACTATATACCACATATGCACAAGCATATATACATGTATATATAAACATATATACACACATTTATATGTATACACACATTCCCCTTTCATTTAGACAAAATATTTCACTCAGCATTACTATTATCACTATGAGCATATGTCCTCTTCAATTGGAACAAATCTTATATTGCTAAAGCAGGTATATATACATTAGAATTTTTCAAGTTGATTTCTCATGAATTTTTTTTCCAAATAATCCTAGGCAAAAAAAAAAAAATCAAATAAGTTTTGACTTTTAAAGCCTTGGAACCAATATAGAGTCAGAAAGTTAGCTCTAAAATGCCTGAGGGGAGCAAACAGTTGTTTAATGAGGACAAATGGAATAAAATTAAAATGTAGCCTAATAAAATAACTTCCAAATGCAATGTTAGCTCAGTCATGTGGCTCAAATAATATTTTTGCTCAAAGGTACATAAATGTAGTCTCAGTAAAATAAAAATACCAAATGAAAGTGAAGAAGAAAAGCAGCAAACAACCCCTAGCCATTGCAATATAGAAATAAGGAGAAGGTAGAAAAACACAGATGCTATTATGATAAGATTTTTATTGTGATATGACCTCAAACCCCAATAAAAGTTTGTTAAGCAAACTCTTAATGCTCAAGATTCAGAAAGGGTTTAGGTAGAAGCCTTTCCGGGGGAAAAAAAATACAACTCTCATTTGTGAATAAAGTTTCAATACACTTTTTTTTTAAGTGGTTCATTAGCTTCAGGCTGATTAAAATTCTACAGATCAAGTTCCTACAATTATTATTTGATTTTAATCAGTTGAGATACGCACAAGCTGGCCCCAGAAGTTTTTAAATGTCACTGAGTTTCCCAGAAGGCCAAGAGTATCTTACAATTTTCTCGTTCTGCCTAAAATGGCCTCTGGGAAAACAAGAAAAAGTCTCCAAAAATCAAAGATTTCAAGAAATCCTGGTCACTCACATTAATCAACATTTAAGTTAAATGTGAGTATCTTTTTAACTCATTAACCATCCACTCTTAAAGAAACACACTAATAGCTCCATAACTAGCCATTACAATGTGGGCCATTCCCATCTGGGAGCTAAAGCCAACTCTCTGGTCCAGCTAAGGAGAAAATTTTAGGCCCTCCTCTAATCTTCTCCACACATATTTACTAGGGTCTTTTGATGCCCCCTGGGAGACTTTCAGACTGGGACAGACATGTACTACTGATTCTGCACATCCATGTTGTAGCCCAGTAGTGGTGATGCCATTGTCCTGTTTCAGAGTAGGGTCTATGGGTAGTGTCTAGGCTCTCTCCTAGATCTTCCAGTCACAGATTCTCTTTCTCCAAGTAACTCCTAATGAACACCATGTCATCAAATAACAAATGTTAGACCTATTTCCTGAGAAGATGGCATGTATATAACTCGCTTCTGAGACAAGTGTTAGCCAAGCATTGAATAGTTTCTTATTCGGTCTTCCAAAACTTTAAACAACCACCAATCTGAATAAAACTACATTTCACATGTTAACATGGTTAGAATTAAAAAAAAAAAAAAAAAAAAAAAAAAAAACCTTTTTTGAGCATAAAAATCAAGTTACAAATTCGCATTAGTAAAATTATGTAATAAATAATTATACAAGTTATACAAATAAAAAATATAACAAAGAAAGAGAAATGGTAAGAGGAAAAATATAAAAGGAAAAATGCAAAAATATATCTGCAAAGAAATCTTAAAGAGGAAGAAAGGAAAGAAATCAAATGTGTGCTTCTGGGAAGATGGAATAAACACACTTTTCCCAATACCTCCAAAGAAGTCCAACTAAAACCCCTGCACTCTTCATATAAAATAAACACAAACAGACTTTGAAATATGGAAATCAGAAGGTATACTAGAGAAGGATGTCAGGATCCAAAAAAAGATAGTAAGATTTCTATGCTTTTTTAAAGTTTATTTTATTTTTATGTGGTGCTGAGTATCAAACCCAGGGCTTGCACATACTAGGCGAGCAGGCCGAGCCACAACCACAGGCCGAGCCACAACCACAGCCCCTCCATGCTTTCTTTGAACTGCATATATGCCAGACATGGTGCTAAACACGTTGGTAACTGAGAAATATCAAAGACTGAAGACCAAAAAAAAAGGCACAACAATAATCGACTCTCAACAAATAAACCAGGACTCTCAACAAATAAACCATTAACCACTCTATGGCATCAGAAGACCACAGACAAAAGTGTGGATTCATCACCACTTATGCCAGTGAAGGTCAAGCAGAGAGAGTGGACATTCATGTTCACCAGCTATAATGGGGTGGGCAATGCCTTCACCCCAAACTCAGTCACAGCAGGATACAGTCAGGGAAGGCTGAATAGAGAGCAAGGACTTCAATCTACCCTGTGCAGTAAGGAAGTTTCTCACTTCTTTTTTTAAAGAGGAAAAAAAGGGGGGGGGGAATCCTGCACTTCCACCTTTGTCTGATAATAATCTGACACCCATACTCATTGTTAGAGCAGTGACAGAAGAGGCCTAGTGAAGAGTCAAGACTTTTGCCACACTCCATGGTGTTAACTGAAACACTAAGTAAGTCATAGCATTTGACTAAGACAGGTAGGGCAGTCTCCTAACAATGGAGAGCTATTGAGGTGTCAGGCCCAGAATGAGGAAGCGCTATTCCCTCCTCCCACCTCATCTTGTCAAAACAGACCTAGTGGGAAAACTAGACTTCCATTCTTACAGACAATGAGGAGAAGCTCCCACCCTTGACAGAATAGTGTCATTGGAAGCCACCTAAAATGAAAGTTTTAAACAAGATCTAAAAGCTTTAAGCCACAAATATGTTTTAAGAAAAAAGAAAAAAAAATAATTCATCATAATCAAGAAGTTCTCAACCTTGAATGAAAAAAATAAAATAAAACACAAAACTAAGATGATAGAAATAAGAGTTGCTGGTCAAAAATTTTTGAAGTTATCATAAAAATATTTCAACCAGCAATTGCCCAATATGAAGAACAGAAAAAATGAACTTACATGAAGAAAAAAAAAAGGAACAGCGCCTCAGACACTGATGAGATTTAGAAAAACCTCCTATTCATGTTATTTAAAGTACAAAAATGGGCAAAAATTCAGGTAGAGAAATACTCAAAGAAATAATTACAGTAAAACTACACAATTTAAGAAAAGACACAAACCTATAATCCAACTGAGCAAATCCGAAGCAGAAAAAAAATAAAGAAATCCACAAATCCACAGTAAGTCACACCCTTCTTTTCTTTCCCCCACCTTCTATGCTAGGGATTGAACCCAGGGACTTATACTAATGAGCTGCATACACAACTACTTAGACTCCTTTTATCTTGTTCTGTTTTATTGGTATATTATCATTTAAAATATAGTGAGCTTCATTGTGTCATATAGTTCTACATGATAGAGAACATAGTATGGTCAAATTCCCTTTCCCTTACCCTCTCTGCCTCCCTATACTTCATCTCCTTGTTTTAATCTACTGCTCTCCCTTCTGTTATTATTATTGTGTTGATTGCATTATAATTTTATATAAAAGTGGGATTCACTGGTATAATTCTACAAAGGACATCATATCATTTGCTAGATTTTATTCCCTTCCCCTCCCTTGATCTCACTCCTCTGGTGTACTGGTCTCCCTTCTTTGTGATATCTGCCCCTATAGACTTCCATTATTTCTTAGACACTTCCTAATAAAACTTTTCAAAAATCAAAGAAAAAAAATCTTTCTTAATTTTACCTGATAGGACAACATAAAATTTGTGCATATTAATGTGACACAATAAATACATTGCATAAGGTTTAAATTAAGTATATTTATCTCCTCCAAGGAAAAAAAATTCTTCAACGTAGCAAGACAGAAGTTACAACTTTAAGGGGGAAATCACTTAAAAAACAGTGAATTTCTCATCAGACACCATAAAGGCCAGAAGAAAATGGCACAACATTTTTTAAATGCTGAAGGAAAAGAACTGGGAACTCACAATTTTATATATTAAGAAAATATCTGTCAGGAATAAAGGGAAATCAAGAAATATTTAGATAAAGGAAAAGTAAAAATTATCCATAAAGAATGGGTAAAATAAAGTCTTAAACAGAATGGAAATTTCTAAAAATGAAATATTGCACCATCAGGAAAGAAAAAAATGAAATAAAATATAAGCAAGCATAATACACTCTGAGTTTTCTAAGTTGGACTGAATATTTAAACAAAAATAACACTGTCTTATTTGATGTTTAGCATATATAGATAAAATATTGGAAGAACTTAAATTGTAAACCAGATGAGGTAAATGGAATTAAGGTTCACATTTCACTAGAATTGGCAACAAGTCTCTTCAAAACCTGATATGGAATGCAGACTAATACCTAGAGCAAAGAGGTACCGAAACACAGTAAACCCTTATAATGAAATTTAAGCAAATGTTCAGGTATATAGAGCTTAACAAGGCAAGCACTATGAATAGAGAAAAGAGAAATAGGACAAAAGAGGGAAAAAAAAGATAAAATGCAGACTTACATCCCAACATATTGACAAGTACTGTATATTAAATGTAAGTGATCAGAATGTATCAAATAAGAGAGATTGGCAAAATGGATTTAAAAATATGACCAAAATACATTGAATACCAGATGCACACTAAATATAATGACTTAAAAAAAGATAAATCATACAAACATTGATCCAAATAAAACAGGAGTGGCTTCCCCACAACAAAGAATGATCTGGTCCCTAATATCTATAGTTACAAGGGTGAGAAAACTGGAATGACTTGAAATTTAAGCACAGACTGCTTAGTGTCAATGTTAAATTTCCTAAATTGGATAATTTCTTGTGATTTAATTTAAAAATATCCTTGTTTCTAGGAAGTAAATATCAAAGTATTTAGGCAAAAAAAATCTCAACTCATGTCTCAACTTGCTCATAAACGTTTCAGAAAAATACAATACAAATATAAGAGAAAGAATTAATAATTAAGCAATGGTGCAAAATGATGGCAATTGATGAATCTGAGTAAGGGTCTGCAGGATTGTTTTATTATTTTCAAAATTTGAAATTATGCCAAAACATGACCTCTGACAATGAAGAAAAAATATATAATCTTGAAAAAAATGTTGACCACACAGTGAAGAGAGTAAGAAACCATGAGCAGACCATTTAAGAATTATGAGATAACATAAAAAGACCAAATTTAAGTATTACTGGGATAGAGAAAAGCATAGAGTTCCAAACCAATGGAATGAACAATCTAGTAAATAAAATAATATCAGAAAATTTTCCAAACATGAAAAATGAACTGAAAAATTAAATACAAGAGGCATACAGGACACAAAATGTACAAAATCACAACAGAGCCACTACAAGGCGCATTATAATGAAATTGCCTAGCATACAAAATAAGGAGAGATTTTTAAAAGCCACAAGAGAAAGGAATCAGATTACATATAATGGGAAAACAATTAGGATATCTGCAGATTTTTCAGACTCTGAAAGCTAGAAAATCCTGGAACAACATATACCAAGCTCTGAAAGAAAATGGATGTCAACCAAGAATCTTACATCCAGCAAAATTAAGCTCTAGATTTGATGATGAAATACACAACTTCCATGAAAAACAAAAGTTAAAAGAATTTACAACTAGAAAGCCTGCACTACAGAACATCCTTGGCAAAATTTTCCATGAGGAAGAAATGAAAAACAATGAAAATCAGCAGAGGGAGGGATTACACTAAAGGAAAACAATTAAAAGGAGAAACCAAGTCACGTTAAATACAAAAATAAGCAAATATAACTGGGAATACAAATAATGTCTCAATAATAACTCTGAATATTAATAGCCTAAACTCACCAATCAAAAGACACAGGCTGGCAGACTGGATTTTACAAAAAAGATTCAACAATATGCTGCTTTCAAGAGACTCATCTCATAGGAAAAGACATCCACAGAACAAAGATGAAAGGTTTAGAAAACACATACCACTCACATGGAATGCAGAAACAAGAAGGAGCTTCCATCCTCATATCAAATAAAGTAGACTTCTAGCCAAAGTTAATAAAAAGGGATAAAGGAGGACACTTTGTACAGCTCAAGGAAACCATACACCAAAAAAAATAACAATTATAAATACATAAGTCCCAAACAATGGAGCATCTACGTTCAAACAAATTATTCTCAAGTTCAAGAGTCTACTAAACCACAACACAATAATCCTAGGTGACTTTAACACACCTCTTTCACCACTGGATAGTTCTTCCAAAGCTAAACAAAGAAAGTATAGGGGGCTGGGGATGTGGCTCAAGCGGTAGCGCGCTCGCCTGGCATGCATGTGGCCCGGGTTTGATCCTCAGCACCACATACCAACAAAGATGTTGTGTCCACCGAGAACTGAAAAATAAATATTAAAAATTCTCTCTCTCTCCTCTCTCACTCTCTCTTTAAAAAAAAAACTAAGAAAGTATAGAACTCAATAGTACGGTCAATAATGTAGACATAACATATAAAGAATATTTCATCCATCAATGAGTAAATACACTTTCTTAGTAGTACATGGATCCTTCTCAAAAACAGACCATATATTATACCACAAAGCAACTCTTAACAAATCCCCCAAAAATAGAAATACTACCCTACATTCCATCAGATCATAATGGAATGAAACAAGAAACCAATGATAAAATCAAAATTAGACGCCACTCCAAAAACTGGAGAGGAAGTAACATATTATTGAATGAACAATGGGTTGCAGAAGACATCAAAGAGGAGATTAAAAAATTCTTAGAGGTAAATGAGAACACCGACACAACATATCAAAATCTCTGGGACACTATGAAGGCAATAGTAAGAGGAAAGGTCATTGCATGGAGTTCATTTCTTAAAAGAAAAAGTCAAAGAATAAATGACCTAACATTACATGTCAAACCCCAGAAAGAGAAGAACAAATCAACACCAAAAGCAGTAGAAGACAGGAAATAATTAAAATCAGACCTAAAATCAATGAAATTGAAACAAAAGACATAATTAAAAATTGACAAAACAAATTGTTTCATTGAAAAAATAAATAAAACTGAGAAACCCTTAGCTATGCTAATAAAGAGAAGCAAAGAGAGAACTCAAATGAACTAACATCCATGATGGAAAAGGAAATATTACAGTAGATACTATAGAAATACAGAAGATAGTTAGAAATCATTTTGAAAATATGTACTCCAATAAAATAGAAAATATCAAAGGCATCGAAAAATTTCTGGAGGCATATGAGTTGTACAAATTGAATCAGGATGATATACACAATTTAAACAGATAATTTCAGTCAATGAAATAGAAGATTCCATCAGAAGCCTTCCAACCAAGAAAAGCCCAGGACCAGCTGAGTTCTACAAGACCTTCAAAGAAGAACTAATACCAATACTTTTCAAATTATTTCATGAAATAGAAAAAGAGTAAACACGTCAAAACTCATTCTATGAGGCCAATATCACCATAATTCCAAAGCCAGACTAAGACACAAAGAATGAAAACTTCAGACCAATATTTCTAATGAACATAGATGCAAAAATTCAATAAAATTCTGGAAAATCAAAAACAAACATATCCACAAGATAATGCAGCACGGTCAAGGGAGGGATGGAAGGTGGTTCAACATACAGAAATCAATAAATGTAATTTATCAAATCCATTGACTTAAAGATAAGAATCATTTGATCATCTCCATAGATGCATTAAAAGCACTCGACAAAATATAGCACCCCTTCATATTCAAAACACTAGAAAAACTAGGGATGATAGGAACATCTCAACACTGTAAAAGCTGTCTATGGTAAGCTCCAGGCCAACATCATTTTAAAAGGAGAAAATTTGAAAAAATTTCCTCTAAAAACTGGAACAAGACAGGGATGCCCTTTTTCCCCACTTCTGTTTAACATAGTTCTTGAAACACTGGCCAGAGCATTAGACAGATGAAAGAAATTAAAGGGATACAGATTGGAAAAGAACTACTCAAGTTATAACTATTTGCTGATGATATGATTCTATACCTTAAAAAATTCCACCAGAATTTTTTAGAACTAATAAATTAGTTCATCAAAGTAACAGAATATAAAATCAACACCCATAAAACAAAGGTATTTCTGTACATCAATAACAAATTCTCTAAAAAAGAAACTAGGAAAACTACTCCATTTACAATAGCCTCAAAAAATAAAATACTTGGTAATCACATTAACAAAAGAGGTCAAAGACCTCTACAATGAAAATTATGGAACCCTAAAGAAAGAAATTAAAGAAGACCTTAGAAGATGAAAAGATCTCCCTTGTTCTTGGATAGGCACAATTAATATTGCCAAAATGACCATACTACCAAAAGCACTATACAGATTCAGTGAAATCCCAATCAAAATCCCAATGACATTCTTCATAGAAATAGAAAAGGCAATCATGAAATTCATCTGGAAAAATAAGAGGCCCAGAATAGCTTAAGCAATACTTAGCAAGAAGAGTGAAGCAGGTGTCATCACTATACCAGACCTTATACTAACTACAGAACAATCGTAACAAAAACAGCATGGTATTGGCTCCAAAAACGACTTGTAGACCAATGGCACAGAATAGAGGACACAGAGACAAACCTACATAAATACAGTTATCTCATATTAGACAAAGGATCCAAAACCCTATATTGGAAAAAGGATAGCCTCTTCAACAAATGGTGCTGGGAAAACTGGAAATTCTTATGCAACAAAATAAAATTAAACACCTCTCACCATGCACAAAACTCAACTCAAAATGGATCAAGGACCTAGAAATTGAACCAGAGATCCTGCATCTAATAGAAGAAAAAGTAAGCCCAAATCATGATTATGTTGGATGAGGTCCCAACTTCCTTAAACAGACTCCTATTGTGTAAGAAATAAAACCAAGAATCAATAAATGGGATGGATTCAAACTAAAAAGCTTCTTCTCAGCAAAAGAAATAATCAGTGAGGTGAATAGAGAGTCTACATTTTGGGAGCAAATTTTTGCCACACACACGTCAGAGCACTAATCTCTAGAATATATAAAGAAAACAAAAACCTTAACACCAAAAAACCTCAAATAACCCAATCAATAAATGGGCCAAGAAACTGAAGAGACACTTCTCAGAAGATGATATACAATCAATTAACAAATATATGAAAAAATGTTCATCATCTCTAGCAATTAGAGGGTGCAAATAAAAACTACTCTAAGATATCATCTCATACAGTCAGAATGGCAGCTATCAAGAATACAAACAACAATAAGTGTTGGTGAGGATGTGGGGGAAAAGAGCACATTCACACATTGATTGCACCAATTTGTAGTCCCACCAGCAATCTGGAAAGCAGTATGGAGATTCCTTGGAAAACTTGGAATGATACATTAATTGACCCAGCTATCCCACTCTTCAGTTTATACCCAAAGGACTTAAAAAACAACATACTATAGTAACACAGCAACATCAATGTTAATAGCAGCACAATTCACAATAGCTAAATTGTCGAAGCAACCTAGATGCCCTTCAGTACATGAATGGATAAAGAAAATGTGGTATGTATACACAGGGAATGTTATTCAGCATTAGAAGAGAATAACATCATGGCATTTGCATGTAAATGGATGGAGTTGGAGAATATTATGCTAAGTGAAGTAAGCCAATCCCAAAAACTCAAATGCCCAATGTTCTGTTATGAGGATGCTGATCCATAATGGGGATGAGGAAATGGAGCATGGGAGGAATGGAGGTACTCTAGATAGGGCAAAGTGGAGAGAGGAGTAGGGAGTGTCCATGGGGGTAGGAAAGATGATGGAATGAGATGCACATCATTACCCCAAGTACATGTATGAAGACACGAATGGTGTGAATCTACTTTGTGTACAACCAGAGACATGAAAAACTGTGCTCTAGATGTGTACTATGAATTGAAATGCATTCTGCTGTCATATATAACAAATTAGAATAAATAAATTTTTAAAAAAGGTTATGCAACAAGTAGGATTAGCTATATAAGAAAGATTTTATCTTAGAGTTTTATCAGAGATAAAACTAATTTTACCAGAGATAAAAAGAGGAATTATGTAATCATGTAAGGGTCAATCCACCAGGAAGATGTAGCTATTCTAATATGAATGCATGAGAAAAGATAAATGAATCCATAAAAAATGAAGCAAAAACAGAAAAAATTGAAATATGAAACAGACAAATTTCCAATTTTACTTGAACACTTTAACACTTTTCCCTGAAAAATTGATATATCAGCTGGTCAGAAAATCAGCAAGGACACAGAACTGAACAACACTGTCTACCAAGAAGATATCTAATCACATTTACAGAATGGCCAACCCAACAATTGCAGAATTCTTTTCAAAATCCCAATCATTATATACTGTAATTGACCATATCCTAGGACATAAAACAATCCAAGAAATTTAAAAGAATTGAAATCATATAGAAAGTGTTATATGCCCATAGAAGGAGCAAACAAAAAATCACTTGCAAAAGGGTAACAGAAAACATCTTCAAGCACTCGGACACTAAACATCACACTCATAAATAACCAGTGTGTCATAAACAAAGGCTAACAGCAAATAAAGACTATACTGAGCTGACTGAAATTAAAAACATGACATAAAAAATGAGTGAGACATGGGTGGAGCTGTGTTGATAGCAAAATTTAAAACAGTAAATTCCTTTATAATGAAAGAAGAAACCTGAGTAGTCCAAGATCTCACAGCAAGAACAGAGAAAAATCCAAAGCAAGAAGAAGGAAGCAATGAAAAGTAGATCAAGAAATTTAAAAATAAAAGCAATAGAGAATGTCAAGTAAATGCAGACCCAGTCCTTTGGTTCTTCGAGTGGATCAATAAAATTAACAAACCTCTCAAAAGATAAAGAAAACAGAGGACAAAGATCACCAAGAAGAATGAAGCTGTCCCTGCAGACAAGAGGGCAGGGAAGCAATGCAGACCATGCTCCCCACATGAAGTCAAAGCTCAGACAAAAGGGACCAGTAATCAGGCCCTAAGACAACTCCCTCAATATGAACAAGATGGTTTTATTGCCTTATAACTATTAAGAAAATTGAAATCTTAAATACTTCCTCACAAAAGCTCTCCAGGTACAGATGTTTTCATTGGAGAATTCTACCAAACATTTAAAGACTTAACACTAAATTCCACATAATCTCTCCCAGAAAACAGAAAAGGAGGGAATGCTTCAGATTTTGTTAATGAAGCTAGTATTAAATTATCATGATGCCATTTTCAGGCAAAGATGTAAGATTTTTAAAAAAGGAGAAGACTGGGGGCATAGGGAGTGAAGGAGGAAGGAAGACTATGGACCAATATTGCTCACAAGCATTAATGTAGAAGTCCTTAGCAAATGTTTCCAAATAGAATTCAGCAATCTGTTTTTCAAAAATCACACATTGTCTATTTTATTCTGCTGTTCTTCCTATATTGCTGTATGTATATATGTGACTGTATGACCAATGTGATTCTGCAACCTGTACACTCAGAATAATGAGAAATTATACCCCATTTGATTCAAATGTATGACATGTCAAGATCATTGTACTGTCATGTGTAACTAATTAAAACAAATTAAAAAATAAACCTAAAAAAATCACACATTGTGACCAAGTGCATTCGATTTCAAGTATTCCAGATAGTTCAGTGTTTAAAAACAGATCCTGCAAATCCATCATCTTAAAAAACTGAAGAAAAATCACATTTATAACAATTGATGCAGAAAAGCACTTGACAAAATTCAGTACCCTTTCATAATTAAAAAAAAAAAACTTTTAGAAAATCAGAATAAAGGAAGGGAATTCCTGAACTTGATAAGGAACATCTACAATACGTCTATATTTCACATTATATTTAATGATGAAAAGCTACATTACTTCCCTCTAAGATCTGAAATAGACCAAGGGTGCTCACCTTCATCAATGTGATGCACAAGATGTAAATACAAAAGTTTTTGTAAATACAAACTTTTAAACAGTAAATAATGTGTCCAAACCGATGACCCTGAACCATTCCTAATCTACAACTACTTATTATCCACCAAATAACTCAAAGGCCAAATGCACTTAATTCCCTCTTGAAATCCAAAACAATCACTTTATTTAACATTGCCACTCAGATGTCTCTTAAGCATCTCAGATTTAATATGTTCAAAATATTTTATCCTTCTCCTAAAAATCTCCAAATTACCTTCCCTGGTATTCTGTCTCTGATCATCAACCAGCAAACAATCTCACCAACAACCCAAGAATCATATTTGACACCATAGTCTGCTTCCCACTCATATTCATTATCAATTCATGACAATTTCATAATCCACTTAAATATTAAATCCACCTTGTTCTCTCTGCACCCATTACCACCATCCTGGTCTAATCCACCACAATTTTTACCTGATCTTTTACTAAATTCATAACCTTTCTCTCTAATGCCCATATTAGGTCTGCCAACCCATTCTCTGTAACTACTAAAGAATCTTTTAGAACCACTATCACTCCACTACTCAAACTCCTGAAGGAATTCTTCTAGAGAGGGCCTAAGCTCTTTATCATTGCCTTTAAGAGCTTTCAGGAGCTGACCCCTCTAACCTGTCACCTCCAAAAGAACTTTGGTCAGCCAAGCTGCCCTTCTCTAGGGGGCTCAGGGATCCAGACACTTCCCCTCTCAGGGCCTCTGTGCAGAGACTGCTCTTCTCCCACTCTTCACTGCATTAATCAACCTTAATCACAAGGTCACTCTTAAATTCTCCTTTATAAAGTGGGTCTTCCCTGACACTGTGTTCTGAACCAAGTTGACCATTGTACTTTCTTAATACTAATATTTTTTTTCTCTATATAAGTTTTACTCAATGTGCAATTATTTGCTTGTACGATTATTTGTCTCCTTCACTAGCTTTAAATCTTATGAGAGCAGGAACAATGTTTTGTACAGTTTTAATTCCAGAATAAAGCCCTAAGAAGTTTCCTAATAAGTGTTTAATGAATAAATGAATATAAAATAAGGAGTATTAGCTACCTGAGATTGGTAGTAGCATTATTTTAAAAGGATAAGCTAAACAAATATAAAACAGATCATAAAGTAAAGGTTGTCTATCCTACAAAAGCATAACTAGCTCCTGTTCAACCTGGGGTAAGCCCAATAAATGAACTTCAGTGAATAAATAAATGATCAATGACATCCTTACAAAATGTCAAAATATATGCATATATTAGGAAACTATTTTTCATAATCATAAAAATTAGTCAACTTGCTGACCAATGTTAACATATTATAGTAAAATATTAAATGACACTGTGGAGAATACATTTCCTTTTGTAAGAGCATTTTAAATACATGTAAAAAATAAATTTTAAATTGATCTTTTGTGGATCCCGTGACAGAGGTCTCATAGGGGAAAAAAATGAAATACATACTTGGATACCAAGATATTTTTCCAAAGGTACAAGTAGTTCTAATAAAATGTCCTCACATAAATTATAGGCAGAACTTTATTTTAAAAAAGGAGGAGGAGGTAGAGGAGGAGGAGGAGGAGTAGTTGAAACACTGGTGAGAATAATAAAATCTTAGACCAGAATTCATGTTTCACTATTATGAATACTGATGTTAAAAAGGGTGCTAAGGGGATAAAATAATTTTAAAACTGAAATAATTGGAAAGCTATGGATCATTTAATTTAAAAAGGAAACAGTTTTTATTTAGAGAATCATTTCTATTAGAAGGAACAGAATCAACATTTTAGTGCACACAATGATAATAATTTTGCCTTAATCCCACTACTTAGCCAATTTAAGTCTCCTCTGATTAAAGATAATTCCAGCATTTTAAAGATCAAAGCTTCTCAGCTGGTTGATTAGTTTCTTGGTCCTAATTTTACATTCTCAAACCATAAACTCTTTTTTTTAAAAAAAATCTAAATTTTAGAAAACAGGAATACTTTTTTCCAACACTCAGAAATTAACAATTGTTCTTATATAAGGTCATATTTCCAGTAAATGGAAAATACTAGTCAAATTATGATTAATTATCACACTATCCTGTGTGGCTGGATCCCCTGGTTTTCTTAAGTTGCCAAGAACCCTCACATTGAACAACAAGTTCTGAAAATGCCAGTTTCCATGGGAGACTTTACACTCCAGAACATATCATAAATATCTACCCTCATACTACCCCACCTTTTAAAATATAGAATCCTTTGATAGGGTGGATTATGTCAAAATAGCTCTTCAAAATCCATTATTCTACAAATGAGAAAACATTACTTTCTTTCAATCATAGTTATCTTTTTTCTTATTACTAAGAGAGACAGAAACTGAGACTCAAGGTTAGTAAATCACTCAGGACCACTGTACTTAAAATTCTATTTGACTCCAAAATGCATTCTTAATTTTTCTCTATCACTAGATGCCTCCTGAAATATTACTTTGACCTTTGCTTTTCCAGTTCCAAAAATCCTACTTCTACTTTTCCACATGGAACTAGCACACCTTCTTTAATTGATTCAATTTCTTCTTTACTATATTCTCTTCAACTCTTTCAGAAAAAAAAATTAAAAAACATGGAGTTAACACCAAGATATAGATAGTCTACAGAGGCCAGTGGCATCCACTTACAAAATTCATGTTACTAACCTTGCACAGCATCCAGGACAAAGAGGTTGAAACTCACCAAACACTTTGATGTAATTGACGAGTCTAAGACCTCCTAGAAGATTTAAGAAAGACTCAGCATTGGGCACTTCCACAAATTCTGACATGTGAGGGGATTCATAGGCTCCAAACCAATTCTGAAACTCCATGATATCAATTCAATTTCTTACAATGTGAATATTCTCAAGTTTCTTTCTTTTTTCTTTATAGTGAAAGTTTTAGGAAGTTTATATGAATTAATAAAAATCCTGGGCTCTATGAAGCCAATCTAGCTTTGAACATGCTTTTATTGATCTTTCAGGTAAATCTACTGTGAATGTTATGAGCCAAGCCCAGATCACCAACTTCAAACAGAATTACAGGTACCTGTAGAGAGTTATGCTGGCAGACAGGCTTTTACTAAAGCCAGCAGAGCAAAGGTGAGGATAAAAAAAAAGCTACTTAATTAACATTTTAGATGTGTTGTAGGTTGAGTGATTTAAGGCAGCTTATTAAACTCTCCCTGTTGCCTCCTGGAGGGGAAAATTTTTCTTTCTTTTCTATTTCACAGATGTAATCAATTTGTTTCTAATATCTGAACACATTAGCATAGGGAAGATTTTAAATATGCTGGGTTTCTTGTTATATTTATCCTTATGAGTCAGTTAACTTATTCGAAGATACCAACCATGTTACTATAGACAATGCAATGGACAAACATTTCCTCAATTCTCTTAGAAACAGAGAACATTTCTCAACTATGAAAGGAAGAACATTTGTTCCCTTTTGTATATGGATGAAGGGAACATTAACTTGATTGCCCATTCCTACCATCTCCAAAATTCATAATCATACCTATGTAAAAAGTTATCATGATTCCTGCATTTTTCCATGTACCAAAACAGGTTCCAGTCATAAGTGGTGAGAACTACACTCAAAGTCAATTATCATCATTGTCACAAGCCTTTGTTTCTTGTCCTAGACCTATATTTGAGTGTGTACCGTGCAAATAAGTCATAAAGTTACTTATAAGTTCCATATGAAAATAATTACTAATCCTGTTAAGCCAAAACCTCCCAGTGAAACTCTCAGCTCAGATGCACATCAGGATGGTGAAGTGGAGGACATTTTGATCTAGAGTACCTGGGATTTGGAAACTAGCTCCATCACAAACCACAATGTGTGATTTGGGCAATTCACTTTACCCCCTCAAGTTTCCTCATCTACAAAATGCAGATGATGACAATAAAAGAAGTATATAGCATAGCATTTGGAGAAATGTTATTTCTTGCTAATTTCCTCCTAGCATTATGTGTGTCTAATACAAAGAAAATGAATGCTTGGGAAGATTTATATTCTCTTTCCAAGCAAAATTTCAACTGCTTGACATAAAAGCAAAAAAAAAAAATTAACAATTAAATTTAATCAATAAAGAAAGTTAACTCTTGGCAATCTTTAGTTCATCCATGTTCTCTTCCTTTTCCAAATTCATGGAACATATCCCAACTATTAGATCACATAGTCTCTATTTTAGTATGAATCTCTAGAAAAATAATCCTCTTTTCAAAAGTGAAAGTCAAAATTCTCTGGGAGAAAAGAGCAAGAAGACTAAATAGAATCATCAGGAATCATCCCCCAAAGAAACATCAATTTTCACTATTATTCAAGTCTGGAAATATCTTTACAAAATCTAAAGAAATAGGTGAGAGACCACAGTACATGGCCAAAGTACAAGAACAAGAAAGGGTACCTTGAAGAACAAAGGAAGGACAATTTTATATTATCTGATCATACCTCCACAAACATGAAAAAGGACAACATGGAAAATGATATCATCCACTTGGGGAAAAGAAAGTAATCAGAGAACTTCTACTTGGGTCCTAAAAGTGGACTTGGTGGTAAACCCAGTATTAGCCATATCCTTAATGCCCTAACTCCACGGCAGGCCTATGAACTGAACCTCCAGATCTGTCCCACAACAAGGCAGAAACTTATAGTCCCTGCAGGGCACTCTTGATCTCCAATTCACATTGTAGCAACTGTGGGCTCTGGACAACTTCAGTGGCAGGCAGACCTCAATGGCCACAGGCTTTGAGCACACCTCCACCCTGGGCTTCAGCAGTCATGGGATTCCATTCTGGTGTCACAAGGGCCACAGTGGTCCTGGGCTAAGTGTGCCCTCTAGTGTTGCAATAACTGCAAAAGTTTCAGGATTAGGGACCATCCCAAACAGCAAGAACAGAATTTCTGCATAGGCATTCCCAGATAAAGCCAGTCTCTGAAGACTGACATAACTGCATACTCCTTTAAGTAACTAAACATCAAGTCATTACGGAAAAGAGCAAGAACAAGCAAGAAGCATATAGTCATCAAAGTACCAAAATTAAGTTCCAGTGACTGACCCAAAAGAAATGGAGATGTATAGACTACATAACAAAGAATACAAAGTAAATGGCTTTAAAGAAGTTTAGTGTACTTTGGTAAAATAGAGAGAAAATATCCAAAGAATGAGAAAATTTTGTCATTCTGATCACTTATTTAACAGAGAGATTGAAGTAAAAGCAAACAAATCTTACAGTAGAAAGATATAGTGAATTAAATAAAGAAGCAATAAAGAGCATAAAACCAGAATTAATCAAGAAGATAAAAGAATCTGTGGACTTGAAGACAGATGATTTGAAAAGATGCACTCAAAAGAGATAAAAGTAGAAATGTAATGAAGAAAGCTTACAGATTTTGTGGAACAGCATCAAAAGAACAAATGGAGGAGCCTTGACATTCAAGAGGAAATAAAGATAGAAAGCTTATTTAAAGAAGCAATAGCAAAAAATCTTCCCAAAGTTGAAGAACATTATTAATGTCCAGACAAATAAAATGCCAAGGTCTCCAATAAAATTCAATCCCAATAAGACTAACTCAAGACAAATTTTAATCACACTATTAAAAATTTTTTAAAAAGAGGGTTCTCAAAGCTGCAAGAAAAAATAAGCAACTAACACATCGGGAGTTCTAATATGGCTCACAGCATAAGCTTTATAGTCTGAAATCAGAGAATGGGATTCAACATGCCAAAGGAAAAAGGACTGCCAACCAAGAATATCATACCAAGTGAAAATGAAGGAGACCTTAAGACTTCCAAACAAAGGCTGAAGAATTCATTGCCACAAGATCTGTCTTAAAAGAAATGCTCAAAACTGAAAGAAGGGGACACTAATGAGTAATATAAAAACATCTGAAAGCATAAAATGCACTGCTAAAGTAAATGAACAGTCAAATGGAGAATGTTCAAATACTGTAATGGTAGTGTGTGACTCATTTATATCCTTAGCATGAAGGTTAAAATATTAGAATATTAAAATAATTACAACTAAAATACCTTTTTAGGGATACACAATATAAAAAGAGGAAACTATAATATCAAAAATTCAAAATATAGAGATGGGTGAAGTCAAAAAATTAGGTTTTCTTTGAAATCTAATTTATAGTCAGTTTGAGAAGCTTTATAGTAAACACACAAAAAAATCCATAGTAGATTCACAGAATATATACAAGGAACCACAATATCCCACTAAAGAACATTACTTATTTACATCCAAACTGCAAATGAAGAAGTTGTCTGTTTGCAGATGACATGATCTTATACATTGACTGCCCTAAAGACTCAGCCAAAAGATCTGTTAGAGTAAATGAATTCCATAAAATTTCAGGATACAAAAATCAATAACTCTATATAGTATAACAAACTATCTGAAAAAGTTATCAAGAAAATAAGCCCATTTCCAAAAGCTACAAAAATAAAATACTTGGAAATCATTTAAACAAGGAGGCAAAAGATGTTTAAACTGAAAACTGTTGAAAGTTGATGAAAGAAATTGAGGAGGATAAAAAAAAAACATAAAACCTTCCTATGTTCACATACTGAAGGAAAGTGATCTTCAGATTCCATGTAATCCCTATTTTTTTAAAAAAAGGCATTCTTCACAAAATAGAAAAAAAATTAAATTTGTATGGAGCCATAATAGTCAAAGTAATCTTGAACAAAAACATAAAAGAATGTTAATTTTTTTATTTCATTCAAGATCCAAAAAGAGCCATAGGTACCAGCTAGACAAAAAGTCTCTTATGATCTATCTTTCCCTCTCTATCTCATTCACATTTCATCTGTTGACAAAACCAGGTATTATTCATTCTGTAGATTTTCCCATGGTCTGGATTTTTATTATTGCATTCTGTAAAGTTTTGTTTAGTTTGTGGGTTCTAAATACCGATTAGATTCAGGGTTGATTTTTTAAAAAATAATTATTTAAATGTTAACATTTAAAACTTATCCTTATTTTTCACTAACATACCTCTTTCCTAGAGCAATATTGATTTTCTCTGTGTAGAAAGTACTTCTGAATTACAGGAATACTGTAGTTTACCAACTGAGTATTATTTATTCTCTTTGTAAGGAGCAGAGTATTCTAATACCCCTTCACCTTCTATTTACTAACCCAGAAGTACAGCTCTAGAGGAAAGACAAAATAAATGACTGATGCTAACCTTTCTTTAATAGTTTGAAGTAGCCTACCCTCTAAGTATAACCAATTATTTTTCAGTGTATCACTAAGAATTCATGGATCAAATATATTTTATGTATTTAAATTTATGAAGTTACTCTTAAGTGTTCAAATTGTCCAATGCTGAGATAGGAGACAATTTGTAAGTTGTCCTCTGGGTCTTTTTTTTTTTTTTTTAACAAAAACAGTAGCACTGATAGCTTCCTTGACCTCTGCCTTAATAAAATACTGAGGCTCACCTTCTACCCAGACCTAGAATCAGACATAATCACCAAAAAGTTCATGCTTCATTCAGTAGGAAATAATGTAGAATTGATAGAAAATTCTATCAGATTTTCTTTTCGTCTTCCTATGTGAACTTGTATAAACATACAACTGTACCATTTGGTAGTTGCACATAAAATTTTATACTTAAATATTTCAGCAAATATACTCTAAAAATAAGAACCAAGAGCAAAGCACAACTATGCCTTAAGAAAATTAATAATTATATAGTAACATTTAATACTCAGTCCATATTCAAATATTCATGGACTGAGTATTAAATGTTACTATATAATTATCTATTCCAATTATAATTGGAATTACTATGCCAATGATCCCTCCAAAGATTATCTTTTATAGGTTTCATTTTCAGTAAAATGCAATCTAGGGCTCCATATTGCATTTGTTTATGTTTGTTTAGTATTTTATAGTCTAGAACAGTTTTTCTTTTTAAAATTCTATTAGCTCTGAAGCATCCAAGACGTATTTTCTGGTGAATGTTCCACCTCTGGGAATTTTGGATAGTTTCATCATAATATTATTTCTTTCAAATATTGACTTTCCAAAAAATTCCCACCTTGGGCTATCAAGGTTAGTCATATATCATCTAAAACCTTTCCTGGAGCAATATTGATATTCTCTGTATAGAAAGTACATCTGAATTACAGGAATACTGCAGTTTACTGACACAGTATTGTTTATTCTCTTTGTAAGGGGCAGAACATTATAAAATCTGTAATTTCATTACTTTTATAATGATCCTTCAGGAAAGTCATGGAAAATGAATATTCTACTTGACCAGATAGGTAAGAGTTTAACTCTGAATCTACACCTGGAAAACATCCCTCACATGAAAGGTGTCAAGGCTCTTGGTAAATGGGTTTATTTTTGCAGTCCTGGGGATTAAACTCAGTGGTGGTCACCATTGAGCTACATTTCCAGCCCTTTCTGTTTATTTTGAGACAGGTTTTTACCAAATTGTTGAGGCTAGCCTCTAACTTCTAATCCTCCTGCTTCAACCTCTTCAGTTACTAGAATGATAGACATGCACCACCACATCCATGTCCATGCTCTTGGCAGATATTAAATTTAAAAACATATAGGATAAGTTACAATGCCATCTTCAAAGTTCCCTCTTATTATCAAATTATGTGTAATATTATTGCAGGGTTGTGGGTCAGTGGTAGAGCACTTGCATAGCATGCATGAGGCCCTGGGTTCAATCCCCCTGCACAACATAAAAAGAAAATTAAAATAAAATAAAGGTATTATGTCTATATACACAACTAAAAAAAAAAGGAAAGAAAGAAAGAAATGAAGAGACTTGCTTAATTTAAGAAGATTCCCTGACAATTCTAATCCTTTTGTTTTTTTCTCCCCCAGTGCTAGAGATTGAACTCAGGGCCTGCAAATGCTAGGCAAGTACTCCACCACTGAGCTTCATCCCCAGCCCTCTAATCCTCCTTTTGAAGGAGCTAATAAAAAATCGAAACACTTTTTTTCCATAAAATTATCTGTGAAATGTATTGAAGGGATGTGCAACATACCACTGGCAAAACAAAACACAAATGACCTCAACTTCCTTAGGAAGGTATACTCAGAAATGAGGGCATCATAAAAGCAATGTAGGAAAAAAAAATAGGCACTTAAAAATCCTAAATTGTTTCAATAAGAAAATGCATTGATCAGTAAACATTATCCAAAGTATATGTATGAAGACACAAATTGGTGTGAACATATTTTATATACAACCAGAGATATGAAAAATTGTGCTCTATATGTGTAACAAGAATTGTAATGCATTCCACTGTCATTTATTTTTTAAAAAAAATCAATTGAAAAAAAGAATAACCAAAAAGTTGGATTATCATATCAAACCCTCCAGTAACCTAGTATCAAACTGTATTATTAATTCAAAGAACTTTAAGGACTCAGATACAGAGGGGCATGAGGAAGTCCAGAACTACCTCGAATGCTTCCCAGTTCTCTCCCCACAACATTAAAACACCCTTGGCCCAGAGTTCAAAAATGAAGTTTTAGAGCACTGTCTGAGGGTATGGCTGATCTAAAGGCAGCTCTTCCAGGCATGACATTTCTTCTTTCTATACTCTGATAATGACAGAGCCGACAATTTGCTACAGATGATGCCTCATAAATCTATAAACTCAAAGTTTTATGTCAAAGTGGATTATTTTCTCCTTTCTTCCTCTCCTTCTCTTTTTCCTATCAGTTTTCCTTAAGTAATGATAGGATACAAACCAGCTGTTAACCTCTTTCTTCTGAAACTAATGTTTTTTAAGTACTTGTTGATTTTTCCAACTCATAAATAATCTATAACCAATTATGAAATATTAAATTATGGTTAATAAATATAATGTAATATTATTGAGCTTGACACATAAAAATAAAGAGGACAAAGTTTGGGTTAGAAATGGAAGATAAAAGCTGAAAGAAATGTTAGAAGTGCTAATATCCTCACCTTCAAAGTACAGAATCAAGCAACACTGTCTATAATTGGCCAAATAAGAAATGAATATATAATTATATCACTTAAGATTATAGAGGCCATGGATAGAGAAACTGAAATATATTAGGTGGGAGGTACACTGTTATTGGTTAACAGAGACTTAGTAGATAATGTCTGACATTAATAAACTAAAGCACATAGACATACTTAAAGTGTTTTGAGATATGGATATAATTTGCTAGAAAACAGTAAAAGAAATGTGGGGGGCCACCCCTGAAGTATCTGAATAGCTCTACCAAACCTTGGAGCCAAGGAGATTTTGATCTGGCATTTCAAGTCATTTTTTTTATTATTAAAATAGTATCTATTAGATTTTTTAAAGAGTGATACAAAAATATTTTATGACATTGATTTTAGACTGCCCCTTTAGCATATATGCAATTTCCCCAAGGTTACTTGTCATTGAATTGATATTTCTAGACTTTACAATGTCTTTAGCTTTTATTTATTTATTTACATATGACAGCAGAATGCATTACAATTCTGATTACACATAGAGCACAATTTTTCATATCTCTTGTTGTACACACAGTATATTCACACCAATTCGTGTCTTCATACCTGTTCTTTGGATAGTAATGATCATCACATTCCACCATCATTTCTAACCCCATGCCCCTTCCCTTCCCCTCCAACCCCTCTGCCCTATCTAGAGTTCATCTATTCCTCCTATGCTCCCTCTCATTCATGAATGAAGAGACAAAAGGTTGCTTGAACACATGGCTTGACACAAAGTCATCTGCATGGAATTTGGAGAAGTCAAACATCAAGTAACAGAAAAATTCCTCATTGAAAACTGCAAGGTAAAATTTTAAATACTCCCATACAAAACTAGGAGTGTGGCTCAGCAGTAGAGCACTTGCCCAGCATGTGCAAGGGCCCGAGTTTCATCCCCAGCAACACACACACATACCATCATAGAGAGTATAATGAGTACTCTGTTCTCATAGCGGCAATGTAAATTAGTTGTCTAGTATCAAACCATGTTTATATACTGTCAGAGCCAATTATAATCCTATCAGTACCCAGAGATTAACTTGTATTTCCAAATGCATGTATTATGTAAGCTACCAGTTCTATTTTGGTCAAGTGCCTTTCCGTATTTCTCTACTCATGTTAAGAGCACCATGACTTGATGAATTATATTTTTTTATTTGAAATTTTTCTTAGAACTTTAGAGTTATACATAGTAGTTGGGTTCCTCCCAACAAACTTATACATGCATGGGAAACAAAACTGAAAAATTTTTAAGTTTGTTCTCATCAACAAGCGTCAAATTTTAAAGACTGTTTCAACCTGAATTGGTGTTTCATCCAAATATATGGCATCCTTTGTCTTTACTTAGTTTTCTTTATTGTCACATTCAGATAAGCTAGAACAAAACCATTACTGAAGGCTGATTTAGATTCTAAGCAGAATACATAAACCTCAGATTTTCCAGTCAGTGTACAGGTTGCCACTTTCCCTTATTCTTTCATGTTATGAACTTCTGGCTTTTCTGATAACAAATATATATACCACGAGATGTAATATTTGTTGTAATTTAAGTTTGATTAATATACGCTTCCCACCTATATTCAATATTGCCTTTTCTACTCTTGGTTTCAGAATTGCCAGCTATTAGTTGAGCTTTCTTCTTTGTCTAGTTTTATTATTAACATACTGAAGAAAACTAGGGAATTGTCAAACCTTGAATCTTGTCTTAACTATTGAATTATTTTCTATTGCTGTAACAAAATACTTGAGGCTAATTATGTATAATGAAAAAAAATTACTTAGCTCAAAAGCTTGAAGGATTAAGATCATGGCAGTATTTTGTGGTAAGGACCTCATAGTAGACATCAACATAATGGCCAGAATATTGTGAGATCATATAACAAGACAGGTAGCCAAAGATACCATGGTGAGGCTCTCTCTTTTGTAATAACTCTTTCAAGAACTAATAAGGGTCCCACAAGTACTACCTACAACTCTTCTAGGGGCAATGTTCCCAGTGATGGAATTTCCTCCTTCTAGATCATACTTCTTAAAGTTTCCACCAGTTCAACACAACCACACTGAGGACCAAGCTGCTGACATGTGAACCCTAGGGGACAAACCAAATCCAAATCATAACAACTGTAGAGATCTAGCCTTCTTTTCTGATTCTTATCACATTTGCCAAGTTACAAGGAATTCTGGATTGAAAGGAATTTAACCCCCAGCTGAAAATGACTCCATTGTTAGGAGCTTATTACTAATTTACATAACAAAAATATTGAGATCAAGAGTTCTAGGGTATTGATTTTTTCTTCTATGAAGGAATGAACTCCATGCAATGAACTTTCCTCTTAGAACTGCCTTCATAGTATCCCCAGATTTTGAAATGTTGCATCAATGTTCCATTTACTGCTAAGAATTTTTTAATCTCCTTCTTGATATCTTTTGCAACCTGTTGTTCAAAAGCATTTTATTTAGTCTCCAGGCATTGGAGAATCTTTAATTTTTTATTTTATCATTGATTTCTAATTCATGTAACATTATATCTCAAAACCCTAGAAAAAGAACAAATCAACACCAAAAGCAGTAGAAGATAGACAATAATTAAAATCAGAGCTTAAAAAAATGAAATTGAAACAAAATAAACAATTGAAAAAATAAACAAAAGTTGGTTCTTTGAAAAAATAAATAAAATTGATAAACCTTTAGTCATGCTAATGAAGACAAAGAGACAATTCAACTTACAAACATCCAAGATGAAAAAGGAAATATTCTGTATTTCTGTAGTGTCATAATGAGAATATATTTTGAAAATGTGTACTCCAATAAAATAGAAAATATTGAAGGCATCAACAAATTTCTAGAGGCATATGATATGCCCAAACTAAATCAGGATGAGACACATGATTTAAATAGATCAATTTCAAGCAAGGAAATAGAGGATGCTATCAGAAGCCCACCAACCAAAAGAAGCCCAGGACCAGATGGATACACAACTGAGTTCTACAAGACCTTTAAAGAAAAACTAACACCAATACTTCTCAAATATTTCATGAAATAGAAAAAGAGGGAAAACTTCCAAACACATTCTATGAAGCCAATGTCACCCTGATTCCAAAACCAGACAAAGATACAAAGAAAGAAAACTTTAGACCAATCTCTAATGAACATAGATACAAAACTTCTCAAAATCCTGGCAAATTTAATACAAAAACATATCAAAAAGACAATGCATCATGATCAAGTAGGGTTTATCCTAAGGATGCAAAGTTGGTTCAACATACAGAAATCAATAAATGTAATTCATCACATCAATAGACTCAAATATAAAAATAATGTGACTATCAATAGATGCAGAGAAATAATTTGATAAAATGCAGCATCCCTTCATGTTCAAAACACTAGAAAAACTTGGGATATCAGGAACATACCTCAACATTGTAAAAGCTATGTATGCTAAGCCCTAGGCCAACATCATTCTAAATGGAGAAAAATTGAAAGCATTCCCTCTAAAAACTGGAACAAGACACAAATGCCCTCTTTTACCACTTCTATTTAACATAATTCTTGAAACTCTAGCCAGAGCAATCAGATAGTTGAAAGAAATTAAAGGAATACAAATAGGAAAAGAAGAAATCAAATTATCACTATTTGCTGATGATATGATTCTATACCTAGAAGACCCAAAGCATTCCACTAGAAATCTCCTAGAACTAATAAATGAATTCAGCAAAGTAGCTGGATATAAAATCAACATCCATAAATCAAAGGCATTTCTGTATATCAGTGACAAATCTGCTGAAAGTGAAACTAGGAAAATCACCCTATTTACGGTAGCCTCAAAAAGAAATAAACTACTTATTAATAAACTTAACAAAACAGGTGAAAGACCTCTACAATGAAAACTACAGAAAGCTAAATATATTAAAAAGACCTTAGAAGATTAAAAGATCTACCTTGTTCTTGGATAGGTACAATAAATATTGTCAAAATGACCATACTGTCAAATGCACTATACAGATTCAATGGAATCCCAATCAAAATCCCAATGACATTCCTCATACAAATAGAAAAAGCAGTCATGAAATTCATCTGGAAAAATAAGAGACCGAGAATAGCAAGAAGAGTAAAGTCCAGACCTTAAACTATTCTACAGAGCAATAGTAAACAAAACAAAACAAAAAAAACAAAACAAAAAAACACCAGTATGGTATTGGCACAAAACAGACTTGTAGACCAATGGTACAGAATAGAGGACACAGAAATCTACATAACTACAGTTATATTAGACAAAGGCACCAAAAAGAAAAAATAGCCTCTTCAACAAATGGTGCTGAGGAAACTGGAAATTCACATGTAACAAAATGAAATTAAACCTCTATCTCTCACCATGCACAAAACTCAACTCAAAGTGGATCAAAGACCTAGGAATTAAACCAAAGACCCTGCTCCTAATAAAAGAAAAAGTAGGCCGAAATCTCCATCAGGTCAGATTAGGCCCCAACTTCCTTAATAAGACTCCTATAGAATTAAAATCAAGAATCAATAAACAGGATGGATTCAAACTAAAAAACTTGTCAGGAAAAGAAATAGTCAGTGAGGTGAATAGAGAGCCTACAGAATGGGAGCAAATCTTTACCACAAGCACAGATAGAGCACTAATCTCTAGGTTACATAAAGCACTCAAAAACCTATACTAAAATAAATAAATAAATAAATAACCCAATCAATAAATGAACCAAGGAACTGAACAAATACTTCAAGGAACAAATCAATTAACAAGCATATGAAAAAATGTTCAACATCTCTAGCAATTAGAGAAATGCAAATCAAAACTACCCTTAAGATTTCATCTCATTCCAGTCAGAATGGCAGCTATCAAGAATACAAACAATAGTGTTGGCCAGGAATGTGGAGGGAAAAGCACACTCATTCCTGCTGGGAAAGCAAATTGCGGCAGCCAATCTGGAAAGCCAATCTGGAAAGTATGGAGACTCCTTGAAAAAGTTGGAATAGAACTATCATTTGACCCAGCTATCCCACTCCTTGGTTTATATCTAAAGGACTTAAAAACAGCATACTACAGGGACACAGCCATATCGTAGCAGCACAATTCACAATAGCTAAATTGTGGAACCAACCCAGATGCCCTTCAGTAAGTGAATGGATAGGGAAACATTGGTATATATATATATATATGCAATGGAACATTACTCTGCATTAAAAGAGAATAAAATTATGGCATTTGCAGGTAAATGGATGGAGTTGGAGAATATAATGCTAAGAAAAGTAAGCCAATCACAGAAAACCGAAGGCTGAATGTTTTCTTTGATATGAGGATGCTGACTCATAATGGTGATGGGGGCTGGGGAGGAATGGAGGAACTTAAGATAGAGGGCATAAGGGGGTAGGAAAGATGGTGGAATGAGTTAGACATCATTACTCTAAGTACACGCATGAAAACATGAAAGGTGTTAAAATACTTTGCATACAGTGACTAGAAAAAGTGTGCTCTATATGTGTAATATGAAATGAATTGCATTCTGCCATGATGTATAACAAATTAGAATAAATAATTAAAAAAAGAGTTCTAGGGTAGATTCAGTGGCTCCAGGATACTATCAAATAGATAGGCTCTTTGAATTCTTCTGCCCTTCCATTTTCAAGAAATTGACAATGTCTTTTCATGATTGCAGAATAGGTACAGCAGTTCTGAGTATTACATCTGCACATGAAATGTGCAAAACCAACAAAGGAAAACACATCATCTATTTATATGCCTTTCACCTTCTACCAAGGAACAATATTCCCAGTAGTCTACAGAGTCCTCCTACAGTGTGATACTGGCCAGTTCTAGTTTACCTTCTCCTCCTTACCTGAAATGAATTTAGAAAAATAAAGATATGGAATTTTCAGCCTATTTCCTAATTTTTGTTCTGGTCAATGGAATAAAGCAAAGAAGGATAACACCCTAATGTCAGTCATAATAAAGAAATAACTGCTGCAAGTAGGTGAATCAGGAGGATTCAAAATAAGCCAGTGCTTTCCTTATGAACTTCTGTCTCAAGACCTTGAGTACATGAATTAGACATTTCTCCCACAAACAAAATTGTAGAGCAAGCATATGGTTTCATAATATTTTATGTCAAGTAGAAAAAATCCATAAAGTAATCTGAAAGAATTATTTTTATAATACTTTATAATAATTTCCATATGGGTCAAGACAATATTTGGAGGATTAAGAATAGGAATGTGTTACTCTCCAATTTTTGTTAAATTTTTCTATAACTCCTCTGATATTTGAAATTCCATTTAAAATTCAATTTGGGCAAGGGTAGGAGTACCAGGGACTGAACTCAGAGGCACTCGACCACTGAGCCACCTCCCTAGCCCTATTTTGTATTTTATTTAGAAATAGGATCTCACTGAGCTGCTTAGTGCTTCATCATTGCTGAGGCTGGCTTTGTACTCTTGATCCTGCCGTCTCATCCTCCCAATCTGGGATTATAGGCATGCGCCATTGTGCCCAGCTTAAAATCCAATTTTTATATGAAATTTCTAGAATCTCAAGTCTTTGTTTAAAAAATTAACATATTCCACTTAAATTCAAACAACATAATGTTAGATAAGCATATCACATTCTAAGTTGCAACAAAAAATGCACAGTATTTCAGCCATTAGTATTGAATATTGAATCCAGGAAGAATACAGTTGACTAAGGAAATATATTAGTTAATGCATTTGCCATGCCTTCATAGAACAGTGCTTAATTATAAAAGTTCTGTTATATTTATTTGCAATACTATTTAAGTTTGTGGTTTAAGTAATAAATGAGAGGGGAAAGTGACAGATTAATAAAAAAATTATCATAGAGGCTCTTTTGTATAAAGTGTTATGTTCATCATCTGGAATTTAATGCTTTGCCAAAAGCTATTGTCAGACTCAACTATTAGCAGACTATAGGAAGAAGGGTGGTGTTTCAGGGAAGAGACTGGAGGAGACACAATCTTCTCAGTTGCAGTCTCCTGAGGTGCAATGGCTGTTTTTGAGAATGACACATCCACAAGAAAAGGATACCAGCAATGCCCCCCCCCAGCAGCTGGCAAGCAGCAGGGCTTGAATTCCTGGTAGACCAGAAAAAGCTACAGATCCTTGTGGAAAATGCCACAAAGCATTCTAATTCAACTCAGAGCTTAAAATTTAAGCATTTTTTACCCTCTGAGCAGCAGGAACAGATGAACTCTCCAGAAATAAAGATCTCATTTTCATGGAAATCATCTCCCAAGAACAAGTAAGAAGAAAAAATAAAGAAAATGTATGAGGTAGACTTGGGATTGCTGTAAAAGACAACAGGTGTCAGAGTTTCCCGGGAGGATAAAGCTATTCCTTGAGGTACATTTTAATGATGAACAGTTGACACAGTTTATCTTCACTTTGAAGTAAACAGAATTCTAGTAACTAGGTGCAATATAATCAGTTCTGAAAAGCAAAATGTAGTTATAAAACCACCCTAAAAGCAAGACTACTTCATATCTAAGATTAACATATTGCAACATACAAAACTGGTCAAGTACAAAATTTTAATTGGTACATGGTTCATCGTAACTGGGCCAATCTTCTAAATACTGATGAGAGACTCATATTCCTAATAAAACAGTGAACACTTAGTAAGATTTCAGAAGCTCTCAAACTATGGCACATGAGAAGCACTGGGGAGCTCTTCAAAATGTATCTAACAAGACCCCCCCCCCCGCCCCGTGTCCAGAAGTAGACATTCTTAAGGTCTGAGTACAGCACCAGACAACTACGTATTCAAACTTATTTGAGGTAATCTGATGGACCCCAAATATTTCAAATCACTGAAATAACATGGGCATATCTGAAGAATACACATTCTAATCTTGAATATGGGATTGATTTCAGAGTTTGAAGAGTAGACAGAATTAAAACAGCAGACATTCATGAGCTCTTATAATTCACATAGTTATTTCTCTCTGCCAGTCCCCTCCTGGACTAATCCATGTGATCAGCAAAGACAGAGATACTGTCAGGTTCACCTTTGTACCCACAAAACACACTTAGTTACTAGCATATGGTAAGCATCCTGCAAATGCTTATCAAATAAGGCATTAATTCCAGAACAAGATCTCAAAACACGGGACACCAAAAAAAACAAAACAAAAACATAAGTAGATAACCAAATCAAAGAATGAATCCTGAATGCATGGGATTCCTTTCATATCCATCTTAGTATTTGCAAGGAAGTAAAAGGTGAATTTAGGGTGCCACCAACCCATGATATGACATAGAAAGGCAACAAAGATGCAAGCATAACACTAGAATGACAATGTTTTTAACCTTGTATGATCACATATTTTTGGCAACTTAAAGATCTTTATTAATATTACTCTTTGTGTGACTGAGTAGAACTGTCCATAAGAGTCTATGCGTTGAATACACTCATGTGACTTCTGTCAGTGAGAAGTCTTTGCAACTTAGAAAGGTGGACACATTCAACTGTCTGTCACAGTGATGAGCATTACCTTTGCCTTACATAACCAGGAACTGAGGCAGGCACAGGCTGTTTGTTCTCATGCCCTATTTTGGCTATGCACTTGATATATATTCTTTAGACTCCTCCACAGAATTCACCAGAATAAATACTAACTTGAATATTTATGGGAACATCAACAAACTACACATCCATCAGTTACACACATTATCCTGAGGATCTAGTGAATGCTATGGGATCTGTAATGCAGCTAAATGAACATCAGAAAAATCCACCTTTCAAATCTAGAAGGTTCACAGACATTCTGAAGTCTACCCACATATCTTCCAAAGACCCTTAAAACAGAGGTTAAAAAAAAACAATGCAAATGAGTAGGCTAGTAGAATCTCAGCCTGCCAGCACTGAAGACAACACTAAACACAGACAGGTGTATTAAAGGCATGCACACAGGTCAGTGCCATCCCAAATCATTGTTCCAAAAAAGCTCGTAACAAAATGCTCAATTTCCACCACTAAAACTTAAGACTTTCTCTTCCTGCATTCTTCTACCTTTTTTCATTCCCAAATGACTTAAAACAAGAAGTTTGGCACCTTAATCATCATCATTGCCAATCTATATGTATTCATTTATTAATGCCTCCAACCTGACTGCTACAAGACACAGTCACACAAAGATTAAACCAATCAACATGACCACTTCAGAGCCGAGTTACACCTACTGCCATGAAAATTCTCAGCATTTGTATACAAGACTGCATTATTCACTGCATAGGGAAAAAAATGAGAAAAAGATCTGTCCAGGAGAAAACTTTTTTCAATTGTAATTTTACTTTCAATTTTTGTGTTTACATGAGTGAAAATAACTTGTTACTTGAACTTTAGCAGTACAACTGTTTGGGTATTTAGGGCCCCCTCAGCTTTTCCACATGTTCTCTTCTAATTCAGATAACTGAAGCAGCCAAGCACTAAATGGAACTGAACACTGAGGATAGTCACATGGAGTTGCACCTTTAAAGTGGTAGTGGAAAGGCACAGAAGAGGTATCAAGGCAAGACCAATAAACTCATCCAGATTGTGAGGTTTGTTACTGCAGTGACTAAAAAATGAAATCTTTCAGGAAGACAATAAACTTTTCCAAGCTCCTAGGGTAAAATTGTTTCACTGGAACAATTATTTTACAAAATGGTACTTTAATAGCTCCAAAAATTCTGTACATGGGGAAAACTTATTCATAGCATCTGAAAATAAAATACCATATCAATAAATATTCCTAGGTAAGTTCCAATGTCTGTATGCAAAGGTGATGAAAAGTTAAGGCTATATTACAGATTGCTTTATAAAAGTTAAGCTTAAATTATCCATCACTAATTTTGCCATGATATATATTGGCACTATACAAACACACATTTTCTCAATCATTTGTTAATAATATAAAATATATTTTATGCACATGGAGTGAATAACAATAGGAACTAGCATTTTATTTTAAATGTTATTCATTCATGCATGTATTTCATTTTTAAATGAACTAATTCAGCTGGATATGTTGGTGCACACCTGTAATCCCAGTGATATGGTAGGGCAGAGGCAGGAGTATCACAGGTTCAAGGCCAGTCTCAACAACTTAGCAAGGATCTAAGCAACTTAGTAAGACCCTGTCTCCAGATTTAAATATAAGGAGAACAGGGAATGTAGCTCGGAGGTAAAATGACCCCAAGTTCAATTCCCAGTACCAAGAAAAACAACAACAAAAAAAATTCAGTGGGACTACAGTCCAATGATAGAGCACTTACATAGCATGTGCAAGAGCCTGGGTTTAATGCCCCCTTGCCAAACAAAACAAATGGTTAAAATAAACTACTTCACATTAGAACATAGAGGAGCTCTGCTTGAATAATTTATAGTATCCCTAAATATGGGTGAAGTAGTTAACATATTTCTCCTCCTGATAGACTATACCTTATTTAGTTCCAATATTTAGCAACTACAAGCAAAATTACATGAAATTTTCTTGATTATCCTTGAGCACATACTTTTATACACAGGTACAAGTATATTCAAAGGTAAATTTCTAGATGTGGAATTTCAAGTCAAAGCACAAGACAGAAATTTTGATTGAAAAAACTATTCCCATATCACCCTTTAGGAGATGCAGCAATATAATATACCTAGGAATAATGCATCAGAGCTCCCATTTCTTCCCTCTCGTATTTGGCGTATTATCAAACATTCAGTATTTGTCAGTCTGTCAGGTGAAAAAAAATATTTTGTCAGAGATTTAATTAGCCTCCTTTCATTAAATAAGAGGTTGAGCATCTTTTGAATTCTAGTTTTTAATTAATTTTGGGCAGCTTTTATATATTAAAGAAATTTGCCCTTAGCTTTCAAATATGTTGCAGTTTTTCCCTTCTTTGTAATTAGGATTTGGGTGTGGTTTACATGATGTTTTTGTTTGTTTCAGTCAGGCATAAGATTTCTGTATTTTATATGGCCTCTGGGTTTGTTCTTAAAAAGATATTCACTTGAAAGGAATATTCAAACTGCTAAAAGCCTAGGTTTTTCTTCTAAGAGTTAAGAATGTCTTCATATTTGCCTATCTATATATATAAATACAGATTATGTAAAATTTTATAGAAAAATGTCCAATTTATATTAATGATGAATTTCTGTGATTATAGAGATGGCAGAACTTAATAAAACAAATAATTTCTTAATATAATTCTTCACAAGACTATGGGAGTCCAAATTAACATTTTGCCGTGGATTAGTAGATCCACAGTCCAATAGGCATGCTTCATTAAGGAAATATAGTTAAGAGTTTAAGTGTTAAAACTCAATATACTTTGTGGAGTTTTAGTAACAAACTCATCCTTTAATATCCAATTGAAAATAAAAAATATATTCAGGTATGCAAATAAAGGTTTTATTGAGCAACTACTATTTGTCAGACTTCTTTCTAGTAATTTGGGATACAGAAATGAATAAAATAAACCAAGATTCCTGTCCTCATGAAATCTAGAATAAAGGTACTATTCATTAATAAGAATTACAAAAATAACCTCTTTGAAGAACAATGTAGATAGGATGATTACATTTCAAATAATGTTTTAAAAGAATTATTCTCCCTTTTTAAAGAAAAAAAATCATGTTTCTAAAATTTTAAACTTCCCAAAGAAATTTGCTTAGAGTCATATCTATAATGAATCTTAGAATACTCAGACTTAATGTATGTAATATAAGTTGAAAAGGAGGATCTTTTTAGATCTTTTCTAACCCAAAATCCTGAAATTTGATAATTAGCATTTAACTCTGTTTTTAAAACATTAAAGAAACTTGCATATGAAATATAAATAAATCCCAGCACAGTGCTAGACACCCAGAGCTACTCTGTCTATACATAGATATTGCTCAGTGACGCACAGGAAATAAAGTCATATTTCCCTTTCAATCTCAAAACAGAATTCTTTTATCCAGCGACCCACATCTCCAGAGAACAGCTCCTTCCAGCCCTGTTTAGGCCCTGGTGTGGATTTGCAAATTAAATGAAAAGACCATTAGGAAACATTCCTGTTTAAAGTGCTAAATGGGCTGCAACTCTCAAAACTAACCAGCCTGCCAAATTGTGATTTAAAGTGAAATTGGCATGAGCAGACATTTCCACATCAGCCTGTAGCACATCTGGTCCAGACCAAACAAACAGAAGATTTATTCTGTCAGGGAGATCATTTAGCATTCCTTTTCATGCTTCAGAAGGAGCCTGTACCTGTCACTCACCAAAGCGCTCGGCTTTTGGTGGCTAGGCTCTGTTGCTCTCCCTGCCTAGCCTTGATCTAACACTTCTAAGGAGGCTCATGTGCACCGCTCCACCTGGGAGCCCAGTACCCATGCCAAGTTCATTTCCATAGTCTTATAGAAACCTCCTGGAGGATTTCAAACATCTGCTCATAAGTAAAGAAACATTGTCTTGAGCTCTAACAATAATATAAAGGGCAACTGAACCTTCTTTTGCAAATAAAGCAGAGCCGATAAATGATCTTATTTCATAGACTAGGGGCAAGTTTCTTTGTATTTTTTTTTTAATTCAAATCGTTAAGATGAATATAGTCCATTAATCAGGGGAAAAAAATCAAATGTACCTACAGTTTACCATTAACTTGAGAGATGTAGTATCATAAAAGAATTTTTAAAAACTGAAATATTTTGCTAAAACTAAATAAGCATATATATTTTAAAAAACTCATGATTTTTAAATTGTATTGTTATTCTCTCTTTCTCTCTGCTGTAGATAGAAGCCAAGTATATTGTTTTTGCTGTGTAAACCAAATAAACATGTTTTACTCAAGAATGTTGGGCTGCTATTGTTGGAGTCAGCAACCCTGAGAGGATCACCTCCTGGCTTGTCCCATTCTTCCTTCATACCCCAAGAGTACTACAAATACTCAGAGGGATAGATGGACGACCACTGGGATTCAACACGTTTCCTTATAATGTTTTCCTATGTTGATATTGTTTCACTCTAAACAGAACCTGAGAAGCTACAATGTTTGTCTGTTGATGTATATGTTCTGATTCCTAGCTAAAATTTACCTGTTTCTTCCTTTGTGAAGTAAATTAGGCAAAATGTCTCCTAATGCCCTTCCATTCAAACATTATTATGACTTCCTTGTGATTCTTTTGTCCCTGAGGAATTTATTTAATTCATAAACACTATTAATTTGCTTTCATACTGACATGTGAGTCCAGGTCTAGGCAAACAGAGAAAGTTTATTATATAAACAGAAAAGAAAATCACCTCACTAAAAATATAACCAATGTAAATATTTTAAAATAATCTGAAAATCTCAAAGGCAGTTTTTAAAGGGCACATAAGAAAAAGACATGTACTTTGTACAAATATTTCTATCCTGTTGATTTGTTCTAGTATCAAGATAGTATGAAGAGTGAATTACATCTACACTTGTTTCATGTCTGTCCCTCCTATTGAGTCATTAATAAACATGATACCATGAGTACTGCATTGTTAATACTCAGCTTGGCCTACACAGCTCAAAAAATGTTCTTCTCAAATTTATACAGAACATAAATAGGTTAGCTCCTAGTTGCCACATTTGCCAGTGAAAAATGTATATCAATACCAATATCCAGCGTCTTCTTAAGGGAACAAACTCAGCCTTCCATAATAACAAAATTAGTTCCAATTAATCTTGAAATATATTCTGATATGTAACATTGGTATTTTCTTAGTATATCTGGACATTTTACCTATATGGAAATGGTAAGATGGAAAATGTATATAATGATATACCATGCCTAAATAATTCACCTATTTTGCTGTATTCTTATTTTGAGATATAAAATTAACATTGAAAATAATGTGTGTATACCTCTATCACACCAAGTTAGTATCATATGGAGAAACTAATATTTCCTCCTTCCATAGTGAACCTGAAAAACTTCAAAATAAGAAACAATATTCCTAATCAAAGTAGAGGTATTCTTGTAAGCAATATTCATCCAAAAGGGACATCTTGTACAGAGTTAGAGAACTACTTTGTTTTTCTAGTGCATATTCCTTTTATACATTGAGTAAAAGAGAAGAGCAAAGCAGAAAAGAGATTACATTATTTTAATAGGACATTGGATTGATTGACTTAAAAGAGTTGAAGAGTGAATCATCTTATAAAATATAAAGATTCTTTTAGGAATTTTTGATAAATATAAAAATATGGTATCTATACACAATGAAGTAAATAAAGAAGAATGCAGTCATGTCATTTGCAGGACAATGGATGGAACTGGAGATCTTATGTTATAAAAAATAAGCCAGACTCATAATGATAAGCATTGCCTGTTTTCTCTTGTATGTGGAATCCATGGGTGGAAAATATCATGTTAAAGTAGAAGGGAGACTATAGGAGAAGAGGTAGGAGATGGGAGAAAGGGGAGGGGAGGATAAGGAATCATAACAAAGCTGCAGATATGATCAAAATATGTTACATGCCACAATGAACCCCATTCATATTGTTCTGCACAATTAAAATGCTGCCGTAGTTTGGAGATGAGGTATCCCTCGAAAAGCTCATGTGTTGGACAATGCAGGAACGTTTAGAGGTGAAATGAAGTGATTTAAGAACGCTACCCTAATCAGTAGATTAATCTATTTGATGGATTATTAACTTGAATTAACTACTGGGTGGTAACTGTAGGCAGGTGGGAAGTAACTAGAGGAAGTAGGGACCTATTGCCTGGAAGGGTATATCTTGTCCCTGGCTCTTCTCTCTCCCCCTCCAAACCCCTATCTCTTTCTCTCTCTCTGTTTCCTGGTTGCTATTAGGGGAGCACTTTTCTTTCACCATGCCATTCTGCTATGATGTTCCTCCTCATCTCAGGCCCAGAGCAATGGAATCTGCAATGGACTGAACCTCCGAAAACATGAGCCCCGAATAAACTTCTCTTTTTCTAGGTTGTTCTTGCCAGGTATTTTGATCACAGCAAAGAAAAGCTGAAGAACACAAATGTACTACTGAAAAATATATTCAATCCATGTAAAAATCATGGGCTATTTATGAACAGTATCTCAATTAGGCAATATAAGGGCATATGAATGATAAGTCTTTTCTGGTAGGAGAAGCCTATCATATCAATAGCCAAGAAACAAAGAATTGAGAAGAAGTAACCTGTCTTAGTAAATTAATTAGGAGATGTATATAAAAGGAAAAAATAGCAAAAACAAAATTCAGAGAAAAATCAGAATGTCTGCCTGAAGATAAGTTAGCTTCATAGAAAAGGGATTCTCAAAATGGGATGCTTTAAAGCTTTGAGAAGTAACCTTATAGATTTATTCTATTATTTTGGGTTTATTTTTCTAAATATTTAATATATTCCATTTGCATCTAATTTACTATAAAGCTTTTGTGGTGGCTGTGATACTAGATACTAGATACGGAACCTAGGAACACTTTACCGCTGAGCTATTTTAGTGACCTTTTTTATTTTGAGACAGGGTCTCTTAGTTGCCAATCTGGGGCCTTGAACTTTTAACCCTTTTGCCACAGCTTCCCGTGTCACTGGGATTACAGTTGTGGCCATCATGCCCAACTAAAGCTATTTTAAATCAAAGTAATCTACTCTATGGAAGACTCAATATTTTATCATGCTTTTTAAAACAGTGCACTGTAAATCATTGATTTATGCTTTTCTGTTTTTTAAAAAGTCTATTCTTACAAATCAAAACTTTTCCATAGTTACAGAAAACATTAGACAAGATAGTAGGTACTTTCTGTCATTTATTAAACTATCTAACAAGATCAGAAAAAAATTTTCTGTACTGTATAGAAGTTGATTTGAGCATGTATAGTTTGGTTTGACAAGTAAAACATCCGTCAACGACTCAAAACATTTATAATAGGTACTCTGGCGTAATATAATAGGTACTTTGGCAGATTCAAAAACCTGAAGTTGCAAAACATGGTGGCATACACCTGTAATCCCAGAAACCGAGGAGTCTACAGCAAGAGGAGAATGTCAAATCCAAAGCCTGCATCAGCAATGTAACCAGACCTTCAGCAACATAGTGAGAATGTCTCAAAAAAATAAAATAAAATAAAGGACTGGATATATAACTCAATGGAAAAGTGCCTCCGAGTTCAATCCCCACTAGCAAAAAAGAAAACAATTTTAAAATCTGTAAAAGCTGTGGAAATGTAATGCAATCATTATTTCTAACTAAATACTAAATAGCATATACCAAAAAGCTAACATAACATTTTTACATTTTTCAATGAAATATGAGGATCTTATTAAAATCTAAATATATAAACATAAATTAGGCTTGGAAGCAAATTAAATTTTGTCAAAAAAGAACTAGCATAGGCTATTTTGAAACTTCTAAAAACATCCCTGTTGATTTTTTGTATCATTTTGATTTTGTGTTCCAGAAGTTTAATACATATTATGACATCTAATTACCTATCTTTATCATTCCATATATTGCTAATTTTTGTGGGGGTTTTTTTGTAGATTCTGTATTTATGAATTTACTTACTTGCCAAAACTTATTTGGAATCCCCAAATCAATCAATGTGCACTGCCACTTTTTAGTCATTGACAGACACATGCACATTGGCATTTGAAACCCCCAATGCACATGTTAATTCATATTAAATATAATTATATTCTGCCTGCTTGCTTTGGCTCCTACATTATAACAAGTATCCTTTTCATGGTATGTTTAGCGACCTTTTTTTGCATTTGTGTTTTGTTAGGGATTGCGCTATTTAAAAATGGCCCCTGATCACCAGGCTGAAGAGCTGCCGACTGTTCCTAAACGCAAGAGGCGATAACATTCCTCGTAGAGGTGATATAGGTGTCAAATAAGCTTTGTTTCACCATAAGTCATGCAGTTCTTTTGGTCATAAAGTAATGTTCATCAATTAACAACATTAAATAAGGTGCCTCTGAGCATGAATTGCATAATGTTATTGGCCATAAAGTCAATGCTAATGAATCCATATATTAAATAAGGTGTATTTTAGCAGAAACACATGTAATACAAGGTTATGTGTTAATATGCTGATGAAAATGTTTTAAATAAAATACCCCCAGAGTTTCACAGAAATCTAACCCTTCCTTTCCCCAGAAACAAAGGTTCATTATTCATTGATTCAGAGCTCACTATGAATTTACAGAGCACATCTACCCTTAATAACAAGAATTGATTGTGTATGTTTGTATACGTATAGGCTTATGTGTGTTTTGTGTATATATGTATTTGTGGGTATTTCCAGAAGTTATCAAACTTGAAAATCTTTTTAAAATGTCTGCTATCTGGGAAAATATTGTAGGGGAAAAGCAAACATAACATTGGATTTTGATCGTGTGTAATATTTTTAGCCATTGAAATTTCCATAAGGAGTTTTAGCACATGCAGTTAATTTGCATGAGAGGCAGCTGGAGCATATTGGCTCTTTCAGAGTCACTATGGTCTATCAGCTCAACAATGCATGAGTTTAGACAAAGCTAGGCAATTGTCTGTATTTTTAACAAGGTGATGGAGTAAGAAATTTGCTTAAGCAGCCATTCCAGACCCAGATGACAAAAAGGAGGTTAGACTATTTACACAAAACCAGAACATAATGTTATAATCCTGCTTTCAGCCCCCACCCCCACCCCCCTTGAAAATAATTTGTTTGGAAAAAGTGCCAGACTGACAAACAGACAATCTGGGAAACTGAAGTTATGTATTTCAATATGCTATTTGTACAATATGGAAAGAGTCAATTAAAATCTCCACTAAAGTTTCCTCTAGAAATAGATTCAACTTCATAAGCAGCCTCTTAAGAACAGTAAAAAAAAAAAAAAAAAAAAAACAAAAAACAAAAAACTATTGATTTCCACTTAGTCAATAAAATGTAATGGAATTTACTTATAAATTTCCAAATTTCAATTGGCCAAATGGTTCATAGGAAATTTCCCCTTTTTAGCATCCTTTGTTGAGAATTAAGGAAAATGAAACCAGACACCATTAAGAAGTTATTATAGCAGAGATACAGTTTACAAGATCTCATATGTAGATATTGACGTCAAAGTCAGCAATGTGGAGAATAGGGAGGAAAACAGAAAACTAAAACATTTAAATGAAAAATATAGTCAATAGGACTTAGTATTTCAATGACCATTGAAATAAAGGAGAGAAATTCTTTGAAGAGGCAAATATTTTGTGCCTAGGTGACTAAAAAGTAGCTGTATTTGTTTTATAGCTGATATAAGAAATATTTGAGCTGCTATAAAAATACAGAGCTGATATAAAAAATATTAGCCATTATAACTCATTTTAGGCATTCATGTATATAGGCTATATACTTCAATATCTGATATCCTAACTTTACAAGATAGCAATGTGTATCATATTCTACAGAATTCCCCCATTTTCCCAAGAAATGGGAGAAGGGCAATGAGAGATGAATTTCATGAGAGTCATTTGCACCCAGTCATCTTCCTTCCAGAACGTCTTGGATTAGCAGGTAGAAGCCAGGAATCGTCCCCCCAGCATCTCACAATTGGTGTGCTGATGTGGGGCAAGAACTACAGAATGCTTTCCATAGTATAAGGTACTGCCATAGAATGTCCAGTTATATTCACTTCACTCTAATTGCTTCTCAGGGAAAAATGAACCTAAAACCTGCCTTGAACTTTCTGAGCAAAACACTCTAAAAAGACGACTTGACTGGAGATAAAGACAAGGCCTATGATCACATAGCTAGAGCAATTCTATCTTCTCAGAAACCAAAATGTGCTTCGCCAGACACATATGACATGACCACTCTGACATGACTGCTAAGAGACTACCTCACTTCTCAGGGTAAAGCCTTCTTAGCTTAGAGCAAAGTGTATCATCAGGAATTCTCCGAATGGAAATAAAGGTAAGATCATAGAGCTGCTTTTTTCTCAAAAAACTTAAATAGTACTGTAACAATTATACAGTGAAACATTAATTATCTGAAGTTTAGATAAGGAATTTAGCAGCGATAAATACACAGAAAAGTTTATGAAAAGATAGTAGAAAAGAGGGAGTGAATAGGAGCAACAGAGCACCTAAATAAATAAAGCATTTATTGCTGGGCATGGTGGTGCTCACCTGTAGTCCCAGCTGCTGTGGAGGCTGAAGCAGGAGAATTGTGAGTTCAAAACTAGTCTCAGCAATTTAGCAAGGTCCTGAGCAACTTGTAAGATCACGTCTCAAAATAATAATAATAAAAAAAAATACTGGGGATGTGGTTCAATGGTTAAATGCGCCCAGGTTCAAACCCTAGTACCAAAATTTTTCAAAAATTTTAAAAAGCATTTATTTTAAAACTTTTTAATATATAACTGTAACATACAAATCATGAATCATGATGTGTAGTACAGGGAGAGTGAAGGTAATGCTAAGAAAATGGACTTACCCTCATGGAAGTTATAGTGTTTGACATCCTAAGGAGAGTATATATATATATCATATTTGCTTAAGGGTGTGTGTATATACACACATTGGTAAATTTAAAGAAGTTTCTAGGAATAAATGCTGAAAGAGATTTATAATATACAACATTCTATAAAGGCAACAACAGTGGCAAATCTGGCATTTTGTAGAGTAATGATGAATTTTAATTGAAAATGTTATGGACCACCAAAGAAGGATGAGTAAAATGAAACAAAAATAGCTTAGAAATTATTGTAGATTTGATAAAATTTTTCAGTCATTCTAGAAGTTTTTATCTACTTGCATTATCCGAAACTGCATACTTGGCCATTAATAATTTGACCTATAGCGTTGCATATTTATCCCAAACTTTGCAGACCCTAATCATATTTAAATCACAAGCCTTTTTTACTTTGAAATACATCTATGAAATCACTAAAACTGCATACAGAGTCCAATTTTAAACCAATTTTTTATCAATTAAACACACAATGATCCAATGGAGTAAAATGACAAAGAATGTCACATCATGTGCCCCTCATTTAATGGAAGTACCCTGTAAACACAAAAGTGTCTCCTGATAATACCATCAAGACAGAATTTCTTCCTGGGGTTGAAAGCTGCCAAGGCCTTCGCTGTCTGTCATGTAGAAGAACTGCGATGTTGAATATATTTGCAATAGCAAGAAAGCAATTCAGCATATACCAAAAAAAAGTTTGCAAATCAACTGTCAGAAGGAAAAATGTGCCTTATCTACCAGTCACCAAAGGACCCATCATTGTTACAAAATAGTATCATCTATAAATGACAACAGTTTTATATGTAAGATAAAATGGTATTTTGTACAAATGTACTGCAAGGAAGTCTGAGTATCAGAGGAAGAGAAAGAGGGAGACAGACAGAGGAAGCAAATTAAAAGAAAGGGTGATCATGAAGGTAGCTGGTTGTCCTGGCAAGAGATTATGGAAAAAAATTTTAACAATCACTTCTCCATAAAGACGTCTCTAATCCACATGCCTACATGCTCCTGTCTCCAAGGTTAGTCCTAAAACCCTAAATACCTCTCTAGATTTCCACTGGAATTTATAGCCAGATACACACTCAATACAAACAACAACAACGAAAAAAAAAATTATACTGCTCTTTCCTAAACTTCCCATGATTTTGATTCTATTACAGATACCTTAAGCATAGGTAAGACGAGTCAGTCATAGTGCATATGAATGATAAACAACTTCTCTTACCATGTATTATTCTCTTTTCAAATAGTTTCAGTAGGCTCCAGTCACTATAAAATACAATCTGAATTCCCTAACATGGCATTCCAGGGCTTTTTCAACTATCTAATGCCAACATACTTTCCTTTGTTTCCCCCCCCCCTCATTGTTCTACAGAAAATTTGTGTGATGGTCAAAATTTCATTTCACTGTGTAATGAATACCCTTAAACTCCATGGTCCCATCTGTTATTTATGGCATGTTCCCTTGCCTAGAGTGTCCATCTTTTCTCTTTGCTGAGGCTTTAATTGTTCAGTAACAACAAATACCGCAGATAAAACAAATGAAACAAAGATGAAAAGCATATTTGTTTTAGTTATGAAAAGCATATTAGTGGTCTTAGCCAGAATCATTTCAGTAACATTCAAAGGAAAAAGCTGGATGGTATGAGTTGAACAGTGAGTAAAAGAAAGACTAGAAACTAAAGATACTAGGCTTAGCTCAAGACCATCATGATGGTCAGGAGGGATGAAAATGGATGGGAGCTAAAGAAGGGCACAGGTAAGGAAGGATTCTTTTTTATTAAAAACAACTAAGCATGATTAAATGTTGATTCAAAAGAGCCAGTGGAGAAGGACCTGGAGACATTGAAATGAAATTATGCCCCAGTTCACTCCTGAGAAGGTGGAGTGAACTGGGGCAAGAACAAAGGTGAAGTGATCAGTCTCTGGACAATATTCCTTTTTGCTATTTGAGAAGAAAAAAAATACTGATGAAAGATTGATAAATTGCTGGAGGTGCAAGAAGTTAAACTTCTCATTAGCTACTCTGATTTTTCTGTTGTAACATTGAGAGTGAAAGAAAAGTAAGAGGGTAAGTACCTTTCAGAGAGCCAAAAAGTTTTCAATATTTAGCCATGGGGAATTGGTTAGGTGGTGCAAGACAATATAGAAAACTTATGAGGCAGTACCAAGGGCCTAAATGATGCTGGAGACTATGCACTTATGGGAGTAATTAGTATCTAGCAGAACTCATAAAAATTGTCACCTCAGATTTAGAAAATGAAGAGGCAATCAGAAGAAGCCACCTAGGACTAGATTCACTAAGATGGAATGATAACGAATGATAACAGAGAAAGGAAGTTGAAAATATAGCGAGAGCGTTAACAGCAATTGCTCTTGAGCTAAAATCAGAGTGGGGAGTGGTGTATAAAACTGTAGGGTTGATAAAACAAAAAGTAAAGTAGATGTGTTCAAAACCTCATAAAATGACAAATATTATGTGACCAAAAAAAAAAAAAAAAAGCTGGAAACAACATGTGCTCAGATAATTGAAAATCTGTTACATTTTTAGAAAAAAAAAAAAAAGAGCAGTTCCAAGTCCTGAGAAGTTGCTTCCTGAGTTGTTATTGACAAATCTTTTTCTGTATTCTCCATTTTTTAATAAGGACACAACGTTTGATTATGCTTTCTCCCATGTCCTCTGAACCCCTGGTAGAATCCAAAATAAGAAAATGCTTACTATGCTCCGGTGTCCTGATGCCTCCTTGCAATCTGAGGGGAACTGCATTCTTTCATAAGGCCTGGACTTGGAAAGAAAGAAAGGGATTAGTTATTGGCTTCCAGTCCCATGCCAAACCATTTATTTTCTCCTACTGCCTCAAAATCCATTTTCCTGAGGCTTGTGTCATTGAGCTTGTATTGAGACCAGGGCAAAAGGACAGTCAGTTTATACAATGAATGATTGGGTCAGGAAGATAGGAGCTGATTCAAAGGGAAATAAAATATAATACCTTTGGAGCAAATTTCCCCTCCTCACCTGCCTCTAGGAAATTGCTTCTCCCAACAAGAAGTGGCTAAGGAGTACCCGCTGGGTGGCTTTTCATATGCCTTTGTGGGCAGCTCCTCTCCCAGCTTTTGGTCACTGATGGAGAGGAGGAGGGGACATGAGAAGAAATCTGAAACCTATAAAAGTCCTTTGGGCACCAGCTTTGGACCCCCCCACACACCTGTTTTATTCAGTTTTTTCAACAGCTGTGACTAAAAAATCTGACGAGAACAATTTTAGGGGAGGAAAAGTTCATTTGATGGCTTATAGTTTCAGAGGTCCTAATCCATAGATGGCCAGTTCAGTTCCTTAGGGCTCAAGGTGAGGCAAAACATCATGGCAGAAGATTGTCCCAGAGGGAAGCAGCTCATGTGATGATCAGAAAGCAAGAGAGATAGGTTTCCACTCATGAGTTACAAATATATACCCCATACATAGCCACACCCCCAGTGAACCGCTTCCTCGAGCCACACCCCACCTGCCTCCAGTTTCCACTCAGTTAATCCCATCAAAGATTAATTCACTGATTAGGTTAATGCTATACCCCAATCATTTCTTTTCCAAACCTTCTTGCATTGTCTCACACGTGAGCTTTTGGGGGACAACACATCTAAACCATAAAATCCTCCTTTCCAGAGGGAGTCTCTCTCACTCTCTCTGTTCTATCCTTTAAATAAAACTTTTTGTTCTTTCCCAGGTGTTTCTTTCAACATCGGGTGGAATCAACACCAGAAGAAGGGGTGTCCTGATTTTCAATACTGGTTTCCATATCTCCTTTGCCTTCTAACTCTCATCAATCTACAGTCCAAATTCATTCCTACTTATGTATTTAATGTCTTCGAATCTAAGATCTGAAAGCTAGACCACATCCTGAAAATGTTCAGTATCCATGTGGATCCTCCAAACCACATGCTAGGCTTTTAGTTACCTAAGTTATCTATTCCTACATATTCCACCAAATCTTGCTGGTCAAATGGAGCTTATGAATCTTGCTGCAGCTGAGGAGACCACAACGTTGAAAGAATCCTAATGGCATCCCAAAGGAGGAAAGAATTTGAAGTTTTGTAAAATTTGGGGTTCTGAGCTCAGGTAATTTCAAATAGTATTTTAAAGGCTCACCAGTTATAACCAGGCAAAGTCTGTGACCTAGTCGTTTTGTATTGGTGTAGACAAAGATGTAATGGGGCTTGATAGAAGCCTTAATAAGCTACCTGTTGTCCTGATATTCTTTTAGTCCAGGTGAACCCCCTTTTGCTGTGTGTAGATAATAACTATTTGCCCTGATAAAACAACATTTGCCTGAATAAATTGATGTGAAAAGTTTTCTGAACAAATAGCAAAGTTATTTATTGGTTACAGTCTTGTCTTTCTGGTTAACAATTTTTCAGAGCAAATGGTTCATTATGTTGATACGGATGGTCTATCTCTGTTTTCACAAAATGACCAAAAGGAGAAAAACCAGGAAAAAAATCACTCCTTGAAGGAAATAATACGCTGTAGCCTCAAATCTACAAGTTTTTTAACATGAAGAAAATATTTTCCATTATTTTGTAATTTAATCTTACTACTGAAATTTGTTCTCCAGTGATATAACTCTTCTCTATCGCCTGAGAAACAAAGAGAAAAGTTGGTGCATCCACAGCCACATATTAGTTATTAGTTACTCTTGCAGAGAGACTTCTCCCTAATGGGGAAAAGCATTTCCAAGGTGAATTCTTCATAAGAGTTCTCTAACCATCACAATTTCTCAGCACCACCTGGACCCCACATCCCTAAATCAAGAAGACTTCTCAGCAAGCCTGCCTCTTCTCCTTCCTTCTTTGATTCAAGTTAATTGAAATCCAGTGTGACTCACGTCACTAACTCATCCCTTTCATTGAAGCCAGATTTCTAGATGTTTCTAGATGTTCACCCCTTCCTTTGCACTCACTAGCCACATTTCTAAAAGTATTTCATTCTCTTGTCTTTCATAATGGAAATGTTAAGTTTTCCATGGAGGACGTGCCCTGGAGGGGAGTTTTGTTCACACCCTAGAATGGATGTCAGTTAATATTTAGACACAATTAATTAACAGTAAACCCTAAGGCAAACTTTGCTGTTAGGAAAATCAGACCATATCCCCGATTCAATAAAGGACTGCTTCCTGACCAAGACCGCAGATGTTCCATCTTCAGCAATAACTGACACACACAAGTGTGGTAGATAGAGACACAGGTTAATTAAGAGTATTTAAAATGTGTGCCTGAAACCGCATCAGGCATTCTCAAGTAAGCTGCCAAGGTTTCCCCAGCTCTTGAATTTCTCTTCATTCAGTTCCTCCTTTCTACACAATCCCAGGATTCAGTTCCTGATGCTCTAAAAGGTTTCAAGATATCTAAAAAAAAAAAAAAAAAAAAAAACCAACTCTTTGATTCACACTGAGGGCTTCTCAGATCTTTTGGTAATTAACCTGACAATGACTTCAGACTTTTATTGCTGTTATATTCATTGAGAACGCTTTAAAAATAATTTCATGTTTTTCCCTAAACAAAAACAAGAGTTCGTGACTATACAGTAAATATAGAAGACTGGATAAGGCTGAATCTACTAATTGAAAGTTTTATCCTAACATTTTATATTTTATATATATATAAAACAGGTACAAGATAAAATCTACTCTTAATAAAGTAGTAAATAAAGGAATTTGCAAAGTCCAAATACGTATTTGTTCATTTTCTTTGTTTTAGACTAATTCCTGAAACAAGTTTATTTCCTGACAAATTTATCTAATAAATATTTACTGAATGCCTAGTGCTTTTTAAGCTACTCTGAAAATTAAAAAAAAAAAAAATTCAAAAGGAAACCCCTGGTAGAGAAACAAAGGGATTTTTAGGATAGGAACATGCATATCCCCCTTAAAATGTGAAGGGAGCCCCACATCTGGCCTAACTTCATGCTTTTCCTTAACTCACAACCAGCTTGAAAACAGAAACTGGCCCCATACAGCCCACTCCCAGTCTTGTCCCTTTGTCTCAGGACCCGGGTGCTCTCCTCTGAAGGTTTTAGGGCTTGCTGGAAGTTCATTGTTATGTTGCTCTACTCTTATCAAAGCTGCTGTGTGATGGTGTTGCCCATTTTGGTGTTTTGTTGTTGTTGTTGTGTTTTTTTACTAGTTACATTACTGTCTAATTCTGGAATTCTGTCTAAAGAGCACCACTTGCCCATAGTATCAGCTTAATCAAAATCACTGTGTTATTTTGTATCTCCTCTTAAAGATGTTTTATTTGAATTGGTTCAGAAAGAGGAAGCCTACTAATTTAATTAATCAGCACTCAAACTCCAATAAAGTGGAGAAATTATAATTAGGTTTGTGGTATTTAAAAGAAATATAAAAAGGAAGAAATTATTTCCAACTGGGGAACACATAGTTGCAGCCAGAGAGAACCCTGGAAGATTTATTTAGCTTGTGAGCTCAAGGATGACAGGGGTCTTGTCTGTTTGGACTCATCTCCTTTTCTCAGCATAGTCACATGGTAAATGAATTAATGAAAAAGGCAGAAACTTGAACCACGAGGAGGATTAGAAATGGGATATGGAGAGGAAGAGAGAACCATGGGCATATCTAGGCAAATAAGGAAAACCTGATGAATGTGCAGGAGTGAAAAAAATATGTGTTTCTCCTACCAAGAATATTCAATTGACCAAAATTTATTGTCTAAAATAAAAGCACAAAAGCTATTTAAAGTAGAAAATGTAGTCCCCTTGTTAGAATTTTTTTTTTTAGTAGCCTGGGACGTCTTTATAATTTACATAGGAAAATAAAACAATTGTGATAAAAAATAAGTCTTCACACCTACTAAAGATTATGAAGCAAGTCAGAGATTCACTTATTCTTATTTTTTTTGTGAAACCTTCTGAATGTGATAGAGATCTCTAACTAGCTTTGCTGGCATTTGACAATTTTTTAAAATGAACTATCAACTTCCAGTTTATAATAGTTATACTAATATAACCACAAAAGAGTAGCAGATTATAAGCAATTTTGATGTCAAACTTTGTAGATGGATTTATAAAAGAAGATATAGGAAAACACTAAATTAGCATTCTAATGAGCTAACCACCATCTTTCCCTCCTCAAGTTCTCCTAATTTCAGTCAGCAAACTGTCTTGCCCATTCTGCCCCTGAGAAAAGTAGTGAGTTAGGATATAGAACGACATGGAAATTATAGCAGGCCTTGTTTTGTTCTGCCCAGTGGTAAGCAACAAGCCTCTGAAATTGTGATCAACAAAAACTTTATTTTACAGTATTTGTTTGTTGTTCTTTTTTAAAAAAATATATATATATCCAGTATTTTTGAAAGAATAAGAAATGAACTCTCCAAAGAACAAAGGACCCACTGGCTCTAGATATATTTTAAGCCTAAGGAAAGTTAGAAGCCAGAAGAGAATATGAGTGGCAGGACACATACAGTCAACCTTTAAAGGTTTGATTTCTGTTTTAAGTTTTGCAAACGCCCCCGGCTTTCCCCCACATGAAATAAAAAAAACCTGACTTATGTTCAAATGTGGCCTTCGCCCTTCACCCTAACACCAAACACCACAAGGAAAAAAATTAAGGGTGGGAAGACGACATGTCTACAAAGATACGAATATCCATCCCATTGTACCCACTGAATCAAAGATGAAGCTCTAGGATTTGAGCGTGGTGGAGAATCAACGTGTAGTGTGAGGATTCCCATGCATGGGGGTCAGAATGAGACAGCACTTCACTCTGGAGCTGCTGAAGGGGCTGCCAAGCCTCCTCTTCTCAAGCCATCCTTCATGAAGCCTACCAAGATCCTGTACTTGATCCTGGACGAGTCCCCACAAGGCAAAATCACTTTTATTTCTGGTATTTGTTTCATCTGAAGGTGAAGTCCTCAGATCATTAATACTCTAGCTATCTTCATGCTAGCATAATTAGGCAATGAAAAATGTAAAAAGTTATCTGGTTAAAAAATAAAAAACTCAGGAGACAGGCTTACTTTTGCCTAAAACATTTAGCTAGTGAAGAACAATGTCCTTGTTGCTAGCTGAAATGTATTGATTCAATTATCTTTTTAAATTTTGAATGGACCAAGATTTATTCTCTGCTCATATACACACAAGTTAGTTCCTTACCATTCAAGAAAGACTTTCAAGATGTGATTCAGACCACTTGCGCCATGTTCAATATTATATCTTTGCTAGTGGTCATTGCAGTGAAAATAACTTAAGAACTAGGTATGAATTCTCATTAAAAATCCTGATAAAAAGATTTGAAATCTGCAAAAAACAAATTTAAATTCACATAGTTTGGTGGGTTAGTTTATTTAATAAATAGCATTAGTTTTTAATCAATGAGAGATAGGCAATACTAACAGAAATGGTAAAAATCGGAATATGCAATGCAAAAAACAAGTGCAGTAGTCCCCCTTATTGTTGGTTTCACTTTCTGGAGTTTCACTTATTTGCAGTCTGAAACTATTAAATGAAAATTTGCAGAAAAAACAATTTGTAAGTTTTTAACAAGATGAGGTCTCACATAATTCTTGCTCCTTCGCACCTAGAATGTGAATCATTCATTCCTTTGTCCAGCACGTCTATGCTGTATGCACCACTTTCCTGCTATTCACTTTGTAGCTGTCTCAGTTGCAAGATCAGTTGTCATGGGTTCACATGCTTGTGTTCAAGTAACCCTTATTTTACTTCCAAAAGTGCTAGAGTAGTAATATTGGTGATTTATATATGCCAAAGTGAAGCCAAGAAATGTTTCCTCCAAGTACAAGGGTAAAAGTTCTCAATTTAGTCAGGAAATTAAGAAATTGATGTGTTGAGGTTACTAACTTGTACTATAATGCTGCAGTCCCGCTGCAGCAAAATAACCGGGGGTGACGAACAACTTGTGTAGATTGATACAGCAGGAGTGGGAGCTGTTTATTGTAGGACAACAGAGGTATTTATACATTCCACACAGCTTATCTTAATTTACATAGACTAGATACAACAGTCAACCAATAAGAAATCTCCACACTTAATGGCTCCATGGCGTTACTTCACAAACCACTCCCTCTAGCAAAATGCCAGGCGCCATCCTGACTTGTTTACAGACTCTAACACTATAAGAGCTAATCTTCAATCCATGAAATTGTGAAGAAGGAGACAGTATATTTATTACATTGTTCTATTTTATCTTTAGTTATAGTAGCTCATTTCTCTCTTACTGTGTCATAATTCTAAATTAAATTTTACCATGGATATGTATAAATAGATAAAATTATATAAATTTGGTACTATTTACAGTTTCAGGTATCCATTGGGGATCACTGTATTTCTCACCTGTGGATAATTAGGGAACAATGGCATACAAACAATCAGTAAACTTACAAATATCAAGTTTAATTGAGATGCCATAGCACATTTATCAAGTTGGCAAAGATGAAAGATAATAAAAAGAAGAAGGGATGACAAGGCTTCCTGGGTTTCCACACATAGCTGTCCAAAGTGAAAACAACTGCAGTTGAAGGAATTTTCTGGAAGGAAATTCAACAACCTGCAGTTGAAGTTTTAACAATATACATACTTTTTGTGCCTATACTAGTACTTCCAAGATCAGTTCCAGATAAATTATTAAGGATGGATTAAAAAAATTAGCTTTATGAATATTATTTCATTTTTTGTATTTTTGCAAAATTTAGAAATAAATTTATAATAAAAAAGAATTGGTTAAGTAACTTGTGTTAAGCCCATACAAGAGAATACCTTGGAACTATGAATAATGATAAATCTGTTTTCTGTAAAAATGCACTTATTAATATCAAAGATGATTAAACATATTGGGTGAAAAACAGAGGTCATTTTACAAAAGAGTGCATATAAATATTCTTTTCTGTATTTCTTGGAAGGGCATACATCACCAAAATGTTATAAAGGCTTTGCTTTGAATATTAGAATTATATTTTTTGAAATTTTTGGCAACACAGTAAATACATTGAATTTATTTTCTTATTAATTTATACTGAACAGTTTTTAAAATTCTGGGTATGTATAGATAAGCTAACATGAGGAACAGAGAAGTTATATTGGAGTCCCCATATGATGATGTTCACCAAATATTTGGTTAAAACGACATGAATATTAACTCCAAATAACTTTATAAAAATAAAGAATGAAAGCATTGTCTGTTGGTAGCACATTTCATTCTTCACTATAAAATTTAAATTCTATTTCACTTTTTATTGAAATTCTTTCATGAAACCATAACTATCATGGAGTTTATCCCAAAAATTTAGAAAGAACAGTCCATGTCTCATACATGTTCTAGATATTAGTGCTAACCTTCATTGTATAGTACTTTCAAGAATATAAACATCAATGGAATTTCATGTACTTTCCTAAGTCAAAGATGTCATATAAATTCAAAAAAGATGATAATGGCATGCTGTTATAAAATAAAAAACATGTTTTTATTTAAAATTTCTTTCCCAGTGGTATTTTCTGTACCCTAAACAGAAGTATAAGATTTGCCTGAATTATCAGGGTATTACCACACTTTCAACCTTTGCATTGCTAGTAAATATCTGACATATGGGGGTTGCCCTAGGTTGTTTAAAAACGAAGGAAATGCCATGTGGGAAATACAGACATTCTGACTAATTCAAATACACCTCTCATTATTTATTCATTCATTCACCCATCCATACCAACCCAGTTGAGTTTATAAGATCCATTCCTCCCCTACTGGGACCCCCTCTTCTTCTAATATCTGCCTATATTTCACAAGCCTGCTTCAATACATACATCTATCACCCATTTGATTATCTCAGATTTGACTTGTCTTTAATTTCACAATGTCTTTGGTTTCATAATGACAACTGGATTTCAAAACATGTTAGTTGACAGTGGCCATAGACAACTGTTTGAGAAAAAGGATTTTAGGGAAAAAAGAAAAAGAATTCTGATTCTATATTCCCAATTTACTAGAAAATTTCTATGATTTGATTATTTATCCATGGCTTTCATAAAACTGGGGAGAGGGGTGGAGACAGCCACACTAAATTTTCATTTTCAGGACACATATTTCTCACTACATATTTACTTTCTTCTCCTCTTTTTCTACCAAAAATAGTTATTAATACTAATTTTTAAATATGTATCAAAGCACACCTTGACACCTCTCATCATTAACATATTTAAAAGTAATCCCTTCTGGCCAGGGGTACTGGTGTATACCTATTCCCAGCTGCTAAGAAGGCTGAGGCAGGAGGATAGAGAGTTCAAAACCAGCCTCAACAGCTCAGCAAGGCCCTAAGCAATTCAAAGAAACTTAGTCTCTAAATATAATCTTTTAAAAAGTGCTAAGGATTTGGTTCAATGGTTAAGCGCCCCTGGGTTCAATCCCTGGCACCAAAATAAATAAATAAATTTTTAAAATAAAAATAAGTCCTTCCTAAATCTCTCCCATGTTTTAGTTCTCTCCTTAACTCCTTATCCATTCATTCCATTACATTTAGAGCATTAACTAAGTGCCAAGCATGGTACTGGGACTTTAAGAAAAAATTGTATGAACTTGAAAAAGTGAGAAACTATAGCCAACCATTCTCAACACCAGACTCTCACAGAGAATCCACATTGAATTTGCACAGAAGTAATGCCTTGCAGGCTCATTGTATCTCTGGTTCCTGTTTAGGAAGAAAGCCTTCCTAAATATTTAATGGGTAACAAATGACAGTGTTTCCTACACATTTTTTCCTTTATGTTTTCTTTTTGCCCTTATATTTGAAACACAGCCTAAACAACAATATAAGACAGAAAATCACCCCAGGAAGCTAGCTAAACTCCTGTCTTCAAGTCCTTGAATACAAATGAACACAAAACAGGAGTTAAGTGCCACTGAAGACTGTTAACCATCTGAACTGAGTAAGATTTTAAGCAATTGCATAATATTGCCTCCAGCTACAAACTTTACCTAATCATGTGAGTCCACACTACTTCAGTACAAATATAAACATTGCAAGAAAAAGCTACAGTCAGCCTTGAACCAAAAGCAGTAAGATGCATCCTGGAAAAAAATGCTACTTTAATGCAAAATGAAGGAGCTAAGAGTGCTAAGTTATATGAGGAAACTAGAGATTTCTAGGGACATAGAACCAAACAGGACTATGTGCTACAAATAATTAATTCTACTTCCCATAGAAGAAAATAAATAAATAAATTTCCCATTTACCATTAGGGAAATATTTTAAATGTTGATTCAATTTTAAACAGGGATTTAAATGTTTGGTGCATGAATATCTGGTGGGCACTTAGAACAATGCCTCATACAGGATAAGCACTGTATGATCTGCCATTACTTTTATCATATTATGACTATTATAGATTCAAAAATGCCTGTGGCTACCCCATCATGTGGACCCAAATTTACTGAGCTCTGAAAAGTCACATGTGAGAAAGGGCACCAGGCCAAGGATCAAGAATCTCAAATTATAGCCTGCATTTACCTCTGTTTTCTCTGTAGCATTGATCATCTCATTTTTCTTCTCCACATCTTAGTTTATTCATTTTCAAAATAGGAAGCTTTTTGAACCACATTATTACACCACACTACATAGAACCCTGCTTCTTCTGTGGAAAACAGACAACTGAGCTGAGATACAAAAAGATCACCAATGCTATGATTCATGGTTAAAAGACATTGTGATGCAGAGGGGAAGAAGCCTTCTATCTATATAGTGTGCCTTAAAAATCTACTTCCTACAACAAAAAATAGCTATTATCCAAATATCTTACAAAGGTTTTCCACACTGCTCACAAGTTCTTTTCATCAAGAAGGCATCACTAGAAATAGACACCTGATAGTAGAGGAGTTGGAAAAAATGAACTTTCATTTATCTGAGTCCTTACAGAATGGGGTACAGGTCACATATATAGTTAGGGAGGTACCTGTAAGACACATTCCTCTATGAGCTGAGAGAGATGGGTACTGAAAAGAGATTAGGGGTAACAGGGGAATTACTGCCCACTGACAGTTTTACCAACTTAAGTCATTTTGTTCAGATATAATTATGACAGTAATTTTAATTCTTAACAAGGATAGCATGATCACCCACCCTGGTTTGCCTGGGTCAATCTGCCCCTTTAGTCTCAGTGTAATTACTGTATTTCACCCACTTTCACTCTCAAAATTGCCCTAGTTTGGATCATAAGTCATATGGTCATTTTTTTCTATAAGCAATGTCAAAAAAATTAAAATATGGACAATGAGACTATAGTCTTCTTTCCCCAGTAAAGAAATACTCAAAACATCCAATCTCCAATTTTTCTCATGCCACCCCATTTCTGATTACTTGTTTCCTTACAGATAAGAGAAAAATAAAATATCTTTTCTTTTTCTTGATACCAGGGATTGAACTCAGGGGCACTCAATCACTGAGCCACATCCCCAGCCCTATTCTTTTTAGAGACAGGGTCTCACTGAGTTGCTTAGCACCTAGCTTTTGCTCAGGCTGGCTTTGAACTTGTGATCCTCCTGCCTCAGCCTCCCTGCTAGGATTAGAGGTGTGTGCCATGGCGCCCCACGAGAAAAATAAAATACCTATACATACAAGGTAACTTCCTTTGCAGGCTAAAAAGTAAGAATTCAAGGTTATTTTGACTTTACCTGAACCGAAAAGTTGTACATCTGAAAATCTGAGATGAACAAAGTGGAGGTTTATCCACAGAGCTCGGATCCAGGGCTCACACACACACCAGCGCTCTAATGGGAAGTTGGAACAACTGAACAACTTTCTCTACAAAGGACTGTATTCCTTCAATACATGATGATCTTTCACCCTCTCTGCACAGTGATTCTCCACCCCAAGTTGAGTCTCAAAAAGAACTCTGCACAGAATCAAGATCTAGAATCTTGTGGCTATCAAATTGATTCTTTAAATATTTTAATAACTCATATTTGTATACAAATTTCCCAATCACTCATATATACATTCATGATTTTAGGACAGTAAATACAGTGTGCTTATGCCTAAAAGGTCAGGCTGTTAAAATTACTGAAAATTCCCTGAGCCTCTTTTTTTCCCAAATCCTTTTTAGCATTACTACATACTAAAATTCTTCCCAATGGACTTTGTGAGAAGTAAAGTAATCAACTCTAAAAAGTTCTTAGACAAAAAGGAATATTGAAGAAAAATCCACATTTATTGGATATATATTATTTACCAGGTACACTGAGTTAAATGTTTTTTTTTTATTTATCTTGATAATCCTTGCAAGAGTCCACAAGATAAGCCTCAATTTTCCAAATAAGGAAACTGAGCTCCAGAGAGCAAACTGTCCAATATCTCACAAATATAGGATGGTGAACCTAGGCTCCAGCTAGGGCCTGCCAATTCAGAAGCCTGCTCTCTGATGCTTCTCAAATTTCTGTGCTTCATAAAGCATTTTCACAGAATGATCATCCTAAGGGACAAAGCAAGAATTCTACCCCACTATCCTTGTGATGATATTTTCAAATATTTGACTTGATTCCATTTCTCCTATAAAAAAGACAACAAATACTTATCATAATGCTTTGAGTTTTTTAGTATTCTATAAATTCAGAGAATCGTTTCTTCTATTAGAGTAAGCATGGTGTGCTATAGCATCTCTACACTATTTAATCCAGTCTCCTTCTTTTTTCATATTTAAAGCTGCTAAGGGACCTTGTAGTTGGAGAAGTTCCTATTACCAAATTCAACAGTTAGTCCTGTCTACTTTATTCTGCTGTCATTTTATTTACCAACCCTATAAACTTCACAGACTTACATATAATTTCAAAGCCTAATGGATGTGAAGATTCTAGCACCTTATCATTCAAATACAGAGTGGATGAAATCCCTTCATATGGACTGAGAAAACTTAAATGGGATCTTTTAATAAGACAAAATAATAAGAACATCAAAATGCTGTTTGAAAGGTCAAGAAGTGCCTCTCTTCCCAAAGCCAACTCACAGTCTTCCTCAAATATTCCCTTGGAGTCTCTTTTGCACTAAGCAGGACACAATATTAGCTTTGGTATTTCTGTCAAAAATGTATTATCTGAATCTAATCATTAACAATACTAGACAAACCCAAATTAAAGGATTGTCTGTTCTTTTCTTAAATATTAAGGAACGGCCTATGCTCTAAAATATTAATGCTATGAAAGGCAAAGTAGATTTGCCTTTTACTATGAAAAATAAGGAGAACTTATTTTTTCCCAGAAAAACAAAATAGAGTTAGTTAGATAGATAGATAGATAGATAGATACACACACACACACACACACACACACATACACACAAAGGGGCATGATCACAAAATGCAGTGAGACACTTTTGTATCCTGGATCTGATTTTGTTTTCTTTTCCTATAAAGCAGTTTGGCTGGTAAATTTGAATTAAAATTTATAGATTAAATAATACTATTGAATTAATGATAATTTCCTGGTTTGATCATTGAAACTTTAGTATATAAGAGAATATTTTGTTTTTAGGAAATATAACAAACTATTTAGAAGGAAAAGAACATTGATTCTTCAAATGTTTCAGAAAAAATACAGACATACACATATTGATAGAAAAAAAATGAGACAGAAAAAACAAGACAAAGAATGAGAAAGCAAACACGGTAAGATGTTAACAGTATGTGGAAATCTTAGTGAATGATAGGGAAATCTTTGTACTACTTTTTGCAACTTTTCTTTAAGTCTGAAATTACTTCAAAATAAAAGAAAAAAAATTTAAGGTCCTCATATGGTAAACACATATATCCTGAACAAAATTTTAGAATATTTTCCTTCTTCCTACAGTACCTATTGGGCACATATGGGTTTTTTTAATAACATTATCTGGGATAAAGAAGCAACCATGTGTCTTAGTCAATTTTCTGAAAAAAAATTATAAAGGGAGAGGATTTATTTTTGTTCATAGGTTTGAACTTCTATTAGAGTAAGCATTGTGTGCTATAGCATCTCTAAACTACAAGGTTTCAGTCCATGCTCAGGTGGCAAGATGTCTTGGAGAAAATTTGCTCAGCTACTGCAATCTGAGAAGCAAAAGAGAAACAAAAAGAGACTGGTTCACCTTTAAGAACAGAATCCAATGACCTATGACATCCCAATAGGCCCTACCTCCTAAAGGTTCCACCACCTCCTACCAGTATCAAGCTGGGGACCAAATTTTAATACATGGGCCTTGGGGGATATTCTTGATCCAAATGATAGCACTTAGAACATGCATCTTAATTGAAGTTTGTTGCTCAAATTCAACTGGTAAACAAGTTTTATTTATATTCCTTGCAGAATGGCTAGTATGTTCTAATTTGGCCCTGGGGCCCTTCATGTGGCTCTCTGAGGCCCAGTCTTCCAGAGAGTGGACCTCTGTGTTCTGACATCTGAGATTTTCAGCTGATACTTTAAGATCTGGAAAGGTTACATTTTTAATCCAGATTGGGGTGTGGAGGGCAGTTCTCTTTTAAACTCAGAAAATCTGGCAATGGGATCACCTGATAAGGAGTAAAAAGCAGCCCCTTTAGGTCATGCACCTGCCCGTTCACCTGAGCACATGCGCACACACGGCCTATTGCTTTCTCCCTGGCTGAGATCTGGCTATTTATCACCACTTGTGCACAATTCTTTGTCTGCACATAGAACAATATATCTCTCAAGCCATGTCTTTATGTTAACAGAGACTGGAAGACTTCTTATTCTACTTCACTTCACTTATTTGGGTTACCTTCCTGAGCCCTGTGGCATTTGATTTTGAGACCCTTGACATAACCCATGTGAGGGCCTGGACTTAGTTTTAAGAGCAGCAAGATCCTTTGCCTCAAACTGAGCCCCCTCTCATCACTGAGAATTAAAGTTAATTCCCTGTTTGAACAAGCTTGAGGGAACCTTCAATACATCGATATCCACTAGTGATGAAGCAGATGCTGACAAGGAAGACACCATAGGAAAGAATCATTAGATGGATTTCTTTTTTTTCTTATTTTCTCTGATAGAAGCTGGGAGTCAAATAATAAGATAATGTGAAAGAAGACTGCAGGAACTGGAAAGATGGAAGAGGTTTATCACCTTTCCTTTGAGCCTGGAATCCATACAAATGCTGATCATAACAGTTTCTTTAATTAGCTTCTCTTCCCCGTGGGTGAAAATGAGAGAAAACAAGTTTCAGAATGATCTGACTTCTCCAATAATATTAACAAACACTTGTATAACAGTTAACTCTATGTGAGACTATTCTTTAGACTGCACGTGATTAATTCATTCGGTTTTTTACAATAACCCTTTAAGGCAGGTTACTATTATTATCCCATTTATGGATAAGGAAACTGAGACAGAAAAACATTAAATAAATTGTGCATAATCACACAAGGAGTTATGAAGTCAGGATTCTGTCCAAGTGACTATTAATCCCTACACATTTTCTGCTCAAGTGTCTCTAATCAACTATTAACAATGAAATCTTTTCTATCAGAGACCAAAATTTTGTCTCATGCTCACCACCGTTGATGATTTCAACCAACTTGAATATTGTAAACTGGAAACAAAACAGCTACTGCTTCCTGCTAAGAACTAAAAGCATGACCTAAACATGTGACAGCTAGTTTTAGGTTACTTTGAGTTGAGCAGAGGTTTGATTGAACACTAAGGCTCCTTGGAGTATAGCTAGGATTGTATGTCCTAATTTTGTCCTAGGGTCCTTCATGTGGCTCTCTGAGGCTCCATCTTCCAGAGAGTAGCCCTCGGGCCATATTTCTACAGGTTATAGCTAGGTCTTTTGGTCTGAATCAGCTTTCAGAAATGATAAATCATCAACTAGGGATGCTTTGTGGAATTAGAAGCAATGGCCTGGCTAGCATTTTGGACACACTAGTGCCCTTTCAGTAATTTAACAATCTTCATTCCAATAGGTACCCATAGTAGGCTCACTGTGTGCCTTTCGCTTTACATGAAGAATCTGTTCATCAGAAAATGTATGTAACCCTGCTTCCTAAGGAATTGCTCTCCCTTTCGAAGGGCAGAGCTCACAGAGCACAAGGTCAGGAAACTGAAAGACTGCCCTGGGCCTCAGAAGCTCGACCTGCTTCACTTGTTCCTCCTTTCTCTGAAACTCAACCCTCTGGATTCCCAAGGTTTGTTTTATTTTGTACTTTTTTTTGTCACTTTGCTGATTTTCCTCAGTGTTTTGGCCTGACTTCACAGTCACCAGGTGTCCTCTGTCCTCCCACCAACTGAAACTTAATGAGCAGATGGTGCAAGTGGCCTGGCAGTAATGCGATCCCAGGATGGGTGGGTGGAAAAGAGGGGAAGGAAGCAGCTTTGAGGGAAAGGCAGAATGGTTTAGCATTTGTGCCACAGAGGATCTGGGACTGAGATAATGGCTAGAGCTAATTTTTGTGTGTGTGAAAATAATATCATCTTCTTTAAAAGGAGTCAATGGATATGACAATGAGGACTTACGTGTTTTTTTTTTTTTTTTTTTTTTTTTTGTGTGTGTGTGTAGGAGAAACAACTGAACCCTGATAGGACTTACCAAAAGGTTTTCTTAGATTTCAAGGTCCTGTTGGTCAAGATGACAAGTATTTGGAGTTAGTCTGGGTAATAATAGCTTTCTTTTCATTTGTTCATTCATTCTATTACACATTTCACAATGGACACTCCAGGAAGGCTTTTAAGACAAAGTCTATGCTCATATTTATAATGTTTGTTTTCACTGGAAAGAGTCATTGAGATCCTGAAATCTAGGGCTTCTTGGACCTCAATGTTTACAGGAATCATCTGAGATATCACAATACATATTCTGACTCTGAAGGTCTGGGTGAGGTCTGAAAATATATAGTTTGAACAAGCTTCCAGATGATACCAATAGTGTTCACCATAGACCAAGTTGAAGAGGAAAGACTTAATCTACTCTGTTCTATTATAGCTGAGTAAATGAAGCTCCAAATATTCAAGGATGTGTCCAGGGTCACCAAGATAGTTAGTGACAAAGCCAAGCTTATAAACTCCACAATGACACATTGCTTCAGCAATGAGTGATTCAATGTTTCAGTTCTTCCATCTCCTTCCTCTCAAAAATGAGTTGATAATAACTATATCCACCATCTGTCATCAGGGTTTGTGAGGTAAAATCATTTAGGCCATTCAAACAAAAGATTATCTTTACCAATTATCCTTTGTAGTCTGACTCCAAACCATGGAAATCATGACAATCTTCCTATTGCCAGATGCTCAATCTATCTGCAAATTTTCATTGAAGCACAACTTGTTTGCAAAACGTAAAATTAGAAGTGACAGACAAATCTATTTTTATAAATCTTAGCCTGCCTATTTTGAGTCTCTGAATTTTAAAAGAAGGATTAAGGGCAGCTGTTGAACTTGACTGAAATGTTAAATGATGCTACTCTATTCATTTCTAATTTATAAGATATAGCTATGAGTTTCCCTCTGTTGATAATAATATGCAAAGTGATATAGGGCACCAGCAGGACAATTTCAGTCCTATAAGGGACTTGATTTAACCTGGGGGAATATAAAGTGAGAAACTGGTTATAATTCAAGATTACCTAGAAACATGAGTGCCAGATTAAGCTTACCAAGTGGCCTTAAATAAAATACTGTCCTGCCTAGTCTTGAGTTTTTTTTCATCTCTTAAAAAGAGATGAAATAGATTATTTCTTGGATCATCAACTATTAAATTTGAATATCCTGTAGCTAAAAATAATGTTTTGTACTTTAAAATAGTCATCATGACAGGAAAGTTAGACTTAAAAGAGCAGTTTTAAACGTATATGGGACGTTAAGTACCGTAGGATCAACCCATCAATCAACAGATCCCCACTAAGTTACTCCTACATACAAAGGTAATGTAATCAAACATACTTAATATTTCACAAAAAAAGTCCTATATCATTCCTATTTAAAATGTTTGTAGCATCATAGCCTAATGATAAAAATCTACATAAAAGGTCTAAATCCTACCAACTCATAATATCAAAGGTATCTACTTTCCAGTGCAATTCAATAAGAAAAACATGTACAGTGAGAGGGATAGTTCTCATGTCAACCTATTGACAGAGTTGGAGGGCACTCAAACAGGAACCTCCCCACCTTCAGAGTTTTTTTTCTTTGCTGTAACCAGGAATCTTAACATTCCTCCCCTAGAGCTAAATGGCTCTAATTTTGCATAATGACTTTTCTTCTTTTCCCTTTTTTTTTTAATCCAGGCATTTGACTGCTTCAAAATATTTCTTCTCCTGCTCATTCATTCCATTTTTTTTAGCCAATATATGCCCTTCTAATAGAAATCCACTTCATCTTCTTCCACTCATTGCAAATATGCTTAACCTATTATTCTTCTAGCAATATGTAAAAATAGAAAAAAATGCAGTCTTCAAAGCAGAAAGTCTAGTTTCCCTCTGGCCTTCCATGTTCAACATATATGGCAGAATTGGAAGGAGACTTTGAAAAGTACATTAAATGAACAGGCTAATATTAAACTGTTAAAATGTATCTTAACAGTAAATACATGATGTCATTTAATTCTCCATATTAAAAGTAATGCTCATTCCTTCCATTTTAGAGATAATGTCATATCTAGTGCATAATTGCCCTGAAGTCTCATGGTTTGAACCCAATATCTGTGACCCCAAACTTGATAATCTCCCCACTATATTACATTGACCCTAGCTCCAATTCTGCCTTTTATCTCCTCTTCCAGCATTCTTTCTATTCTTCCTCTCTTCCTTCTTATCTTCATCATCCTCCTCCTAATTTAAAATAGGAGATTTATTTAATTCACTTTATCATCTTCCCTGGCAGATCTCAGCCCCAGGGCTTAGAGGGGGCTGTGATTCTTTCTAGATATAGCATCATCGATCTCTGAACCCTGAGACCAGGGAGTTTATTTGAAGACATTTTGGGCTTTGACATGTCTCTGAATAAAGGTGGTCAGAGTTGATCTTTGGGAGAGATAGGGATAAAGAGTTCACTGAATTCTTTTCTTCCTAGTTATCAAATCCTGCTCACAATTCTTTATTGTATTTTGATATGTTAACCACCTTCCCCAATCTTTTCTTGTTCACCCTAAGAACTCAGATTCTTTAATATTTTTTCTACTTTTCCTTATCTCCTTTATGATGCAGAATTATAAAATGCATTCAGTGAAGTTCTCACTGGCCTATCTTCCTATTGCCCTTTCCCCACACAACTTAGCAAAGTAGCCAGGATATAAGAAGTGACCAATTAAAGCTATTTAAAGAGTATATGATTATTGAAAAACACAAGAGGTTTATGTTAGACATTACATGTGCAACATATTTATAATTCTATGCCGATTTTATCATTTGAATGTGGAGCAATGGTTCTTTACTGGGAGTATTTGCATACACACCTAATAACCCAAGGACATTTGTCATTGTCTGGGGACATTTTAGGTTTTTTAAAAATATGGAGGAGGTTGCTGTTGGTATCTAATTAGCAGAGGCCAAGGTGCTTCTAACATCTTGAAAGCAGTTCCCCTTACACACATACACAGAAAAGAATATGCAGTAAAAAATACCAATAGGGTTTATGTTGAGAAGCGCTAATATAATAGCATTGCAGTAAAGGGACTCTAGAAAGACTTTGGTCCCATGTTTCAGTCCTGAAATTGTGTGTCCTGTGCTTTGTACTCCAGCACACTGTATCTACTCCAGTCACTGGCTGATTCTCTTTGGGTAGTGCAGGCATCCTCACACCCACAATTATCTCAAAATCCAAATGTGACAGACACAACAGATTTTTTTAAGAGCCCACAAAAGAATATGCTTGCTAAGCCTGTCACATCTTCAGAGGTATTATAGTGTATTAGAAAATTGTTGGGGCTGGGGATGTGGCTCAAGTGGTAGCGTGCTCGCCTGGCATGCGTGCGGCCCGGGTTCGATCCTCAGTACCACATACAGACAAAGATGTTGTGTCCGCCAAGAACTAAAAAATAAATATTAAAAAATTCTCTCTCTCTCTCTCTAAAAAAAATAAAATAAAATAAAATTGTGTTGTGACAGAGAGGGGCTGGAACCCTAGTGCTGCTGCTTATTTAGTGGTGGAGACTTGGGCACATCAAAGTCTCTGAGTCATGATTCCAATAAAATGGAGAGGATAACTCCAAGGCTTCAATGTTGCCATGAGAGTAAAATATGAAGGCACCAAGTGTTAGGTACACAGTAAATATCTGAAAAAAATGGCAGCTAAAATATTATTTGATTCTAACTTTAAAACAAACTGTCCTAAACAAATTTGTACCTGTATTCTCATGACAGTAGATTTTGGCTCTCTAAATATGTATGTAGATTTAATTTAAGTCACTGTAATTTTGTTTTGTTCAAGGTATTCATTGACCCTTTCCAAAGAAGGATTATAAATCCCACCTCACTAATGTCATGGCACATCAAGTGGTATTTGAGTAAAGAGATCACTCCCAAATTCTGCCATGTTATTGCCTTCACAACAAGATAGGCAATTTCCTCTAATGGTCCTTGACTACTGTGAAGTCAAGAGGAAGTCCACAGCCAGCCCATAAAACATGTACTACAGGGAGAAATAAACCTTTGTTGTTGTAAGCATCTGAGGTTAGGGGTTGATGTTACCACAACACTAATCCAACTGATTGATAACTACTACCAGTTGCTCAGTTGGAAATATAAAAGTCCCTTCTAGCCTAGGAATTTTAGCACTAGTTAGGTGACAGTTTACCTGGAGCCTAAATGCTAGATGCTATAAGGACTACATGTGCAATCTTCTCAGAAGTTAGAGTGAATTTTAAGCTCCATTAATGAAAATAGAAAGAATGCTTTCATACTGAAAATTTGACAATTAAAACCAGAATCTGAACCTGGCAAAGAGCCTTGTCCCTCATTGTTTGCTCAGGAAATTGATTTTCCACCTTTTCCAAGCTTAGTCTGGCCCTTAGCAAGTCCTCATTAGTTCCAAATAGACTATACTATATAGGATAATTCAAATAAGTGCCAGTGACCAAAGCCAATATATTATGTGTATGTGTACATGCACAATGTGTCTACATCCAACTATCTGTAAGTGTACAATTCTCTAAACAATCTGATCATTGGATTTTCCTCCAAACTTCACCCATTTCTTGAAGAGATGTATTTGGTCTACCACTATTAAGCAAATCATGATTGCCTCACAGAAAATTCTATTTCTGCACAAAGTCCCCTCACCAAAGTCCACAACAAGAGAAAAAATAAGTTTTTCAGATGCCTTTTCCCCTACTCTCTTGAAAAAAAAAATTCATTTTCCACTCTGCCAACTGATTATGCAGCCACGTTGTTTGAAAGCTTGCATAATTTACATTAGCATGCTTAAGATCTCAGGTGACTATGCCTTTGAGGCCAGCATGCTAACCCCAGTGGGCTGATTTGATATTCTTCCCAATATCTGACCCTTTTTTCCTTGTTAATTACAGGCAGACTTTCCTGGTCTGGCCCTGGATCTGCACCTGTTTCCCATCTTTGAGCAGCTGCTAATTAGGTTGAAAATGGTAGGGCTGGGCAGTGCAGGCCACACATGCCTCATCAGGCTATTGATCAGACTGGCATACTACACGTGCAGTAACAGCTATCTGCACAACCCAATTCCAAAATAAAAGCCATTCCTAGAATTGCATGTTTGAATCCAAGCATACTCCATGTTCTACATCTAGTATTAGCACATGTGAAACAAAAGTTTTAAAACAAAAATTTTATCTAAAATGCCTCATATGAACCTAAATACCTTGTACTTTGTATATAAATCTTTTAATTCAGACTAGGTAGGAAAATAATCTTCTTTTAGGGAATCACCTGTATATATAGATATGGAAATAGTTTAAAAGATGGAATATATAAGTTGGCTTTGTACATAAAACAGTCATAAAACTCTATAGTTCATATTGCATTGTAATTATAGTTTAGGTAAAAATGAACTCTAGACTACTGTTTATCAAATAGGATATTATAGGTATCTGTAAATACTACTGGAAATCAGTAAGGATATATTGTGGTTGTCACTTATTAAGAGATGCTACTGGCAGTAGGTGAGTGCAACTATTCAAACAGTGAAAATTTGTGCAACATCTGTTACAAAGCACAAACAATAAACCAAATAAAAATCATTTTATAAGTATTTCTATCTAAAACTCAACACCACTTTACATATAAAATATTTATTAAACTTAATATACTTAAGTTTAATATCCTGAAATTGCAATGAACCAAAATCCAGGCAAAATTAGACTTTATTTGGTTTGAAGTCATTTAAGAGCTTCTTATTGTTTTGAAAATCAGATCAATAATGCCATTACTATTCGAATATTTGAGTTACTAATAAATCATACTATTATCTTTTGACATTTGTACCTTTGCAAGCATGATTTTATGTAGAACTATAGGCAACTTAGTTCATTCTTTGTTTTTCTAACAGAATATCTGAGATGGCATACTTAAAAATCACTAAGATTTATTTCTTAGAATCCTGGAGGCTAGGAATTCAAGGTATAGAAGCCTATGTTTGGTAGGTGTCACTTGATGCTTTATCCCATGGTGGAAGTAGGAAATGCATAGAGAATGTACAGGAGTTAGTGTAGACAGGACTAATCTCGTTGTTTTATCAGGAACCTGCTCCTATAATAACTAATCCACTCCCAAAATAATGACTTTAATCCACTCATGAGAACAGAGACATGGTGACCTAGTCACTTTACTTAAAGTCCCCACCTGTCAATATTGTTGCACTGGGAATTAAATTTCCAACACATAAACTTTGGAAGACACATTCAAACATAGCAACTTTTGACCACCTTAATATATCATCTTGTATAGGTGAGCTTAAGCTTTTATGTATTATATATATAATATATAAATATACTTTTATAAGTTGTTCTGGATACTATAGTTAGATTGTTAGTCTTTAGTTACATGCATAGTTTGGTTAACTATGAGTTTCATTCAAGGATGTTAAAGGGCAGATTATAAACATGTATTGAAAAGGGGTGATTGGATTTGATAGAGTGACAGCCACAGTTCTAGGGTGACAGTAGTGGGTATGATTTTTATTTGTTCATGCTTAACTTTGACTTTGTACCTTTGATGTCTGGCATGTGATGTTCAATGATTTGCTTCTTAAAGCTCTATTTCTCTCTTCCCCTCCTGACATTGTCATACATTCTACTGTTATCTATGACTCAAACATATTGCCCTGCAGAACTGCCCCAACAGTCTAAATAGAGGAACGATTCAGACATCCCAGAAATGAGTTATACTTCCCTTCTAACTAGGGACAGATCTTCAGCTCACCAAATGTAAGTATAGCTAGGGCCAATGAGATGGAATACTCTTCATCTGAGTATTTCAATGTCTTCTCTAAGAATTCTTTTTCCATATTCAGAACCTTGAATGACCTGATAATTACATGTAATTATTATATGATATGTTTATATTAGCAGATGAACTATTTATTATTAAAGATCAAACAGTACTTATCACCCATGACACTTTTATGAAGAGTAATTTTCAACTAAAATTTGCAAATATAGTTGAAAATACAGGGGAAATGAAATTCAGATAATCACAGAAACCCAGCCTCTCTGCTCTGCTTTCTGTGGTGTAAGCCTCCTCATTGGTTCTACACAATGCTTCCAAGAGCTAGTTCTCTCTTTCACGAGAGCAAAAGAGATGCACCAATTCTAGTCCTTATGTCTTTCTGCTAAGTCTCTGTCAAGAGCTGCCTTTCTTATCACCTTTAGGAAATAGAGGAGGGCTTTCTTTCCAAGAAAGCTCATCTAACTCTTCTTTGCAGTTTGGGTTAAATGCCCAAACCTGAACTGATAATTGCTGTCAGGGAGTCAAACTCTACGATTATTGAATCATTTCAATTAGGGCACATTTCTAGAGTGTAATGTGGATTATTACAATCCAACCTTCCTGCTGAGGAAGGGTGGTTTCCCAAAGGGAATTTTTGCTAAACAGGGTTGTATGAATGCTGACTGGCAAAACCAACAGATGTTCATTGCAATGACTTTCCTCTAATTGGATTGATGATTGTTGTTTCATGTTTTAATAAAACCTTGGAAAAAATCAAGAAAGTACATAATTCATTCTCCAAAACACCTTTCCACATTTCAAATAAAAACAAGCTCCCATTCCTTTTGCAATTTAAATGCAGAGCAAATTCAAAGCATTTTCTCCATCTTTGACTTTTTATTAGCCTCAGATCATTAACGGTGATTCATAGGATTTTTTTCCCCTTCACATACATTGGCATGAAATATTTTTGTGTACCATGGCCCACATTTTTTCTTGCCTATTTTTGAAATTTCCCTGTGAAATCAAATCCTATTGAATATTTTATAAAGTCTCCTTCTTTATAATTGAACGAAAACTCTCACTGCAAAACCATATTTATTAAGGCAACATTCTTAATAAAGTGGAATAATTAAAAATTTGTGAAGTTTAATTAAATATCTACAAATACTTTGAAAAAGTTATGCATATAAAATAAATAAGGACCTATTATTATCTTTTTTATTGGTAAAAGTGGGCTATCAAAGCATGTTGTTGAACCTCTCACTATTTCTCTTTTAGTTCATCTTGAATTTAGAGTAGGTGCCTAAAATATAAACACTGCCATTTCTTTCATTGCACTAGTTTCATGCTATCTCCTCCACTGTTCTTAGTGCTTTCCTCAGTTTGGAAAACAGTGCTACAGACTTTGTCTCTGTTTCCAGGGTGGCTATCAGTATATATTAGCTCATATCAACTGTGATTTGGGGGGAGAGAAAGCCTGTAACTACATAGATTTAGAGTCCCCAATCCAGCCAGCTAAATCACCTGTTTGACTATCTGATGGTGCTGCTATTTACCCAAGCACCTAAGACAGAAAATATGTAATTTTCCAATATGTACTCCTCTTAAAGTCTTGTTATTTATTTTATGTCTCTTTCACCTCCTTTTCTGCTACTGTGCCTTGTTCTAATATACTTGTATGTAGTTCTAAAGTAGAGATTGACTTTAGCCTTGCCATGCTAAGACACCTTTCACATTTGTCTAGAGTAATTTGTAAAACACAAATGTAAGCATAATAATCCATCCTATTAAACTCTCAAAGAGTATGCCAAAGCTACAGGATGAAGCCCACAAGTCCTCATTCATTCCAATTTCCCACTATTGCTGCCTTTCTCCTTCGAAGTATAAAAACATTTTGATTTGTAGCATTTTAGAACTACTTACAGTTTCTCCCAGAGAACAATTAATTACCTGTTTCATCTTTTTGTTTAGTGCTTCTTCTGCTTGCAATGCCCTCAATCTATTATTTTAATCTCTTTACTGTTTAGTTCAAGGTGTCCAACTGGGTATAGCCTTTGTCTCAGACTGTTTGTGCTGTTATGCCAGAGAATGGATAATTTTGAAGAACAGAATTTTTTTTTTGTCACAGTTCTGAAAGCTGGGAAGGCCAAGACTGAGGTCCAGCTGATGAGGGAATTCTGAATCCCCCCAGGAGGGAGCAGCACCAGGCACTTGCTAGCAGATAGAAGCAGGGCACAGAGGGAGGAATTCCCTCCTTCAAGCTCTTTCCTAAAACACCTAAATCCATTTGTGAGGGAGGATTCTTCATAGCTTAATCACCTGTTAAAGACCACTTGCTAAAACTGGCATATTGTCAACACCTGAATTTTTAAAGGGGCACATTAAAATCATAGTCACCTTTTTAACTCCTCCAGACTAATTCTGGATTTTCTTTTTTGTATATTTTCTTGTTATGGAAGTTATGAGATTTTTTATTGTGCTTCTTATTTTGCTTATCTGTTTTCTTTGAGACTATAAACTTAAGGATAAGTCTATGTTCTGTTTTCTTCTTTTTTAACATATCATCAGAACATAACAGAATAACTGCAATGTCAACACTTAGTAAAAGCCGTTGGGATGGGTGGATATATGAATAGATATTGCATCAATTACAAATTCTTCTATTCTTGAATCTACTGCACTCCATCTTAACCACCACCTAGTCTTGATTTTTTTTAACCACTCCCTATAATACATGTGTTCAACTGAGAAAACTACAATTTTATTTTTTATCATTTTATGGCTTATGATTTATGTTTTATATATTGGCTTATCATGTTCTTCCAGCTTTTCATGCCTACACTCCTTAGCAGTCACCCCTATTTAAAGTAATAAATATAAGACAGTCTTTTGTTCTTTTACACTATGGTTTGTTAATTGATTAATTTTCCCCATCTTACCCCTTTTTCATATTCTGGCCCTTATAATTAATTTATGACATCTCAGAATTTTTGTCTTATGGTTCTTTAAATATCTCATCTTGACAGTTAATGAACATAGAACATGTTCTGCCCGGAAAATATATCTTCTGGATTTCTCAAATCAGATCATCCCAAAGACAGCTGAGGCAGCCCCAAGAGACCTATGGGAGGAACTGGACATGAACTGTTGAGAACTGGGAAATAAAACTGAAAAAAGAGACAACAAGTCCCCCTACAGTTAACCTGAGAAAATATTCATACAATTCATGATGAGACGGATCCTAGAACTTGGTAAGTTGTAATTAATAATTTCTTTTTAAAAATTCTGTGAAGTTAGACTTGGAACCCAGAAACTGGACTAGCGCCCATTCTGAGAAGTTAGTCCATGGTCAGATCAGGAGGCAATATCCTTAGAAAGAAATTTCCCAGTCATTGGAAGTCTCTGTTCATTGTTGAACATACTGGGCTCTCAAGAACAAAGGGATCAAGAAAAAAAAAAAAAGTGAAGGCGAAAGTTGAACTCCAACTGCCTTCCTTTCTTATCCTTAGTCTTGAGGAGATTGGTTTCTAAATTGAAAGTGCCCTGAAGGCGACTTTAACTTACCTGACCCGACTTTACCCCGGGGATTGCCTCAAGTCCTGCTGACCTAGGCAAACATTTGAGGGTCAACCTTCCAGGATTCTTGAAGGAGCTCTCCTGTGTATTCAAAGTGGACAGCATCATTTTTCCTCTTTCTCAGTCTTTCTCTTACTGTTCTTTGTTCTTTAAGGGGGCTACACTCATTATATACTCCTAGCAAAGGAGGCTCCTCCAAGGGTGAATTATCCTTAATTCAAACAACTGGTGCTCAGTACTGCCCTCCTAGGGCGGAGGCAAGGGCCTCATTTTTGTTCATCATCTTCTAGGTGGTACTTTGCCAGTCCAGCTCCTCAACATGTCAAAATGATCTTGTGTGTTCCTTACAAACAGAATTCCAATTAATAGCACAGGTTCTGTTTAACAGCCAATATCATTAAGGATGTCAAGGTGAGTTTGGTGGTTTGGTTGTTGGTTAGCAGGGAATCACAATGAAAATGGAACAAGGAAAATAGAGTTGGAAGGAGAGAAGTTACATGGAGAGTCTGTTTTAGAATCTTCTCTCTAAAATCTAAAGACAACCCCCTTTGTATGTTTTTTTGTAATACTAAGCACTCTGACATGAATTTTTTCTTACATGTACATTTTTGGAGGGGCAAAAAATTTACATCTCTAATGCTACAGTGGGCATTCTTGAGAGCGGGAGCAGAATAATAAACGAAATGATATAGGGTACATCAAAATCTTAAAAGTGTATGCATCACGTAAGACATATGTATTCCATAACTCAATCCACTTCAGTTTAACCAGAAAAACGATTTAGAACACTGTGAAGCTAGGATTCATTTCCTATGTGCATCAGTTATTTTAACTCGTTCTGAGGGCAGAGTCCCAACACTCAACTTAATCCAACATGTATATTCATGAAATGTGAGATGAATACAAATCCATCGCCTCTGCTAAAAATAGAAAAAAAAAAAAAAAAGCAAACTGTATTCCCAAATGAGTGTGGCCCACAGCAAGGTCTTTCATTATACACAGAGTGACCATATTTCTCTGTGTTCCTGGGACAGCCTCATCTTACTCTTAATTTCCAGCATTGTTATAGAAAGATCACCATCTACTCTCTAAACTAGTGCAGTGTGGACAATAAGGTACAGCTTATCAGACAGAGTTATGTTGAAACCTATAGACTTCAAAACTTTCAAAAGAATTGAAGTAAAATTTTAACCCATTATCTTTGCCCTTGTGTAGTTTCTATGAATATTTTTTAAATTCTATTAGATTTAACTTCATCCTCTATCAAAATAAGTCCTTTTTATGAAGTTTTTGTACATGTAAATTATCTTTAAACATAAGGTTCAACCAGTCAATGGAGAAACCAGAACCTTTATACTAGTGAGGATGAAAAACTATGGAAATCCCCTGGATCTCAGATAGAGCATTAATCTCCAGGATATATAAAGAACTCAAAAAACTTAATACAAAAAAATAATAATAATAACCCAATCAACAAATGGGCTAAGGAACTGAACAGATACTTCACAGAAGAAGAAATACAATGGATCAACAAATACATGAAAAAGTGTTCAACATCTCTAGCAATTACAGAAATGCAAATTAAAAACTACACTGAAATTTCATCTTACTCCAGACAGAATAGCAATTATCAAGAATACAAGTAACAAAAATGTTGTCAAGGATGTGGGAGAAAAGGTACTCATACATTGCTGGTGGGACTACACTTTGGTGCAATCACTCTGGAAAGTAATATGGAGATTTCTCAGAAAACTTGGAATGGAACCACCATTTGACCCAGTTATCCTTCTCCTCATTTTATACCCAAAGGACTTAAAATCAGCATACTTATGATGATGAAGCCACATATAGGTTCATAGCAGCTCAATTCACAATAGCTAAGCTATAGAACCAACCTAAGTGCTCTTCAACAAATGAATAAAAAGACAAAGAAAATGTGGTATATAGACACAATGGAATATTATTCAACCATAAAGAAAAGTGGAATTATGGCATTTACCTGTAAATTGATGGAGCTGGAGATTATCATGATAAGTGAAATCAGCCAGTCCCCCAAAACAAAAGGTCCAATGTTCTCTCTGATATGTGGATAGACTCTCAATAGGCCGGTGGGGGGTGGGGGAGGAGTGGAGGTTCACCAGATTGCACAGAGTGGAATGGAGGTGGAATGGCTTTTTGAGATTGTTTTGTTTCATTTATCATAATGCTTACAAGGTTTATTCATGTTATATCATGTTGCATATAGCAGGTACTTTATGTTATGACTAATATTCCATTATATAGATAAACCTCATTTTATTTATCTGTTCACTAGATGATGAACATTGATCCTTCTGCCTCAGCCTCCTGAGTAGCTGGGGCTACCAGAACACACCATTGTGTCCAGCTCCTTTGGTCAATTTAAATAAAAACTAACAGTGGGACAAAAGATAAGAAGACATAATGGGAGATACTGTTTCTTAAACAACTTGAAAGAAATTCAATCAAGACACTTAGACTTATGTACTATTAAAATGTATGTTTATATGTTTGCTTGTTTTAGAAACAATAATGTATGCATGTGATAAAAATAAAATCCAGCAGTAGAGATGGGTGTCAAGCAGTTAAAACACCTGGATAATTTGGAGTGCATAAATAGGAATCTGAGGGAAGTCAAGTCACCTTGATCTTCATGCCAGATTTGATCCCAGCAGTCTTTAATTCCTTTGGGATTTATTTCCCATACAAAGAATCAATAGATGAAATACTCAGGTACAAGAGGGATCTTAATGGCTATTCTACCAGGAATCGTAAAATAGACACAATATCCCTGGTTTTTACTCTCAGTGGAGACTATGGGTGTCAAAGTATTTATGAGTTAAAGAGAAAAACAGAAAATAAGGATTCACTTTCTGAACACCTTTCTACTTGGTAGGCACATAATAGTATTTAAGTTATGGATCTAATAGTGCTGTTCAGTTGAGGAAATTGTGCTTCATCCAATAGGGAAAGATTTTCAGCAATTTAAAACAAACAAACAAAAACGTTAAACATAAATTTACCATGCTACCTAACAATTCCATGCTTGGTATCTAGCAAAGGAAAATGAATACATGCCCACTCAAGTGGTCGTAGTACATTGTTTATAATACCAAAAGCTGAGAACAGCCCAAATGTCCCCCAGCTGGGGAATAAATAGTATATCTATACATGTGATATTACACAGCCATAAGAAGAAATGAAGTTTTGATACATGCTACAACATAAATGAATCTAAAAGGCTGATGCTAAGTGAAAGAAGCCAGTCACAAAAATGCACAAATTGTATGATTCATTTATATGAAATGTACAGAAGAGCTAAATCTGCAAAGATAGAAAATAAATTAATGGTTGCCTAGGGCTAGAAGTGGGAATGGGGAATTTAGACAGTGATGATGGTTGTACAACTCAATAAGTTTATTAAAATTCACTGAATTAACATTTAAAACAAGTGGATTATGTTGTATGTCATACTTCCATGAAACTTTTAGAAATTAATCAATATGGTGTCCCACGTTAGGATAATAAAAAAAATACCAATGGAGACAGAAAAATAGTTGATAAAATTTAGTGTTAATAAGTGATTTTAATTTTTTCCCTATGAACCATATTCCAAGCAACTAGAAACACAGTATATTAATTGTGTTATTATGGGTAATACACCAGTGCCAAACAATCCCAAAATCTCAGTAACTGAACACAACAAAAGTTCATTTTTCTCTCTATTTTAGTGTGGCCAACAGGTGTCATCAGTAGGGGTTGGGGAAAATAAAGGATTATATTCATTACAGGGCTCAAAAGCCAAGTATCAAGGAAGATACATCTGAATGCATGCTTCTGAGCTTTCCAAAGAAGGAAAAGGAACATGAAAACCATGTCCTGTTCTCATATCTTCTACATGGAAGTGAAACACATCACTCCTCACATCTTATTGGCCAAAATAAGAAATATAGCCACAGCTAATTTTAAAATATACTGAGGAAATGCAATGTATGCATACATTGCTACCATATGATCAAGAGGAGGGGAAAGAGAATATTTATAATCAATAGCTCCATAGAACTGCTAGTAGGTGATAAATCTTGATCTTTCTATGTCATTGGATATAGAACAGAAGGCAAGATAACCCCAAACTCACTAAAAAAGAATATGATAGGTTAAGAAAAGAAGGTATGATGGGACTGGGGGCTAAAGGATCAGAATTTATATTTAACAAGCTGATACTTGAAAAGAAAATTTGAAAACTATGGTTGGATCCTAGATATTAAAAATTTAAAGCAACATTTTAAGATAGACTTACATCTTGGGCTTAAAAGTTATGCTTCAGTAGTTGTTAAGACTTTAATGGAAAAAAATTCTACAATATTAATGGGAAGGATACTGCTAGAGCTAAGTAGCATGCTTTTTTTCCTCAGGATGAGTCCTGGTCAGATATAAAAATTAGAGTTGTAAAAATAGCAGTGGAGTTTAGCATGTTGTGGAAACATTGAAACCATTGGATAAATGCTGAATTTTATTACACAAATGTTTCTACTCTGCTGGCATGGCTCATGTGAGAGGCATGGGTATCTTTCATTGATAGAGTGCTTGCCTAGCATGCTTAAGGCCCTGGTTTCAATCCCAAGAGTGCAAAAGAAAAATAGTTCATGATTTTGTACTTTATTTTCTTAACTATTTGATAATGATGATCTATGTACTCCAAGCACCCCTTGTGGGGGAAAAATGTTTATTTGTGGTTACTTTAGCATTTAGGGGAATAAATATGCATGTGAAAGACAAATTACTTTCCCCATCACAATGATAAATGGGAATTGGAATGTAAGAGTAAACTATCTGAAGTCATAGAAAAATGCAAATAAACATAGAGTACAAAGTGACATCTAGCTGACGTACTGTTTTGGAAGTTGATTTCCAAAGTTTTACTCTATTAATTCTTTTGAAGCAATATTTTATATATAGAATGAGAGGTAGAAACTTATGAGTTAATTTATTCCTGAAATTCTTGTTAATTTTCTGAGACTACTTAGTGATTTGATGGGTTTTTAATTTTGTTTCATGAAACTTTTTCCCAAACAATAGTACATATCCTGCTGTTTTGTACTTACCTTAGAGTTCTTTCAAGGTACCATGCAAATTCTAAAAGTTTTCTTTCAGACATTTAAATTAGAGTATATTAAAAAAAAAAAAAGACAAGACAGTGCAATTTTGAAGTCATTTGGCAAACTGATTCTGTCAAGAAAGCTTAGTTTCATTCTGCTTGCTGCAACAGCTTTTTTTTTTTTTCATAACTCCACTCTTCTTGTTCTTGTAATGCATTTGGGAGGCCTGTCAAGGCCTATCCACTCTCTAAATAGCTTTGCAGATTAAATTTTTAACTCTCTTCTCTTCATGCAGATGTATATTTCTGACAAAGAATTGCCCTGAGATGTCAGCTTCCATCTTTCTCACTGGAGAAAAGTCGTCTAGGTGCAAGTGTGGATTCTTAAGTCTCAGCCTCTTCAGGAAGTACAGGCACACACATCCACACTCTCCAGAACCACACATGTGTATGTCATTTGCTCCTTTTGGATTTCCCAATTTTGTGGTTCTTCCTCTTTTTTCCTTCGATGGGGCTGCAAGATAATAGTGTAAGGGACAAAAATAAGAAAATAAACCGATTTTTTTTGTAAATTGATAACCATAATAATGAAGTTTAAAGCAACAAAAAATAGTTTATAGTCAAACCTGAGAGGAAGGTATTGGTTTTGTTGGTTTCCTTTTGCAGATGATGTCTGAGATGAACTTTAAAGAATGTATTAGTAAAGAGAGGAGAGAGAGGGGAAAGGAAAGAGAGAAGTCATTTAAAGCAAAGGAAACAATTAAAGTGAAACTATGAATTCATAGAAGCAGCATGGTCTGCATAAGGACCTTCTAATTCAGGAGTCATGCTAAATTCCAAAGAGTGGAGTGGAAGGTGGACACATCCTGTGACATTGCACAGAGGGGAGTTGAGTTCAGCCCCAGAGAGGAAGCAAAGCTCTCTTAGCCTTGTTTATCTGTTCATGAAGCTTAGGGTCCCACTTACAGAAACCATCACTGGGACCAGGATGATTTAAAGAAAGTAGCTCCATTTCCCAGAGTGAGAAGTGGACAGTGAATTTTAGTGGGACCAGTCTGACTTTCACTTACAATTAACCAAACACTAGAGAGAGAGAGAGAGAGAGAGAGAGAGAGAGAGAGAGAGAAGAGACAGAATAGTAGTGATATTAGTATTTGATTTATTAGAAGACAAATACTTTCATCTGAGCCTAGGCAACAAGTAGTTGTGAGACCTTGAATGAATCAGTTCAATCCCATTGCCCTCAGCTTCTGTACCTGTACAATTATAGCTAGATGGCATGATTGTCTAGACTTCTAAAATCTGATGGCACCATGTAGGGTATAAATACTTGACTAGTGGTTATAGGAAAGAACATCTGAGAAAAAAATTAAATATAAATGCATGAGTTAATAAATAAAATCACACATCAACAAATTCATAAATTTATAACCATTCACATCTAAAAACATCATCCTAATGATATTGTTTATGTGTATAAAAAGAATCCCTTAAACTTCAAAATGCTTAATGAAATAGTTTTAGATTACTTTATATGAAACTGAGATTGACTGTAATAATCTAATTTGGGAAGATGAGTAATTATGGGTAGAAAAAACATGAAACAAATGATGATTGACTAATGATTATTTGGTTAAATAATAGGCACTAGGGAATTTGTTACTCTTGATATTCTGAGTGTATTTTAATTTTACATAATAATGCTTTTAAAATTATTGTTTCTAGGGCTGGGGCTGTAGCTCAATGGCAAAGCACTTGCCTAGCATGTGTCAGACCCTGGGTTCAATCCTCAGTACCACATAAAAATAAACAAATAAAATAAAGGCATTCTGTACCGCTACAACTACAAAAATTTTTAAAAATAAAATTATTGTTTCTAAGTTATTTAATGAAAAGCACCAACATATAAAACCGTAGCTTTTCTTTAAAGGAAGAAGCACATACAAAAATATTTATGTTTGTTTTATTTCCATAAAGAAATATTGTAGAGGCAGGGCATGGTGGTACATACATACCTATAATTCCAGCTACTCAGGAGGCTGAGGCAGAAGAATCACCAGTTCAAGGGCAGCTTGGGCAACTTAGTAAGACTCTGTCTTAAAATAAAATTTTAAAAAACTGGGAGTGCAGCTCAGTGGTAGAGCACCTATGGATTCAAACCTCAGTACTGCAAAAATGAAGAAGGAGGAAAAGGAAGAGAAGGGAAAGAGGAGGAGAAAGAGTGAAAGGAGAAGTAGGAAAAAGGAGAGAGAGAAGAAGAAGAGGAGGCGATAGAATATCATTCTATCATTGTAGAATGATAAAAGGAGTTAACTTTGATGGTGAGGACACAAAGGACAGATGCAAGTGTGGGGGCAGGAAGTTTCAACTTATATTTAATGTCATTTGTATTTTAACATATGAATATATTATCTATTGAAAAAGCTAAATTTTTGCCTCTAAGATATAAGGATGTTAGAATAATATTTTCAGTAAGTGGTGTATTATCAATTAAATATCCTTCTGCGAGAACAAATTCATCTTAACCTTACCTCACACCACACACAAAAATCAAGGAGAGACAGTAGAATGAATCTGAGATAATTTTTCTATGTACATCTATGAATACATCATAGTGAATCCCACCATCTTGTAAATCCATAAGAATGGGGTCCATGCTTGTATTATTATATCAGAATGACTTCTACTATTGGGTATAACTAAAAAAAAATACAATTTAAAATTTTTAAATTTAAAAATAATAAATTCCAGATTGATGATAAATCCAAATTCAAAAAGTAAAACATATCCAGACATGGTGGAACATAACTATAATCCCAGCTACTCCGGAAGCTGAGGCAGGAGGATTGGAAGTTAAAAACCAGTCTGATCAGCAAATCACATACAAAAATATATTTAAAAAATAGTGCACCATGATCAAGTGGGGTTCATTCCAGGAATGCAAGTTTGGTTCAATGTACGGAGATCAATAAATATAATTCATCATATCAATAGACTTAAAGATAAGAATAATATGATTATATCAATTAATGCAGTCAAACATTTGACAAAATACAGCCCCTTTCATGTTCAAAACACTATAAAAACTAGGAACAGTAGGAACATACCTCAACATTGTAAAAGCTATCCATGCTAAACCCAAGGCCAACATCATTCTAAATGGAGAAAAATTGGAAGTATTCCCTCTAAAAACTGGAAAAAGACAGGGAGGCCCTCTTTCACCACTTCTATGCTCTTAGATAGGAAAAAATTAAGATTGTCAAAATGGCCATACTACTCAAAGCACTATACAGATTCAATGTGATTCCAATTAAAATCCCAATGTTGGGCTGGGGATGTGGCTCAAGTGGTAGTGCTCTCACCTGGCATGTGTGTGGCCTGGATTCGATCCTTAGCACCACATACAAAAAAAAGATGTTGTGTCTGCCAAAAACTAAAAAATAAATAAATAAATATTTTTTTTAAAAAATTGCTCTCTCTTAAAAAAAAATCCTAATGTCATTCCTTATAGACATAGAAAAAGCAATCATGAAATGCATTTGGAAAATTAAGAGACCCAGAATAGCCAAAGCAATCTTTAGCAAGAAGAGTGAAACAGGAGGCATCATAATACCAGATCTTAAACTATACTACAAAGCTATAATAACAAAAATGGCATGGTATTGACACCAAAATAGACCTATAAATCAGTGGTACAGAATAGAAGACACAGAGACAAACCCACATAAATACAGTTATCTCATATTAGACAAGTCACCAAAACATACAGTGGAGAAAAGAAAGCCTCTTCAACAAATGGTGCTGGGACATTCTACAAAATATCGTGTAGTATTCTTAAAATGGTTTAAGTCATCAAAACCATATGGAAATCCATATACAGCAAAATGAAAATAAACCTCTGTCTCTCACCAAACTCAACTCAAAGTGGATCAAGGACTTAGGAATTAGTCCAGACATTCTGTGCCTAATAGAGGAAAAAGTTGGCCCAAATCTTCATCATGTCAGATTAGACCTGGACTTCCTTAACAAGACTCCAAAAGCACAAGAAATAAAATCAAGAATTAATAAATGGGAAGGACTCCAACTAAAAAGCTACTTCTCAGCAAAAGAAACAATCAGTGAGGTGAATAGAGAACCTACATTTGGGAGCAAATTTTTGCCACACACAGGTCAGTAGAGCACTAACCTCCAGGATATATAAAAACTTAAAAAACTTAACACCAAAAAACCAAACAACCCAATCAGTAAATAGGCTAAGGAACTGAACAAACACTTCTCAGAAGAAGACATACATTAGATCAACAAATATATGAAAAAATGACCAACATCTCCAGTAATTAGAGAAATGCAAATCAAAACTACTCTAAAATCTCATCTCATGCCAGTCAGAATGGCAGTTTTCAAGAATACAGACAACAATAAATGTTGGCGAGGATGTGGGCGGAAAAGGCACACTCATACATTGTTGGTCAGATTACAAATTGGTGTAACCAATCTGGAAAGCAATATGAAGATCCTTAGAAAACGTGGAATGGAACCACCATTTGACTCAGCTATTCTACTCCTCAGTCTCTACCTAAAGGACTTAAAATCAGCATACTATACTTAGCACAGCCACATCAGTGTTCATAGCAACTCAATTCACAATAGCTAAACTGTGGAAACCACTTAGATGCCCTTCAATAGATTAATGGATAAAGAAACTATGTATACACACACACACACACACACACACACACACACAATAGAATATTACTCAGCATTAAAAGAGAATAAAATGGTATTTGTAGGTAAGTGGATGTTGTTGGAGAATATCATGCTAAGCAAAGTAAGCCAATCCCAACAAACCAAAGGCTGAATGTTCTTTCTGATAAGTGGATCCTGATCCATAACAGGAAGAAGGGACGCATGGGAAAAATGCAGAAACTTTAATTGGGTAAAGGGGAGCGAGGGGAGGAAGAGTACATGGGGGAAGGAAAGATGGTGGAATGAGATGGACAACATTACCTAAGGTACATGTATGACTGTACACATGGTGTGATGCTACATCACAAACAACCATAGAAATGTAAAGTTGTACTGCAATTGTATAGAATGAATCAAAATTCATTCTGCCATCATATTTTACTAATCAAAATAAATTAATTAAAAGAAAGTCTGATCAGCTTAGCAAAACTGTCTCAAAATAAAAAATGAAGAAATGTATGGGATGTAGCTCAGTGGTGGAGCACTATCCTAGCATGTGTTAGGCCCTGGGTTCAATCCCCAGTATTGGGGACTGGTGAGGGAGGAAAGAAGAAGAAAGAAACAAAAGAGAAGAAAGAAAGTAAAACTTTTAGAAGAAAATACAGGTGTATATTTTTATGATTTGATGAATTAGAGGTGGGCAATGACTTCTTTAATCAGTAAATGACCAATTTATTTACAAAACTAAAAGTATTGCCTCTTAAGAGTAATTAGAGTGATTATTAATATTCCCCCAAAAAAATATATTGAATCACAGCATGTGATTCAGAGAATGTGAATAAAAACATAGCATTTTAAGAGGAGAAAACAGAATGTACAAGATTTAAAGGTGTGGATAGAGCATGCTAATTTGAGAGATGTAAGAAGTCTAATGCATCCAGAGCAGGTAGGGAAGAAGCAAAATGGGAAATTCATAATTAAATCTCTAAGAATCCACTGAATTTTACAATGAGCAAAATTGATCAAAAAATGTTCTAGAAGATTTAAAAAAACCTTAAACTTAAATAGTTAATAAATTAAATATATGAATTCAGAGATGGAAAAGGTAAAAATATGTGATGATTTTTTTGTAAATTTTATTTAATGGATACACATATTATATATGCTATATGTTCCTGTAATGTACAAGTTGCATGTATGCACAAGTAAAATAAGAAAGAGAAAAGTGAAGATTCTGCATTCTTGAGATCACTGTAATGGAATAGGGTAAATATTAGCTGGAGTCAGACAAAGTATGGCAGAAATATGACTAAATGCCACTGGAGGAAATGATGCTCCCTGGTATCTCATTTATAGAAATTCTTCCTCTTGCTAATGAGATTATAATGAGGAAAACTACAAACAAATTAAGTATGAAGCTAACACCCTTCTGAATTCGTTTTTGGCCCCAAATATGAAAAGCAAGACTGCACAGAATTCATTCTAGATGTTTCTCTCATTGCATAATATCGACCATAATAATAATAATAATAAAAATTAAAAACAATCAACAATGAAGATTAACATCTACTTAGAAACTATTATTCTTCCAGGCACTGCTTAAATATTTTATTCTGATTAACTGAGGAGATACTTATGTTATTCTGATTTTAGAGCTAAGCAGACTGATATTCAGAGGCATTAAGTAATTTTCCAAAGGTCATAGTTCTAAAGAGTGACATAGCTGGGATTCAAACTCAGGAATTGTGATTCCATAGCAAAAATAAATAAGTTGAATCCATAAATAAACTCTTCTCATATTCACACACATCCTCTACCTTGCCAGTGGCCTTTATGAAAGGAGACCTTATATGGTGCAGGACAGAAAAGTCAGAAGATCTCTTTGCCAACACAGTACATATATCTCAGGATTCCTGCTACTCTGTTGCATTTTCTCTTGTTAATGAGCCTGATTCAGGGGCTAGACCTAGGAAACCATGTTTTTATAATGGTACCTCACTATACCTGATCACAGCTGTCAAGATCAAGAATGCACAGCTATATAAAGGACAATCCAGATGACCAGAACCAGATATTCTTAGAATTAGAACAAAGGGACACCGAGCTTGTATTTAGAAAGCTAAGGGGAAAGACCATGCAAGGCTATGCACTCAGGCTGCTGGCCCTGTGCAAACAGAGAAAACTAGAATGTTGATGTATTCTGTGATTATTATCCATAGAAAGTGAGTAAAGTCAGAAAGAGAATGTATTATAAGGAGACTAAGTAGTTCACAGACTCAAAGAAAAAGAAATGTGTCAACTTTATTATCTTGGCCCAAGGACTCAGATACTCTCTGTAAATAAGGACTCAAGTCTCTCTCTAACATTACTACCAGAGAAATTTACCTGATTTAACGACATTTTATGTTTCAATCCATTCAAAGTTAAAATTCCTGGGAAAATAGTATGTTTTGGTCCAATTTGGGTCACATGCAATCCCTTGTATAGAACTGGAGGCTCTTGGCTATTTTGGGGAGGAAAAGACAGCTGCCTAAAGAGGAACTGGGGCTCTACGTTTAAAATGAAGTGTCTTTGGGCAAAATAAAAGTTCGTTCTGTCCTGTGTCAGGAGAAGAGGAAAGAGGGAGAACGCAAAGGTGAGAAGATTGTGTTCCCCTGTCCCTTGGGAATCAGTGAGCGATGGAAAGTAATTCAGCTTCAGAGACAGAAAAGGGTTTTCATTTCAAACTCTACTCCTGTGACTTCCGAGTGTATTTCCTTTCCCATTTCCATGCACTACTTGTATCTTTGCAATCAACCCCACCTCACTTGATCAAGCCTGAGGAAGTTTCTATTTCTTGTATGCAAAAAAATATTGACTAGAAAAACCAGCACCCATGTGAGGAAATCAGTGATCAGAGACAGAAATCTCAGTCATTGAGGGACTCACTCCTAATGGGGAAAAACTGCTGCAAGTATGAAGATCAAAGTAAATACAGAAGGTCAATGGAGCATGTTAGATATCTCTTAAACAGAAATTCACTTTTAGAGGATGGCTTGAATTGAGGGAAAATGAGGGAGATGATAGACATAAAAAAAGACTGTGTGACTACACAAGAGGCCTGAGATTGGCACATGGGATGCAAGAGAAGGTCAGCATGGCTAGAGAAAGGGTGAGAAGAAAAGGGAGGTTACTCTGAGAGTGGGCTGTGAAGGTGATTAAATGTTATGACAAAGAAAGTGTGGGAGCTATTGAAAAAAAAATTTTATTTATGGTTGCATCAGACAAATGTCATGCACCACTTTCCATTTGAAGGTGCTAACTTTTGAAGGTGACTTACTCCTGGGCAGCACCATCTTGCCCTCACCAGTCTCTCATCGTGGGAGGGCAGCATCACATTTTCAGCTCCTTTTGCTATATCTAAATTTGGATGAAAACAACACAGTGCAGATGAGTTATACAAGATAAAAGAGAGGAAAAATTAAGAATTGGTAGGGAAACTAACAGAGATCCATTTTTTTAAAAGATAGAATGAATTGAAACAGTGTAATAGAGTATAAAAATACTACAGCAGATTTACACATGGGTTCCTGTGGCCAAATAGAGAAGGAATACTATTTTGTCTTTCTGAAAGGGGTAGGTAGTAGTTAGAAAAAAAAAAAAGTCTTGAGAATTAAAACTTTAGCTGAGTCACAAATATGAGCTTTTAGTTTAGAGAAGGCATTTTGAGGATTGTAGGTCATACTTATGTAGTTTTTAGAAAATATTATTTTAAAATAATACATGCAATAGTTAAGAAGTTATAAAAAAGTAATGCATTAGAATAAGCAAGAAAATAGTAAAAAAGAAGAACAGATTTGGAAGACTGACACTATGCAATTATAAGATTTATTAAAGCAATGGTAAGTAATGAAAATAGTGTTAACATTGATGAAAGAATAGACAAATACATCAATAAAACAAAATAACAGAAATAAAGTCCCATAAATATATGCAGCTGACCTTTGGCAAAGCAGCAAAGGCAAAACAATAAAGATAATCTTTTTTTTTCCTGGGCTGGGCTTGTGACTCAGTGGTAGTGTGCTCAACTAGCATGCGTGAGGCACTGAGTTCGATCCTCAGCACCACATAAAAATAAAGACAATAAAGTCCATCAACAACCAAAACAAAAATTTTTTAAAAAAATAATCTTTTTCCAAAAATGGTGCTAGAGCAACTGAACATCCATGTGTTAAAAAAAATTTAATCTATACACAGATTTTACACTAATCTCTAAAATTAACTCAAAACGGTCACAGAACTAAACATAAAATGCAAAATTATGAAACTCTTAGAAGATAACAGGAGAACATCTTAGATGATATAGGTTTGGTGATAACTTTTTGGATACAACACCAAAGAACTTGACAAGTTGGACTTCATTAAAAATCACTTCTCTGAAAAAGCCAAGAAGTAAAAGACAAGCCACAAAGAGAAAATATTTGCAAAAGACGTATCTAATATTTCATTGTTGTCCAAAATATACATAAAACTCTTAAAATTCAGAACAACTGAACTATTTTAAAATGGGCCCAAGACCTTAATTGAAGCCTTACCAAAGGAGATATACTGATGTTTCCTGTAATCCCAGCAGCTCAGGAGGCTGAGACAGGATGATCACAAGTTCAAAGTCAGCCTCAGGAAGAGCAAGGTGCTAAGCAACTCAGTGAGACCCTTTCTGTAAATAAAATACAAAATATGGCTGGGGAATGGCTCAATGGTTGAGTGCTCCTGAGCTCAATCCCCCCCACATACAAATAAAAGATACACTGAAGGTGAATTAGCACATGCAAAGCAGCTCCACATTACATGTCAGTAGGAAAGTGTGAAGGTACAATGAAGTACTTCAAAATCCAGAACAATGATAACATCAAATGCTGATGGGGATGTGTAGCAACTGGGTCACTCTTCATTGATGATGGGAATGCAAAATGGCACAGCCATTTTAAAGATGGTTTAGTGGTTTCTTACAAAGCTAACCATACTCCTTTACATAAAATCCAGCAATCATCTCTTTGGTATTTACTCAAAAAGGTTGAAAATTTACATTTAAACAACCATAACAACAACAACAAAAAAAGAACTAAACATGGATTTTTATAGCAGTTTTATTCATATTGGCCAAAACTTAGAGGCAACCAAATTGTATTTCAGTAGGTGAATGGGTAAACAAACTATAGTACATCTAAAGCAATGGAATATTACTCAGTATTCAAAAGAAATTAGCTCTCAAATCATGAAATGACAGGTGGGAAACTTAAGTACATGTACTAGGTAAAAGAAGACAATTTGGAAAGGTTGCTTTCTATGATTCTGATCATATAGCATTTAGGGAAAGGTAAAACAATAGGAACAGTTAAAGTCAGTGGTTGCTAGGGAGTCACTATGGGAGGTGCAGGAATGATAACTCACAGAAGATATTTAAGGAAATGAAAATACCCTGATGGGGCTGGGTACACAGCTCAGTGGTAGAGCACTTGCCTGCTTGTACAAGGCCCTGGGTTCAGTCTCCAGCACCATCAAAAACAAGAAGAAAAAAAGAAGGAAATTTTTGACGTTGAAGGATACTATAATGGTGAATATATGCCACTATAAACTTGTCCAAATCTATAAAATGCACAACACCAAGCATGTGATATAATATAAACTGTGGACTTCAGGTGATAATGAAGTGTTGGTGTAGGCTCTTCACTTGTAGTAAATATGCCACTCTAGTGAGAGATGTGGATAATGGGGGAGACCATGAATATGTGGGAACATGGCAAGTGGGTAAGAAATCTCTTTCCGTCTGCTCAATTTTGCTATGAAGCTAAAAATAAAAGTCCAGATTTTTTTTAAAAAGGGCATAGAATAAAATTTCTTCCTCTAACTTCTTCTCATAAATCCTCCAGACTCCTTCTTTGTATAACAACGATTGTATCTTTTATTTATCCTATTAGAGATATTTATGCATAAACAAATAACATTTTTCTTTCATCTTTTTTTTAACAAATAATACTTTGCAAACTGAGGTCACCTCCTTTTTTAACCTAACCATGTGTATATCAGCACTTAAATATCTTCCTCATTTTTGTGGCTGTACAGCAGTAGACCTTCCACATAGGCAGTTGCATCAATTGCTTCAGCCAACAGCAAATCAAAAATGATAGGAAAAAAATTCCAAAAGTTACAAAATGCAAAACTTAAATTTGCTGCATGCAGAGCACTGCATGAGTCTACAAAATTGAAAGAATGTGTGGGCTTGCCCTGTTGTATCTCATCATTTCCCAGATCTCAGGTTTCTCCAGTAACTGGGTCTGAGCATTTTTCTCTGTGCATCTTGTTGATGCACTGTGTAGTTAGGCCTCAGATGGGCTGTATTGAACATGTTGTCATTCTCAAAACAATGCAATTTAATAAATATTGACATAGCATTTACATAGTATTAGATATCACAAATGCTCTAAAGATGATTTCAAGTATGTGAAAGGATGTGCATAGGTTCTATGAAAATACTGTGCCATTTTATAGGAAGAACTTTTAGACTCTGTCAACATTGATATCCTGAAACCAATCCAACACAACTCTTAGGATGATGGTATGTTATTTCCTTCTGCTAATGTACCATGATTTATGGTTCCCCTCTTTATGGTCCTTTAGGTAATTCCAATTTTTTGCATTTCCTTATATATTTATAGTTTACAATTGTGTATGTAAAAAAGAATACAGGCAAACCTCTTTCTTTGCAGAAACAGAGGGACATATATGAGGGTAGACAAGTTTATCTCCTAAAGTAGCAGCGAGAGAAACACCATTTAAGGCTAACCAATTTAGGCTTGAGTCAATGACAAGAGATGTTTAATGCAGGAACCCAAGGCTGAATGGCAGTAAGCTTACCTTAGGCTTTTAATTCTATTTGCAAGAAATAGAATGAAATCTATGCTTTCAGGAATATGAATTTTTATTGTAACCTCCATTAGGAGTATTAGTGAGAAAATTTACTTTGTAACAATGTTAACTATCATTCTAAGCAAAAACCACATTTTATGGTTTCCCTATCTTCCTATTTCTTGGTTTACTCTTAGATTTTGCTGGAACACATCCACAAGTAGCAATCTATAATACAGTACATGGGAGGTGTATTTTTTGACTGTTGGGGATCAAAAATATACCTGTATTCTTTCCTTATCTTTCCTTATAATTATAAATGGTTTGATATAGAACTTGCTTGATTTTAGATTTTAAAGTTAAAAATCATTTTCCTTAGAAATTTAAAGGTTTTACTTGATTGCCTTTTAGCCTTCCATTTTATTTTGGAAAATCTGCGCCTGAGTCATGTTGCTCTATGGATGCAGAAACCACGTTTTGACATTACTTTGGGTATGGGTCTGTGCTTGCTTGTGGTAGGTTGCTACCATACTGGGCAACACTAGTTCAGAGCCCTACTACCACAATGTCTGGGTAAATCTCCTCTTCTTATTACTTTCTCTCAATTTCATTCCTTCAGGATTCTCTCCTCTCTTTTTCAGAACACATATTTCTCAGGTATTGAAATTTTAAGAAGAATCCCACATGGCTTTTATTTTCTCTTCTGCTTGCTATCTCTTTTAACTTTTTGTTCTATCTACTAACAGATTTCTCCAATCATAAATTCCAGCTTTCTTTCTCAATTTTCAACAAATGAAAACACAGAGTGGTTCTGTGATTTTTTTTCTTTGTCACACTTTCTTGGTCCTTCTATTTTTAGTTAGTACCTTACAGATACCTTTTACTAGAACTTTGTTATGTATGTTTATCTTCTTTTAAAATTTTGTCTCTTTTCATATTGATGAACTTCCTCCAGTGATTAATGACCCTTAATGAATTAACTGTTCATTATTACAAGACACTAAACAAATGATTGGGAGCTGTGCTGAATTTTTGAGTTTTTAACTAGATTTTAGGATTATCAGTATGCCAGCCAACTTGCTATGCAAGCACAGCATCCCAGAATATGGAGTTCTTTTCCCTAAGACCATTCATTTTCTCTACAGAAGAAACCTCCATTGTCTCCATGTAATCTCTGGGGATTGGAGAAAGGAGGCACCTGATTGTATTGTATATTTTGGGTGAAGGAATGGCTGTGAGCCAAGCTATCCGACATAGGAATGTTCAGCAAATCCTCTTGTTCTTATCCACACTTCTTCTTTTCACTGATTTCCCCTATGTCTAAGCCTCTGTAAACTTCTAAGAAGCAGATTGACTCCCTTGTCCATCTTCTCCTTTATGAATATCAAAGCTGTGTCTTTCTTTGCCATGCTACATGAATTACTGCTTCCATCTGTATTTTATCTTCTAGAATTATTGAAACTTATTTGTGCCTGAAGCATACTCTCTTGCTCTTCAACTTTTATCTACTATTATTTATTTTTACCTACTATTGTCTTTTTTTTTTTTTTACTTTGGATTTGTATGTATTATTCCTTTTATAGCATTTCAGGATTCTTTATCTTTTATTTATTTTTTATTTTTTATTGGTTGTTCAAAACATTACAAAGCTCTTGACATATCATATTTCATACATTTGATTCAAGTGGGTTATGAACTCCCATTTTTACCCCCTATACAGATTGTAGAATCACATTGGTTACACATCCACGTTTTTACATATTGCCATACTAGTGACTGTTGTATTCTGCTATCTTTCCTATCCTCTACTATCCCCCCTTCCCTCCCCTCCCCTCCCATCTTCTATCTCTACCCCATCTACTGTAATTCATTTCTCTCCCTTGATTTTTTTTCCCTTTCCCCTCACTTTCTATTGTATGTAATTTTGTATAACAATGAGGGTCACCTTCCATTTCCATGCAATTTCCCTTCTCTCTCCCTTTCCCTCCCCCCTCTCGTCCCTGTTTAATGCTCTTAATGTCCCTTCTCATGCTCTTCCTCCCTGCTCTGTTTTTAGTTGCTCTCCTTATATTATTTCAGGATTCTTTAGAGAGTAGATACAAAACAATTGTCTTCCATCTTCAATCAGAGGCCTTTGGCTTTCCTTTCCAATCTTACAGTGTGGAGACAACTATTATTATTTTCTAGATCACTGTTGGTCAAATCTTACCTACATAACTAACATAGGTTACTAAGCACCATCTTTAAAAAATTTAGCTGTCAAGTCAGAAAAACATAAATTAAAGCAAACAAACAAACAAACAAACAAAAAACCCACTATGGTTTGGAAAGACTGCATTAGGTGCTAAGAATATTCACTTTTAGCAAACATCCACGTGTATTCTAATAAAATAATCCTTGAATGCATTGATTAATACTGTCCTAGATAAACTGAAATTTGACAAAAGATAGTTTGAAATAGTTTGGTGAGCAGAGTTTTCAGGCTTTCAAATCGTTTGGAGGTTTTTTGTTGGTTCCCAAGTTATTATTTATATCTACTTTTATTATATAAAGATAATGGTTGTTTGCAACATTTCTACTTATTGTTTCCCTTTGTGACCTTTATGTGCTCATATTTTTAACAAATGTCTCATGGGCATCTTAAAAACTGTGTTCTCAACAGGATCAACAATTTTTCCATGTCTGTCTGATTAATAATATTAATTGTATGTGTCAAATTATTTAAAACACCTATATTGTTACTTATAATTTGTTTAAATTTTATCAAGTAATCAAAAATATATTAATATGTGCTATTATTTTAATTATAATCCAAATCTTTTTATTGGTGTATTATAATTACACATAATAGTGGAATACATTGTGATATATTTGTATATGCAGAATATATAATTTGATCTGAATCATTCCCCCATACCTAAACTTTCTGTCACTTCCTCCCTCTCCTGATCCTCTTCCACTGCATATCTCTTTACTATTTTTATGAGGTCCTTCTTGTTTCCTTTTTCCTCTCTAGCTTCCACATATGAGAAAAAACATACAACCCTTGACTTTCTGCATTTGGGTAATCTCACTTATCATTATCTTCTCCAGCTCCATTCAATTTCCTGCAAATGACATAATTTCATTCTTTTTTATGGCTAAATAAAACTCCATTGTGTATATAGACCACATTTTCTTTATCCATTCATCCATTGATGGACATCTAGGCTAATTCTTGTGTTTGGCTATTGTGAATTGTGCAGCTGTAAACACAGACAGGCCTATATATTCAATTCTTCAAACATCAAAACTTAACTTTAAATAGTTCTTTGCTGTGCAATTAGAAAAGCATAAGTTCATTACATTTTATATAATTATTTATGATCATACACTCTATAATTAGTTTTGAAGTGGTTGGTTCTTTTTTATTACATATTAAGCTTTGAACTTAAACTCAATTTATAATGATATTAATTTCATTACTGATTATAATCTGATTTGTTTGTATTTCTAATTTTTGGACTTACAAACTGAGTTATTTCATTTTGAATGGTAGTCGCTGTTACGTTTTCTTTTAAATCTATGTCAAGTGATTATGTTTTTTTATCTGATATTTGGCATTCTATTGTAATGGTTTATTTTTCCTCTCAATGGTAATACATCATTGCTCTTTTATTTTTCCCTTTAAAATGGAAAGATATGCAATCTTTTATTGTTAATTTGTTTTTTAAAGATCATTTTTAAGTTTCAAAAATTATATTTAATTATTCCTTGTCAATTAAACTAAGAAATTAAAGAATACCCATTAATTTTTCAATATGATATTAGCTCACTTTTCTATGTACATTTTTGTTATGATTTGATTGGTTATGTATTTTGATGTTGCATATAAATCTAGATATCTGAGTTTCTGTTGTAGTATATATCTATACTTATTTTTAGGATCAGTGTATTTCCTAGAAATCTTTTATCTCAACTACTACTATGTATAATGCTATTTTCAGAAGAATTCCTATAAATATTCACTTGTTTCTCCATCCATCCATTGATGTAAGGTCAAGATCCTTTCTCTGAGTTTGAAGTTTTTGGTTGGAATTACTATTATTTTTTTTATTAGTTGCTCATGACAATACAATGATCGTGACATATCAAACATTTGAATTGCTATTATTAATGGAAAAAATAAAGCCATAAAGTATTATCTATCATTTTTAGTTTAGATTGCTTTAGAATTGAATGTCTTGAGATCTATAAAGCAAAGTATACAGAATTGAAAATGTTTACTGCTTTCTTTCTAAGAAGGTTGTATATCCTTTTCAAAATGATGCATTGAAAATTGTACATTTTAAGGGGTACCATGTGATGATGATTAGATGCAGTTATACACTGTATAGTGTTCAAATCAGATTTAATGTATCTTTTGTCCTCAAACAACTCTCATTTCTTTATAGTGAATACATTTAAAATTCTTCTAGCTTTTTGAAAAGTATATCAGGGCTGGTGTTGTTGCTCAGTGGAAGAGTACTTGCAGAGCATGTGTGAGGCACTGGGTTTGATTCTCAGCACCACATACAATTAAACAAAATAAAGTCCATCAATAACTAAAAAATATTTTTTAAAATGAAAAAAAGTATATCATACATTATCATTATGTATAGTCACCTTGTTGTGCAGTAGAACACTAGAATTTCTTTCTCCTAACTATTCATTAGTACATATTAATCAATCTTTCTTTATTCTTCTCTCCCTGTGCTCTACTCTCCCTAGATTCTGAAAACCACCACCGTTTGTACCTAACTTCTTTTTTTTTCATATTTTCATTTTTTATTGATTGTTCAAAACATTAAAGAGCTCATGATATATCATCTTTCATACATTTGACTCAATTGGGTTTTGAACTCCCATTTTTACCCCAAATACAAATTGCAGAATCACATCTGTTACATACTCACATTTTTACATAATGGCATATTAGTGACTGTTGTATTCTGCTACCTTTCCTATCCCCTACTATCTCCCCTCCCCTCCCCTCCCCTCCCATCTTCCCTCTCTACCTCCTCTGCTGTTGTTCAATTCTCTCCCTTTTTTCCCCTCCCCCTTGTCCCTCATAACCTCTTATAATTTTGTGTATCATTGAAGGTCTCCTACCATTTCCATATGCTTTCCCTTCTCTCTCCCTTTCTCTCCCCCCATTCGTCTTAGTTTACTGTTAGTCTTTTCCTCATGCTCTTCCTTCCTGTTCTGTTCTTAGTGGCTCTCTTTATATCCAAGAAGACATTTGGCATTTGTTTTTTAGGGCTTGGCTAGCTTCACTTATCATAATCTGCTCTAATGCCATCCATTTCCCTGCAAATTCTATGATTTTGTCATTTCTTAGTGCTGCATAATACTCCATTGTGTATAGCTGCCACATTTTTTTTTATCCACTCATCTATTGAAGGGCATCTAGGTTGGTTCCACAGTCTAGCTATTGTGAATTTGCACCTAACTTCTATAAGATCAACATTTTTTAGATTTTATATATGAATGACCTCATGTGATATTTATCTTCCTGTGCTTGACTTATTTCACTTAACATAGAGAACTTCAGTTCCATTCAAATTGTTGCAAATGACAGGATCTCAATCTTTTCTGTGAGTGAGTAATATTTCATTTTATGTGTGTACTTCATTTATACGTTATTTTGTGACACTTAGAATGTCTGAATATCTTTTTTGCAACTTATTTTACCAAGACTTATTAAACTGTTCAATAGTTTTCATGTAGAAAAAATTTGGTATATATTTATTAATTTATATAGCATTGATAGTATATGAGTATGGTGAAAAATAGAAATTTTTAAGAACAAGTAGAACCAACCTTTGGTAACCAAACAACTGAATTGGAAGAAGCAGATAAACACGGCTATCAGCATCCAGGTTATTGGTCGCCTTTACCAAGCAGTATGTTTTACAACAACAACAACAAAAAAACAAAGATTGGGTTAAAATAGAGGCCAACAGAGATTCACTTTTGTATCACTAGCTTAGATCTAAAATTGGAGGATAGAAATAAATCACAGAATTAAGAAAGGCATAACTCCAAGCAGAACATATAAAAAAGGAAAATAGAAAAGACAGTGACAAAAGAACATATTACTTTAAATCTTCATTCAAGTTTTCTTCAGCCATTAAATGCATGGGTGCATTTTTTTTAACTGTTGCTTTGGATGTTTGTTGCTTTTCCCAACAACTTGAGCTGCTGTATATGACAGTAACAAGGGTAAGATGTCACAGAAACGTTATTTAAAGATATAAATTGTAGCCAGGTTCAGTGAGGCCTACCTATAATCCAATAACTTGGAAGGACGAGGAAGGAGGATCCAAGTTTGAGGCCAGCCTCAGCAACTTAGTGAGACATTGTCTCAAAATTTTAAAAGACAGAGCTGGGGATGTGACTCAGTGGTAGAGCAATCCTGGGTTCAACTCCCAGTCCGGCAGGGAGCAGGGAAGATGTTATTTGTGAAGATAGCAACTGAGTTTGAAAGTTCACAAAACAAAAAACAAAATCACATATCCAAAAAATTGTGACAATTTCTTTTTTGCTAAGATATCCACTCACATTCCTTGCATTTTGAGTTGGAGAAAAATATAAAATTCTTTAGGAAGACACATCACTTAAAAGATTTGAGAACATGTTGAGTGAAATTTCTATAATAAAACTTCCAGATTGAGTGAAAAAAAACATAATTTTAATAAGAAAGTCTTCTAAATCAAACACATTTATTAGTAAACATTTATGCAGATATACCAAATTCATCAAAAGAATTTCATATTTACTTTTAAAATGACAATCAAATTTTCTCTGAATCTTTTAAGTTCGTATATATCAGCTTCCTTAAGAAGAAGAAAAAATGATTAAACACTTCTCTGAAGTTAAATAAAAGAAGTAACTTATTATTTTAACTGATGGGATAATATTTCTGGAAGTTTATTACTATTTGTATTTGAAAGTCAATATTGCTATTATCTCTAGGGGGCAGCAGGGCTATGGAGAAGTATACAGTTGCTCTAACCCTGAGTCCACTGAGAGGCTAATATGAAGAGAGGAGCAAACACTCATAGGAATTGAAAAGCAACCCAAAATAATACAGGACAAATACCAAGTATGCAATATAAAACTGTGGCGTCAAAGAACTTAATGTTGTTACCTTCTACCTTACTGAAAATGTAAAATATAATTATACCTATAAAACATCAATCCACATTCTCTTAATGATTTGACAACTTAATCTCTTAGCGATTGTGAGTTTATTTTAGTGTTTTGCATTTTACCTATGTGACTACCGAAGACATTCACACTATCTCTGCATCAGGCACACATCAGTTTGTGAAATAGCTACGTGAAAACGTATCTGTATCGTGCCTTGTAGTTTTACAATTTATGGCCCTCATAAACTAAGCATTCAAATTGTATCTTGACATCCTTTATAATAATAAAGCAAACACAGTTACAATTGACATTTTCCTGGATTAATTTGTTCATTCCATGATCTATATCTTACTCTTATGTGTTCCATGTCAGAACCCTTTGTTCTACAAGATTTCTTTTCTTGCAGTATTGATCCTTATTGATCTTAACCTAGTACAATAGTGAATAATTAAATATTTTCTCAAAGAAACAAGTATTTCACTCTTTTCAATACGACCTTCACCTGATGTTCAAACAGTTCCAGCATTAGTGAAGAATCTTTTTGGTGCAAACTTGACCTCTGTTGTCCTACTTTGAAAATGCACTTGATTTCTAACAAGAGCTTTTAGAAATGTAACAGTGCTGATTTGTTAGATAATGAAATCCAAATTGTTCTAGAAAAAGGTGCAATTATACAGCATGTAATACACAAATAAATTGACTTAATGTTACATTATAATGAAAACTGTGCAAAATCCTCTACACAAGCACAATAAAATAATAAAAAGTAATAGAACAGGTAATAGATGTAAAATAAATGCTAAAAAAAGTAGTTCAAATCATTTTCATACCAGTCAAAAGATACTGAGGAGGGCGCATCCAATCACAATAAAACACCAGAATGAAACACTTCTAAATAGTAATATAAATTTTTGTGGACACTTCATGTCCCATGATGTGGAATTGACATATAGTTTGATTTTCTTTTTCCTAATGTAAGCCACAGTTTTACAGTCCTAGTGAAAACATTTTATTGCTGGGGATGTATTAGACATGGTTCATTTCCCTTCTCAGTATGGCTTTAATTTTCCACATCCATGGCTTGACACAGACCCAAACACCAGAAGATGGTTGTCTGCTATAAACTGTTTGGTTTTCTTTGATTGCTTTACAATTTAATCTATAGTTCATTCCATTAACCCTTTCCATTTTAATGCTGCCAAGTCTTCCAGCTCCTTAATATAAAGATAAACTTCTCCCAAACATTTATGTTTATTCTGGTTTCTCATGCCCAGTGAATTATGTGCTCTTGGGTGGGTGGGTGGGATGTGGGCAGGAAATGTTTCTATCCTAGTTAACTTTTTTTTTTTTTTGAAGCCCTGGGTAATTGCAAAATAATTGACATTTTACAATGAGGAAGGTTTTCCCTTTGGCTTCATAATACATTCATCATTATTCATTCATTGGGTTTGGTTATATTCATACTGATCTGCTGAGCCAAGAAAGTGCCACTGTCATTCTAACTTCCTCCTCAAATCCCTGATCTTTCGGAGGGTGTGGGGTGGACAGCCGGGAGGGGGGGAATCCTTTCCTGGCTGCCGGTGTTGTCACATCCGATATCCTGTTCCTTCCGGCAGAGAAAGTGTATCTGGGAGGGTCACGGGATCAGCCTGTGCCTCGGGGCGGCTCGCCTCAAGTACAAAAGACTCGACTCAACTCACGTTAGTCTTGGAGGTGGCCTATCGGCGGTGACGGACTGCCAGCTCGGGCTGTGGGCGAGCGGTGATGACTGCCTTGAAATGCTAAGTGCTTAATTAAGGACCTTTCATATCAGTTATTGAGGCCTCCATCTCCCATAGCCCTGGGCATTGTACTCTACCAAGGGCTCCCTGGAGCCGGCGCCAACTTCATTGCAGTGACAAGTACAGAAAGAGAGAGGGAGAAACAAGTGGTTTCAGTCCTCTCACAGCGTTCCCCCAATCCAAATACAACCCGACAGCTGACTAGTCAAAGTCGGACCGCGACTCCTAAAATACACTTTTTTTTTTTTTTCCACATTCATGGAAATAGAGCAAACTTGTGTCTCACTGGCGGTGATGGGCCGAGGAGTCTTCCTCTGAGAACAATCTCCTTGTTGGAAGCCGCTTAGCAACTGCCCAGCCAAAACCTTGGTCTCCCGGTGCTCACCAAGCCGGCTGCCCCCTACAGAGGTCATATTTTTAAAAGATGCACAGCTGTTTTTTGTTTTTTTCCCTAATGCCTCCCACCCATACCATCTTCAAAAGTACTCCTATTATTTTAAAAGTCTAGCTTAAATAGCATAGGATGGCGAACCATGCTACTAGTAGGTTTTTAACTATTTTTGCTCTTGTACAGTAGTAATTCTAAGCTACTGGAAGGGACTTCCATAGGAATATGTGAAAGAAATATATGCCAAAGATACTTAAAGTTATTGAGTACTGGGAGGTAAGTTAAAAAAAAAATCTACAAATCTGGTGTCTGTCATGTTGGTTAATAGAAAAATGATTGATTGCTGACAGGTAAAATACAATTATTTTTTTCCAGCTTTATTTAGATGTGATTGACAAAAAAAATGTATATATCTAAGATGTACAGTGTTATGTTTTGATGTAGATATATATTATGAAATGATTACCACTATTAAGCTAATTAACTTATCTATCACCTCATATAATGTCACGTTGTACATGCCCATGTAGTGAGAACACTTAAAATATTTCTTAGCAATTTTTGCTTAATACCTTTTTATTTACTATAGTCACATGTTGTACAACAGGTCTCCAGAACTTATCAGTCTTATAAATGAACTTTTATACTCTTTCAACAATGTATCCTCAATTCCCCCAAGCTCTTGGCAACTGCTACTCTAGTCTTTGCCTCAAGTTCACATTTATTTTTTGAATATCAGATATAAGTAAGATCATACAGTTCAATATTTGTCTGTGTCTGGCTTATTTCACTTAGCATAATAGCCTTCTTCTACATAGATGGTTGTTGCAAATCCCATGATTTCCTTCTTTTTTAAGACAATGACATCTCTCTGCACGCACACACACAGTTTTTCATTGTCCATTCATCTCCTGGTGGACACTTAGGATTTAGCTACCTTGCTTACCCTGGCTATTGTGAATAATGCTGCAATGAATGTGAGAGTGAAATGCAAGTAGTTTTATCGCAAAGAACAGGAAGAATACAGTCTAGATGCCTGTACAGCTGACAGAACTAACATAGAAAGCCTTCTTTCATTAAAAAGAAAAAAATAGACTATAGTTGCCTAGCAAACATAATAGAATAACATACATGTATTTAAATTAAAATAGCCAAACTATTGGCAAATGTGACTTGACTGTGGCTTGAAATGAACAGATCCTGGCAAACAGGGCATTTACCCTGCTCCCGAAATGTGTCTGACATTATATTGCAGTTTTAATAGCTAAAATTCATCAATCAAAAAAAAAAACTCTAAAATATTTGGGAACCAACCTCCTCTATTCTTTGTAAAGACACATGAAAATACTTTTCTTCATATCAGAATATCTCCAAATCATATGTTGGCCACCATGATCTCTTCCTAATATACACTGCATATACACATTAAATTTAAAAATTAAATTTCCTATACTTTCATTGAGAAATTTTTATATAAGTATATATACATTATTGTCATATTTATACACATATAAACCATATATAAATATTAATATCTTCAAAGTAATTGGAGACATGTATTGTATTTCTTCAGGCAAAATAAAGTGGCCTTCATTTTGAACAACAGTTCATGAAATTCAGGCTCTGGAGACAGATGGTATTTCATTGTTGACATTCCATTGGTTCTAAATAATCAGGTTAATAGATTGAGATAGAGCTTTATAAAATTAACTCTATTTGTTTCTAGGATGAATGAGAGAGTCCCCTTGGTGATTTACCATCTAAGAATTAGAAGTGTGTTTTAACTCTTAATGTATCAGCTTTTAGTGCTTTGCATACTGATCATCAAATCTTAATATTTTGATCTAGAGATACTGAGCAAAAACTATCCATTTTGAATGCAACTTTTATCACATCTCAACACTTAAACCTCAATCTCTATACCCCTATATATCTTGAGAGTATGAGGATTAGTCATTACATGCAAGTCAGAGCAATACCTTTTTTCCAAGCCATATATTCACCCAATTCTATCTCTCCACACTAGAATTCTGGATAATTAAATTGTATTAGCCATAAATCTTAGCCCATAGAAATATCTATGGTTTAATATTTATAGAAAAGGGCATCAGGAAATTTATTCAAGGAAAGAAAAATAATGCAAAATATTAGAATACACTTGTTTACAGCAATTTATTTCTATATTAAAATTCTACAATGATGGAGAATCTATTTCTTTTTAAAAAATTTTTTTAGTTGTAGTTGGACACAATATCTTTGTTTGTTTTTTGTTTATTAATTTTTATGTGGTGCTGAAGATCGAACCCAGTGCCTCACACGTGGGAGTCAAGCACTCCACCACTAAGCCACAACTCCCCCCCCCCTCCGACAATCTATTTCTTAAACAGTATTACCCACAGGTAATATTGCTCTGCTAGCAACCATAGGAAGTAACTGAGAACTTGAAACCATCTACCTTCTAATTTAATATAGTTAAGCAGCAATAGATTACATTAAGGGCTATTGAAAATATCAAGAAAAAGATATGTAAAAATCCCTAAGATACACACATAATGAACTAATGTTACTTTTTTTTCCTCTTTCCTTTCTAATAGGGAAAATATACTAAACTATCTAAGTTATGCCAAATTGTATTTCATATATTAGAAAGATGAGTAGCTATCTCAAGAAATTTAAGAAATATAGGGGCAGAATATTTCAATGGTATGGACCTTTAAAGAGGATATTTTAGAATGGAAAATGCAAATTTATTGTCTGAATTTTTATTATAAATCAGCAGATAATGGTTCAATTTTTGGCATCTCTTTGGATAATTTTAAGGACATGGTATCTGGGACTGAACAGTAAATAGTGACTGGTTTGGCTATGACTTACGGTTTTATAGCAAAGAACAAAATGTTGGTCCTATTGGTCTTAATGCCCCAGTAAAATGATGGACTACATGGAATTGAGACTGTTGGTACAGATATTAACCTTAGCAACTCATTGAAAACATTTTTATTGAATACCTTTCTAAATTCCAGACATATTTGTTTTTTCTTTTTACCCCAGGGATAAAGAACAGGAGTTTGTACTATAGGGGTAAATGTAGGCAAGATTTTGTTCAAGATACTGGATTATTGGGAAGGGGTACAGGATAGTGAGGAAACAATTGAACTTTCCAAGAAAGGAGTAAATTTTATCATTTAAAAGTAGTTTCAAAATTCCAGCACTTATCTTAGCATTGATGTCTGACACCTTGTTCTTGTATCATCCTGAGAAACATTCAGTGTCTGGTAAAATTTACCTGCTTGTAAAATAAAGCTCATACCACAATCTGACATTAGAAGTTAGTGAGAACTAGAGAGTAATTACAGCAAATGTCATATGAAGTATTTAATTCTTAACTCAAAATTAAACAAATACAAATAAGTCAGAAATATTTATATGATTTTAAAATACTAAATTATTAAACAAGAGTAAGTATAAAATTAAAATAAAATAATTCTACAATACAAAACATGTTGATTTTCTCTCCATTTTTAATTTGCTTTTATCTCAGTTTACAGAATGACAGCTTGCTTCTTCATGTTAAAATATAAAATACTAATTATAGCTGTGTATACTTTATTGAATATTATTTTATTTGCCTATAAAATAATTACTCTTAAGCTAAATTGCTTGCACAGAATTTAACCTGACCCCCCTAAAATAATCTATGTCTATCTGAAAGAAAGTACAATATTTTGAATCATTCATTTGTACTTAATGAGTTTTTGTAATCACTAAAAGAGAAATCAAAAAATGTCAAATACTTTTAATTCTCCTCTTAAGACTTAATTTGGCTTATAATTTGCTGAGATGTTGCAATATAGAGAATAAGTACAGACTTTTTTTTGTTTGTTTCTGTTGCTTCGTTTGTAAAGAAATGTTGAACACATGAAATTACACAGGATAAAAAAAATGAATGGAGAAGTACTTTTTGAAACACGTCAATTCTGGTGAATAAACAGAATTCTAAGGTAAAATTTAATTCCAGCAGAAAGACAGCAAGAAAGAGAGAGACAGAGACAGACCCAGAGACAGAGCACTAAAAAGATTATTGATAATTCAAAAACCCAGTGTCTACACTCACTCGGCAGTGTGATACTGACAATTATTAACTACAAAACTGTGGTCACAGCGTCAGGGTAAATAAGCTATCACCATGGAGCCCAGTGGTGGGATGGTGTTCCACTGGAATGTATTTTCTTGCAGCAGGCCCTACCTGATGACAGCTACAATCAAGAGTGGCTGCAGGCAGCTGCTTTGCTCCAGGCCACATTCAATTATGTCGGACTGCATTAGTCCCTGGCGAAGCTGTCACCTTCTAGCCTGTGAAGTGATAGCGTGAAGAGGCTCCCAAAGTCTCTCCAGTCCCTTGCTTCAGGTTTCAGGGGGAGGAAGGGAAACAATGTGGAGGGAAAAAAAAAAAAAAAAGACCATTAGTACTCTGACTGCTTGCAGCATTCATTTTGCTCTCAGAGTAGGGAAGAAAAAAAATAGCTTAGGTGAGCTGGATTCAAGAAGTTGTCTGGTGTTGGATAATTGCAGGGTTATTTTTTTTTTCCTCCAACAAGTAGCTTTTTTTCAGGATGGAGTGCCAAGAGAGTGTCCTGTTTTCAAGATTTGAGAGTCAGTGTGGCTCACCTTTCTCAGGAGGGAGTATTGCATTCAAATATATTTTCTAACACGTGATGTCCTCAAGGATTCTCTAGCTACCAAGATATTTTGCAGGATCTGATCTTCAAGTGTGGAATATTTGACTTCTTTCCTAAGGTTTCCAGACTTTTAGACTGGATGGATTTTGAGATTCACCTTATTTTGGGTGGATATTTGTAGACATAATATATTTTTGATGATCTATTCTGCCAGAACAGTTTCTAACTTCTATCACACTACAACCAGCGTTTGAAGGATGATTGAGATTAGAGATTCTCAAGGTTAAGTCAGTTTTTTCACTTCTATAAAGAGAATATAAATTCTCAAATGGAATTGAGTTGAGTTATAGAAACTCATGGTCTTTCATTAAAATGTCTAATTAAGTACCAAGACCCAGTAAAATTAACAGGAAATTATGATTTGTACACTGAAGCACCAGATAAATTCTAGGCACTGACATATTAAAATATGATGTCTATTCTCAAGATAGAATTTAGTTGCAGTGAAAATATAACACTGATGTTCAGTTCTATAACGTACTGGAGACATCTCTAGGACTCATTGTGTGATATTGTACAAGTCACTTCCTCTTTTTCTCAAATTTTCATGTTGGAAATGCAAACAGGAAGATGTTTCCAGACAGAGATTATGAAATAATAGAAATCATATGCTTTATAGCACTTTCAAATAAATTCATCCAAAAGTATTGAAATCCTGAATTTTCCAGATATTTGCTTTTTTAAAATTTCCGATTTCATTCATCCAGAAAGTTTTTTTTTAAACTATATTTCATGTTGGTACTCTTGAGCATTCTAAGGCAATCATTATAGCAAATAATTATTTAGTGAATATTTATTGAGTGCTGCACATCACCATAATTAACATGCATACAAACGTTTTAAATGTTAACATGAACTGATACCTTATACCTCCTTATACCATATATCTCCTTATACCATATATCCATCATGGTACTCAAATTAAACAGGGTAGTTTCCTGCCTTAGATTTGCAAAGAATGCTGAAATCTAACTTCTTAGTGGCTCCAAATAAATAAACAAACAAACAAACAAATAAAAGTACTGAAATATCTTAGGCTAGGATGCCATTATCTCCCTTGAATGCTGGGAGACCTTGTACAAATGCCCCTCACCTCTCCATCAGTTGAACATCTGGCTAATGAGACTGCTTCTTGCATCTGTTCCTCCACACTTGGAAGGACTTAGTCAGATATATCCTTACTGAAAAGAAAGAACTTCCTCATGACCCCACTTTCTCTCAAGGTCTTTGAGAAACTTCATTCAATACCTGAAAGCTATTTGGTGACTTTCAAAATCAAATTTTAAAGCCATTTTTTGGAAGGAGTAATAGAGATCCTTGACAGAGTTTCTCATCCTGCTACTTCTTATATCTCTACACTTTTTTATAGGGCTCTGTGACCTAGAATTTTGTTGGGGAACAGTGAATAGTTATTGAAAAAAAAAGATAAAACAAATACAGCCTAGCCTATCTGTGACAAGAACAACTTCTGATACTAAAGGCATTAAAAACTCACACGAGGGCCTTTGGGCTAGAACCATTATCTTCTGGTAGTTTGCCAAAATGAGCACACAAAAGGAAAGACATGAAGCACTGTACATATTCTCTAGGCCTTTTAGAAAACATAATTGTTCCTTTGGCTGCATATATGGGATCTACAAGAAGGGTGATATTGTAGACATTAAGAAACTGGATATTGTTCAAAAAAGAATGCCTCATAAATTTTTTCCATGGTAAAACTGGAAGAGTATCTACAATGTTTCCAAACATGCTGTTGTTACTATTGCAAATAATCAAGTTAAGGACAAGATTCTTGCTAAGAGAAGTAATGTGTGTAATAAGCATACTAGGCACTCTAAGAGCTGATATAGCTTCAGAAATGCCATGAAAGGAAAAGATCAGGAAAAGAAGAAAGCCAAGAGAAAGGTACCTGGGTTCAATTAAAGCACTAACCCATTCTGCCTAGAAAAGCACACTTAGTGAGACTCTCTGGGAAAAGGCCTGAGCTGCTGGAATCTAGTCCCTATGAATTCACAGCATAGTAGATATAAAAAATAAATAAATAAATAAATAATACTTCTAGATTGAAAAAAAACAACCCAAAAAACCTCTCACTAGGGCTGACACATCTTTTGCAGAATTTTAGTTGATGACCCACACATATAGATCGAGATGAGCCTCACATTCAGGGTGTGCCCTCCTCTGTCTTGCTCCCAAAGTGGTCTTTATGCACTAACTTATCCTGTTTCTAATGAATTAGGGCTAGAATTTAGTTTCAGTTTGTTGGTCTAAGGGTACTAACACCAAAAAGATGAATGTAGAAGAACTGTGTGCAGAGTTAACAAAGAGAAATAAATGCAACATTGGTTCAAAACTACCTCCTACAATTATCTCAGACTAGAAATTTCAGACTGGAGGAAACAGAATGCTGTGTGTGTGTATGTGTGTGTGTGTGTGTGTGTGTGTGTGTGTGTACATACATGCATGTGTGTGATAGCATAATTTCCAAGTTGCTAGGAAAAGGTGAAGTCTGTCCTTATTGTAGAAAAATAAAACTCATATTAACATTAGTAGAGTAAGATTTCACTCTGTCTCCAAAGTAACAAGTACCCAAAATATTCTGTCCTGCTAAAGGAAAAATAATCATGGTTGAAAAAAAATATTGATTCTCTGATATCTTTTTTTTTTAGGGTCAGACAGTAAAAATAAAAAACTGAAAAAAGTTTTTCACCCTTTGAAATAAATTCCTCTTATTTAAATGCAAAGAGTTCTATTTTATTTCTTATATCCTCATGATAATAATACACCATGAACCTCAGACAAAGACCCTTTACCCACAACTTTAGCAAAAATGCACTGTATGAATCAAGAAATTCTTAACTGAGGTTAAAGGAAGTCTACTTGTAGATTAGAAGATAGAGAAATCAGGAGGGAAGTCTGGATACAGGAAGTGGTGCATTAAAGCATAGAGAGGGAAGAAACTGGGAAAGTAAAACACGAGGTTTTACTTTCTGTTAACAGAAAGCCATGATTGGGAAAGCTGAGCCCAGGAATATTATAATGGATAGTGGGGAGAGGGGAGACAAGATGAGACTCACAGGTGTTTAACAGACACCACATTTTCCCTTTTGACATTCATTGAAAGCTCGTTGCTTTTTGCCTTGTTTTGCCCGTTTTTTTCTTTTTTGTACCGAGAATGGTCTACCTGTTGCCAGAAATATATCAAAAGACATTCTGGAAATGAGCATGAAGCGAGCAAACAGATGAACAGATGACTGGATAAATTTAAAAAATATATATATATATATACATATATATATGTATACACACACACACACACACACACACACACACACACTGAGATATTATTCTATAAAATAAAGAGAGTGAAATCTAATTTCCAACAATATGGATGGAATTAGTTGTATTTCCACATGCAATGACATCTGATTGCATAAATATATACTTAAGTCATTGAATGGCCAAAAGTTAAGGACAGGATTATGGTAAGTGAAAGAAACCAGACTCAGAAAGACAAGTACTGCATGTTCTGTCTCATATGCCAAAGTTAAAAAAAAAAAGAAAAAGAAAATAAAAAGTTGACCAGAATGTAAAATAGTGATTATTAAGAACTAGTTAGAAGGAAATGTGGATAAAGAGATGAAGGATTTGATCAGTGTATAGTATATGCATGTACTGAATTATCACACAGCACCACAGTAATATGTACAATTAATATGTGTTAATCAAGAATGAAATAAAGTAGCCACGTGTGGTAACTCATGTCTGTAATCCTAGCAACTCGGGAGGCTGAGGTAGGAGGATCACAAGTTCAAAGTCAGCTTCACCAATTTAACAAGAATCTGTCTTAAAATAAAACATAAAAAGGACTGGGGATGTAGTTTAGTGGATAAGCCCCCCTGGATTCAATCTCTGGCACCAAAATTAAAAAAAAAAAAGAAAAGAAAAGGATTTAAAATCTTATTGCACTGACAGTAATATCTTAAATAACATAGATATATAAATGTACATATACATGAATGTATATATGTGTACTAATTTTATGTGTATTCATAAGCACATATATATATATACTGTATATTCTTTCATATGTACTTATATTTGTATGTACTTGCTACATATCACACCTAAAATTTTTTCATGCTAATAGTTTTTTTTTTACAAAGTAAAAGTTCTTGTTAATATTTTTCTGAGGAGCATTTTCAAAACAATTTTAATGCAAACATTAAATTTATGTTAATCAAATAATATATTACAATATCTACATAAGGCAGATTCTTAAACATAATGTGCAGTGCATTAGTGATAATCAACAATGTGCTTTTAAATTTAAAATGTTGCTATGAGAAGTTGTATTTCCACATGCAATGACATCTGTATGCATAAATATATACTTAAGTCATTGAATGGCCAAAAGTTAAGGACAGTGGTTTTTAGGATGAAAATTCTTATTCCTTTGGTTTCTTTAGACATATGAAGGGAGGTATAGATTGAGTATTGATATGTATCTGTAGTGAAGTATTAAGCTCAGCAGAGCACACAGAGATCAAACTCCCTGTGTTTGCCTAACTGAGCAGCAGTCAAATGTTTTCATCATTGGATTTTGTGAAGAGGCTCTTGATTAATCATGTGAAAGTTCCTATAGCCTTTGCAAGTGGCTGAAGAAATAAGCCAGGGTGATCAGAGCAATGTGTACCTTCTAGGGAATTTCAAAACATATGCTTAGTAGAAACTCCTTGAATGAAAAAGTAAATGGATTCAATAACAGTTTTTAACCTTGGACAAAAGCAATAAAATAGTAGGATTTTAAAAATAAACCAGGTATCAAAGTTTCTTAGGTTATTTGCCTAGTCTCTTTTCTTTTTAGGATGGTTCACTGACATGTGTACAGAAGGCAATTCATCTGCTTTTCAATTTAGTTAGAACAATGCTGCATAGATGTCCTGTGTGCTATCACTTCAAATTGGTTTTACTGAGTGCATAGTAGGAAAATAAGCTTCATCTCTTTTATGTTTCTCAATAACCACCCCAAATTTCCTTTTCTGAATGTGATTTGATCTTTTGAGATTCCAATTAAGAATCTTGTTTTATTTTAGGAACATAGTACACAGATAGGTTCATAATCCTTTACCTCAAACATATGGTCAGAGATATTTTGTATTTCAAAATTTTGCAAAATTTAAAATGAAATGTTCTGTATATTACATAGAATACTCAGTGAGGCCTGGATCATCATTGAACATATTACCATTTCTATAGTAAAATATTCATAATAACTTGGACAAATAGTAGAATTTCATAATAATTAGGATAAATAAAGACTATCACTAGGCTACTGCTCAGGTCAATATTTTTTTTTCCTTTCATACCAAGGATTGAACTCAGGGGTACATAACCATTAAGCCACATCTCCAGCCCGTTTTTGTACTTTATTTTGAGACAGAGTCTTACTGAGTTGCTTAAGGCTGGCTTTGAATTCAGCAATCCTCCTGCCTCAGCACCCCAGAGCTTATGGGTGTGTGCCACACTGAGATTATGGGTGTGTGCCACTATGCCCAGTTAAGGTCAATTTTTTATACCAAATTAATTTTATAAATCTTAGGTCTCACAAAGGTTTCTGGGTTTAAGGACTTAGTATAAAGAAATATGCATACATATTTAGAAATCTCTTACTATTTTTCTTTCAAGAGTTATTTTTTATAAATATTATTTATGGGACTTTGCATTTGATGACTTGCTATACCATTCTCTAATTATATAATAAAGTCTCAGTAAATTATTTCTATATAAAATGAAGAGAATAAGAGAAAAAAAAATAAAAAGAAAAAAGAAGAAGAAAAGTAGGGTGGAAGAGAAAGAGGGATAAAGGAAGAAATAAAAGAAAGGAAATAAAAGCAGAGAACAAAAACACAGCCTAGTTTCCTTCTAGGATAGTGATGCTCTGACACCTTAGTCACAGGTCTTCATAGGACACAATGAAGAATAGTGCTCTCTCAAAAACTTGCAAGTTTGTGAAACCCTGGAAAATCTCAGAAATAAGTTCCCGAGAATTTAAATGATTCCCAGATACATATGAGAAATCAAGTGGGATCTGGAACTGACATTTAGAAAGCAAAACCACACAAATAAAAGCAGGTCAAATGCCAAGTTCACAAAGCAAAGAGAAACACAGACAGAAAAACAAGGGGTGGGGGTGGGGGGTTAAAGGAGGTGCTCCTAAAGCCAGCGTAGGAATGCGAAGCCAAGATGAAGGCTTTTCTCACAGATAGAGACTCAGGTTCAAAGAGATGCACAACCTGGATAACAGGTTGCTCTGCTCTCTTCCTGTGAAAAAGCCACAGGAAGAGCCAGATGACTGGCAAGGACTCACACCAAGCATGCAGTCACATATATATGTGTGTCTGGCCAAGGTTCCCAGAACATCAGGATAACAATAAATAAATAAATAAGACAAGCAGAGTTAAGGAACATGACAGCAGCCCCCACATACGTGTTAATACACGCTCAGCACACAAACATAACCAGATAGACTGCCTACTTGTAGGTTTAATAAAAATACCTCTGGTAGGTCTCTATTGTATCACTTTCCCCGCTTCCATCCCTGTCCTAAGCCCCCAAATGACTATAAGATGGAATAAATTTGGAAAGGAAGAGAAAAAATGAAAGAAGTAAGAAAGAAGGAAGGAAAGAAGGCCCCTTCGAGACATCATTTATGCACGCAAGCTCTGTTATAAATTTCCTCATACAAATATCTAAATTGCTGTGTTTTCTCTGATTCCTATAATTCCCAATGTCTTAAAAAGCAAAATAATAATAGTAATAACTATAGTACTGTTTATTCTTGGTCACTGAGTTAATTGGTTCTTATGATGCGTGAATGTGATGGGCTGTGGACTGAGGACATTTTTCATCGGATGTTTTCATTTTTTGCCTTTGGCAAAAATTCCACCAGTAGTGATAAATAATTCCATACCCCTAAGTGGATATTATTATTATTTTCAAGTGTAAGCCACAGCTGGCTTCTAGCCTGTCAATTCTCCCAGAGTCGCAGATGCTGTGTGCATACCTGTTGACAATTCTGCGGGTGGAAACAGCTCACCATTCCCAGTTCCATTTTTTTCTGCTCTTTCATCCTAATGGTGTCCCCTGAAAAAGCAGCCAGGGAAACAGAAAGGGACAGACTTAGGCAAAAGTGCAAATAGACAGTGTAGGTTTTGCCTGCAGGGTTAGAACACACACCTACTTTTCAGTTATTTTATCTTGCAGCCAACTCAATTATGCTAGAGGACTGAATGAAAACACAAGCCTTCCATTACTTTAAGGGACTACCATAATGCCTTGCACACAGTAGGTGCTAAAAACTGTAGATTAGAGAAAAAAAGTGAATGAGGGACGGGTTTGCTGTGTTCCCTTGTTAATCTATGGGCCTCCACTTCTCTGTCTTACTGGCTTCCTAATCCCTTTTGACATACATATTTCCCCCATCCCCTTGTGCCTACTGCCTTTGCAATGCCCCCTGGCTGGCCTCGATGCAATATTCTACCTGTCCTTAGGTATTATTTTCAACCTCTTACCTCTTTTGCTCTATTAAAATGTGCTCTTCCAGCCAATCACTCAATCTGGACAATAAGTGCCAATCGCTTAATTGGATAAAATATAGTTTCGAAAGTATTTTCCAGGAAAATAACTGGGTTATTCCTCATCTCTTTCCTTATCTTAAAATGAGCTCAGGGATTCTAAGACAATAAAATTTCTCAACACAAACTGACTGGAGAGTAGCTGGACCCAACAGTTATTTAAAAGTACTGCTAAAATCACATCGTGTACAGATTGCCATCCCCAGGTATATAAGCCTGGCCATCTGCTAATGCCTAATGGCCCCCCAAATTGAACACACACATTATTTTTAGTATAAAGCTAACTCTAATAATTAATGAAAAGTAAAACAACCATAGAAGATTAAAATGATGGAAATTAAAAGTAAAATATGCCTTATAGAAAATAGGGAAACTATTTTTTTTGGCAAAAATATATAGGCAAGTGCTTGCAAGGCAAGCAGTCTATCAATGAGATTTATCCCCAGCCCAAATATATAATTTAATTTTTTTTGTCATTCCTAAGCAAATTACACAGCCCTCTAAAGAAACAGGATTATTTTTGTGGGGGAGGGCATGGGGTACTGTGAATTGAACTCAGAGGCACTCAACCACTGAGCCACATCTCCAACTCTATTTTGTATTTTATTTTAGAGACAGGGTCTCACTGAGTTGCTTAGCGCCTCGGTTTTCTTTCTTTCTTTCTTTTTTCTTTTCTTTTCTTTTTTTTGTTTTTTTTTTTTTTGTTGTTGTTGTTGTTGTTTTTTTTCTGAGGCCATCTTTGAACTCGGGCTCTTCTTGCCTTAGCCTCCAGGGCTGCTGGGATTACAGGCGTGTGCCACAGTGCCCGGCCAGAAACAGGATATTTTTGAATAAGAATTGTTAGTGTTAATTGAGTATTCCTCTAAAAACTAAAGAATGGTTCCAAAGAATGCAGTTTTCTGCCCACTTTGAAAATCTAAGCAAATCAAGTCAAAGACTCAGAAGTAAATTATTGGTTTAAAATTGACAACAAATGGTCAGTAGTTTTGTGGGCATAATTGTGGCTAACAGTTTATGCGACTAAAGAAAGTCAAGTTTTAGTCCTACTTTTCCACTGATCAATTGTGCACCCCTTGTAACAGAAGAATATTTTTTAAAATATCTTGTCTAGAGAATAAACAGACAAGAGAGTGAATGTCCCTGGGCTAGTCATTTTAATCACTACCAATCTATAAAATAAGGGACTTGAACATGCAGTCTCCATAGTTTCTTACAGTACTCTAATTCTATGGTTCGCTAAATTTACCCCAAGGGAGTCAGTAGGTATGTTCTGAAATAGAGATGGAGAAAAGTGGTTGGCCACAGGGAATTAGAGATCAAAGTAGTATCTATGCCTTGTCTCACTCCCTATCTTTTCTGTGCTGGAGGAAAGGGGTCAAAGGTTAGTGGTGTTATGAAGTCTCTCCATGTTGGTGGTACTGCCCCAGGCACCAAATGCCATCACCACTCTCCATGTGCATTATACACCTGAGGTTACAGAACAGCAAAGCAGAGGAGGGAAATACTACTTCAACATCAGAGCTAAGTATCCTAAATGACCAGTTCCAAAGCAGTTGCGGTCCACCCATATTCATGTAATGGTTTACATGAAGCCAAGAAAGCCCTTTACTGAAGAAGAATTAATAAAATAAACTGAAGGAGTTGCTAAGAGATAAATATTTTCTTGCAATAGAAGCAAACATAAAAAATTCTCTCGCATACCAAGCCACCATTATCAGAGACTGTCTTTGGAAGCGGATTTCGTCAACTCTCAAGTGAAACAATGTCTGTTAACTGCAGCATTTCACCACCTTCTATTAATTTACAGAATTTTTCTGCTTAAATTTCCCAAATCAAGTAAGAAAATGATCACTTCTACAATTTTCATTTTAAGAAATTGAAGGAGAAGACGAAAGAGACACTAGCTTCAATTATGGTTTGGGTCACAACCAGCTGTATGACCTTGGCCAGACACTTAGCTCTTCCAGAGCTCAGGTCCCATTCTTTCGAGGCAACTGTGCTAAATAATTCCTAGGAACATATTCCAGACTGAGTGTTCTAATGACTTTGATATACAGTACATGATGGTATTTTCCTCAGAGCTATTTTTAAGTGACAATGAAATTTAGATGGCAAGGGAACTTAGACCTTAATTTTCTAAAACATACTTCTGACATTTGTAAAAAATACTGGCAGACTACCAAAAGTAAAGCATAAGAAATACCAATCCACAGCATGTTAGTATGTCAGGGTAGAAAGGATTTTTCAGCAAGAAGTAACCAGTTTTCTCTAGAAAAGCTGTGATAAGTCAAGTCAGAAAGTTTGGGATATAAATACTAAGAATATAAGAAAGACAGCACAACATGAAAATCTAACAGACTATATATATTCCAAGGTTAAGGAATGAATAGTTTGAATGACTATCATTTAAATGTTTCTTGCTAACTTTTATTGAACACACATTCTGCCAGCCATTGTGATAAGAATTTAGAACAGATGATTTTATTTAATTTGCTACAACATGGCATTTTACAAATTTGACAATTAAACTTTTCATCAGAGTTATAAATTAGAGAGTAGAGAAGTTTCCAAAGGAGCCCAGTTTGAGTGCTTTCTGGGCAGGCCTTTCCTTATGGAAGCCAAAGCTCATGAGGGCCAACAGCGCTCTGGATTCTCGGGATGCAATACTCTCTCACATCAGGTGGTACCCTGGTTATGTTAGCATTATTCCTTATGGAATTTTCATAAGTGAATGACTTAAAAAAAAACTACCAGTAATAAAATACAGGATCCAACCAGTGTCTATATTAAAGTTTATAATGCTTGGCAAACTTTGGCACTTAATGAAGATGAATCACAAACAGATGACACATTTTTTCTATTAGCTTAAACATATTTTTTTTTCTGTGATGAACAATGAACTAAGTTAAGACCATGTCCATGTCTTGGGTTAATTCACTTCAACAACTAAAAAATAATTTTCATCATTCATGTATTAATATTATGATCAGAGTTGCAAAAAAATCTCGTATGAAAAATATATTTTTTTAAAGATTTCAACTTTCAATGGTCACAATACAAACGTATATAAAATTTTTGTCTATATCTAAACAAGAAAATTTGCTGTTTTGGCTGGTGTTCAGCTACAGCACATTACCATTGAAAGTTTTTAAATAAAATTTAGAGGAAATACTTTAAAGACTTAAAGATTCTTTCCACATGGCATCTTTACTGTGTTTCTGTAACCTCCTCAAAATATTCCTGTCCAGGTATGAGTGGAAGAGGGTGAGTTATTTTCACCTCCAAGAGAAAAAAATGTATGTTTAAAATCTTGCTTCTTGTTTTACTAGTGCCCCCTCTAGTGGGATTTTCACAGTAACACAGAAAACTGGAAGGAAAAAAAAAAAAGGGAGGTAGGGAGACTTAACACACCAAGCACATATTTTGTTTGCTTTTTTTACATTTCCTTTTTAGAAACATTCTAAACAAAATGATGTGAAATAAACAAACATAATAGTGCATAATACATGTACAATAGTTTCACCAGCAATTGTAATTAAACAGGGGAGTGATAAAAATCTGTGCTATATTCAGAAAGGGAAACATTTTCAGAAGCAATGTGGCAGACAGACATGAAAACATATTTTGCCAGAATTCGCTGTCACTCATTTTGTGACTTGACTTTTTTCCCTGTATCAGCCTATTTGGCATTAGCCTAAAACTTTGCTACCAGTCGCTTTCTTCTCATTTACTTCAAAACTTATTTCCCCACCCCCTACTTTTTGCCACCATTCTCTTTTTGTAACATCATTAGATTGATAATGTCCTTTATCTCTAACTTTTTCAATTCTGTTTTTTTTTAATCTGGGAGCTGCATTGATGCCTCAGAACCAAGACATTGAAGCAAATTCTCCTTACAATTACAGAGTGGTCATTTTCTAATAATTTTCTAGCATCATTTTTTCTTTCACTCAAATTGTATGTTTGTGCCAGTAGGAAAAAAAAAAAGAAGAAGAAAAAAAAACCTACCCCCACCCCAAATGAACATTTTTAACACTGCCTCATAGGATTTTTCCTGGAGAAGTCTTGAGTTTGGTAGATGCATCTTGTTCTACAGGGATCTCTGTCAACTTCTCTTTTTATGCATTTAATGTGCTTCCCTGGTGATAGCCTAGGGGTGCTTTCACTAAACAATTAATGTGAGGCATCTCTTGGGAACCTAATGGGTATTTAGCAATAAGTTCAATTCCAGTGAATTGTATAATGTGATATTTTGACAGTGCATGTAGAGAAGTTGCAGAAAGGTGAAGTCTACTCCAAAAAGGTAATAAACTACCCCCCCACACACACACTTCTCACTCCTTTGTTACTGTTTGGGGATGAAGGAGAACCAAACTATAATTTGGAGCATTGTTCTGTGTGTCTGCTTTTGCCATTGTGCCATAATACACACTACTGTTCACTTTTACTAATGTAATGTACAAGTCTCAATCTATTAGTGAAAGTAAAATTTGCTGTGACATTTTGATTCCAAAGCCGCAAGCAATGAAAGGGGTAGCACTGTATGGGATATTTGTATTATGTTAATAAAAAATGATGCTACCATATGATACTAATACCAAGCAGAGAACATTGATTAGTATTTTCTAGACCAAAGTTACAGCCTAATTTTAGAGTGATGGAATATAAAGTTTTGGATTTAGTCACTGCATCATTTTGATAAATATTTTTTAAATGTTGCTCGAATCATTTGTCTTTTGTTAGCCAGAAAAACTAAAATAGAATGAGTTCCAAACATTTTGCCCTCTTCAAACTTCCTAAAAATATAGAAAATTTATATCTAAAGTAAGTTATGTGAGAATATTATGTTTTCCTATCAGAATATCTTCAGTAAAATTACAAGCAGAGATAAACTAAAACTTTAGCCTATATCATGAAAACAAGTTGATTTGGATTCAGTATACAATAAAGTGAGAATTTATATATCATTTTAACTTTGAAATAGATTTTAAGCATTTTCTTATAATTTTTCTTTCAGCTTGCTTGAAGTGTTCAGGAAACATACCCAATTACAATCACATATGTGCTATATTTGTAGACACAGACATAATATAGATGTTTAAATGCTTATTATTTTTAATAAATCTGGCAATTTTTAATATTAATATAAAGCAGTCACCATTTCAAACTTCTATAATTTAAATCTACATAATAGAATTTTTTTCAATTTTGTTTGCTCCTCCAATGACATTTACATTCACACTTTTATTTTATATCCATATCTTTTTTAGTCAGAAAAAAAATACTAGATGGAAAACCTGTGAGACAATATACGGCATGCAAATATAAAAACAGCCCCCAAAGGAAGGAGAAATTACTGTTGTATTATCATTGCTGTTATTGCTCCCGTATTTTCATGCCCATAGTGATCTATGAATATTTTTGTGGCATATTTAAGAAAATGAATTCAAATTCCACATCTTCTCCATCAAAATTCAAATAATTTTATCAGCTATCCTTAAAAACTGTTATTTCCCAATGAGACCAAATGTGGGCAGTAACAATTACAAATCAATTACCATAAAAACATTTTATCATTTTTGCCCTCCTCTTCCATATCCTTGGGGCTACCAACTGATATTTTCCTATGTCGGGCAGGCTCCTTTTCCTGCCTGTTAAGCTTATTAAGCGGGTGTGCCTGTCTGAATTATTATTGAACTTATGTAGCAAACTCACATGTTGTGAGAAGAATTGCACAAACAGCTGCATCAGTCTATTAAGCATAGCAATTGCATTATGAGGTCAATAAAAGATTGTAGGCAAGATATCTGGAAAGTAATCACTTCTCTTTAATGAATATATAGCCTAGTAATTTCTGAGTGCTGTAGGCATAACAGCGCTATATGTTTTATAGTTTATAAATAAATAGTTATTACCTTACACAAAGAGTAGAAATACATCCTTTGAAAAAAGTTAATTTGTTATAAAGAGGAACATTTTGCTTAAACTAGTTACATATAATGGATTATCAAGTAATTCCAATATGCTGTAATTGAGAATTACCTCTTTCAACGTGGAATATTCAATTGCATTTTGTACATCTGGGAGAAAACTGTATTTTCACCTCAGCTATTCTCTTCTACATTAAAAGCATGATTTATGGCATATATTTTATGTAGGGAATAATGGCAATACAAAGTCAACCTTATGTTATGAATAATTTAGAATTATTTCTTTAGTTTAAATATATTTGCATGCAAATTACATGATATAATTATTCTCACATAGCAGTCTGGCTTGCCTTATTTTTTTCCTAGACACCCATTTCTCAAGCTGCAACCTCCGCATTTATTGTCAATTGCCAATTTAAATATGCATATTTTGCATGCATTGTCTCTCTCACCTAAGCAGTATTAAAATTAGAATGTCATGTTATAATATTTATTAGCTGATATTATGAAAGATGACTTCAACAAATGACTGTTTAATCACTGGATTAAATAAAATCATAATAAACTCCTCTTGCTGTTTTGACAGAGAAACTAATTTAAAGGATCTAAAGGGGAAATTTACAAGTATATGAAGCACTCTGATGCCTTTGTGAGCCTTGAAATTTTGAGTATGAATCACAGAGGAAGACAGTGTTTTTTTCAGTAGCAGAAACTGTGAGGATACAGTAGCAATTTTTAATGCTCTATTTTTGTATTACCTGTGTATTTCTAAGAGGCTTTAGACTCTTTAAAGTCTCCAAGCATCAACTAGGAATCACTAATGTATGGAGTTGGAATTAAGATCTTGGAAAATGTTAACACTGTGAAGACTCACTACAGTCTTTAAATCCAAATTGCAGTGTATCTCCTTACTTTTTCCTATTTTCTACATGAAATTGAAAAAATAAAATAAAATAAAAAGCCCCATCCAGGTTTGACAATATCATCAAGTGAACAATTATGTATTCACCTAATTCACATAACTGGGCATTTCTTAAGCCACAAAATAGGTGAGAGAGAGAGAGAGAGAGAGAGAGAGAGAGAGAGAGAGAGAGAGAGAGAGAGAGAGAGAGAGAACAGCTAATGACAGTATCAGAGGCATCATTATGTGTGCAAAACTCACCAGCAATTTTATAACACTCACACTATATACCCCAGTGCCAGGAGTCATCACACCCTCCACGAAGACAGAAGGAAACAAGGATTCTTGTTCTAGTCCTTGCCACCCACCCACTGAAATCCCACAGGATCTGCAAGAGCATTAGTTCCTAATACCACTTCTGTTTCTAATTTCAGGAAACTTAAACAACATTTCTAATCTTTAGTTTCACTATGCATAAAAGTTCCCCTCAGAAGAGCCATGAGCCCCTTTAATCTTCAGTGTTATTATTTCAATTTGTAGAGGAAAGCAACAATGGCAGAGGAATGTGCAGGTGGAAAACAAAATCCAACATTGATTAAGTGGCTGACATATTCCTGGCTCTATTTTAAGGGCTTCAAATTATCTTGGAGAAGATTGAGATCAGGTATAAACACAGAAGTAGAAAGTGGCAGAACAAGGATACAAAACTACCCCTTTTGGAGAGATACCCCACCACCACCACCACCTCACTTCCTCTCTCTCCAGAAGTTCCAGTGGAGGATTGGTTCCATAGAATAGTGAAAAAAGCTGGGAAGAAAAGCTTTAGCCTGGTAAGCAATTGTTCCCAGAACTATCAAGTAAAGACTTTGGTAACATATTGAAGGGTATTATAAACAATTGTCTCTTGTTCATCTTGGGTCCACCCCTTTAATACCATTTCATACAACCTCACTTAACATTGTCGAACTACGGCTCCACTAATTGATGTGATTTATATTTCATAGAAAATACCTTATTTAACTATGCAATCAACTAATTATGCTGGCATATTTAAAAAATTAGATTGCATAAATTTCTTGCCATTAAGCTTCAAAAAAATAAAAGGTATCTGAGAGGTGAGAGTGAAAAGAGTGAATAATTTGAGCTTGAAATCGCAAGTTCCATTCCTGGATCCATGGCTAACAAGCTTTGAAAACTTGGCTGTCTTAATAGCAATAGGTCTAAATATTCTCATCTATAAAATGAAGCATTTGCTCCAGTTTCCAATCTAGCTCTAATATTACATCACAGTTTTCTGACCTCCATTATCATCATAACAGAAAAAAACTATTAATTCAAACCTGTGTTTATTTTACTTTTTAGAGCCAGAACAACACATGTTCTTTTCCAACCCATGATCATTTTGACCATTCTGTCTCCCAAGTGGCTCATTGGGATGCCTTTGGTGTACCAGAAGATTAACTTACTATTCATGTCTAATGTACTTATTGAGCACCTACTTTGTATTCAAATAAATAAGATATGGCTCATGCTCTGAAAGAGTTCCTATTCTAGTATAATTTAATATATAAATCACATTTGAAAACATGGTCCCTGTCTTGGAAAAAGCACAATACTTTGAATAATTCTATAGCCTACAACAATGTTTATCAAATTTTTGCTTGTACACAAGGGCCACAGGGAACGCTTGTTTAAAAAAATTCAGAATTGGGGTTGCAGATGTAGATCATTGGCAGAGTGCTTGCCTAGAATGCATGAGGCCCTAGGTTTTATCCCCAGCATTGAAAAAAGAAAAGAAAAGCCTACTACAGGTTTAGAATTCAAATACTCCAGGTAATACTGAAGCAAATAGTCTAGGTTTGATAAAAACTGATCCAAAGCCTGTCTAAAGTATGCTTAAAAGGACCTATGGAAAACCAAGGTTCATTTATCCAATATTATTACCAATTTAAGAAAATCCAATTTTTTAGCAATGATTCTACCTAACAGGTCTAGAAATTAAAGGTAGGTTAAAGTTGTCTCCAGATCAACTGATATAAGCAATTAAACTATGTCCTCTTCAATCAGTGTAAGCATGCTAGAAGTGGGTAGAAGATTAAGCATAGAAAATAACAGTTCGGAGAAAAACAATATAGGAACTAAGTTGTTCTGAAATATAAATGATATTAAGTCAACAATGAAATTGAATTCCATGGAGTTCCAACAAATTGGAGAAAGACCAAGAAATCATGTTATGTTCCCAAGTTAAAAAAAAATTGATTACTTGTGCAATTTTTATAATTAAGTTTACAATTTGGAGAGATTTTATTTAACATTTAATCAATTAAAAGATCATTATTTTGTGAAACAGAGCAAGGGATCTCTTCCAATTTGGCTTCAATGAATGGAAATATTTTTCCTGGCAAATCTTTAATCAAGGCAAAACATACCAGCATTTAGGAATCGTAGAGAATTTAATGATTGCATCTGGGTATTTTGAAGCCTAAAGAAGTATAGTATGCTACAGACATATCTACAGATATAGTATTTTCTACTCTTCACCTCTGTCACAGACACTACAGTCCCATATGGTTTCAAAATTACAATTACTTCTATGACGGACATTCCTATAGATATTAGTGCTATTATTACTGCTACTACTATATCACAACTTCTTCACATGAAAGCAATTTAAAATGTATCTTTTGTATTACATCTACCTTGAGAGACAAGTCAGACATTCTTGTCTTTGATTTACAAATGAAAAAGTAGTACTCGGATATATTAATAAACATACTCTCAGTTTGCAAGTAATCTGCAGTACTAGTAAAATTACCAAACAAAAAGGGAAAAATAAAATACGTTTCAGAAAGAGGAGGGGGTAAAAATGATTGAACATGAAAAACCTTGGTCAGGAGAAGCAATTGGTTCTTAATGTGCAGAACTTAACATGTGAGTGGAAGTTTTTTTAAGACCGACCAAAATTTAGGACACTTCCTTTCCCTAGGCCCATTCATTCTTCAAATCTTTTCAAGATTTTGAAACAAAAGACTCAAGAATCAGAGAATGACTGGCCCAGACATTCATAAGCCCTGTACTACACATCAAATTTATTCAATATCAAAGAATATTCAAACGTTAGGGTATTCACACTGCCTCCAGCCCTCTGCTCAGATCATGAGCTCTTCTAAAACATAAATACTTCCAAACTCAAGAGCTGAATTGTGTGTGTGTGTGTGTGTGTGTGTGTGTGTGTGTTTAGAGCTGATAAACCTGGATCTGGTTTCAGCTTCTAATCTAGGCCCTAATAGAGGTTCTAAGAAACAGATTTGTTTTAATATTTTTTTCAAGGGCAGAAAGCGTGAGCTTTTGCTAAAATCCAATAATTTCCTTTCGCCTGATTTGGGATACAAGGAGACAATTTTCTCCTAATTTATTTATGAATGTTTGGATTTTCTCCAATAATTCCATTGAATGTATTAAAGAGAAACATCAAGCAGGGTCCCTAGACAACTTGTGTTTAAATGGGATGCTATGGAATATTATTTATGCCCCCTTCATGTGAATGCAAAGCATTGGTTTTAAGAAAGATTAATGGTTATATGGCATTCTCTGCTTACGAGTGTTGGCCATCATCTACTAGCCCTCTCCCTTCTGGACATGAAACTATTCAGATATGATGGTACCATGAATCTCAAACTCCTTTTGAGTATTTTTATAAGGATCTCATAACAAAGGATACATTAATTATGCTCCCCTCTGTACCCATATCCCCTTTCTGACAGGTGCTTCAAACATGGTTCACAATGTACACCAGAAAATCCCCCACTCAGCCACACATTATTGGAAGCATAACCATCTAATACACAAAACCATCTAATACAAGGACCAAGATGGACTTACATAGCAGTGTATTGGATATAATGAATAAGTGTTAAAATCTTTTCAATCCTCGCCTTGAAAGATATGGAGAGAGGAAGAAATAGCAAAATGAGTGAAAGACAAATCATCTTCCTTATGATACATCATGAGTGCAGTTTCTAAATTAACAGAATTTCTTGCAGTTTAAATATAAAGAAGGAATATTATTACATAAGGGAAGCACTATATGTGACACATTATTCCAACTTTATTAGTTTTTAGATAAGGAAAACTAAGACCAAGAAAAGAGTATGTCAAGCAATAGGAGTGCTCACTTCCTAGTCTGTTTGTGGAGAAATATGAATTATCTATGTGAAAAATCTTTCAATACGTATTGCAAAGACATTTCTTTTATGTTCAAATACATAATCATAAATCACAAACCACACATGAGGTAGCATTTAAGATTCACCTTGGTCTAGGATGGATTTTGCTTTTACTTGAATATTTATGCAACCCTTGCAAGATCTCTTATATTCTTTGGATTTTTACATTGCACTCAAATTCCACATCCCAGCTGAGCATCTAATATATACAGTGGTGTGAGAAAAAAACATAATAAGTTGAAAATATTTTGTATTAAATGCATTTAATACACCTCACCTACCAAACATAGCTTAGCCTGGCAGACCTTAACCATGCTCAGAAACATAATCAGCCAACGGTTAGACAAAACCATCTAATACAAAGCTTATTTTACAACAAAGTGTTGAATATTTCATACAATTTATTAAATAGCATATTTAATGTGAAAAAAACGGTATGGGGATATACATACACTTTTGCACCATCATGAAGTAAAACAGCCATAAGTCGAGAACCCCCTATCTGTGGTGGAGCCCAGGCTCCATGAACTGGCAGAGTTTCACAATCCTGGCTCTACCCACTCATTGCCTGTGTGACCTTGGGAATAATAATAGTAAAATATTTACTGGATACTTTCAATGATGCATTTACTAAGATTCAAAAATCATATAATGTTATACTTTAATATATTAAATGTACATATCTTTTCCCAACTCATCAAGGATATTTTGCATCCAGGACATATAAGAGAGAAAGTCTAATTTGTCATACTGCCCTCTAGTGAGATAAGGTAGTGTTATAATAATAAAATCCCATCATATGATTAGTTTTTATTCTACACATATAAATTTAGATAGAGCAGGGACCAAATTATCATCCCAGATATGACCCAAAAAATCCTTTTATTATACTTAACATACAAAATAAGTTTCTGTCATTTCCCTAACACTGGCAGAAAAAAGAATCTATGTATTGTTTTTAAATACAGTGAATAAAATTTAAAGAGATGAGAGAACTTTTCTAAGTATTTGCACCAAGGTTGTGACAGAACGTGGACTAAGAACCAGATACCTTGTCTTTATCTATTGTACAATTTCTTCAAGATGGCACCATAGACTTTTATCACCTTTAAGTCGCTTGTCTCTGGTGGGGGTTCTTTGGAAGGAGAGTATAAAGCTATATCAGTTATCTGATTGCTTTTAGAAACTATAACATAACTTACACACATAATAAAGATTTTCCTGCCTATAATAATTGCTATATGAGAGTCATTTGAAACTCAAAAAGTATATTGTTTTGCATTGTTGGCTTTTGAGCACAAAAGTTTATGAAAACTTGTCTTTGTGCAGAAGAGGCCTTTCTATACATCATTTACTTTTTAAGCAAGTCCAAGAAAGGGAGAGATCTGAAGCAACTTTTGACACCATTCAAGCTCTCTATTTAAAAACAATGCAATTTTTTTTTGCTTTTCAAAGATGAATGTGGCCTCTGAGAAATGTGTGATGTTTGTTTTTTAAGGCTGCCAATATCCATATTGAATAATAAGTTCAATAAGAGGTAAATATACATATTTCTAGTTTTCTGTTTCCTTTCTTTGTGTGAAGTAGATCTGCAAAACTTTATAATATATGACCATTGCTTACAAAATCTATCTTTCCATTAAAAAGAAACTTAACTGTTTGAATATGGATTTTGTCTAGAAATATTTAAAAAGCAAATTGCAGGATTTCAAGATTCTTTTATCAGCTGCCCTCACGCTCCATTCCTAATCTCCAACACTTGGTAGGGCTAGCAGTATATATTGTTAACTTGGTATGTCACTCTATAAGACTGAGCTTGTCAAATGCTAAATTTAAAGTTATTCTAGGGGTGCTCATTCAGGAATCATACTCCCTAAATTATATAATAAATAAGATCAAGTCAGGTAGTAAACTCAATAACAGAAGATCATTCAAGAAGATACAGAGGCACATCTGAAGGTATCGATCCAGAAGCATAGTCCAAAGGATACAGCCAAGTCAGAAATCACAAAAGATATGGACAGGACCAATGAGATAGCTCTGGTAAATATTATTCTATCAGTCTACAGGCTTATACTTAGCATTTATTAATCTAGTCACTAGAGATACCAAGTTTCTTCTCAGGTACTTATTAAAGAAGTCACTTGTTTTTTTGAAAAGTTGATGAAGGGAGGGCAATGGATAATAATCATATCTATATGTTTAATCCATGAAGTGTGAATACCAGAGTCAAAAGAGGAAAAGTCGTGCTTATGAGTGGATGAAAATAGAAGAGGATCTTAGAAGATGGAAAAATATACCCTGTTCATGGATAGGCAGAACTAACATCATCAAAATGGTGATATTACCAAAAGTTCTCTATAGGTTTAATGCAATGCCGATCAAAATCCCAACAGCATTTCTTGTAGAAATAGATAAAGCAATCATGAAATTCATATGGAAAAATAAAAGACCCAGAATAGCAAAAGCAATTCTAAGCAGGAAGTGTGAATCAGGCGGTATAGTGATACCAGATTTCAAACTATACTACAGAGCAATAGTAACAAAAACAGCATGGTACTGGTACCAAAACAGGTGGGTGGACCAATGGACAGAATAGAGGACACAGAGACCAATCCACAAAGTTACAACTATCTTATACTTGATAAACAGGTTAAAAGCATACAATGGAGGAAGGATAGCATCTTCAACAAATGGTGCTGGGAAAACTGGAAATCCATATGCAACAAAATGAAACTGAATCCCTTTCTCTCGCCATGCACAAAAGTTAACTCAAAATGGATCAAGGAGCTTGATATCAAATCAGAGACTCTGCATCTGATAGAAGAAAAAGTTGGCTACGATCTACATATTGTGGGGTCGGGCTCCAAATTCCTTAATAGGACAGCCATAGCACAAGAGTTAATAACAAGAATTAACAAATGGGACTTACTTAAACTAAAAAGATTTTTCTCAGCAAGAGAAATGATAAGAGAGGTAAATAGGGAGCCTACATCCTGGGAACAAATTTTTACTCCTCACACTTCAGATAGAGCCCTAATATCCAGAGTATACAAAGAACTCAAAAAATTAAACAATAAGATAACAAGTAACCCAATCAACAAATGGGCCAAGGATCTGAACAGACACTTCTCAGAGGAGGATATACAATCAATCAACAAGTACATGAAAAAATGCTCACCATCTCTAGCAGTCAGAGAAATGCAAATCAAAACCACCCTAAGATACCATCTCACTCCAGTAAGAATGGTAGCCATTATGAAGTCAAACAACAACAAGTGCTGGCAAAGGGTGTGGGGAAAAGGGTACACTTGTTCATTGCTGGTGGGACTGGAAATTGGTGTGGCCAATGTGGAAAGCAGTATGGAGATTCCTTGGAAAGCTGGGAATGGAACCACCATTTGACCCAGCTATTCCCCTAAAGACCTTAAAAGAGCATACTATAGGGATACTGCTACAACGATGTTCATAGCAGCATAATTCACAATAGCTAGACTGTGGAACCAACCTAGATGCCTTTCAATAGATGAATGGATAAAAAAAAATGTGGCATTTATACACAATGGAGTACTACTCAGCACTAAAAAATGACAAAATCATGGCATTTGCAGGGAAATGGATGGCACTAGAGCAGATTATGCTAAGTGAAGCTAGCCAATCCCTAAAAAATAAATGCCAAATGTCATCTTTGATATAAGGAGAGCAACTAAGAACAGAGCAGGGAGGAAGAGCATGAGAAGGGACATTAAGAGCATTAAACAGGGACGAGAGGGGGGAGGGAAAGGGAGAGAGAAGGAAAATTGCATGGTAAAGGAAGGAGACCCTCATTGTTGTACAAAATTACATATAAGAGGAAGTGAGGGGAAAAGGGAAAAAAACAAGAGAGAGAAATGAATTACAGTAGATGGGGTAGAGAGAGAAGATGGGAGGAGAGGGGAGTGGAGGGGGGATAGTAGAGGATAGGAAAGGCAGCAGAATACAACAGACACTAGTATGGCAGTATGTAAAAAAGTGGATGTGGAACCGATGTGAATCTGCAATATGTACACGGAGTAAAAATGGGAGTTCATAATCCACGTGAATCAAATGTATGAAATATGTCAAGAGCTTTGTAATGTTTTGAACAACTAATAATAAATTTTTTTTTTAAATGAGTGGATGATACCTGATACTTATTACCTAGATGCCTGAGTGTTAAACATTCCTCCAACTAAAGTTTCAAATCAGCTTCTTTTATTCTTAAAAGTAGAAAATGAAAAAATATTTCCCAATTCATTTTATGAAAATAGTATCTCCCTGAAATCAAAACCAGAAATTTTTTTTAAAAAAAATCCCAATAGGGCTGGGGATGTGGCTCAAGCGGTAGCGCGCTCGCCTGGCATACGTGCGGCCCAGGTCTGATCCTCAGCACCACATACAAACAAAGATGTTGTGTCTGCCAAAAACTAAAAAATAAATATTAAAATTCTCTCTTTTCTCTCTCTCTCTCTCTCTTTTAAAAAAAATCCCAATAAACCAATGTAGACACAAAACTCCTTAATAAAATATTGTTAAAATAGAATTCAACAATATATATAATGCATTATACACCATGACTATCTAGGGTTTATTCCAGAGATGAGAAACTATATTTACAAATCAACAAATATAATTCCCCACATTAGTAGGTAAAAGAAGAAAAATGATAGAAATATGTAACTAGTACAGAAAAAAATTGATGAAACTACATATCTAATTATGATTTTAAAACTCTCAGAAAAATAGAAATTAAATAAAATTTGCAAATTTTGCAAACTTGACAAAGAGCATGTGTGTGTACGTGTGTGTGTGTGATAAAACTATAGGCAGCATTTTGTTTAAATAAACTAGAAAGAAAATAAAAAAAATTAAATCTAAAGCAAGTACAAAGGAAGAAAACAATAATAAAAATGCGTTTTAAATTGAGAAGATACAAAAATATATTAGGAAACACTAGGACACATGAATAACATTAGGAAAAAATTCATTGAAACCAAATGTACAATTAATAAACCTCTATCTGGATTTATAAAGAAAAAAGTGGACAAAATGAAAGTTATAAAAATAAGGTATGAAAATTCTATAGACATTAAATGGATAACAAGATATTTAAGTTTTTAATCTTTGGCATTACAAATTACCACACAACAATTATTTGGCATTTCAAAGTTCTGTATGTCAGAAATTCATATGGACTCAACTGGATTTTCTCCTTAAGGACTCACTGGCTGAAGTCAAGGCATTGGCCAAGCAGAGCTCTTATGTGAAAGCTCTGGGGAAAACTTGCCTCCAGCTCATTCACTTTGTTGGCAAAAATCAAGTCATGGATACTGTAGAACTGAGGTTCCTATTTCCTTGCTAGCTTCCATGGAGATTTTGCTCTGCTTCTAGAGTCCACTCACATTTCTCTTCACAGGCACTCTCTCCATCTTTAAACCCTCAGTGATTCATCAATGAGTCCTTCTGATGCTTCAATATCTCTGACTTTATCTAATACTATCAATAGCCAAAATCTTTCTGCATTTAAAGGACACATCCCCTTAGGAATGCACCACCCAGATAATCTTACCATAAGATCCACTGCTTGGTATCTTTACGTGCATCTGAAAAATATCTTTGGCTATGTAACATAATCTGGCTGTGGTAATAATGACCCATCATACAATTTTTGTTAATTTAACAGCAAGTATCACTGGGGGCTTTTCTTAGAATTCTGTCTACCACAAAGGAAATATTATGAACAATTATACATCCAAATACTTGACAATTTGTATATAATTGGTAAATTCCTTAAAGGATAGAGCACTAAATATGAAATAGATAAAACTGAATATTCTATAAATCACTAAATATGAAATAGATAAAATTGAATATTCTGGTATTTATTAAAGAAACATAAATTATAGTTTAAAACCTTTCAAAAAAGAAAACTCCATACTTAAAATAGTTTTTTAAAAATATTTTTTAGTTGTAGATGAACACAATATCTTTATTTTATTTATTTATTTTTGTGTGGTGCTGAGGGTTGAACCCAGTTCCTCACATGTGCTAGAAGTGGTCTGCCACTGAGTTACAACCCCAGGTCTCAAAATATTTTTACTGACATATTTGGCCAGACATTTGATGATGAAATAATGTCAATTCCACAGGGTCTTTTAGAATACAAATGATGTGAAACTTTGCAATCCATTTTATGGCATTAATATTACCCTATGCCAAACCAGATATATGTGTGAGAAAATAAAATAGGCTAATACTCTTTATGTGATTATACACACGAAACCCTTCAATAAAAATACTAGCAAACTAAATCTAGTAATACAGCAAAAAATATATTAGATTCCTTCTAACAGGATATTATCTGAGAATGAAAGGCTGCTTCAACTTTCAAAGGAAAACAATCAACCAATGTAATCCATTTAACACCAAGGTAGTGACTAAAAACTTCATGACCAATTCAATAATTGAAAAAAACTTAGCAAAATCCAACATCCACTCCTGATGAAAACTTTCACAAACTAAGAACAGAGGGGATTTTCTTCAATTTGATAAAAATGATTTTTTTGGTTTAGACATCTTTGTACTTACATATAAATAACTATACTTAATGGCAAAAGGCAAAAGATTGAATGCTTTTCCATAAGATTGGCAATAAGTCAAGAACACCTACCCTCATCACCCATATTTCACTTCATCCTGGACATCTTTACCAATGCAGCCAGATAAGAAAAAAATAAGTTAAGGCCATACAGATTAGAACAGAAAATCATAAAACTTTATTTATACTTACACAACAAGTTTTGCTGGCTACATAGACAATCAGATGGAGTCCACCAATCTGTAAGAACTAATACGTGAGCTTAACAAAGTCACAAGGTAATACTCTTAATATTTAAAAAGTCAACCAATTACAATCTTACATACTTGAAAAATGATGAGAGAAGATTTTTAATGTTCTCACAACATAAAGAATTAAATATGTGAGGTCACGTGCTACTGTTTGGATCTGAAATTTCCCCCAAAGATCCGTGTGTTAGAGGCTTGGTTTCCATTCTGAAGTGTTATTGGTAGGTGGTGAAACTTTAGCAAAGCCTAGTTGGAGGAGTTCACTGGGGGCATCCCCTTGAAGGAGGTATTGTGAACCCAACCTTTCCTGTCTTTCTGTGTCTCCTAGCTGCCATGAAGTGAGAAGTTCCTTCCTTCTTACATTCCCACCATAATGTACTGCCTTGCCGTAGACCCAAAAACAACAGAGCCAAATGACATTACTTGGCTGATGCTTCTGAAACTGTGAGCCAAAATAAAACTTTCCTCTTAAGTTTATTTATCTTAGGTATTTGTCATAGTAATAGAAAGCTGACTAATCCATTATGCTTAGGTAAAATAGATTGATTAAACCATCCCACAATGTACAAGTTTTCCCTTATCCCCCTTAACTTTCCAGTTTTGATTACATGTGGCCAACCTTGGTCCAACATCAAACCATCAATATCATGGCTTAAAGATGCAGAATTTCTTGATGCAGATATTCTTCCTTCTAATCTATCATCAGGTCAATACTAGTTCAGTTCTAAGTCACAGTTACTACATCACACACCTCATTTCATCTCATCTTGTAGGCATTACATGTTCTCATATCATTGCAAGAAAAGGAATGATAAATATAAACATGGAGAATATTTGGGGGAGAGAGAGATATCACAATTACAGAACTTTTATTATAGTATGCTATTAAGATTATTCTATTTTATTCTTAGTTATTGTTGTAAATATCTTACTATGACTAACTTATAAATTATTGATACTTTTGTAGATGAAAAACAGTATACAGTACATAAGGTTCATTACTATTTACAGTTTCAGGCAACTGGTATAGTATATCCTCCATGGATACCTGAGGACAACTGTATACATATATCAAAACATCATGCCGTACCATCTAAATGCATATAATTTGTATTTGTCAATTTACATAAATGAATAGTCAATTATATTTTTATTCATGAGCAATGGAATATCAGAAATTTTTTTAATTTCCATTTTATTATACCTTCAAAATCATAAAATATTTTAAATACTACAATATATTTGAAGTGTTATTATGCTAAAGCTGAAATAACACCCATCAAAGAAATCGAAGTAATCTAAAATAATAGAGCTCTGATATGTTCATTGAATGAATGACTCAATATTTTAAAGATGTCAGTTTCCAGGGTGAGGCATCTAGGGGTGTAGCTAAGTGGTAGAGCACTTGCCCAACATACATGAGGCATTATGTTCAATACCCAACACCACCAAAACAAGAACAAACCAACAAACAAGTCAATTCTTCCCTAAATTACTTATCGGTGAAATGAAGTTCTATTCAAAAATCTTAGTAGGATATTTGTTAAAATCAGTCAATTGATTCTATCATTTATAGGGAATAATAAGGAGACTAGATGAATCAAAAACTACTGAAAAGTAAGAACAAAATTGGATGAAGTACAGTTAAGCAAGATAAGTAAGTTCTGGAGATCTAATCTAGAAAAATGTGACTATAGTTATCAATAGTGCATTATATGCTTAAAATGTGCTAAAAGGGCTGATGTTAATTATTCTTACCATCATAAGTACAGAAAAAGAGAGAGAAGGGTAAGGGAGGGAATGGTATTTATGTGAGATATTTACACAACAATATGCATTTGCTAGAATTATATAGAAAAATACATGAATTATGCTCTACTTTAATAGAACCTTAATACAAATAAAAAATCTTCATAAACATCAGCTGAAAAACAACTCCTTTGCAAAATTATGAAGTAAATCAATTTTTTGAGAGAGAGAGAGAATTTTTTAATGTTTATTTTTTAGTTTTCAGTGGACACAACATCTTTATTTTATTTTTATGTGGTGCTGAGGATCGAACCCAGTGCCCCATGCATGCCAGGCGAGTGCGCTACCATTTGAGCCACATCCCCAGCCCTGAAGTAAATAATTTTAAAAATTCATTTTATAGTTATTTATAATCTGTACTATTCCATGACCCCTATGTAACATTTCTTCCAACTTCCATCTCTGGGTAAACCAGGCCTGTGAGATTTCTTTCCTCATAACTTCTCAGATATATCCTTTTAAAATCACTATGAATCCAGTTAATTCCCAGAACCACAATTCTGTCATCACTAGAGTAAATGACCCTCAAATCACTCTGAAGGCCAGGAAGAGGATTTGTCATACTTGAGCATCTTTTCTTGGACTCTTCAAATTATATCATACAAGTGGGCAATTCCTCATTAGATTGATGCCACATCAACTTCAAAAACCAGTGCTTCAAAGAAAAGATTGTGAGTTAAATAATTTCTAACCAGAAGCACCTCTTATCCACCCCACATTTCTCTTCTTCATAGTTCTTTCTTTCAAAAATCACATTTGCTTTTGTTCTCTGGGCTCAGGCACATTGGGGTTAAAAATACTAGCTTGTTTTCATTAGCTTTTTATCTTTAGCCAAACTACTTTTCTTCTTGTTTCTGTTCTTTCATATTTAAAGGAAGAAGTGGATTACATCTGTGTCATAAAGACTTTACAAAGATTAAATGAGATAATATAAATAAAGCCTCAGTACAGGATCTAATCACATGTTTAAGTGACAAATGATAAGTACTCCTGTTCTTATTACCACTAATATTACTTATTCCAATTAAACACATCTATACATGTATTTATAATCCTTACTAAATAAAGATGGAACTACGTGCCATGTAAAAACAATTTAGAGTTACTTTTGATTTTAAAATATTTCAATTTAGGAGTTGCTTTCTAATGTATGTAAAGCACCAATAATGATTGCCTAATGTGGCTGACTTTAAGACACACATTCTTAGTAACTAAGACTTAAATACCACATTTGTAAATGTTATAGACAGGATGATATTCATTCAATTGAATAATATTATCATTATCACATATACTTTATGGTATAAATCTCTTTATACTCATCAAAATTTGTTTATTTTTAAGAAATGACAGCTATTATAGCATTTTAACTTTTTCTTAGGAATCCAGCACTGTGCTCTGACTTCAGCCACCATAGGCTACCACTAAGAGTGACGATAGCAACTGAGTTGGTGCCCAATCCTAACAACTTAACAGGAGACATTGTGACTAGAGGTATCAGGAGGTACTGTTGCCACAGACAGCCTCAGAGAAGTTAGTGGTTGCTTGGTAACCTGCTCTACTGAATGGGGAAAGCACAGGATAACGTGAGAAAGTAACAGGGGCTGAGAAGAGTTCACACTTTCTCCAGGGAGTAAGAGAGGGTGAGATACAGCTGTACTTTTCCAAGAAGGGAAAAAACTCAAAATCCATTGTATCTTCAAAGATTACATTGTATAATTCCTGCCACCATCACTTGTAAAACACACATCTGACCTTTTCTATGGAAAAGAGCAACTTATAAAATTAATTTTCACTGATAATCTTAATTTGCTAGTAAAAATTCAACAGTTAATTAAATATTTCCTTAAAATTCTCTATAGACATATATATATATAAACACACATACACACACACACATAGTAATTCATTAGCAGCTTCTGATATTAATTATTGACCAACTCTCTGAGGGCTGTAACTTTAATTTTATTTATAAGAGCACTGAAATGGCACCAATGTGCAGGTTTAAAAAGTCTTAGATTAATGAGGAGATATAATCATTACTGAACTCAGCACAGTTTTTTCCATATTTAAATCCTAGACTAATGAGGAGGTATAATCATTAATGAACTCAGCACAGTGTTTTCCATATTAAGTCCATTTTGTTGTGCTAGTTTGCAACACTAAAAAATTCCACTGAGGCTGGGGTTGTGGCTCAGTGGTAGAGCGCTCGCCTAGCATGTGTGAGGCCCTGGGTTCGATCCTCAACACGACACAAAAATAAATAACAAACAACAACAAAAAAGGTATTGTATCTAACAAAAAATAAATATTAAAAAAAAATTCCACTGAGTCAGTCCCATGAAAAACAGGTTTTGATAAAGAGAAATTAACAAATTCTTTCAAGAGTATTAACTCTCACTAGTAACCCTGAGCAGATAGATACCATAACTTCTATAATTTTTTATAACTTGTAATACAATTCTGCTTAGGCCAGAAAAAAAATAAAGCAAAAAGAAAATGAAAACAAAAGAAACATTATTTTTTTCTTGAAAAAGTTTTATTTTGGTTTTATTGATTCTTCCTTATTTAATAATAAGCATTTTTATCATAATTCTATAGATGTATACTACATAATATTTTATCATACCTACATTACTTTGGTGCTCAGGGCCTCTCTGCTTTGACTTATGAATTTTTGAGGATAGTTTAAAAACTGAGAGAGAGGATTTGGGTAAAAGGGGTTCATATATGGGCCCCTTCAATGTATGCACAATTGGAGCCAAACTACTTTAGAAAAGATAATCATAGGAGCAAAAGTAACGGTATTTCAAAAAGAATAAGATACTAAGGCCATCACTGCATACACTAGGAAAAAAAATGTGAAAATGCTGTTATAAATTAGTTTACTAGCCCATGTGCACAAGGAGCTTTAAAAGGAACTAGGAAGAGTACACATTTCAGAATTAGAATACTTTAAATTGCAAATGGAAAATAGTTTTACAACTACCCATGTGGTTATTTATGAAATATTTATTGAGCTACTTCCTCATATCCATATGTACATATATAGAGTTGCACATTTTAAAAGTGAAGCCACTAAACTAATTACACTATTCTAATATCTTGAAATGGTTGACTTAACTTATAAACAATGAATATATAGAAGAAAATCAATAGTGTTTTGCCTTTTATCATATAAATTATATATATACATACACATATATATATGTATATATATATTCATCTAATACCTTTTTTTCCTCAAATTTACTTCTCACTTGTCTCCAGTATAGTTTTAATATTTAGGGATTCTTACTAAGAGGTATACTGGGCTTTCAGGCTTCAGCAGCAGCTGGGTATCAGTCTGGTGATAACAATAGGAAGCAGTGCTGGAAAATATGGATGTCAGGAGCAAGAGAGAAGACATATGAGCAGGCATGAGATGATGGCTACTTCTATTTAAGAATCAGAAATTATATAACTAAGTGGAAGCTCTAACCATACATATGTGCCTAGTAGGATTGTGACTTAATTCTTGAACAGATTCTGTCTACCTGGACATACTTAATTATATGATTTTCTCCTGCTCTGCCTAACTACTTCTTATCACTTCTTCTGCCTTAACTAATCTCAAAACTTTAGCCCACTCTCATTCTCAATTCATGATCTAATCCAGCTAAGTCACCTACATGTTCTCCAGGTCTACTAGAGTATGAGGAATTTTAAGTCCCTGTGATTTAGAAAATGGATCACCAGAGAATTAGAAGCTGCAATAGGTAAGATATGAAAGATGTGGACTACATGCAAGTAACACTGTTCATGTTAAGGAGCAGTCCTTAAGAATATTTGATTCTTTTTGTCATGTGCTTCTATAATTTTGATGAAAAATAAACATTGCATTAAAAAGTGACAAAAAATCTGCATGTCCTTTTCTTTTTTTCCATATTTTTTTAAAATTTTTATTTGTTTTATTTAGTTATACATGACAGTAGAATGCACTTATATACTTTGATATATCATACATGGATGGGATGTAATTTCTCATTTTTCTGATTATACATATTGTAGAATCACATTGGTTCATACAGCCACATAAAGTAATAATGTCTGATTCATTCTACTATCTTTCCTATCCTCACATCCCCTGCCTTCCCCTCCTTTCACTTCCCTCTACCTAATCTAAGGTAACACTATCCTTTCTTTTTCTTTTTTTTGCATTACAATTGTTTTTTAAAAAAAGAGAAAGAGAGAGAGAGAGAGAGAGAGAGAGAGAGAGAGAGAGAATTTTTTAATTTTTTTTTTTTTTTTTTAGTTTTCGGTGGACACAACATCTTTGTTTGTATGTGGTGCTGAGGATCGAAAGTGGGCCGCACACATGCCAGGCGAGTGCGCTACCGCTTGAGCCGCATCCCCAGTCCATCCATTACAATTCTTAATACACATATATACCACAATTTTTGTATACCTGTTTGTATATAAAGTATATTGACACCCAATTCAAGTCTTCATACAGGTACTTTGTATAATGATGTTCATCACATTCTTTCTTATTCAATTTAAATCAAAGAGAAAAATTTTAGTTCTAGCAGACAAAATGTTACTGATCAACTGCTTTCTTTCAAACACATATAAACACACATACTCATGTGAGTTCAATTAGGGATCAATTTTGGAATGACAGTTCATAGCAAAAATTAAATAGGGAAAAGTCACTGTCATAAATGTCTAAGGGAAGCTTTAAGAGGTTATACAATCAATCAACAAATATGTGAAAAAATGCTCATCATCTCTAGCAATCAGAGAAATGCAAATCAAAACTACTCTAAGATATCATCTCACTCCAGTCAGAATGGCAGATATTATGAAGACAAACAACAATAAGTGTTGGAAAGGATGTGGGGAAAAAGGTACACTTATACATTACTGGTGGGTTTGAAAATTGGTGCAACCAATATGAAAAGCACTATGGAGATTACTTGGAAATCTGGGAATGGAACCACCATTTGACCCAGCTGTCTCTCTCCTCAGAGTACACCTAAAGGACTTAAAATCAGCATACTATAGGGACACAACCACATCAAAGTTTATAGCAGCACAATTCACAACAGCTAAACTGTGGAGCCAACCTAGATGCCTTTCAGTGGATGAATGGATAAAAAAAAAATGTGGCATATATACACAATGGAATTTACTCAACAATAAAGAAGAATAAAATCTTGTCATTTGCAGGTAAATGGGTGGCGTTGGAGAAAATAATGCTAAGTTAGCCAATCCCAAAAAAGCAAATGACAAATGTTTTCTCTGATATAAGGGAGGCTGACTCATAGTGGGGTAGGGAGGGAGAACATGGGAGGATTAGATGAATTCTAGATAGAGCAGAGGGGTGGGAGGGAAAGGGAGGGGGCAGGGGATTAGCAAGGATGGTGGAATGTGATGGACATCATTATCCAAAGTACATGTATGAAGACACAAATTGGGTGTCAATATACTTTATATACAAACAGAGATATTAAAAATTGTGGTATATATGTAATAATAATTTTAATGGGAAAAAACAAAGTACATGTATGAATTGGCATGAACATACTTTATATACAAAGATATGAAAAATTGTGCTGTATATGTGTAATAAGAATTTAATGCATTCTGCTGTCATGTATTTAGAAAAAATAAAACCAATTTAAAAAAAACACTATGTCAAGACAAACTTAGAGAATTTTGTGTAATACCAAGTTTTATAATAAATGTTTGAAAACCGTATTTTTAGTGTTTTTTTTCTTTTAAAAAAGACCACAGAGCACAATGAATTATTACTAGATTTATTGTTATTATTCATATTTATATTTATTGATTATAGATATATAACTTAAAATTGTATAATGTTTCAAAATTATCTTCTCTTATATAAAAATATAAATTTATTCTACAAGCATTCACATCTCAAGAATACATAAATGCATACCTACAAAACTGAAGTTTTGTAGGTATGCATTTATGTTTGGCATATCTCTCATATTAATTTTGTTTAGCATATCTCTCATATTAATCAGAGCTCTCTGGAGAAACAGAAAAGAAGATGATACATACATATATAATATAACATATATAATTATTTTAAGAAATTGTGCGTAAGATTGTGGAGACTTGGCAAATCCAAACTGTGATGAGATGCACAGGAAGGCTGCAAACCCAGGGAAGGGCTAAGGTTCCAGTCTGGAGGTGTTCCACTGGCAGAATTCCTTCTTGCTTGGAGGAAGTTAGTCTTTGTCCTATTAAGATCTTTCACTGACTGGATGAGTATCACCTGCATTATGAATGATAATCTGTTTTACTTAAAGTCCACTAATTTAAGTTTTAATCTCATCTAAAAATACTTCCACTGAAGCATCCAGAATAATATTTGACCAAATATCTGGGTACCATTGCCCAGTCAAGATGATATAGAAAATTAACTACCATAGCATTAAGTTTTTAACTGACTTTGAAGATATTAGGGAAATAACTCTTCAAGCCAGGGGTTTGTTGTTCCTCTAGACCAAACAATAAGAGAGAATGTGACAGCAGGTGTGACACCAAAGGGTTACAAACATTGAATGTAACACTCACGTCTCTTGACAAAAGGGCCAGCCCCAGCAAAGCACTAAGAGCTAAGTTCCCTACCTGTCTGCATTTTCCCATTCGTAAGTAGCTGTTTCATCATTAAAGAAGTCTGTGTAAACTGAGTCAAATGTCCCTGTCTGCCAACATGATGAGAGAGACATTAGACGTGATGTGACACTGTATGCAGAAATTTCCCATCCCCAATTCTCACAAACACTTCACTTTTTAGTTTTCTTTAACCATTCTTCTTTACTTTTTAGTACAGAGTCATCCACAGAGCTTTCCAAATATTTCCAAGCTATCATAGCCTGTGCTCTCCTTCCTAGTGCAGAGGAAATGACGGGTGAGGATAATCCTCAAAATTGAGAAGCAGGAAAAATGCATTAAAATAATAATTTGAGAGTGAATACATGTTTTTAATTAATAAAGACAGTAATTTCATGTTGCATACAAATTTAAATAGAATTTTATATCCATTATATTTATACAACAAGCTTGTCTTTCTTAAGATATCATCAGAATGCATCCAATTTGACAGAGTATCTGTGTAAAGAAATTCAGAGAGATCACAAACAAGTATGTTTATTAAACCCAGAGGAAAACTTTGGTTATTCATTGAGGGAGAAATAAAACAATGAAATTTGTTTTATTTCTGAAATTAATTTTAATGCCATTTTGTGGAATATGTTATTTCCTTGAATGAATACGCATATTATTCTGAAAATAGAAACTTCAAACTTTGATCTTCATTAAGACGTTAGCATATGATATTAATAATGATATGGAATGAAAAAATAGAAGATGAACACGAAACAAAAAGCTAGTTCAGAGAACAATTTATTCAGTGGCCAGCAAACAGGGATTTGTAGTAATCTAGCCTAGAGGAAACAGAGGTTGAGATGAGCTTCTGGGACTCTGAAGTAATGACATAGATGACCAAAGCTGAACTTTAACAGAAATAAATAATTTGCTTCTTCTCCCCAGTCAAACCCCAAGCCTACAGGTTTAGTAGCTATGAGCTTAACAGCAGGCTTCAAAACATGAAAAAGGATTCAGTGAAACATCAAAGAACAACACAGATTCTTAAAACACTACCTTAGTGACTGGTCCAACTATAGTAAAGGATACTTCATGAATGATACCCGATACCCGCTAACAGCCAGTGCATGTGACACTTCAAGTCAGAGAGCTGATACAATTGCTGAAAGTATTAACTGATAGTGAATGTGTGAGCTAATGTAAGCACACTTTCAATTCAGATATATCCTTTTAATATTCAGGAAACATTCTGTGATAATTCTACAGAATTTTCAGCTCACTAAAAATTCCTGCATCCATTTCCATTGTGTAAGTAGTAATGAGAGTCAGGTGCCCAGCTGGGGAGAAATTTTGTTTCCTTACATATGGAGGAGGCTATTTATATTTTTCTTTTTGTGACCAGTTCTTGTCAATGTAATATTAGCAGAGGTAGTACATGCCTCTTCCAGATGGTTAAGAGAAAACCCGACTTCTCTCTATTCACTTTCCACTAAATGAAGAAGACTATAGTACAGTGTACTTCATGAATGATACTGCCTAATAGCCTAGGAAGATTCTGAAGCCCAAGGAGACAGCACAGTCTAAAATGGTAGATGATTGGATTCCTGAATCACCATGTGGAGGAACTCTCCCTTCACTATTCAGGAATACCTTTGTTATATTATTATGTGTTAAAGAAAATAAGCTTTTATTGATTAAAATAATTTTCTGGAATCTTGGAGTATGTTTATTACAGGTCTCTGCCCTAGCTGGTAAACGTCATGCCTAACTAGTAAGGGTTTGTGAACCACTAAGGCTTCTCTCACACCATCTTAGTGAAAGCAGTTATATTTTTTGAAAGTCTGTGAAATAACATTAATCCAGTAGTGTCCTGGGCCATGAAACAGGGAAGTCTTGAAGGAAAAATAAGATGTATTAACTTTATAGAAGGAATGAGGTCAGAGTCATGGAGGGATTTTTTTTTAAAGAGAGAGAGAGAGAGAGAGAGAATTTTTTAATATTTATTTTTTAGTTTTCGGAGGACACAACATCTTTGTTTGTATGTGGTGCTGAGGATCAAACCCAGGACGCACGCATGCCAGGCGAGCGAGCTACCACTTGAGCCACATCCCCAGCCCATGGAGGGATTCTCTTTAATGGAGGATATGGCACTGGGCTTTTAAGCATCAGGATTCTGAAAATGAGGAGTAAACAGAGTTCTAGCATTTGTTGGGAGTGATTATTACAAGCTAGATTAATGTTGGATATCCATCCTAAGTTACTTAGACACTGATGAAAATTGCACTCCAAAGTATACAAAGGCAGAGAATCTGTTTTTGGGTTATGCTAAGTTTTTTTGTAGAATGACTTTCTGACTACTTTTTTACAGTGTTGTGCCAATATTACCTCCAGGCAGAAAGGGAATCAGGGAAGGTTAAATGAGGAGCCATATTTCTAACCCACACGGCATATTCAGTGTTTTCTGTAATTCTTTACAAACAGTCAGAGAAAAGCTTAGAGAGGACTTCTCTCCCTGCAATTCTGAGAGAGTTGTATTTGCCATACTATATGCAAATCTATTTTGCCAAGACATTAGGATATCTCAGTATCTGCATGTTGTTCAAGGTATCTAACAGACAATGAATGATAGAAAAACAAGTATAATACTGATGCAGATATAGAACAAGTTGACCATCTTAGTACACAAGAGTTGCCTGACACAGCAAAACAAGAAGAAAAATAGCAACACATAAATGAGGTGAAAGTCAGAAAAAAGGCATCATCAACAGCTATTATAGTTATATTATTGTCATACAATGGTTATGATGAAGAAACTTAAGTTTGACACAAGAAATATTTTAAATTCTTTATACTACCTGGATAATTCTCAAATCAGTTTTTAGAGTAGTATGCAGTGCATAGTAGTTATTGAATAAATATTTGCCAGATGAATGGATTTATTTAAAAAAGAGACATCATAAATGGTATTTTATGAAGTTAAGGAAAAAGAGGTCTGTCACTAAAAAAAAAATTAATAAAGGAAGAGTTCGAGACTTAGTTTTAGTTTAGAACCCAAGAATTTTAAAAGGTAAAATGAAGGATTCATAGAAAAGACAAGAAATGAAATACAAACAAGGGGGGAAATGAACAGAATAGGTTCAGAATAAAAGAGAGATGGGCTGAAAAACCAAAGGCAGGCTGTTTTTAAGAAAAGGATGTAACAGAAGAGCACGGTCTAGGAGCTGATGCCCATGAGCGTTGCTGGCAAAGATGAGGTAATCGCCATCAGATGGCAGCCATTTTCTCCATAAAATTAGAGAAAGCAAAGAGGTAAACAGAAGGGATGAAGAACATACTCAAAAGTTTAGCAGCCTCAGAAAAGAGACAACCTAATAAGAGAGTGAGTTGGAATAGTATTATGGGTCTATATGGACAATCCATTTGGCATTGATTACGAGTTTAAATGAAACCAGTTTAAAATCCCTTTGTAGAGTTTTTCTTAGCATTTCTCAGGCTCTTGGTGTAGGTATGAAGAATTTTTCCAAAAGAATAAGAATGAGACTTTTGCAGCATCTAAGAGAGAGAGAGAGAGAGAGAGAGAGAGAGAGAGACAGACAGACAGACAGACACACACACACACACACACACACATACAGAGAGAGAGAGAGGGAGAGAGGAAATCAAATAATGAAATAATTAACAACATCACCTAGGGGGGTTTTGAGATGCCAAACTATGATAATACAAATTAAAAATGAAAGGAACTTACAAAAGAAGTTGGCTTAATGGATAGGAGAAAACAGAATGGTCAAAAGATTTTAGGACAGTGAGGTGCTGATACTGAATAAATTGAAAAAAAAAAACTGATCAAGAAGGAAGAAGAAACTGTCGTGGCCAAACAGGTAAAATAGTGGTTATGAGAGAGGAGAATTTGTGTCTTTTGATAAAATCCAAGTGGTGATTTAGTGGAGATATGGAGGTCAGCGGAGACGGAGGGGTTGAGGAACAGAGAGGACATGGTATTGGATAAGCCATCCACAAAATACTCAATTCCCAGGATGATGGCTGGATGCTTTGTGAGAGTGAGTATTCTGCAAATTATAGAACTTTACATAAGAATCTACTGGATTACAGAGACTTTAGTAAACAAAGCAGAGAGTCTGGGTGGAGAGGGAAAGAGTGTGGTATGCTGAAATGAACCTCAAATTCCAGGATTATGGAAGGTGGTGGGGGAGTAATATTTGAAAGAAAAAAAATGAAACTCAATAGACACTAGGTACATCAACACCTCAAAGAAAGTTTCCTAGAGGATGGGGTACCTCATAAGAGATTCCAGCAGAATCAAGGAGAGGCAAGCTTTAGATGAGGCTGAGAGTTTGAGGCAGTTGCTTGGGTAAGGAGTAATAAATATAGAAGGTCACATTTTAGGACTATAAGGAATATAGAAAGAATAAGGAAGTTCATAGAATTATGAGAATATCCGTGTGGTAACATAAGAAACTCAAAGTTTTCACACATTGGGGGTTGATTATTGCAAATAAAATTAAAGGGTTTGGCAAAATTTTGGACAACTCTCTTTGGGTGAAGTGGGCACTAGCCCTAGTAGTGATTCTAGTCATTATTTCTCCTTACAGTTGCAAAATCTTTTTCCCTTTTGTTCAAACTCAACCAGAGCAAGCTGAATAATCAGCAATATTTGCCATCCTTTTTTGATTAGATACATAAAGGATTTGACATTTTTTGATGTTAGGAGAGATAGGTGAGTAATGTTAGATTATCTTTGGTTAATCACAAAATATGACATCTTATCCTCATTAAATAAATTATGCAGATCTGCTTAAGTAGAGCAGGATCAGTCACCATACTGCCAACATAACTGTAGAGTTTTTACTACTGTTACCACTGTAATTAAATTAATATTACCTATTTTCTTTGCCTTAAACTATGGCACATGTGTATACATTTATTTAAAAGGTAAAGACAAACATGAAAGTCTTAAAAGGACTTAGCGAATAAATTATTCATCATTCAGTAATTTAATTTCACTTAAAAAAAAAAGAAAAATTGCTGTATGTTTGAAAAAAAAATGTGATATTCTTTGATGATATAAAATTTAGACAGGTAACAGTTAATTGATTTTCATTGACTCCAGCCATATCTTAGAAATAGGGGTGGGGGAGGAAGTACGTTTTCAGGGTCTTTCTGCTACACATGAGGATAGCTGCCAGTCAGATGTATTGAACAGTTCCAGGGGCGGCTTTGCCTCAGTAAGCAAAGCTATCATAAGAAACCAGCAGAGAGTAGCACACTTTCTGTGGGGCTGGGAAAACAAAGGGTAGAGCATTAAACACACACAACAAACGCTCAGAGAAGAGAAACTACAAAAAGAGCAATCAATCCCTGTGTAAAAGTGCTATTTTTTAAGGTGAACCTCCTCACCTATTTGAAGATCCAATTTGCCAAATTACAACATTTAAAAATTACCATGATCTCATATCACAACAAAGCATTGATGTGTGTGCGGGCACTGCTGTGTTTTTCTGATGCCTCTGCTTTTGTCTATTGTTCTTCAAGTGACTGCCTGATAATCCTCACTCTTTATCTCCTTTAAGATCTCTTAAGGTCTAAAGAAATGAAATCCTTGGAGGTGTCATTGAGAAACATAAGATATGCAAGAGTGAATTTCTAACGTGCAAGAGCTTAGCACAGGCACCGATTCCACTTGGGTGAAAAACCCTCCTTTTGTGGTCCACCTGGAGGAGCTGGATAGTTTGGCTTGCATCTGACAGTGTGATCTCAGCAAGACAGGGTCTGGCCACCGGAAGGGGCACTTCCTAATTAAATGCTGCAGTGCCAGGCATCCTCTCAGATGCAGCCTCAGAACAGGATGTGGTTTTGGCAGTACTTTTTCTCTAAACAAAAACAGGAGGAAAGTGGTGCCTCTGTCTGTCTGTCAACTCTCTGGGTAACACACTGAAAGGCAGCAAGACTTGAACCTCTGTCTTAGGCGCCCATCTGACATTCAAAAAAATCAAATGCTTCTGTAGCCTGTGGCCATATTACTTTCCACTGTGTCCCCAGCAGAATTCAAACACTAATCCTTCTTAGTTAGTTTCTGTACTTTCAAATAATCTTTAAATAAGTCTCTGTTACGGTTTCTGTAATTATAATAGAGATTTCTCAGCTGTTCCCCAAAAATGTTGAGAAGAACACAGAGGTGATAGAATGCCTTCCTGAACTTTGGCATGCCTAGAAGAAGGAAGTTGGGTTTTGGAGGACTGTCATTGTCTGCGTCTTTTTAAGACAGAAGGGGCTGAGGCCTCTGGTTAAACAAAGAAGCAACTCTGGATGAGTTGGAGAAATTATAGTCAATTATACAGAATGCACTGAAAGATATCAGTGTATCTGAGCCATGCTTTTCTGCCCAGCATTTCTCCCCCACAGAATTCAATCTCTTCTTCCCCAATCTACAAATTTAATTTGGTTTGATTTGGTTTTCCAAAGATCAAGAGTCAATATTGATATTAGGCACTGAGAACATAGTCCTAATTTAAAGTCCTGCTTCAAGGCTCCTGTTAACATGATTCTGATCTGTCTCCTTGTGTTTCAGCTGTGACAACAAAGTTGTGGTCACATAGTGCCTGCATGGTTTCCTGCACACCATAATTCCTCTGCCATAAATGCTAATTATTCCATCATATTATGAGCGATGATATATAAAAAAACACACACAATTGCCGGAAATCGACAAGGTCAATGAGAAAACTGTCACACACCAAAGGAAGACTTGTAAACATGTAGAATTTGTTTTGATAAACTAAGTCCAGAAATTTTATGGAATTTAGATTATTAAAGCTGGGGAAGATAAAGCAGAAGTATTTTTTCATTTTATTAATTTATTTATTTGTTCTAATTTGTTATACATGACAGCAGAATGCATTTCAATTCATAGTACACAAATGGAGCACAAATTTTCATGTCTCTGGTTGTACACAAAATAGAATCACACCATTCATGTACATGTACTTAGGGTAATGATGTTCATCTCATTCCACCATCTTTTCTACTCCACTGTTCCCTCCCTTTCTTTCCCTCCTGTTGCCCTATCCAAAGTTCCTCTATTCCTCCCATGCTTCCCCCCCCCCACCCGCCACAACCTCCATTATGGATCAGCATCCACTTATCAGAAAAAGATATTTGGCCTTTGGTTTTGGGGGATTGGCTTACTTCACTTAGCATTAATAATAGCCTCAAAATAAAAACTTGGAAATCAACTTAACAAAAGAGGTAAAAGACCTCTATGATGAATACTGCAGAATGCTAAACAAAGAAATTAAATAAGACCTTAGAAGATTGAAAGATCTCCCTTCTTCTTGAATAGGCAGAATTAATATTGTCAAAATGACCATAATACCAAAAGCACTATACAGACTTAATGGAATTCCAATCAAAATCCTAACGACATTCCTCATAGAAAAAGCAATCATGAAATTCATCTGGAAAAATAAGAGACCCAGAATAGCCAAAGCAATCCTAAGCAAGAAGAGTGAAGCAGATGGCATCCCTTTAACCAGACCTTAAACTATACTACAGAGCAATAGTAACAAAAACAGCATGGTATTGACACCAAAACAGATTTGTAGACCAATGGTACAAAAAAGAAGACCCAGAAACAAATCCACGTAAATGCTAGACAAAGGCACCAAAAACATATATTGGTGAAAAGGGAGCCTCTTCAACAAATGGTGATGGGAGAACTGTAAATCTATATGTAGCAAAATGAAATTAATCCCCTATCTCTCACCATGCACAAAACTCAACTCAAAATGGATCAAGAATCTAGGAATTAGACCAGAGACCCTGAGCCTAATATAAGAAAAAGTAGGCCCAAATCTCCATCATGTCAGATTAGGTCCTCAGTTCCTAAACAAGATTCCTAAAGCACAAGAAATAAAATCAAGAATCAATAAATGGGATGGATTCAAACTGGAAAACTTCTTCTCAGCAAAGGAAACAGTGAGGTAAAGAATGAAAGCAAATTTTTGCCATATGCACATCAGATAAAACAGAAGTATTAACTATGTCTTAAGTACAGAAAATCATTTTTAAAAGATAATAACCAAACTACCTTTTCATTTTTACCACTGACAAATAAATACAAGAGAAAATCAGGTTAGATTTAATAATTATTTAAAATAATGGAAAAGACATCAACCAAGCACAGGCATTTACTCATGCACACACACAGGTATCCCTACACACCCCAGCTGAGACGTTAGGCAAGCCATTTAATATCTATTTTCCCCTCATTTGTTTCCATAGTCATAGAAAAAGAATTCATATACATAGTCTTTGATTCTGAATTTACTGGAATCTCTTAATGATAATTGCACCCTCATCCAAAATTGGATATGTTTACTCAACCCAGAGTTGTCATGTTGTGTATTATTTGCTGACACACAGTCAAAATGCCAAAATAAAATATCTATCTGATTATGTTACATAGTATATTAAATTGAATTTGTATAACAGGCAAATCCACAAATAGGTGAGAAAGTCAGCTTTTCATTGAAGTAAAGCTCAATAGTTGGTGTGGAATGGGGTGTAAGTGGAGAGGAAAGAGGACAAGTTCTGTTCCACTTAGGGATATAACCTCATGGAGTCCCTGCTGTCTTCAACATGTGTCTTCCACAGTTGTCTTGGGCATCAATGATCAATCAACATTTGCAGGAAGGAGGATAAATGGAACATCATATGCTGATGTTGTCATTAGACAGTTGGTGAGGTTATAATTGTCAATTAAGTTCAGACAGATAAATAGAAATCTTACCATTTTTATCTTTAAGTATAGACCAGGTTTTGTAGAGGAGTGCTGGGATTCATTTTAGAAGCACCTGAGTATTTCTCTATTTAAAAAGAAATAGGGAGGAAGCTTTTAATTATACAATATATAACCACCTCTTATTCTGTAAACATGTTGTTTTATCACTTTACAAATAAAAGCTCACAGTTTGAAACTTCAAAACATCTCTTCTTTCTTTCAACAGACGGTGTAATGTATGTACCCTGCCACCAGGTGGTGGTCCCTCTATGTGTCCTTGGAGATTCAAAGGAAAACTAGAAATGATTTCCTACTTAATTCACTGGAATATAACTTTCTATTGCTGCTAATGTTTATTGGTTTCAATAATCAGATACATCTTGTGCTCAAGAATCTCTACCATCAGTCCCTAGTTTGTACAGAGAATCAAATCTTTAAGACTAGTGTATGCACTCTTTCTCATGTTTTTGTTTTGTTTTGTTTTGTTTTTTTACATTTTTGTTTCACATTCACTTTTTTTAAACTAGTGCTGAGATATACAACCTGGTATACAGTGGGGCTAAATAAAGGTATATTACAAATCTTTGCTCTTTCATTCCTTTTATCTAAATATTTTATCACCTTCTCTTTCTACCTAAGAATTCTTCATTGAAGAAGCAACAGGGATTTCACCTCTTCCATTATTATTCCTAAGAGAAGTATTATCATTTCCTGTGATCCTATTCAAAGAATGCTGTATTTTTAGCACAAATGTAGCTCATTCGCACTGCCTCAAATTGTAAGTTTTAAACATTTTTTCCTTATTCTCCATCTCCCATAGACCTTGGCACAGCTGTTGGAAATTCACTGTGTAAATTTCAATATCACATTTTAGAGAAATCTTTAAAAGAAGATTTACAAAAAAATCCCTACAACATGACTATTATATTTTTCTTGATCTTTGACTTTTTGTCATTTTATCTTGAATTCTAATTTTAAGTCAAATTCTCCACATTGTAGGTTACAAGTTATTGAGATTCCAAGTCTTCAAGATTTGTGTGGTCGGGTGTCAACATTCTTTAGGTATCAACACTGTCACAGGGCCAGTCTTCAAGCTCTTTCCAGGGTAGCCTAGGGATGAATTCTCTTTTGTCCCAATTACAACCTGAATCTATTAAAGAGACTCTTCTTTTCCAATTCAAGTTCCCGGTTTGCCCATGAGTATCTCTTCTGACTGCCTAAGATTACTTTTAACATCTAAAGCCAGAGCCTTTAAGAAAAACATTGCCTTTTTTTTTTCCTTATTTAAAGGAAACATTACAAGTACTTGCTATGTTTTTTACTTTCATTGGAATTAGGAGCTAGGTGACCTTGAACTGTATGTCCAATAGATCTTCTTTCAGAAACACTCTAGTAATAAATGGAGTTCCCAGCCTGTCCTAATACAGAGTTCCCAGAGCAGTTTCCTGAAAGAGTTTATGTTCTTCCTAAAGAAAAGAACATTTTTTAAAATAAAACTATTTCAAAATGAGGTTTGGGATGGAAATTTAAAGCAGTTTCATGACAGTAACATTTATCTCTTTTGGCAGTTCTGATATTTATGTATTGGGTTTTCTCAAAGCTAGGTCACCTTTCTCTGCAATCATTTGGCCTGTTTTAAAAAGTGATTTCCTAAAGACCAAAGTCTACCCTATTATATTTAGAGTCCAGCTTCACACTGTGAGAACTTAAAATTCCCCAGACTCCTCTGGCAGAGCTGCTTTAGGTCAAAGTACAGACAGATATCACTGCCCTGGATCTAATCCTCAAAAATATCTCAGTCCTCAGAAGGGTTAACACTGCTGCTTATGACAGACTTCATAGCCACCCTCTGCTGCTGCTGTGATTGCAGACCAGTGTGCCTAAATCCTCAACTTGGTTTTCATCAGCTCTGCAAATGCTCAGTTGGGTAAATATTAACTCAGCATCTAATATGTGCCACGTTACAATAGAAGGCTCCAGTGATACAAAGTTAAAAAACAAATGATCACTGCCCTTTAAATATTTACTGTGTGTTGGTAGTTTCTTTATCAGACACTTTGCCTTCATTTCTGTTTTCACAAGTCTCTGACCTCTAGCCTAATATCATTTAAATCATTGACTTTCCAGATATCCTGCATCCTAGAATGTTCCAATGTTCATTGTCACTATAATTTATAAGCAAGATTTTTCTTATAGTCTTAATCCACTGAGCTTTGCCACCCAATCAACAACATCAAAAGTCTTAATAAATATTAGGTAATCTGAGCCCACTCTGGGGCTTAAAGATTTTCCACAATAAAAGGGTCATGAAGAATCCTGTAAGACATTGTTTGACATACATTTTTAGCTACATAACAATCACCTCAGGATCTTGTTAAAATGAAGATTATGGTTCAGAAAACTGGTGTGGAATCTGAGACTCTATCTTTCTAACAATCATCTGTTTCTGTCAGTGCTGTTGGTCCACAAACTACACTTTAATCAGGAAGGCTCCAAGCCTTATCCCACTATTAATTGAAAACGAAGCCATGAGAGATGAGAGGATCCAGTCCATAGGATCCCACACTCAGAAAATATTAAGTGAATCAGTCACAAAGTATAAAATTCAGGTCATGCTTTTTAAAAAATTATTATTCAAATCAACAGTAGCTTTTGTTGAATGCCACTAGTAAGCCTGGTTCTCTCAAACTAATCAGGACATACAATTAAAGAAAGCTAAAACATTGTGTCAGTTTGTCAAAAATTAAAACAGAATTACTATATGACCTGATAATTCAACTTCTAGATATATAACCAAAAGAATTAAAAGCAGGAACTTGAAGAAATATTTGCACATTCACAATAGCCACGCAAAAAGGGAAAGCAACCCAAGTGTCCACAGACATGAATGGATAAAGAAAATGTGATATATACATACAATAGGCAAAATACCCTTAAGAAGGAAGAAAATTATGCCCATGTTAAAATGTGGATAAAACATAAATTATGCTAACTGAAAAAAACCAGTCGCAAAATAACACATGCTGTATGATTCCACTTAATGTACATAGAATACTTGAACTCTTAGAAAGTAGGATGGTAGTTATCAGGATTGTGGGGCAGGGTGAGAGGAGGGAATGGAAAGCTGTTGTTTAATAGGTACAAAGTTTCCATTTTGCAAGACAAAAGGTGTTCTGTGAATGAATGGTGCTGATAGTAGCACAATTTGAGAAAGTACTTAACCCATTTTGTCCTGTCTTCCCTGGTGTAGAACACCTATAAAAACTTAAATATAGCATATTGTATATAATGTAATTATGTTAATGATATAATTATATAATATTTATTAGAAAATAATGAGATTAATTATTTAAAAGCTCTAAATTGTTATTTCAAATATATTTTAAAGCACTATGTCTATTCCACTAGAATATTCACAGAATTGAAAACTTGGGACTCAATGGGTTAATATCACTGAACTGCACATTTAAAAATAGTTAAGGTGGTAAATTTTATGTCATTAGTATTTTGCTACAATTATTTATTTTAATTATAGAAGAACTATCCAGTGAGATAACATTAGGGTATCTTTGGAACCAGATTTGTTTCATGAGGATTCAAGTTTAAACCAACACTGTAGGAATTTATAGATGTTTATGTTTACTCAATTCAGGCAGAAAAAAATTGACCCATTATCCAGAATTATGGGCTAGATTACTAACCTCTTTGTAGTACATTAGGATCCTATTGTCAAAGAGACCACAAGCAACACTTAACACACCTGGCAGTATTATAAGAATTACTTTATAGATCTGAAATTCTGTTGTTTTATGTCCTGGCAAAATTATCTGGTCTTGGGGTTTCTGGAATTAGAAAAAACAACTTTTTCAGAAAGATAAAGTTGTTCACCTGTGGGTGTCTTTTAACTCTGAGAAATTGTTTTTAATTGAGTGGATTTATTAAGTAAATCAAAGCTATGTTAATAATTTTGTGCAAAGCTTAATGTGCAGATTTGGTATTTAAATTGTAAAGCTAAATAAATATCTTTAAGATTTAGTCTTGTGATTAATATGTAAAAGCAGATATTTAATTAGATATGCAAAAATATATAATTAAAAGATTGATTTCAGCTTTCCAATTCACTTGAAAAAGATGGTGAACATTCTTGAAATGATTAAAAGAATGCAGTTTACTGTATTTTATAATTTCAATTGTTAAATATATTTTTAACAGTTCAGTACTTGGGAAGGTTTTATTCCCAATAAAATAAATAAGTCAATGCTGAATATATTGAATTCATAAATGCAGTTTTAAATATTTTAGAAAATTAATAAAATTTGAATATGGACTGATTATTAAGGGCATTTTTTTTCTGTTGTAAGTTCTAAGTTGATTGACCACTGATCAAAAGTCTCCTTTAAAATGATGGATAAAATTAACAACATATGCAAATCAAGAAGCATAAGAAAAGCAAACAATTGAGTTTAATATTGTAATAAATTTAATGTTAACTCAGAAGACTAAGGAAACATTGAAATTATTTTTATGGATGAGAACTGCTTTTAAAACCACCAAAAATCTCACCCCCATTAGCACACCTAAATTGTCAGACATCATTTAGTCTTTTGATAGAATCAGGAAAGTAGCGTCCAAAAACTTATCTGATGATGATATCACCTTCAAATATTTTATTGTCCCCCCTGTGACAGTTGTGCAGCCAGGACACAAGGAAATCTTTAAGGAAAGACAGGGACCCCAATAGTCCTGCCTGGTTGTATCCTAGGTCTAGAGCTGTATTCTGGAAATTTGTCAATGCTCAGTTGGGTGACAGCAACCAGGTATGAAGCACAAAGTGGTCAAAAGTTAGAAATCAATTATTTGAATCATATTTGAGACACAGGTAATAAATGTGAGGTAGAACTTTCAGTGTGATAGAAGTGAGGCAGATGGATCAGAATCCTGAAAGCAGACAGAACTTCCCCAGGAGCAATAAAACATTACATTTGTTCAGTGCTGTATCAACAAGCCTTCAAAAGAAAGACCATGTCTTTTTATCTCTTGTTTTGCCAATGTTTCCCATGGTTCCAAGCATGAAGCAGTTGCTTGAATACCTGCTGAATAAACTAAAGACAGATAATAAGGCTTAAAAAGACATTGTGGGTTAAGAGTGTAGCTATGAGCTACAGCACTTGCCTAGTATGTGCAAGGCCCTGAATTCTTTCCCCAGCACCACAAATAAAAAGTAATTTATAGGTAAAATAATAATAATAATAATAATGGCTAGAAGAAAGTAAACAGAATTTAATAACCAAAGAAATCAATATTCTGTCCATTGATTTGCCTGTGATCATCATCATCATAAATTCAACTGGTAGTTAAAAATAACAGGATGATTAGGAAAGTTTGTGGGCAAAAGCTGCTTCTGGTAGGTAGATAATATTTCCAAACAATAAGTAAATCATCACTGAGTATCTCTACTGACCTTCAGCAGAATGGATTTCTGGAATAAGTAAGGATCACTATTCCCTTAGAACAGTGTATCTAGAGTGTGCTCTGTCCACCTTAAGTCCATACTACAAATGGGATCATAATAATTGTCACTTGAGGAAGACATCTACACAGGATTGCTTCCTGCTTCTTAAGTAATAGCCAAGCCTAATGTGTTTATTCTACTTTGGTCAACTAACTTTTCAAATCCTACTAGAACAGGATGTATCCAATTGTGGATTTTAAAAATATTTTTAGCAGTCATGAATGGATGTTGCCATATACCAAAAAAACAAAGAGGGAATTTTTTTTTAAATCAAATAAGTTTAAGAAATTTTGTGTTAAACAAAATAGTAAGGATTTTTTTTTCTTTGCAGGACTTCTCAGAGTCGATAGTATTTTTTATATTCAGTGTGAGTTTTAAACGTACATATGCAATTTTTGTTGTTGTTGTTATCCTTTGGACTCTTTTTTACAGAGTTCCTTGAGAAAATAATGCTTCATGGAACAGGCTTGGATCCTTCAAACCAAACCTTGCTCAGTTCCGAAAAATAATTTTTCATGGGCTCTAACTGAATTGATGTCTCTTTCTTTGGGTCATTTTTTATTCTGTTTTTATTTATGTAGTTTCATTATTTACAGAATTCCTTCTTCCCACATAGCCACAAGAGGTAAACATGCAACTTCACAGAGAATTTTTAATGTAATACTAATTTTTTAAGAACTTTACAATTATAAGCAAAATATTCATACCATTTTCACATTTTTCAAAGACCTTTTCTTAATTTGTCTGAGTCTCTTCAGAGTCCCTGTGAAATAGTTATGGCACATGTGTCCATGAGCAGTGGAAGAACCAGAGGTGTGGTTTCTTATTGTAAGTGACATCACAGCTGCAGTTTATTTAATGTGACACTAGGCTGTTTGGTCTGTCTTTGAGTTGGGTTTGTTTTCTGCTATGTAAATATTTATTCTCTTTACTTACTAAACATTCTATGAAGAAACCATTATGAACAACTGAAATGAGCATTTAAAAATTAAATTTGTATTTTAAAATATTAGTTGTCAGAATGAACAGGACAGTGATCAACCTATCAGCTTTGGATTAAGAGTTTTCTTCCTAAAAGTTGATATCTTATCCAAAATACACAAAGCAGGATTTTACAACATCTGTATACTTTATTTTCTAAATCAGTTCTCTAAGCTTTCATCAATTACATGATCAATCATACCAATTTCTTATGGATCCATCTCTTTAGCATTGAACTATCCAACTGATTGAGTGAAAAGTGAATACAACATGCTTTAAATGTTTTTTCAATAATTTCCCCTTCTAAGGCTGGGTGAAATGTCAAAAAGGTTAATCTTCCTCATATAGGTTGTCAGGGTCAGATCAATGATCATTCTAAATTCTCGATACCCCAGATAACCACATCTAAGCCATCCATCAACATCCCTTTATTTACTGGATATTAAAAGAAATTTTTCGTTTCTAATGACACCAATCAAGTTGACAGTTTACCCTTTGAGTACAAAAAGGAAACTAAGAAAAAAATGAATGCTGATAGAGATTTCCTAACATCAAAAATTATTTTCTGCAGTTATAAATATGAAACTTCCAATATTTACAGAGTACAAATCTTGTTTTACTTGTCTTTTATTTTTCAAGTGCTTAGTTCAGTGTATGGACAAAAACATTGGCTCAAGAAAGGTTTATTATTCTTATTGACTCCTCTGCCTGACAAAAATAAGTTTCCATTAATGTATGGCCCAATTCCAGGAAGCTAAAATTGCAAAATCTGGTTCCATGATCCAGAAAATTCTTTCCCCCAAAATATTCATAGCATCAGATGAGCTGACAACATATGGCTCAGAGATGAGAGCGCCCATCAGGGTTTTGGTATTTTGGTTTTATAAAAACCTTGAGAAATTTTGTTTTGAAGCTGATATTTTCAAAAAAGTTCTTTGAATTTTTCAGAACATTTCAATGACTGCTTTTCAAGGGAAATTTTAGTAATTTTTTCTAACTGAATGGAAAGCTGTGCTATGCAAACAACAAAGATTTTTTTCTTTTGAAAGTTATTCATGTCCTGCTTCTAGGATTGCCAGGGGAATTGAATTAAAAAAAAAATTTAACCAAGCAGACGATCAGAGTTATACTGTGCTAGAGACAACCTAAACTCTGAAGTTCAGAAGATTTATGTTTCCTTCTAAGCTTAGAGCCCATGTATTTCAGAAGGCTTCTTAAGTTAGCCAAATAAGCTTGCATGACCTACAGCCAAGTTTATTTTCTTTTAAAAGAATTCCTTATTTGTTTTTACCAATTTTTCTCTTCTTCATTTATTCTCTTGTGGGTAACAAAGAAGAGGGTTTGAATTTGCCTGCATCCCTCAGCAATAGGGTAAACCTACACTGTGCAAGAAGCATTTCTTCAGAAATCATTTTTTCACTGCATTTTCTCTTGTACATTAATAAAAATTGTCCATAATTGTATGTTTTATTATCTGTACTGTCAATGCAAGAAAACTGAGATGCAGTGTCAAATAGCTTAATGGAACCACTGCAGTTCAAATCAAGGACTATTAAACTCCAAGGCCTAATCGAGTTCCACTTTTCAGTGGTTTTCAAACTTAAATATGCATTAAAGCAGCTAAATAATTACAGCAGATGCAAACTCCATACCCTATATATCTGGGAATTATAACTCAATAGATTTATTTTTGGCCTTAGAAACATGAGTTAACAAGCATCCTAGGTGATTCTGAAGCAAGTCATTTATGTTCCCATGAATTGGATCACATTCCAATTAATATTTGACTCCACTTATTTTTTCTTGTCTGACTCACATCAACAGTCTCATCTCACTACAAATAACGACATGGTAGGAACAACAGAAACTCATTTTCTTATTTGAATCCTATTTTTTTTTAGCCTATTGAATATTTTCCTTAATTCAAAGGATTGATGTAGAGATCAAATGGCAAAAATGGGTGCTACAATGCTCATAGCAGGAGAAGGCACTTAAAAAAAAAGAGTATTTAAGTATATATTCTCATAGCAGATATAAAACACAAATCATATTTATATGCTTTGATACAGGGTTATATAAGATAAAAAGATGTTTAATTTATATCCACAACTACTTCAACCTCCTAAGTTCTCATCCATAACCACCATCCAGTGTAGAACATCTTACATTAATGTGCATACATATGCATATGCTCCAACCCACACACATGGTTCAGCTGCTATGTTAGTGGTAGATTTTCCAATATCTGCATTTCAGACAGCATAGAAACATACAAGATGACATCATTTTTTCAAGACAATGCAAATGGGTCAAGACCAAATACCTATGACTATTGCTGACACTACTACTAGCCATGTGTGAATTACAGACACTCATGTGGTTTCTTTCTTAGGTATATGAACTTCAACTACCCTCACCAATAGAGGATTCTGAACCAATTGGCATGACAAAAGAGACTGACACACAGGCACACCACATGGAATTTTTCTAAAAATGAAGAAAATTTAGCATTTCTTGTTATTTGGGGCTACAATGCCATAAGTATACCACCTTTCGTGTTTCAACTTTGGAAAGAGGAGACTGGCTGGAAAACAAGAGGTAATTTGCATGTGAAGAATAAACAAACAGAAGTCTGCAGTGTGCCATCTCAAAAAACTAAAGTTGAGATCTTTGTGTTAAAAAGGAAGAGCAACAGAATTTTTAGGAGAGAAGATAGCAGGCTAGCAATGTAGCAACTTTCCCCTTCTGCTCTCCTAACACATATTTTATTTTTAAATATTTATTTTTTATTCATAGTTGGGCACAATACCTTTATTTCATTTATTCATTTTTATGTGCTGAGGATCGAACCCAGGGCCTCACACATGCGAGGCGAGCACTCTATCGCTGAGCCACAACCCTAGCCCTAACACATATTTTAAATAAACTGACTTACCCTCCAAATATCATCAAGAGCCTTCTCTTGGGCATTACTGATTCAAAGCTTTTCCTCACTTTAGTATATTAATAAACAGCATCAGTCCTTTTTTTGTTTTTCAGTATCAGTTCTTTATAAATAATAATCTCGCCATCTCCCATCGCAATCCAGTCATTAAATTAGAATGCATTTTATATCCTTAAGAATGTATTCCTCTTCATAAAAATAACAAGGCAACTAGTCAAGTAGAGAAAGAGTTGGAAGGAATGAGAAGGTGAGGTGTTATGAAATGAAATCAACCAAAATATGTGCATGTATGAATATGTCATAATGAAGCCCACTTTTATAAATCGCCAATTTAAAAAAAAAAGAATATAGTCCTATGTCTGGTGTTAACTGTCTTCTGTAAAAATCTTCTGTCAGATTTCCAGATATTCCTTAATTTACACCATATCCTCATCCTACCACACCACCATTTCCCCAAGTATACACATTGCAAAAGTATATTCATTCCTGCAGTGATGTTTTCACAAACATTCAAGTCAGTAAAAAATATATAGACTTTGTATACTTAAGTGACTACAAGACTGTGTAGAAAAAGATCCCAAAATGTTAAGATTCAAGGAGCTGATTTCTAACAGGGGTGGCAAGACATTTAGTCACATACACAGATATATACACATGCATACCCCCAAACAAGCACAGACACAAATGCATACATACACACATATGCATAAGAGCATACTGTATATTTTTAAAAGATGGCTTATGTAGTCACCACAATTGATTCCCTGTTGTGCCTGGACACATGCTTATATTCATCTCCCAGACTTTTTTCAGAAAAGAGTAGTCATGTGTCTGAGTTCTGGCCCAGGGTGTGTAGATAGAAATAATATATATATCTTTCATGCCTGGTCCATGTAAAGATTAAAATTAATTATACTCTTTCTTCTTCTGTTTTCTATGACTAGTTGCAAAAGATCTAAATCTAAGACTTGAGAACACTGCTCATAGAAATATTGCATGTGAAATTCCAAGCTTTTCTTTTTAATTTTTTAATGTGTGTGTGTTTGTTTCTGTGTATTGAATCCATGAACCCTGGGACATTCTGCCTCTGATATATATTCAAAATTCTTTTTATTTTATTTTGAGACAGTCTTACTAAGTTGCTGAGGCTGGCCTTGAACTTGTAATTCTCCTGCCATAGCCTCCTGAGTTGCTGGGAATACAGGCATGTGCCACTGCACCTAGGTGAAATTTTGCTTTCTACCAAACAAGTGAAAAAATTAAAAACAGACAGTAAAATTAATTTTAATAACATAATCTATTTAACCTAATATATAAAAACTGTTATTTCCACAAGTAATCAATTATGAAAATTATTTATTCACTGTAATGTTTTTTATCCTAAATCTTCAAAATTGGTATATATTTCACACTTATTGCATTTAGAACTAGCTACATTTCAAGTCCCCATTTGTTCGCTGCAGGCTGGTGACTACCATGATGGACACCACAGCTCTAAGGGACGGTGAAGCCCATCATGAAAGGTGCCTGGATCTCTGATCACTTTGTACAAGGCCATCCTTAAACACCTTTTTCAACTGTTATATGAGCAATCCATAGTCTTCTGCTTTGTAAATCTATTGAGATTTTAAAGTTGTTTATAACAACAGTAGACTTATCCAATCCAGCACATTCCTATCATGTAAATACTTACGCATGACACTGCGTGATGCTTCTATCATCATCATGGAGTCAGTAGTGTTGATCCAGAACACATCAGGATATTTGAGAAGATAAGGTCTGGAGTAGTTCTAGGGCACTTCATAAGGCAAAACAACATTTGAAATAAGAAAAAAACAAAATAAAAAGGAACAAGGGAGACAGAAATAAGTAGAGGAAAAGAGAAGTCCATATGCATATAGAATTTTAATGCACAACAAATTAATCTATAAAAGTTCACAAAGGAGAGGATGGGGCTAAAGCTAAGTGGAAGAGCGCTTGCCTCGAATGTGTGAGGAGGCACTAGGTTCGATCCTCAGTACCACATAAAAATAAATAAATAAAGATATTGTGTCCATTTACAATTAAAAAAAATTAAAAGTTCACAAAGGAGAATTAATGAGTTTATGGTAGAAGACATAAATTGAGATCATATTGAGGTCAACTTAATAACATACTGAGTGGATTTCAACTTTAATCTTTCTTTAATATATCTCATAATATCACTTTGTTAGTGAGGTTTTTATCCTGTGCACTATAATAGTCCAGTGGAACTGTTCAAAATGAATTAAAGGTGAAGTGAATTGATGTAGCAAAGTGAGGTTAAGGCAATAACATTAATTTTACTAAAAGAAAAAGATATGAAATAAAAAATTTTAGGGCAAATAAATGGGAAATGAAGATAAGAGTGTACCTATTATTTACCAAGTCCGTTTACATTTTATTCTCTTTAAAAGTTATATGGGGTAATATGATGATTTGGGGGGGGGCATACCAGAGATTGAAATCAGGGGCACTTGATCACCAAGCCACATCCCAGGCCTATTTTGTATTTTTATTAGAGACTGGGTCTCACTGAATTGCTTAGCACCTCACTTTTTCTGAGGCTGGCTTTGAACTGGAGATCCTGCTGCTGGGACTATAGGCTTGCGCCACTGTGCCTAGCTAATATGATCAGTTTTTACTAAAGCAAATGTAGGCCTTAGTGAAGGGAACTAACATACCTACCCAGGCTACTGCATATGATAGGGACTAGCCCTGGAATTTAGACTCAATTTTTTATTACTATTTTAATTCTCAGACAGTGAGCCATTGTGAACAAATAAATTGACATTATAGTGTGTCCAGGTTTGGTCTTAGAAGAAGAGTGAAATAAGAAGTGATGAGAGAGAGGGAGAGAGAGAGAGAGAGAGAGAGAGAAGAGAGAGAGAGAGAGAGAGAGAGAGAGAGAGAGAGAGAGAGAGAGAGAGAGAAATGGGGAGGGGAGAAAGCTTGAAGAAAGAAGGAACAATCAGCAGTATAAAGAAAATAGGAGAGCAAAATGTTACTGGAACCGAAGGTACAAAGAAAGTACAGAAACAGGATTTCAACTAGCGGGAACCAGGGGACCAAAGTGATTCTATCTGCATAGAGAGCACATATGTGCTTGTTATCAGACCAAGGAAAATCAAGCAAGAGTCAGGACAGATGTTAGAGAGAGGAGGAAAAATCAAGCAAAACCTCTCATGTCTTGTTTAGTTTTTGTTGTTGTTGTTGTTGTTGCTTTTTTCTCCTATAAACAAACAAACAAAAAACAAACCAAAAAAAAAAGTCACCATTATCTATTCTGAATATTTAATATTCTACTTCTCCATACTACAATGGAAAGAATAGACAGGGATATATTATAGTTATTATTTAATACTGGAGCTACTGGTAAATGGGTGGGTGAGTTGTCGAGTGTTCTAAGTGTATTTCCTCTCTAGGGCTTATAAAAAAATACGTCAGCTTTCCTTGGAAGCACAAGGTAGAATTTTACACACTGATACCTTTGAAGTCGGGCATAATCACATGACCATCTTTAGCCAAGAAATGTGTACAACAGACACTTGAGAAACCTGGACATCATTCACATTTCCTTCCCCTGCCACAGAACTTTGGTTCTTGAATGAGTTTTTTTGAAAAGATACTCCTTGTTCTCTACATGGAGTAAGGAGCAGGAGCAACAAAATAACCTTCACTTTATGTTAAGCCACTGAGTCCTGGATTTATTATTATAGGATGACCAATCTATCCTGATAGACACAACAGGCAGTCTGTGCTCAGTTTATTTCATCCATAAAATAAGACGATTGGATAAGCTCAATCTCTTTTAACTTTTGAAAGTGAAGTGATTGTGAAAATGAAATACTACTCAATATTTATAATGTATAAAAGTAGAGGCACATTGGTTAAGGCTGCATCTCCAGGTGTCCTATTAATAAGCAAAGTTTCAAAGCCACTTAAATAAATACCCTCTAAACTTCCTTCAAATTCAGGCAAGGTGATTTTCAATGAATAGCATTAGTTAGGCACTGTTAGAGATTCAAAGACGTATAAGACACAATATCTACTGCCAAAAGCTTAAAATCAAGTTGAAAAAACGTAAAATAAGTTCACAAATATCTAGAAGTGCAAGGCAGAATAAGTTTCATTAAGCAGAGTTTTTCCAAACATATTTTGACCATGAAACAATTTTATAATTATATTGATTTCATAAGAGTACACCCAAACTAATGCATACTTACATTTTAATGGCAGCCAAAATGGTCTCTCCATAGAGAGTTTTATTGCCAAAAGAGAAGATGACAATGTAATATCTTTATTTTTATAGGTTTATACCACAATAAATAACATATTAGGGAAATTTTATGTTTTATTAATCATACTATGTAGATTAAAATTATCAAATAGACTGGAATTGTCAAAGAGACAACATGTATCAAAGCACTAGTTAAATGGAAGTTGTTGCCTGTGTGTGCCTGTGATTCATGGGCAGAATGTCTATAAATAATGACAAGTTTTCACATGTCAGGCAATCACTCTGGAAGCTTTCAGTAAGTACTGGGTGTGGTAGCAAAATTCTTAAGGGAATATTCCTTTATAATTTTTTAAAAGTATTTAATAAATGCACTCTTTGTTTTCCTGTACCTTTAAAATATATTTCTTAGTAGAAAATGAATATTACTAGCACTGATTTGTTCCTTGTGTTTGGGAAATACATAATATATCTGAGGTATGTGAGTGTCTAGATGAGGGAAAAGTAAGAGATAAAACAGGTGAGTCAAGTCTGATTGTTGCTTCATGATAAGGTGGCTTTTGAATGTGAAATTAAAGGATTATTAAATGAAAATGCTTCCAGAACAAAAAAAAATCAGCATTATCCAACATGCTTATACTGACATGGATAATAATATTTGATCAGAGTTTAGAACACATGGAATGGAGTAATGAAATTTAAACATAGTAAAGATGTCTCTACTTGAGAGCATAGAAGTTTGTGAATGTCAAGCTAAAGACTTTGAACTCATTCTGTAAGCAGTAGAGAGACACTGATGATTGGTTTTGACCTGTCCACACTACTCAGACTTGGTCATCGAAATCTGCACAAGCTATTATTTCTTTGAGTCCTTCCCAACCATAAAGCCAATCAGCAGCAGGCCAGACCCATAGGCAGTAAGGTTTGACTTTGATCTCTTCCTACCTTGAAAGTAGTACCTAGCTGTCTACCACAAATTTATGTTCCTGCTGCCAGATTCTGGAATTGTCACTGAGTGATTATTTTCAAGACATATTCCACTTTCCTACCACTGTCATTTCAGAACAGGTCATAGAACAGATTTTCATCAATTGAGAGTTAGCAAAAGGAGTTGTGTCACTTCACTGAAGTTGTTAAGAACAAGGGAAATCCCCTCCAACCTCCACTGGTGAAAAGCAAGGGGTGGCAGAATCTAAGGGAAAAGAAGAGAAAGAAAGAAGAAGGATCTTGGGATCCCACAGAATCATTGGGAGGAACCCTGTTTCCACCACCATTCACAGGGAACACACACATTGTCCTGTTACATGAAAGAAGAACGCAGTTCTGTCTTGAACCACTGATATTTGAGAGGCTTATTTAGCACAGAAATTAGTGTTTCCCTAATTAATATGGCAATTGGCCAAGGAAACAGAGAGCTATCATAGAAAAACATAAATATATTTTTATGGATTATCATCAGGGTGGTTATTGGCAAGAAGATTAACATCATATGCTCAATGAGGAAACCTATATTATAAGGTGGTAAAATATTTGGCAAATCTCTCATTTGTGATAACATGGTAAAGCAGATCAAGTCAGTACAAGAGTCAAAAGGAAAAATATTCCAGAAAGACATAAGTCAAAGTCTTTTATAGCCTTACTTAGAGTCATCAATTCGTTGCTTTTGCTATACAGTTTTCCTTCATTGTCTGCAGGGATAAGTGTCAAGATCTCCAGTGGGTGCCTGAGACTGCAGTTAGCACCAAATCCTACATATACCATGATTTTTCCTGTACAAACATACCTATGATAAAGTTTCATTTATAAACAGGCACAGTATTGGATTAACAGCAGTAACTTCCCATAGATCTTAGTAGTTTCAGCATACAATGGTTTTTCTTTTACTATTGAGAACTTTTACCTTTTCACATAACAGAAGCACTTTGAGACTCCTCTTAGACATATCCAGATAGCCAGTGTTATTACTTTTGCACATTGGAGTAACTATTAAGTAAATACGGGTTCCTTGAATATATAAGCACTGTTATGTGACCAGAAATATTCATCTGAAAACCAAAAGGCCTTCTAAGCAACTTATATATTGGATAGTATATACAGCATTGACATGCCAGGAAAGGGATGATTCACATCCCATGCAAGATGGAGCAAGATGATATGAGACTTCATTCTACCTAATTGAGACTTAATTGTGGCCCAACGTGGGCCACAATTTAAAAACATATGGATTTTTTCTTCTAGAAGTTTTCTCTTGCAATTTTCCAGCACGGGCTGATATCAAATAAGTAAAACAACAGAAGAAGAAATCACAGATAAGAGGAAACTATCATATTCTAATCTTAAATCATTAGGTCCAGCACATATTCAAGGGGAGAGAATTACACAAGGATCTTTGGGAGCTGTGCTATCAGTTGCCTTAGCAGAGATTAGAGAAATAATCTTAGCCTATAGAATGGGATAAAATCTTTGCTAGCTACTTTTCTGACCAAAGATTAATGTCCAGATTATATAAACAACTCAAAAAACTTAACAGCATAAAACAAATAACCCCATCAATAAGTGGAAATATTAACTAAAAATATACTTCTCAAAAGAAGAAATGTAAAGACATCCCCCCTCAAAAAAAACACATTAAAATATGTTCAACATCTTTAGCAATCAGGAAAATGCAGACCAAAACCACACTAAAATTTCATCACTATCTAGTTAGAATAGCAATCATCAATAATACAAATAATAATAAGTGCTGAAGAGGATGTGGGGGAAAAACACTTATACATTGTTGAAAGGATTTTAAATTACTACAACCACTATGGAAATCAGTATGGTGGTTCATCTCAAGATTAGGCATGGGACCACCATATGACCTAGCTCTTCACTCCTCAGTATTTATCCAAAGGAATTAAAGTCAGAAAACTACAGTAATACATGCATATTCATGTCTATAGCAGCACAATTCACAGTAGCCAAGTAATGGAACCAGTCTAGGTATCTATCAACAGATGAATGGATAAAAAAAATGTATACACCCACAATGGATTTTCAGTCATAAAGAAGACTGAAACTATATCATTTGTAGGCAAATGGATGGAACTATAAAATATACTAAATGAAATAAGACAGACTCAGAAAGACAAGGGTTGTATGTTTTCTCTTGTATATGGAAGCTACAGAGAGAAAAATAATGAAAGAAAATGGACCTTATGAAAATAAAATTGAGATCAGTAGAATATAGAGGACAGAGATCAGAGAGAGGGAGGGAGGGATGGGAAGAAAATGTACTAGGGAATGAAATAGGACAACTTATGCTATGTGTAAATTCATTGTGTATAAATACATCGCAATGAATCCCTGATTGTGTACAATGATTATAATGCACCAATAAAATTCTCTTAAAAAATTATAAGCTCAAGCTTGTGAAACTGCATAAGTGGAGAAAAGTGAAGAGCAATTCAAACCTTGAGGACTTTTTGTCTTGAGAGATAAATCTAAAAATGGCTTTGAGAAATCAGAAGTTGATCTTCAAGATGTCAGCTTGGGAACCAAATTCCTCAACAAGATTCCTGAAGTGCAAGAAGTAAAATGAAGAAGGTGTACACAGAGTTTCCAGGATTGGGAGAAAACCTTCTCCACCAGTACCTCAGGATATACAAAGAACTCAAAAAACTTAACACCAGAAAAATATATAACCCAATCAATAAATGGGCAAAGGAATTGAATAAACACTTCACAGAAGAAGAAATATAAAATGATCAAAAATATATGAAAAAATGTTCAACATCTATAGCAATTAGAGAAATGCAAATTAAAATTACACTGAGAGTTCATCTTACTCCAGTTAGAATGGCAATTTTCAAGAATACAGACAACAATAAATGTTGGCGAGGATGTGGTAAGAAAGGTACTCTCATACATTGTTGGTGGGACTGCAAATTTGTGCAACCACTATGGAAATCAGTATGAAGATTCCTCATAAAACAGCCATTTGACCCAGTTATCCCTCCTTGGTCTATATCCAAAGGACTTAAAAACAGCATACTACAGTGATGCAGCCACATCCATGCTTATAGCAGCTCAACTTACAATAGCCAACCTATGGAAATAACCTAGGTGTCCTTTAAGGGATGAATGGATAAAGAAAATGTGGCATATATACACAATGGAATATTACTCATCTATAAAGAATGAAATTATGGCATTTACTGGTAAATGGACAGAACTGGAGAATATCATGCTAAGTGAAATAAGCCAATTCCAAAAAACTAAAAGCCAAATGTTCTCTCTGATTTGTGAATGCTAACTTCAAACAAGGATGATTGGGGAGGGGAATAATAGAAATAGACTGGACTAGACAAAGGGTAACCAAGGGAAGGGAGACGGAGAGGAATGGGAAAGACAGTAGAATTAATTGATCATAACTTTTCTAGCCTTGTATTTGTATACATGATCAGCATCACTTCACATCATGTGCAACAACAAGAATGGGAACCTAATAAAATAAGTTATACTTTATGTATTTATATTCTTTTTTAAAAATATTTTTGGTTGTCCATGGACCTTTATTTTATAATTTATTTATATGCAGTGCTGAGAATTGAACCCTGTGCCTCACCCATGCTAGGCAAGCACTCTGCCACTGAGCCACAGCCTCAGCCTCTATGTATGTATATTCTACCAAAATTCATTCAACTGTCATGTATTACTAAAAATAAAAATAAAGAAGTCAGAAGTTGACTAAGATTCTGAAGAATTAAATAACCAAGTAAATCCACTAGAATTACTGAATGAAAAGAAAAAACACCTTGAAAATTAAACAATTCATGACCTTTGAAATGTGTGCCAGGCAAGAGCTGGGTATGAATGCTGTGCATCCCACAGGAGGGTAGGTTTCCCAATATCAGCCTTAGAAACAATTATGGAAGATAATGGGTAAGGAAGAAACTTTCAAAGAGTAAAAGCCAGAAACCATAGAAAACAGAGAAGAGAATTTCTCCCCAAGAACAGAGGAACATTTTTACCATCAAGACATGGAATTTTCACAATGTCTGCCTGGCAGGAGGATTTCATCATTGCCATGGATCACTGATGCTAAGTGTCTTCAATTATTTCCTTTTCCATGTAGGAATTTCTATCCCAGGTTTCCCACCCTTTCTGCATCATTGCTTACTTTATAGTTCACGGGTCACTGTTTCACACACACCTGAACACTGCTGGCCTGAGGATTATGCATCGTCTACATTTGCTGGAAGAGTGACTGTATGTGACATTAAGTTTCCTCCCTTGGAGATGAAGGGGATTTATTATTATTCCATAGGTAGGAGGCAGGATATGAATTGCAATATCCAGGGCATTATCCATAATCATTCAAGAATTCAGCTGTAACAAGAACCTCTACTGAAAAATATGTTTTTATTTAAATTATTTAGAAAATACTCTAGATTGGGGGAAAAAACAGAATGCCAATACATCAAGTTGCCATGTAAAATATAAAGACAAGCAAGTCCCATGCTCATGTTAGATGATCAGTTTGAAGGCTAAGCAAACAGTAAAAGTTTGAAAAACTGAATTTAAAAGGTTGTGTGAAAGATCAAAGATATTTCACCAAAGTAATATTATTTAAAAACCCATACTAAAAAGAGTATTTTCTTTAAGGGAAAAAAAAGCCTTAAAAGTCTTTTTAATGTTATTCAGTGCAATGTTGAACAGAAGAGATGAGAGGTGACATAAATGTATAGTTTCTGATCTTAAGAAAAACATTTTGTTTTTCACAATTAAGCATGAGGTTAGCTGTACAGTTTACACAGTTAACCTTATTAAATTGGGAATACCGTTCTCTATGCCTACTATACCAATAGTTTTAAGATGTTAGATTTTATTAAATATTATTTTATGTCTATTATGATAAAAATAAATTTTCTTTTTCTTGATTAATAAATTGCAGTACATTGATTGATTTTGTTTTGTGCCAACTTTGCATTACTGGGAGTGTACTCCCTTGCTTAAGACATATTATCTTTTTTTATGTATTCTTCATTTCAATTTGCTAAATGTTTAGATTGTTTGCATCTAGCTCTGTGAAGAATATTAGTTTGTGTTCTGCTTTGCTTATAAGGTCTTTGCCTAGTTGTGGTATCAGGGAAATCTGTATTCCATGGAATGAATTGGGATATGTGTTCTTTTCAATTTTATACAAGAGTTTGTGTGTAATTGTTACTACATATGGCTACTGTTTATTTTAAAGCAATTTTTTTCTTTATGGGATGGTATAATGGTTAATTTGAATTGTCAACCTGATTGGGTTAAGAGATGACTATGATTAAGAGGCTTATGGGTGCATCAATGAGGTTGTGTCTAGGAATGATGGGTATGTGGGATAGCCAACTGAAATGATAAACTTCCCTAATCATGGGCAGAACCATCCAATAGGATGATGGCTTGTATGCCATAAAAGAAGAACTAGGAAGCAGCAGCAGATGCAAGAGCAATTCTTCTTGAAAGGGTTCTTGATTGCTGCCCTGATTGTCTGAGGATATCATACTAGCTTCTTCACTCTTCCAAAACGGACTCTGACAGCCATTCTCCAGACACCTTCTGTCTCAAACTAGGGTAGCACAGTTGAGCCCTCTAGTTCTGGGGCTTTAGCCTCTTGAACTGCACAGCTACTGGTTCTTCCAGCTCTCCAGCTTGTAGACGGCCATTGTGGACTATCCAGCTTCTGGTCATGTAAGCCAACCTAATAAATCTCTTTTTTATAATTATACTTCTTGTTGATTCTCTTCCTCTATGGAACCCTGACTAATACAGATGGTTTTTAGCTGCAAACTTCTCCCTTTAATAGGCATATACATAGAGATATTTGTTTTTATCTATTTCTGCTTGAGTAAGCTTTGCTAGTGTGTATATACCAAAGTATTAGTCTATTTCATTAAAATGTATTTTTCAGGGCTGGGGTTGTGACTCAGTGGCAAAGTGCTTGCCTAGCATGTGTGAGGCACTGAGTTTAATTCTCAGCACCAGATATAAATAGATAATAAAAAAATAAAGGTCCAACTTGGCCTCAAGTTGTTAGTATTTCCTTTATCTTCTTTGAATATCACTTTACAGCCTCAGTGATATTACTTTTTGGATTTCTAACATGGTTAACTTGTGTCTTTCTATTTTTTGCTGCTCAGTCTGACTAGGTTTTTTTTTCAATTTTGTTTATTTCCCAAAAATAACTCTTAATTTTAATATTGTCTCTATTGTGATTCTATATTGTGATTTACTGTAAATCTAATATGATTTTCACACTGGACTTAATTTTTTTCTTCATTCTTTGGATTTTAATTTACTCCATCTTTTTCTAGTTTCTTGAGGTAGAAGCTAAGATCATCAATGTAAGATATCAGTTATTACCTCTACTTGCATGATACCTTCTAGTAAGATCGGAAGAGCATTATCATAAAAATTTCTTCCAAATTCCTGACAACTGAAGTGGAATGTTCCCTTAAGAAATGCTACATCACCAAAACTCTTGATAACACAAAAGGCAGAATTGTTTGAAAAAAGACACTTGGGGCTGGAGTTGTGGCTCAGCAGTAGAGCGTTTGCCTAGCACATGTGAGGCACTGAGTTCCATCCACAGCACTACATGAAAATAAATAAATAAAGCTATTGCATCCAACTACAACTAAAATTTTAAAAAAATACAGAAACTTAAAATTCTCCATTTAAAAATTATCAAAAACAGTCATGAGGGCACATGCCTATAATACCTGGGACTTGTGAGGCTGAGGCAGGAGGATCACAAGTTTGAGGCCAGGCTCAATTTAGGAGGCCCTAAGAAACTTAGACCCTATCTCAAAATAAAAATAAAAGGACTAAGGATGTATTTGGTGATAAAGCACTTCTGAGTTCAATCCCCAATATTATCCATCAATCAATTAATCAATCAATCAATAAATAAGATCCAGATGGATTTCGTTTAAAAAAAAAAAAAGAAGAACATTAAGAATATATTGAGGGGCTGTGGATGTGGCTCAAGTGGTAGCGCGCTCACCTGGCATGCGTTCGGCCCGGGTTCGATCCTCAGCACCACATACAAAGATATTGTGTGTGCCAAAAACTAAAAAAATAAATATTAAAAATTCTCTCTATCTCTTAAAAAAAGAATGTATTTATTCATTTTTATAATTTTCTTTATATGCATGCCCAACTATGTTCAATTATAAAATTTGTGCCTAACTAGATCTCAAAAACTGTTTGAAATACATATGAAATAAAAGTTTAAATAATGAGAAAGCATTATGTTTTCTTCCTTATAATACTTGCCATCATTTTTTTCCCCCTCTGGTGATAACTGAAAGAATGAGAATCTTACTACCAGGCATGTTAAGGCTGAGTATGCAGTTCAAGCGTAGAGCACTTGCCTAGAATTTATGAGGCCTTGGGTTTCATCCCCATACACACACACACACACACACACACACACACACACACACACACACACATATATGATTCAATAAACTCTGGTTATGTAAATGTTTTTGTAAAATATTAGCAGAATCAGTGGTATCTGCAAACACTAAAGCCTCTGAATACTTTGTGAAAGAGGAAATGTTTTCTCATAATAAAGAATCAAGATGAGCATTGGATAATATGCAGGCAGCTATGAAGCATAACAAGGGAAATAGCTTAAATAGGATCCCCAAACTTGGCCTCATTATGATTATGTTAATCTGTAATTTAAAAATAATTATTTCCCACATAAAAAGCTGCTCTATCAAATTTATTGTTTTTATTTGATTCTTTCCTGTTGACCTTTATAGCAGAGAGAAAACTGTAAACCAGGGTACTTAAATAATTGATAAATTGACTCCTTTGCCTTAACCAGCAAGTCTCTTAAGCATACCCACCCCACACACACAAAAAAAAAAAGGGAAGAAAAACAAAAACACCAAATAATAATAATAAGCAAATCTAAATGCAATTCTCTGAGCAAAATACTTAATGTTGGGTGAGATTAAGATAGGTTTTTATCTTTTCTCATCAAAACAGTCATTTTTTTTTGTTACTTAATTATCTTCCCAATGATGTACCTCGATATCTCTTGAAACATCCACTCCAGCATTTGATCTAGAGGATATATTGGGAGTGAAAGAGATGTGCCCTAGCCCTGGGTACCAGAAATAAGAAATTAGGTCACCTAAAGAAAATCTTTAAAAAAATAATGAAACCATTTAAAACTCAGACTGCTCTTCTTTATCACCACATGCTAATGATTCTAAACAGCATCTAATACAATACTCCTCCTACCATATGTATTATTTCTATACACCACTTTCCCTCAGTTCCCAACTGTATCATCAGATGTGAAAAAAACAAGGGTAGTGTAAGAAAATATGTGATAATATAGATTGTTTAAAGGAAAAGCTTGTCAATTATTCCAAGAGCCCTGCATGGACATTGACTGATTCCTGGGACATAGAACTTAAATATTCACAGAGCGAAGGCTTCATAAGGAAACTTTAACAGTTTCCCTATCTACACCCAAACAATAAGAAATTTGTAACATCAAGCATTTGTGTAATTAATGAATCAAATTAAAATTGGCAATAACACGCTTCCTTCTTGTTCTTTTTTGTCACAAACCACACCCCAAGGCAAAAGCAGATCTCACAGATTGGCTTCCTCTGCAGTCTAGAGAATTGCTTGACACCTGGATGATGAGGCACAAACAATAAATTCAAGATTTTGAAACTATACCAATTGAAGACAACAAAATCAATGGCATAAAAATAAGAAAATTAGAAAAGGGGTCTTTATACAATCTTTATATTTTGATCTGTGTTCTTTTTGACATTGGATGTATGCATATAGTAGGAACCAATGTTGACAAATTCTATTTTATAGACTTTGTGGGCTAGTTGCATAGGGATATATGTGGGCTTTATTGTTTTTCAATATATTTTTTAATCCACCCCTGTGGAACCATGTGGGTAGACAGGTGTTAGGGTTAAAAATTCATATGGTAAGTGATAGGATTTTGGTGAGGAAATGGAGCAGAAGGGATGGACATTTTAACAGCTTGTGAGGTTTTAGAAGTGAAAAGGGAAGGGGGAGAAGTATTTTGCCTATTGAAAAAAACACACAGAAAATATACAATTGTGCATACCAAGGAATCAAAAAGTTATTGCTCTAAAGTTACAGAAGAATTAATAAGTCAGAATATTTTTTAGGACTAAGAGACTAGGCAAAATTGGAATTATTCTCTAAAGAATTTTCTAATTAGTACAGGGACAGATTAATTCTGTTATTAATCAGTAAATCAATGTGGGACAAAAGAGAGAAAGAAGGAAGCAGGCTCCTGTTGTAATCCATTTTTTAAGAGCCTCTCTTCATCTATTTGTTTATTCAACAAACATTTATTGTGTTTTTGATATGTGAAAAAAAAATCCTGCTGGCAACTATGGGAGGATACGAAATTTTTTTTTTTAAATCAGGTTTATCCTTATTTAGATTATAAATGGGAAACAGTGTGATAAATAAAATGGTTACATTTTTTCACAGTCACAACATACATGAAGCATTTAGATAGTTGTTTCATAGAATTTATGAAATTTCGACAACAATGACACAGCGGGACAAATACACTTGATGATTCCCATTATATAGAAAATTGAAACTTGTAGAGTCTCAAGTACTACAGAGCTGTTACCTAATGGAATTAAGATTTAAACACTAATTTTTTGCACTTTATTATAAGAGTAACTGCAAAAGTACATGTGGTAAGCAACATATAATAAAAAATCATTAAAAACAAAGTCCATTTTCTGCCCTCCTACTCTGTTTTCCTGCATTTCTTTCAACATTATAGACATCAGTTTTTAGTTGGCCACTGATTCAGCAATATAGTAAATACTGAATACCTACTATACTGTCATATTTGTGTGAGCTTTTTGTTGCTTGACAAAATAACCTGAGAAAAACAGCTTATAGGAAGACAGATTTATGTTTAGCTCACAGTTACAGAGGTTTTAGTCTATGGCCAACTGTCTCCATTGTTTCTGGGACTGTGGTGAGCGAGTATTTTGTGGCAGAAGAGTGTGACAGAGCAAAGCTGTTTACCTTATGGCAGTCAGGAAGCAGAGAAAGAGCCAGAGAGGGAGGAGTCGGGGATAAAGTATAGTTCCCAAGGACAGGCCCCATGACTACTTCCTTCAACTAGGTCCCACCTCTTAAATTTCCATCACTTCCCAATAAAGCTATCAGTTTATGAAGCCTCCAATGGATTAACCCATGGTGAGTTTAGGGTTCCCATGATCAAATCATTTCCTAAAAGCCCCACCCCAGAACATTGCTGCATTGGGGACCAAGTCTTCAACATATGAGACTTTGGGAAGCATTCCAAATCTAAACCATAAACTATCATAATATTATATACTACATACTTTATGCCTATTGTACTATACATAGAATATTATAAATGGTACTTGTTATTTATATTACCTATTATATATCAGCATACCATTTACTGATGCTATTCTAGGATTGAGAAGCAGTGATTAACAAAGTCCTTAACCTTATGGACTTTATATCCTATATTGGGAGTCAAGCAATAAACAAAAAATATAATGTCAGGTAGTGAAATATGGCATGATAAAAAAAAAGCAAAGTAAAGATTAAAAAAAAACTGTGCTATTTTAGACCATTTAAAACAAAGATCCAAGGGTAGTTTCTCTAGGGACATGACATTGGTGGTGCTGTAGCACAAGAGGATGTGCAAATACTAAAAGATGGACACTTTGAACTAAGACAAACATTGGTTTAAAGGCTCTGAGGCCAAACATACTTGGAGAATTTAAGGAACAAGAGCCACTGTATGTATAGGAGTGTTGAGTATGGCAACTTTTGCAGAATGAGGGGTGGAAAGACTGGCAAAATATGAGGTCAGACATGGAGTCACTTATGGATTGAGTTGTGGAACTCTTTAATTTTATTGAGCATGATGGGAAGCTACTGGAGAATTTCAAGCATGGAAATAACATAACACAATGTATAATTTTTAAAAATCACCCTGGTTGCTGTATGAAGTCTCCAGAAGCAGCAAAGCTGGAGGCAAGGAGACCATTTAGGAGAGTTAATTCAGAGGAAAAAGGATGAGGTTTTCAATACATAGCTTTGGGTCATGGGCACCAATATGAGATAAAAGGGAATCTTAACTCCTTAAATCTTAACACAAAATATATTTTGAGGGCTCATAAATCTAAATGTGAAAACTGAAAATATAAACCTCCAGGAGTAAAACTAAGGGAATATATTTATATTTTTGAGACAGTCAAATATTTCTTTTTAAAAAAACTTGAAAGCACTAATCATAAAAGATGGATAAGTTGGACTTCATTATGATTAAAAAAATAGCTGTTTATCAAAAGAAAAAATTAACAGTAAAAAGGCAAGCCCTGTACTGACAGAAGATATGAGACATAGATGGATAAACAGATGGATAGCTAGAGAGATTTAGTTAGTTATACAGCCCTTTATTAATTCCTGTGATTGTTATTAAAAGTAATGCTACAATGAATGTCCTCAAACATACATGATTTGTTCCCATTTTGTTTGCTTGTTTGTTTGTTTTGCCAGTGTATCCGTGGTTATATTTTTAGAAATAACCGCTTCCTCACAGAGCCTATCCATATGTAATTTTACATTCCTTCTAGTAATATATGGGAGGGCTATTTCCTCACATCCTTTCCATCAGAGTATGTTCTCAAACTTTAGGATATCTTATCTTATCATAGTTTATATTTCCTTTACAAACAACATGAAGTTTCTTTTCATAAATTTTAGGGTCATTTACATTTTTTCTTTTTTTATACTAGTCCTTTTTTTCTCTGTGTTGTTGGTCTTCTGAATTTTTATCAGCTATTTTTATATCAGGATAATTGGTCTTTGTTTATGATATAAGATGCAAATATTCATACTTCCTTTTCTCCAATCCACTTGATAAAGGAACTCAGTGAACTTTTCTCCCACACTTTGTATCATTTACCCTTTACCTTTATGATATATTGGGAATAAATCTGGGTTTAGAGTATAAATAAGTGAATTGATTTTATCTTTTTCCATAAAGTTATCCAGCATGACTTCAAATGCCACAAATTGTCATTAACTTTCCATACACACCTACATCAATTCTTTAATCCAATTTCATTAGTTTCATCAAGCACCAATATTGCTAGGTTTCATTACTTAGAATTTTTTTAAAATGTCATTGTCTGTCTGGTAAGTTTCATATTCCTCCCCATATTACCTTTTCTCTTTTGTGATTTTATGAGTTACTCTAGCTCATCTATTCTCCCAAATAAAGCTTATAATTGATTTGTGTACTAAAGTAAAAGAGCAACAATAAAACAGATGTCATTTGGGAAAGAAAGAAACTTCATATTTATAAATTAAGGATAATAAGTGTCCTCAACACTTTAAGATGCTGAGTCTTCTTTCCAGGAAGGTGCTCACCACAACTTCAAGTCTATTTTTAGGTTTTTTAGGAGTATTTGATAGTTATCCATAATACTGTTTATCTATTTCCTGTTGAGCTTATGCATATATATTTTCTTTTTGCTATTAAAAATGGCATCTGTTTTTCCCATTATTCTTCCAACTGGCTATTGTTTGAATATCTGGAGGCTAAATAATGTTTTTAAACCCTATTTTATTAATTTTTCTTATTGTTTAGAGTAGGGTTTCCATTTATTCTCTTTGCTCTTCCATAAATGATACTTATCTGCAAAAAAATGCATTCATCTGCATCTTTACTTACTTTATAGAGATTTATGTCTTGTAACTCATACTTAGGAAATCTGAAATGTAAGAGGTATAAAGAATAAAAATACCATAATGTTAAGTGGTGTTAGCTACTTTAATAAGTTGTCACAAAAAGGGAAACTCCTTAGACAGATATCTCTCTTGAAAAGCAAGTATCTTCACTACAAAAGTTTTTTTTTTAATTAGAACAAGAAATCCAGGACTGATAGATCACATTTATCATTCATTTTTCAGAATGTGCACAAGCTACTAGGAAGTTTCAAGCCAAATAAAGCACAAACAAATTTAGATATGAGTGGGGAGAACTTGGGGAACAATAAGTTGTAAAATAGAAAGAGCCAAAGAAATGGAGATACATGATCTGACAAGCCTCTTCCAAACCTTCCTACAATGTGCTCAACCCTGACAAAACAATATCTATTTTATAAACACCATCCACTAAGAAGGAGCCTGGAGCAATAGCTACACTCCTGTTTTCTCCTGTGGTTCTAAGGAAAAGGCAAAGACTATAAAGCCTATGTATAAAGTATTTGGAGGATGGGGAGAGTTCTGAAGCCAGTGGCTTAGGAAAAGAAACTGCAAAAGGAGGTAAGGGTTTGAAGGATTTGATGGTGGTTGATATTCAAGGACCATGACTGGTAAGAGCACCTACAGGATGGATAGTTGATAGAGTACAAAATAAGTGATGGCAGTTGAACTACTTACGAGTTCTGTATTGCCAAGAAAAAAAAAAAAGGGGAAGGTCCAAGTCTGGCAAACAAATACTGCTTATTTCCTAAGCCTAGGAAATGCATGGTGTACTTGTGGGGACCCTCAAAATAATAGGAGGCTAATGCAATGAAGCTTCTAGGAGAGAAATGCTCCCCATTTACTTCAATTATGGTCATGGAAAACCATGAGCAAGGCAGAGCCTTCCATTATGCTCACCAAGAAAACATCTCCCCTGCCAAAGCAGGAATTCTTTGTTTTTGGTGACCAAGAAAAGTTACAGACAGTTACATTTGTAATTTATCCATGCTCCAAATATGTGAAGCCATGTCTGGACCCAACCTCAAGGAAAACATAAGATCTGGAATTAGGGATAGATGCAGTGGCCACGAAGCAATGTATTTTTTTTGCTGCAACTGTGATGGTTCTTAGAATCATTAATCTGAAGCCAGACATGCATGGTAGTTCACATCAATAATTAACACTACTCTGGAAACTAAGGCAAGAGGATAGCAGGTTTGTAGCCAACATCTGGCAGCTTAGTGAGACTTTGTCTCAAAACAAAATTTTTAAAGGGCTGAGGGTATATACCTCAGTGGTAGAGCATTCACTTATGTAGCATGGGTTCAATCCCCAGTAGTGGGGGGTGTGGGGAATCAATCAGAAAAAGAACAGATATGCACCTGTAGGTGTGTTCTCACATGAAAGTGTTTAGGAAACTAACATATCAATCCTAATAGGCTGTTATTTTATCTATGGAGCAGTTAGTACCTCCTGCAAAATTCCTCTTTTCGAGGGGAGAATCCATAATCTGTTGTTCAGATGAGTCTAAGTTCACCTTTTCCCTAACTTTGGTTCTGGGTACTAGGAATACAATAGTGAATAAAATGGACCAAAATCATTGGCCTTTTGGAGCTGTATTTCTAGTCATTAGAAAAGGGATGTAAACATGAAAAGTAATATATATATAATATATAAATGATAATTGCTAATCAAAGAAAAGAAAAAAAGTCCAAGGGAGATTGAAGTACAATGTTTCATGAGTGAATAAATGCTTTCAAAAGAGCAATTACTAAATTTTCAGGCACATTAGGTACAAAATTTTTGAAATTCAGAGAAATACAGAAAACTACAATCACCTCTGAGTAACTGTGGAAAATATATTTTCTTCCTCTTTATCAAAAAAGTTGTTAAATTTTTACTACATCTAAACTCTATCTAGACAATACTGAAAATATTTGAATCTGACTTTATATAAGCACGAAAATATGCTTTTTATTTCGTTTCTGAAATATTGAAGAGATCTGAAAATATTCCAAACCCCACTTTTCTTTGCATGAACCTGTCAAAACAGTCAGTGACTTTTAACTTCCTTAAATTTATCTCTGCAGACTGTTTCTATTTTTTCAGAAATATGTCATTCATACGTAATCATTTGACTTTAAACCATGTGCACAGGAAACAATATGAGGACAGCATTGCTATGTAATCATTTTTTTATATGTAATAATTTTTAAAAAACATATTTTAAACCATATTCACAGAAAATCGTGAAGCTTTAAGAAGAAGAACAAAAAAAGATTGTATGTCATCAGCTTAGCCCTACCAAATAAGAAAACTCATGCATTAAACATTGCCAAAAGAAGTAATACAGCTTTAGTTCAATCTGTAATTTGTGAGCTATCACAGAGATTCTGGCTTGGCACCACTCAGAAATGTTCACTGAATGTCATTGTAAAGGTTTGGGAGGACTCTCCAAGGACCAATTAAAGGAATGGAGAAGTAGGGAAGATTGTTCACCACTAAGAAAAAGAAAGAAGAATGGCACAAGATGGATGTGGTTTTCCAATTTTCTTGTTTTGTCTGTGAATAGCAAAGCATAAGCCAAAAATAAATAATAATATTAAACATCTCATCCAGTTATTTGTTTACAATCATTAAAAAGGGGTTTTGTGCATTCCATTCTGGCATTAGCCTCTAAATCCCATAACCCTCCAGCCTCAAACATGAAACTAAGTCATCAACTATGTTGCCCCAGTTTGTTCATATTCATGTTCATAAAAAATATAAACAATTTTTAAGAACTATTCATTAGCACCTTAAACTCATTACCAACGATTCATTTTCTTATTGTCTATAGTATATATTATGCATATAGTTTAGCTTCTAAAACAACTCAAGGCATATAATAGACACTTAGAGATCAACTCAGTAATTAATTAATTAATTAATTAGCTAATAGCCTTGTTAGACTATGTATTTTTAGTATGTCCTTTGGAATAAAAAAATATTTTCCTCATTTCCATATATGTTGGTATCTAAGCATAATTAATATTTGATATTTCAGACATTTAAGCTAATGACTAGGATGATTACCTATAGTGCTTTTTTTCACTGAATCAGTTCTGTAAGTCTGAAATAGGAATGGAGGAGGAGACTTAAAAAAGCAATGTCAGAATGAGTAGGTGAGCAATTTCTCTTCCTTAGCCCATAGTTTTAATCTTTCCAAAGGTGAGGCACTTCCTTTCTCTTTATTTTTATATATTCTACATACTGCTTCATAAATGTCAAATATTCACTAATTATTATCTTGTGTTTTAAAAAGGTAGGAATCTAGAGAAAGTTTAAATTCCCTATAGTGATTCTATTTTGACAACTTCCCTACACACACATACACACTTTTTTTCAAAAGTGTTTTGTCTTTTTCTCTGTTCTGGGTTACTTTAGTTCTTTTCAGGTTTAATCTCTAAAATAAACCAGCAAGTTTTCTGTTCTCAGGCTAAGGCAGAATGGGTAACCTTGCAAATAGAAAAGTCCAGTGTCATGTCCAACTAGAATAACAAGTAAGAATTACTCTAGAGCCTTGGGTTGAGTGAAGTCCTGGTCAGAGACAGTGGAGTGATCACGAAGAGAGTCCTAGCTGCAGAGTAAGCAGGTATGACCTTCAAAGAATTCGCCCCCCTTCTCAGACCCAGTTTCTTCCATAGTAAAATTAAATGTTCAAACATTTAATTTTATTCAAATTTTATTAAGGTATGTGCTCCATTCCACCTATAATTTTCCACAATTCTAACATTTTACCTAAAGCAAATACTTCATACTTCGCCATCATTTACAAATACTATAGAAACATTTCACACTGACATGTCAGATACCAAAGTGAACACACTATTCTCTGATGATCATGTTTTATTTCTGTGTTGATCAATTGGTATGTAAGTCTGAATTTTATTTAATAAAAAGTAAATCATAAACTTTTTACCACTATTACAGAAATTATCAGTGTATAAGTCCTTGAAATTCAGGAGAGTATGAGTTTCTTAAGTACTGTGTCTTAGTCATTTTTATATCCACATAGTACATAGAATTTAGCATGAAAACATTAAGTAAGTTTACTAGTTTATCCAAGCTACAGGAAAACACAAGGAAGAAAAGCATGCAACTGGTCTCACTTCCAGGGCTTCACCATGAACTTTAAGTGGCCCACAGGGCTGTCTGGCAATCAAACTTGAGGACCAACCTATCATCTAATAACCAAACTTGTGTGTTTGTCTTCTGAACATCTCCACCCAAAAGTCTGATAGGCTTGTCAAATTCAGTGCACCCCAAAATCAAAGTCACAATTTCTTCCTCAATCTGCTCTTCCAAGCTTCACTCTTATGAATGATTGTAATTCCTCAATTCCAGTTACTTAAGCTAAAACTTTGGAATAATTCTTGATCTGTCTTTCATCTCTTCATCTGTAATCAAATGCTTTCAAATAAATCTTTAAAATACATGCAGATTCTAACCGATTTTTGCCTCTCACTCTCACTATCCTGGCCCCAAGTAACCATCATCTCTCACTTAATTATCACCATAACCTCCTCACTTCTTTTTGTCCATGCTTGCTTCAATAAAATTCTCAGCACAGCAGCCAGTATGATCTTATTATGTCAAATTGGGTCAAAAATCTTGCAATATTTTCCCACTTCATTCAAATAAAAAGCACATGCAAGAAGCTTCATCAACTTATCAGGCCTCTTATTACATCTCTGACCTACTACATTTCCCATATATATTTTCCTTCCAGCACAATGCCCCCTGGTTGTTCCTTGAAGACACCTGGTACATTCTTGTTCGGATCTTTGAACTGTTTTCTCTGTGTACATTTTCTCCCAGGTGGAATGCTCCCTTACTCCCTTTAGGTGTTTCCTCAAAGGTAAATTCAATGAGATCCTCCCTGTATTCCCTATTAAAAATTTCAACCCCTCACCACTAATTTTCTACAGCCTCTAATAACTTTTCTGCTATGTTCTATAATACAGTAAGATTTTAATTAATATTTGTTTAATTAATTATTTAAAAGTCATAACAATAACACAAACTCTATAATAGAGATTATTTTTTTAAACATCTTTAAAGATGTTTCCCAGGTTGGTTTTGGACTTCTGCACATAAGAGATCCTCCTGCCTCAGTCTCCTAAGTGTTTTAGCTACAAGTGTGCACTACCAACATTTGACTTAGTGAAATTTTTTTTAGAAATGAAATTTATTTTCAAATTTCCCAGGTTCATGAATCTAAGAGTGTTCTCCAGAGATTTTATTTAATTAATAGACAAATTATTTGTAATTTCCCTATGATCCTTCTAGAAACCACAGGATGTTATGAGCACACTTAAAATAGTGTGGAAAAAAATTCTCCTTAATAATAAAAACTACAAACAGAAAAAAAAAATCCACAAGATGAATGGTTGTTTATTTTGATTATAAACTGAAACTAGAATTCACTCTTTTATCTAAGAATGCTTAGGAAAGCAGGAAGCAGTTTTAATTTAATTTCAGTTTCATCTTTACCAACTAAAGAAAAGAAAATTGGATAATGCACCAAAACATGAGAGCCCACCTTCTACATGCACAGTAGGGTTTCAGTAAATGGAAATTCCCTTCTTATGTTTTATGTTCTTATGTTTTATTATCTTATTATTCTCCCTCTATCTGAACCCAGGCCTCACACAGGCTAGACAAGCACTCCAACACTGAGTTACACCCCTGGTGCTTATTATTATTTTATAAAGAACTTTTCTGATTTACCATCTAAACTATATTTTTAGTTTCATTAAGTAAAATAAAACTTTAAGCCTCCTTATTTTTCCATTTCTTAGGAAAGAAGATAGGCTACTTAGACATTTCCTGCATGCATTATCTTACATAATTACTAGTGCACATGTGTAGTATTTTAAACATAAGAAATCTGAAAATTAAAGTCATAAACTAAATAATAGTTTAATTTTCAAACCACACCTGGATATTAAGGAGCAAGAAATATTCGTAACTTGGTTAGTAGCTTCTTATCATATAATGTAAGTAAACATTAAATGAAAGGAAAATACGGAACTACAATCATTATTTTTTTTGAGGGAAGAAGATGTTTGGCCACCTTCTGATGATTTCTTAGCCTGGAGGGAAGCTTCTGAATATAAGCTGCTGGAATGACAGTGGAGAACTGAAATTCAGCAAAGTCTGGAGAGATTTAGGAAAACAAAGAAAGAGGGTTTAAAAAAGAAGAAGAACAAGAAAAACTATGAAATTAGTTCCTAATCCAGAGGGCCAAACTCTCCTGGTTTCAAATGAGCTCTTGAACTGTAGTTAAGATGCTCAAAATGGGGGTTGCTGATTGAAATTTTTGGGAAGCAGAAAGTAACTTGCTGCGTCTGTTTCAGTGATTTCCCTTTCTCTGGACATTATATCACTTTCTTTCAAATATGCTGCTGAACTATTGTTTAGTAGACAGTTTTTCATTTACTCATCAAAGCATCCTACCTCCTTCTTTTCAGAGTATTATCCAGGGGTGCCTACGAGTAGATAAAAAAAAGGATATAAGGTCGATGGTCAAAGGCAGAAATTAGCTACCAATAGAAAACCACCGAGCAGCTATCCAATGGTTTTGACTTTCTACTCTTTGAAAGTCTCCCTGGAAAGGAAGGAAAGGGAGAAGCATGTCCCTCTAGTTCCTATAATTTTCCACATTAGTTCATCATAAACCTGAGTGACAGAGAAGCAATGATTCAAGGCCACTCTGGTCCCAGAAAAATAAATCAGTATGAGAATGCTTTCACATAACTCTGTACAAATACCATCAGTATATGTGTGTAACCCTTATTCTCACCCAAAATAAATCCTCAAAGTGACAGCAATATTAAAGATCATGTTGAGAAATCCAGTCTCTGCTATACTTCTCTTTCAAATAGAAGGAATAGGATTTTTTTTTTGGCCGGGGGAGGATCTATTCCTGTACATTTGCATTGGTGGGTATGTTAAAGGCCTTGGACTAGTGCCTTAGCCTCTATCCCATTACAAACTGCCAGATAATGGCTGTCCCCTCACTTGTATTTTTATATAAGGCTGCAAGTCTTTCTTAAAAATATAAAATATTGAACTAGGCATGATAGTGAATGCCTTCAGTCCAGTTCTAGCACTTGAAAGGCTGAGGTTGGAGGATCACCTGAGCTCAGGAGTTAGAGACCGGACTGGGAAAAATAGCAAGACATTAAGTCAGGAAAAAAAAGGAAAGAACAGAAAAGAAAGTGTGTGTGTGTGTGTGTGTGTTCATCCACATACATAATATTAAATGTAAAAGTTGTATTTGACATTAAGAGGGATAAAAATTGATTTTTATTTTTTTCTTAATAATGTGCTCTGTTTATACTGGTTGAGAAAGAGGTGGAAAAAATCTATATACAGTGATGATATTATCACAACACTAGTCTTAAGCCTTGGGACCCTAAATTTCAAGCTTATAAAATTGTGATCCAAGGGAATAAACATCTAGAGTTGTGATCAAATTGGGAAGGAACACAGGCTCAGTATGTAATTGCAGGTATGCCTGTGGGAGCAGGTGCCCATGTTTGTATATTTGCTAATTTCTAGTTTTAGACCTTGGAAGGTCTATTTCTTCACAATGGAGATTACTTATGACATTCCCACTGAAGCAGCAGGAAATTGGATAAATCATAATTAATTGATACTGCCTGAACCAAATCCTCGTCCCAACCAATTGATATGTTAGTTCTTACACTGCTTTAGATTGTATAAAACTGTTTTTGATTGATCTAATTAAATGTTAATCCCATATGATTCCTATCACAAATTTATGTATCTCTCTTGTTTATGTCATGGATAAAAAGTGATAGTCAAATAGAAAGACAACAACATATTCATTCACCACCACCACCACCAGCATCATCACCAAACATACCCCAGCAGGGGATATACTGACCATCTTCTTATTGCATAATATTGTCAGCAGTTGCTTCAAAATCAGCTATCATATATGCAGATGCACTCTCAATATTTGCATTGTCAAACCAGCAAAACCTTATTGCAATCTTGGCATCCTTATCAAAGAGACAACCTGTAAATATGAATCTGAGTATGCTTTCATAGGAAACATTTTAGGGAAAGCAAAGCATCATTAATGAAATGGTGACATAAGTGCAGCTAGTTTAGAAGTTTAAGCTGTCCCTATGGAGAGTGCAGATCATTGAGGATAATAAGAGTCAAGGTCTATAAATTCCAGATATTTCTAGAGGTCTTCCAGATAGATTGTTTAAAATAAAAGTAAGAATAGATTTAACTCTGGTGTGAAGTTAGGAAAATTCCCTAAAGAGTTTGGAGGAAATTTGATGCATGATAATTAAAGTAACTAGAAAGTGAAAAAATCTAAGAAGAATGAATTTTGAGAAAGGATCAAGGTTTATAATTTATAAGAAATTCATGAATAAGGTCAAATATAATTTTTCATCAAATCCTAAAATTTCACAACCAGGTTCTAAAACATGAAAGTTGAAAGATATTTTTAGAATGAAAACAAAAATCACCTTTGTGAGTATTAAATTTATGGTACAGATTATACCAAGAAATGATAAGTATAGACAAGAAATGAAAAGTATAGACAGATAGATTAAAAAGGAATCAAAATAATTAGCCTATAACCAGATAATGGAAATTGATATGTAAGCTTTTTTTAATGTACAGATAAATAAAGACAATGAGTTATTTTTCTCAAAGTACTGCATACATTCTTGTCAGCCTTGGTATTATGCATGATGGATCATTTGTCTCACCCAGAGAGGTGCTTCTTCATTCTCATTGTCAAGAGCACAGAATCTTTAGTCCACTTGCCTATGATTGAATCCTGGATCCATGATATACCAGCTAAGTAACTGGTCAAATTACTTAGCCTTTCTAAGTGTTGTTTCTTTAACCTTGATGTTGATAACCTGGCCTACCTCTCAGGGTAATTATGAAGATTTAAATGACATACTCCTTAATAAGTGTAATGCAAAAAAATAAAAATAAGAAGCAGTACGTTAGATTATATAGAGGGAAGTGAAAGGAGGGGGAGGCAGGGGATGTGGGGATAAGAAAGATAGTAGAATGAAACAGACATTATTACTGTATGTATGTATGTATGTGACTGTATGACCAATGTGATTCTACAATATGTATAATCAGAAAAATGAAAAATTATATTCCATCTGTGTATGATACATCAAAGTATATAAGTGCATTCTACTGTCATGTATAACTAATTAAAACAAATTTTTTAAAATGACATACTCCATGAAAAGCATTAAACATAATGCAAAATATATAGTCATTGCTCAATTGATTTTAAGAATCATCTAAAATAACATAAAGTAATATATTTATATTCAAATTAAATAAAATGGTAGACCCCATATCTTCTTAATGATTCAACTAGGTCCTGGACATTCTTTTTCCTTTGTCATTATGACTTTATCTATGCATATGATCACTTATTCCCATAATAATGCTGCATATTTGTACATGCAAGTCACCAAGATTGTAAATATTACATCAGTAAACCACCAAGATTATAAAATTCATAATCTTGGTGATTTACATCAACAGATAATTTGTTTTTCACTCTCACAGGAGTTGAGATTTTGCTGAACTCAGCCAGCTTCCACTGGGCATGCTCCAGGACAAAGATGGAGTTAGGCCTACCCACTGTGTCTCATCCTGAGGTTAGGTCAAAAGGAGAGCCACGACGAACGTATTCTCAAGATGGTGGTAGAAATACAAGAGCAAATCAAAACCAAAAAAGCTTCTTTTAGACCTTATAACATCCCATTGGCCAATGAAAGTCACGTGGCCAGGAGCAACATTAAGTGGGGGCACTTAAGTATGCTCCACCCTCAGTGCAGGGGGACGGAAGTGAATATATGCTAATCTATAGTTCAACTCTCACACCAATGATACCAAAGGTAGGAGAAAAAGGTGTAGGAATGACTCCCATTGTAAAGAGAAAACCATACTCAAGATCCATTTTTCTCTTTAAAATGAATAGCGTCAAATTTGACAAATAGGGAGGGAAAATACAATGACTACATCAGGGTATTATTCTCAAACAAATTCAATAGACCCCAGAATTTAGCTCTTCTAAAAGATAATGACATGATCACATAGTACACCATTCCACTGATAATATAAAAATGGCCACATTCTTATTTACATTTGACAGTGTGCTTCTGTCCTTAAATGAATATTTATTAAGGCAATGGTTAATACTATTCAAGTAAATGTAAAGAGTGTACAGAATGATGCCAGAACCTATTATATATGGGCAAAATATAGTCATTGCTCAATTGATTTTAAGAAGCATCTAAAATAACATAAAGTAAGATGTTTACATTCCAATTAAAATATTATTCTTTTAAAAAATATTCTCATATATTGTTTTGAGACAGGGGATCACTAAGTTGCTGAGGCTGTAAAATATTATTCTAGGGCTGGGGCTGTAGCTTAGTGGCAGAGTATTCGCCTAGCATGTGTGAGGCACTGGGTTCGATCCTCAGCACCACATAAAAATAAACAAATAAAGGCATTTGTCCATTTACAACTACAAGAAATTACAATTTAAAAAAAATCTTGAGTTTGTGTATTAGCAACACCTCACAGCAGCAATAATATTCTCAGTCCCCACTCACTGTAAAAATATTGGGAAAAAAGCAAAATCCTGAAGGAGATTAAAAAATTACAGGGATCATATGTCCAGAAGCAAATGCATTGTGAGGGCTCTGGCCAATGACACCGGTTACTTTGTAAATGAATTGGAAGTCCTAATGCTTTAGCTTAGAAATCTGATTATCCTACAGCTTGTAAGAAATCAGCTTTAATCCTCTTTTAAATGTCATTCAACAGGTTCTTTGCTGTACATGGGATGCAAATTAATTTTTCTTATCAAATCCTTTCTAATTCACTTTCCTTCCACAGGACAGTCTCAGAAATAATTTAAGACGGACTCTGAAAATTATTCCAATCTTGAATAACATATGTTTGAAGCATATTGTTCCTCCAACCAGAAAATCACTTCTAAATTGCTATTCAAAGGCAGAGATTCTTGTTACTCCATATAAAAATTAAGCAAGAAAATTTTCTGACATCTTATGTCCACATCTAAGCTATTCTCTATATATTTTGATGTCAATTTATAAAAATTAAACACCATCTACCACACTCATATGATTTTCTTGTTGTGTAATCAAAGGCAAGTTTGCAAGGAGCTGAAAAATGTAATTCATTTCACCTTCAGATAGAGAAAAATAATATTAGTATCTGCTCCTCAAGCAGATCAAAAAGACATTAAAAATGTCAGTGTCCAAGGCCCAATTTAGTCCCAAATTTGTATGTTAAGGTGAGCAAAGCTCTATCTTCATAAATTATTCATAGTGATAATACAAATGAAATTTTGCTTATATGTTGGTAACTAAGCCCTCTTAAGAGGCATAGCTATAAAACATGTCTTCAAAATAGTATGAAATATATAAATAATGTGTATATATATACATTATTTATATATTATAACTATATATATAACTATATATATATATAGTTACTGGGAACTAGGAATTTAATCCAAGGACTCTTTACCACTGAGCTTCATCCCAGCCCGCCTATTTATTTATTTATTTATTTATTTTGAGACAGAGGATCACTAAGTTGCTGAGTCTAGTCTTGAATATGCAATCTTTCTGCATTAGCCACCCATGTGGTGGAAATTAAAGGTGTGTGTCATTGTGCCCAGCATGTATGATAATCTGAAATTGAATACATTTTTTATTGAATCCATGATGTAGAGATTTAAAATGAAATTTAAAAGCATTATAAACCATGTATGATCCTTCTAAAAAAGTGTTGGGATATGAGATTTCAATTTCTTTGTTGTGCATAGATGCTCATATAAATGTTTGATAATTTCATTTACCTTACACTAGCATTACCTTTTTGATTTTTTGAAGAATGTAACTTACCATTGATAGATCAATACTACATTTAAATCTGGAAGAATATCAATCAGTAGCTGTCACTGACTTTTACCTAAGAACATATTTTTAATCATTTGGACACCTTAAAATATAAATATCTAGGATATTGATGCAAAGTGGGCTACTCATTTAAGATTAATGTGAGACTCTCAGTATTTTAATCCTACTCCTATATTTTAGGAACACACTACCTCTTGGTAGCAAGAAGAACCTGTCTTCCTCTGTGAACCCCCCACCCAAAAAAAAAGTATAAATCATATACTAGCAACTAGGTTTTCTGGAGGGGCAGGGCTGGGGGGCTCCTTTAGAGCTTAGCACAGAGCATGAACTAGGCATGGAAAATCAGACATAACTGTCACAGGTTTGATTCTAGGCTTTGGTAGAACAAAATAGCAGGGATATTGGAGGATGCATGGTAGAAGCAGCATCAGTTATTCAGGATAAAATCCATTGAGCAATAAGCAAGGAAAGACTCCTCATCAGGATGAGAAGGCATGATTTTTATATAAGTTTCACATTTATTGGCCTTTTTAGCCTCCTTGTTCTCCAAAGCAATTTATCTAATCTTTTGGTAACTCAATAAACTATTCAAAATCATTTTAATAACTTCCCTTTGTGTAGAATAAGATAAAATATTTGGTTTGCTTTTCATAAGAAATTCTAACTCAGTACATCGTTCTGTGGATGATGCAAACTTAGGACATTGCAGGAAAGATATTAAAGTATGAAATGCATTCACTGTGACATATGACAGTCTTTGAGGCAACCATGGCATACCATCTTCTAGTCAGAATTGCTTTGATAAATTAGTATTGAGATTGGGTTTTAAGATAAAGAGAGAAAAATATTGAATCTTAAGGGAAACATCCAGAAGCCACAGAGCTGCAGAAAACACAGTTGTAAATCTTGGCCCAAGCCCTTTTAAAAAGAGGGAAATACACAAGCACAGAGAAAACAAGCATGAAAGTGTGTAACTCCATCCTGGATCTACCTCCAGTCTGGCCCCTGATACAGCCTTTCTATAAATATTGAACCCTAGCGCAAGTCAGGTTTTCTTACTATAGAGATATTCTCCCTTCAATATTTATCTACCTTCCTAAATAAACCTGTATCTAAGCCTTTGGCTCATGCTAAAATTCTTTTCTGTCCTATATGCCCAGAACTATTGTGGTCCTAAGTTCCCCCTGTCCTCTGGGAACAACTCAGACCCTTCTCTGGAAACATCTCTTCTCCCTTGACAATAATGGTCACCTTTAAATTAAATGCTTCCATAAATTTTCTATCATGATTGACTTAACAACAGGCAACCTGGAGCCTACCACCTCTTCTATTCAGGAATAAGCATAGATGTTATATTCATAGATTTATATTTCTAAAATTTCATTTAGTCTACCCACACATATGGTCTGTTTACCATTTCACCTCCCAAGAAGATTGCAAACATCTTATTAGAAACAAGATGTAAATTATAAACATCATCTAATTATTGTTATCAGCTTCCTTTGGAAAAATAAGTCATTTTCCACTGTCCTGTGCTCTTCTCTGCCCCAAAAGGCTTACCTGCACTTTGCTTCATTTGGGTCCCAGGGCCAATTATTTCTCCATTTGGACTTAGCAATGGATGGCAATGATGTGGTGCATTGTCTTTGGCAGTAGTCGTATCTTGGTTTGACCACAGCTCTGGCTAAGTATGTGCAATTCCTGCAGCATATGAAAGAGCAACAAAATGGGAAGAACCTGAAGTGCTGAATGCTGTCTGGGTATTGTCTTCATCTGTATGATGGAGGCTTGGTGTTGACCACCATACGAATGAAGAAAGAATTAATGTTAAAAGTGCACAATTTCCTTTCAAGTGAAGAACATAAAATTTGCGTGTATCAATTCTGCTCATATTCAATTATAAAGAAAGTAATCATGAGGCTACACGCAGCTTTTGAAAAGGCTGGGGAATGAAGTCTCCAGCTGGACAGTCATATGAAACATCAGGGTAACTATGGGGTAAGCAAGAATGCATATGAGGAAACATCATGAAAGCTGTCCTGAGGATTTTTTTAAAGATAACACACAGAGTGTCTTGTTCCAAAACATCACATAAATGTTGGTTTCCTGCCTTTATCTATCTGTGTAAGTTTAGAGAATAAACTTAGAAGATTACCTGATGTTGTCAGTTTTTCTTGGTGACAAAACACCCATCAATAACTTAGAGAAGCAAAAAATATATTTGGAGTTCACAGTTTCTGAGATCTCAGTTAATAAATGGCCAACTCCATTGCTCTGGGACTCAGGTTAGACAGCACATTGTAGGGGAAAGGCCCAGTGGAGGAAGCCCTGTCAGCTCATGACAGGGTCAGGAATCAGAGTGGGTGGGGGAATAGGGTAGCAGAGAATATTAGCACTTCTGGGGCATTCCCCCATTGACCTCTAGCCATGCCCCATCTGCCAAGAGTTACCACTTAATCCATTCAAACTAGGATGGACTGATTAGGTTACAGCTCTCACAATCCAGTCATTTCTCTTCTGAACATTACTTCATTAACATAGAAGCTTTTGAGGGATACTTTATAGCAAAGTTTAACATCTGTCATTAAAAAGATGTATTACATATAGTTCTCTCTACCAGGCACAAAGCTCCTATTACTATTTCCTGATTAATGTGTGCCACTGATTTACTCCCTTTTACATTTGCCTACTGTCCATGTGTAAGGACCAAAAGAGTATGGTTAGTTCATTTCTTATCTTCACTATGTTTATAGCTTATTTTTAGGAACTTAATAGAAAAATTGAAAGTGGAATGAGCACATTTAAAGTGAAAGACAAATTTCAATAATCTGGCCCTAACTTGAGATTTATAGTGAAAACAGACTTATTATATATTTACTCTTCTAGGTCAGTTTCAGGCCTATGGAAAATGTGGCCATAAAACTTAGAGTTGTTGTATACCCCTTCCCAGATATTCCACACCCAAGTCTTCCTATTATTTACATTTTATAATAGTCTGTTGCAGTTGTTGCAATTGGTGAGTCAATATCCCTATGTTATTATTAACTGAATTCTGTAATTTAGATTAGGGTTCACTCTTGGTGTTGGACAATTCCATGGGTTTTGACAAATGTGTAACATTAAGGATCCACCTTACAGTATCATAAAGAATAGTTTCACTGTCAAAAAAATGACTCATGATCCACTCATTCATCCTGCTTCCTTTTCTCTGAATCCTTAGAAACCACCATGTTTTTACATCCCTCAAAACTTGTCCTGACTACAACAAACCCATAAATCTCTATAGTTTTGTTTTTTTTCCCCAGAGTGTTATGAAGTTTAAATCAGATAGTATATTGCCTTTAGTATTGGCTCCTTTTATTTACTATAATGCATTATTAATATTTGAATCTATAAATGAATTCATATGATACTGTACCAGGCTCATTTAATTTAGCATAATGTTCTCCAAATTCATCTATGTTGTCACAAATGGTAGAATTAAAAACTAAATAGTATTTTATTGTGTACATATCCCACACTTTCAGACACTTAGGTTGATCCTGTGTCTTAGCTATTTTAAGTGATACTGCCATGAACCTGGGATACATGTAGCTTTGTAACATACTCATTTCATTTCAATGTGTATGTACAGAATAGTGGGACCCTTGGATCATATGACAGTTATATTTTTTATTATTTTGAGGGAAATCCATACTGCTTTCCACAATGACTATACTATATATTCATATCAATAGTGTGCACGTCTCCTTTTCTCCACATCTTCACCAACAATTCATATATCGCTTGTTATTTTCATAATTGCTCTTCTAACAAGTGTAAAGTGATATCTTATTGTGTTTCTGGATTGCATTATTTTGACAATGAACATTTTTATTCATATATTTCTTTTTGAAAAAAGTTATCCATATCCTTTGCCCACTTTTTAATTGAGTTATTTATTTTCTTGCTACTTAGTCCTGTGAATTTCTTACACATTTTGGTTAGTAACACTTTATCAGATGAGTGGAAGAACAAATTCCTGTTTGAGATCTATCACTGTATTTCTCAAAGGGTGGTCCTGTGATGATTATAAGTGGTATGCAAACAGATAGTACAATGATTAAGATTTGATTCTGTAATTCAGGCAGGGCAGTCAAGGTTTGAATATTAATGACATTTCTTTAGTTTTTGAATCAGTTCTTGGACAAATCACTTAACCTCTCTAAAACTACTTACTCATTTTACTACATGAATTATTATATATTTATTAAAATGCATGTTAGAAAATATGACATAACTGGTTTTCAAAACCATGATTCACTACTCATGAAGGGGCTAACTTGAAAGAAATTTAAGGCAATTTTTAAAAATTCAATAAGTAAGATTAGAAAGATAGCATATAGATTTCAAAGTGCCAAATGTTAAAAGCTCAATTTTAGTGTAAACCAAACTTAAAACTAGCAATCAATTACTTATTATGGTAATGTAAGTGAAAGAAACATAAACACTAGTTTGTTGCTAGTCTTTCTTCATGAAATAATACTTGGCAAAGACAAGATGGTTGTAGGCAGCATATACAGAAGGGATTATCTCACTGCCAAGGAGCCCCATATAGAAGAGGGAACTTGAATCCCTGACTGCAACTGCCCTCTTGCAGAAACTGTAATGCACTGGCTGTGCCTAAAATCTGGTGTGACAAGGGCGGCTTTTCCTCATATGGTCTTCTTAACAAAGCCTCTGATAGGTTGTAAAAGATCACACACAGTAATATTGTCTGAAGCTGGACTTTTCAATGGGTATAGCAAGATTGGGCAAGGTGGTACTCTAAAAAATTGAAATTTTGGAAAAACCTATATAACTATTATTGAATTATTTTGAATAGCAAGACTAATACCTGAATCCTCTGTTTAAAACCATTGAATGATGTCAGTGTCTACAACATTAACATTTAAGTTTATTTACTTGACATATTCTCAGTCTGGTTCCAGCCTTTTTAGTCATGTAGTCATATTTACTTGTGCAAAACCACACTTCATGGTAGCCCAATTAAAATATTTGGTTTCACCAAAAGTTCTCTTCGCTCAATCACTTCTGAAACTTCTCCCATGTGTTTCTTAACCTATAGTCTAGTTTATCTCTTTTCTAGTTCGTATGCTCCCTGCAATTCTTAAATATTTAATTCAAATATCATCTCTTCTGTGAAAGGTGTGCTGGAACACAAAGACCCATAGTCCCACACCTTAATTTCACCTTGACTAGTAATGAAATAAAGACTTTCTGATATCTTGTGAAAAGCATCAAAGGAAAAACAGAGATGTAAAAATATACAAATAGGAAGAAAAAGAAGAAATGGCCACTTGGAAAACTTCAAAACTGCCGGGAGAATATTATAAGACTCTAGTAATCACTTAATTTTTAAAGGTGGAGGTGCTTCCTCCACCTTTAAAAATTAAGGGATATTATAATTTATTAGGCTAGAAAACAGAAGCTGTAAAAGTGAGTGTCCCTAACTCACAAGGTGAAAGCTTTTCAAGTTTTAGAAGTTATTCAGTACCATTTCCATTGCACTCTGTTTGTTTAAAAAAAAAATCATTAAGGTCAGCCTAGATTCAAGGCTTGGAGCACACACACACACACACACACACACACACACATACACAAACACACACATACACTTCTTTTGTTTTTATTTTTTGTACTTGCAGATGGACAGAATGCCTTTTTTAAAAAAAGAATTATTTATTTTTACGTGGTGCTAAGGATCAAACCCAATGCCTCACACATGCTAGGGCAAGCGCTTTCCCACTGAGCTACAGCCTCAACCCACACATATACTCCTTGATGGAATAAGTGAAAAGATTTGCATACAAGTTTTTAAACCTTCACATGATGTGCCATTATATTTTTTTACTAAGATCCCAACTTTGTTTGTATATAAGGTGTGTTTCTACTATTATCATGTAAGAAATATTTTTTAAAAAAGATTCCAACTTTGTATATATGTATTATGAGTTGGATATTGAACACCACATATTTGAAGATATAAGGTTACAACTCAAGAATTATTTAAGCAAAGCTACTGCATAGCATATAGCCTATATTTTTAAAGTTACAATGGCATTCTTTATGTTCTTTTTCAAAAGTTTGAAAATATGTTTCAAACATAACAGACAGAATGTATTAGCAAAAAAGTGTTTGTCATAGCACCGACTTGCTTGAAATAATTGTTAAAAATACAAATCAGATGTAAATCTATGTATTTTTGTAGACAACAGATGATATTAAATTGTTTTGTAGATATGTTTCCCCCAAACTCCCCTCCCTACAATTACCAGTGCATTAGAAATGATGCACTTGTTAAAAAGCAGTATCCTTAGCCTAAGAGCTCATATAGTTGGTTTTATGGTTCACATATTTTAATTGTCATTATTTCAATTAGGAATCATTCATCCCACTTTATTCTTGATAAAGCTAATTTCTAAGTCTGCTACACTCTACTAGATTGTTGCATTAAAAGAAATTCACTTTATTGTTCTCTGAGAAGAATACTATTCTTATTTAGAGAAGGCTTTAAATTGTAGAGCTGGCTTCAGCTACAAATAAAATCCACCAAACTTGATGGTTGCCTTATGCTTTTGGTTTGATATGCTATGACCCACACTTCTGCCTTAATGTAACTCTCTTATCCAGTTACTATCCAAGCAGTCCCGTGGGAAGTTCAGGTTGATTCTTTGAATGTGAGTATCATTTTCTTCTTTCTCGCAAAGAAAACATGAGAAGTTGCCAGGAAGAAATCTTTTTTATAGACAAAATGTTAGTCATGTTCTAATATAAAAGTGGGGAAAATTATCTGTGAAAGTAGTTATGCATTGAAAATGAGAATAAATTGCTATGATTCTGCAACTTTTATTTCTAAGGTCACATCTCATGCTTAGATTAGGACCATACTCTTCTAGGATGTCCCTCTCCACCATATCCCAGGAAATTCTAATTCACACCACTGTCTGTTCTACTGGTGATACCATATTTGCCACACATCTTGTCATTCATTATAATCTGCTTTACATTTTTTAACTTCTATCTTATATGTGAACATTATTCCCCCAACCACAGTGTAAATCCCCCCAATACCAAAAATAACATTTTATATGCCTTATAATACCTTCTAATATAGCATTGGATATAAATATAATAGATGCTTAATGATTACATGGTTGTTTTGATGTAATTTTAATTAAATTATTGAGAAGTAATCTATTATACTTATATCTAAAGAGTAAACAAACTAGTTGTTATTTTCTTTGCTCATTTATTAATTGGGTTTTTTAATGTGAAATTTTTTGAGTTCTTTTTATATCCTGGATATTAATGCTGTATCTGAGGAGCAGGTGGCAAAGATTTTTTTCCCATTCTGTAGGCTCTCTCTTTATGCTTTTGACTGTTTCCTTTGCTGTGAAGGAAAATTTGATGCCATTTCATTTATTGAATTTTGATTTTACTTCTTGTACTTTAGGAGTCTTGTTAAAGAAGTCATTTCTTGAGCAGAAATGTTGGAGTGAGTGTTATTGGGTCTAAACAGACATTTCTCAAAAGAATAAATACAAATAGTCAACAAATATATAAAAAAAGTTCAATAATTCTAGAAATTAGATATGCAAATTAAATACACTAAGATTTTATCTAACTCCAGTAAGAATGGCAATTATCAAGAATACAAGTAACAATCACTGTTGTCAAGGGTATACTCATATATTGCTGGTGAGACTGCAAGTTTGTGCAACTGCTCTGGAAAGCAATATGGAGATTTCTCAAAAACCTAGGAATGGAATGGAACCACCTTTTGACCCAGCTGTCCCACTCTTTGGTATATATCCAAAGAATTTTATATCAGAATACTACAGAGATGCAGCCACATCAATGTTTATAAAAACACAATTCATGATACCTAAGCTATGGAGACAAGCTAGGTGCCCCTCAATAGATGAATGGATAAAGAAAATTTATATATACACAATGGAGAATTACTCAGCCATAAAGAAGAATGATTTTATGGTATTTGTTGGTAAATGGATGGAAATGGAGACTATCATGCTAAGTGAAATAAACCAGGCCAAAAGGTCAAAGGTCAAATGTTTTCCCTGGAAAACATTTAGTGGAATCTGATTCAAAATAATGTGGGGGTTTAATAAAAAGAATAGGGGAAAGATCAGTGGAGTAGATGGGGGGCAATGGGGAAAGGGAGGAGGGATGTTGGAATGAATCTGACCTAACATTCTTATGTGCATATGTGAATATACCACAGTGAATCTCACCATTGTGCACATCTTCCACAAGACATTAATTTAAAAAAATATATGGGTAGGTGGTAGAGGGATCAGTGGCATGGAGGGGGTTAGTGGGGGCGGAGAAGTACTAGGGACTAAATTAGAACAAATAGTGTCCCATGCTTTTATAATTATGTCAAAATGGATTCTATTATGTATTACTAAAATGAACCAATCAAAAAAGAAAAATTAGCTTTAGTACCAAATTTTTATAACTAATTTCTTCAATTTAAAACAATATTTTTAGTGATAATAAATCAACTTATAAGCTAAATGAATATTAAGAAAGTAATAAAAATAATTTACACTTGGACAAATATTAATTATTGTACATAAAAACAAAATGAAAGATCTTGGGCAAGAGTAAAAATAACAGAAAATTTATAAATTATAAGAGAAAATAAATAAAAACTGAAGTAATTTTGATTTCAGCTTTACTTTATTGACTAGCATTTTCACATTACTTGTATGTGCATTGAAATAAATAAAAATAATAACTCAAAGGGGCTGGGGCTGTAGCTAAGCGGTAGAGCACTCCCCTGGCACGTGTGAGGACCTGGATTTGATCCTCAGCACCACATATCAATCAATAAATAAAAGCATTGTGTCAACTACAACTAAAAAATATTTAAAAAAAACACAATAACTCAAAGAAGAAAATTTCTGAGATAAAAATTCATGATAGGACACAGAATGAAAACTTTAAGAGTTGAAATGTTCCATTAGAATCACAGAATGTCAGAGCATGAAGCAATGTAAAGATGCCTACCTAATATAAGATATAAGGTATCTTAGATTAAGAGAATTTCTGAGATTTGCAATATGTGTGAAAATTAGTGACTAAATCAGGAATTGATAAAAATGGATAAAAATGTCTAACTCTCTTTCCATGCCCTTTTTATGTAATTGTGTGTGAGTGTGTGTGAAATCCATTCACCTCTCAAATAATAATAGGCATTGACTAGTTTTTCAATGATGTTACTGAATACTTAAAACCACTTTATTTTCCAAGGAATGTTTCAAATTATCCATTTATTATATATTATCATTTTTTTACCACTTACACCGTATGTCAGTGAAGTATTGTTAATCTTTCTGATTGGTATAGGAGACCAAATAATACTTGTCATACTACATCTTATGGACCAAGAAATAATATCTTGATTGGCATGAACTCTTTACCAATTTAAGACTGGTTTTCAACAAAAACCAAAATTTTTAGCAATGAACTATTGATTTTATGATCAAATAGCTCTGTGTTTTCTTTAAAACTTATCTACTAAAATTAATACAAACTTTTATTTTTAAGTGACTTTTTAATAAATATATGGCTTGTACTCCATGGTCAAAGAAGGCAATAATTAGCAACAGCATATTTTATTGATTTAGTATGCATCCAAAATACATAATCAACAAATGATTTCAGAAAAAAATATACTATGAGAAAATTCAGCAGACTGCACAGCAATAGGTAATCAATACACGTATATTTAATGAATAAAACCATTTTTCTCAATAGTGTTGTGATTTCGATCTCTCTTTGCCTTGGGACTTACCACCAGTAAACTATGTAAAACATACACAAAAATAAGTAGGTGGACCAAAAAGTAAATGATCAGTACCAGATGCAGATGCATAATGGAGATAATATATGCTCCAGTGGTTCAGTGAAAGGAGAAATGCTTAAAGCCAGGGGTGGGGTTATATGGGGTGTGGCTCATACTGACTAAATGCTTCTGCTACAAAGGAACTTGCTCAGAAGAAAATAAGAATGATTCGGCAATTAAATCCTTTGAAGATTGTTTCACTGTTCCCATATAGACAGCTTTTGAATGCAATATGTAGGGCGGTGTATTCAACTGAAGTGCAAAAATCTTTTCAAAAAAAAAAAAAGCAATTTCCTTATTACCTTAGGATCAAATAATAAATAATAATAATAGATGCAGCTTGTGGAGGAAAAAGCCACACTCCCATTTATTCTCTTTTTGTGTTTCACCTTAAAAGAAGCTTTGATAGTTTTATACATCAGTCAGCATCCAGCTTATTTCCGTGCTGATGTGTTAACCTTCTCCCTCTGGACACTTGGGATATTAATATTATCCTCTGTAACAATCAGCAGACGAAATAAAGCATTTACGCAAATACTGCAAATTAGATTAAACTGCAGTTCTGATGTAACCCTGTGACATACAGTTTCTTGCGCATTAAGCCAAATGTACAAGCATTTAATGACTAATCCTTTTAGGTATTTTAATACCCACATGAAGATTTATTGAGGAGAAAGGGAAAGCATATGCGGTTTTCCGTTAGAGCCTGCCTGCGGGCGGAGGATTGAGCAGATTGGCTTTTTTTAATTAATATTTCAGTTCTTTGTGTTTTGGCGGGCAGATTGCACGTGGCCTGGTACTGAACGGACAGCTCCTTTCTCTTAGGCTGTGCGCTGGGGGCTAGCAGTCTAGAGGGCAGTGGCAGACCCGGGAGAGAGGGAAGAAGAGAAGGAGGGGGCAGGAGAGTGAAATCAAGTGCTGAATCGTGCCCCCCCCCTTTTTTATACCCCACACAGCCATAGGCTTACCTCCTCCAGAAATTAACCTACTGATCTATATTGGTAGAATTAGTCATACTAGCAGCCTTCACAGTTCAGCCACAAAAGGGGAGGAGAAAGCTTGTCAGACCCTCCTCCATCCCCTGGGCTTACTACAAACAACTTTTCTGATGCTAGGAGGAGACCTTTGAAGATAAGAAAGGCAAGTTCGCCTGCGTTTTAGGAATCTTCCTGCAGATGGGAGGATTTTAACTAATGAAATCTCTAGGATCACATTTTGTTTTTAATGTTAGAAACCTTGTGGAATAAAGTGTATGTGTGTATGTGTGTGTGTGTGTGTGTGTGTGTGCACAGCCTGATCAACCAACTTAAAAATATCAATGATCCTTAAATGCTTTCTCTCTCTCTTTTTTGTTTCAGTGTTTAATCCAATTAACATGCTGTTTTCAAACAAAGTTTGAACTTTGTTTTAAAGTTCATATCAGTATGAGAAAAAGACTATGGACTTGTGAGTTACTGGTAACTACACACTGCCACTGTGTAGCTAGAAACATTAAAAGGCTATCATAAAAATAGTAACTTGAAGATATAAGGATCTTTTTAATATATGTTCAGCATCAGTGCTGATGTGCTCTAGGTTGAGGTCTACTAAACAAAATGCCTTATGCATCTGTCAAACATGTTCCACATTTCTATTAAAAAAGAATCCCAAGCATGCATTTCTATCTTATGGTAGGTATTACTCTTGGTACTCATTTTCAGTTCTCTCCTGAGAGTAGGGGAAAATTACACTTTCCTGTTTCCCTATCATTAAGCAGAGCCACATGATTAGATCTGGCCACTGCATTCTGGAAATCCCTTGCCCCCCCCCACCACCACCACCACCTCAAGATGATGGAGAAATAAAATGCCACTTAATCACTGTGCTGCTATGTGAAGGACAGCCTCCTGGTGAGGTCTAACTCCACACTGGCTTGCACATCACAGATAAACTTTTATATTGTTAAGCCACAGGGATTTGGGAGTTGGTTGTTACCCACAGTGGTGGGCGTGGTTTCTTCATACGACTAATGAACTCCTTTAAAAGAAAAAATGTAAATTTTGCATAGTCAGAATTATCAATGATTGGTTTGGGGGCGGGTATTATAAACCAATGCTGCTCAATAGAAATGAAATCCAATTTAAAATTTTCTAGTAGCCACACTTTTAAAAGGAAAAAGAAATGAGAAAATTGACTTTTATAGTCAATTTTATTTATCAATACATTCAAAGTTTATCAACAATCAATATAAAAATTATGAAATATTTTACATTCTCTTTTTCATACTAAGTATTTAAAATTCAATTATGTATTTTACAATTAGAGTTCATATCAATTTGAACTATCTTCCTTTCAAATTGCCAATGCCTTCTAGCCCAAAACCACAAGGCCTACGCCTGTAATTGAGGAAACTGGGTTTGTAACTTGTTGGTTTTAGTTTTTTTAAAGAAAGAGTGAGAGAGGGAGAGAGAGAAAGAGAGAGAATTTTAATATTTATTTTATAGTTATGGGCGGACAAAACATCTTTGTTTTGTATGTGGTACTGAGGATGAAACCCGGGCCACACGCATGCCAGGCGAGCATGCTACCGCTTGAGCCACATCTCCAGTCCTGGTTTGTAACTTGTTGCAGCAAGAGAGGAAACGCATCATGAGAAACCTTGAAACCATCTCAGTAACAGAGTATGTAAAAGGACTTCTTCTAGGATTTGGAGAACTTTCCAGGCATGGTGGCAACTCCCAGTAACTGAGGCGAAGAAGACAGGAATATTGAAAGTTCAAGGCCAGCCTGGGCAACTTAATGAGACCCTGTTTCTAAGTAAAATAAAAAGGACTGGGGGGCTGGGGGTGTGGCTCAAGTGGTAGCACAGCCCAAGTTCGATCCTCAGTACCACATACAAACAAAGATGTTGTGTCCGCTGAAAACTAAAATAAATAAGTAAATATTAAAAAAATTTTTCTCTCCTCTCTTCTCTTCTCTCTCTCTCTCTCTCTCTCTCTCTCTCTCTCTCTCTCTCTCTCTCTCTCTCTCTCTCTTTAAAAAACAAAAAGGACTGGGAGTTTTCTCAGTAGTACAGCATTCCTAGGTTCAATCCCCAATACCAAAAAACAAACAAAAGCAAGAGGACTGTATGATCAAATATCTCAATAAACTTTTTATACGGAGTAAAGATAAGAGTAAGGCTACAGCTGTAATTAGAAAAGAAGATGCAATTCACATTAGCCCAGAGGGGAATACACTTGATATTTTGTGGCTCAGACAATATTTAAGATTAATCTGTATTCAAATGTAATTACAGTGGTCTTTTTTCATCTTGATTCTCATGGTCACAGAGTAATCTTACCTGATGTTGATATTCTGCCGGATTTTTATATTCAGTAGGAGAGAAATGAGTGTTAGACCAATTTGTAGTAACACTGAGGCCTAGTTGATAGCATTTGGCAAACTTTGGGGTGTTAAGCACTATTGCTGTTGTTTTTCTCAAAACACTAGCATTAGCCTGGTAGGGCTGCCATAACAAAATACCACAAACTAGGTAAGTTAATAGGCATTTGCTTCTCATACACAGTTGTGGAGGCTGGAAATCCAAGATCAAGCATACTTGGTTTCTCCAGAGGCTTCTCTTCCCACTATCTCCTCATATGAGCTCTCCTCTATTGTATCCTTCTCTTTTCACAAGAATACCTGTCCTACTGAATTTGAATCCACCCTTATGACCTTAATGAAACTTAATTACCCCTTATCTCCAAATAGAGAGATTAGGAGATTAGGGCTTTAACAAACAAATTGGGGGTGTGGATATAATTCAGCCTATAATAGTGTTCAATAGTAACCTGTGGCCAGTCATTCTATATAAAACAGCACAGTTACAGATAATGTGATACTGATTCTATTCCCTAGAGACTTGTACTAGAAGGAGAAATTTCTCAATAGAATCAGAAAGATTTTAGAATTTTTACTTCTAATAAACAAGCTCTAAATTTCCTTTGGTCCCTATGTTATACTGACTCATAGAAATGAGTTGTGAAATTAGTGTTAAGTGTCCCTATATTGTACATTAGACTACTTTTATAAGAACAGTCGAATAAGGTAGATAAAACACCTCCCTATCTTTTAGCATTTCTTAATGTTCAATATACCACTTCTTTATAATAAATTTATGATGTGTATAAGATACTTAATTCTGAGCCAGGCATGGTGGCACATACTTATAATCCCAGTGACTCAAGAGGCAGAGACAAGAGGATTGAAAATCCAAAGACAGCCTGGGAAACTTAGCAAGACCCTATCTCAAAATAAAACAAAAAAAGTTGAGGTGTAGCTCACAGGTGTAGTGCTTATGGGTTCAACATTCAGTATTGCAAAAGAAAAGAAATTTTAAAAAATATACTTAACTGTGTCATTCAAAATCACTCAAATCCATCATTATACAAAATACATGTATGAAGATGTGAATTTGGTGTCAACATACCTTATATACAAACAGAGATATGATAAATTGTGGTATAAAGGTGTATTAAGAATTGTAATTCAAAAAAAGAGAGAGCTCATGTATAATGGCATAATTTGGCATGAACATACTTTATATACAGAGTTATGAAAGATTATGCTGTGAATGGTTAATTATGAAGGTAATACAATCTACTATTGTCATGTAAGTAAAAAATAAATAAAAATAAATTTAAAAATCACTCAAATGGCATTCATGCCAAACCAGTAGAGTCAAAACACAGGCCCTGTCTCCATGTTAGGTATACCACAGTGTCTGAAAGAAGATGAACTTTCTATACCTATTTCCTATTATGCCAGTAGCTTTATTCAAAGGAAAGGATAGGTCATGAAAGAGAAGCAATACTATGAGTATTGCATGGAACTAGGAGTAGTTTCCATGATGTCTGAAATTTAAAAAAAAAACACACATTCTTCAAAATAATCTTTGGTTTTCTGATTTTGAAAAGGAAAAAAAATCTGTCAAAATTAGCTATTTGAAAACACTACTTTCCTTTAAAATTTGGGTAATTTGGCTACTATAATCTATATAAAGATGAAAACAAGTAAATTTCAATATCTGTATCTTGAAGATTTTGAATTTTGCTTCCAACACTATTTGAGTTGCACTTGACCTTGTCATTAAAAGCACATTAAAATGATGACTTTCTAACAGTCTATACTACCTCCCCTTCTTCACCATCAGAGTCTATCTAAGTCATGGGAGACCTTCCTCCTCTAAATCATATTTGAGTATGTGAGGAAAGAACACCAACACACACTTAGTTTTGTTACCACATAAATCTTGGCATTAAGATTAGAACATATCCTAAAAAACTAATGCTGTTTCAATGTATTTAACTAGTGAAAGAAACGTGTTCTCTTTAATGGCTAGCATATAAATATATGAGAAGTAGTGTTCACTCATACAAAGAACCTTATGCTGTATTATTTATCAGAATGTCACCATTCATTACAGATATTTCTAATATATGGTACATATTTAATTTATCACAGTCTATGTGTTTCTAGTGTCTTATAATAGAGAGAAGTTCTAATGCTAGATTTAGTTTCTAATTTCTCAAGAAAGAAGAGCTCAGGAGGTATATTTTTCACACCTGAAGAGAGGAATGAGCAAACCTGTACTGACCACTTCACTGAATCTCTTAAAATGGACATTCCATGATAGGGTCCACTCTAAGCCAGATTGCCAGGGTGCCCTTAATGTAGCACTACAGAGGCATGTCTTCTTTTTGGCAATGATTTCTTAAGTAAAGGCTCTATGTCTAAAGACAAAGGAAAATGGGTGAGTATTTAAGTGCGAGAAGTTGATCAAGAAAGAGCATATTACCAAAGGATAAGAGTGGCAATAGGTTGCTTCTGGGGTTACAGTTTTCACCAGTTACAGAAAACATTGACAGTCAGGGAATTCAGAAGTGGGACTATTGGTTCCTTCAAGGCTTCCCATGATACCAGAATGTAGGGAAGTTTTGAGAAAAAAAGTTTCACCTTCTGAATCTAGAATTTGGAACACAATCCTCCAACATGGCAATCAATAGAAATGTCTATGATAAAGACTATAATTGAATGTTGGAAAGGATAAGTCATGAAAGAGAAGCAATACTCTACACTATTAACATTGATATCAATCCAATAAGGAGACTTTACCCACTGTAAGGAAGGAGAGTTGAAGAAATAATTCATACCTTTTTTATTATTATTCTTTGGGATGTTGGATATTGAACCCAGGGCCTCACACAGCTAGGCAAGTACTCTACATTTGAGCTCTAACTCCAGCCCCCAAATAATGTTAAAGCATAAATTCTAAAGTCATTTCATACATATTGGCCCCATTTGATACAGTCTGGCTTTTAGAGTGGAGCTATTAAGTGATATGTCTGAAGTTACAGAGTTCATCAGTGGCAGAATCAGTGAATACCTTACCATCCTCCACTATGCTCACAGGGCAATAAAAGAAGATAAATTTATCTTAGCTGTATTAAGATGAATTACTATATGGTCTACAATCAGAACTGGAGAAAGGGACATTATCAAATAAAGGCCACAAAGTAGCAGGGCCAAAGTAGGCAAATATTTTTTAAGAAAATATCCTATTGGACAAGAGGCATAATATAGCAGAAATGGTACAAAATTCTGTACATTATCCATGGACATTACAGACAGCAAACAGATAGTAGGAAACAAAGGAATAAGGTAAATATGGATGGGCCAGGAGTTTCAAAACAAAATTACTCAAGGGTAAGTAAAAGACAAACGTGAGGTCTAAACAGCATGCACAGAGCGTGGAGATTCGGCAAGATTACATAATGAAGTCAAGAAAGTGTAACGACAAACACTAGCGCAGTCAAGTTGAAGAATAAAAGGGCGATTGCACCAGAGATTAAGATAAATAAAATAATAAGGCATTGTTCCAGTACATACGGAAGAAAAGGTCAATGGAAAAATAAACGGGGCCTCTGAGAGGCTACTGGGGTAATTGACAGAAGAAGCAGACAAAGCTCTTTTAGAGAGAGAAAAAAAAAATAGTAACTAGAGGCCTTGGTTGCCTCAAAGCTCCCCAAGGCTAGTAGGAGGGAGAAGAGACTGGAGCTGGGGTCAGCAACTAGACAGATCCACAGGGGGTTGTCAGAAGGAGAAGAGAAGTTATGTATTAGGGTGACCATAATATGAAGGGCTGCAGATGGAGGAGCACCTCCACCCCTCACCTTACTGAAACCGTGTCCAAGACATTGCAACAAAAGTGAAACAGAAACCTTTGGAGATATGGGAACATGTAAGTCAAAGAAGAATCCCAGGAGAGCAGAAGGGTACCCTGGAATACATTAACAAAGGATGGGTGTGAAGGAGAAGCTAAGGGCAAGTGTGGGAGGGGAAAGGCAGGAGAGATTGATGGAGAGGGAGGGGGCAAGTATGGAGAAACAAAGGGAGGTCAGATAGAGACAGAGACAGAATAAATGAAACCTTAAAATCCAAAGTTCAAACTAGTGATTAAGCCAGGAGTAAATACTAATTAGTCAAAAAAAGAATAAAAATAGAGTGTGGGGGGAAATGAACTGTCCAAGTCTGTGGATCCCAAATGAGCTTCTTTGGACTAAATGGATGCAAGCATCTGAGTTCTAACTCCAGCTCTGGCCCTGTGCCTTGACTGACAGTGTGACTTCATACTTCAGTAAAGCTTAGGATCTGGTGGCCTTTAACATCTCCTCCAGTCAGATTTTCTTTGATGTCATTTGTCCAAGGTACTACAAAATGGACAGTGGGGGAGAAAAGGTCCTTATTAACAGAACATCTCTCTAGTAGCCAACCTAACAACCTCCCTTTTTGTGAATAATAACACCAACATTTAAGTTCTTTCTACTGTCTACACCGACTACGAGGGTATATAGCCACTACATAGATTTAACTGGTGCTAAGGATGGAACTCAGGCCTTTAGCATGATAATCTCAGCTACAATATTCACTTAAGTCTTGCAACAGCTGTTCAAGCTAAGTGTCAGTATATTTCCCATTTTACAGATGAGAAAATTAAGCAAAGTCTTCAGATAAAATCAGGACTGACAGCCAGGCCCTGTGGTTCCAGAGCCAAGGCTCCTGCGGTTGGGTTTCAATTTGCAACCTCAGTTGCTAGGAGGTCCCGGAGGCCAGCGCTGGATTCGCAAAGCCGAAGCTGCCCTGTGAATGGAAACCCGGTGCAAAAGGAGATTGGCAGGTATAGCTGGCCACCCCTGGGGCCGAAGATTCAGAAGGGGCCGACTGGAGCCTCCGGAAACAGAGGGAGAGGCGGACCAGCTTGGGAAGAGACCACCCTGGAAGCCGCGCGTCCTTCTCGGTGACTTTCTAAAACTAAAGGTAAGAGCCCGGAGGCTTAATTTACTGCGGAGATAGTCCAGAGGACTTTGGCTGGAAGGTGTCAAAATGACACTGTAAAAGAAACTGGGACCAGGCCGTCATTGGGTGTTTTAAAGAGTTTAGAGAGCAATAGGGGAGTATAAAAGGAGGAAATTGAAAATTTTGGAAAAGTTTAGACACAGCAGCGAAAGTCAGAAGATGTAGGAAAAACTTTGGAATTGAAGCCAAAATCACTGAGTTCAAGGTCCCATGTCACGTTGGCGATCATTCACAGTTCTTTCAGCTTCACTTTCCGGGGCTTGCCTACCTGATCCCGTGGAGTAGAATAGGGCGATGGACGTCTGGGGTCTTAAGTAATCAACCGCCAGGTACTTCGGTTTCCTCATCTTTGCGAAGAGAATATGTTTGCACTAATACCTACCTCATCCTATTGCTGTGAAAATAAAATAATATAAATGTTTTTTAAACGGCTGGCAACAGGGCCTGGCTCCTATGATAAGTGCTCAATAAATATTTGCTGTTACTGTTGCTTTGTTGTTATTCTTTCCTCTCCAAAAAGAGGATAATAATCATACTTTTCCTTCCTACTTGAGTGGTGAAGAGGCGTGTTCTCAGGTTCAAATGAGTCAATACCAATAAAAAGCGCTTGGTAAAATGAGGCTCTCTGTGCAATCCGAAGGCTGGCAAACGAACTTTCAAAACCTCCTAGAACGCTGGAGGACAGAGTGCATATCTCTTTCGGAACTCAAGCATTTCTTAGTCCAAAGCGGCAAATTTCCCATGAAAGAGCTTTGAGACCTTATCGAGAGAAGAGTTGGTTTCCCGCTTAAATGATCGGGTCCAGCCAGGAGGCCTCCAGGGCATCTTGCCCTCGCGGGTCTCCCGCCTGCTGCCTGAGGGTGAAGGCCCCCTAACAGGGTAGGGCTGGTCAAGCAGGCTCTGGCGCGCACGAGCTGCATGCACTGGATTGGGCTAGTCCGCGATCTGCCAGTTTGGCGGCTGTTGAAGGGCTGGGAGTCTGCCCACTCAAATGAGGACCCTAGCCCTAAGTTTCACTGTCATCAAAGAGAAGACTTCAGACAATAGAGGTCTCCCGTTTAATTTTCTACTAATACGTTCGCAAGCCTTTTTAATTGCTTGCAAATGCATTTTCCCTGTACGGTTATGGAATCCGTGTTTGCCTATCGGCTGCAAGGCTAAGGCGGAATAGAAATCTGTGGAAGGCTTTTGATAAACAGCTCAGAGGGCAGGGCAGGGTCGGAAAGGAGGAGGTAAAAAAGGAAAAGAAAGGAAAAGAAAAGAGAGAGAGAAGAGAGAAGTGGGAGAGAGAGAAGAGAGAAGTGGGAGGGAGAGAGAAGAGAAAGGGGAGGGATAGAGAAAAAAGAAAGAAAGAAAGAGAGAAAGAGAAAGGAAGAAAGAAAGAAGAGTTTAAAAAATCAATGACAATCCTTAAACTGAAATAACTGGAAAGTTTGTCAGAATGTTAATTTCCCCTAAACATTCTAAAGCTTTTTTTTTTTTTAATGTCTGCCTTTTCTCATTTGCAATTAGGTAATGGATGCAGAGTGGTCCTTTTGTTGTCAAAGGTGAATTGGGAGTGGTATACCTAGAGGAAAGGGAAAGGGAGGGATATTCAGAGACTGAGAGAAAAGTAAGCACTACATTGGGAAGAAGTGGAAGAAAGGAGAAGCGCTTGAGTGTGAGCACTCACATTGTTGTTCCCTGACCTCAGCGCAGTGCTGAGTGAGTGTGAGAACTCACATTGTAGTGCCCTTTGGCCCCAGCTGTCCATGTAACTGGGTCAAGTTTAGATGGCTTGCTCTTGCCCAGTATTTCCTTGATTGTTTGGAACATTTTTCTGCCCCCACTTTGTTTGTTGGGGGGTTGGTGAAAACCCAACCAATTTTTTGTCTTTTTGTCACCTGAAGGATTAGACCCACTCCTCTACCCACCTCAACTGTGGCTGGGAGAGGTTAGGTTAGAAGACACACACCACTGTAAGTGGTGGATCACTTACTGTGAAGTTTTGAGTCATTAAAATTCTGAGTAATTAAAACTCAGGCTCCCTGGGGAGAGAACCCTGAGAAGTTACAGTTACTCTGTGATTGGTTTTTGGAGATTCACAGCTGAGCACCTCTTGGAAGTCTATCCAGGAGAAGGTACTCAGAGGAGGGAATTCTCAAAGGGGTAGCTGAGTACCTGAGAGTGGTCAAAACAAGGACAGCCTTAGATAGGACACAGATGTCCTTTGGCTGCTCTTGATTCTTTAAAGACATCCTTTTTCATACAAGATATGGAGTGTAAAAGAGAGATGCTGAAAGCAGTAGGAGAAGTACACATATTCATATCTACACCTCTTGTTTTGCTTTGTGTAAAGAGCATCACCTACTACTTTGGATCCTCAGTGCACCACTGTTCTCCTAAGCAAATATTCTTTCAAAGCCAGAGGGTAGAAATAGGATCCCTATTATGCGAACTCATGTCTCAGTTATGGAGCTGCATGCCCCACTGGAACAGAGCATACTAATTTCATTCTTAGAAAATGTTCTCACATACTTGCTTAATGGTACAAATTTGATGAATTCAATCTCATCTGTACTTCTCTCTAAAAGTGAAGGTAAGACAAAGGAAAGACATAAAAGAGGGAGAAAGGAAAGAAGGAAAAGGGAGGGTAGAATTGAGGAAGATATTCTGGTTGATTCATGTGTGTAAATATATTCAAGGAAATTATTTTTTGGTAGAAAATGTCCAAATAATTGCAATTATAACTCTACTTTGCTTTAGTGTTACATGGGCAGTTTTGTGAGAGAATTTACTAAAGAAATGAGAACAAATTAAATCTAATTTGCAGGAGCAAAGGAAAAACAAGTAGCCAAAAAAGAAAACAAACCTGAAGGAATACATGTTTATTAAAGTTAGGGCTAGGCACAATATGACTGGTCTTATTCGCCAACCTCAAACAAGCCCTGTGCAGCAGATCCTTTTAGTGATGATGTTTGAGATTAGGTCCAAACTTGCAGTACCAACCTAGAAGTTCAGAAAAGGGGCCTACAATTTTCAAAAATTGTCTTCCAGCCCTAGACCCTAATCTAAACAAAAATAATGCATATAAAGATTTCTTAGCAGATTCCTAAAGTAACTTCGTAAGGATAATCCCTCCTAGAGTGATGAAGCACAAAACTAGAGCACCAGGTGCTAAAGGGATACCCTTTCTGGCTTCTACCCTGCCAGGGTGGCAGGGCTTCTCCATGCTCTTGTGGGCTATTTTGAGTGGGCAAGTATTGGCCTGGCCTCAAGCTGAGGCTAGAATGCACACCACTAGTTCTCCCATGGAGGGGGCCCCAGGCACCGCCCTGTCTCCAATATGTTGTGGCTAGTTAATTCAATTACGCCACCCGCTGGAGAATGTGTGGCCAATCATTCTTCAGGAAAGGGGCAAAACAGAGAAAGAGGAATTAACTTTGCTGAAAAGCCCAGACTTTGGGTCAAGCAAGATGGCACTTATTAATTGCTCAAGACTATTAATTGGATGGGAGAGGGAGAGGTGGGAGAGCTGTCTGACAAAAACAAATCCAGCACATGCACATCACACACAAGGCACCAAACCACACACCTGCCTCAATGAATTTCTTTACAAAAGGGGCGAGCTGAGCAACCCCAGAGCAGATGGAAGGGAACACTGACCAGTGTGTGCATATGGCATGGATGATTTCCTCAATTTTTCTTTCAGGGAGAAACAGCTTTTTTTTTTTTAAGTTAAGATGATGTGGGAGGGAGCAGTTGGCCAAGTGAAGTTTCTTTAAGGTTTAGATGCTTGTATAGGGAGTCTGGGACATGGGAACAGGGAAACTATTTCCAAAGATGGGGGCCCTGATGAAGTAGATCCCCAAAGTAAAAGTGATACACATTTCCTTCCTGTTTTATATACCTTAATTGCAAATAAAAGGATTGTTCTCATTCTCTGTGATCTTTAGTTTTCTCCAAATCCAAGGGTGTTCAGGGGCACAATAAAAGAAACTCTGGATTCTCTTTGCCTGAGTACCTAAAAGCCACTCAGGAAATGAGAATAGGAATGAGAATGAGAATGCAATGGAATGAGAATAGGGGGATGGAGTAGAGAGGTATATTTGCCAGTAACTCAGCAATGTCCTGATGCATTCAGATGGGTGGGGGCAACTGGAGGTCACTTTGTGGTATATACTCTGCTCAGGCTAGAACTTATTACTGAGAGTATTATAAGGACAAATCATCTGAGTCCAGGGGAGCATGTGGCTCTTCCCTGGGACAGGGAAAAATCACGTGGATTTTTACACTGGGACAGCAGGCGGAACAGGCAGCCAATTTGTCCTGAGCCTCCTGGTTGTTCCCAGGGGACAGTCTCTGCTGCTTGGACTGAAGCCTGAGAAGAAAGTCCCTTTGCCTTCAATAAAGATATATCTGGCAGTTGGGGGGTGGGAGGGCGGGAAGGAGTATAGGCTGAGAAGGTGTCATTCTTTTCCATTAGAGTTTGGACTGACTGGGGAGCTAACACCATACACTAAAGAAAGTGAATATGACTATTCACAAGATAACTTGCATATTCTTGTGGGGGGGGAGCTTGAACTTTATCAAGCGCAGAGATTTTTAGGGTAAAGTAATGGGGGCAGGCCCCAGCTACTATGGATAAAGATTATTTATTTTCTCTCTGGGTAAACTATGAAGGGCTGACTTAGATCTGGGAAACAAAGACTCTGATGCAAGCATTTTGGGATTCAGCCCCTCAGTGTCAATAGCACCTATCTTATCCCTTCTACTTAAAGATCAAGTTGGACATTCTTCCTTATCATCGCATTGACCTCTCTGTCTCCTGACTTCATTAGACCAAAATATGGAATCCCAAGAAGGTGGGGGGAGGCTGGTGTACATTGAAATAGGGAGCAAGTGTTGGCTGCTGACCCCTGTGCAGGACTGAAGCATCTCAGATCTCCATTTCAGACAATGCATTTCAATTCTTGTCGTGTGCCTTTGTCCATTTGTATAAGCAAAGAGCTCTGAGTGACAGCCCCAGTTAGCCTGCATGAGCAGATCCTAATAAACCCTCCCAAACCCCGACCCCCCCCCAAAAAAGCCACATGCCTGTTTGCCTGCGGCTTATTATTAAGACACCTTCTCAGCTTAAACACTTAAAAGCTAACCAAATGAAATGACAATTAAGACTGAATTACCCCTTCTATCTCTGAGATGAGTCTATGGGGCCAGCCAATTCTCTCTTAAGAAACAGGGGTGGAGAACAGACCTTGCAAAGCCTCAGTCTTGCCAGTTTATAGCCACTGCCACCCCCTGCAGGCACTAGACAACCTAGTAGGGGAAGCTAAATTTTGAACAAACTAAAGCTCAAAACTGTTTGAAAGTCAAGAAATCCACCAAAGAAATGGAGTAAGGTGTGTGCACTGCCTCCTTCCTGTTCTCTCTTTGTAAAATATAACTACAAGCACTTAAGGGTTATTTTGGGGGTAATGTTGTTCAAATACCTGGTTCCACTGCTAAATGCCCCGTCGCTTCCAACCAACACTATTTACAAGGGAAGAAGGAAAACACAAAAGAAAAGGAAAATATGTTGGGTTTGGGAGTGAAAAACAATATTTACCTAAGTGTAGAATCTTGTCACCACGTCTTTATTCTCTTGCATTTTTCCTAAATTCATTGCCAGTTCCACCACTTCTTTATGATGGAAACTTGGGACTGTCCCTCATGGTTATTTATTTTAAAAGCTGCTGAAAAGTGTAAGCCACCTCCTGGTGTTGCCTTTCAAAAGGGGAAAAGAACCCAAATTCAATGTAAATATGGAAAGAGCAGTATTGTTTCCACTTGGGCGAAAGCAGATACCCCAATCTAGGAAAAACTGATTCGGATGCTTGTTGGAAAAAGCCAGTTCTCAGCATGCAGGAAGTGGAGCCAATAGGAATGAGCACTTACCCATGTAAAAGGAAGCTTTAATTAATATATATTTCTATCTCTAATATACCCATATTGGGGCTAGATCTCTATCTTTACAATAAAATGTGTGCAAATGCTCTCCGCAGAGATGAGTCCCCACCTCAGTCGGTATAGAAAAGCATGATAAAGGTTGGAAAAAATGGATAAAAATGTTGAAAGAACCTCCAGTTCCTTATTAGGCGAAGATACAATATTTATTCCTTGTCTCCTGGGATAAATCTCTTCTGCCTATTGTCCTCCCAGTTCTCAGTGCTGATGCTTAATTTTCAAAACTTCTATATTACCAAGGGACCTACGACATCAGCCAAAGAAATACTCAGCAAGTACAAAATCTGTTCCAGGGAGCTGCTTTTGTGCAGAGGGAAAATTTTGTTCCTACAGGTTTTTAAGTGGGTACGAGGCAAGGAGCTATCTGATCCGGGCAAAACCATTACAATTTAGATCTCTATCTATAGAACATTTTTTTTTCTTAAAAAAAAATTGGAAAATACAAGAAGTTTGGATTTTTTTCCCGATTCTTTTTTTGGAGGGGGAAATTGCATCGTAAGCTTTTGGAGAAACCCAACATGTCAACTACCTTTCCGGGACTAGTCCACGATGCTGAGGTATTATTACTTTTTTTTTTTTTTTTTTTTTGAGCGCGCGTGTGTGTGGCGGCGGCGGCGGTGGCGGCGGTGGCGGCAGCTTCCCCTGCCTCTAATCTATATTGGACCGTTACGTTTAATTATAATCTGGCTTTCAGGGGAAGTTAAGGAAGGGAAGGGGAGAAAGTTCGTTATGACATCTGTCGCCAGGAAGGGCAACTCTGTTAAGAAACATTTGCCATAATGAGGGAGAAAACATAATCCTAATAATAAGGGGAGGGTGCTGAGGAGAAAGAGATAGAGACAGAAAAAGGATTCTCAGAAAGGCAAAGAAAAGGGACTGATGGGGGGCGGTAGGTGGACATGGGGGGTGGGGAACAACGCACCCCTTTTGGAGCCGGTTTATTCAAGGAAAGGGAAGCAGAGAAGGTGGGTCGGATTCCCTCCCCCAAATGGTTGACTAAAGAAAGTGAGCAAGTTGAACGATTTGCAGAATGGATTTTTTTTTTAAATATATGGACAATGATTTTGAGTAGCCCTGGCCAAACATCTTGTCATGGACAGGATCAGAATTTCGGTGTTGGGATCTGGTTGCAGTGGCGACGCGCGGGAATAGGACTTTCTGCATATGGGCTCTCTCCTGCTCAGGGTGTCCCCGGAGTCAGTCGCAAACCTGGTTCCCAACGCCCAGCTCCCTGCACAAGTCGAGCAGGGGCTGGGTGTGTGTTATGTGTGTGCGCGTGTGTGCGTGTGTGATGTCGCCCGCACCTATATAGGGTGGGGGATTTTTTTTCCCGCTCTCTCCACTGTGAGGACGAGGCCGCCCACCCCCAGTTCGCCTGTTCGCCAAGGCTCTCTAGCAAAGGCGCTGAGCCCCGGCTGCCGCTCTGCCTGAGCCCTGCTTACTCGCTCTCCTTGGAAAGCTAAAGAGAGCTCCAGGCTCTGGGAGAGTGGCGCCTTGGTTGCAAAATGACAAACCTCAAGTTTTTCTGCTCTCCCTTTTCCCCCTCTTCCTTCCAGATACGTCACGACGGATCAAACAGCTACCGTTTGATGCAGCTTGGCTGTCTGGAGTCCGTAGCCAATTCCACTGTCGCCTATTCCTCCTCCTCTCCTCTAACTTACTCTACCACCGGCACCGAGTTTGCGTCCCCCTACTTCTCCACTAACCACCAGTACACCCCGCTCCACCACCAGTCTTTCCATTACGAGTTTCAGCACAGCCACCCGGCGGTCACCCCCGACGCCTACTCTCTGAACTCGCTCCACCACTCGCAACAGTACTACCAGCAGATCCACCACGGGGAGCCCACCGACTTTATTAACCTGCACAATGCGCGGGCGCTCAAGTCCTCCTGCCTGGACGAGCAGAGGCGGGAGCTGGGCTGCCTCGATGCCTACCGCCGCCACGACCTGTCCCTCATGAGCCATGGCTCTCAGTATGGAATGCACCCAGATCAAAGACTCCTGCCAGGGCCCAGCCTGGGGCTGGCCGCCGCGGGAGCAGACGACTTGCAGGTAAATAAGCATGCAGGGAATTTGTCTGCGCCCTCCCCTCTTCGCCCTCCCCCTCCCACTCCATTAATACTCTGACAGTAAGTCGTCTCTCTCTCTCTCTCTCTCTCTCTCTCTCTCTCTCTCTCTCTCTCTCTCTCTCTCTCACACACACACACACACACACACACACACACACACACACACACACGAAAAGTTATCAAAACAATTAGAGGAGGAGTGTGCCCATTCTGTCCCTCTTATTGGATCCAGGCTTTTCACCTAGACGCGAATTAGTCCGGCTAGCTGCGGCCCCTACCTTCGGCCAGTACTCACAGAAGTCTTTTGTGAATCCACATTTCTGACCCTGAGCGGATGGGTGGGGGAGATCAGGGAGGCTGGGTTTGAGTGAACTCGACTCAGAATAAGACCCGATGAGTTGATGACCAATCGCACCCTCAGTTTACATACTTTGCAGGGTCGGGTTTACACTCCTGTTCCAGGAGCTCGTCTTCCACTGAGCCTGTGGTGATCTTGGGGGAAGGCAACTCGTTTGTTCTTGGGAAATTGTTGGAACATGAGCTTGAGTAAAAGTTTCACCAGACACTAGATTGCTATGTAAAGTAAGGAATCTGTAAATGAAAACCTTGAAAATCAACCCCAATGAAAGAATCTGCACAATGCACTTTGCCAGAGTGTATATTGAGTCTAATTCTCTGCGCCTGGTATTTACCCACACTTCACAGCCCTGTTGGATAACTCACATCATTATTTTTTCCTTTTCATTCCATTATGTTTTGCTTAAGATGAACTCCTTTAAAAAAACACACGTGAGGAAATAAAGAAAGAGCCAAGGAAGCAAAAGAAAGAGGAAGGGAGGGAAAGAGGGAAGGAAAGGGAGATGGCAATTAGGAAGGTAGACAGGAAAAAAGAAAATTGCTAAAACGAATTCAGACGCTGTGAAAACCTAACTCAATCAGATGATCTGTCTTCTACTTTCTTTTTTAAAACGTTTTTTTGTACATTCTTTGCCAACAATAGAATTTATAATTATGCAATCATATTATCTTAGGCACATTTAAAACAACTAAACCCACAGTAAGAATCTGAAAAACCCAAATTTGTATCTTCTTTTAGTGGAAAATGCAGCTCTGTCTGTGGGTCCCCATTTTTTCAGTTTGCCCAAAGCTGGCCAACTTCTCCCCACTCCACAGCACCAGTGGGGAGATATTCCAGGAGCATACGTTGGAGATGTAAGAGATCCCTTGTTGCGCACAGAAAATCTCCCCCACTTGTATACCTATGAGCAAGAGATTATTTTTAAATTAAACTGAAAGCCCTTACAGTTCCAACAAAGGGTCATAGCTGCAAGATCTATATGGAAGAAAAAAGATCTGGCTCCGTAAATTTTGACTTTCTACACTTATATTCACAAAATAATTTTATACGCTCAGGGCATTTTTACATTTTACACAAGGATCCCCTTATGTCTCAAGAGGGAAAAAAATCTGCCATTCAATGCTTTGCTCAACTAAAACCTATTTACTTCTTTTAATAGCCACGTCTGCTGCTGATTTTTTTGTATCTGTACAAATTTTTTTTCTGTGCTAGGCACAAAGCAGGGCATTTTTCAAAAGAGGGGATTAGAACATTTGCAAGCACCAGACAAAGAGAGAATCCTGTGCAAAAGGACACCGTAGTTTATCCAATTTTCGACTTAGTGCCATTCAACTGGTCATTTATGCAATGTCATCCGACCAAACAACATGTTTTACTTATGAGGGGGAAAAGTTTGTTAAGTGAAGGGACCAAGATTCGTTTCTTCCAAGAAAATAAACATCTTAACAGAGTGGGAGGGAAAGTGGTTCTTTCCCTTGGAGAACTTCAAGGCCCTTTACTTCTACATTTCAGATATTTTGAAACATTTTCTTCAGCCTCCTTTTAATATACTTATTCTCTCTTTCCTTTTTTATAACTCATTCTAAAGTGACATTGCACATACTAAGGAAGGAATGACTCCAGGGCAAAAGATGAAACAGGGTATAGTGTATGATAAAAAGTATATATATTTACATAGCTACATATATCTATAATATATGTCTGTGTGTATACACACACATGTATGTGAATTCTATGAAGGACATTTGTAAATCTGGCAAGCTATTTTCTTCTACTCTTCCCAAACCAAGTTGGCAGAATGAAAAAGAAAGAGTCATAACTACATTTAAAATGAGAAATGAGGAGGGAGTGTGTGGGAGAAGCCCGTCTCTCTCCTTTTATTTCTTCCTTTTTAAAACATTCATCAGCATATGCCTCATTTCAAATGCAACAAATGTAAATATACTTTTCCCTGCACAGAATTTTAAGTGAAAGTCCAATGGTTTGGAGGGCGGTCTAAGTCTGCCTAACAGATGCAAACAGTCTTGTGGCTTCAGTTCCATCTTTGAGTCCCCTAAAAAGATTTGCTATGGCCAACAAAGAAAACTGTCACACCTTTTCCCATCACCGCTTTAATTTATGCTCAGTCTCCAAGTTTTTTTTTTCATATTGATTTGATAATCACTTTAAGGCAGAACATTTAAAATAAGAAAGAGCTGGTGAGTAGGTTGAAAAGGGGGGTCTTACAGGCCTGCCTCAATATGGTGAAAATGGGGAGGCAAAAGGGAGCCAGGGCTGTAAAGGTTGTTTTGTAAAGTGGGTTTTTATTATGCACCGAATCTCTCCGCATTTACTTAACTCTTCACGGGCTGTTGGGTAGGTTAACACCCTTCAAGGCCTCTTTCATGTCCAATACCTCGTTTGTTTGTAAAGGAAAATGAGCCTTTAACACATTTTGAGTTAGGGGGGAAAAAGGACAGATGCAGAAAAAAAATCATTTTTTGTAATCAAAAATCAGCAAATCCTTTCCACCTTTCCAGCTCAAGTGATTCCTCAATGCATTAGGAGCCTGAAGATCTACAATGAGTGGACCTGAAGGTATTTCCTCCATAAGGCCCATTTTGGGTAGCATATAGGACGTTTTTACCTTTGGATAAACAGAACCCTAACATACATATCTTGATTCTTGCATGTGAAATAGCTCCTATGTGCTCCCAAGAAACCCACAACCCCAGACTTGATCTCCAGGTAAATTTTCTCCCCTCGTAAAGTGCTGAGTACACTCTCTGTATATATTCTATGTGCCTTGATGAAGACTCAAAGGGCTTCTCATTCTCTGATGCCAACATGAAAGGCTCTCAGGCACTTTGAAGTACAATATTGTATGGTGATATAAAATGCATACCTTAAAATTTATACAACTTTTAGATTGTGGTTTTTCTTGCATTTTTTTTCTTACAAATGTTTTCTGGCTACCTTGTCCTAGCTCAATGATTGCTTTCACAGGTCTATTGAGAAGGGGTTGAGGGATGGACTAGTCTGAAAGACTACCCACATGACCATACCTATCATATCTCAGTGATGTTATTTTATTTTTCTTTTATTAAGGGCTCTGTGGAAGCCCAGTGTGGGCTTGTTCTTAATGGCCAAGGTGGAGTGATAAGAAGAGGTAAGTAAGAACATTTTATTCTAAACATTCTCCTCTTATCTGTTACTTTGTTTTGAAGATCTGGTGTGGTTTTAAGCATTGAATTTCTTGTCTGCTCATTAAGAAAACAATTACTCTTAGTTATTCAAGTTCCATACAGGCATATTCACATTTAACATTTTTCTTTCTTCCATTGAGGCTTGAACACAGGCTAAGCCCAAGAGACTTGTGCTAGGCAATATCTGCTGCTCCTCATAGAAGTGACAGAATCAAAGTTAGAAGAGGGGGAAAAGAACTGAAAAAACAAAACAAAACAACTTTTCACACCCCCTTCCCCAATCATCAATACCACATCCTCGAGCAGAATTTCTGGTCTCTTTTAGCTCTAATGTGCCAGCCACAGCCTGAGTTTTTGAGGTGATGGTGTTAGCTTGAGGCTTTGAGGGATTCTGTGAAAGGCTAGATCATTGAGGCTTTAGAGGAGGCTAATGAAACACCAATATTGTAGCTGCCGTATTTTCTAAATGTCCAGAACATTTCTTTCTTTAAGGGAGGGTGGGAGGAGGCGGTAGTGTTAACTGTACCGGATAAAGCTTTCTTGTTCCCATCTGTTGAGGAAAACATCTGAATCCAGAGTTACCCATGGAATTGGAAGGTGGGGCGGGGGGAAGGCGAGAGAAGAGGAGAGAGCTGTTGCTTTCAGCTCAAGCACTGAAGGGGGCTGCATTTCAGATGTTCCGTTTTGACAAAAGGTTTTGAACTATGACATTCACAGGGCCTCAAGGCAGTGCAGATTTTGCTGGCTTCCATGCTTAACTGTACCCAGAGCCTCTGAAGTTTATTTTTCTAGCATGCTGAGTAACCCAAGGAGCACACAAGGCAAGAGGGACCAGCTGTTATCCCAACTTCATACGAATTAATAAGATGTGGCCTATTCACCAGGACTAATTCCTGCTCCAGGGCCACAATTGTCTTTAGTAACCAAACCACTAAAACTGAGTTACTTCTGATGGTACCAAATTAATGTGCTCCAGTCACTCCCTATTTCTTTGAAAACTTCTTGAATGATTTGATTTTTCTGAAGAGAGACATGTGCTGTTAGAAACAGAAGATTCTTTTGTGTTTAAACTGTAGATCTCCTGAAGCAATATACAATATGAACGCTTAAATTCAAGAGGAAAGAAAACAAAGGGTGTTTTATTTTTCGAAATTGGCTACTGCTGCAGTGTATGTTTGGAGTTTATGTTAAATTTAAAAGAGATATTCACCACTTGTTTCACCTTTCAGATATTTAAAAACTATTTTTTAAAAATGTCTGATATTGCTCTGCATAATTTTGGGTGTTTTGTTTTGCTTTGTTTGTTATGAGCAATATTAAGCTTGCCTGTACTCAGCCATATTGTAATGATATGAAATAGGCCCAAGACTAGTGAATATGAAAATTAAACATATATACTATTGGGCAGGTAAAAATTACACAGTAAAAAGGGGGACCCGTGAGACTCACGTGCTGATTGGGATCATTTGGGGCAGGCAAAACTAAAGGTGAGGCCCAGCGCTCTGGGCGCACAGAGATGTTGGTGGTGCTGAAGGACAGCGCCACTAATTAGGGACCGGAGCCGGTTCCTCAGAGAGGAGTAGCTCGCGCTACTACAGTTTTTCCATGCAGTTCCGTACTAAGATTGCCTTCCTTGATGCTTGAAAATTACATCCTATTGCACAATAGGTGACAGAGGGTGGAGATTATTCAAGGATGAGGATGGGAGGCCTCGGGTGTGGAATCAGTTGAATTGGCATAGAAAGGTTTAGGTGACATCCCCTCACACTTTATCATTCTTCCAAGTAATGCAAAAGATTTAAGAGATTTAAGAAAAAAGAAATGCAAAACATTTAATCTACAAGGTGCAAGCTGAGGTCTTTTCAGAGTCACAGAAATTGTGTTCCATAGATGATGTTTTATTTTTCTTGTAGAACTCTATTTTTTAAGTTAAAAAATCATTTCTTAACCTGCTTTTTGAAACAAAAGATTGATTTTGTACTAAAACAGTATAACTCCAAAGATAAGGGAAATGTCACTTGGTGTTTATGTCTGTATTGTTAGACTAAACCTTAATCCTCCACTTTGAAGAATTCAAATTTTAGCTGCCAAATTTATTTCATTTTCATATGTTTTAGAGAAAGGCCAATTAACTTGTTTGAACCCTGAAAGATGTATGTCTATATGCATTGGTTTATCCTGAAACTATCAATATTCGTGACAGTTTAAAAGTGGATATCAAGGAAGGGGGTATATGTTTTGTCAGACCCTGCCCTGCCCCTTATATAAGGACTCTTTATTTTTAAAGAAATTCTTAGGAAGCTCCTTCTCTCTATGGTCACAGTTATGAATAGGACTCCAAATATCAATAGCTTAGATCAGTTTTGTTCATCAAAAATCAGGAGGACATTAATTCCAGCACTCTGCTTTTCTGCACTCCCTCTTGTAACCCAGTGTTGTCTTACAGCTTAGATGAGAATGTGTTTATTTTTCAATCCATACTTTACAGATACTTCCTTGTATAAAACAGGATTTCTTGAAAAACACAACTTTTCTACTGTTTTCTGGTTTTGGCCAAATTCTTGGATAAATTTGCATTTCTAGTGATATCCGGAATTTACATTGCAAGAAAAATAAATCTCACTTTCAAAGACCCCTTCAAGTGTTTTTCTTGAAGAAAGATACAAGCCTGTGTAGTTTACATGAGTTCATCATGATAAAGCTATCCTGATTTGCAAGGGGGAGAAGGAGTTAGGGGAGTTATCTTAAATTTGGCTACTTGTAAAGAGCAACATGCCATTTTCTGATTCACTTTGTTAAGTAGAAAACATTGTTTTGGGCCTATAATGAGAGCCTGATATCCAAAAAAAAAAAAAAATGCGTGAAGAGGAGTTATCAGCAAGGTAATTACCACCTAGATAAAATATTTGCCACCGCCTTGGAGGCGCAGCTCCCTGCGCGCTCACTCTCGGTTAATGGTGTGCGCGATTTTGCCCGCAGCTCCTCCACTCCAACCATCAGAACCAATAATCTTTACTTTACCCTGTGCTCGAGTATCGATAGCTTCTTTCGCCTCGGGCGTTGGCTTTGATATGTTAATATTTCTGAGTAGCAAATTCTGCAGAGATCATATTAATGTTGTACGTACAGAGTGGAGCTTTGCCTTCGTTGAATATTCAGATACTGGGTTTCAAAAGGCATCTCTTGAAGAAATGAGGCTTCTATTTACAGGAGTCGTCTATGTTTTTAATCATTAAAAAAGAAGAAGAAGGAAGGAAAGAAGGAAGCAAGGAAAACTCACTCTTCTTTTCCCGGTGAATCTTCCTTACCGCCCCACCCCAAACCCCTCCCTTTGTCAGCCGCTGGTCCCTTTCATTTCTCGCTCAGACGTTAATAATAAGTGAACCAAGTTGATGATGACGACGACAATGAGGAGGAAGCTAATAATGGATCCAGATTGGAATCAAACAGGGTAGGGTTTCAATTGGATAGGGGACTGTGGCCTTCAGATGAGGATAGAGGTGAGATGAGAAAACTCAGCCTTTCCATATGTGGGTGGAAAGTGACATTTTGGCCCTGGTCTCTTTTGTGAAATCGGGATGGCAAACTAAAAAAAAAAAAAAAAAAAAAAAAAGCTGGGGGGGGGGGGATGAAAAAAGTGAAGAGGGGAAGCGCCCTTGTTTCGCTTTGTGATCATTCTGCCTTGCAGCCCCAGGCTAATTTCAGAAGCTTAAATACCGCTGTAGCCTCTGGGCCACGCGGAGAGGGAGCGGACCCGGCCACTGGCAGGCAGGAACGCTTTCCCTATTGCCCGTGGCTACACAAAATACAAACTACTTTGAATCAAAACATTTTTGGGGAATTAATATGATTTGAACTCTGCACGTTTTAAGCGAGCTGGAGTTTGTCAGATCGCTTAGAGGTGACTGGCACGCCGAGGCGGAGGCATTTACGCTGAGGACAAACATTGTCAGATCTGATTTAATTTTTTAAATAATGTTGCCTTGAAACGCTGCTTTAGCTTCAATCGCCCTGACTGCCAATAATAGGATGGATGGAGCTAAGCGCTTTCCCCTTTCTTGCCGCCCTTGTGGCGGCTCACATACTCCTTGAGCAGGAGGATGCTCCTTCTCTGGCTGCTTTGAGTTTCTAGAGGGCCTGAACCTTGGAGTCCCCGGTTGGAAAGAATCAGTGACCATTTCAGCAGCTCCTGGAAGGGGTAAAAATCAAGGGTGGGAAGCCTTGTTCCTCTTCTTTGTTAGCACCCCCACTCCACCCCTGACCCCAGTAAAAAGCAGCTACCCTCAGTCTCTCTTTCCTGGAACTCGCCAGAATTCATTTCTGTGATTCAACCTTTGTAGGTGAGAATGATCCAGAAATACACTTTGAACCTCATCTTCTTCCTTATTTCTCTAAAACAGATTTGAAGTTCAATCTCTATTATATGAATTCTAAAACTTGTGTATAAAAGTACCCGGAGGCCTGATTTGTTGGACTTTGGTGGTGGAGGTGGGGTACTTTCCCCTAGTCTGCTATCTTCTCTCTCGGTTTCTTTACTGCTTGAAACTCACCAAAATCCAAAGCACTCTGTGCATTGGGGAATGGAGATTAATCCTCCACACCCACCATAACGCACACCACCACCATTAAACCAGCCATTGTCTGGGTGCAAACCTCCCTTTCTTTTGTTCTGCGGGGAATCTGCACAGGGTGGAATTTATTCAGCCATGGTAATCCCGTTATACCTGCAATCGGAGTATCCCTCCTCAGAACAGTACAATCCGATGACGCATCATCAAAGGCCAACTAGATGGCAATTAAGTACCCACCCCATTGCGGTTTGATTACAATTAATATCTGCTGCCTTGGGGAGAGGAGGTCACATGGGGGAGGAGGATTGAGAAGGGAGAAAGGCTAGAGGAGAAGCAGCCCAGAGAACGATACTACCCCACCCAGCTCACACACGCAGCGCACCTCGCAGAAATGCAGCTGCAGAACTAATAAGGACAGGAAACTCTTGTAATCGCTTACACATTTTTAATGTGTCAGGGAAAAAAAAAAGAGCTATCACTGGAGATGAAGAAGGGGAAGAAAAAAATCCCTGCCGTTTGTATTTCTTTCATTTGAATTGTAAACATCTGTTTGGCTGTAAGGCGAACAGAACATTTATTTTGCTCCCAAGATTTGGTCTAATTATGTCAACACCAACGCGGCGATGAGTGGGGCGGTGCAGCGACTTTGGAGAGGCTGCGCGCTTGGGCCTAGCGCCCGGAAGCTCGACAGGAAGTATTGATCGCACCTGGAGAGCGCTGGGGGCCTCTTAATGCAGCTGGGAGTGTTCTTAGAGAGAGGCTTGAGGGCGGTGAGACCAGTTTGTGGCTCAGAAGCCGCTTTAGGCGCGCCCAGGGAACCGCAGCTCCTTGGAGGCAGCCGCCGCTCTTTCCTCTGCCCTAATTGCTGGGGATGAGAAGAGGAAAAGCGGTCCCAGTCGCTAGAGCTTGGCTTTCCTGTTCAATTGCAATGCAGAGGGTGGGTGGTTTTAATGTAGCGCCTCAGATCTTACCCTGCGACGTTGTAAATTGCTCAACACAATAGCGGTGTTGGGCAGCCTTTGCTCAGGTAACTGAGCACGCGCGTGCGCACGTTCAATTCCCATTTTCCCTCCTCATCAGCTAGAGAGATAAGTAGAGCAGTTGTGAACAACCTCATATTTCAGATCGATTGAGACCCAGATAACTACTCTCCAAGATGCTTGGGTCGTTGGTTGACCAAGTTTGTACTTGTAGCCCAGTACTTTTCACACCATTCCATACTGTGCCTGCAGACACAAGGACAGATGTCCCCAGATTTGCCAAGAAGAGTATAATCCCAACCTTCTTCAGACTGTGCAGGATCTAACAAGGTATGACAGCTGAAGGATCTGCATTGATATATTCTGTGTCTGGTTTTGTCACCCCCACAATCTTTAGCTAGCTTATTCCTTTTGCTTTGGCAAAGTTATTCCTTTTTTCTAAAGTCATGAACTAGACAAGTGACCTTGAGGAGATAATTCTTGATTTCTACATTGTTGCTATAGCTGCTCATTAGAGTTTGCAATATCACTGGAACTAGGGAGTCTTGTTTCCAACTTTGAAAATAGTGACCTTCATGTCTTTATTGCTTCTGTGCACTATTAATAGAAAAGAGATGAACTCTGGAATCTTGCATGAACACTCTGGTTCTGGCTGCAAAGACATCCCTAACTAGGGTGCTGAATAAAAAATGAGACCACATAACTTCAATGAGAGCTGACATGAAACAAAGGTACCATGAGGAACTTCAGCCAGTAACCCTTGTTTATAGCTTGGTGAGGTCCACTCTTTTATGACTTTCCTTCTCTGAGGTCTCATCATGCCATCTGTAGTCTGGGTCCCCATAGAGAAGAACTAACCCCTCACTATCCTCATTGCAAATGCAAAACTTTGGTTATGTTGACTTTTTTCTACCTCCATAAAAAGTGAAACATTGAAAAGAAAGATATTAGGTTCCCCAAGTTGCTGTAAACTCTACAAGTTGCCAAATCTTTAGCCAGAACAAGAGAGTTCCCCAAGGCTGCAGCAATGCCAAGTATCAAAGCAACAGAAATTCCCTTTAAAGATGCTGTGACATAAAAAATAAAAGACTCTAGAGTTGATGGCTAATCCTGAATACAAAATAAATCCTTCAGGCAATTTGTGTGTGCATAAAGCATACTGTTAATATGCAGCCTGTGTAATTTACCTAATACATGCCTATTTGAGCATAAGCCAGAAACCCAAACTGGATGTAGAAAAGTCTCAGGGCCCAGGGAGTTAGCACATTACCAGGTAGCAGACTCAGTGGTATCCCTGAGAGCAGCTGGCTTTCAGCACATGGCATTCACTTTGTCAAAAAGGTGGTAGTTTTCTAATGAAAAAGAATTTTATTTAACTTCTTTTACAAAAATGATGGTCATTGGCATTTCTTTAAATCTGGTGTCTAACACACTGAACATTAAAGAGAAAAAAGTTCTAAAAAGAGAGGAACAGTCTAAATTGTGTCCTTCTCCTTCCTTAGCAGCTAGCAAAATCATATGTATATTTGCTCAAATGCTTTCTTCCCCCACTCATAATAAACTTGGGACTGATTGGGTGAGATTCCTTTTCCCCTCAAATATATACTGGCTAGTGTTTGAGAGAGGAATGTTAATGGAAGAATATAAATTTACTTATTATTCCTATGACTGTGGGTAGAGGTACCTTTTCTAGAGAGGGCTATGTGAATTTTGGATATAGACATTGATTTTTATTCTTGGGGTTTAATATTTTTCTTCACACTAACCTAAATCCTAAAGTAATCAGAGCCATAATTCTCACAGTATGACAGCAAATGTATTTATACTCATTTTGCTTTCCTGTTCAACTTTTGAAAAGTGACCTTAGTTTATTTTTTTAAGTGCATTTTGTATCTATAGGTACCAAGGTAAAGCATTAATGAAAGTGACTGGTAGCCTCAGGCCCAGGAATCTGGGAATTTGTTTTTACTATGATTGTTGTTATTTACTTGCTTAAAATCCTCTCTGGGAATGTGAAGTGCAAAAGCACAGGTGGATTTATGTTTTCATCTCCTGAAGAAGGGGAGTTATAGTTTTCCGTGATGTGGGCTACAAGTTTGACTCCCACGCAATGGATCTGAGTTTGGCAGTTGAGGTTATGACTTCTTAGATATGAAACTGAAAACAGGTGTCCAGGAACTGGCATGGAAAATTTGGCTAAATATAAATATAAATATATTGCAGCCTGGAGAGCCTTTCCTGACACTCTGAATATCTTACCTTTTGTTTTAGGGGTCATTCAGGGATACTGACAGCCTTAGAATACTTAAGGAGAAAGACCTTGGTCTTTAGCACTTTCCAAGAAAATTTGGATGACAGTTAAACAGCCAGGAATAATTCCCAAAATTGCAGAGGTGTAAATAGTTTAAAAGTGGGGCAAGGTTAGCTAGTCCTCTCCTCCCCTGTCAGTGGTCCTTCTGTCTTTCTAAATGTTGTCCAGCTTCTTTAGGCTTCCATGCAAAGGAACATGCCTAAATCTGACTGCCAGAGACTCCACCCATATAAGTCACTGTGCTGCTTAGTAATACATGGTAGGAGTTACCTGGGAAGCAAGTGGAGAGTCCTAGTCTGGTACTTCTCAAACTTCAATGAATATATGTACCAACAGGGTGTCTTATCAAAGTGCATTTTTTTTTAAAGAGAGAGTGAGAGAGGGAGAGAGAGAGAATTTTAATATTTATTTTTTAGTTATCGGCGGACACAACATCTTTGTTTGTATGTGGTGCTGAGAATCGAACCCAGGCCGCACACATGCCAGGCGAGCGAGCTACCGCTTGAGCCACATCCCCAGCCCCTCAAAGTGCAAATTTTGACAGAAATTCTGAGATTCTACATTTCTAACAGATCCCTTCCTAGGCTGTCAATTCTGCCTCTATGTATTTATGTATGTATGTATGTATGTATGTATTCATTCATTCGTTCATTCTGAGAGTGCTCCATCAATGAGTTACATCTCCAGCTCATTTATATCATACATATATTTGGGGGGGGGACAGGGTCTTACAAATTATCCTGGCCTCAAACTTGAGCCTCCCAACCTGCTTCAATCACAGGCATGTGCCATTATGCCTGGTTCTGATGCTATCTTTGGAGGACCACATTTTTAGTAAAAAAGATCTTGGACCACACTTTTCTGCCATTTTTCTTTCTTTTTTCCACTCATAGAACTCAATCCTTTATTGGAGACAAGTCTCAAAATTGCCCATAACTTTAAAAAAGCCATAGCATGCTCAGAAAAGCCAATTTGAATTTGAATTCACCACTAACCCTTAAAAACTTTCCTCATAGGGCTCAAAGCAAGATGAGGTAGGCTTGCAGTCCTAGAACATAAAGCCACCATCCTAGCAAGGGGGACATTGGCCCAGAATTTTTACAGTGAGTGAGAAATTTGCCAGCAAGAACTGTCCTCACTGATAAATCCCCTTAGGTCCTCAAGTCTACTTCAGTGGGTGAGATTACAGAATATCCTGTGCTGTTCCTGAAGGAAGGTAAAGTTGAAGGGATTTTCTGGACCCTGGAGATAGACATCTTCTGTTCCCAAAACTCCAGCATGTCAAAATTCCTTGATGATTTTTCTATTAATATTTCCCTTTGCTTTTCACTCTAATGGTAATAATAAAAACAACCACAGCAATAATATTATTTATAACTAACATTGTTACCATGTTCAGATCTTGTGATATATTTTCCTATGTGTGCCAATTTACACATAATAAAAGGATTTGACCTGTCATTGCCTGTATGGGTTATAAGTTTCTGGCTATAAGCAGATTATTTTTAGTAATATGTCAGGATTGAATGACTCTGGTGCCTTTAATTATTAGATGGATGAGGGAAAGGAGATGGAATTCTCAAACATTTTGGAAAAGAAAATAAATCATGCATAAAAAGTTTCTATCCATGTATGTGTGTGTACACATACAGATACAACCATGGATAAATAACACCTTTAATGGGGTTGACTACTAGAATTGGGATTTTCAATTAATAGAGGTGCTTAATTTATTGAAGTGTTTCTTGGTGTGACTGGTGAGCCAGGCTGTATTCCAAAAGATGCCAATTTTCTCTAAAATTACTGTTGTATACTCACAACCATTTTCTGTGTGACATTGAAAAGACCAAATTCTGGTTATTATTTGGAAGGACATCTTCAAAGGAGCTCTCTGAGATAATGTGGGTGATTTATAAATACAATTGCTGTCACCTACTACTAAATATCAAGTGGTCCCTTGATATTAACTGCCTCTCATATACTTCTTCTCCTGCCTTCACTAACATGTTATATACTTTTTCCTCCCAAGGTGGCACCTGTGTGGTCAACCCCACAGACTTGTTTTGCTCTGTTCCTGGTCGTTTGTCCCTTCTCAGTTCTACTTCCAAATACAAGGTGACCATTGCTGAGGTAAAGAGGCGCCTCTCACCACCTGAGTGCCTCAATGCTTCACTCCTGGGAGGCATTTTGAGAAGGTAAGTTAGCACTAGTTCCAGCACTGTCTGTCTGCTAACTACTGATGCCGCACCTTCAACCCTCAGTCCTTATGTCTAACACCCAATATATTCTCCATGTCATCAAGTCTTCTCACAATTTTCTCCAGAATGTGAACTTTCAAAACCTACTTTTTATTTGTTGTTGGACAGAGCAAAATCCAAGAATGGAGGTCGCTGCCTGAGAGAGAAACTGGATAGACTTGGCTTAAATTTGCCAGCAGGAAGACGGAAAGCAGCCAATGTTACTCTCCTTACTTCCTTAGTTGAAGGTATGATTTTTTCAGTACTGTCAAGCAATGATGGAAGGTTGAAAATTCTTTGATAGTCAGGATTTTTAGATTATGTTATTTTACTTTTTTATGCTATTAAGCATAGTTACGGGTGAGTTTCCTAATTAATCTTGGCAATGATGATTGAATTTGGCTTAATATAAGACTTAAATTATTCATAGGATGTTAATTAACTTACTAATTTTAGCAGTATTAGGGAAGAAGACAATAGAAGACAATGGAAGAAGACAATTCTCCAAATATTTGCTAAAGAATAGCAACAAAAAACTGGCTATTTCATTTTTATTATTTTAGAGTATAGACAAATCTGGTTTAATTTATTATAATTCAGCACAACATGATCCACAGTATAAATAATTCTTTATGAAGAGTTCACAGAAGTCTAGGCATGATACTGAGGGTGAAAGTACATTGTGTTAATCCTAGTAGATATCTTTTAAAGCACAGTGAAGTTCCATAGCTTTATGGTGGGATAAGCTGAGTCAGAAAGGTGAAGGTTAGCTAGTGGGAAAGAGGGAGAGAGGTGGAAAAAAATTCCCAGAAGTTATTTTTTCCCAATTTACATTTTCTCCTTTGTATTTTTTATTCTATAAGCACTAAACTTTACACTTTCTCATACAATCTTCTTTTAAGGAGAATTATTAGGTACTTAGCAAAAAACTTTGTGGGGGTAGTTTTTTAATGTCAAAGAAAAGTTCTTTCATAACCCAGAAGGCTATGGTTTAAAATGTGAATGACAGGGGCCTTTTGTGCTAAGCCTCACCTGAATGCACCTTTGACACTTTTCTACCATTGCTTATTCGCCAATATGGTACTATAGAGAGTGGTAAGTGACCAAAACACAAAAACAAACATCTTGACTTTTTTCTATATTATTAATACATAATATTTACTGTTCAACATTAAAATTTAGTGGGATATTTACATTTATCTTGAGAAAATTGCTTTAGGGATTGTGCTACTAACAATTGTCTTATGTGCTAATAGCAATAATGACAATAATCACAATATTATTTATGACAAATATTTCGTAAGAGTTACTCTTATAGGTTGAGCACCCCTTACTCAAAAATTCAAAATCTGAAATTTTCCAAAATTCTAAAACTTTTTAAAATTCCAACATGATGCTCCAAGGATTTTGAAGAATTTTGGAATTTGGATTTTCATATTAGAGATGTTAACTGATAAGAGATTTGCAAATATTCCAAAATTTGGAAAAACTCCTAACTATGAAACACTCTGGTCCTAAGCATTACGGGTAAATGATACACAACTTATAATGTTTTAGATCTTGTGCTGTGTTACCTGTGCTTGTCAATACTGAGGGCTGACCAATGGTAGGGGGACTTGACTTATCCACACATGTTGGCTGGGAGGACTGAGGAAGAGCAAAGTAAAATAATAGTAATCATCATCATCATCATCATCATCATCATCATCATCATCATCATTTGATTCTAAAGAGAGATGGATTCCTGCTCAATTTAAATAAAAATATTAAAATTATAGCTATTTTTAAAAAGAACAAAACACTTGTTGAGGATAGAATAAAGGAGATTTAAGAATTTATGTGGAGCCAGGTGTGATTGTGCATGCCCGTTATCTCAGCAACACAGGATGATAAGGCAGAAGTATCACAAATTCTCTACTATCCTAGGCAACTTAGTGAGACCCTGTCTCAAAATAAAATTAAAAATGTCTGTGATGTGGCTCAGAAAAAGAGCACTTGCCTAGCATCTCTGAAGTCTGATACTGCAAAAACAAAACAAAACAAAAAAACAAATAACACATGTAGATGGTCATGATTCTCAAACCAAACAATGTGGAAAAATCAAATGAGAAAGTGCGTTTAAAAGTGCCTTGGCCCCATCACTGAATTAATTGAAATTCAGTGTGGGATATGACCAGACTCTCCAGGTGATTCTGATGAATGATATTATTTAAGTAAAACTGGTGCTTCTTGGGATTCTTTTCACTTCCCAGGATAGATTGACTATGAATACTCATAAAATTTGCAACTTGTGTGAAAAGTAAAGACCTCTCTTTTGAGAGGTCTCAAAAAAAAAAGACCTCTCTCCTGAGTGTCTGTGAAAGTACTGGCCAGTACACATAGAAGATCCATAGAGAGTATGTTCACAATTATCCTTATTGATTTCAAGTTAGTCAAGAGCACTGGGGTATCCTGTATAGGAATCATCTGTCTATACTAACCAAATGGGTACAGATCAAATATGAAATCCTAGAATAATCCCTGGGGTCTTTGATCATACCTTCCCTATCACAAAAGTGCCTCTCTTGTGTTCTAGTCATATGGCTCTGGCTCACTCTTAACAACAAACCTGGGATAAAGAAACTTAAGATTTTATTCTTCATAGGTACATATTACTTTAATTGAGTGCTTATTGAAATCCCTCAAAACTTCATAATGTAGACAATCAAATCTCTTATTGATGAATTCCAGTCACTTTGATGGAACTTTGGAACAGAGGTTTAGGGACAAAGGGACATTTTGCATCCTTCAGGGGTCCTTGTATTATGACCCTCAAACTTATTTTCATGTACAATTTTTAAAGTTCCACAATTTGGACAATATTCTTGATTTCTTTTTAGTTTGTGTTCTTTTCAAATGCTAATTGTAAATTCCCTAAATTTCATAAATCACTATTAAGTCAGGATTCATGACCAATAGTATCAAAAACTACCAGTTATAGTAAGACAGGAGGAGAACCTAATATTAGAAGGATATGGATATTTCATGTAAAATGAACAGGATTCATTATAACCCTGGGCTGACAGGAAGAACAGCCTCAATGTTGAGGATTCTCCTGTACCTATTCTTCCCTATATTTCACTTGGTTTGGTGGCAATGGCTGGAAACTCTTCCAGACAGCAATGCCATGTTCTGCACTAGGCTCCTGGCCCTTGAACTTCTGCAGGCCAGGTTGGATGTACACAGAGAAATGGAAACCCAACACTGATTTTTCAGTCTCCTGAGACACTTAAATAGTTGATGCTTTTCATTAACAATTTTGGGACTTTGATCCTTTTAGATCCAGAAAGAATCTGAAGTTTGTTCTGTTTGCACAATTTACCGTATTTACCATTTGATAAATGATCCCTTGAATTGAACATACCTATGGTTGATATATTTTTTTTCTCCTTAGTCAAATATTTTTGTAGGAGCCAGCAACATTTTAGATATTTTTTTGGAAATTCTGAAACTAGATTCTTAGTCATCAAAAATGGTCCATCAAGGGCTGGGGCTGTAACTCGGTGGTAGAGCACTTGCCTAGCACATGTGAAACACTGGGTTTGATTCTCAGCAGCACTACATAAAAATAAATAAATAAAATAAGAGTATTCTTTCCATCTAAAACAACAAAAAAATTTTAAATGTTCCGTCAGCTTTCTTTCTTCTTTTTTTTTTGAGAGAGAAAGAGAGAATTTTTTAATATCTATTTTTCAGTTTTCGGTGGACACATCTTTATTTTATTTTTCTGTGGTGCTGAGGATCGAACCCAGCGCCCCGCGCATGCCAGGTGAGCATGCTACCGTTTGAGCCACATCCCCAGCCCACATCAGATTTCTTAAAAACAAAGTTTGTGGAAAAGAGCACTACTCTTTTTTTTTCAGTTTTTTATTGATGTCCCTGCTTTACCTCCTGAATTTCCTACATTAACACATATATGCATTTTAATCACCAATAGCCAGTAATTTTGATTCTTTTAAAAGTATTGCTTAAAATTCTTATAGAGTAGCCTAGCCAAGCTAAGAATATTAGTTTCTCAAACAGCTTGGTGATCAAATACATTACTAGGGTTCAATCATCTCCCCACATTTTGGTACAGTACATGAAACAAGAGATAAAAATATTCAATTGACATTATTTCTGATAGATCAGATGTAAAAATAAATCCAATGAAGTTCAAATTTCCATTGAGAGCTATAACAAGCTCTCAATGCAGAAATGATATAATCTTTATAAAGATCCCAACAGTAAAGAGTAAGGTGTTTCATGATGGGTATTCAAATTAGCAAATTAATACTTGTTTTTCAAAAATAGCCATCACTGACTTTGCAGGATATTCTTGGGTTTCCATACTCACCTTGGATTTTTAATCATTTTGTTTTAAATTATTTTAAAAACAATTTTTCTATGTTTCTATTAAGTAGATTTATTCTACTGATACCTCCAATCCCATAGCATTGTTCCTGATTCCACATATTGGGGTCATTATTTTAAGAGATTAGTTGGGGAATTTATAAGACAAGGCTGTTTAATGTAATTCTGTAATATATTTTAATAATTCTCCACATCTCTGCTGCAAATATCATCATACCTTGTAAGCAACGGGATAATTGATTAGAACAATATGTCAGACTCTTTTTAATTTGTCAAAGTGCTTGAAAAGTGATTATTTTCATAAGGCAGGCATTTTGAGTGTTTTTTTTTGGGGGGGGGTGGAGGGGGTCACATTACATGGAACATTTAATGGAAACAACATAAAAATATTTCAATCTATAGTCTCATGAATGCAATACCTGATCTTACTCCCTTTTCAACCATATGTCTTCATCTAAAGTTTCAGTTTATAACTATCATTTATGCCCAAGTTCTCATACCCTATTTTCTTATAAGCCTATTCTCTACATTTCTCCTTGTTAGTCACACTACTCTAATTTCTCCTAGTTCTGTTCTAGTGTCTATAACATCAGAGAGACATCATTCTCTGGAATCTATGGTGGCTTAGCATTGCTTAACCTAATGCATTGATCTTCCTGAGGAGACATCAGGAAATTTCCAGACTTTTCTGCAATGGAAACATTCTATCTCTAGAAAACATTCAAAGAATTTGACCGATATTATTGTTCCGGTCCTAACAGTCTTGCTATATTTTTACTAGTTCTGGACTGGCATGTTCTGTAGCTTTCCCCTGCATTTCACTCTGGAACAACCTTTGCAGAGCTGGTGGTCAGTGATCCAGTCAATGCTGCCCATCACTCCTCCCCTGTGGTTTTCCATGGTGTCTAACATTGTAGAGTGTTGCTTGGAGGAAGTTCTGTTCATATGCGTGAAATGCTTTCTTAGAACCATTTTGCTGCTTTTAAGAAAAGTCCATGTAGCATTCTCAGGCACTATTCATCGCCCAGAAAGCATAGTTTATTTATTCTCTTTAGTAATAAATACCTTGAGTGTCCATTTGTTGTGACAGGAGGTAAAAATCTGTGGTGTGTGTATGTGTGTGTTATGTACTTTTGAAGTTCTGTGAGTCAATGGAGAGTATAAATACACATCAGCAAAAGAAATGGCACCAGTTCCAAATTCTGTGGTTAAACTAAAAAGTTTTAACACTTTCTTACTGTTGCTCTTCTTCAGCTTCAAAAAAAAAAAATCATGAATTTCCAGGCCCTACAGTCCTTACCTCAGGTGAACTAGTTATGCTACTTGCAAAATCTATGAACACTTGGCCTAGTGCTCCCTTCCCAACCTGGAATAATATCACTTCTAAAATAGTGTCAGACTTTGATCTGTATTTAACATGACTGAACTTCATTTTCCCTATTTTACAAAGACCATACAATCTATAATAATTAGGTTAATGCTAATTGTTATAACAGTTAGTCCTCGAACTTTCAGTTCCTTAACACAACAAAAGCTTATTTCTCCCTCATCACAATCTGAGATAGGTATTCCTCACTGAAGGTCTTCCTTTCTGCTACAGTCTCACTCAGAGACTAAGGATCCAGAGTTTTCTTTTTACAACGATGCCCTTCTCTAGGTCCTAAGAGTCCTACTTAATCATCTCACAGAGAAAAAAAGGCATCATGCAAAGTGCACACACCATCTTACCCACTCTGGCCAGGACTGAACCTATTGCTACTATTCACATTCTATGAGAACTCATCACTAATTACATAGATGGGTTTAGGCTATGCTAGAAAATGTAATCCCTAGCTGGACAGAGTCTTTCGGCAACAACTCTATAGTTTATAAAGAAAAGATAAAATTGTGATAGTCTATCATCATTATTTCCCAAAACTGTGTCTTTTGTAGGATTAACTACATGCCATTAATTAAACATTTGGCACTATATTGGCACTTGAACACAATAGTTAAAAATGTGGCTTCTTTAGTAAGATAAGCTTGTTTGACTTTACTTCTACAACTTTCCATAGAGAAAGGCACAGGGCCTCTCTAACCATCAGAGTCCTTATATATAAAGAAGTGTTTTTAATAGTGCCATCTTCATATTGTTGTTCTAAGGATGAAGTCAAAATGTTTGCAAAGCATTTAGCATAATCCCCAGAATAAAGTCAGTGCTTAAGATATTTATCATTATTTTAAATTAGAAAACTAAAGCTCAGATATATGAACTCTTCTGTATAAGATTACACAATTGGGTGCCATGGGATGCAAATTCATGTCTTTGATTTTGTAGCCCCACAGTTATTTTCCATTTGGATTTGCTTTTGTGTCATGGATCGTAAACTATTGCATTGTGGGATGATGCTCTATTTATTTCTGAATTGAAATAGAAATAAACTAAAGAATAGAAAAAAAGTATCAATCCCTGTGCCTATTTTTTTCACCTTGAATTTGGTCTTCTCTGCTCCTAGGAAAATTTCTGCACCCTTTTTGCATTTTTTTGATACAGTTTTTTGGAATTCTGATTACCTTCTGCCATTTAATTGCCCAAAGTTAGAGTAACAATAAATGTTAAATTCTTCTTTCCTTGTACTTTAAAAGGATGCCAGTTTAGCTAAACATGACCCTGAAAAATTCTTCTTTTTACTCACCAAGCCACCAGAACACAGTAGAAAAAAAATCCTACCAGTTAGTCTTATGTCCTCACTGTCTCTAATCCTGAGTTTACAGAACCACATTTCTAGTGAACAAGGACAAAATAACCAGCTTGGTCATGAATGAATAGATGTGGTATTTCAACCAAGTACTCTTGATACTACTAATCCACACTTTTGACTTTAGGAAGAAGTACACAGTCCACTGCTTGAGATTTAGGAATAAAGCACGAGAACCATTTTGCCATGTGTTGGTGATAATATCTGTCCAGGGCATGCTCAGCTTTAGTCACTTTTCTTATGGATTTTAGGATAAAGCTGATATTCTCGCTGCCCTCACATAGGTACCAGCAATGCCCTTGTTTAGACTAGCAGAGCTAAATGGTTACTCTTGAGGAACTCATGGCATCCTTATATATCTAAAAGAATCATCCTCCCCCAAATAGCTCCTTCTCGGTCCTTCTCCAGTCATTATATACCTACATTAGTCTCACCTTAGGGAAAAAGGTTTTCAGCTCTCTACTAAAAATGTATATGGTATGAAAAGTGCAGTGTATTCCACCCTTGTTGTAATGGTTCCAATTTTTGTGCATGTTTTTCAGACAACCACCTGGGAGATCAAGTTCTAGGGGATGCTGATGTTGCCTTTTGCATGCAGATGCTATGCATTTGCGATATCTTTTGAGGCATAGAGCTGCCCATAGAATTGGGCTCAATATATTTACTTCTAGCAGTTTAGTTACTCATTTTAAGACCTATTTTGGAAAATGAGTTTTATTTTTGTCAGATTAGTAAGTATTGCCTAATCAATAAATTTCTTCTTCAATGCTTAGAATAGTTTATATAAAGAGGAATCTGTTTTGGCAATACTAATTAGCTAACAATTAGATATTGTTAACTAATACCTAAGAACTTATGAAGATTCAATAATTGGCCTTAATGAATCTAAAATTGTATTACACAATATTATGGACAGATAAATACCATATCAGAGAGTGAATATCTTAAGTTACTTGCTTACTTTCTAATATTACTCCCCTGGATATAGAGGCAGGAGAAATAGGGCAAATACACAATTGCCTTTAGTTCTGACTGTGTGTGTATGAAGGATCCTGTTCATGTTCACAGTGTCCGTGGAACAGAAAGCAAATATATGCAAGCCTACCATGCTTGCCTTTTTCTCATCCATTCCGTCCACCTAATTATTTACTCTGCAAATAGTGACATAACTAAAAAGCACATGTGTCGGCATGTGACTACATGGTGACTTGCTTGCTTTCTTCTATGGGTCTCCCTTTCAAAGTTTATGATTCCATCAATGTGTTTTTCAAATACTCAAGTCTATATTTTCCCCCATTGTTTACTTTTATTTTCCCCTTTGGTTTTCCTTTTTCCCCTTTTGGAACCAGATACTTAAGGACTAGAATATTTGGAAAACAGCCACCTTTGCAACCTTTACCACTATGCTAGTAAGCTCCTGCTATTCTGGTTAAAATTCATAGATATTCTAATCAAATTGTAGACTGTAATTATTTTTACAGTGGCCTAACCCCTATGGAGCAACAAAGCTTTTTGGAACTGTGCATGTGAAAGTTACAAAAAAAAAGTACATATTCAGCATTAAATCTAAGGACAGGGTAAAGAATAACGTTAGTCTTTAATTAATATAATTAATATAACTTTAGATAATGTATAAAAATGATACAAAATTCAAAAGTTACAGAAGAGTATAGAGTGAAATGGTTCCTTTTCTCTCCATTCCCCAAATCATTCAGTTCCTTTCCCAGAAGAAAACAAATGATATTGTATCTGTTTCCTGACAAGGATGTGTGTGTGTGTGTGTGTGTGTGTGTGTGTGTGTGAGAGAGAGAGAGAGAGAGAGAGAGAGAGAGAGAGAATTTTTTTCATTTTAAAGATAAATTATAACATTCTATAACATGACCTTGCACTTTATTTTTTACAACCCATCTTCATGTTCATTCCTTTTCTAGTGCTTACATGTTGTTCATTCTTTTTAACACTCTTGTGTTACATTGAGTAAGTGTATCATAATTTATTGAATGAGTCCTCTACTAAATACCATTGAGGTGTCTTTGGCTATTATAAATAATGCTGTAGTGAGTAACCTCACGCTTATATATTTATGCAGACGTATAAGTACATCTATTCAAGAAATTCTTAGGAATGGTGTTGAATCATCAAAAGATATTTACATCTGTAATTTTGATAGATTGTTGACAGATTCTTCTCAAAACTGGCTGTAAACTTATAATCTCATTGGCAATAGGGGTAATAAGAATTAATATAATACTTCCTTATTTTCTATCCTCAAGAAGGGGCTACTAATTTTGTTTTATCTTTGCTAATTTGATGGGTTGAAAAAAAAAGTTCTTTTAAGAAGGAAGTTGAACATATTTTTAGACTTCTATGACCTTTCTGTCTATGCATTTACTTTGTGTTTCTAGGTTAACTTTTGATAATTTTCTCATTGATTTGTAAGTGCTCATTTTTTCTCTATATATTGATATATGTCGACATGTGTGTGTGTGTGTGTGTATATTTGCCTGTAATATGAGTTGCAAACCTCCTATCCCTTGGCTTTCCTTTGTTCTTTAGTTCTTAAAAAGTATTCATTTGTTTGTTTGAGTCTTTGTCATGCTAAACTGTAGATGCAAAAATATGTTGATGAAATCATATTTGTCATATATTTTGTTTCCCTACTTTTAGTTTTCAATTATAACAAACTACTTTAAAAGGCCTTTTAAATTTAAGATTATAAAAGAATTATTCCATGTTATCCTTTAATTAATTTGCAGTTTTATTTTTATGTTTAAATCTTTGATCCATCTGGAATTTGTTTTGTTGTTGGATATATGGTATAGATGTAACTTTTTTTTTCCAGATGGCCACCCAGTTGTCTCAACACTTTTAATGATAATCCATCATGTCCCTACTAACTTGAAAAATAAACTATAATTTACCAAATCCTCCTGTACAAATTGGCTTTTTCAGTACTTTTTGTCACTATTTCCTTAATAATGCTCTTTCTGCTCCAACTACCGCATATCCTCTTTTGTTTTTGGAGTTTACACTGCATCATCCAAATAAGGCAGAACTCATCATTCAAGAACCTAGCTAGAAAGGCTCTTACACTTCAATATTAACTCCTCAGTGACTACCTTCCCTTTGTGTAAGTCTCAGAATTCTCATATTTGGGGAGAATGTGTAGTCTACCCTACATAATGCTTTCTCTTCTCCTTAGGATAGTGATTTTCAACTATTGTTTGAGAGAATTACTTTAGGAGCTTTCAAAAAAAAAAAAAAGTTCAGAACCTTGCACCAGACATTAACTGATATGGCTGAAACTCAGGCACGGTCATGTGAGTAGTGCTGGAGATCAAACCCAGGAACTTGTGCATGGCAGACAAAGTACTCCACTCATGATCTAGTCCCCAGCCCAACTCCCATTTTTAAAGTAAATCCCCAGGTTGTGGAAATATGGTGAAAAGCTTTGTCTTCAACATAGTCTTTAATTAAATGACTCCTTTGATAGTCACATACTATTTTTTTTTTTTTGGTACTAGGGATTCAACTCAGGGCTTTGTGCATGTGAGGCAAACACTCTACCAACTGAGCTATATCCCTGCTGTAGATCTGACCACTGATGTGGTCAATTAGAGGCTCAGCTACCTTGTTGTGGGGGATAGGGATGCGGAATCAACACACAGACTCTGGGAGCTGGTGAGAGAACTGGCTGGAGACCCACCTCAGGTCTTCGTCCAGTATTCAGTTTATTTTTGGAATGCATACATTGTTATAGGGTCTGAGTGGGGCATGCCCATCAATCATACATAAGCAATATAGTATCCATAAGCCAATCATCTTATGCCTAATATAACCACACTATGAGGATGTTCTAAATATTGCTATCATCAGGAAGGGTCTTTGTCCTTAGGGGAGGGGGTTTCTAAGTTAGGAGTTCCATGCCTGAAGCTCCTGACTATCAGTTTCCTTGGCTGGCAGCTTGGCAATGCTAACCACAAGTGCTAAGGATGTGGTTTCACTATCGGCTCTCCAGAGCAGAGCATCCTGCAGGCGTTCCTATCAGGCCTGAACAAGTGTAGATTCTTCAAGCACTCTGAGCTGCTCATAGCTGCTAGCTGTTAGCTGTAAACTGAAGGTTATTCCAACATATCCCCATCCCCTACATACTATTTTTAATAAGCTTTTAATACATATTTAAATTTTCTAGCAAGTCTCTTTTGCTTTAGTTTTGCACTATGTTATTTGGAGGGGATATCTTCTGAGACTATTGTCATAATTAACCAATAAAATATTTTAAAGCTTTTTTATGTAAGAAATGAAAAATATTATTAAGTACCTATTACAAATTGGGTGTTGTGCTTATTGTAGGAATTGAATGGGGAACAAACTATTGCTTTGAAAAACAAAGTGTTGGTGTTTGAAGAAAATTATCATTAAAATAGGGAAACTACAAGATTTTAAGACACCTGTCTATGAGATGTAGTGTTATAGACTGCATTCCTTTCAGAATAGTTTAAAAAACTTGTAATAAATGTAGGAACTTCATCCTCAGCTTTCTAGGTTTACTAGAGTTTGATATTATAAGACAACATTTTTAGCTGGGTATGAAACTACATGTCTGTAATCCCAGTTAGTTAAGAGGATGGTTAGTTCTAGGTCAACCTTAGCAATTTTGAAAGACCCTCTCTCAAAATAAAATGGGCTGGAGATGCAACTCACAGGTATGTTCAGTCCCCAGTACAAATAAATAAATAAAACTTACTTAACATAATGTCTTATGCAGGTTTTAACCTATTCTCAAATTTGCTTTCTAATAGGTACTTCTTGAAATAATCCCATAGGTTCAAATGTGCTCTTTCACTATACATGAAAATAAGATTGAAATTATACATACATGACTGCAATTTAAAACATATGAACTATTGTTTTCATTAATGAGATTGCCTATTGCAATATTAAGTTAAACCTGAGTTGTTGTGAGGTAATAATATTGTTACAGGTGCAATTGGTAGGAATTATCTAATGAATTACACTGTGGAATTGGTGTTTAATGCAGATTAGTTTTGAATAATGAACTTTAGTTGTATAAAGTACATTTCTCTTAAAAGCAATACTTTTAAAGAAGATAAATTCTTAATAACTGCATAAGAGATTAAAAATCAGATGTGCCGGGTGCCATGGCACATGCCTGTAATCCCAGAGGCTTGGGAGGCTGAGACAGGAGGATCACAAGTTCAAAGCGAGCCTCAGCAACAGTGAGGTGCTAAGCAACTCAGTGAGACCCTATCTCTCTATAAAATACAAAATAGGGCTGAAGATGTGGCTCAGTGGTTGAGTATCTCTGAGTTCAATCTCGGTACCAAAAAAAAAAAATCTGATTTATTATTTCTACCTAAAAGCACAATTTTGACTTGCCCCCAAAGAACTACAATCTCAGTGCAATGTGTAATCAACTTTTCCTCAGAAGCTATTTTTTCATTAACTTCCCATTTCAAGGCAGCATCAATAATTGTCACTTATTTTTCCTTATAGTTTCCCCTAGATTCCCTAAAACCAAGAGCAAATTATCTTTTTATGTTCTTCCCATATTCTGGAATTTACTTATGACTGCTTTTAAGGAGAGCAAAATAAGTCATCATCTACTGTTGTTACTATTGAAATACTGAATATCCTTTACTTATTGCCACATATTTGGAAGGGAGAGGGAATTGTTACATGGCACATGAGCCTGAAGCCTTTCACTTAAGATATTCCTTTCTAAGCACTAACCTCATCTTCCTAAATACCCATGGATATTGTTTCTAAATTATATAATTCCTGAATTGGCATGAAATAAAATTGATGCATTTATCAAAGTTATTGTGTTATTTCAGTTGTGTTTAAAAATAAGAGGATGGGTAGGGTGTGGTGGTGCACACCTATAATCGCAGCAACTCAGGTGTCTGAGGCAGGAGGACTTAGGCTAGGAAAATAGCTCAGTGGTAAAGCACCCCTGAGTTAAATCCCTGCTGCCAAAGGGGAAAAAAAAATAAATAAATAAGAGGATGGGCTGAAGGTAAAGCTTAATGATAACTCTGTTTGATCCCCAGAACTACAAAGAGAGAGAAGGAGGTCGGGGAGGAGATAGCCAAGTGGTGCAATACATTGGAATAAAGGAGGAGCTTTAACCTATATTAAAAATAAAATAACTATTGCATCCTCCTTCATCTCTTTCAGAAATGAGGTGATAGCAGCTATTTGTGGGAATAGAAAGGACAATGTTCTTGGTCCTTCCTGGAATGCCCTTTCTACCATACGTTACTGAGTCTGGCTCATTGTTCACAGAGTTATTTATTCCCACCACAATGACAGAAAAGTTAACAGGTCTTTATTTTTCACAAATCAGTCAAACCCTCTAGATTCTTATTCCTATACTTCTTTGATGCCAAGATTTTAATTTTTCTTAAAACTTCGCCTCTAAGGTATCTGCTGTAAAATATTTAAGTTCAGATTGTTCATTGTTTCTGGATATCTGTGTTTTAATTCATAGATGCATTTATTCATTCATTCCTGGGTCCTCATGCACAAAAGCTTTCTTGGCATGATATACCCATTTTAACTACATATCAGAGTGTCTTCACTTGCCACTTCTTTTGATGTAGCATTGCTATACATCCTGTAACAATGTTACATCGAAAGCAATAGAAAGCACTAAACAGAACTAAGGAAAGGAGGGATCTGGCTGTCAGTGTAAATGTAAATAGCAGCTGTTCCACTCAAACTGTTTTTTTAAAACTACCACACGGTGAGAGCTTTGCATAAAATGGGACAGATTCTCAGGAATCAGGTTTTAGCACAAAATTCAAGAGGCATGCTGCCATCCTCCTGTTTTCACTGTTTATATATGTAATAGTCTATGTTAAAATATTATTTAAATATATATTTATGTGTGAATAATGCACTGTGCAGCTATACTAGCATATATGATTTTAGTATAAAGATAACATGACCAATGATGTTATTGTGTTGCAAGATACTTTTGAGTCCTAAAGTCCATGTGCACTTATCCTCTGGTCAAGTGCTGTACTAGCATTGGCTGATGAGTTAAACTTTGACATTTTTGACTTACTAATTTGAAAACTATCAAATAACTTCCCTTTGTCATTTATCTAGCAAAAGTGAACAGCCTATGTGGCATTGCAATGTCCTAAAAAAAAAAAAAATCCTTGTGCCGTTGCTTTCGCCAAATACACATTCATTTTCTTTCCTAATTAGTTAGAGTGATAAACTGTGCTGGTAATAAACACTTTAAATATATTGCTTATACAGCTTTACCCAAAACTGTCATCCTCCATTAAATTAGCAACACTTATGCTAATTAGCATAGAAATCCTTTCTATTAAGTTATGTCATCTTTCTATTTAAAATGGAGGGGGAAAACCAATGTTTTCTACCACATGAATATAAATATCTCAACTGAAGACCTGCCATTGCTCATTTGAAATGTTGTGTGGGGGGACTTTTACAACTAGTTCATAAAACATTATCTGTACTAATATGTTTACTTTGTTGTGACATTTTTATATCAAATTACACTCTTGTTCAAAGGCCTAGAATAGGGCCTTTCACATTGTGGGAATGAAAGAAATGGTTACAGCATGAATGAGTTAGTGAGAAAAATCAATAGCAACATTAGTGTCTGATGATAACAAATAAAAATTAGACTTACTTGCACAAATGCAGCAGTTAATTTTGATGTGTGGTTAATATTTGTGCACATTGAAAATTCAAATCAGGATGCTAACTAATATCTTTATGTTAGTCACAGCAGGCTATCTCATTGTCTCAATGTTCTTTTCTGACAAATATACAAAGACCATGACCCTGCCAGTTCTTAGTTGGTCATTAGGCATAAAACATAAAACAGAGCTGGGGGTGTCCCTGAGTGTTAGAGTACTTGCCTAACATGTTCAAGGCCCTGGGTTTGATCCCCAGCACCACACATACACATGTATGCCCCCTGCCATGCACACATACAAATCATACCAACAAACTACTACTAAAGAGTTCTTTGTCTCTTTCTTCCATTTTCTTAGTAGATGTCAGGAAACTCTTTTGAGATAAACATTTTTATAGAAAGGACTAAAAGCAAATATTTAACCCCACTTAATGATACTCATGCAAAGTTTTTAGGAAGTTGCATATTGAGATTAATAATTTTCTCTGAAATGTACAAATTTTGATATAGATTAATGATATATGGAGATTTAGAAACATGACTAGATATGTGATAAAGCAAATTTTGTGTAATGTTCAGGATAAGCATATCAGTATTCATTGTACAATTTTTAACTTTGCTATATATTTGATTTTTCATAATAAAATGTTTGGTAAAAGTTATTACATTTTGTTCTTGTGAGTTTTAATTGTGACCAGGTATGGCGGCATATACCTTTAATCTCAGCAGCTCTGGAAGCTGAGGCAGATCGTGAATTCAGCCAGTCTTAGCAACTTATTGAGATAGCAACTTATTGGAGACATCTAAATAAAAAATAAAAAAGACTGGGGATGCAGATCAGTGGTTAAGTATGTCTGGGTTCAATCTTTGGTACCAAAAAAAAAATAGATTTTTAGTTGTAAAATATTTTTAGTTGTAAAAAAGCTAAGAATAATTCAAGAAAACTTGAATAATTTTAAGGAAAATTTACTCTCAGCATTATATTTTCTCTGCACTGTACCATCCTATCATATATCCCAATTTTCTACAATTGTTAATTTTTTGTTGTAAAGAATAATATCTATTTGAATTCATGACTTTTTAGAGTGTTACTTTAGCCAGTCATCAAAACAAGCATCATGATTTTTGTCAAGTCTGATTAGTTTTTATTTCTTTGTGGAAAAATTTGATTAACTGTGGTTGTTGGACTACCTCCCCATGAATACCACCTGTTTCTCATTTGATGTCTCATAAATCACTTTAAAATATATTTGGTATTTATATGTCATATCTTATATATGATAACACTATAATATTAATAAATATGCCTAAAGTACAGATAATGTTTTTATAGATATAATAAAAATTATCACATGCCATTCAGACTGGGTTTTTGTTGTTATCGCTACTATTATTACTGTGACTTTGTCCTCCCATTATTCCTGCTTAGGGTTGTGCCTTGACCAAAGTTGATGCTTAGGGTATATATAATGAAAGCTTGATAATTATTATTACTATTTTTTGTGGAGTGAGGAGTGAACCCAGAGCCTTATCTGTTCTAAAATTGAGCTACAAACCCAGCTCAAGCTTGATTTCTTAAAATAAGTTTTATTTGTTAGATAAGATTTGAGTTGAGTGAACTTTAAAAACAATAATTGTTCTCCAGATTGACTCAATCTTACTTTTCTGGTAAAATATTTTTATCCTATCTCTTAAAATTTACTTGGGCTTCATATTTTGTTCAAAAAAAAGTTATTTATGATTTTATTATACCTAAGGATTGTACATAGTGCTATAGTATATTGAGGTCTGGTAATGCTAGTTCTATATTCACATAATATACTATCTTTATTTATAATATTACAATGTAATATTATAAGATTGATATAGTTCATATCCTTTGTTCTCCAACGTGTTTCAATTACTTTGAAAAGTTATTTGGAATCGTTGCTCAATATGTGTAGAAAATAGCATTATATGCACAAGGAATTTTTTTTTCTTCTGGGAATTAATGTGGAGAATTTTGGATACCAATCTGTCTAATAATCCACAATATGAGAGGAATACAAACTCTTGAGTTGTGTTTTGTTTTTTCCTCTCAGTTCTCCACATAGCCCTAGTTAGTAAGTTCTGTCTCTGTTCCTCAGTTTCTCCTCATTCTTCCTCACTTACCCCAGTAAGTCTTTTCTCTTGGATTGTTTAGAATGAATAGGAAAAATGATCCATCTGACCACCACCAGGAGTGGAACTTGAGGTACATGTAAAGTATTACTGTTAGGAAGTTGGATATTGGTAAGAAACTGACTTATGTTGTCTGCCAACAGGGGAGGCTTTGCACTTGGCTCGGGATTTTGGCTACACATGTGAAACAGAGTTTCCAGCCAAGGCAGTGGGAGAACACCTTGCCAGACAACATATGGAACAGAAGGAACAGACAGCAAGAAAAAAGATGATCCTAGCGACCAAGTAAGCACCCTGAGGAAGCCTCGATGGACCTTTATCCTCAGTTTTTCCATTTTCTTTGAAATGAGGGAAACAGTCTAGAAAGCGCCATCTCTCTAAAACAAGAGGATCTCACACTCCAGCAGCTAAATATATTAAACAAGAACACATACTCATCTGTGATCCAGGCAAGGTCACCATACTGCCCTTGGTTAGAGATAGGGTTATCAATGAAACTGATGGAAGTTTGTAGAAAACCTCTTTAGAATGCACAGAAATTCTGAGGAAAATATGAGTAGAAAATGTAGATTCCAGGCAAATATGCCTTTGGTTGTTATATAATTGGGTCTAAGGTACTTGTGCCTTTATAAATGAAGATAGAAATCTTAAAACATGATAAATGTTTGGGGAATATGATGAAAGATGACACAGATGCAATAAGGGGTTAAGGGTAGATCTCTTGGACCAAAGATCAACATCAGTACCCCATTTTCTCTAATAAACAATGAAGGATATTACCCCTGAACTCTCTTGCTTCCCATGATATTATTTAAACAGTGGTCATAATGTATGTGAAAAATTCTGAAAATTATGAAAAGTCCAACTAAAATGCAAATTACAACAAGGAAGGAAATAATATTGGCAAATGTATCAATACAATAGGAAAAGGAAGCTCCTATGACTTCTAAATTCCCTCAAACTTGAAAGTTCTTTGATAATTTGTGGGAAAACTGCTATTAACTTGTGAAAACCCAACAAAACTGTAAGTACCATTGGAAGTCATAATCAAAGATTCTAGAGAAAAATGCTTCAGGTGAGAACTCATTCTTGCTATCTTCTCTGTACTAAAATAAATTATTGCTAAATTTAAAGCATTAATAATCTTAGAGTATTTCCTAATCTGTCTTTAGATTGTAGAAGTGATAGTTCCACATGATTCTGTCATCATTTATACATTATGTGTGACAAGTTCTTTAAGAGAAAAATGTAAGATAGATAGGATTAAAAGCATTATTTCTTAGAATATGATGTCAAAAATAATTATCCAACAACTTTAAAACATGCTAACTAAATTTTACACTAGCTAAAATATATGAAGCCAATACAAAATATTCCCTCTTTCACCAGCTTCTAATATAACACAGGTCTTTTTTGTTGTTTTTTTTTTTGTTTGTTTTTTCTTCAATTTTTTAAAATTATTTTATTAGTTGCTCAAAACATTACAATGATCTTGACATATCATACATTTGATTCAAATGGGGTACGTAATCTTAATTTTTCCATGTGTGCAGATCGTAGGATCACATTGGTTATACAGCCACGTTTATACATAGGGCCATACTAGTGTCTGTTGTATTCTAACACAGGTCTTTTTGTGAATTTAAGAGATTACATGGGACATCTATTATATAGACTTGCCAGAGACAATTGAGTCCCTTACATTGTGCACTGCTTGTGACTTCTACTGTTTGTGTTTAGGCTTATATTATGCATTGCTCTTCTAAGAGTTCTAGATAATTGTTGCATCTTGTCTCAGAGAGAAGGAAATAAAAGGCAGTAGCAAAAGGAGAAAAGTCAAAGTGAGATGAAGCAGAAAGGAATAGCAGAAAGAGAGCATGAAGACCAAGAAATAGAGAAAAAAAATGTAAAAGGAAGGTATAAAATTTGAACTTAAAATTTGTGGATAAATATTGTGCTATGCAAACATATGAAATCCTGCTAGGGGGAAGACCTAAATCTGGAATTTTTGCATAGTTTAATTTTCTTGGAGCTCTTTGCTTCTACTTTTCTTGAACTCTTTTCTTCTTTCAAATAGTTTCTTGCTTCAGTAGATCTCCATCTGTCATGTTTCGTTTTTTCCAGAAGGAATTGAAAATACTTGTAGTTGCTTAGTTTGAATAATTAATGAATATCCGGGAAAAAAGGTAAATATTTGTTACAGATCCAGAGAATTATATAGTATTAAATGCTAGGTAGTAACTCCAGGTGTTACCGAAGCATAATGTCATTCTAGCTGGCAACACCAGGCAGAGTTCCTTTATACAAACCCCTATAACATTGACTGATACTGTTATCCCAAAAAACAAATTATCCAAGGAAAAAACATGTTGGATGTTTTCTAACTTGAAATTTTCTGGTCGTGGATTCACCAACCATATTCTAAGACTCACCAATCCAAAGATACTCTTCTTCATGTCCTCCTTCCCCAGGAAAACTTCCCCCAGTTCTGTGAATACTCATGTCTATCACCTCAACATTGTAAAACACAAGTTCCTATTTTCACAGGTGTTCCCTTTAGTCTGCTGAAGTGTTTTGGAATCTCTGGGTACATCCAAATTGATGAGATTTTGTTTTCATAGAAAACATAATTACTTTCAGATTTGTCAAAATAATACTGAGACATCTGTTTTAGTGTAATGGATTCCACTAGGCAGAAGAATTTTTCCTTTAGCCTGGAATGTAAGCAATCTATATTATTTAGGTTACTATTTTTTAACTTTGATTTCAAAAACCATTTGGAGAAAATATAGTTGTCTTTGATTCCTCTGTACATAGTTAGACATTTGCATTTATATTCTTTTGGTTCCTCTTTACATAGTTAGACATTTGCAGATCCTTAAATGTCAAGCAAGAATTGAGATCATGGTTCCGATTAAGTTAATTTACAGATGAACAAATAGGTCCTAATCTTCTAAAAATTAAGATACAATCTTCATAATTTTTTGTCATTTTGGTGTTAATGTGTATCCCATCTTATTGGTCAAAATCAAATAAAAATTAAAGTAAAAAACTATGTAGTCATTGCTAATACCATAAAACCAGTTACCAACATAAGTAGATAAAGTATTATGGGACTAAAATGACCTTTTTTGCAACATATGAACAGACCCAACATGTGTTTCCAGCAGTTCTAATTTTCTATCAATGGCAAAGCATTGGGTATTTTTATGAATTAAGTGTAAAAATTGGCATTAAGTGTCCTACATAGATATTCATTTAATTCTAGTCAGCCCACCTTTGTTCATAAGACTTCCACAAACCTAGTGGTTAGTGTACAGCACTGTTTAACTTGTGTGAAGCCCTGGGTGTAATCCCCAGCACCAAAAAAGACTTCATCAAAAATATATATGAAATCCAAAATGCACTGGATGAGAAATATAATTGCTGATCTTCATTTATTTCTTACCTCAGTGAATAAAAATAAAACATTCAGTTTTAATAAGAAAAATATAAATGAATTATTTTATTTAATCCAGTATACAATCATATGAAGTATATAATCATATAAAGGGCCATTAAGTGCCATTAGTTTTTGATATCTTTTTTATTCTAGAGTTTTATTGATTAACCAAATATTTTTGTATAATTTAAACAATTACATAGGTAGAAAAATAGAAATGCAGTAGGGAAAATATTTGTTTATTTGGTCAATAGAAAACACATGTAAACCTTTTCATTGAATTTAGGAATAAATATGTTTAAAATTTGATCTATATTAAGCAAAGCAGAAGTTAATAATTATAAATTGTTACCATAACAGTAATTTTTAATAGGAGAAGTATGGAATTTTAAATCCAGAAATCAGCTAAAAACATTACTTCCTTCAGGACAATGACGTAAGTGACAAATTTAGAATGTATGATTCACCAAAGATCATCTTGTGTTACGTGATTCATAATATGACATTTTGTTCTGAGGCATAAGAATATTTCCTATTGTAGCTGCATAAATAAAAAATGTAAATGAAAATGAAGCTAGTCATAAAATTAATAATTCTATAGCTGTCATAAAGAGATGACGGTGACAATTGACTAGGGGAATTTTTTGGTTTTTTACTATGGGGAATTTGTACGATTGTTTCTGTACTTAAGTCTAGAAGTCATCCTAAGTCCATCCTTTAAGCAATAAAATTAATATCAAAGGTTGTGAATTTTAGGGCTGCAGATATAGCTCAGTTGATAGAGTGCTTGCCTCACATGCACAAGGCCCTGGGTTCAATCTGCTCCCACCCCCCCCACACAAAAAGCTGTGAATTCTAGTACTGTGCCTGTTAGAGCTTCATGTGTGGTGCAATTGAATTATTCAGCATGAGTTAAATAATTCCACACTTTTCCTTTTCCTTAGTGCTTCATCAGTGTTATTATGGTTTGCTGTGTAGCTTGTCAAAGTTGATTTGACAGTCTATAAATTAGTTTATTCAAGTACCATACCACAAAAGCTAAAGCAATGTTTTGATCTTTAATGTTTTAAAAATTTATTTCAATCTGAGAGAAAATTAAAAGACTGGTCTTAGCTCCAATCTTTCTTTCTGAGAACAAATCATAATGATGGTCTATTATACAAGAATTCATATTGCTAGTCATAAAAATGATAGCATGAGGCTATATTAAAATTATACTTAGAAATTTCCTTGAAAGAACAATTTCAGTGTATCTAATTCTTAAATAACACAAAATGCAGATGACAATGCCCCCACAAAATAGCGTCAAATACTTAGGTACTTCAGCAGAAGTACCCTTCTTCATTCAGTTATTAAAACATATTAAAACACACCTGAAAATTACCCCAGCTGAGTTTCACCTGGAACAGAGGAATTCAGAGCTAATGTTCTCAATGAAAGTAGACACAAATTAAAAGCATGCATTTAGGAGCCGAATTTCAGAGACTCTTCCAAAACATTACTGGAGGATATGGAGGGTTGTATTTTATTCAAGATGATAGGGACTATATTTTTTGTATTGTCTTTTACTTCTAACTATCTTTTACTTCCATCTGTGTTTTGTAAAAATGAATAGGGTAAGTTCTGTGAAATGACACAATATCTGAGCAGTGTCAGTAAACCAGAGGCATACTGTTCACAGAAAAAGATCACAAATGATCTCTGGCAGGATTCAATAACTTTTAGATATCTATAATAAATAAGTCTCCATTGATTAAACTCCATCATAAATTATTTGTACTTCAAGGTAGTTGGTCATTTTTAGTAGTCATTTTGTTAATGGCACAAAGGCTTATTAGCAAGATTGTGACTGGGAATCCCAAGATTCACCTGGGACAATTTGACCCTTCTGTACTTTTTGATAATTAAAGTCAAGGCCACATTATTATATTTTATAATGAACCACTGCAAAAACTGACCAAAAAAAGGAAAAAAAATCACTATGACACATCTCAAATGTGGAGTGGACTTACTATAGATAATAGATGTTTTTGAGTAATTCCTTGACAGTCCTTAAATTCACTCTCTAGCTGCTGCATTAATTTGGTGTTTTATTGTTTTTAAAAATCTTATTTCTTCTATATATTCTGCTTCTTTATAATTATGTCATTTGGATTATATGTCACAAGGACTTTACTATTATCCAACATACTCAGCAATACTATTAGCTAAAGTAAAACTAGTGACCAGAAATCATAATTATTAAAAGCAAGAAAAGCAGCTGAATAATATCCTACAGGGTACATTTTGAAAAAAAAAAAAAATCAGCTAACACAAAGTATAGTATTACTATATTTTTGAAGGTAGTGGACTAAACTCTAGCTAATGGATTATCTACTTCAAGTATTAAAATACAAAATTAATCCACAAGAGTCTGAATTATAATGCAATACTGGGAAAAAGGATTTTCCAAAGTCTACTTGAATTATGGCTGTGAATGAAGGCTATAACCTTAATTAAATTTGCTTACACATATGATGTCCTAAAAAATACCACATTTTAATATTTTAAAGGGCAATTATTAGATGTGATCCTTTCTAATGAATTGTCTTTCATCCTGATATTAATCTATCAATATTCACTTTAAAAATTAACATTGGTTTGTCAGTACCTAGGGACTGTTATTTGGTTGAAATCTTTTATGACCGTGTTTTGAGAGGCTGCGGCAGGAAGATGACAAGATTGAAGCCAACCTCAACAACTTAGGGAGGCCCTAAACAACTTAGCAAGACTGTCTCAGAATAAAAGAAAATGAAAAGGGTTAGGGATGTAGTTCAGTGGTGAACCATCCCTGGATTCAATCCTCAGTTTAAAAAGAAAAGAAAAGAAGGCAAAAAGAAATATTTGTGATCATTACAAAGTCACTATTAATAACCTCAGCTGTATGCTGTGGATGGAACATCAGAGATTGCTATATGAAATTTTTCTTGTCCTTTTTAAAAAATGGAATAACATTTGGTAAAATATGAATGAAATTAAAGCCCCATTTTAAGAGTTCAGTTCAATCTTCTATCTTTTGTTTTAGACAAATTTGTAAAGAATTTCAAGATCTCCTGAGCCAAGATCGATCACCACTGGGATCCTCTCGACCCACTCCAATTTTAGACCTTGACATCCAGAGACACTTAACACATTTCAGGTAAGATGGGTTTTCCCATTTGCTCAATTGCCTTTGAAGTTGTTAAACCATCTTCACTAACCCAGAACTTTGCATTCCTTTCACACTTCCATTTAGAGATATGACTTACACATTAAAAAAAAAATGGTGATTCTCCTCTAGTCTGTTCTGGCTGCTGTGACAAAATATCTTGGCCTGGATAATTTACAAGTGAGTCATTTACTGCTCACAGTTCTGGGAGGCTAGGAAGTCCAAGGTCGGGTGCCCCCAGATTCAGTATCTGGTGAGAGCTCACCCTCTGTTCAGAGGTGACACTTTCAATGAAAAGGACAGATAAGGTCCCTTGGGGCTTTTTTTTTTTTATAAAGGTACTAATCCCACGCCTCATGACCTAAGCACATCCTAAATACCCCACCACTCATGACTATTGCACTGGGGATCAAGTTCCAACATACAAATTTTGGGGAAGGGCACAAACATTCAGACCATAGCAGGAACTGAATTTTTAAAAATTCCAAGTATTTAAGATAAAATTGAAAAACAACTAGTGCATGAAGCATTTTAGATCAGAAAATTTAGTGTATTTGTGTTCTTATCAGGAAATTGTGATTTTATGAGTGAACACTATTCTTTTAAGTAATACTGAGTAGTTTGGGATCAGGATTCTGAAACCTTTTAAATAGTTTCTTATCCTGGTGAAGCCAATTCTTGAATGAACAGAAGATCTGACCCAAGTAAATGGGATATCCTTGCCTGATTTCCCAGGAGTAGTTAATAAATTCTACCTTCATTAGACCACACAGAAACCTGAAATGTATTATTTTTATATATTTTCTAGTTGTAGATACACACAATTCCTTCCTTCCTTCCTTCCTTCCTTCCTTCCTTCCTTCCTTCCTTCCTTCCTTCCTTCTTTCTTTCTTTCTTTCTTTCTTTCTCTCTCTCTTTCTCTTTCTCTTTCCATGTGGTGCTGAGGCTCAAACCCAGTGCCTCCTACATTCGAGACAAGCCCTCTACCACTGAGCCCCAGCCCCTGAAATGCATTATTACAAGCACATTTTAAGTCTCATTTTCCAAAACATTTTAGAAATCCATAGAATATTTTTTTTCTGGTAAATTTACACCCTAACTGCAGTGTCAGAAAGAAGATAGCAGTTATTCGCTTATCTCCAGAATTTTTTTTTTTTTGTACTGGGGATTGAACTCAGCTATTGCTATAACACTGAGAACTTTGAGCCCTTTTAAAATGTTTGTTGTTGTTATTTAGAGACAATGTCTTAGTAAGTTGCCTAGGATGGCTTTGAACTTATAATCCTTCTGCCTCAGCCTCCCAAGTTGCTGGGATTCCAGTGTGTACCACCTTGCCTGGCACCTTACAATTTTTAAACTAGCATTCTAATGCTTACATGTCTTTAGTATCAAATATTTTGTTATTATTTAGTTATCATTTGATAGGAAAAAACAATGCTAAGAAAAGACTGGCATACATTAAAATTTAAAAATGTTTTACTGTCTGACAAAATTTTATAGCTATTGAGCAAGGCATTCCATTATATGAAGTAATGGATATTTAAATAAGTTGGAATTTGGTTTGCAAAATCAGAGATGTTTAAATAGAATATTTATTTTCCAATGTATCACACATCTCCTCAAGAGATGTAATAAACACATCCCTGCAGCCTCAACTTGAGATATATCTTCAAAAAATGTACCAAAGGTAGGATATATTTCATAGAACTTTTTCTGTGGCTCATTTGAGATAGTAAAGGCAAATGTAAAATTGTAATAATATTGGGAACAAAAGGTTTTGAAGTCAAGAGAACCATTTTCAAATCCAGGCCTTTTGGCCTATGCACTATAATGTTTGGAGTGTCTTAGCAGTCTCTGAAGCCTTTATTTCCCTAGCTTGAAAATGGCGTAATAACCCCTTCATCACATACTGGTAGTGATCTAAACTGAGATAAAGAATGTAAGGTAAGCATTTAATAAATGATGTATCATTTTCCTTCCCCACTGATTCAAGTTCAAAAGGTATCAACTCCACTGGCATAGCCACAAAAATATTTACCATATTTTTGTATCCACACTAAAAGTACTTGTAATTTTGACTGAAGTGGCTTTAAAATTTAAAGTCTTTTAAGTTACCCAGTTTACTTTGAAGAGAAATTTACTGTTGAAATGCAGAGGATTAGGACTCATAGATGCTGAAGATTTCATTGGGAAGTGAGCTGTCCTTTTCTGGCTCAAAACAAAATAGAACTTCAACATGTAAATTGGACATTAGCTACTGTGTGAAACAGGCAAACAATTCACTTGCTTAGCACAGGTATAACCTGCTAACTTGTCCATACATTAGTTAATTGCCAACTTAATGTCACAGAACTCTTTAGAGAAAATTTTCACTTCTAAATATGAAGCGCACATTTCCTACCAGGGCATTATAAGCTCTTTACTTTCTCAAACAAAATATGGTAACAAGTTGGTAAATATATAGTCAAAATGGGAGGGAAACTATATTCGATATATAAAATATATATAAAATATATATATTTGATATATAAAATTCTCAGTATTATATATGGCTAGAGATTCCCAATCACACTTTGAAATATAAAACTTTTTCTTTAAATGTTCTAATACTACATTGTATATTAACTTACAACAAATTATAATAGTAATTAATACAAAGAATAATTAATTGTAATTTTCCAGTAGTAGTTATAAAATTTTGATATTTACATGATGAACACATTGAATATCAGAAAGTTACAATTTCCCATTTATTATGCTTTTTAAATGTTTACAAGAATTTCTAGATTCTTTTTCTTTACACTCTAGATTATTTATTTAGATGAAATCTGAAATCATGATGGAAGGTAGGAGCATTCTAGAAATCACTTAGCCAATATTTATCTCATAGCAAATTTCTTAAACTACATCTTCTCCTAAATTATAATTTAAAAATACACTTAACGTAAAATTTGCCATCTTAATCATTTCTAAGTGTACAATTCAGCATATTTGCATTGTTGTACAATCTCCAGTAGATCTTCATTTGCAAAACTGAAACTTTATACTCACTGAACAATCAATCACTTTCCATTTCCCTCTCTTCTCAACCCCTGGGAACTACCATTCTTTCCATTTCCCTCTCTTCTCAACCCCTGGGAACTACCATTCTTTCCATTTCTATGGATTTGATTACTCAAAATATCTCATACAAGTAGAATCATATGATATTTGTCTTTTTGTGACTAGTTTCTTTAATGAAGCATCATGTCTTTAAGGTTTCTTCATGTTGTAGCATGTGTCCAAATTTCCTTCCTTGTAAGGCTACCTAATATTCTGTTACACACACACACACACACACACACACACACACACACACACACATAACATCTACTTTATTCTTTCATTCATTGATGGAAACCACATGTAATTCTTTTTTTCCCCCTTTTTTGAGGAACTGCCATGCTGTTTTTTTGAAACAGCTGCATCATTTTACGTTCCCAACGGTGTGCAAGGGTTCCCATTTCTCCACATCTTCACCAACTCTTGCTATGTACTTTTTAAAAATAGTAGCCATCTTAATAGATGGTATTTCATTGTGGTTTCAATTTGCACTTCCCTAATATTAGTAATTATGAATACCTTTCATAAACCTACTAGTAATTTTTACATCATCCTTGGGGAAATACCTATTCAAATTCTTTGCCTATTTTTGAATAGGGTTATTTGGTTTTATGTTGTTGAATTATAGGCATTCTCTACATATTCTGGATATTTTCCCTTTATCAGACAAATAATCTGAAAACATTTTTTCCTTGCATAGATTGTCTTTTTAATATACTAATTGTGTCTTTGGATGTAGTTTCCAATTTTGATACAATCTAATTTGTATATTTTTCTTTTATTGCCTGTGTTTTTGGTGTCACAGCCAGGAAATTATATATATATGAAATTATATATATATATATATATATATGTATTGTTGATGGACCTTTATTGTATTTATTTGTATTTAGTAATGCAATCATTGAACCCAGTGCCTCACACATGCTAGGCAAGCACTCTGCCACTGAGCCACAACCCCAGCCCTTAGCCAGGAAATTCTTAACCAATGGAATGTCTTAAAGATTTCCCCTATGTTTTCTTCTAAGAGTTTTATAGTTTTTAAGTCTTACAGTTAGGTTTTTGATCTATTTTGAATAAATTTTTATATGTGATAAAGTAAGAATCCAACTTTATTCTTTTACATGTCTTAAATAATATCCTTTAAAAAAAAGATTTATAGTTGACATTTCCAATTGAAATCTGAAATGGAAACTGATCCAGCTTTAATTGAATTTAAGTACTACAATTTTTTTTTCTGTGCATTCATTAAAAGGGACAACAATAAATAACAAGAGGTTAGTAAGTCAGTTTATTGCCTGGTCTTGAAACAGACTCTGTACTTCAAAAGAGTAATTTTTAAACTTGGTCCTCACAGCAAAATACTTCTTGGAGCTCTTTAAAATTCTGAAGGACCAGAGTACATATCTGGTACAATAGGACTAAGATGGAACTTGAACATCTAATGTTATTTTCTTATAGTTAAGCAGACTTACGAACTAAGGTCTTAAGGTATTCCTAAACTATTTGCATTTTTTTCTTTTTAAGAAATGTAATTATAATTCATTTTTAAGGAGACACTGAAGATTTTGTAAAGCTCTGTCTTATACATTAAAGTATTTAAAAGATTCTGTATCTATGATTCTGCTAATAATCTGGTTAAAAGTGTTTTTACATCGAGTGTGACTCTTTTAGAGTTTTCTGTTGACAGTGGTAAATGTAATTTGATAGAACCATAAGCTCATACACAAAAAAAGATCAATTAGAAAGGAAGCATAGCTCATGTGACTTTGAAAGCAGGCTATTGGCAGAGTCTGATTTTCTACTGTTTTTGCTGAATGTTGGCTGGAAAAGAAGTGAAGAGGAAATACAAATAGATAGGCATGGGGGATTCTCTAATTAGTAATACCAACTTGTGTTGCTGTTTTGTTTCATCAAACTCTCCTTCTCACTGTAGAGCACTTGAAATTATACCTCATAGAATTGTCAATTTGGTACCTTGAGAAATGTGGCTTACATTTGGAAGGTTGAATATATCCAGATAAAAATAGGGAATGATCTGGCCTTGCGAAGCACAGATAACTACTTCCAGTTTTTGTGGCAGATGACATAGCAGTGTACTCTGGAAACCCCTGAGCATGGCAGTGACTGTTCTTATGATTCATAGCCTGGCAATCTGCTTATTTCCATCAAACTGACAGGAGGCAGGTTTGTTCATTATTTGGAATTTACTGAGCGTGATCAACAGTATGATTTGTTATAGAGAACACAGCAGATATCACAACACCTACCAGAAGGGGGGACAAGGCTTGAAAGAAACCTGAAGAATACTTTATAGACTCACAGTTCCCAGGACTTACACAGGCAAATAGACCAAGGTGGCTCCAGGTTTCGCTGACAGAACAGAATCTTCCTGGATAGAAATCCACAGCCCTCACTTCTGCAAAGTTAGAAATTCTCTTTAAGATTAAAATAAAATCCTAAGAACTTTTCCCTTCTTTATCTCTTATGTTCTCACAATCTCCTTCAAAAGCATACTTGAAAATGTAAATAAGGAGAAGTCAGACTACCTTTAATTCATCATTCAGAAAGAAGAGAGTATCAGAAAACTAAGGAAGATTTCTTAGCACTCACCTTTGGAGACTAAAACTGTAATTTATTTATTCATGTTTGTATTTTATTGTGCTAATGGAAGATAGTGAAAAGATGACAGAAGAATTATTCCATTCTTTAGGAATTTCCAAAGTGGAAAATAATAACATATAAAGACATGATACAAGAGAAAAGAGGATTAAGCAGAGTGCTGGTAATTTCCTGGGACAAGTAGAAAACATTTTCATCATTCTACGCATAGTTCATAGCACCTAGTATGTGTCCCACCAATATATGTTCATAAATGTTTATTGTATTATCACAATTGGGTCTTGGTTATATTCTCAACTGGTTCATTCTCAGGGTCATGGTATTTTCATTGGGCCATAGATTGGGAAGTGAAATTATTAACATGCTTCTCATGTTTGAGACAAGAATTATACTGACATCTTATCTTCTTAGGATCTCTCATTACTCCTGTAACTTTTCAGAAATAAGAAGTATATAGGCAGGCCCATACAGCTAAGTGTTTGCTGGTGATTACATTTGCTTCCTTGATTCTTAGTGTTGAAAGGCCCCTTATGTTTCCTACTCCCCTTCCACATTTAGATCTTCCTCCACATTCCTGTCAAGTTGTCACCCATTCCAGACTTGAAAACTTTCAATGGTAGACGGGCATTCTGCCCTCAACAACTCCAGTGGAAGGTACTCTTCCCATTGAAGCAATACTGACTGATAGACCACTCCTCAGGGGTCGGCTTAATCCTGTTTCCTTCCCAATTTCTAAAGGTAGCTGTTTTCCCTCCTAGGTTCTTTAGCTTTGTTTCCTTCAGTATTCCACATATGACAGGCATTATAGTTGACTCAACTAGTATTTTTGGAAGTCATGTCCTTTGGTAATACACTGAAGAGGGTGTTTGTCTCCACTAACGTGAGCATCACTAAGTCTTCTCCCAGGGACTTAAAGTGTGTACAGTTTACTGTTGCTGATATTTTTATTAATTATTTTACTTTCTTGGGACAGGCCAGGGTCTGGGAAGATAATCCAGCAGCAGATTTTATTAATATTGTGGAAGCATTCTTTAGTGTCAGAAGAAGAATTAAGAAATTTTAATTAAATCTCTAATCTGAAAAGATAGAAACATAAAATAAAGTATGCAACTTGGTTTATCATACAAGAAACAAAATTAGTAAGCCTTCTTCAGGGTCTTTTGCTTGTTCCGGGGGACTCATATCATTTAACATGAAAATGTGAGAAATAGTGGGCCTGAATTGCAACAATAAGAAGTTCCTGTGTTTCCCAAACAAGCTCCTTTGTGGAATTGGAATCAAACTTTAAACCTTTAACTTAAGTTCCAGAAGAAAAGCATGACTATAAGTAGCCAGGTTTTATTCACAATTTAAATAACATAAAGAATAGTCTGTATTTGTGTTAATAATTTGAAAAAAAAAACAGCATCCCTTGTAGTAAAACTTTCATAGCAAAAATTTAGATTAAAAATTGAACAACAGGGTTTTTTTTCCTTTTCAGACCATGATTATCTTTAAGTAATCTACATTAAATTACTCACATTCCTTTAATATTTAGCAGTAAATTAAATGATTAAATTAGTTGCCAAGATTATTGTTCTTCACAAGTTGCATGGCACCAAAACAAGTGCTGTGGGAATGTCTATGGAAAATTACTTAAGAATACTTAATTGTTAAAGCACAGAAAGGCCAACTTTGTTAAGGGACTTTACAGTAGGTAGAAGACACTGTGATGGGTCTTGAAGTCTGAAGGAGATATTTGGCTCAGCTTAAGAGATGACATGGGCAACTAGGAGTTTATAGCTAAGGAGCAGTGTGGGGGTCAGTGGATAGAAAATTACCAGGAGGAAACTTCAGTGGGAGGGCAAACTGGCTAAGACTATTTAACAGGATTATTGATGAAGACAGGCCAGGGTGATTAGACATCATTGGGAGATGGTGGAAAATGAGAAACCAGATCAGATATCAAGGGTGACCAGATATCAAGGGTGACCAGATATCAAGGGTGACCAGATATCAAGGGTGACCAGATATCAAGGGTGGAGGGCTCTTGCTAAATTGATTTAGCAGAATTATTGCTAAAACTTTATCTTACAAAAAAGTAACATAGCTGGAACCAGGAGAAGATTCAGGAGTCTGCCTAATACAGGGTGAAGAATAGAATCTTTGTCAGGAGGTACATACATTAAAGCATCCATTATAGGTCATTTGATAAGGTTTTTTATGGATTTTTCAGGTCAGTACATAGAAGACTAGTAATTCAAACAACAGAATCTAGAGGCAACTGTTTCTAACAAAAAAAACCCCTGCAAACATTATCATATTTACAACTTATGTAAATAATTGACTGAGGTATGTAAATAGGGAAGAATTTGATATGTTTAAATATTTTTTATCTTTACTGAGATGTGGCTTGGGAATGAGCCCACAGGGAGATGGCACAAAATAGAGGAAAGCATTCAGGATGGACTATCGGTGGTCTAATTAGTCTCCTCTTCATTACCAGCTAGCTCTGTGGATTTAGAACAGGCACTTCCCCTGTGTGGCCTCTGCATGTTCTTCCATGATTTGATGCAGTTCAACTGATGATCTCTAAGTCTCTTCTAAACTGATGACATTTGAAACCATTCTCTACCTGTTGTTCCATTTTAAACCACTCCTGTTACTGTTTCTGTGAAACCTCATTTCTTCTCTTTATATTTTATTAATATGTTCATTATTAAATGCCAACAGTTCAATAGCATTAATTAAAAAAAAAGAGTCTTGTGTTTACCATTTCCACTCCCCTATTCTAAAAAGAAAATATGACATGTTAAGGAAAAGTACAAGGAGATGGTTGATTTAGCCCAAAAACTCCATTCCCATGTGTAAAATGTATATACTTATGTCAAGAAATATCATCACCTTCAAAATTTGACTTAGATGTGATTGGCTTTGACCTCTCATGTATACAATTATTCCATCCTTGGTCTATTTTGCTGACCTGGGATGAAGTAAAATGGAATCATAAGCCTCAATCTACATCTGGAGCTAAGCCTTTAGTAGTTGAGTAATCCAGGAGACTGGGAAAAGGGAGGCTTGTCCTCTCTCTAAATCTTGCTGCTTGCATACTTCCTAAAAGAAAAAAAAAAGCAGGACTAAGGACACTGCAAGTAGTATCTGTGTGTAATTCTATAAATTAGAATATGTATGACTACCCATTTAGATGATGTAATACATTATAACAAAATGATGACAGGAATAATAGCCCACACTGTATTTCAGACTTTACATAGAAGAAACGAAGGAAAAAGAAGTGGATTTGTCAAACATTTTCTAGGTAGAAAATTGAAATTTGGGCTTGGGGGTTTAAAACATTCTCTAGCATACAACAAAGATGATGAAATGTAAATTAGTTCTTGTCCCTGTGATAGATGTCCATTCTGAATCCTTGATTTTTTTTTTTTTTTTTTTTTTTTTTTTTTTTTTTACATTCAGCTTGAGCACTAAAGTTTGGGAGAGTTAAAATATAAACAATGTAAGGCCTTGACTATAAGGATCAGAAGATATTTTTTAAATATGTAAAGTTTTTAACCTATGGAAGTTTCCATAAAGGGCCTCATCATAAATGTCAAGTACTTTAGAGACACCAAGTTAGATTGTAATCACCACTTTACATTTTAGTAGCAAAACAATAATGTATTCTCTCAAATAGCAATCTCTTTTACCCTCTATTCTACCTTTCCTTCTGTTTCTGAGTCTCCATTTCTTTTCTGTTAATATTCACTGGCTAGCAATTACAGTTTTAACTGTTGCATTGTATTTCCCTTTGAAGAGTCAAACCCATTAGTCAAGAAGAGGATACCATTTTATTTATGTATCTATTTGTTTGTTTGTTTTTGTAGTGCTGGGGATTGAACCCAGGGGCTTGTGTGTGCTATGTGAGTGGTCTGCTACTGACCTCCATCCCTAGTCCTGAGTGCCACTTTGCAAAAATAGTGCAGGTCCACAAATACATAAACATACAAACGCTCTAGAAAATACAGCTCCACCTGGTAGTGTCCTTCTAGAAGCTGAAATATGAACACTTTGAGGGGAAACTTAACACTTAAGGGGATGTAAAAACTTCACTTCTGAATCGAGCACAGTCACCACCTTCTTGAACTGAGCCAATTTGAAGAGATGGTTAATGTTGCAGAAAGATAGTCTAGAGAATGTTAATTGGGAGGTCTAGCAAAATAGGAGTTTTGTAAATCGTGAATAAAATTAGTAGATGAGTGTTAAATGCAAGTTACATTTTCCCTCGTCAGGTGCCATAAACCTGAGTGGTTAGGATTTTCTCAGCAGGTGATTGTATTGCTCACAGCCAGTTCTCAGAGGCTTTCTGCTCCTCAGTGTGAAATTATTAGTAATTGGAAAATGAAACCAATGAGCTGGAATCTAGTTAAAGAGAGAAATAGAAAAAAAAAAACATGATTGGGACTATAGTCCTTGGTAGACAAATTTTTGAAGCTTTCCTAGCTGTGATCCAACCCACTAATTTTGACCCTTTATATTTTAGTTTAAACTTACTGGTTTTAAAGCCTTTCCCCCCATAAACTGCTTTTGAATCAGATTTCTCCCTTGGTATACTGCAACACTAATTTGCTTTTTACCCAAGTGGACATGTTTTCCTTAATCTCTCCTAAATTTCATATAATTGATTTTGCCCACCAATTAAGCCGTCTACCACATTAAGGTATTTTAGAACTTTGGTTCTATTATCCAATGCAGGAATTTTCTTCTCTATTTTAATGCCAACCATTAAGTTAAAAATCCATGATGCCTTCAATCTCATTGTTAATTAACTTGTCAAGCAGAGTGGGATTAATGAGAGCCTCACAGCACTCCACTAGAGATATCCTTCAAGACTGGCAACTGCCCTCACATCCATACTTTGGGTATCATTGTACAATCAGCTGTGAATTTGCCTTATTATGCTGTCATCTAGCTTACTTTTCTAACCAATTTGTCATATGGTATTTTGGGAGATTTATCAGATGCATTGCTAAAATCTGACACTAAAATGGATTTTGTGTCTAAATCTAAATTTTACTGCTCTAATAACCATTTTATGAATGGAAGTACAGTTACTTTTATTGCACTTCCTACTGAATCCATGAAACATTTCAGTGATCACTTCTATTTTTTAAATGCTAATGCTTCATGTTTTTAATTACTCATTGCATAAACAAATTGTGACAGATCCAACCAGTGGAATATTTACCAGCAATACAAGAAATAATCTTTTGATAAATACAGCATGGATGAATCTCAAAATATTTTGCTAAATGAGAGAAAACTGTCCCAAAGGTCTACAAACTTTATGATTCAGTTTATGACATTCAACAGGAGAGTAAAACTATAAGGACAAAAACTAGAGCACTGAGTGCTAGGAACTGAGGGTGGAAAATCTGAAATAAGCCAAGCACACAGTGACACATATCATATGATCTCACTTATATGTGACCAACATCTCTTCATTTCCCCCACCTAGCCCTGTCAACCACTAATCTTCTGTGGTTCAACTTTTTAGATTAAATATGTAAGTGATGAACTTCCATGTTGTTTTCTTAATGGCTGTACCAGAGTATGTTCTCACCAACAGTGTACTGTGGTACCATTTCTCTACAGCCTCACTAGCACTTTTTATCTCTTGTCTTTTTTATAATAGCCACCCTAATGTGTGTGAGGTGATATCTCATTATGACTTGAGTTTGCATATCCCTGATGATTAGTGGTATTGAAAAATCTTTTCACATACCTATTTGTCATTTTAATGTCATCTTTGAGAAAACATCTATTCACATCCTTTGCCCATTTTCTAATCAGATTATTTGCTTTTTGCTATTGAAGTGTGTATGATTTCCTTATATATTTTTGATACTAATCCCACATTAAAAATACGTGGTTTGCTCGTACGTTTTCTCTTTTTGTGAGTTGCCTTCTCATCCTGTTCTTTCCTTTGCTATGTCTAGCTTTTTAGTTTGATGTAGTTCCACTTGCTTATTTTTGCTTTTGTTCCCTGTGCTTTTGGTGTCATATGCAAAAAATAATCACAGATAACCTTCGTTTGTTCTCTGTCTAGTACTAAAAATCAACCCTTCCATATCTACTTTGCTTTTTTTTTTTTTTTGGTATATTCTCTTATTTAGTATGTCACTGTGAATGAGATGTACATATTTTTCTGAAATGATTGGGACTAACAATAGCATGAAGTTATCAGTAATCCTTTTTAATTATCTTGTGATAGCCGACTTTTTTGTTAGATATTCTGAAACAATAGTAGATCACTTAATTAATTGGATCCATAAATTTCATTGAAAACTGCTAGAAAAGAGACTGTGTCTTATAGTTAGTATCATGCCATACATGCTTTTTGATTACAAGTAATGTTAAATTAAGGTAGTAAAGGATACTTACATAACACTTTGCATGTTTATAAATACTTTCTTGTGTTGAGTATTGCACAATTTTAAATTTCTCTGTGAAATTAAGTGTTTTTTCAATTTCCTTCACCTTCTGTCCGTGTCTTGGTTTTGAAGTAAGAACTGTAAGTAGTAACACAGTTAAATTGAAGCTTAGAGTTAGAAAGGACCTTGTATATGCTCTAGTCATGCCACTGTCATCTTACAAGGTTAAATAATATCCCTAAAATAATGAAGTGCCTCAGGTCAGCGTAGGTGTATGAGCATTTTGTAAAACCGGGTCTCAAACCGGACAAAAGACCACAGTGCAATCTGATAATGATCAATTACAGATTTTTGAATCAAGAAAGTATGTCAGCTGAGAATTGATATCCTTCATTATGACAACAACTCTTTTCACATAATGACAATTAAAGCAGTTTGTACTTGAGGTTTTAAAGTCCTGCTTTTATACAAGAAAGTAAGAAGAATCATCATAAGTCAGCCCACAGAACAAAACTGTCAGAGAACTTAAGCTTAAATTGCTAATAGAAATGTCATTTATCAAAGAAAAAGAATAAATGTAAATTCAGCCTAAGAGGAAACTAAATGCAAAGTCAATTCCTAAGACACATTATTTAGTTTCATCCTCTGGGCCTCATTTCTTCATCTGTAAAATATAATAATAATACCTACTTAATTTTGTTGTTTTGTTTTATTTTTTAATACTGAAAGTTGAAATCAGGGTCTTGTGCATACTAGACAAGTACTCTACCACTGAGCCACATCTCCAGCCCAATACTACCTATTACTTGGTGTCGTAGTTAGTTTTATATAAGGTAATACAGATAAATAATTTAGGCCTGGAATATGTTTGTTGATAATTCAAATAGTGGCTACAAACTTTAATAATAATTATCTGAGTGAAACTAAATACTATAGACTCAAATGCTGAAAAAGGTCAGTCACAACCAAGAGAATATGCCAATATGGTGGAAAATAAAATTTATGTAATGCTCCAAGGAACCCTAAGTATGAATAAAACTTAAGAAAAGAACAGTTTGTGTACGGCCAAGAAGCTACATATTAAGGGAAGGTGTTAGCACATTCGATGGGGGCTACCATAACCACTTCTTCTGCTACTCCAAAGAATTCATTTGTTTTCCAGGGACCCTGAGAGATCCCAAATCATATAAATTCCCCTCTAGTTGTCTCATTATAGAAATGGGGCTGGAATCAGTTTTCCCTTTCAACAATGTAAGACAATGCAGCAAAGATATGCATATATTCAAACCATGGTGTCTCATACTACAACATTGGTGCAAATAATTGCCCAAACCATGAATATTCTTGTTTTCTACTGAAATGTTTTGTGCTTTTTAATGTATATTAATTATGATTGAGGCATAAGACAAACTTTGTAAAATATCCAAAGAAAAGATGATGGGGCCATGAAGGACATGCAGAAAACGTTACCCTTAACCATGTAAATGTCACAATAAAGAATATCTATATTTAATTAAGCATTTAGGGTAGCTATGGCATCACCTGAGCTCTCTGTGTGAATTAATATACACAACAATCTCATATGGTAGATCCTACTATTGCTTCCTGTGAGGTATATTAGTAGGCTGCCTTAGATTCCAAATCCCTCTTTTGCATTGTTTTAAAATCTCATTTATAAATCTCATTATTGTGCTTGATAAGCATGTATAAGGATCTGGGTTTGATCCCCAGCACCACAGAAATAAATAAATACATAAAATCTCATTATATGCTGTTAAAAATTATGTATCTTAAGAGAAGTAACAAAGATTTTAGCATATTATGAAGAATCAATAGCATTTAATTTTAAAACTGCTAGTGTCATAGTAACTATAACAACCTCAGATATGTAAACAGTTAATAGTTTCATTTATTAAGTATATTTTATCTGTATATATACACACAATGTTACATATAGTACAATATAAGATAAGTATGGTTTTGTGTATTATTAAAAGTTATGGGAAGCAAACCAAGAGTGTTACTTCAGAACAACTGATACAAATGAAAAAAAAAGTGTATAGTTTCTAGTCACAGAAAAGAGAATCTACCTTAAGTATTTATTCAACAAGAATCATCGTTACAGCTGAAATGGCTATCTATGCTGAGGTTACCACAACATTCTCCACACTACATACTAGTTATGATTATTAGTTAATTAGTTTGCTTACAAGACCCAAAAAGAGAGGGGCTTACATGAGATGGAATTTTAATTATTCTCTTATTTAGGAGTCTGGAGATGGATAGGTTCCTTCCACTTTGTTCTGCCTCTGTTATCAACATGATTTCTTCATCTGTATAATGCATAGAATCTTTGTGAAGAAATAGAAGGCACTTGATTGTCTTTTTAATCAAGTAAGAACTGCATATCACTTCCTTTATATTCTATTATGGATAGATTAGTTCCATGTCCAAATGCTAAAAGAGAAGCTCAGCAATGTCATCTGTAGCTAGGTGGCCACATGCCCAGAAAAAATCTTCATTAATATAGAGGGAAAAAAAGAATGGAGTGATAAGAATAAATTGCTATCAAGGACACTCAACCAATTATGATTTTATTGATGGGTGATTTATGCCATACAACTATATGTTCGTTAAAGCAAGGTAATTTCCACATGTAGGAAGTTACATTTTTTTATCTACTTCCTAATGAGATAGAAAATCAAACCATGTGTTTAATACTCAGACTTCATAATAATTAGTGTATAACAAGTTTGTCAATGATAAGTCTTTCCAAATAGGTCCTAAACTTGGTCAACGGCAGTACCTGAATTGTCTTATATCCTCCACAATATTCAAAAACATTTGGGAGAATAATAAATGAATGTTCAGTTGAATGTTCTGGATGAAGTGGGGGTGGGTGTTCTGGTCCAAATCATACCACAAGTTATCCACCTACCTTTTCTTACCACTTCTCATTTCCAGTTTGATCACTCATGGCTTTGGGACTCCAGCAATATGTGCAGCTCTAAGCACTTTCCAGACAGTCCTCAGTGAAATGCTGAACTACTTGGAAAAACACACTTCTCACAAAAACGGTGGAGCAGCGGATTCTGGCCAAGGACATGCCAACTCCGAGAAAGCCCCCCTGCGGAAAACTTCAGAGGCTGCTGTGAAAGAGGGCAAAACAGAAAAGACAGACTAGCTACATCAAACAGAATCTATTTCCAGAGAGTCTTGCTGCTGATATTTTTTCTAATATATATATCATTGAGGGTGACTAATCTTCAGTGGACCAAATCTCTACCCTCCCCCAACCCACCATATAAAACAAAAGTGGAAATGAAAAATGAAACAAAAAAAGGACAAATCCAAAAAATGAAAAAAAAGGAAAACAGCAGTGTAACCGTGTGATGAAATTGTCACTTTTTAATTTTATGTTATGATAAACTCCTTTGGTGCACGTAGTTTATTGTTCTGAATTATATACATCACAGTTTTGAAGCACTTCTGGACTTTGGAGAGGCAGCACATGCTTTTTCACATTTAACCAATGCACTTTCTTATCCAGCTTTGTAGTTAGGGATCAGAAAGCATGACCAAACTGGAACCCACCACCAGTGCTTACAGCTCCAGTCTTTCCTCAACTCCCTGTTAACAGAACAATGCCTCTTTCCACTCAATAGACCAATCTGGAAATTAATTCATTAATAAATGTTTGGGGAACTAAAAAGGGCAGTCATGAATTTTTGTCCTATGAACTGACAGCAATTCTAAAAATTTGGTCTCACACCTAGCCTACCCAACTACCAATGCCTTGGTGGTATTTAAAAATTCCAGAAAACTCTGTTCCTTCTATGATGGCCTCCCAGATCCATTTATCCCCCTGATAGCTAAGAAGACATTCAGAAGTTATACCACTGTCAGGATAAGAAATGGATCTTCTCTCCATTCTCCTCATGATACCCACTTCACAGTTCAAGCAAAACAGACTGCCTTTAGGGGAAGGTAGATGGACACAGGAGAGGGCAGCTTCACCACTCTTGGGCTCTTCTTCATGGAAAGCAGGGGTGTTTTGTCTAAAGATGTATGGGAATAGGAACAGTGATCTTTCTGGGATGTCCTGCCCCTCAGAAATCATAGAAGAGACCAGGGAACTAGTGGAGGCCCCTTTAAAACACCAGTGGCCAATGATTTTAGGGTTAAGATGAGAACCACTTCTTTTGTGCTTCCTCGACCTGCCCAATAGTTGTGTTCTAAACCTTGAGAGGCACAAAACATTAGGATCTGTGTTCAATAAAGAAAAGGAAACAGATTGATCAGAGAAGATTTTGCTGTTAGGAGGATTCCTTTTATTTATTTATTTTTTCATAGCTTGTTCTTACAGCTCTGTTATACTTTTCTGAAGACAGTGAAAAACAAGAGGGTTCCCAATTTTGACAGAGGCCAGGGACTAATTGAATGAAAGTTTGGTCCACATAATCCTGGATATGTTGAGAAACCTGATTTGGTACCACATGGTACTATACCTTCTATTGTTAACAATTTTCAAAATTCTATGTAGGCAAGTGAATATATAGATCATCCTCTATATTAAAAAAATCATTTTAATAATGTGTGGATTCCCAAACTTAGTTTAGCATGATAATATTATCCTCTCATTAACATATTTCAATTACTTTTAAAAATCTACCATATTTTTAACTCCATGGGAATATTAGTATTATATTTAATTGAGAGGAAAAGCTCATTTTTTTTCACGTAGAAATCACATAAATTATTTTTACTGACTAATAATTCTTAAAATCTTTTGAGCTTTGAATCTGTACAGAAAAGAACTATAAGCTAGGCTTGATAGTGTATTTCTGTAATCCCAGCTAATAGAGAGGCTGAGGCAGCAGGATGGCAAGTGTAAGGCCATCCTCAGCAACTCAGTGAGACCCTATCTCAAAAAACAATAAAATAAATATATAAATAAATAAAGGAATGGGGTAAAGAAAAAAGTAATCATGACCAATGAAACCCTAAATGTTCCAGATTATTAAATTCAAGTATAGAGAAAACACTACTAAGGAATTCCATAATAAAGGACTTTATAGTTACACAGTGGGAGACCTTAAATAAAGAAATGTAAAAATAATTAATTGTGATTTCATATGTTGCTCCATTTTTTTAATTTTACCATTATTCGTGGCCTCAAAATTTTTTTGAAATATAATAAAGCTGAGATTCTGCTGCAGTTCCAAATTTCATCACAAAATAACTGAACACTCCATCTTACATAAAATTTCCCATGTTGTAAAATATACACATAAAACAAAAATGGTAAGTATTTCAGTTTAATAGGGAAGTCATATACAAATAATGTGGGTAACTGTTTTCTTAATGAAATTTCCACGTTAACTTTATTTATTCCACTTATGATTAACAATACATATGTATTTAATATGGCATTTTGATATGCATATCTGCTCGGTGTTTAATGTAGTTTATATACCATGTCCAATGTTTACCAATAATCAAAAATTAGATCTGGCTTATATTACCAGCTTATTTCTTCACCCTTAGTTGTGACTAGTTTGGGTTCTAAACACCTTAATGGGGTGTTATTATTTATTAGCCTTGGAAACAAAAGCATAGCTATAACTACAGTGCATATTACTTACCAGGATTTTGGGTGTTCTAAGAGCCTTAAATGGACAGCACCCATCATTTAACTTAACCAGCCATTAGAACCTAAGTGAATTGATGGACTGGTCCTGTTTAGAATCATCATTTATTATCATATTCTAATAGACATTGTTAACATCAACTTTTGCCTTGTATATAATAGGTATTCAACACTTTTTAAATAAATGAATAAATAAACGTGTGTTTGTTCTTTGTCCAAAGTGGGCCAAAGGACCTTCTAGTTTTGATGTTGTCTTTCAGTACTCAATCTAACTTGCTTCCTTCATGGTAACTTATGGCTACTTATATTTATTTGAATAAGGAAATATTTCCACGATAGCATATTAGTTGCAAGGTGATATAATTAACATAAAACAATAAAGAAAGCTAGTTAGGAATAAGAATTTCAATAAGAATAAAGGTAAAATCGTTATCATAGTGTATAGTTCAAAAAGTAGCTAACAAAAGTCTGTCTGATTTCCAGTGTTATAATAAGTAGTTAAAAGAATGAAGAAGCTTTTTCAGATTAACCAATACTTGCACAGAAAAAAATTGTACAAACCTCTTATACTCAAAATAAATAATGACAGCATAAAATTTAAGCTTAATGAAGGAGTAAATCAAATTTATATACAAAGAAATGTTTGTCTTCAGACAGTTTCAATAATCAATTTAAGTCTCATTATCATGCTGTTTATTTCATTAGAGTTACTATTTGACTTAAGTTTGGTGGTTCTAGAAAAATGAATGAAATCTCTGAATTACTGTATATTATTTTCTCTGGAAAAATCAGAGCACTGGAATGATTCCTAAGCTCTTCTCCTCCTGCCTTCTTTTCACCCACCTTAACAGTAAGGGTGATGCTTCCTGGCTCTGTGTTCCTTTTGCTTTTCTCTGCCTTGCGGGTATATTCTCTCTAATGATAGGACAGAATATGACCATGTAGCTCTATGAACAGCTGAGCTGAGCTGAGAGTGATAGAAACTTTACCTCTTGTCACCTCATGCTTTTAAAATAAATATGTCAATAAATTATTTTTACGAGTGATAAGTAAAACAATAAAATCCATTTTCTTTTATGCCTCTTTGGAAGCATTTTAGAACAATGGGATTTTTAAAATATGTATCAGGATCCTTTACACAGTGTGTCATCTTCTTTCAAAAATCAAGTCAACATATATGAGAAAGTGGTAAGGCCTAGTGGCTGAGCTATGGACTCTAAAGCCAAACTTCCAGTATTCAAATTATGGTTATTTCACTTTCTACAATGTGACCTTAAACAAGTTGCTAAACCTCTCTGTGTTTCCACAATTTTTCCATCTGTAAAATGAGAATAATGGTACTTATCTACTTAGAGAATTACCGTCATAATTGGAATCAGTGTTTCTGAACTGCTTAGGGCAGAAAAGGAGACGATTGGTGTTATGTTTTAGCCATTGTCTTTTTGTGTGGACACTACTAGAACTGAACCCAGAGACTCACACATGCTAGGCAAGCACTCTACCACGGAAGTATTTGCCAAGCCCTTTTAAAATTTTATTTTGAGATAAGGTTTCACTAAGTTTCCCAGGTTGCTCTCAAACATGTGATCCTCCTGACTCAGCCTCCCTATTAGTTGGGATCACAGGCACGCATCACCATACCTGCCTACTTATTTTCTTTAATATTAGAATTTCGACAAATATTTTTTTACCTGAAGACCAATTTCTCCTCAGTATATCAAACCCTTTCTATGCCAGGCTGTGTCCTAGAGACTGAAGATACAAAGGGCAATGGAACATTTTCATGGAGTCAGACAGCAGCCTTCAGAACATGGTAAGTGCCAACTCTTATGAAAACTCACGTGAGTGTTCCAGCACAAACATGACTTGGTTCTGGGAAACAGGAGTTGTGGGGGGGAGCTGAAAATCAAAGAAGCAGGTGATCAGAGAAAGGGAAGAGTGCAGATCTGGGGAAAAAAAAAAAGGGACTTCAATTCTGGGAGAATTAAAAACATTTGGGGCAGGATGCTAGTTTGAAAACTAGCTGGTAGGCCTTGTATTCCTACCTTCCTCCCCCACTTTGGAGCACCTAATACTTTGTCCATGTGGCCTCAGGAAAGGAATATGACCCCCAAGTATGCAGGCAACAAAAGAGTCAAACTTTTGTACAAATTATCAGTTTCAAAATCTTAAGGCCTAAGGGAGACTTGAGGTTTAAAAGTTTATCAATCAGGAAGTCAGATCCTATGTGGACATGGTGAAGATTTGTGCCTACTTCTTCTTCTACTAGGCACAGGGTCTCTGTTCTGGTGCCTAAGTCTTTGATCCACTTTGAATTGAGTTTTGTGCAGGGTGAGAGATAGGGGTTTAATTTCATTTTGTTACATATGGATTTTCAATTTTTCCAGCACCATTTGTTAAACAGAGTATCTTTTCTCCAGTGAATGTTTTTGGTGACTTTATCTAATATGAGATAATTCTTTTTTTTTTTTTTTGACGAAAACAAAGTATGTTCATTATCAACATCACAGACTTTCAGCAGTTTTTTCCAATTTGTGATGACTAATTAAGAAATTCAAACAACATAATAATAATGATAACAAAGAATACAGGACTATTAATAATATGAGATAATTCTATTTATGTGGATTTGTCTCTGTGTCTTCTATTCTGTACCATTGGTCCATGTATCTGTTTTGGTGTCAATATCATGCTGTTTTGTTACTATAGCTCTATAGTATAGTTTAAGTTCTGGTATTGTGATGCCTCCTGCTTTACTCTTTTGGCTAAGGATTGCTTTGCCTATTCTGGGTCTCCTCTTTTGCCAAATGAATTTCGTGATTGCTTTTTCTAGTTCTATGAAGAAAGTCATTGGGATTTTAATAGGAATTATATTAAATCTGTATAATGCTTTGGTGATATGGCCATATTGACAATATTAATTCTGCCTATCCAGGAGCATGGGAGTTCTTTCCATCTTCCAAGTTCTTCTTCAATTTCTTTCTTTAGTGTTCTGTAGTTTTTATTGTAGAGGGATTTCACTTATTTTGTTACATCTAAAGTACAAGAAGAAAAATCAATAATTGATAAATGAGATGGACTAAAACTAAAAAATTTCTTCTCAGCAAAATAAACAATTAATGAGGTGAACACAGCCTACAGACTGGGAGAAAATATTTACCACATACATTCATGTACCTCAGATAGAGCATTAATCTCCAGGATATATAAAGAACACAAAAAACTTACATCACCCCCCCAAAAAAAAACCCCACAAATCAATAAATGAGCTAAGGAACTGAACAGACACTTCATAGAAGAAGAAATATAATCAACCAACAAATATATGAAAAATGTTCAATATCTCTAACAATTAGAGAAATACAAATAAAAATTAATCTAAGATTTCATCTCACTCTAATCAGAATGGCAATTACCAAGAATATAAGCAAGAATAAATGTAGGCGAGGATGTAGCGGAAAAGGTACACTCATATATTGCTGGCAGGACTGCAAATTGGTGCAGCCATTATGGAAAGCAATATGGGGATTCCTCAGAAAATTTGGAATGAAACCACCATTTGATCCTGCTCTCTCACACCTAGGTTTATACCCAAAGGATTTAAAATCAGCATACTATTTTGATGCAACTACATCAATGTTTATAGTAACTCAATTCACAATAGCTAAACAATAGGACCAATCTAGGTGCCCTTCAACAAATGAATAGATTAAAAAAATGTGGTCTATATACACAATGGAATATTACTCAGCCTTAAAGAAGAATGAAATTATCTCATTTGCTGGTAAATGGGTGGAGCTGGAGAATATCATGTAAGTGAGATAAGCCAATCCCATAAAACCAAATGCTGAATGTTTTCTCTGATATGCAGATGTTAATTCACAATAAGTAGGGGTGATATTCGGAGGCAGGGTGGCTAGGGAAGAATAGAGTTACTTTAGATTAGGCAGAGGAGAGTGAAGGAAAGGGAGGGGTATGTGGAGTAGGAAGGATAGTAGAATGAATTGGACATTATTACCCTATGTGCATATTTACTGCACAATCTGGAGTGATTCTACATCATGTACAATCATGTATAACTAATTAGAACATATTAAATTTTTTTTAATTAAAAATAGTTTATCAGGAATTTCTTTCTTCACATACACACACACACACAGACACACACACACACACACAAAATAGTCCACAGTTAGGGAAAGAAAGAGGGGGAAAGAAGCATTTCAAACAGTTTGGCTATTTCTGCATCTCTGAGATTGGATTATAACTGGGGGTGAGGTTGGGGTATGATCTCCTGACAGAAAACAATATCCTTATCCTGGAGAAAACCGTTAGTGATGAAGAAAAGCCAGCAATTAAGCAGAAGCAAAAGAAATGCCTGTGTAGCTTGTGTCTTGATAGTTTTTTTTTTAGCCTCACAGAATTTCTACCAAAATCTCTCTACATGGCACAGACAGACCAGGATGTTGTGAATGAAAGCAGGAATGAAAAAGCTGCAATTGCTGTATCAAGCTCACCAGGGAGCATCCCCGATAGCTGGCAAGCATTCAGAGTTCTGCCAGGTTTGATGCAAGAACACTTAGGAGAAACCTGAGGACACATGCAATCAAAGACCAGATAGGAATTCAGAGACCCCTGTGGGATTTCAAAGAGAAGAAAAAGTGAATGAGTGTTAGAATCCTGAAAGAGCACAAATGGAACACTATCACCCTAATATTAGTCAGTGGAAAAGCAGCCACCATCACTAGGGCTGGGCAAACACAAGGTAAGAGTCAAAGTTACCTCAGTCTGGAAACTTGACATCTCTCCTGCCCATGGTTGTTGCATGGACCTGTGAGAAAGCCACCTTGAGATGGGTGCTGTAGCACTTTTGAAGGAGCACAGTGTCCTAATGCTGGGAACACAAAAGAAGCTCCAGGCTGGAGCCTTAACCTTTCTCTTCTGCTGAAGGGCTACTAGCAGGAACAGGAAATATAAGAGCATCATTTCCCTCTCTTGTTCCTTCTAATTCCAATCATTGTCTCCCATTAACAAAACCTAATTAGAAGCCAGCTGGCAAAGATTACGAGGAATATAGTTTGAAGGCTTTCAGACCCAAAGAAGGATGGGCCTCTCTGTAGTTTCCAGCATCAACAAAAGTACACCCTGACCAGATGTCCCCCTCACTTGGTGCTACACAAGTCCTCCTCACACAACACTGGGACAACCAGAGAGACCCAGAGTGGATTGAGGTCTAATTTATGTCATGTATCAAAATGTTCAAAAATAAAAATGAAGCTGGGTGTCCACACCTGTAATCCCAGCCACTCCAGAGGGTGAGGCAGGAGGATTGCAATTCAAAATCAGCCTCAGCAATTTAGTGAGACCCTAAGCAACTTTGTGAGATCCTCCCTCAAAATAAAAAAATAGAAAAAAATGGGATTTTCCCAGTGGTTAAGTGCCCCTGGGTTCAATTACAGTCAGCTTCTTCCCATCTTATATAATGTCTTTCAAAAAGACCAAGACATGGAAATTTGAAATAACTCAATTACTCCCTCATAAAAGGCAGAAAACAATTTTTAAAATAAATGTGGACACATGGGTTATTGTCACCATCTTGAGTTTTCAAGTCTATTTAACAATGCATTTTTTGTTGCATATTTCATATCATATAAAATTTCTGAAGGCTTAGGTCTAGTACTTACATACCATGCATTAAGGCTCTTCATTTGATCTCCAGCACTTCAAAAAAAATCTATTTGGAAAAAAGATGCTAAGTTATGACAAATGCACAAGTCTATGTTTAGTCCTCCTTCCAAGTTCATTTTTTCCTTCTACCAATAAAATCTAACTGTGGGATTCAATATTAGAATCCTTTGTGTTCTCACTATACCCATTCTCCCTGTGCAACAATATCTTCTACCATAATTTCAATTGTCATGTCTTCTCTTGTGGTAAAGAATAGTCATCTAACACAATCCACTGTGTCTTTGTCCTGGGTGTATCCCTTTATTGTGGGTTTGATGTTTTCTATAAAGAACCAGATAATGGTAATGAATATTTTAGTCTTTGTACATCATGTGGTCTTTGATTCTCCCACTGTACCATCAAAGTAGCAATAATAGGCAATCTGTAAATAAATGGTCATCACTGTGTTCCAGTAAATGTTCATAAGAAATAGAGAGTGGGCTAGACTGGTTCTGAGTGCCTGGCTTGCCAACTCCTGAGCAAGGTTAAATTTAGTTTTGTGGTCATGCAATTAGGTTCTCTTCATCAGGTAAGTGAATATGATATTTGCCACATTCATATTTTCCCAGTCAAAACCAGCCATGCACTTTCTCTAAGTCCTTTTCTCCTTGTACTTTTCAATGGAAGGTATATGATAAGGCCCTAGGGCAAGGTTTCTCAACGCTGGCATTATTCACATTTTGAGCCAGATAATTCTTTATTGTGTGGAACAATCTTGTCTGCTGTAAGATGTTTAGCAGATCCTTGGTTTCCATGCAGTAGATACCATTAGTATGCCTCCCAATTGTAACAACAAAAATTGTCTTCAGATAATGTTAAATAACTCAAGGGTAAGAACCAGGGTCATAGAAACGGCAGAGATACAGACTCAAAACTGGATCTCTAAAAGGAAGCATACTTATTCTGAGCTAAACTTCTGTTATGCTAAAACACTGAAATTGTGAGAAGGACAGAGGATCTATTTGCCACTGTAGCTTAGCCTAGTGCAATACAATGGGTAATGAATTCTCAATCATACTATTCTCCTGCACTCTACCTCCCCATAGTCAAGTTCCAATGGTTAGTGCCTTGTGAAAAACAATATCTTCAAACCAATATATATTAAATATGAATTCTTAATCAATTCCCTCCTTCAAACAATTTTTCCTTCTAAATTTTCAACCCTCCTAAAGATGCTTCTACACAGTTGTCCCAAACAGAAACCTGTTAATCATCTCAAATGTTTCCCTATCTCTACCCTCTTCTACAGTCAGTCACTAGGTTCTAAAAAATTAATATCATAGTACTATAAGTTAATTTTTAGGACCCAGGGATTAACTGTTTAAGGTACCCAAACTCCTGGTTCAGGACATCATCAACTCCTAATTGCAGTGTCCCTTCCCATCTGGTTTTCCTGCCTCCCTTCTTTCTCCTTTTTGTTCCATTTCACAAATTATTGCACTTTATCATAATAAAGTCCAACTCTTTTACATGATTTGTACAGTCCTTTGGACTCAACCTTTGCTGTTTTCTCCAGCCACCTCTAGCTATATCTTGTATTCCTGCTTCTCCTATATCATCCGCTGTGCCTGCTCCCCATGACACACGGAACTCTACATGATCTAAGATTCTGTCAGTATAGTTCTCTAAGCTTGGAACACTGTAGGTATACTGTATTTCACAGCATAATTATCGCCAGTACATAATTTCCCCCCTCTGGTTGTTTTTGTCCAAAAATTTTAAAACCTTTCATTGCATAATTGCAAAGTTATAATGGCATAATTTTGTTCATAATGCTAATTAAAAGATAAACAGAGCAGCAAGGTATTCACAGTGGCTTATAGACACACATTTGTGTTCCCACACACTAAGAGCCTCGGGTTTAGACTTCTTAGTTCACATGTGGTGTCAGTGTATTTCCAAAAGCCACCTTGTGTGGTTTGTTTAGGGTGCTGCAATGCTAAGGGTATTGTCACTCAACCTAATGAAGAGCCATAAACACAAAGGAAGCAGGAAGGCAGGCGAATTATATGAGTGGTACTGAAGACATTGAGTTAGATAATGAAACCAATGATAGCAGCACAAAAGTCTTAGGACACAGAAAATTAAATTTTGTAAGTCCATACTTCATAACACTGCAGTAAATTTTCTCAAGTGTAATATAGCAAATAAGACAAAAATCAATGACAACTAATGTGTAACCTTTGTTTTTTCATTTTTTTTATTGGTTGTTCAAAACATTACAAAGCTCATGACATATCATCTTCCATACATTTGATTCGAGTGGGTTATGAACTCCCATTTTTTATCCCAAATACAAGTTGCAGAATCACATCGGTTACACATCCACATTTTTACATAATATCATATTAATGACTGTTGTATTTTGCTACCTTTCCTATCCCCTACTATCCCCCAAACCAGAAAATTGTTCACTAAACTGTCTCAAAGAAATAACGTGCATGGATTTGGAATATTAAATTTTAATGCATATTCACAAGTGTTCCATGCATTCTAATCTTGCATCAATGAGAAGTTAGCAATAAATAATTTTAAGGAATACTGGTACATTAATATGCTTCACTTAATGATCATACACCACTTTTTTGCAAAAAAAAAATTGGCATAAAAATCTGTGATGATTATGTGGTTAAATATGGTAACATTTGTTGCCTTTTAGCTCCTACTTACCACCCAATCAGATTAAAAGTGATGAATTCAATACAGCTGCATTAGTTACCAACTGTCTAATGTATCACCACAAACTTAGTGAGGTCCACTCTCAAAATAAATAGATACAAATTAGCACAATAAATAGATAACAAATTAATTATTAGTGCACATTGCTGTAGGTCACAAGTCCACTAGATTCAACTGTGTTCTCTACTTATACACTCATAAGGTCAAATCAAGGTACCTGCCAGTCTAGATTCTCTTCTGGAACCTCTCAGGGAAAATCTTCCAAACTCACTCAGATGAGTAACAAAGTGTATTTCCTTGAGGTTGTACAACTAAAGTCCCCATTTCCTTGCTGACTATAATCAGGCAGCTTTCATGTTCTGCTTTTAGGTCTTTGTCACATGGTCCTCTCTATCTTCAAACCAGAAGCAGTGCATGGAGCCAAAACATATCTCTCTGACTTTCCATTCTGCTCCAAGATAGCAGGGGAGGGAGAAGGATCTTTTCTTTTAAAAAGCTCACTTAGAACAAGATATATTCCATGCTTTTATAATTATGTCAAAATGGATTCTACTGTCATGTATAACTAAAGAGAGTCAATAAAAAAATACAGGGCTCACATAATTAGATGGTGCCCACCCTCGTGGTCTCCCTTTGATTGTCTCAAATCAACTAATTAGAAGCACTGATTGCATCTGTAAAATTCATTTTACCATCTAAAATAAGATAACTAGGAGTGTGATTTCACATTATGGTCACAGCCCCAGGGGTTAGGGTGGGAAATCTTGGAAATTAATCTTTAGAATTATGCCTACCACAGATACCTTCTGTGATTCCTTAAACCAGGTGCTTTTCCCTTTTTGTTCTCCCATGCCATCATTTATTCTTGTCATGCCATTTATCAGAGATATTTTTATAATTATAAGCTTAATTATCTCTCTGATGAGACAGACGATTCTCAGTTTCCACAACTACAAATTGAAGGTAATTATAGCATTGACATCATTGAGTTTTTGAGTTATTGTAAGTATTAAATAAAATATTCCATGTAAAACAATAGCACCTAAGACATCGGTTGATGTTAGCTGTTAATATTATTTCAAATATTGGAAACTGTTAATATTAAATAACATTAGGATTTGAAAAATGAATCCATAGATCTTGACTGTCACTGCATTCTCAGAAACTGAATACCTATCTTGCACACAGTGAGCGTGTTTATTTTCTGTCAATGATGGGCAAATGAATGAATAATTCAAAGACTGTTACATACTGAATGGGGAAAAACTGAAAGAATTTCCTCTAAAATCAGAAACAACACAGGAGTATCTACCACTCTTATTCACTATAGTACTTGAAGTTTAATCCAGAGCAAGAGAAAGAAATTAAAAGAATAAAAATAGGAGAGGAAGAAGACAAATTATCACTATTGGCTAATGATGTGATTCTGTAGTTAGACACCAGAGGCTCTACCATAAAATTCTTAGAACAGATAAACTCAACAAAGGAGCAAAATACTAAATCAACATACAAAAATTGGTAACTTTTCTATGCATCAATAATGAACTTGCTGGGAAAGAAATAAAGAAAACAATCCTATTCATAGTTGACTAAAAAACCAAAAACCCCTAGGAATAAGCCTAACCAAGGAGGTAAAAGATTTCTACAATGAAAATTATAAAACTCTGAAGAAAATATTTGAAGACAGTAAAATGTGGAAAGACCACCCATATTCATGGCCTGGAAGAATTATTATTGCTAAATGAACATGCTATGCACAGTGATTTGCAGATTCAAGGCAATCCCCATCAAAATTCCAATGACATTTTTCAGAATACTAGAAAAATCAATCCTAAGATTCATATGAAAACACAAAAGACTCCAAATACCTAGAGCACCCATGAGCAAAAGAGCAATGATGGAATCATTACAATACCTGATTTCAAAATATACTACAACCAATAATAACAAAAACACCGATAATAAAACAGACATGTAAACCAAGGGAATAGAGTAGAAGACCCAGACATGTTGGAGAAAAGACAGTCGTTTCAACTAATGGTTCTAGGAAAAATAGATATCCACATGTAGAATATTGTAACTAGTTCCTTTACACAATTTACAAAAATCAACTCTAAATAGATCAAAGAACTTAATGGAGGACCTGGAACTACTACAAGAAAACGTATGGGAAATGGGAAACACTTCATGATATGGGCAGAGGTGACAATTTCCAAATAAGACTCCAGTGGCTCAGGAAATAAAAGCAAGTATTGCCAAATGGGGTCATATCAAATTAAAAAGTTTCTATACAGCAAAGAAAACATCAAGACAGCAAAGAGACAACCTACAGAATGGGAGAAAGTCTTTGCTAGCTATTCATCTGACAGAGGATCTACAGAATGTACAAAACATAAAAAAAATCAAATCAAAAGAACAAGCAATCAAATCAATCAATAAATAAATGATCTGAACAGACATTTCTCAAAGGAAGAGGTACAAATTGCCAATAAATATATTTTTAAAATGTTCAACATTGTTGCCATCAAAGAACTGAAAAGCAAAACTGCATCGATATTCCATCTTATCCCAGTTGAAATCGTTATTATCAAAACCCCAAAATTAACAAATGCTGGCAAGGATCCAGGGAAAAAGGAACACTTATTCACCATTGATGGGAACGTATGTTTGTATAACCACTGTGAAAAACAGTATGGAGGCTCCTCAAAATCTAAAAATAGAACTATAATATAATCAAGTTATGCCACTCCAGGGTATTTATCCAAAGGAAATAAAATCAGCATAAAAAAGAGATATCAGTTTACCCATGTTTATTGGGATTCTACTTGGAATAGGCAGACTATGACATCAGCGCAGCTGCCCGTACACACACACACACATACACACACAGATGCACACACACATTTACACACACGCATACAATATACAATGGAGTATTATTCAGCCATAAAGATGTCATGTCATTTGCAGAAAAATGGAACTATAGTGCATTATGTTAAGGAAAAAAACACAAAAAGGCAAGTATTGCATATTTCTCTCATATGTAGAAACTAAAAAGAATTTAAAAAACCCCAGCACTGCCACCAAAAAAAAAAAAAAAGAATTAAAAAGATCCTTTGACATTAGGAAAGAGACTATTAGAGAAAAGAAAGGGACCAGGGGAGAGCAAGGGAGGGGAGGACCAGAGAGTGTATTAGGGAGGGTGGTTATAATCAAAGCATGATACATGCCTATGTAGTAATGACACACTTGAAACTCATTAATTTGCATAATTAATATGCAGTAATAATTATAATAAAATATAAATTTTAACCCCTCCCCCAAAATCCACAAATAAGTACTATTCCAAGATGTAAAATAAGCAAAATTTCTGGAGGAGATAAAGACAACCACAATGTTTTGGAAACCCTAGAAATATTTTCAGGTTTACAATGCCAGAATGAGAAGTGATAGGTGCAAAGTATCTCATGCATTAACACAAAAACTCATTATCCATACCAGTCTCCAATGTGTAATCCCTGAGAGAAACTGTTAAAACCAAGACTTCAATAAAGTAGTAATAAAAAAACAACCAATAGCTTATCATATCATCTACAGCAAAACATCCTTTGTACTAATTATTATATCCTTAAACAAGACCAAAAAGGAGGTAAATCTGCTTATTGTTTCTATTACACGATTGAGCCCTATTTACTAGCATAGTCAAGATGTATTTGGGAGGACTGGGTGGAGCAGGAGGTATGGAAAGCTGTTTCCTTTCAGGCTTTGTAAATATTTTCCCCACTTAGCTTAACTAACTTCCATTTTTTTTAGTGAAAATATTTCTGTTTTCTTAATGAATGACCAAATTCTACCAGAAATCACAGTCTTTTATCCTAGAGGTTATAAAACTATTACAATGACTCTGAGACAGAAGACTGTTGTGATGGCTCTATTGAAAGGGTTTTGGAGAAGATTGCCTGTGACTCCCTTAGAATATGAAGAAAGCACAGTACTATGCTGAATGCAAGTGATATTTGCACTTTGCCCAGTTGTCTGGTTTAGTACCCAGTATGAAAGCACGTACCTAATAGTTACAGGGACATTTATCTCCTAGAACACAAAGTTGTGACTTTGGAAATTTCAATTTTTTCACAAATTAGTCATGTTTAAAATCCTAACCATCATCAGATCAAATCATATTTAATCAACAAAAACTTTCTTGAACATAGACACTTTGGGGAAAAACCTCTTGTCATAAAAATGGAAACAGATCCTTTCATTTACTCACTTGACAAATATTTTTTGATTACTTGGTATATACCAGTCACTACACTAGACAGATAACAGAAAGCGCTGAATAAGTTTAGAACCAGAACTTGAAATTGTATTCAAAATTTCATGTTCTCTGGTCTTGTTTCTTTAACATTCAAATTTATTTCAAGTCCTAAATCTGAGAGCTCTTGCTCACTTCCAGTAGCTATGGCTGGAAGTGAGTAGGGAGGGTGGATATGATCAAAGCATGATACATGCATTTGATGCATGTATCATGCTCACTTCCAGTGGTTATGACTATGGCTATGAATAGCAATTTTCCTTATGTACATATTTTTGAGTAAGCCCTTCATCACAGATTTAAAATACTTTATTTTATGCATCTATTCATTTATAACTTTAGAATTTTTAAAAATAATATTTAAGATAGATTCCATTTTTCTTTATGGCTGAATAAAATTCCATTGTGTATAAATACCACACTTTCTTTATTCATTCATCCATTGATGGACACCTAGGCTGGTTCCATAGTTTGGCTATTATGAATTGTGCGGCTATAAACATGGGTATGCATGTATCAATGTAGTAAGATAACTTCAGTTCTTTAGGATAAATACCAAGAAGTGGGTCATATGGTGGTTCCACGCCTAGGCTTTTGAGAAAAATTCATTACTGATTTCCATAGTGGTTGTACTAACTCACAGTCCCACCAACAATGCAAAAATGTTCCTTTTTCCACATACTTTTTAGCATTTATTATTATTTGTATTCTTGATGATTGCCATTCTGACTGCTTTGAGATGAAATCTCACTGTAGCTTTAATTTTCATTTCCCTATTAACCAATGATATTGAATATTTTTTCATGTTTTTTTGTTGGCCTTTGTATTTCTTCTTTTGAGAAGTGTCTGTTTATTTATTTGCCCATTTATTCATTGGGTTTTTTGACTTTTTTGGTGTCAAGTTTTTTGAGCTCTTTATATATTCTAATAATAATCTTCTGTCAGAAGAGTAGCTAGCAAAAAATTTTAGAGACTAATTTCTGGTGATGAAATACAAGTTGGCTTGAGCAAGCAAATTTTTCATTCATGATTGCAAAGACCAACATATTGTCTTCCACTCATTATATATATATATATATACACACACACACACACACACATATAAATTATTAATTTGCATGTCTGATCCTAGCATTGTGCTGGCTATGTGGTGCTGAATAATGCAAACAGGGTCCCTACATCCATGAAGCCACAGGGAAATGTCTGTACTGGGAGCCATGTGCAAAACTGATTAAAAGCAAAGACTGAAATTAAGGTTCCTACATTTTTATTTTGGTTTGGCCACTTTGCTATAAGTTCCCTTGGTTGCACAAACATTGTGCTTTCAAATCGGGATAATTACTCTCAATGCCTTGATTTTCTTATATGTAAAATGAGAATGATGATATTCATAACACTGCCTTCTGGGATTGTTACCAAACTTAACTGAATGGATGTGTGTAAATTATATATCAGAAGGCCTAGCACACAGAAAGCCATTTGGAGGGCAGTTTTGCAAAGAGTTAGGTACAGGAATGATGTTGGAGTCAGAGCACTTCAGTTGGAATTTGGGTTCATCCACTTTCCTGGCCTTACATCCCAGGAAACTTCCATAACCTCTCTAAATCTTGTTTAAAGCCATATAGATAATACAGTGAAAATTGTGATAAGCCATGTTGCTCCATCACATAGGATGAGCAAGTGTTAACCAGACAGGGAGGGAAGAACATTCCTAACAGCAGGTGATAGGCCCATAGGTTAAAGAGAACTTGTTTTATAGGGGCTATGTGTGGCCAGAGAGGTTGCCAGGAAATGAAGTGGAGATGAGGGTGTAGCAGTGTCACAGTCATGTGGCCCCAGTGAAGAACCTGTATGTAATAACTACAACAGGGAGCCAGTGAGGTGATGAAATACAATTTACTTGTTATTCCTTAAGGTCTCTCAATATGTTGCATTTGGAACATTTTTCTGACCCCTTCTTTTGTCTTCCAGCACCTCTCTAGCTGGAAAACAGGTGAGTGATCTGGGAGCTTGAAAATAAATGCCTTGAGCTGGGAATATAGCTCAGCTGGTAGATTGCTTGCCTGGCATGCATAGAGCTCTGGGTTCTAAGCCCCAGCACCACCAAAAAAAAGCCTTTGAAATTACGATATACAGGTGAGACCAACTGGACAAGAGCAACTGCCCAGCTCCCAGAATATACCTTGACCCTCAGATGCCTGTACATGGGAAAATGATCCTCATATTTAAAATCCAAAGTCGCTGGAACTTCAGTAAAGGTATCCAACCACAAATTATTACAGTCACAGAGCCTCTGTTTTCAGTTTCCTAGGTTTCACATTCCCGGGAAGTATGTTTGTTGATAGTGGATTTGACAACATTTGCTATATCATGTTTCATCTTCAGTGAATTCCTTAGAAAGTAAACTTGACATTTTAGATGTATTTCATGTATTTGTAGAAACATCAGTAAAGCATTTTGAACATTTCTCTGAACCAAACGTAATTTTCCTTATAGAGAAAATTCTCAATATTTTTACAGAGTGGTAATAAGAAGAATGGTGTTGAAGACTAAACATGTATAAATAAAAAATAATCTGGGCTTACTTGAACATAAACATTATTCAAAAGCATCACTGAAAGAAAGAAAGAGGGCCTATTGCAATGAGAAGAACCCTCCGCTTTAAGATCTCAGCATCCCAAAACTCAGGCAGAAAAGGACTTTCTTTTACAGGGAATATTGAACAAATCTAGAAAGTTTTGGGTGGAGTTATAAGATAGTTAATCAGAGACCATCTTACTTTTGGTCAGCTGGTTCTCAGAGGGGTCATTCAGGAGGGATTGTATGCTAGCTCAGCCTGAGAGTGAGTTAAACTTCAGGGTCCTAGGGGAAATAGATAATCTCAACTAAAGTTTTATCAACTCAGGATTTTTATTCACATTGGTCAGTGGATAAAAATGGGTTAACTAATCATTTATGAAACAAGGGATGGGAATTTGGAAGATGAACATATGATATTATCACCTAGAGTTACCTGGGAGTCTTATCCAAGTCCTATGAGGAAGGATTGTTCTTTGCAGTAAGTCATTTCTAAGGACACAGGAGTGACAGGATTCCGTAACTGTTGCTCATTTCTAGAAAGCAAGGCTCAGTAAAGTATACTATTGTCACATAAATAAGAGTGTTAATCAAAATTGATTGCACAAAATTAGCTAGAAAATCTGAGACTCCAGACTATGCTGTGTCAGTTTTTAACATACAATTATTTCATGAAACACAAAAATAAAACATCGGTGACAGCGATATGAGGCTCCATCCTGCTGTTTTTTTCCTTAGACAAAAAAAAAAAAATAGAAAAGCTACTCACATTGAAATCTTAAGATCCTAAGATAAATGTTATCTGTATTTACCATGTAAGTGTTTGTAGGAGGGAGAGGGAAAAGGAGATGGAAAGGGAGAGGCACGGGTGAGGGGAGAGAGAGAGAGCGATATTTAATTTCTGCTTTTAGATTTCAGCTAATACAGTTTATGGATATTGAGTAAAATCATTATGTGAAGTTAAATAGTGCTATTTTTATATACTATTTTGTATGCTATTTTTATATACTATATACTATTTTTTTAATTAAACTTTAAATATGATTTTTTTTCCTGAGATATTCTAAGACAATGGCCTTGGCTGCTATAGTATTTTGAAAATACTTTTATGCATACAACCCCCAAAAGTTTTACAAATACCATATTTCTCATTTTAATTATTATTGCATATTAAATAAACAAGTTTTATGAAAATATTGTAGCACTAAATTTAAAATTAGATTTCTGTAATTAAAAATAACAATTAAAATATGATTTATGGGGGCTGGGGATGTGGCTCAAGCGGTAGCGCGCTCGCCTAGCATGCGTGCGGCCCGGGTTCGATCCTCAGCAGCACCACATACCAACAAAGATGTTGTGTCCGCCGAGAACTAAGAAAAAATAAATAAATGTTAAAATTCTCTCTCTCTCTCTCTGTCCCCCTCTCTCTCTCACTCTCTCTTTAAAAAAAAAAAAAAAAAAAAAAAAAAAAAAAAATATGATTTATACTGCTGAAAGAGACTGAACTAATGGGTGCCTTATAGAAAAAATATCGCTTTTCAAGGATCCATTCTTCAAGATCTGTTAAAAGTTTAACAGAAATTTTTTCATGACAATTTCTTCAGCATCACTGCCTTGATAATTTCACAAAATAATGTTTAAGAAACACTTTATTTCTGAACACATTTTATCTTATCAAGTTTTTAGCTTTATACATAAACACATAAATTTAACATAAAGAGAAAAGGCAGTCTTGAAAATGTTAAAAATTCTAAAAAACTTCAAGCAGTCATAAAAGTGGGCATATATAGCCCTCAAACCTCTCAGCTACTTTCTGAACATGTCTCAGTCACTCTCAGACAAGGCAAAACTGCACAGATCTAATGCACCAAGGCTAGGTATTCACAAAATCTCACCTATGCAGACCCATTAAAAGTTATATCCAGAAATCCTCTAATAAAAGAAGCAGTTAGTTGGGTCATATAATGATTTTGTAGCTCATGCTTTAAGTTGACTAAAACAAAGGAAAACATATTGAAAGAAAATTCTCTACCAATCTTTTGCACTTCTATGCTTACTCTGTTCTGACAACTTTTGTTCTGAACTATCTTTTCAAGGATGTTTGTATTAGGAACACTCATGGAGAGAGAGCATCTCCCTCTGGCACACAGGACAGGGTTGCTCACTGTGTTAGTAGGTAGAGAGGACATCTTCCTTCAGAGTAGAGGACAGTTGTGCTTTTGTTTACTGATGATTATAAATGATTTATGTCCCATAATCTTGGATCTCCTCTCTTGTCACACAGCCCACTGCATGTATAGATAGGTAGCAACTTGCCCTCCTCACACTGTTCTGTGGGAATCTTGTACTGGCACAAATATTTACACTTTGGCAACTTTTACTATCATGAATAATAAAGTTGTTTGTCTCTGACCTAGGAGTCTTGTGTCTTTTCCCAGCATATGTGAAACGTGGCAGACAACCTTGTTAATTGGCAAGACAGGTAGAATCTCATATCCTTCACAGTTCTTTGATTTATTTTGGGGACAGGGAGAGGTAGTCGGCGGGGGATCAAACCCAGGGACTGGAGTATACTAGGCAAGCCCTCTCACCATTGAGCTACTTCTACAGAGTCCCCCTTCATAATTCTTGATTAAACTCTTCTATAAAGAATTGTCTGCTAACTTATGCTTTCAAATGTGCGGGAATTTAAAATGTTGTTTTTTTAACTGACATATTCCTATTACTCAATGGATGTGTCTGAGATGACATGTTCACCTATTCATGATAACTATTGAAATTAGAATTCTATGGAAAACACATGCTTAATACGGAGCTTTTACAAAGAAAAACAAAAGTTCCTGCCATCCCCAAAGAAAGAATTCACTAACTAGTGAATGGCACCTTATATGGAAGCATATATAAGCCATTTATTGGAACTTTAAGCAATTTCATTAAATGAATATTGTTTTCCTATGTCTCTGAGATAAAGTTTGAATATTTCAACAAGGCTAAGGTATTCTTTATTTTACTTCTGCCAGCCTCTCTAGCCCGGCCATCTATTGTACCCAAAGCTCCTGGGTAGAGCCCAAACATTTTTAACAAGTCATATGAGAGGACAAGTCATATGATCTAGATCTTGCACATACTATTGTTTTTTACTAGAATGTTCACTCACCACCTTTCCTTTAACTCTCTCTGTGGATCCTTCAGAAGTTAGTTTATATCTCACAACCTTTTATAAGAATACTCTGATATCCCTTATCATTAAGTACCAACCACCTAAATCAAAGTTAAGCTCAACCAGAGCATACTATTATTCCTCCAATCATTCTGTATATTACTGTTGATTTTTAATATATATCACTTATCAGTCTCTGAATATATCTTGTTTATTTATTTATTTAATGATTTATTCCTTTTTTCTATGGGAGTTGGGGTAAAAGCAAATCAATTCATCACATAAATAAAGAATAAAAAAGGGAAATTATAATTTTTTATTACATTTCTCTATTTATAAGCCCTTCTGAACTATAAAGTCCATAAGAACAAAAATCTCATCTTTCCTTTTTTTTTTCTTTGTATCTTTCCTATTTTTAAAATTCTTTAGACAACACAAAAGTGGATTATACAAGGATAAAATTTCTTGCATCAAACCACTTAGTCAAATACTCAGGTTACAGGAGCTATTCAGAGATTTTGAGTTAGAATGAACCACAGATATAACACATCTAGCCTCTTAGTCCTATAAAAATTGCAATATTAGAAATAATATAGACTTTAAATCTTACCAAGCTGCAGAGAAATATAAACAGTCAACAAATATATGAAAAAAATGTTTAATATTTCTAGCAATTACAGAAATGCAAATTCACACTATACTGTTTTAATCTTAATCCAGTCAGAATGGCAAATATCAAGAATATAAGCAACAATAAATGTTGGCAAGGATTTGGGAGGAAAAGTACATTCATACATTGCTGGTGGGGCTGCAAATTGGTGCAACCACTATGAAAAGCAGTGTGGAGATTCCTCAGAAAACTTGAAAATGGAACCACCATTTGACCCAGTTATCCCTCTCCTTGGTTTATACACAAAGGACTTAAAATCAGTATACTACAGTGACACAGCCACCTCAATGTTTACAGCAGCTCAATTCATAATAACTAAACTATGGAATCAAGCTAAGTGCTCTTCAATAGATGAATGAATAAAGAATGTGGTAGATATACATAATGGAATACTACCCAGCCATAAAGAAGACTGAAATAATGGCATTTGCCAGTAAGTAAATGAAACTGGAGAATGTCACGCTAAGTGAAATAAGCCAATTTCAAAAAACCAAAGGCCAAACGTTTTCTCTGATATGTGAATGCTACCTCATAAGAAGGGGTGGGGTAGGGAAGAATAGAAGTACTTTGGATTATACAAAGGGGAATGAAGGAAAGAGATGGGGAATGAGAATAGAAAGAATAGTAGAATGAATCAGACATACTTTCCTATGTACATATAGGATTACATTACTAAGGCAATTCTACATCATGTATAACTTGAAGAATGAGAAGTTATACTCCATAAATGTATAATATGTCAAAACACATTCTACTGTCATGTATAACTAATAATAACAAATAAAAATGAAATTAAATACCACTGGGTGAGTGTTGATATCAAAAGACAGCACAGGGGTTGGGGATGTGGCTCAAGTGATAGCATGCTTGCCTGGCATGTGTGAGTCACTGGGTTCGATCCTCAGCACCACATAAAAATAAAATAAAGATATTGTGCCCACCTAAAAAAAAACAAAAAAGTAAATATTTAAAAAATGACAGCACAGGAAACCTTGAGATGATGGAATACTTCTATCTGTCTTGATTGTGTTCAGTTAGAGCAAGTTACATATGTGATCAAATTTACATAGAACTACACACAGAAACAAGGAAATGCATGCAAAATTGATGGTGTTAAATGACCTCTATACTATTATCCCTAACTTTCTGCATATGTATTACTATTTTAAAATAAAATGTAAAGAAATTATTGCAAAAAAATTCATATCAAGGACAGCTATTTAAAATGGGTGTGTATGAGGTTTAAACACTCCCTGCCTCTCCTCTTGCTGCCCATTGCTCTTTTCTACCTCAAATTCCAGTTTTACCTTCCTTAGGGCTAAGAGTAGCATAAAGATAGACACATATGTCTATCAGTTTCTAACCTGGAATGCCTCAAGGAATTAATGATCTGGAGAAACATTTGGATTATCTTACTTCCTCTACTTTTTCTCTTACAAATTAAATATGGCCCAGATAGTGTAACCACAGGGAGAACAAGAGTGGTATGATTATTTGTGGATGACAGAGATGTGTACATGTGATTGACTGGGAATGAAATATGATCAAACATGGTGACATCAAGGGCGAGGACTAAGAAAAATTTATGCACATCCTAACATGTTTACAGATACAGCATGAACAAACAAGTTTTGGAAAGAGTTGTCTATGAGGCAGAGCTTTGGAAAAAGATCTCTGTGCTAAAAATGTTTCTTCTACCTGTTTATAAATTAGTTTTTAAATGTCTATTGAATCATAAATAAATAAATTCATAGTTACAATACACAGATTTGTCTTGATACTACAAATTTTAGCAATTCTATGGCACAAATTTGCCTTACTAAATAAACTAATAACCTTAGGGAGAGATTTATATTCCCTGTAATCCATCCCGATAGGAAATACAATATGGATATTATTTAAATGTAAAAGATAATTACAACATATAGAATTATGTGGTGATGAGTTCTTTTGAGTCACGCATGAATTACCAATTCCCTGAAGAAGAAAAAACTTTCAGTGAGAAATTATCTCCTTATCTTGATTTACAACTAGAATTAATGTAACTCTCCTTTTCCCATTACCATTTTTTTTCACCAGAAACTCTCACATTATTCTGTCTTCAAACATATCTAAACACAGTATTTCCTTTCAAAATATCAACACTAGCTAGAAAAAAAACCTTGCTGAACTACAGAGCGTATTCTACTGCCCTCTGCTGGAAGACAGCATGAGTGATCATTCATGAACCAGAGTGCCCAAATGGAAGAAATGCCCATGTTTTCTGTAATTGAAAGACTAGACATTTACCAGCCTCCAGCCAATGTACTACCAAATATGGATGATATGAAGGTAGGTAAAGTTATATAAGATAGTATAGATAGATATAAGATATAGATATATATAGCTAAGATAGATATAGTATAGGTAGAAAGAAGGAGAGAGAGGGAGGGGGGGAGAGAGAGAGAGAGAGAGAGAGAGAGAGAGAGAGAGAGAGAGAGAGAGAGAGAGAGAAGAAAGATTATTCAGAGTAAGCTTGGGTATCTATACTCTGTACCTATATTAGAACTATTTACAAGACTGACCTGAACTTCCACAAACCTGAATAATAGAAGTAGGATAACACTTTAAACATTATAAGCAGGGAACAAATAGGAAATGTATAAGGGAATGATCCTAAGTGAAAGTATTTGATCAAGGAAAAGAGATCTAGGTTAGAACACAGCAAATTTGTATCAAATAAAAAAGAACAAATGGATGGCAACTGAAGAGCTTATTACAACATTATAATTCTTTATTTGTATTTATTTCTCTATTCACTTATGAGTCGGTCAGGATGTGAAGTCCATAACAGTATTTAATACAACATTCAGTAAATAATATCATTGCTCTGATTTTTAGTTCACTCATCTTCAAAGTAGAAGATTTTGCTCCAACTAGACAAATATAATGAGGATGACAAATAAATAGTGCGTTACTTGTGATATGGGTGCCATGTTTAATCTCATAACTTTATTTGAATCATAGATGTAATTTAAGCTCTCCAGGATGTTATGTGAAATATAATGGCTTACAGATACATTCTGTCCTCATTTAAAACACATTGTGTCTTCCTTTGCTCCTTCTGCATTGTTGACATTCACTTTTAAGTCTGAATGATGCTTTTTGACTCACTTAGGCTATGCTTGGGCTCGAACTCTGGCTCAGAAATATTATTTCGGTCACTAAATCGGGAACTAACATAGTTTGAGATTCAAGCCAACTTGAGATGAAAATGGAGAGAACATAATGCTAAGTTAAACTAGCCAGACGGAAAAAAAAGGGTCAAATGTGGTTTTTTTCCTCATATGATAACACTTTAAACATTATAAGCAGGGAACAAATAGGAAATGTATAAGGGAATGATCCTAAGTGAAAGTATTTGATCAAGGAAAAGAGATCTAGGTTAGAAAACAGCAAATTTGTATCAAATAAAAAAGAACAAATGGATGGCATATGAGGATAGTAGAGCATAGTAATGAGAAAAGGGGAGAGACGATTGGATATCATAAAGATATAGGGAAGATCACTGGAATAGAAGGAGATCTAGAGGAAGGGAGGAGGAATGGGAAAGAGGAGGAAATGTGGAATGAGTTTAACAGAATTACATTATGTGCATAAATAAACATATCTTTCTGTATACATAGAAAGTGCCAATCAAAAATAAATAAACAAGTAAAGGAAGATCAGTAGATTAGAGGAAGAAGAATAGGGGGAGGGTGGGGGAGGGAGGAACAGGAAATGAAATAAGTCAAATTCCAAGCATGTATGATTTTGTAAAAATGAACCCAGATACTATGTATTACTATAATATTCTAATAAACAACGACAACAACAACAAAAAAAAAAAAAACGTGGGTTCACATCTCAGCTTTAAGGAAAAGTCTTATAACCATTAGAGTAACACTTGCATAACAGCTCCAAGAAGGATTTCAAAATTTATTATAATGAATTTATAATAATTTTATAAATGAAGAAACTGGCACAAAGAATAACTTCCATATACATAGTCGCAGAGTTATTAAATAGTGGAGTCAGGATTCAAGCTAAGGCTAAAAGTCCTAGAATTCTTATTTATTTGCCCTGTAGTACGTCACCACCTTCCAGGAATCCTGTTTTCCTAACCTATGAAATAATACCAAGGAAATCTAGCTAGTGGATTGTAGGAACATGAAATTCAGATTCTGGGACTCAGTAGGTACTGAAAAAAATGTTACTAGTATTTTGTCACTTAGCAGTTTGGTGCTTATGGAATACCTGACATTTATCCACTTTCTAACACCAATAAACCACTCAATAAGGCTACCACAAAGGCTTTCTATAGAATTCCTCTTTAGAGGAGAAACAAAACACAATCTTTCCCAAATCCTTTATCTTAGCATACTGATGATGCCCAAAGAATTTAAGAGGATGCCACAAAAAAGCAGAAAAACTGAATCCCAGAACTGTTCCATCCTACTATTTTCTCCTGATAGTGACTTCTGTCTGGCTAGACATACCTGCTAAAAATTTTGTGAGGAATTCCAGACTGCCTGCTTTATTGTAAGCTCAGATGGCCTAAATCTGATCGAATCACATATGTTTTTTGAAAAAGGACAAGAAAAATATTACTACTGCATCTCCCCCATTCAGTTACTAGGCATCATAGCAACTGACAAAGTTTTCCCATTCCTCCTTTCACTCAGTTTTCCTTTCTTTCTCCTTTTTCAAAATAATTAACCTTGAATTTCCAGGATAGTCACATGTATTTAAAAGGAAGTTTCAAACACTCATACACACACACACACACACACACACACACACACACACACACACCATGCCCTACTAAGTGTCTTTACTGGACCACCAGAATCTGAATTTTTTGTAATCTTTGTAAAAAGGAAACTCCCTTGGCCCTTCTCCTGATTTACTGGATTAACTGAAATAGTATTTCTAGAGGCAAAGCTTGAGAAGTTGTACTAAATTCATACTACCCATTAAAGCATCTTAAAATTAAAGGATCTTAAAGCTATTGCCTGAAATCAGAAAACTAAGGTCAAAGACAAAGGATGGCAAAGTACACCTCTGGAGCCTCCATCCCCTGGACTGCATTTGTACTGGTTATTAGGTTTTCATTTCTGCTCTCACTCCCTCATGCAGCCCTTTTTCTCCGTGTTGGTCTTGGCCTCTGTTTCTCTTTTTCATTTTCCCTTCTTGCTAAAGAGTCTGTTTAGCTAGAAAATGTTTATGAATTTTATATCAGAATTTATGGGTATGTACAAATTTGTGCTAAAGTTTATTCATTTAAGTGCATTTTTTCATTTATTAATGCATATTTATATTCCATGTCAAAATATCTTTCTGAAACCTTCAAAATCTCTACAGATGTCACTAAGCAGTCTCTCCTTGAAAGGACAACTCATGTGGAGTAAGTCAATCATAAAGAATAAGGCCATCTCAAGACCCTGTAGGGTCCATGGGTTTCAAGGACTCCTCTTTGGCCAGTATCTTAAGAAAATCAATCAAAGGATGGAAGATATCAAGGAAAAGCATACTTATTTTCCTCAAATAGCTCACGTACTGCCAGAAAATCTCAGCCAAAGGAAGGACAGATGCATGGGAGATTGGGAGGCTGAGAGGACCAGGAAGGCTCATGAGAGTCTGACTGTCTAGCCGGGAGAAAATGAAGTCCCCGTGGAGCTCTGGAAAAGACAGAAAAATACCCCTCTCTTCACATGTCTCATGGGTTCCCAGCTTTTCTTTCCTCTCACCTATTCATGACCAGGCTCATCAGATGAAGCACAAAGATGGCTACCTCTTCTTCTACCTAACTGAAACCATCAACCAGAGAGTCATTAGGGTGAAGGTTTTTCTCCCTCACACACCCACATGTTAACCCCTGGGGCAGTTCCTTCATCTACCTAGTTTGGACACAGACCACCCTGATTACACTTATTTATTATAATAATTTTCATGTCCCAAAGGCATAGAATGAGTAAAAATCAACTCTTTTCATGGTAAACTATTTGGAAGTAATTTAAGAACCAGAGACCAAGGGAGAGATGTAGCATAGATTTCATTCCTGACTTACAGGGCATTCTTGGGCAATATGAGTGCCCTTGTGTCAGTTTCAAAGGTGTTAAAAGAGGTATGTTGTTTTTCCTTACAGCATATCTTCAACCCCTCCTATCTCATTAACCACTCCATAATGTTTCCTCATGTAAAGAATATTTACATCCCTTGGTTGCCGCAGTCCCGCTGCAGCAAAATAACCAGGGGGTGATGAGCAACTTGCATAGATTGATACAGCAGGAGTGGGAGCCGTTTATTGTAGGACAACAGAGGTATTTATACATTCCACACAGCTTATCTTAATTAACATAAACTAGATACAGCAGTCAACCAATAAGGAATCTCCACACTTAATGGCTCGTTGGCTTTACTTCACAAACCACTCCCTCTGGCAAAATGCCAGGCGCCATCCTGACTTGTTTACAGACTCTGACATTAACCACTCCCTCTGGCAAAATGCCAGGTGCCATCCAGACTTGTTTACAGACTTTAACACTTGGTTGCCTCAATTATTTGATGTGTTTCCTCCAAAAGACCAAAATGTTATTTTCAGCTCCTTTTTATGTCTTCTGCTTCAACCTCTTTAAGTAACAAATGGGAAGGCATCATTACTATACATTACTTGTGAGCCACAAAATTATGCGACTCATTCATAGACACTCTGGTAAAATAGGCTTTATGACTTGAAATTGGAAAATTGTAGGGGGTGTCCCGTTAACTTCATATCAGATTCTATGGTACTAATCAGTGTGTTCTGACTGCATGTGATACGTTAATTTAAAAAAAAATACACTGAACTTCTATCCCTTTAAATATTTTAATGTAGAAATTCCACCACCTATCAGAAACAGTGGATTATTAATATATGCAAAATGCTTACGGAAGATTGATAGGTTAAAGATTCTGATCCTCATACCCTGATTATCAGTTTGCTACAATTTAAACAAACCTATCAGGTGAATATAAAAATTTACATAGCAATAAAGTTATACCACAGAAAATTCTTCATTTCTGAACTATCAGCTTTCCTTTTTAAAAATGAATGTTTTGGGTGTATAAAAAAATGTTTCCTTCCACAAACACAAAAAAAAAATAGCAATTTTACTAACATGTTTATTTAAGGTTCTTTTTATCTGATAATTAAAAGCATGAAAAAATTGGTACTTCATGCATATTTATACATATTTCTCTGATGTAAATATCCCTTATATCTGTATTTATTTTCCATGGCCAAATAGAATAAAATTCTCTTGAATCTTCCTTAAAGAGATGAGAAAAGTCAGATTTTATGTTCATCGTCTGATTTAATGAAGAGCAAAATTTAATGTCTCAGCTCCAGATTCCTCATTTAGTTTTTTGATAAACATTAATTTAAGACTTACTGCGTGTCATGCACACTATAGGCATTATAGATACATTAACAAATTTAAAAACTGAATGCCCCTTACCTCATTGAGCTTACATTCTAACTTAGGTTACCTAACTAGAAGAGAAAGATAAAGGAAACAAGAATATTTGGGTTCCAATTTTAATTTTCCAACTTATTCCATAATATTTATTTTGATTTTCTTATGTCTCAGTTTCACAGCTGTCTTTCCTATGTTAATCATGTTTGATTTGGTTTGGTACTGGAGATTGTTTCACCATTGAGCTACATCCTCAATCCTTTTTATTTTTTTACCTTGAGAAAAGGTCTCACTATGTTTGTGAGGCTGGTCTCAAACTTGCAATTCTCCTGCCTCAGACTCTGAAGTTGTTGGGATTACAGGTATGTACTACTGCACCCAGATAACCATTTTAAAAATATCTTTTATCCACCAAATTCCAGTTTTTTGAAACTTAAAAAAATACCATGGATTCAGAAAATTATGTACAGAAAAAAATATATATATAAGACGCCTCATATATAAGCCTCAAGGATCTTGAAGGAGTTGGCTGTTCTATGAAACATAATGAGGAGAAATTGCTGAGTTGTGTGCTGTTGGCTCTAATTGCAACTAGAGAAATCAATAATCACTTGCTTAACTGGGAAAGAACTTAAGGAACAGGTAGAACTTAAGCTGATTCCCGAGTAATACTAAAAGTATGCAGAGTAAGAAAAGTCTAGAGATGGGAATCAAAATCATGAGACAGTTACAAAATTATGAGAAATATATAAACAAATGGGGGAAATTTTCTATCAACTAAGTAAAGGACATGGAAGAACACTGAAATTCAGGCAAGGGTGCAGTGTGACAGAGCAGTGAGGTCTCCCCCATGAAGCAGAGTTGCTAACTGCAGGATGCTGATTTTCTACTGTAAATGTCTCTTCAGACTAAGCATGTCCTGGCATTGTCAGCTTCTCCTGATGATCAGAAGCCTCCCTTCTCTATACCTAGTTAACTCCTAAAGTCTTGGAAAAGGGGAGAACCATATGTACCTGCTGAAACTTGCCATGACCACCACTCTGGATCCTCCTCTACCTGTATCAATTTGAAAACATCCAAAAAGGAAAGAAAAACTTTTGTTTAGACCTTCCTCTCTCAGGCTACCCAGCTTGGTCTAGCTTGGAAATGAGTCACAAAGTATTCTCATAATTCATATCAAACTTGAAAGAACAAGAAAATATATTTATATAAAATATGCATATATGTGTATATGTGTGTGTGTGTAATCCCCCAAATATGTGTGTGTGTGGGGGGGTATATACATATATATACCCACACACACACATATTTGAGGGATTAAACACAGGAACTTTCATATGCTAGGCAAACACTGAGCTACATCCCTAATCCTTTTTATTTTATCTTGTAATTTTGAGACAGGGTCTCACTAAGTTGCTGAGTCTGATCTCAAACTTGAGATCCTCCTGCCTTAGTCTCTAAAGTAGCTGGGATAACAGGCATGCCCAGCATTAATATATATTTGATACCTTAATATAGTAAGTACCTGGAGAAACTATCTTTTTGCAACTCTCAGAATAATATGCTCAATCAGAATAGGTTTAAAAGAAAATACAAAATATCAGTGACTTACATGACCAAAAAAAGGTGTTTTTTTTTTCTTTCTCTCTCTTATATAAAAGATTTTGAAGACTGAAGATACAGCTCAATGGTAGAATGCTTGCCTAGCATTAGTCAAGGTTCAGGGTTCAATCATCACCACTTCAGTAATGAATAAATATTTTTTAAGTTCAAAAATTAGTTCAGAGTTGTTGATATAGTGGTTCCATTCATCAGTGGCCTATGATTCTTCTATCCTTCAGCTCTACCATCCAATCTTTGGCTTCCATCTTTAAAGTTTAATAGTCCAAGACTACTGCATCATGCCTGCACTGCAACATAGATAAGAAAAAGAGAAAATACTAAATGTATCCTTCTCAATTGAGTCCATTCTCATTGAACAGCCTTCCAGAAGCTTGACATTTACAGTTCACTGGTCAAATAACTTATGACCACCAGAGACTGGGAAAGATATCCTTTTGGAAAAACTTATTCCCAGTAAAACTGAGCTCACTAAGGATAATAATAAACCACATTTTAAATTCTCAGCATAAAGTCTTTACAAACAGGAACAGAACAAAGTGAACAATGGTGAGAGAGTTGATAGAACAGGATCTAGATATTTCTCCCAAGATTAGTCAAGAAATCAAAGCAAGAATCAGCTATCAGGACTGCAAATTTTCTCCTGCCTTTTAAGTTGCTGAAGTGTATTATCATATACTTTGCTACAGATTATCTAAATATTAACATTCTACCTCTTTTTATATCCATTTAAGGATCAATTATAGACATCATGCTCCTTTGCCCCCAAAGATTTCACTATATATTTCCTAAATGCAAAAATACAGTTTGCAAAATAATTTACTATTAATAAAATACTACTTATACTCTAAAACCTTATTTATATATACTCCACTTATACCAATAGCACCTTTTATAGAAAAAAATCAGATTATGTCTTGCATAATTTTTTTGGAGGGGGGTTACTAGATATTGAAGCCAGGAGTGCTTTACCAGTAGCTACATAACCATTCCTTTTATTTTGAGACAGGATCTCAGTAAGTTGCTGAGGCTAGCTCAGAACTTGAAATCCTCCTGCCTCAGCTTCCTGAGCCACTGGGATTACAGATATACACCACCATGCCAAACTCAGTTATTATATCTCTTTAACCTTCTACAATATGAAAGTTTTCAGCCTTTATGTTATTGACAGCTATTTTGTAGTATATCTCTCAAATTAACATTAGCCCTGTATTCCCTACCCACAAGGGGAGAAAAGAGTTATTTTATAGTGCAAATACATAGCAGACACCATTAAAACTAAGCAATTAATGTTAATATCATCAAACAAAAGCTCAAACTGACATATTTGCCTTTTTATTTTTATTTTTTTAAAGCCCTCTTCACATTTTTATTATCTCTGTCATTTTCTTTTTTTTTCTTTTTTTAATATTTATTTTTTATTTGTAGTTGGACACAATACCTTTATTTTTTTAAATGTATTATTATGTGGTGCTGAGGATTGAACCCAGGGCCTTGTACATGCTAGGTGAGCACTCTACCACTGAGCCACAACCCAAACCCCTTTGCCTTTTTATATGATTCAATATTCCTTTCAGAAATGCTTAACTAAGGGGAGGGGGTATGGGGTAGGAATGATAGTAGAATGAATTGGATATTATTGCCCTTCGTGCATATATGATTACATGACAGGTGTAACTCTACATCCTGTACAACCAGAAGAATGAGAAGTTATACTCCATTTATGTATGATGTGCTAAAATGCATTCTATTGGCATGTATAACTAGTTAGAACAAATTTAAAAATTTCAAATCATAACTAAATCTAATTTCATTTTTTATTTTTCATACTTTGCTAAAACCATTCAAGTAAAAAGCCTTCTTTTCAACTGTTTTCTTTGTCTATCTTTTAAAATTGAGTGATGAACCATGTGCAATTCTAACAGAAGTAGTGGTTGAACCACCTTATTTAAGAAGAAAAAGTAGGCCCTAATCTCCATCATGTGGGATTAGGCCCCAACTTCCTTAATAAGACTCCTATAGTACAAGAATTAAATTCAAGAATCAATAAATGGGATAGATTTAAACTAAAAAGTTTCTTCTGAGAAAAATAAACAATCTGTGAGGTGAATTGAAAGCCTACAGAATGGGAGAATCTTTACCACAAGCACATCAGATAGAGCACTAATCTCTAGGGTATATAAAGAACACAAAAAGCTAAAAACCAAAAAAAAAAAAAAAAAAAAAAAAGAAAACCAAAAAAAAAAAAAAAAAACCAGTAACCCAATCAATAAATGGGTCAGGGACCTGAACAGATGCTTTTCAGAAGATGATATACAATTAATCAACAAATATAAGCAAAAAATGTTCATCATAACTAGCAATTAGGGAAATGAGCTGTGGCTCAGCAGTAGAGTACTCATCTAGCACGTGTGAGGCCCTGGGTTCGATCCTCAAGCACCACATAAAAAATAAAATAAAGGTATTGTTCCCAACTACAACTAAAAATAAAACATTTTTTTAAAAATCTACTCTAAGATTTCATCTCACTCCAGTCAAAATGGCAGCTATTATGAATACAAACAACAATAAGTGTTGGAGAGGATATGGGGATAAAGGTACACTCATACACTGCTAGTGGGACTGCAAATTGGTGCAGCCAATATGGAAAGCAGTATGGAGATTCCTTGGAAAATTGGGAATGGAACCACCATATGACCCAGCTATCCCTCTCCTTGGTCTATACCCAAAGGACTTAAAAACATCATACTACAGAGACACAGCCACATCAATGTTTTTAGCAGCACAATTCACAATAGCTAAACTGTGGAACCAACCTAGATGCCCTTCAATAAATGAATGGATTAAAAAAATATATGGGATATATACACAAGGGAATATTACTCAGCAATAAAAGAGAATAAAATCATGGCATTTGCAGGTAAACGGATGGAGTTAGAAAAGATAATGCTAAAAGAAGTTAGCCAATCCCAAAAAACCAAATGGTGAATGTTTTCTCTGATAAAAGGAGATTGATTCAAAGTGGGGTAAGAAGGGGGAAAATGGGAGGAATGGACGAAGTCTAGATAGGGTAGAGGGGTAGGAGAGAAAGGGAGGGGGCATGGGATTAGAAATGATGGTGGAATGTGATGGACATCATTATCCAAAGTACATGTATGAAGACACAAATTGGTGTGAATATACTTAAGTATACAAACAGAGATACAAAAAATTTGTGCTCTATATGTGTAATATGAATTGTAATCCCTTCCATTGTCATATATAAATAAAAAAAGATTAATAAAGAAACAGATAAAAAATGTTTTCAAGAGAAAGATCAGTGCTACAAAGAGAATGATTCATGCCAAGTATGTTTTCCACTCATTATCACATCTGAGGTTTCGAGCTTCCATAATTTCCTTCATTATATCTAGCCAGTTAGGTTCTCATTATTTTATATATATATAAATATAAACCCAAACTTTGAGTAGCTGAAGAGGAAATTTATTCCCCAGCCAATGTTGCAAATTTTTTTAAAAGATAATGTTGCTCACTGTATTATTTTTTTAAAGAAGTTCCTAAAGTTGGATTTTTAACTGTTTCTTAAAATGAAATTTCTGTCTCTTTCCCCAAAAATGCCCAAAGCATACTATTGCTATTATTTGCATAGAAAGTAAAAGCTAAAATTTTCCCATTGTCTAATACTAAAATGTGCCAAAATTCAAAATTTCAGAGTCCTTTGAAGTCTCATTTCTTATAAAACCCAAGATACATGGTAATGAAAAGAAACATTTTTATCAGAATTTATTATTTATCTTCCTTCAACATATTTCATTCGTTTTGTTTCACTATATATCAGGGATATCTATAATCTAGAATTAATATCTATAATCTAGAATTCTGGTTTCAAGAGATCCCATTTATGCAGTTTTTAAAATATGATTTTAACACAACTTATTTGTAACTTCAAATTCTATAGGCAGAAAATGTCAACAGCTTCTAATAATGTCCTTTTAAAGATTTCATTAGTAATGATCCAGTGACAGGGACAGGTAAATCCACTGGGGAAAAAAGTCAAAGAGGTGAAAACAAACATAAATCAGCAAGTGGAAACAGAGCCAGACTTGTTTTAAAAATAGTGTAGATTACTCCCTAATGACAAATGATTCTTCTCACTGACTACATAGATGAAGATGTCCCTTCACCATGCCATTCTGCCCATTTCTCTGCTTTAAGATCATGACCAACTTCTCCTGTTAGTTCAACTAAATGAAGCCTCCAGAAATTATCCTACTAAATAAGTAGAAAATATTTCTTAATATAGTTGTAATGAACTACATATCAAATTTTATACCAAGACTTTACAGTTTTATTACAATTACTATAAACTATTATATTAAAGTAATTAAGTATTAATACTAAAGCAAAGGTGGTGTTGTTGCTGCTTTTTCAATCACCTGGCTGTACTTGCTATATGAGAGAATTTCTCCTCTGAGCACAGCATATTTGGCTATATCAAGAAGCTAATTAATCCATAATTCTATGCACATTCCTGGTCATGCAAAGAAATAAATAATGGTTTGTTTTCTTGTTTTTCTTTTTAAATCTCCCACTGAATGAGATTATTGGTAGGCTAAAGAAAACAACAACAACAACACTATTCCTTCCCATATCCAGAAAGACCTGCTTGAAGGGCTCTGGTTGAAGCCCCTGCTGACTCTGATGGCTCCCTGCTGGGAGCTCATGAAGGCTTCAGGTCCTGTGTTCAGGTGAGTCAAGTTGAATTCAATTCACCTTCAATCATTTCATTAGTTTTAGAACTTTGCCTTTGAATATAACTAAGGGAAAACATCTATCAGCCAAATACATTTCAATAGCATTAATATTGTTTTTCAACTGCAGTTTGGAAGGGATTTCTTGATACTGTCACAGTATCTGGCACCCAGATTCCTTCTGGGTCTCTCTCTCTCTCTCTCTCTCTCTCTCTCTCTCTCTCTCTCTCTCTCTCTCTCTCTCTCTCCTCTTTCCTCTGCTTCCTTTCAGTTCTAGCAATACATCCACCTTCTTGAACAATCACTCATTCTGTGATTGAGATTGTGATTAAGATCGTGCTCTGAGTAGTACTGGCTTTTTCTCCATCCATTTCTTTTAGACTAGATCAGACATCTTCATGTACAATTGGATTTCAAACTCCCATGCATTGCTTCGCTAATTAAATACATGCTCCCAAAAGACATGTATTCTCATCTCCAGATTCTACGATGCTGATACAGGGCATATGCACTCAGACCATTGCCTAGCACAGAGAAACAATAAATGGTAGTAATTATTTTCACAACATAACATACTCACCACACATGGTAGCACATGCCTATAATCCCAATGGTTCGGGAGGTTGAGGCAGGAGGATCACAAGTTCAAAGCCAGCCTCAGCAACTTATTGAGACCCTGTCTCAAAAACTAAAAAGGACTGGGGATCTGGCTCAGTGTTAACTAGCCCTGGGTTCAATCCCTGGCACCAAAACAAAACAAAAAGAAATAAGGTGTTCAAAACAATAAGGCATATAAATAAATGTTTCTGTACTAATTCATAGTTCATTCATGTATTTTGTTTTAATGGTTGAGATATTTTCTCCCATGTTTAAGTTATACTGATGAGAGACACATTTAATGCTGCACTAAATGAAAAGAAACATAGAATTCAGTTTTCTACTACATGCAGTTTAATAAATTCACAAACTACCATCATGGTAAATTTACACAGGAGTACAATCAAATGCTATACTTCATTATTGATATATTTTTATTTTTTGAAGAAAAAGGAGATATTTCAGCAATCATCACATTTAAGAAAGTCTGTGGGGTTTTGGGGGTTTTGTTTTTGTTTTTGAGATAAGCTCTTATTTATTATGTTACCCAGGCTGACCTGAAGCTCCTGAGCTGCAGTGATCTTCTCACTTCAGCCTCCCAGGTCTTAGTATTACAAGTGTGCACCACTGCACTCAGTTCAAAAGTCTAAAATTTCAATGTCTGTATATTAAGATATATGCTGGTGTCCTTGAATGCTTTTAATCAATAGTCTTGAGAAATTAAAGAGAAAAATAAGAAGGGTAACTAAATTTCAGAAGCTAATTTGATGGAAGGGAGAAGCTTAAAATTAGAAAGTGGGACAACAGAAATTTTGTCCCAACCCAGCCACTGTGATTCAGGCAAGTTACTTCACTTTTTGTATACTTACTCCCTCCTCTATAAAATGATGAGCCTGTCATAATAATTCATTATGTTCGTTGCAGTTCTTATGTTGAGCTTCTAAACTTATTGCACAAAACATTTACAATTGATTGTTCAGCCCAATTCTGCTTTCTAACAGTTGAGTAAATTTAGTTGAATCCCACTTACATTGTATAATATTATATATATTCAATTTATGTTAAAAATAAATCACATTGCTCTAAAGTTACATTACATAATTTTTTCTTTTAGATATTTTAGGAAAAAAAATAAATTAACAGTACTGAGTCTTCTTTCATTGTGCATCCTAGATTTATTTGAGGATTATGACTTAAGATCTCTTTAAAAATTATGAAGTTGTCTTTGCAACTTAGCAAGATCCTGTCTCAAAATGAAAAAAAAAAAAAGTTTAAAAAGGCCTAGGGTTGTGACTCAGTTGTTTATCACTCCTTGGTTAAATCCCTGGTACCAAAAACAAAGAAAAGAAGAAAAGAAAATTATGAAGTTACTCCCCAGTATTCTTTCTTCCCATGTTATATTGGTTCACTATAATTATAGATAATGGTGAAATTCGTTGTTACATATTTGTACATGCATACAATATACCAATATTACTTGGTCAGTATCATTCCCTTTATTGTCCTGTACTCTTCCTTTTCCCCTTCATTGTCCTTTTCCTCTACTCTACAGATCTCCCTTGGATTTTCATGAGATCACCTACCACATTTCTTTTCCTTTTTCCTTGTTAGCTTCCATATATGAGAGAAAAAAATGACCCTTCACTTTCTGAGCTTGGCTTATTTCACTTAATGTGATGTTCCCAAGTTCCATTCACTTTCCTGCAAATGACATAATTTCACTCATTGTTATGGCCGAGTAGAATTCCATTGTGTTCATATACCTCATTTTCTTTATTCATTCATTGATGGACGCTTATGTTGGTTCTATAGTTGGTTGTTGTGAATTGTGCTGCTATGAACATGTGTATGCATGCATCGCTACACCAAATGTGCTTTCTTAATGATTGGTGTTGGCTAGGGAAGGTTGGACAAACATACCCTAAACCAGGGTTTCTCAAACTTAGCAGAGCTGTCAGGTTGTTAATTCTTTGTTGTGGAAGTTATCTTACCCATCCTTTGATGTTTGGCAGCATCCCTTGCCTCTACTCTCTAGAAGCCAGCACCACTACCACCTCTTGCCCATTTGCGACAACTGGGAAATATCTCCAGACATTTCCAAATGCCTTCAGGTGATCAAGATCCCCACACCCACACTGAAGACTACTGTCTAGATGAAAAGTCAACAGATTAACACAGTTCTGTTTTCTTTCTTTTCTTCCAATTTTTATATTTTGTTTGCTTGTTTGTCTTTTTTTCCCTCCATTTTTTTTATTTTTCTCCTCCTTCTATTATTCTATATTTTACTGTCTTTGTTAATGTGAATTATTTTTGCCCTTTTCCAAACCACTAACTCATGAAAATCAGAGAAAATCCGACTCTGTGTCTTGATAAATGCCCATGGTTATAAGGCTAAGAAAGCAGATTTGAAATAAAGTTTTGGCTGAAATATCCCATATACATCCATTACTGACTCTATGCCAACTTTGGGACATTGATTAATTTCTTCCAGCCTTTGCTTCCTCATTTGAGAAACTGAAGTATTCATGCCCTTTTTGTGGAATTTGTGGTTAAAGCTAGGGATGTAGTTTCTTGAGTGAGCACAGACTTAGTATGTATGAGGCCTTGAGTTCAATTCCCAGCATATCACACACACACACACACACACACACACACACACACACAGTGAAAATTAAATTAAACAAGATAAAGTACTTAACTATGCTTGGCTTAGAGCACAAAACAAGGTACAGTCTCAATAAGTTGCCGCTATTATTTAATGCTGTTAGGTTACTAGGGGGAAGGAAGCTATACTTTAATCACAGTAAAGAGATTTTAAGGGTAGCATGAACCATAGTAGAAATTAAAGCATCATTATTAATTGCTATTAAAGCAGGAAGAATCTAATCAGGCTAAAGAAAATAAATATGGAGTAAAAAGAGATAATGCTATTAACTCTTTGTTTCTGTTGGCACAATTAATCCACAAATTGATAGTTTAACAGAAGTGTCTGATAACTGTTTTACATAGAAACTAATGTATTTTTTCAAGTATGAGTTGGTGGTACTAGAGTATATTAAGAATCACTCCAAAAGAAATGACTTCCTTCTTCTATTGGAGACAATAGAATAACTCACCAGATGATAATAATTGTATAAAAATTTTAAGACACTCTGATTTTAAAAGACCAGAGTTGGCAGAAGACCTCTGGCCTCTCTTTCTATTCAGGGTCTTTTTTTTTTATTTCAAGTTGCTTGGGAACAAGGTGACTTTGGAGCCAACACCATCAGCCTGTCTAAAATCATGTTTCTTATTTACTAGTACTGTCCCCATCTCTAGAATTAAAATGAAAAATACTTGCAAAAATAACACCAACATGAGGAAGACCCATTGCTCAAAGATACTAGGTTACTAATTAGCCATTGTCAACCTTTCATTACAGGTTTGTGAGAATGAGAAAAATTTCTAGAGTTAAGTTGTAAATCCTGAGACATCTCCAAGTAGCTAATAGTTTGCTGCCTGATCCAGCTCTTTCGGTGAGCTCTATTTCCACAGAAAAAGGGCTAAGGAAAGCTGTCATTCAATGTGAAGAAAAATTCAATCACAGAATCTGGCCAGTGGAATCTGAGAACCAAAGAGGTAAAAACACCAGCAAAGGCTAAGATAGTATATTTGAGTCCAGGTCAAGGTGAGCCTTCCCATCAGCTCACAACCAAACATATTTCACGCTTCTTGGACCAAAAGCCACAAAGGTGATAAGATATATGGCCCTGGAGATAGGGACCAACCAGCAATGGTATCAAGATTTAGAAATTCTCAGGGTGAGAATTTATGGGAGAAAGACAATACTGGCATAGTATGCAAAAAGTCCTCCTAAAAAATGAAGAACCTGGAATCTCTGAATTTATTATGGAACAAGAGGCTCTCCCTCTCCCACACATACACATACATATAACTTACTAGTCAAAAATCCTGATTTTTATTAAAAGGAAAAAAAAAAGACTTCTAAGCAAAAAAGTAAAATTTGTGGGAACTGGAGCACCTAAGCACTAGATAGAACGTGGTGAATTACTTAAGGCTTTAAGTTAGAAACTATAATACCACTTAATGTAGTTTCATGGTCAATGTCTAAAACACATCTCATCCTATAATGTTTCATTTATTTGATTAAGACAGCATATTTCTTATGAATACTTTTTTCTTCCTAATTTATCTTTCTATATGTGTAGTGCATTAAAAAAAAATAGGCACTTGAGAAATATGTTAAAAGAACAGGGCTAAGCCACGGGTGGTGTCCCATGCTTATAATCTCAGCTACTCTGGTAGATCATGAGTTGGAAGTCAATCTAAGCAACTTAGTGAGATCCCATCACAACAATAAAAAGAACTAGGGGTGTAGTTTAGTGGTAGAGCACTTAGCCTAGCATGGCCTAGACTCTGGGCTCCATCCAAAGCACCACTGAAACATGAGGGGTGAGGGGAGAAGAAAGAATAAGCCCCAAGTAGGCATCAAGCTAGAAATATGACCTGACTGAAATTATATCTGAAATATGACCTAATTGAAATCCCAATTTCAACTCATTGAAAGCTTTCAGAAAGTTTTCATGCTGAAAGCTTCATATTTCACATATTGACTCGAATTCTCAAAGCCACCAGTAGGAGAGGATGAAAAACAGACTGGGCCTATGCTTAGTGGGATCTAAAAATGGTTTTTACTCCTTGTTTAGGTTGTGATGATGGGGTTAATAAAATGTTTTGTAAAACATCAGGAAAAGAACATTTTTATACTTTCTTTATAAATACTAGTGAAAGTTTTATGAAGAATCTTGACATTCCTCCACAATTAAGGAAAGACTTGGAAAGGATTCCTACTCTGTTAGTCATGTGCTTAAATTCAAATCACTCAAAGATTTTTGAAACTCCCTCAAAGAAGACTGGTTTTGAGTGTGATCATTGGATAAATCTTCTGCAAAGGATTTATGTCTTTCAGAGATCAAACAAATGTTCCTCAAGAATCTCCCTTGAAAATGAAAACCTTAAAGGTCCTTCATCCATGTCCTAAATAAATAAATGTTCTTTTCTTCATTCTAGGCAGCCATCCACAGGAATCTTATTAAATATGGAAAAAAGTGACAATGACAAAAGCAAAACAATCGGAAATTGATAGACCAACAAAGCTAGTGAGTATAATTACTGTGATGTTATTTCTACAAATAGGAATCAGATAACATGCACTACTTGGAAACATGGGCTCAGTAAATGTGTACAATTCCCCAATCCAATAAGACTTATACAGATGCAGAAATAATGGAATCTTCCACATATATTGCTCAATTTGTAGCAGCAATTAATCTGAGGCATTCACAATGCAGTATCAAGCTGAGCACCTCTAGTAATTAGAATCCCAATGTCTTAGTGTGGGTAGGACCACCAGCCCACAGCTAGACAGATAGACTTCCTGCCCAGCATTACTTTAACCTTTACAGAGGTTGTCCATCCTCCAGGGACTGGCAGTTCACCACAATCAAGTCTGCTTTTCCAATACTTCAAATTTTTATTCTCATACTGAGTTAAATCTGCCTTCTGGTAACATCTCTCTTTATCTTAGTTTGTATCTTTAGAGCAAAATAGAATTATTTCACCTAAAATACTTTGAGCACTAAAAGACCAGCTACTTCACTGTGCACTGGCAATTGAGTTGTGAACAAGACAGGTAACTTTTTCCTCAGTCTACTACTCCTTCCCCAAGACCCCCTCCAGTACTAGCAAGCAGCATTCACATGCCCAAGTTCCCATTTCAATTTTTTCAACTCTTTCTCCCCTGGAATGCCTTTAATGACTTTGTTGAATCTGGCTACTATCTTTTAAAGACTTGTTTTTTTATCAATGACAGTCTTAAATCAACACATCCTGACTGGATAGAACACCTGAAGTACAGTTTGACCAGCACAGAAAAATGTAGGATTACAATTTCTACATATCTGAACCAGGTTTACTACTTCAACTTGGAATTTCACTTAGTAAAAGGGTTTATTCATCTGAATAATTTGTCATTCATTAAATTTATATGGTTATTATGTTTAAGATATCATAAGGACCATTACTAGTAAAAAAAAAAATGAGCTTTTTTTTTTTGTGTGTGTGTGTGTACCAGGGATTAAACCCAAGGGCACATAATCATTGAGACTGAGCCACATTTCCAGCCTTTTTTTCATATTTTATTTTGAGGCAGAGTCTCACTAAATTGCTCAGGGCCTCACTAAGTTGCTAAGGCTGGCTTTAAACTCATTATCTTCCAGCCTCAGTTTCTTGAGTCACTGGGATTACGGCGTGCTTCACCATTCGCAGTAAAACTGGGCATTTTTCATGTCTTTTCTTGACAGTCCATGAGCCACCTTGCTCATATTTTTGAGACTTTTAGTTTTGTTTTATTACAGATTTTAGGATTTGTCCTTGAGTATTAGTTGGTCAAAATATTTTTTTTAAATTTTAATCCTGTAATCCAATTTAGACATTGTTCTCTCCAATGTTTAGTACCTGAAATATAATGAACATGCCTTTTAATTCTTTTTCCAAGTCAACAATTTTGTAAGCAATATTAGAAACAATAAGACTAAGACAAAGTCCTATGGCCAACGAGCTATTAAAACAACTGACTCAAATTGTTTTTCATTAATGATCAAACTCATTGGGATAGAATTATTCAAATAGTTACAAATCTAAGATAGAAATAGTATATATAGCTGGGTGTGTTGGCTCTTGCCTGTAATCCAGCAACTTGGGAGACAGAGGCAGAAGGATCACAAGTTGGAAACTAGTCTTGGCAACTTAATGAGACCCTGTTTCAAAATTAAAAAAAAAAAAAAAGGTCTGGGAATGTAATTCAGCAGTAAAGTACTCCTGGGTTTAATTCCCTGTGCCCCCACAAAAAAAGTACAAGAAAAAATAGTGTATATAATATTCTGAGCGCTTTCTTTATACTTAAGACTTATATATATTCCATAAAAGGAATATGTTTCATATAAATAAATCAAGGCTCAGGGAAGTTAACCATTATCCTATGACCAAGAGGATAAGTGGCAGATTTCAAATTCACACACATCTGTCCTGCTCCAGATTTCATGTCCTTTATTAAAAGGGGGATTATATCTAAATACCATATCATCAAACAAACTCAGATAAGAGAGCCAATAAGAAAACTTCAAAATGTTTTCATGAGGTCCAGAGACACTGTGTCTCCAATACTCAGCATATAATTTATAACAAAAGGAAAGAACAGGTGGAATGGTTCCTGTAGATCTCTTCTTTTCCTTCCAGAGTCCATATCGATGTTTGTGACACACTGACAACCTAAGCTACCATTTTTCTGGGGAAGACTCTAGGTGAAATTTCTAATATCTACTATCTATTTCTCCCCTTCTGAAAAATGAAGTATTATTCAGTCTTTAGTGTTGAACATTGCTTACATTCTGCACACTTCATCAAATACCACTGCCCATGATTTCAAGATCAAACTTTTAATATGCTAAGACATAATTTTTTCTAGATTTAGATTTTTTTTCAAAGTACATATGAAATACAAACTATTAAAATAATATCTTCTTCCCTCAAGCTCTATGCTTTGGTCTGGATATTTGTGTCCCCCCAAAATTCTTACATTAAAATCTAAACCTGAACATGTATTAAGAGATGAGGCCTTTGGACGGTAACTATATCCCAAGGGATTAGAACATTTATAAAAGAGACTCAGGGGACCTTATTTGCCCTCTTAGCCCTTCTACTATCTGAGGAAATACAGCAGATGCCATCTATGAGGAAGGAGACCTCACCAAATACTAAATCTGCTGACATTGTGTTCTTGAACTTTGAAGCCCCTGGAACTGTCTGCAATACATTACTGTTGTTTATAAGTGTAAGGTATTTTGTGTTGGGGAAGGTTGGCTATGCATAAGAAATTACAATAACTGCAAACAAACAAAAAAGGAGAAGAAAAAAGAAATAGAAAATGGTTCAAAGCACAACATAAAAACTCTAAAATTGAGGGCTGGAAATGTACCTCAGAGGCAAAGCATGTGCAAGGCCCTGTGTCCAATCTCCAGTACCACAAAAAATAAAGTATAAAAAACAAAAATTTAAAAGTTTTTTTTACATTCTTCCCTAATAGCAGCATAATTAAAAGGAATGAATGGCCATCTTTCTTCTACCTAAACTGGAAGGTATTGCAGATCTGTAAAGTATTTGGTTAAAGCAGCCCAAACAGACTGAGACACTATATTCTTATCCTTTCATTGTTTACTTTATTCTAAGGTCATATTACTAAAAATTCTTTTGTGATCAGCATTTATCAAAAAATCGGGGACAATTCTGTTAAACTCTTCCACCACAGGGTCTCAAGGAGCTAAGATTTTGCTACCACAACTTCAGAAAAAAAAATTCTATTTAAAACTTTTCATTAATTACCAATTGATACTTTCATAAATGTCATGTATATTCATGAATGTCAATTTTAAGGAAGAGATTTAAATTCTCATTTTATAAATAAGAAAACTGTTACCAAAAAAAAAGGCCAAAGGACTTCTCCAAGGAAACATAGCTCATAACTGAAGGGGGAAAAAAAAAACCTGTCTTACACTAAAAAATAAATAAATAAAGTCATAAAATAAGCATTATTCTCTATTTTTATCAAAGTGCATAAATGTGAATTTTAGGAAGTAGTTCCAATGTAATGCTAATTTCTCCCAAATGTCCCTTTACTTATAAAATACTTCAGCTCTGATGTTTTACATTGTATGTGTTTATTCATGCTTTAAAGGTTATATTTCTGCTCTGCATCTTTCCAAGCCTTTATTTGCAAATTTTTTTTTTTTACTCACAGATATGTATTGGTCTATTGGTTGCCTTTTGAAACAAAATTGTTTAGTGTTCTCACCCTTCAAGATCACTCCTTCTTAAAGCAATAACATGCAAAATGTCCACAATGGTGGAAGCACCTGTCCTCTTGCATTAGTCATGGCAGAGGAGACACACCTCTCCCATATTTTGTGAAATATCCTTGGTACCAAAAACCACTGTTCTATGGCTGTTTGCATCATTTATTTCAGCCCTCCATCTTATATTCTTTAACCCCTTTATCTCCAGGAGATAAAAACTGAAAAGTATCCCATTGGCCACTTGGCACCCTCACGATTAATCAGAAAAGTCATCAAAATATTTAATAAAATTTTAATTTCTTCTCATAAGTTCAAGAGAACATAATTTTCTCTTGAACAATTATTATTGTCACACTTACAGGCAATTTCAACTCAATGTCACTCTGAAAATTCACAAATATAGCATTGATTAATATTATGATTAAAATATAAAATTTTTCTATTTGATATTGGCCTCAATCTATATAATCATGAAGAATTAATCTAGAGATAATTTTACCTGTAATTAATTTATTAAATATTGTTATGCAAGTATTAATTGCTCCTATATTTGTTTCGAAAATCACTCAAACCTATTAGTATCAAAGCTCTATAGAGCTGAGGGCAGGGTGCTTGTCACTTCACCCACTCAAAAGCAAGTTTTTTAAACTGATGTTAAAATATATAACAGGGCTGGAGATGTGGCTCAAGTGGTAGCACGCGCACCTGACATGCGTGCGGCCCCGGTTCGATCCTCAGCACCACATACAAAGATATTGTGACCGCCGAAACTATATATTAAAATTCTCTCTCTCTCTTAAAAAAAAAAAAATATATATATATATATATATATATATATATATATATATATATATATATATATATATATATATATATCAGCCAGGCATGGTGGCGCACACTTGTAAACCCAGTGGCCTGGGAGGCTGAGGCAGAAGGATCACAAGTTTGAGGCCAGCCTCAGCAACTTAGCGAGCCTTAAGCAACCTAGTAAGGCCCTGTCTCAAAATTTAAAAAATAAATTAAAAGGCCTGGAAATGTGGATCAATGGTTAAGCACCTTTGAGTTCAACCTCTGATATATATATATATATATCTCACATATACACATACATACACACACACATATATATTTGTTTTATATATATAAACAAAGATTCTGTCACAATAAAAATTAGAGTAGTAACATCTTATTGACCAACCCTACAAACATTAATGCTTCTGATGGGTAAGGGCAGAACAATATTGGAGTTAAATTGGAATGAGTCAGTGCTTTTTTTCTTCCTTTTTTTTTTCTTTTTGCCTATTTATAAGTCCAGGGCAAAAAATGACCCTGAAAAACCTTAGCAATCTAAAATTACTGTTTTCCTAACTTCAGAAGGAAGGAACAAAGGCAGCATCATGATACCGTAGGAAAAGTACCGAGTGTCTGTTTAGAAGACCTAAGTTGGGGCTCCTAACCTCCAGTTTCTAGCCAGAAATAAATGCAAGTTCCTAGTCTAGAAACCTCCACTTTCCTGAAACCCAACTCAGTGTTTTGATAAGATGTTGTTTATAAAGCTGTTTACAAAGAAATTGCATCGCATATTATTTCTTTCACGAGTGTTATTTTAATCACAATCCTTCCTATTTCATAGATCAGTACACTGAGCTTCAGTCTATTAAATAAATTTTCCCATTATCTAGGATGAAAAGAGTCAGGGCCCAAGTTAGTACTTCTAAGTCGTAGCTTTTCTTACTTTGTTATCTTTGTGTTTGGGAAGATGGAAAAGGGAAACCTGGGGAGACTATGCAATGGAGAAAAAGAAAAAATGGTCCATCCGTATGTATAAAGAGAAATGGTCATAGATGCCAATACAAGAAGAGTGAACGGAAATTAAAGAGATTCAAATAATTCATAATTATGTTTTAAAAGAAAAAAGGAATGAAAGTGCTAAAAGTTAACTGCAATTTAATGTAATCATATTTTTGCTAACTTTATAGAAAATCATAAACCGACTCCGAAAGCTGCCAGCAGAGGGCTCCATGCTAGGTGGATTTGCTTTCGCTTTTTGGTTCCTACATTTATTGGACAATATTCCGTCTGAGATTGAAAAAAAAAAAGGAGGGTATTATTAACTCTCTGCTATTATAAACGAAAATAAATATGGATGAAAGGGGTAAACACAGTTATAACTATCTAAGATGTCTCAAGCGCTCTTCCGCCAGGAGAGCGAGCCTGTGCGTGTCCTGAAAAAGAAATTGGAGCGTAAGGCAAGGAGAAATCGTGGTGAAAATGCATATCGTCGTCTTTAACTTCCTTTCGAACTCCAGAGTTGCTTTGCCTTTGCGATTGCATTTACTGTGAACTTGCGGGAATCTTTTTCTACGTCACGTGAATGCATGTTAATAGCGAAATGTAATAGGATGGCACAGCAAGAGAGACCTGTCCAAGTTAGGAGAAATTATCTCAGTAGAGATTGAGCTTTTATTTGTAAATTTTTTAGATATTTGAATTTTTCACATGTTGAAACATGTGAAAATTAGTAGATGCAATAATAAATGAACGTTTGACATACTCCTGGTAATAACGGGTTTAAAAGCCGGAAAAAAAAAAAATCACCGAAAAAGAAATGAGCGACCTTTCAGAGTTTGCGTCTATAAAATCCCGACAGAGGGCGATGTTGCCCGTTCAATGACTTAGGGAACGCACCCGGGGAATGGTTTTCCTTGAAATTTCTAGGATTTTTCGAATAATGCCCACGTCAAAAAATTAACTAGGACTTTTATTATCGATATGTATTTCTTTGAGTGATTCTACATATATGTGCATGACTGCATATAATTTTAGGTTCGTGTTTAATTCTTAATAAAATCGGATTTATTCTTTTTAATTGCCTGAAGATTTAAAATAAATGTTAGTCAAATGTTTCAAGATTTTTTTACATTTTTAAAAACATACAAAAATTTAAAATTATACATACATAAGGTTATAAATAGTCATACTAACACAATACATTATATTTTAAAGTTTTATATATAAAATTATCTCTAGAGGTTGTTTTGTTTTATTAAACTTTACCGTTTATTTCAGATTAATCAATGACATAAAAAGTGATTAAAATGTGTTAAAGGTATTTAGAAAGATTTAAGATTTTTTCCAAATACTTTTTTTTATTTGAGCTGAGATGATCTTTAGATAATATAAAGGATTTGTTGGTTTGAAAGGAAGAAGACATTTTTTCCCCATTAATGAGTTTGTGACTGGTGGATTGGAATTTTCAAGTCTATAGCGTTTGTGTTTCAATATATTGATCTGGGACTGACTTCAGTTCTAGAAAGGTGTGTGGAACTCATTTTAAGTCCCATCACATAATGAAATTAGGAAGAATGTTTTTCCGTCTCCTAACTAGCTCTCCAAGCAAAAAGGAAAGTCTTTGCTTGTGTTCCTAGTGGAAAACCTGTGCAGATTCTGTGTACTTTAACATGTTAATATTTAAAGAAGAAGGAAGGAAGGAGAAAAGAAAGAAGGCATGAAGGAAAGAAAAGAAGGGAGGCAGAAAGAAGGAGAGAGAGAAAAAAAAGAAAAAATGAAGAAAGGAAAGAAGGATGTATAGCAGGACAGAGGAAAGAAAGGAATAAGAGAGAAGAAGGAAGGAAAGATAAAACATAAAAATTAAAACTGAAAACGTAGAAAAAGGTTTATTAAGTTCCCGTTGAAGCACCTTTATGTTTCTCTCCTTTGACTTATGGCAAAAATAATCAAAATCTGCAGAATTGTTCATTTTGTCCTACATGAAGCATCTCCTCCGTTTTTATTGAATCCGTATTCACTGTGGTTGTCAGGAGCCCTCTGTTTGGGAAGTGTCTGTCTGTGCTGGACCACGGCAGCACCCAGCAATTGCAGATTTAAAGACAATCACCCTTTGCAGATTCACTCTTATCAGGTTTAATAACTTCCACCTCAAATTGCCCCCAACACTCCTTCCCTCCTGCCATTTATTTTCTGCCCCAGGGGCAAAGATCTTCCCCAGTGCCACCCTTCTGGCTGTAGGGAGTCTTCCTGCCGCACCCTGGAAGGCAGTAGAAAAACAGGGAGTGGGAAAAAAGGGATAAGTGAGTATCTACTTCCTGATAAATTAGAAACCAAGTATCTGAAAGAGCACCTATTTATGAGGTTTGGTTAACTTTGTTCTTGTTGTTATTTATGCTTTCCTTTACAAAATATATGAGCTACTTTATTAAGCAAAATATCTTTTAAAAAAATACACTAAAACCTCTTGACAGCCTAAATTTTTTTCATTATATCCTTGAAGAACATACAGCCTAAATCTTCTCAAAGATTTATATGACGATTTCTTGACTCTTCATGATTAAAACCACTTACAAAGTGATAGACAAGAGATGTAAATATAAAATGTCCTACGCTTCTGTGAAGAAGACTCAAAGTTAACATTATATGAGCATGTGGATTTGTTGCTTCTAACATCTGAAAACAAAAAGTTCATAAAATGGAGACTCCAGCCAAAAAGAATGATGCATGAAATACGTTGAAAATACATACTACAAATTCTGAATCAACAAGCAGTACAGACTAAGGTATTCAGAAAATTGCTAAAGTTTCCAAATATGTTAAGCAAAATGACAAAAAAAATACTTGAAATGGTCCCTGTGTAGTTAGCTTTTTTGTTCCATAGTGACAAAGTTAAAAAAAAAAAAAAAGAAGTTGTATAATCATCAATACAGAGAGCCTTTTTAAAAACCACCAAATCCAGTTTTCAAATACTCTCCTCCTGTATACACAAAGATAAGAGATTTGTGTTTAAAAAGCTCAGTAATGCCCCCCCCTTAAAATCTACATAGAAAATTAGAGGACTGATGGCCTCTGGTTTCTCATTATGAATTGCTGAAGATTTTAGTCAGTGGCTACAATGATTCATCATTTTTAATATAGAGATTTTAAAATGTATTTATCAATCACCCTGAATAACTATTTCTCTTTTAAATGCACATTTAGTGTCTGTAGACTCTGTGTGACCCATAGGTGCTTATATAACTAAATGTGGGTATCTGAGTGTAAATGCGTGTTTATGATTTTTTATAATATATATGTCTGTGGGTTGCATCTAACTCCTGTGTGTGCAATAGTGTTTTTCTTTCTGCTGAGGCTTACTTCTCCAGCCTATTGTTTGAGACAACAGATATAAGTTGCGATGGGAGAGGAGCGTCGGATTTGGTGTGTATCCCCCATTTCCAATTATAGATGGATCATTACAGACAGCGGAGTCCTGAGAAGCCAGACATCTGCTCCTCACATGAATGCACTCACCTCCTAGAGACCAGGCTGCCATCATGCTCTGGAAGCTCGTGGAGAATGTCAAGTACGAGGATATCTATGAGGTGAGCCGACACCCCCAGATGCATTTTAGAGCTTTGCAGACAGAGAATTTGAGCTTCTTGACACCCCAACTGATATATATTTTTAAGCGATTTACTCGTAGATTTCCGGTTGCTTTTCTCAGCGTTAACTTTTAGAAAGACTGACTCTGGGAGACTTCGCTATTCTGAAAAAGAACTTTTAAGTTTGAAATCTGGCAACTTTAATTTAGGAGCTATTTTTTTTTTCTTTTCTTTTTCTCTCTTCTCCTCCTCCCTCTAGGTTATGATGGGGAATGTGGTGCTACTTGATGTGGGTAAACTGTCAGAGAAAAACAGATTCAGGTGAAGGCAGGCGCTCTTCTCGTTTTGAGTATGGGAGAGAATTGGGTTTTCAAGCCTCTTTCATAACAGACTCAGGCTTTTAATTTTTATTTTCAATAAAATTTCTGAAATTGTAACAAGCAGATCCAAGTGCAGGACTGAAAATTAGAGGGGGAGAGATAAAACAGACGGATACATGGATGGATAGATCACAGTATAAGGAGCCGTAGCCGACAATTTATTATTATTATTATTGTTTTGTTTTGTTTTCTTGTGTTTTGCTTATTTGCTGGTCAGTGGATCCAAAGAGAGATCGCAGATTTACTATGTTTGGGCACTTTTAACGAAATCTTCTGGCCAGGTTCTGTGCACTCGATTATCTCCTCCGAGGCTAGCGCAACGCCTCTCGGGCTGGAGAAGTTGCGCGCCGCGGAGCCGGAGCCTGACGCCTCCGCGGGGCCCGACCGCGCTCACCCATGCCCTTTTCCATCTGGGGCTAGGATTGACGCGGCGACCGCGAAGCTCCACGGCTAACGGGAGAGGCGGGCGTCCGGGCGGGACGCAGGGCGCGAGGCGGGACGGGGAGGGACGGCAGGCCGGGCCCGCGGAACCTTCTTTGGGGGAGGAATAGCCTAGGAGACCTCCAGTTGAGAGCGAGGGGAAAGGCCGAAGCGAAAGCTCGGAGGAGACGTCGAATGAGGGAAGAAGCAAGGCAGTAAAGCCTCCAAAAGGGCGTTTAGGAAACGGCCAACCGGAGTTAGGGAAGGGTGGGGGAGGTCGAAGCGGACGAGCGAGGCAGTGGAGATTTTAAAGAGGAAAAAGTTGGAGACAAGAGGGCAGAAGAGAAGCACATTCCCAGGCAACAGGAACTGGGCAAAGCCCGGTTGGACCTAGCGTTTGTGTCGGGACGCAGAGGCTCCTAAAGGGCCGGGCAAGAAACCTGCAGCTCCAGGATGACTCTTGAAACACCGGCCGGGAATCGCCCTGCGGATGTTAAAAGTGGGCGACTCGTCCAAGCCGCCAGCCGGCTTCTTTCCGAAGCCGCTTGCCCAGGGCTAAGAAGACAGACTGGGGCTCCGACGAGCGTCCCGCGAGCAGCGCCCAGCGCCCGCGCCCAGTGTCCCTCAGTTCCTGCCATCCCTAAATCCTAATTTGGGTTGTGTTGTGAGAGACCGAGCGAGGGAGAAGAGAGAGAAAGAAAGAGATTCTTCTTTCTGTTGAGTGATGATTGGGTTTTCCCTTTCCTCGTTATGATTGTGTATTGACTGTAGAGAAGAGACGCGCCTCTGCGCCTGGTGGGGTTTGTTTCGGTTCTGCCTCCTTTTCTTTCCTTAACAGGCGGGATAATAGTAAAGTCGAGGGCATTAGAACCATGAACACCCAAAGTAGACGTGATATTGGCAGGGCTGGAGCCACCGTGTAAATAGCTCTGGGTATAGGCAGAGGGATTAAAGTAATCAGAGTAACACTCGTTCTTTGATTCTGAAAAATAAAAGGCTAAATGGGAAAGGAGGGAGGGAGAGAAGAAAAAAGGGAGGGAGAGAGGAAGAGGGAGGGGTGACATGAAGGGGGGAAAGAGAGGAGAGAAAGGGGGAGGGAGAAAAGAGAGGAGGAGAGAAAGAATATCGAGGGTGTTCCTGGGTGCCTAAATTTTATATACTCAAAAACCAGGAGAACCCTCTGTTTGTTGGAAGGAGCCTATTTAAGTCTGGACTAGGGTTGAACTTTAACAGAAATGGCAGTCAGGCCAGTTGAACGGGTTCTTGAAACATCCAAAAAGGTTTTCTGTTGCCCCTGGCTTTGCCTGGAAAGGATAAGTTTAGTATACTTGAAGATTGATCGTGTATATTTTAAATGGAGGTAAAAATTGCAGGCTATCTGAACACTAAAGAGGAAAAGTCTGCCCAAGGATTAAAAGCCCCCATCCTTACCTCTATTTAAAAAAAAAAAAAACACAAAAAAAAACAAAAAAAAAACTCAGCATAATCTTTTACATTCAGTGAAAATCTGCAAATGTCACCGTAAATAACTGTGCCCACCAATTTACTTTTATCTTCCCTCCAAATGAGGAGTCGATGCCTTTTTATTTTGGTTTTTAATCTGCTTCACACAAAGCATCCAGGGCGATCACTTCTTCCCATTAGGAAAGTCTCTCTCCTTATACAAGGATACCTACATTCTGAACAAGCCCTCAGTGCTGCTTTCCCTCACTGGCTTGTCCAAAGGAGCAGAGGCTGCCTTGCGCGTGTCCCGGCTCAGTTAATTGAAGTTCTGCCTCTTTCCTGCTAAACTTTTTCCCCAGTCTGCCTTTGCCAGCCCCCTCGTCTGATTACATCTAGTAATTCTCCACTGAATGAACGTCATTTACAATAGTAGGGGAGCTCTGCGCTCGCTGCTGCTTCACGCTCCATTTGTCCTCCATTCTCCCTTTAAAGTACTCGTGTAATATTAATAGTCATGAATATCAATTATTATGAGGCGGTGTAGGCAAGCGGAGGGAGGAAGGGGCGCCGGAGCAGTCTGAGCCCAGCTTCGGGTGGAAGAGGACTGCATCCCAAGCCCCGAAGAACCGCAGAAGAAAAGAGGCCAAAAACACAGCAAGACACAGATGAACGATTCTATCTGTGTGTGACAGGCATCGCGAATCTTGTTGGAGGGGGGTATTTTTTTTTTTTTTTGATGGCTTGTCCTGGAAACACATCAAGCTCGGCTCTTGTGTCCAGTTTACTTCTCTACCGGACTCCTTGATTTTTTTTTTAAAAAAAAATCATTGTTTGATTTTGAGCAGTAACCAGGCTTTTTTTTCCAGATGTTAGTCCACACCTATTCATCCATGGTGAGTTTGGATTCACGTTGTACCAGAATTGCATGCTCTTTCCTCTCACTGTCTCTCTGTCTCTGCATCTCTGTATGTGTGTGTGTGTGTGTATCTCACTTTCTATCCCTCTGTCTTCCTTTGAGCGCCTTTGGCTTGGTAATTTAGCACCATAATTGGACGAGGCTGCAGCTGCTTCTCTCTGCATTGTGTGTTCTCCGTCTGAGCTCCATGAGTCAGCTGGGAGGGGGGGAGGCTGAACCAAAAACTTTTTATTTGCCATTACAGTTTGGAAATTTAGCTGGCCCTTTCTGCATAAAGAATCTTGGGGACTTTACCATGGTATTAACACAAAGAAGAGGGAGAATCTTAAAGTGCCCCCAATATGCCTCCCCCTCTCTTTCACTTGGTTTACACTCCAAAAAAAAAAAAAAAACCAAGAATAAGTTGTGTGGGGTTTTTCCCCCCTCCCAACTTCAGGTTCTTCATTTTTAACACCCTGAAGTATAATAATATTCAATATAGAAAAGCAAGCTAAGAAATAACTCCTGCAAACCACAACTCAACTTAATTTAACATGGGCTTAGGATATGATTTCAAATGAGATCCGTTTCAATCAAACAGTATTTAAGTTATTTAATTCCTCCTGGGGAGGGAGGGGTGATTGAGAACTCAGATCAGGCAGATTCTTCAGAGGTCTTGGAATCACCAGGTTGGGAAAGGGATTCCTGATCAGCCAGCTGCATTGCCAGTGATGGCAGAAGTTGGTTTTTAAACAGGGGAGCAGCACAGACATTTGGATTTCTATTTTGTTATGTTTGGATCTCTGGGAGAGTTAGGGGAAAATAGCTTAAAACATGCAGAAGAGCAAACACTATATATGTAAGTCTCCTACTTTTTAAATTAAGACATTTAACTAATGTTCACACAGTTCCTTTACTTTCACCCCTCTGCCTGCTTTGCACTCCCAAAAGAAGGCTCAAATGTTGGTTAGTGGGTGATCCTCCTTTTCTTTCCTCCCCAAAGCCTCCCATTTGGAATTGCTGAAATCATGTGGCCCAGAGTCAACTTAGGGTCCAAGTTTCAGACTCCTGCTTCCCCTGTCCCTGGAAGGCTTACAGGAGTAGCCAGGCTTCTCCATTTGTCCCTTGTATTTTTTTTTCTTTCTTTCTCTTTCTCTCTCTCTTCCTCTCTTCGCTCCCAGGACCGGCACGATGGCGTCCCGAGCCACAGCTCGAGGCTCTCTCAGCTGGGCTCGGTGTCCCAAGGACCTTACTCAAGCGCCCCGCCGCTGTCCCACACCCCGTCATCGGACTTCCAGCCGCCCTACTTCCCGCCTCCCTACCAGCCGCTCCCCTACCACCAGAGCCAGGATCCTTACTCCCACGTCAACGACCCCTACTCCCTGAACCCACTGCATCAACCCCAGCAGCACCCCTGGGGGCAACGGCAGCGGCAAGAAGTGGGTTCGGAAGCCGGCTCTCTCCTGCCTCAGCCTCGGGCCGCCTTGCCCCAACTCTCGGGCCTTGATCCTCGGAGGGACTACCACTCGGTCCGCCGGCCGGACGTGCTGCTTCATTCGGCTCACCACGGCCTGGATGCGGGCATGGGTGACAGCCTCTCCTTGCACGGCCTCGGCCATCCCGGTATGGAAGACGTCCAGGTAATTACAAACAAACAAGACAATAATAAATAACGAATGCCTCGGGACGGGGTAAGAGCAGGGGAGGGGCAGCTTTGTCTCCTTTGAAGGAAGTTGTTTTCATCTTTAGAACAGGACAAGCTGGACAGGACATATAGAACCATGCACGTGTATATGTATCTACACAGACAGCAGCAGTTTCTGGAGGTCTATTTGTGAAAGCCAGAATCACTTGGAACTTAAATCAGGAAAGAGACAAAATATATGAGTTTTTATAGTTTAGGATCATTAAAATCAAAACTAATGTTCTTCTCTTGCCTCAGCTGCCCAACTCCTGCAAATTCTCTTCTTGCTTTGTGTGAGCAAGCTTGGCACACTACTTACCCCACCCCCACTATCACACCACTATGCACACCCCATAGTGGGCCTGTCCACTGACTTAGCACGTGAAGACCTGGCTGCCTAGCATGAAAGTGCAAGGACTCCTTCTCTGTAGGGTCCAGAAGTTCCTGCTGGATTTGCAAAGATTTAACTAAGCATGACAATTCACATTGGAAGAAAGTCAGGAGCTGTTTGGTTAAGCCAGGTCTTGCTTTGAATTTCCCACAAAGTGCAGAGTCCTTTCCCAAGATAAGATATCAGAGAGTCCTTATCCAAGGATTGAATATTTGTAGGGGACAAACACAGAAAGCCACAAATTGGTTTGGGAGTCTATGAGGACAGATACCATTTTGGAGATTCTTTTCACTTCTTGGTCCATTAAAAGACTGTGACACAATATAATCCACCTTCCTCTTGGGTCCCGTTCTCCCATTAATACTCTTCTCTCCCGAATGCCAATATCCCAGTTGAAAGGGTATCACGTGTTTATTTCTTAAAACAAAAGACTCAAAACACTCCCCCACCCACCATTCCATATGCAACCTACACAATAGAAACTGATTTGCAAATACTTGTTAAACTAAACAAAGAAACATCAAAGAAATGATTCCTAAAAACTAGGTGATTCTGAGAAGGTTCCCCTCCCCCATTTAAATAATCTACAGAAAAGATAAATATAGCTGAAGGGTATTTAATTGACACTTGGATCTCATTGGCATAGTTGTATATATTATACATCATTTTATACTTACATCTGAAGTAGAGCAAAATGAAAAGGGAAAAAGAATAGGGTATGCCATTAGTTCTTTGCCTCGTTGAAAACAATACAAAATGTGACAGCAACAAATGCTGTCTCTGTATGGTCTATGATAGCTTATTGTTTTAAAAGAAATTCGGTTATTTATTATTTAAGAAAAAAATTACCTGATTTATGGCTGGATTTACCCACTGTAATAAGAGTGATAGTTTGTTAATTTAACCAAGCTTGACTATCCCTGTTTGGAGATATTGCTCATTTTGGAATATCACATGAGAAAGGAAATATATCATAGTTTGTTTTTTTTTAATGCATTGGGGTAACGTGTGTCTCAGGGGGAAAAGTTTTTAAATTAACCTTTCTGAGTATGGTTCAAAGTGCTGAATAATGAAAGTGGATCAACTCATCACCATTACTCTTGGTGGTGCTAACACCAGCCATGTTACTTCCACCCTGCTGGCCAAGGGGATTGGGCTCAGGCAACTGATTTTTTTTCCTCTAAAGAGGGAGCAGATTTCTTTGGAGTTACTTTTTTAGGGCCAGAATTGGGAGGTGTTTTGAGTATTTTTCAGATTATAAAGAGTGAGTGCAAAACAGAGTCAGAAACATGAGCATTTCAGAAAATATCCTTATCAAAGCATGGGAAAGGATTTAGAGTGTTTGTGTGAACAGATCATTGTTGCTGTCTAGAATGGAGACTGCAGAGGTGGAGAAAGCTTAGAAAAGAGTCCTCTTATGCTCTCTGCTCCACCTGATTCCCTACCTGTTCCTTTTCCAGCTTCACCCAGTCCATGGCCTGCAAGGTGTCCTGCAGAACCTTCTCAGGACGCTCTCAGTGCAGATAAATTGCAGGGAATACACCCAGTGCTTGTCCTAAGGAGTAAACAATCCGTGCAGGGATGGTCCCTATCTCATTCTCCATGACAGACCTCCTGACTGAGATTGGTACAACACAGGGAAGGTGAAAAAGACAGAAGAGGCTGGGTACATAGGATCAGACACCCAAATCGAGACTGAAATTTGTCTGCTCCACTTCCAAGTTAGGGATCTGGAGTTTGGGAGCTTAAGTTCCACAGGCCTATCTGGATTTCAATATTCCTTGAAGCTACCTTCAGAATGGGTTGGCTGCACCAGTCTGGTCTGTATTCCTCTAGTACTTAAAAGGGACAAGAGAGTTCCTTGGCCTGCACCTCAGAGTCACTTGTTCTATCTCAAAAGCCTGATGTTTATGTGTGTGTGCATGCCTCTGTGTGTGTGTGTGTGGGGGGGGGGTTATGGATACTTCCAGCCAAAGACCAGACAGACCTGGAGGGTATTGCCCAGGCCTGTGGGTCGAGGGTTGGGGGATGTTGTGTGACCCAAAGGCACACACGCAGGGCCACCGCCCTGTGAGAGAAGAGAAGGAGAGCTAATTAACCAAATGCTTCTAATATTTTTTTAAATGAAACTATAAAACCCTGTCAATTTCTATTTCAATTTACTCACTGGGGCTATTAAACTAGCAAATCGCTGTTTGGGTTCTGGGTATGCTACATTTCACCCATTGTGTGTGGGGAGGGTAGTGTTAAAAAAAAAAAAAACTCAAGAAAAATGGCTACAGAAAGACAGAAAAGGAGCAAGATGACACTTAGTTTGGGATTTGTTCAGTTGCCATGTACGCTCCTTCATCTTCACTTCTTTGCTCTCTACCCTTCAATCACCTCTACCACCCATGAACATAAACATAAAAAGATGTTACGTCAACCCCCCAACACACACACACACACACACACACACACACACACACACTTGTGTCTTAAAGCAACCCCTGGTATCACTTTTAACTAAAGAAGTCTAGTAATTACGAGTCTGAGTTGTTTTTCTGCGCTTCCGCATGCAGTCCTAATTAAATCTTTACGATCCTCCCTGTGACGATTAAGCGCCAGCATGCTGCGTGAATATCCTGTACAAAAACCCAGCAGGCGGCCGTAATTAGATAGAAAATCAGACAAGAGCCTTCTCATTAACTACCACAACTACCCCACGTCGCTGATGAGGCGTATATACATATTTACGTACTAACGTGAGGGTGAGGTGTGGGGCTCACAGGTCCAGGCCCGTGAAAGCGAGGGTCTGCTCACACGCAGAACAGGCGAGCGTTTCTGTCGTGTGTGAACCCATCGATAGTGTAGACACTGTGCACATAGTAAGCGGGGTATGGATGCGAGTCAGAGTGGCCAGGTCGCCTGAAGAGCTATGAACAAGTTATGCGAATTTTTTTTTTTAACAGCATACTATTTCTTATGTTGCACATGGCATGTTGCAACACGGAAAACAGTTCTTACAGAAAAATAACAATTTTCCTCACCTTTCTAAAAGCAGAAAGGTGACCATTAAAAATGAAAAGAAACAAACGACCCCCTGATGATGAGATCATCCCATTTCCCAAGTGTTGCTTATTGGGGGTAGACAGTCTTTCTTATGGTGAATACACACCCTGTCTGGAGATGCAGGTGGGTGGGAGGTGCTGTGAAAAAAAACAAAAAAACAAAAAACACCTCACTCCCAAGCCCTTTTCTTTATACTTCTCTATGAGTGGGTGACAAATTGGTCCAAACTTAGTTGAACATTTCAGAACGATCAAGCATTTATTTTCACTGGCATGCGGTTTGGGAGGAAACCTACTTTTGGACACTGGGATGTACAGCCACACTCAGTTGCTGTACATCCTGACAGTAAGAAACTTGCTCCAACAACTATTTTTCCTCAGAAGTGCTGCCAATCCTCAGAGTTGGAACTTTCCTTTTCTGGGATAATACTGTGGCACAGAAGATGAATGCTCCTTGTGATTACCTAGGTGCTGACTGGGAGGATCCTGCACTTTATGTGTGTCTGTAGTTACTGTCTTCCTACCAGGTGTGTTACATGCTGGGAAGCAGCATCAGCAGAGTTGGGAGGGGGGAGTACATGGTGCAGGCTCCTTCAGGGACTGTCATTGTGCAGCAAGAATCTTACAGCTCACAGGAACATGTATAGACTGCCGTGGGTGTGCGGTCCTGGAGGCTTCCAAACATGTTCTTATGTGTTACTGTTTGCATTCCATTTCAAATTGCTCAGACTTTAATTAAAATCCCATAATGTAAACTATTATGTATTTGTAAAATACCTCGGGGTTAAGATGCACTGGGATAGAATGGAAAACAGAAATTGCTTTTAACTAATATTGGTGAAAATCTTTCAGCTGTTGCCAAATTTTCACACTTCATAAGAGCAAATAATATAAAGGTTTACATGTCTATGTAATATCTATGTTTTATATAATAACCAATGTTGCATCCCAGATGTCTCTCATAGTCTCCTTTTTCCTTTTCTTCCATTGGAAGAATTTATAATTTGGTGAATTTCATTTCTATGTCGATTTGGAGGTAATAATGATAATAATAAAACCTCCCTTTGTGTATTAATATAAATGGAAATATAAAAATTCCAGTTTAGAGTGACATGATTTATGTGTGCAATTCTTTAATATCCAGTCAATTTGAATAGTGATGTTTTTATATTCACAGTCAGTTGAAGATGCCAATAACAGCGGCATGAATCTATTGGACCAGTCTGTCATTAAAAAAGGTATGGAATATTCCTCCCAAAAGTAAGCAAAGTTTTCCTATGCTTTAATGTCTTTATGATGAGGTTTCACTTTGGAGGAACTCAATATTTTATAAAATACAAATGTTTGTTCAGAATTATAGTACAATTTCAGGGAGTCTTCTTCCTTGAAATGTGGCCAGGAGGAGTGAAAACCACAGACACAAACCCCAGTGAGAGAAATAGAGGGACATACAATTGCTATTTTTCTCATAATATATACAGTAGCCTTTCTAGATTTATCTTAAATAATTGAACTATCATAGTTTGTGGGATTGGCTAGGAAACACTGGTTTCAAGAATATACTATAATTATTTCATCGATAACTGGAGTTTGCTGAGCTAAACTCTGCATCATTGAGGCAGCTTCTTTTTTCCTTGTTTTTGTTTTGATTTTTTTTGTGGTAATTTTGTTCCCAGTTCTCTGTATTTTATTAGTTGTTTCTTCTTATTATTCTTAATTGTGCCAAATGTGTTGCTAAATATGCGCATCCTGAAAAGCTGAGACAGCCTATGCACGTATCTAAATCTTCCTACATATGCACTCATGATTTAGTGTGACTGTGGAATCACCCCATACTGTTAAAGGGCATGTGATATTAACAAATGTTTGCAGTCTCTTGTACAGCTGTAAGCAAAATAATTAACTAATTAAACTAATTAAATGTAATTACAATAACTCATTTCAGGCGTATTGCAGCTGCTTAATTTTTTCCCCTCTTCTCTGACAGTCACTGAGAGAATGCTTGGCGATTAGTGTGGCTGCCGAAAGGCCTGAATGTCACTCACATGCCACAAATTTAGGAGTTTGAATGTGTAAACAGTGCAATCTTTAATTATCACAGGAACTGGTATTTGGAAACAGTTTTAACTACTGTAACCCTTTCTTATCGATGCTCCAGAAAGCCTGCCTTGTGTTTCATGTTAACAGTCCCCAGTTTCAAGTCATTCATGATTTACTTGGAGTCATCTGACATTCACAAAAATAGTTAAAAGGAGAGATGCTCTAGAAAGTAATCAATCTATCCAGTCAAATTGGGAAAATAGAAGGATTGCAGGATAAGGGGGAGGTATTCTATTTTCTTTTACAAAGGTAATAACTATATAGCTCTGAGAGGTAGGCAAAGGAAGCAATATTTGATATGATGCCATTTGGCTTGGGAATGGATATCCTGAAGAATAGTAATGTGTGTGTGTGTGTGTGTGTGTGTGTGTGTGTGTGTGTGTGTGTTTGGGGGGGGTAGTGGTGGCTATTTCAGTGTTGCTCCAAGCATCTCTTTTTTTGTTGTTTAGATAATATCATTTCAGTTTTTAATGCCAGCTTTTGGGTTCACTAAGGTATTCAGCCTTGGTGCTTAGACTTGCAACTGTGCTGACAGCTCACTTTCACCATTTCCTCTTGGGTCCTCTCTTTTGGTTAATTGCTGGTTGATTGGGGTGGATTAAAGGAGGAGTTTCTCCATTGTCTTTTTTTTTTTTTAATTTTCCATTTTGTTTTCTTTTATTTCCCCCTCCCTTTTCATGGAAAGTTAGAACCACTGAGCTCAGGGTTCTGTATCCTAGCAACATCATTTGGCTGGCAGTGGGACATGCCCAGCATATGACCAATCAGAAATGTTATTAATAATCAGGCCAATAAAAATATTTGGGACATAGCTTGCCTAACAAAATGAAGCTGAAAATATTCTAAAATGTATGATGCTTTGGTTGCACACTTGTATATGTTTTTTAGGGAAATGTGAATATTTATGTAGAAGATTATCTACATAAGAATAAGAAAAGAAAATATTGACTAAAGTTGCTGGTTATGTTTTTGGAAACACTGGAGTACTTTTTATATCCCCCAAAAGATTAAAAAAAGGTACAACTTAAAACATTGAAGTAGCACCCAGTTGTTTTAATTGATTCAGGGGGAATGTTATGAATGTGAATGTTAGGTCAATTCCATGATTTGATATTTGAGATATTTGCTTTATTACTTGAAGAAAATATCCTAATAACTTTTTATCTTTGAAGAGCCATAGGCAAAATAGGAATAAGTGGTTTGTTTATTTTTCTAACTCACCACGAGCCACTTAAAATAAACTTGTGGATTCATTAGCCCCTTCCCTGCCCTCTGGTCTTCTAATATTGCCTACCCTCCTCCTCATACCCACCTGAGTAAGGGATATCTCTACAAGATTAATTGTATAAAAAAAAGGTGAGGAAGTTTTCTGAACTGAATATTCTAAATTTCAACAACTGGCAGGGGACTTAGTTGCTTAATTTATTTTCTAATGGGCTTTTAGATTTTTAAAAAAATCTACCTCATTAATAAAAGGGCAGCAACTGGTCTGGGTTTGAGTGTTTCTGCCTGTTTATGAAGCCATAAGACTTGGGCATAAAGGATGTATTTCTCTATTTTTATGTCTCTCTCTCTCTCATTCCAATTATGGCAAAGCACCTACTAAAATTTAAGCAGGTCTATTTTTTTTTTAACCTGTGTTGATATCACCCCGTAGATTATAGGCTCCCTCTCTTGTTATGTTTGCTATCTGGGCTTAGCTGACATTTCTGAAGTAATTTAGTTAAGAGGAAATGAGTTGTTCCCAGTAGAGAGAGCAAACGAGTGGAGTGAAGGTAGCCAGCGTGATAAATGGCTCTTTCATTTGAAGATCTCCAGAGCTCGTTTACGGCTAATTTTCTGTATTGGCCCCCTTTGAGCTATTAATGCAATCGGCAGGGACCGTGGCCCCTCTCCTCTTAGCTGCCCCATTAGAGCTCCCATTAAGCTGCCTAGTCTCAACTCCATGGCAGGAGTTGGGGGGGGGGGTAATGAAAGGTGCTTTTTAAACTCTCCTAATCTAAACCGGCAGAGGGTGGTTAATACGATTTGAAGGGGGCTGGTCAATGAGCAATCAATAAAGTAATAATGAGAAGGATTCGCTACATTAACAGTCTAAAAATCCAACGAGACATTAAAAAATCATTCTTAACTCTCAGTTCCATTAAGATTAGGAATGGGTGGGGTACCCAGCTAATATAAATGATCATTGCCACCATAATATAACTTAACTAAAAAAGACTTACTTACATTTTAAGAAAAAGTTTTGGTAGAGAAACAGATTTTTTTGACACCTTAGACAGCAGAAAATATGCTGGAGATTTCTTGGAAAGGCTAGTGTGGCTGGAGTCCAAGGTTCAAATGCTGTGACTGTGGGGCATTTTTATTGGTCTTAGGGATATCCTGTTTGGTTAGTTTCAGTTCAACCTCCATTCTATCCCATTTTTCCCCGTTAGTTCTGGCCCCTTCCCCACATAAACACTTTGATTCGTGTGGATTTTCTTAGGGAGGAGGGACAAGGGAAACTGCCAAATCTGAATTCCAATAGAGTTTTTAGAGATTATTCCTTCTTGCCTAGAAGGTAAAAATCACAAAAGTCTGTCAGAGTCCCTTAAAGATTTGAATTTTCCCTCAAATAAAGAGGTTTGCATTTCCGGGGCTGACTTTGGATCCCTATAATAGCTATGTATCAAACAGAGATCCTGAGATACATTTCAGTCGCCCAGGGAGGAACAGAGTTCCTAGAATTTCAAAACTGAAAAGGTAAGACACTCTTGTGCTCTCCTCCAAGTGTGGAAACCCCACAAATACAGAGACAGAAAGAAGAAAAATTACTGTCTAAAGGTTCTACACATCAAGTAAGTGAAGAGACCCAACTCAGTTTTCAGCTTCATAGATTCTGTCCCAAAATGTTGCCAGCACTGGATGTTTGTAGGTTTTTATATTACAGCTTTTTTTGGCAGGAGAATTCTTTCTTTTCTTTTTCTTTCCATGATTTCAGTGCTCACATTTATACAAGTGCTATACATGTGGAGTAAAATTTAGTGCTCAGGTGATGGGTAGTGATGTAAATGTGAAGAAAGGATTCTCTGCTGGCATGAAGTAATTATTTCACTTTTAGGGGCCATGATAAACCAATGCTAAGCCTCTCGGTTGCTTTCCAATGTAGTTTACATACCTAAGTCAGAGCCCTTTTCAAAGCAAATCAACCCTTCAATCTGTAAAATAGGTTAATTTCTTCTCTTCTTCCCACCAGTGGATCTTGAGAAACAAAGTTCTCAAATCTATAATTTCATACTTGTTTAAAAACTTGGGATTAAGAGCTAACCCATTGACACTTTAGCTCTGTATAGTCCACTAATGAAGAATATTTCCTCTATAATCATTTTACTTTCCTCTATCTTAAAACTCTGTAGTCACTCTAAGGAAGCACTGAGCTGTTTTTAACCTTATTTTTTTCTTCTTCCCAGCATAATGCAGAGGAAGAAGGAGGGGAATGACTTTTGTGTGTGTAAAATCCAGAAGTTGGCCTTGCCATCCAACTGAGAACTGAAGAGGGAAAAACCCTACTTTTAATGTATGCATAGAAAATTGTAAACATGTAAAGAACCTAAAGCTTCATGCTGAGTTTTGCTATGCTCCATTTCCTTACCATTTCCTGCTGTCGCTTTAAACCTATCTCAGTCATCACTAGGTTCTGTGAGCAGGAACAGTGTGCTCATAATTACTAACAAATCAACCGGGCCCTGTTGCTCTCTGGGTTTATTGATAAGCTGGAGAAAAGCAGAAGAAAAAGAGCAAAAATAATAAAATACTGGGTTAATCAGCTGAGGTACACAGGTGTGAGAGTGGAGAAGAAAGTAGAAAATTGTGGAACTATGGACGTAGATGAAAATTGTGACAAGAAATGTATAGAATCTAGCCCAGAGGAGCAATAGTATGCCAGGATAGGAGAGAGGTTTAGAACCTGAGGATACAGAGTAGAGTGTAGGAATATAATTTGTAAACTTAAATCAGAAAAATGGAAATATAATCTAATCACATTTGCTCACATTTTAATTTGTGTGGAGGGGGGCAGGGAGAAGCTCCTCTAAGACTGCAGTATGGTGATAGAAACTGGCTGGATTAGGGGTATTTACCTGATAATATATATGCAGAGAGGTATAGCCCAAGGGAGGGAGTAATATACATTCCCCAAAGGAAACTGGTCTTGTCAGGTTAGTCAGGCAATTAACAATAGTGAAATTAGAGGACAGGTTATAAAGTGTCTCTAAAGTCTTGGTTTTTCAAGAAATCTGTCATCTGGGGCTTCAAGAAGTAGGTACAGTTCCAGTGTTCAGGAGATATTTGGTTATCCAATGCAGAAGCAGAAATTGCACTGCGTGTTTTCAGTTTAGTGAAGATTTCTTTGTTGTTAAAATATCCTAAGTAATATTTAGGGATGAAAATGTTGCTGAATATCAAAGGTGAGGTTTTTATAAAATTTATTTTTAAAGTTCTCATAAAAAATGTTAAAACTACAAAGAATCATATATATTGGGGGGTCAATTTTTTCCAGCTTTAACTTATGTTAATTCCCATAATTGCAATTTTTTCTAGTGCCTTTAAATATGGATCCAAAATATAGGAATCATCAATGCTATGAAAAATAAGATTAAAACAGATGTGGATATTGTGTAGAAGAATTAATGGCAGGGTGTTTCCAGCTCAAACATCCATCTATGTTAAACTACTTTAATTTCAGATTTTATTCAAATCTGATAAATACACTTTGACTTTTTGTTGCTTCACTCTCAACCAAGAAGCAGATTCACTAATGAGAACATATGGGAAATCACAAAGAAGAAAGTCCCCTTTGTAGTGTTTCCACTACTCCGTGACAGGGCAGAAGATGCACCCTGGTACCTAACATCATTCATCCATCTGGAACAAGGTTTTGGGCACTGTGGACAGACCAAGAGATCTTATATGTCTGCCAAGAAGTAGCAATTCAGAGCTTTCATCTACCCACCATAGGAAAACTCTTTTCCACAAGGTATTTGTAAAAGGCCAAATGCAATTCATAGTATATAACAGAAATGGAACCTGCCTATTTCTAGGAGTCTCTAAACAATCATGAAGGTCTGAATAGTGGAATCTGTGGTAGAAAGAATACACTGTTACAAAAACACTGTCTTCATTAGTGTATTTCATACAAGGGAAGTTATACATTTTGTTTGATATATGGAGTTCTAGACTGTAGCTGGTATTAAAAAAATGTATATTTTTACCCTGTCAGGGTTACAGGGTGAGCTTTATCAAAAAGGTAGAGTGAAAACAACTTTTTTTTTCATACTAGATGCATGTTTCAATACCTTCCATAAACTAGTGAACCAAAAATATTATGAAGATTTGTATTGTATCTTCCATTGGGGCTTCACATCCCAATGGAAGAAGCTAAGGTGTAGGGCAGATCAGAAAACCCTTGCCCAGTGGCTCCTGGGGTTCCTAAAAGAAAATGGGCTGGAGTAGTGTAGAAGTGCAAAGGGCAAGACTTTCAGGCAACTGGGAGGTTGACTATTCACTGCTTCTCATTCCCCACTTTCTAATCCCACTGAGCTCAGCCTCTTCCTGACGTGCAGATGACAATGAAACACAATTAAACAGAAATACAGGCTGGAGAGGCTGAATGCACCAGCGTAGCAGTGGCAACCAGCTGTCAGCTCTTATTAACTTCTGCATAAAACATACCTTGAGTGCGGTTTGTTATCAATTACTTGCCGAAATGAAACAACTGGGGCAAGGCAAGACCGCTGCTCATATGAATTACAGTGATTGGTTGATTGATCAGGGCACCTGTTGTAAATCATAAGTGCCTCAAACAATCACCAGCCAGTGCTTTAATTTGTAAACAAAATTCATGTCACTTTGGAATTGCTTTCACTGGAGATGAGCATTTGGGTTCATTTCTAAATGAATCTGTGGCTGTTATTATATAGGAAAGAATGGGGCCCACTTTTGAGATGAGCAGCTCTTTGGGGCCTAACTTCTCAGCTCAGTGGAATTGCCTGTCTTTTCTTGGGGATAGCATCTGACAGATCCATTCTCCTGATTCTACTTGGTTATGACCATTGATTTGGTCATAAGAGGAGGAAGGAGTTTTCATAAAGACCATTGGTATTACCATTTTATATCATTGAATTGTCATAATACCTTCAGCTTTAGCACCAAATGAATTAGGCATTATTATTCTCAGGTGACAGATGAGGAAACAGAGAAGTTTAGTGAGGTGTCCACAGTCACACCACTAGCACTGGACAGAATAGGTTTTGCTTCGTTTCACACCAAATCCAAGCACTGAGTTGAGTATTTTCCCTGATACACGTGGTAAGCGGGGCTATGGTAAGTGAGTCAGGTGTCTACACACTTGGGGGTAAGTTTACAAGGGAGACGGCTTTTCTGTTTGTTCCTAGCACACTGAATGCACCGCAGCCCCACTGGAACAAACATTTCCTCCCCCAGAGTTTCACCTGTGTTCTCATGCAATGTGTTCTCATGCAATGACACATTCTATCAACCGGTCACCAGGATTGAAACCCGGTCACCTTTATGGCATTTTTTTTTCTTTCTTTCTTTCTAGTTCCGGTTCCTCCCAAATCTGTGACTTCTCTAATGATGAATAAAGATGGCTTCTTGGGAGGCATGTCTGTCAACACCGGCGAGGTGTTTTGCTCTGTCCCGGGTCGCTTGTCTCTCCTCAGTTCAACTTCAAAGTACAAAGTAACTGTGGGAGAAGTTCAGAGGCGGCTCTCCCCCCCTGAATGCCTCAATGCATCTCTCCTGGGCGGCGTCCTCAGAAGGTAAAAAAAAAAAAAAAAAAAAAAAAAATACCAGTGTCTATTGGGGTGTGGGAGAGAAGGCTCATGTGAAACCGCGGGGCAGGCCAACGCGGTTGCCTAGCAACTGGGCGGTCGTAGTGTAGTCCCTGCGTGGAGCATGTGGAGAGCTCTGGCCGCCACGTGCTCCTAGTTGCGCGCATTCACGCCGCCGCCCTCCCCACCACGCTGCCCCCACCTTCGGGGCGCACCGCGCACGCGCAGCGTCGCTCTCCCGCCGATTTTTCCGCCCAGGGAACCTTCCACTTTCCCTGCTGGAGCCTGGCTCCGCCTCCTCCTGTCCGATCCGCTAGGACCTCCAGAGTGCTCTCTATTAGGAGGATGACCCCCCCCCCACACACACACACAACCTACACAAACACACTGATGTAAAACGGAAGTTTCATAAAGAAACTCTCTTCATACCTTCCCTATACTCTTGATATTTCTGTTTTGTTGTAAAATACAGTTAGCTAGCAGCTACGTTTCGTTTCACAGCCCACTAATGCGTTGTGCTCCGCAGATAGAAAAAAAAAAAACTGAGATTCTTGATTCCTTACTTTAATAACTCCACCGTCAATAATAACCACTTTAGACGTATTCATACTGTAACTTGCGCCATTTAGGGGCTTCCTAATATTCCAACCCATAAACTGAATCCTTCTTTTAGAAATAGAAGAGATAGATGGCTTAAAAATTTAAAGTCTTCCCTAAAGGCCTTGCTAGTGCCTAAACTCTTTGGCACTGTCACCCACTTGAAAGTGACTTTGTATGACACAAAACTTTCGCTGTATCGGGGATTGACCCCAGGGGCGCTTATCTGAGCTGGATCCCCACCCTTTTTTATTATTTTATTTTATTTATTTATTGAGACAGGAGCTTGCTAAATTGTTAAGGCCTCACTAAGTTGCTGAAACTGGCCTTTAATTTACCATTTTCCCGCTTCAGCCTCCTGAGTTGCTGGGATTACAGGCATGGGCCACCAAGCCTGCTTAATGAGACAAAACCTTCCTAGTGAGCCCATTTTAGGGGTTGACAGTTCCTTTCTTTTGTAAAGTGACTGTGTGAGTAGTACATCAAGGGGCAGTCCGTGGTGACTGGGGTATTTCTTTTATTTTTGCCCAGTCTTTAGCACATACAAGCCTCGGGAGACATTAAGGAAGGCCAGTGTGAGACCCAAGAACTTCCTTATTTCTTGCTCTGGTTCGATTTTCAAAAATGAGTCCTTTGACCTTCAGACTGGGGAAGTTTTCATCACCCCCAAATGTGTGTATGAAACAGATGCTCAAAGAGACAATATAAAGTGCTTGTCATACAACAAACTCTGAAAAGGGTTACTTTTTCTCTTGTTATAATGATCATCATCATTATTTACATCAGTCTTCCTCCTAAAACAACTTTGTTTTACTGAAACTTTTGACTCTTCCTCAGAGAGCTCACTGTGCCTTTGCCTTCCTGTACCACCTGACATTTCTCAGGAAGTTTGCTCTTGCTCCTGAACTGCTCTCCTCACTGACTCCTAGACAGTAAATGAACCCGTGTGTGTGTGTGTGTGTGTGTGTGTGTGTGTGTGTGTGTGTGTGTGCACGCATGTGCAATTTTTACCTTCTCTGGACCCACAACCTACATCTTAATTATTCCCATCTGGTATAATTTTTTCCTCACAAGATAAAAAAGAGAGAAAAGGAGTCTTTTTTTATGCTCTGTATTGCAGAAATTAAGCAAACCTCAGCAAACTATCAGCAAATAAGCAAAAGGAAGGGGGTGGGTGCTAACCTCAAGTTAAAACCTCTTCAAGCTCCACTGGGCTTTAGATTGCTAAGTCTAAACTTTGTTTCAGGAACACTCTGAGGTTAATCAGAATGTTAATTCTTGCAATTTCAGAGCCAAATCGAAAAATGGGGGGAGATCTTTGCGAGAAAGGCTAGAAAAAATCGGTTTGAATTTACCCGCGGGCAGGCGCAAAGCAGCAAATGTCACGTTACTCACCTCCCTGGTGGAAGGTAAGCAAGATGTGTGGCCATTTCAAGAAGTGACTGAGCTTAACTGTCGACTGGAGGTTGACATTTTACATGTTTCATGATTAACTGGAAATCATTGCAATCGTTGTGCCCTTATGAGTTGGATGTCAAGCGGCTGCTTGAGAGAAGTTCAAAGGTCCTTTTACTTAGAGGGCACCAGCAGTTGCAGAGAGGCCAAGGGACATATATATAAAGGTCCCTGTGCTCTTAAGAGTGATCAGATCCAGCCTCCAAGACACCGCAGGAATCTCCTCGGTTGCCACTGGTGTCTGAAACACCTTCTGTATGAAATCTTGCAAGAGTAACTCTGAATTCAGCAATCCATAGCCTTTCTTCTTTCCAGATATACCTCTATATTGTCACTGCTAGAAAACACATTGCATACATGATCTCTAATGGTTATTTGAAACTTCATGTCACTCCCAAGACTCCATCTCTTGCTTATCACCTGGGACTTATTGAAATATTGATATCTTAATAAAGCCAATGATGCCCAAGATAAAATTAGGAAGGGGCATTGAGAAAACACAGAGTCAGGGTGATCTTCCATGTAGATTTGTTAATTGAGAAGTAAATAGCCACAAGTGTAGAAGACAACTCTAATTTGCTCATAGGTTTACTTTGGGGATGATATTTATGGTATGATATTATGGTATATGATCATCTACATAGTCTAGAACAAGAATATCTGCATTTGAATTTATGAGATGGAAAATAGGAAATATAGCCAGATGATCTTAACAGAGGAAGAAGTAGACTTTTCTCTAGAATCTAGCTTTTTGGTCATTTTTTTCCTCCATTTTTTTATTGATAAAATCTTATGACACTCCTGTAGTGAGTTGATTTTTGGAGGAGGGAATCTTAGAATATTTAAACAGCAACCATAAAGTCATCAAGGCTGTAGGCCTTGCACTTTGCCATCTTTAAGGCAAAGTAGCTTGGCCCAGACTAACCCTCCAGAGGCAGTAGTCACCAAATTTCCAAGCCACACTTATTAGCAGTTGACTCTTAGCCTGGGGGTTTCACATTTTGCCCTTCAGGGAATTGCTAGTATCACTATCTTCATTTTGAAAAACAGTCAAATACCCTTTGCCCAAGACAGACTCTTTTTCAAGAAGGGAGGAAACTGGAAATCCCACTGAAATTTCAGTACTTGGTTGGCAGTTTTCAGTTTGAATCCTGGTAAGCACCATGCCTGAAGTCCTTTGTTGTTATTATGATAATGATGATTAAAAGTAAGTCGTGCTCCTTAAAAATAATGTAGCTATGGGATCATGTTTGTGATCTTTCCTGCTTGAACCCCTAAGGCTATGATTTAAAGGGTAATAATGCCTTATTCGAAAGGGACTTTCTTATAAGCTCTGGAATACTTTAGATGTCCTGGTTTTCTCTATTTGCATCCGTGTGCAATAGAAAGTCTTTAAGCTGGAATATATGATGACGGAAACCTCTGAAGGCAAGAAACCTGAAGGCTATATTCTTTAATATTTGCGAACATTTACACACGTGGATTTGTTTATACATATTAGTTTTTAATAAGGAATTTTCCTAATACAATTATAGGAGATGGTGGTAACTTAAATTTTATTTAAAGTAGGTGTGACTGATGCTTTAGAAAGAAGGCAGGGGAGGGGGATCTGACTTGTATATTCAACCAATTGTCTATAGATTGAGTTGGAAGGTGGCTCTTGAATTTATTGACATACCTTTCTTTTAAGACTAAATGAGTAGGAGACCCCATAGCTATTCAGGGAATGTCTACCTAGGATTTGGCTCAGGAAAAGCAGGAAAGATTGCCAAGTGTAAAGTTTGTACTCTCAACTTTCATTACAACTGGAGAATCCTCTTTGCTTTGGACATCTGTCTCTTGATTGCCTTTGCTCCTAACACCTGGCCTCTACTGGCCATACTAACCATTGACTAGGGTGTGGCTTCTGCCCTTGAGATGTTTAGGAACTGGCTGCTGATTCTCTGCTACTATCTTTTCAGGAGAAGCTGTTCATTTAGCTCGGGATTTTGGGTACATTTGCGAAACAGAGTTTCCTGCTAAAGCTGTCTCTGAGTATTTGAATCGGCAGCACACGGACCCCAGTGACCTGCACTCCCGAAAGAACATGCTGCTGGCCACCAAGTGAGTGTCCCAAATGCTTTCCATCCTGTTGACTTCTACCCTGCTGGGCCACCTGCTTGGGAAGAGGCAGTAGGGAGCTGCGCAGACCTTCCTGTATGGGGCCATAAAGGAGCTCCTTGGAGGCTGTGGTGAGCTGTAGCTGGCTAGGCAGCTGTCCCAGCCTCCACCAGGTGGACAGAGTTGATGAGCTATCTCTCCTCCAAGTCTGCATCCAAGTCTGGCTTTTAACAGTTCTCTTCTAGAAGCCTGGGGATGTCAGGCAGACCTTTGTCAGCTGGGTCTTTTTTCAGTTCTTCCCTGCATCCCTGGGTGCATATTTCTCCCTGGGTTTCACATCTATCTCCCTGTCATACTCGTACAGCCATGTGTGCATGCTCAGGGTGTCTATGTGTCACTCACGTGTAACCATCTCTACCCACAGCTCTAATTACTACGTTTCCAACGTTGCTGTTTGTCATCTTCCAGACTTGTAAAATTTACTACAACTCCAGAGGGGAAAATAGTAAATCTCTGGCTAAATTTAGGTCTAGAGCTCATTTGAACTTTTACAGTGGGTTTTCTATTTATTTGATTTACTCCTGTCTTTGGCTTCGGTGTCATATTGTCGGTGTTTTATGGCCAGCTCAGGCCTGCAGTGGGCGGCGCTGCGTGCGCCCGAACGTTTCTCTAGCAGGCGCGGCCTAAACAGCGGCGCTCATTTATTTAGTGCTCGAGGACGCGGTTTGTTCCGTTGACAGCGTAATTTAAAGAAATATATGGAAGGCTGAAAAATCATTTGCTCAAATTTGTCCAGATGTTTTTGAGACGTGATTGGAATTTGATTGCCCCTTTCCGCAGGGTCAAAAAATATTAATGTCCCAGAACTTTAATTGCTTACAGACCCTGGTTTGGGGCTTTGAAGATTTAAAATGTTTGACTCTAAGCATTTGTTCTTCCCAGTACAGAATTTCCTTTTTGGCACTTTGGTAATGAGTACAAACTTAAGGAAAGACTTTAACCATCTCTCCCAATGATCAAAACTTGGCACCCACCCTCTTTTTATAAGATTTTTCTCTGATGTACCAACTAACAATGTATAGATATCTGCCAGTAGATTGCCCTGCTACCCCTTGCCTGGTGTCTGGTTGTGTGTGTGTGTTTGGGGGGGGGGAGTTGTTCTTGATTTTTTTTTTTTTAAGGAAGAGCACTTTTAGGGGAAAATAAAACTCAAATCAAAATATTCAAGTCAGATATTGGGATTCCACAAAAGACTCTATTTCCCTAAGGGATGTTTGTGACTCTTCCTCTCTTGAAATCTTGTGGTTTTCTTAGGCCTAGGGTGCTTTTTAACCTGGGGCATCATGGACTCACCTAGGGGTTTTTTCCAAGCTATGTATGCATGGACCTATTTCCACACCCCCCCCAACTGGAATCACTGGATGGGGACTAGGAGCCTGTAGTTGAACCCCACACGTGATTCCAAGGAATCTCTGGCTTAAGAACTGCTCCACTCAGGAGAGAGGAGTTACCTATTTCTTCCTAGTTATAAGGAGTTATGGGTACATTTCCCATGGAGGCATCAGAGGGTGTTCTCTATCCACCAGCCTAAAACCAGTGTTTTAGCTACTTCCAGTGGATGAGATAGGAGGTCACCTGCAAAAGTGACAACACTCTGGGAAAATGATACCTCAGGATCCTTCAAACCCAATAGCCTGCCCTGTTTACCAACTGTCTAGGTCAGGTGTATCTCTCAGGTCATCCCAGTGGGGGTCTAGGAGTAGATTTGCTGTAGATTTGTTTCTCTTGAGACCCCCACAGACCCATAGGCTGGGTGGAGGCAAGTTGCCAAGAGAAGTCAAGCAATCTGTGAAAGGCTGTGGCCTGTGGGATGCTGTGCTTCTGCCTGCCAGCAGAGCCAAGCCATTTGACTTCAGGGCTAATACCCTCCCTTCCACCTCTTATATTAAAAATTTCTCAAATAAGCTCAATCTATAGTTAGGCACGCAGGATTTCTAAGACTAGGAGACTTCTCAAAATTGTAGGTGCCTTAAGGAAATAAAAACCTTCAACAAATAAAAATCTATTCTCCCTAGTGTCTTAGTCTACCTTTAGGTTTTATTTAAACTATGTGTGAATCCTTTTATATTGACAACAATCCTGTTATACAGAGATTTTTAGTAGCCCACACTTGCAGAAAAGAAAAGGGAACAAACAATTTTTAAAAAGAGGGAAGAAAATATTCTGCTCCTTAAATACTGCAGGTAAACAAGTTTGTGCTTTGAATGAAATCAGCATTCTCTCCTAGAATAAACAGTTTCTTGCCCTGGGCCATGCAAGGCTCTAGCAATCTGCTTCAGTGCCAGGGACAGGCTTGTGGCCAGGGGCCTAAATCTTTCAGGGCTTTTTGTGCCTGATCACCAAGAGGTTGGAGAGGCAGGAGAGAGGAGGGGGAAATGGCTTAAAAGAAATACCAGGTAAAAGCTCAAAAGTATTGAATATTCAAAATCCAAAGCTAAAGCACACAGAATTTCCCACAGCAGAATCTGTGCGGTCCTGGAGTGGAGAAAGACTGAAAAAGTGTGTGTGTGGGGGGGGGGGGCAAAGCTTGGTGGTGGAAGGGGTGCATTACCTCCTCACCCCTGCTTTCCTTCCAGTCCCAGCTGCTCAACAAGGGAGTGCACTGGGAAAGGAAACAGAGCGGAATCGCACACATTAGCCTCGCTCTTTGGTGACCGGACGCCTCTGGGCTTGTGTGAGCGTCTCCTTTCTAATGCCAATGACAACGACACTGAGGGTGGATTTTCTGTTCCTCCCCCAACCCCTCTGCAGGCAACTTTGTAAAGAATTTACGGATCTGCTGGCACAAGACCGGACGCCGATAGGGAACAGCCGGCCCAGTCCCATCCTGGAACCGGGCATCCAGAGCTGCCTCACGCACTTCAGCCTCATCACGCACGGTTTCGGCGCCCCGGCCATTTGCGCGGCGCTCACGGCCCTTCAGAACTATCTCACCGAGGCGCTCAAAGGCATGGACAAGATGTTCTTGAACAACACCACAACTAACAGGCACACGTCTGGGGAAGGCCCAGGTAGTAAAACTGGCGACAAGGAGGAGAAACACAGGAAATGAAAAAAAAAAAATTAAAAAAGAAGGAAAAAATGTTTTAAATACAAAAGGAAAACAAAAAAATTAATTTTAGCTTTAAAATATTGGATTGGCTTTGGAAGAATTATATTAGGTAGAATACACATACAATCAAAATTTTAAAAAAAAAGAAAGCTAAATAACTTAAAAAAAAACTGAGGCGTACAACGGAGCAACAATATCGGTTCTCAGTGTCAATTTCAAGATATACACTTGGAGACAACCGTCCGGATTTTCCACTTCGGTTCTTTCGAGCTTAGTAATACTGATAATAAAACTATGATTTTACACCCCCTCCCTTTGGAAAATAAACATAAGACTAAACACGAGAAACGCTAACTTATTGGAAGAAAATCGGAGAAACGTTGGTGTCAGAGCTTTGAGAGCTGGTTGACTGAGACGCACGAACTTTTTAATTTTTAATTTTTTTTTTTAAGGAAACTTGCAGTCCCCGCCCTCCATCTCACCTGATCCCTCTCCCAGTCACCCTTTTCTACGTTGCCCTCCCTTCCTTACACTGTTACGGGAATTTTCTGGGATGGAAATGAGTGTGATTAACCCTTTTGCGTTGTTTCAGTCCCTTTAATACCCCAGCCCCACCCCGCGTTCTTAACTCACGGGTGCCCAACTCCCTGTCGGTTTGCATAACTAGGGAGGGCATGGGCGGGCGGGGCGGGCAGCCTGCCCAGATGCAGGCGGAGGCTGCAGCTTTTGGTACCGGCCGGCAGAGTAGATTTTCCGCGCCTGAGGAAAATCCGGACCAAAAAGTTGATTCAGACTCATCATCAGTTCCTTTCAGAAATGTTACTAGTTCCCAGCCTTGCCAGCATCTGCATACAGAGAATCTTGCATTTGTTATAATATTTGTGTCATCTACCAATTTTAAGAACTATAGTAAAAAATATGAATACTTTGATTAGTATGTAATTCCTTCGGAGGGGTATGTACCATTTCATTCTCTTCTGTTTTCCAAAGCTTTGCCCGCATGGTTTATGAGCTTCTTCAAAGAGGACTTGGGCTTCCTACACAATCTATAAGGTACTGAGAAAAAAAAAAATCCGATCCCTTTTTAATCAAAGCCTGTATGTCAGAATTCTGCACTTCTTTAAAGAAGCTCAAAGGGAATACTTTAGAAAGTGGCCAATATGATGGAAGCAGCTTTGAATCTACTTGTTAACATACCTCAACACTAGAATTCCTGCGCGGGGAGGGGGGTGCAAAACGAATTTTAAGGGAAAAGAGTAAGGGTTCTTGCAAAACCTTATATTCTAACAGTATTGACCTCACTTAAAATGGATTGGATCTCCCTGGGCTCTTTGGTGATTGCTGTTTTAGTGGGGAAAAGAAATAGCTTTGCACGCAGAGGTGAGAAAGAGGGTGGTACAAGCTCCCGTGTTACTGCAACAATTGCTTTCTTACAAGATGCTTTATGAATGAGGCATTTTCCCTCCCAGACGTGCACTTGTTTTGGCATATGATGATAAAATAATGCAGAATGAAAGGAGATGTATTTCAGCTTCGAATTTTACCGTCTGGATACACTGTGAATATTCCCAGTGGATAAAGTTTCATGCATTTAATGTTTCTCAATTCTAGCAGCCCAGCTCCTTTCTCCAGCTCTATCTTAGTATTATCATGAAATAAAATCTGGAATCCATTGTTGCATCTTCCTAAAAGCAGTGAAAAATCCCCTGGGGATAGTAGTGGATGAGATAGGTCTCTAAATTTAGTGAAGGTACAAGCTCCTCGTTTAAACAAAGTAGTTAGAACCTTTGCAACAGCCCTGGAAGATAAAGATCCAGATGTTATTCCGAGGGACTTACAAATAGGATCCATTCAAATCTCTTGGACTCTTCAGTTTTGCAACTCTCTACCCTGCCTTGGGGCCAGTGGGAAGGGTTGGGATCTTAGGAACCTTCGGAGAGCTTAGTTCAAAGTGAGGTGGAGATTTAGGGAGCTGGTTTCAGGTCTCCAGGAGGGCCCAAGCAACCGGTAAGAACACACCCCAGCTCCTACCCCTTGCTCCTTTTCGGGCCTTTGGGTCTGCAGTGCCCAGTCCTAGACTGAGTTGAAAGGAGCACAAAGGCCGGGAACAAGACCATATGGAAAGTGTAGACACTCATCTTTGCCCTGTTCAGAAGCCCGTGCCTTTGACTGAGAGCCTGGACACTTGCATTAGATGTGTTCTGATTGCACAAGGCCGGGAGAAATCACACTGAAAACCATCGTCTCCTTTCCTTGCAGGGCAACGCGCCCCACGCGTGTGACGTTCGAGAGACGCGATGGATGCGCCTTGCTCTTACTGTGCAGGTCCTGAGAGCATGTGGGCCACTCGCGCCCAGTCGTTTTGAGGACGTAGAAATCAGCCGCTGCAGGGGCCGCCGGCAGCAACGGCCCATCTCGCTCTCGGTCTCACCCTAAGGGCTAAGACGACCGAGAAAGCCCCCGTTCTCCAGTAGGTAAAGAGGCGGTGCCCCGCGGCCTGCAGGGGGGGGGTGGGGGCCCGGCGCTGCGTAAGCCCTTTGCTACCAGCAGCCACCTTGGGCGCCCACACCCAGAGGGAAGTGGCTTAGAAATGTCCAGGGAATGGAAGCTTCCCTCTCTTCTCCTCTGCCAGGAAGGAAACTCTCCCCACCTCACGCTCCTAAAGGGGGCGGGGGTTGGAATGAGCCCACTACCCCCTCTCCTTCCCTCACTTCTTTCATGTAGGACCCCAGCCCCCATGCTTTCGTTAGGCAGGCCTGCTACGTTTATCTGATAATTGAGTTATTAAAAGATTTGGTTTCCTTGGGCTTATAAATCAATAAACAGTAGGATTAACGCAAGAGTTTGCCTTTTAAGTCAAGGAAAACGTTTAAGGCAAGACCCTTTGAGCTTTGTTTTTTAAAAAAACAGGTGAGTTGCAGCTCTCTGCCCCACCCCGGCACTCCTTAAACATTTTAGCTCTGCCCGCATGCCCCCTTCTAAATGCTTGGTCCCAAATCAAAATAGGTCAAGATAGAAAGGAGTCAGGATGTGTCAGCGGAGCTCTCTCACTTCCACTCTGCAAGTTGTTTTAGAGGTTCTTAACATCTCCAGATCATTGTCTGCCCAATCCTACCTCCTTCCTATATGTAGTTGGTCTCTGGGGGTCAAGGAAAAGGCTGTTCTGGGTGAGGATTTAATCATGAAAGGTCTCCTTTTTAACTTCTACCCCTAAATGGGAAGTAAATCTGTCTCCTCCTCTCCCCACTCCCGAATTAACTTGCCTTTTCTTTCCTTCTTTCTGGCCTCCACATCCTTAGCTTTCTCCACCCCCACATAAAGAACCGAAGAGGCTTTCAAAGGCCTGATTTGTTTTCTTTGGCCAAGGAAAGCACTTTCTCTCAAGCAATTATATCATATCCTATGAAAACTTGGGTAGAATGGAAAACCCGAAACCCCGAACTCATCAACACACTGTTCTACTGGTACAACGCGTTCCTAGTTAGAGTGTTTATAGAAAATTTGTCATCACATCTGATACCCTGTACGTGTAATACATTATGTGGAAAGGAAATAATAATCTTAAACCATCTGATGTTGCCTCAAGAGCCCAGTGTTCTCCCTCCTTTGCTGATGTATATTAAATTATTGGCATAGAGAAATACTGAAATTTGTTTTTTTTTTTAAACGGAGTGAATACTATCCTTTAAATGCCCAAATCAACTCCTCTTTTGAGTTGGTCTTAATTCGCTATCACTGTTTTTTGCCACACAATCAAGAAATATCAATCTATTGACTCTTCATGAGAAGAGCTCTGGAGGGTATCCATGTTAAGTTTGTATATATTTATTTATGCTTAATTTAATGGGAATGTGTAAATATGGCGAGCAAGTAGTTTGGGATTATTTATCTGTGAATCTATACCTCTGTGAATGGGTGGTTAAAAAAAAAAACCGCTTGATCCTAGGTAGAATCTTATCTGACTTTTTCTGTTCTTTATAGACAAGCTGTTATGGTACTGGGTAGAAATTGATTTATTGTCCAGTGTTGACCTGATTTACATAAATAAAAAGATTGTTGTGTTTTTGTTGTGTTCTCATCTTCAGTTTCTTAAATATGGATACTGTTTAATTCTACAGACTGAAGACATATATAGAAAGAAGCTTTCTTTTTGCTCCCCCCTTAATGAAGCACATACAGCATTTTTGCTATAACAGAAATACAATAAATAAATTTTGCTAATCAGAAAAACAAACACTTTTGTTTTCACTAGGTGTTTTTTATTTTTTAAAATTCCAAATTGATACTTCTCTCTCATTATCAACTAGATTTGTAATAAATAAAAGCTCACGTTAACTGCATCTTTTGGTTTGTTTTGCCCTCTGATAAATGAAAAGTCAAATTTACTTCCCAGGTAACTGAAGAATTCTGGGTTCAAGTTAAAGAAGACCTGCCTTCTTCCCCTGGTAGTGGGGTGGCAGATTGGTATAATATTCTTAGAAGATGGTGCAGGAAAGTAATCTCCTAGGTGTGGTGTGGGCTTCTATACCCCACTACCTGGGATCTAGAAGAGTCAGCTGTGCCATTTCAGGACTCAATCTAACCCTGACTTCATCAGCAAAACAAGGCCCTCCATAAATTAAAAAAAAGACTCCCTTCACCAGGAAAAGAGTTATATATGTCTTAGGAGGTTGTCTCTTACCTTAGGCCCAGAGGCTGCCTAGGGAAGTCAACTTTTCTCATTTGACTTAATGGGCTTCAGTCCAGTTCCTATAAGCCACATGACTAAATATCTCAATCTGTATTTTATCCTAAGGCTGGGATATCTTTCCCGAGGCCAGGAAAGGAGACTCATCTGAGATGTTATGCTGTTTGGGCAAGTCCCTGCTGCTATTAGGGTCTAGTGGTCTTTATCTGTAAAATTTGGGCCTTTTAAGGTTCTTTCCTTCAACATTGCATACTTTAATTATAAAAAGCAGAAAGAGCAACATGTATATACACTTAAGGAGAATCGGAAACATTAGATCATGATCTCAAACTATATGACAGTGCTTAGTATATAGCTGGCACTCAATAGTGTATATCCCATACAAATTTTTTGTTTTTCAAGTTGATCTTTTTCATTTGGACTCCCCTATAACAAAACCAGAAGCACAATGGGATCTGTTATGTGAGATTTTCCTCTTCTTAGTAATTTAAAAGGGGGCATTATTATGGCTAGAATTATAAACAATGAAATAAAAGAAAACATGAAAAAGGAAGGAAAATGGAAAGTAGCAAGGAAGCAAAGAAAACCAAGGGAAGTGCAATTATAAGAGTGCATGCAATTCATTTAGCTTAACAGAAAATATGTATATGCCTTAGTCTCGGCTCAATTGTGTTACACTGAGTTTCCTTTTCATTTGCTTTGCAGAGTGTGGGGTTGGATACCACTGGGATTATACAAAGGAAATTGTGGGTAATTTTCATATCCTATGACAGAAGACTAGCAGTAGTCCTAAATAAACAGACAAGTAGTTTATTATCCCACAAGTAAACTCCAGACCACCACTCCACTCCCACCACCACTTAGCACTGAGAATGTTCAAGACATTCCTTTAGTAGGTAAAAACCCAAGGTCCTGAGGAGGTCGAACTCTAGGAAAAGAACTGGAGAAAAAAAAAAAAACCTAGAAGGAAAAATTGGAAAAGGGAATAATAAGGGGTTGGAAGTTGGAGACATCCTTGTCCAACAAAAGGGCCCTGGGCTGCATGTCACAGATCTCCAGTCACTCTCTTATGAAGTTATGGAAACAACAAGGAAAGAGATATAGGTAGAAAAGCCAGGCGGCTGACTAGTCCTGCAAGGGGTCTCTAGGTGATCTTGGAGCTGTCACGTCACTGCGGCCCCTGTCTGCCAGGAACGTGCCAGCCCAGGTGAGCGGCTTACAGTGACCCAGAAGAACCACTTGACGCCCAGTATTAACAGTTTAAGAGCTTGATTAAAAATAATGCTAAGAAGAAGATTCTTTCTTTCTTTCTTTTTTTTTTTTTTTAATGAGACCACATTATTTTTCCTCATTTGCGAACAGCTCCATGGGTTCTTTCCCCAGGGACCCAGACGCAAGAGGTAGGAATCACCAGAGAGTTGCTGGCCTGGGGACAGGCTCCTTCTAGAGGACGCTTTTGGCTCCCCAGCGCAAGCTGTCTTCCATGCTTGGACTTTAAGGCGCGGTTGCCTGTCATGTTGAAACCTCAGAAATTAAACGTGCAGCTCACAAGTCCATTAATTTTAGCTTCCCATTAATCTATTTATAAGTGAGCCAGCGCTGGCTCTATAAATACAGTCCTGTAAAACCCAACTCTTTCTCATAAATCTTCCATGTTGTTTATTTATATGAATTCCCTGGTCCTCTAAAGATCCTCGTGCAAACTTGAGGAAGACTCGGGCAAACTCGACCTACGGCGGGGTGCGCTTATCCCTTCTCTCCCTTCCCACTAAAATTGTGGCCTTCTAAGGAAAGGAAAGAACTGCGCGCAAATGGGAGGATGGGATAGAAAAGGGAAAGTGAAAACTATCTTTTCTTCTTGAGTCTCTGTCTAGTTTTTATCCCAAACTTGCACTCTCCATATTCCCCATCACAAGTTTCACGTTGATTTATATCGTCATAAACAGCATTCTTGCGATTGTAGCTTCTCTCATAGCTTGGGGTGAGTTCCCTGGCAGTCCGTACTTTAAAATCAGACCTCATAAATAATCTCATGGGCTTCTTCAAGATGAGATCAAATGTCTTTCCCTGTTCACTTTCCTAGTTTGGGACCCTCCACGTCTTTCCCCGAGGTCCTAGGTTGGCTTTCTCCCAGATTTACAGAAACACCGCCAACGGCAATTTGGGCGCTCCGCAGGAGAGTAGTGACATACCCCGAGGAGCGTCTGCGGGTGCGCGTACCACGTGTGCACCGCCTCAACCTCGGTGGAGCCCACGCACACCACGCTGGCTGCGGCATCTATGCAGGCTCTGGGGCTTGTCCATCAGGGTGTAGACAATAGCGCACGCGCGGACGCCCACGCACGCGCACATACGCACGCGCCACGGCGCCTCGGGGCGTAACCCCAGCTACCGCGACTGCTCTGGGCGCTGCCCGAGCTCCAGGGTTTCTGTTGTGCGACCCCGGGGATCAAGGTTAGGGGTCTGCAAATCGCAGTGGCGTGGGCAGCCTCCCCACCCACCTTTTCCAAAGCTTCTTATGCTCAGCTTGAGGGAGCAGTTTTGTCACAGAAGTTCAACGATTCATGCTGGGCACAATCCAGTAAGGTCAGGCGGCGATTTTTTCGCCCACTTGTTGAAAACCTATCGGTTCATGCCCACCTTGTTTTTCGCTTTTTATCTTTTCTCTGAGGGGCTGCAGCTTTCTGGAGCAGACTCAGGCGAAAGGCATCCAGGACCAACTAGGGATCACACCTGCTGCCGAGAGAAGCCTTTGCATAAAAATGCTCTTTAAATTTTTAAAAAAGCAGCATAATGGCCGGCGGACTTACCAAAGCATGACTAGCCCACACCACAAGGAAGGCAGCTATGGCAGTCATCTGTAACTCGACCAGTCAACGTTAACATGTCTGTTTGCAAAGATACTAGCAAACGTTTCGAGAAGGTGTCCGATGTCATTAGCCAAAACATGTTCACCGAAACATTTGCTTTTTTTTTTTTTTTTTTTTGTAAGGAACACATTGTCAGGGGATGTATGCATGGAATATTTTGGGGTGCATGTGTCGGGGTTTGTCTCCTTTCACGACCAAATGTTCCAAGTTGTACAGACACTTATAAAAGGGCTAGCAAAAATAAGCTGACACATGAGCAGTGGCATACGGAGACGTGGGAAGAGGAGGTTTCCTGGGACTGAGAATGTACATGCAAGTCAAGTTCGTCTTCTATAGGGTGGAAATTTCCCAATTCTTAGGGTTCTATTATGGTGACTGGTATGACGATCCAGCCGACCCAAGGAGTCCTTGCGCTCACTGAGTGAGCCCTGGGGTCCTGAGGTCTGGAATTCAGAGCCTCAATTAGAGGCCAGGCACACCTGATTGAGCAGAAGAGCTGGTGGCTGTTGGTTGGGGCAAAGAAAGAGTGATGTGTAAGTCGAGTTTCTGAGGAAATGGGATTTTAGTTAGTTTCTGCACAGTGATAGATTTCACTTCTATGCTATCGACTGCTTATTCTAGATTTGGAAAGGGGCAAGAAGAGTAGAATGAAGTAGATGGAAAAATCCAAGCCAAGAAAACAAGCATAAAACCAAACCAAACCCATTTCTCCATTGGATAGTTCTCATTGAACAAACAAAGAATAAACACATACAAAAAAATGTCAGTGTTAATTTTGAGATGAGAGCATCTCTGTTTTGGACCAAGATGAGTTTTGTGTGAATGTACCCATCTTTGATTTTGTCAAGTGATTAGGTGAAAGACCTTTTTGGGTGATTGTAGTTAGGATAGCTTACTGCCCAAGCAACACACATACACAACACACACATATATACACACACACAATCACAATGTAGGAACTCACCACTATTCAGACTAAATAAAAAACAGCCACAGTAAAGCAGTGTTTACCAATGTGAATTTTCTTTGGCTGGGGAGTCCCATGTGTTAAGAAGGAATTTTTTCTTCATTTCTTCATTTCTTAGATGTTAAGGGTCTTTCCTTCTATATAGAATTCTTTTGGCTAGATATTCTTAAAAATAGGAATTACCAAGATTTGAGGCAACACTTATTCTTGTAGGTTGTTACACACTATCTCTTATCCTGATTTTAGGAACTTAGTAGAAGGAGTCTGCATTAGACCTGTCAACCAAATGGGTCCCGTAAATGATACATTCACTTTTATGTTCAATATGAATATTCTTTTCTTCTTCAATGATAAGGCCCAGTCAAGACAATGGGGCCAAATAATCCAGAGAAGGATCAAACTGATCTGGGTCCTTGTGACCTTTTACCCTTCCTTTAATTCTCAATAGTGAACATCTGTGTTTGGTGGCCAATGTCTGAAAGTAATAAAGACAATTAGAGCATTTTATTTTTTCTTGAAGGGGGTTGGGTGTGAGTGCAGAGAGGTTAAATCTCTGTCGATGACACTGCTTTGCAAGATGAAACTGAGGAATAACTTCCACTAAGCCTTGCATTTCACAAGGAGTAGAGTGTAGTAAGTGTGTACACTGAAGCTCCAGATAATCCATATTGCTCCTTTCTTCCTCACCTTTATTAGTCTGTGGGCATTTTTTTTTTCATTTGTTACCTTTATACTAGGAAAAGAGGGTGAAGTCCACTTCTCTCTAGAATATTCTGGGTTTTCTTCTAGCTATAAAGACTGCTGAATTAGGTTCTTCAATATGTTATCACTCTCCCATCAATTTTGTGAAGACCCTCTCTCTCTCTCTCCCATCAGAAACAAACCTCAAATCAAACCAAATCCAAACAACTGAATAAAACACAAACACCCACAACATATTAATTTATTGAAAAGTACTTCAGCCTTCAGTGTGTAAAACTGCAAAATCAACTATCTTGAGTCCAGTTGAAAGGGTCAAAGATCTGAAAGAATAAGATATTCCAGAGATAACCAACTAGAGAAATTTATGTCCAAAACAAATGTCAGAAGAGGAGTGAAATGACACTTTTTCTCAGTACGTGTTGTCCCTGTGGCCTCTGCTGAGGGGTTTTGATGATCCAGGGTTTGCTTCTTATAAAGGACACACCTCTAATTCTAAGTGAGCAAAGTTATCACATATGCATGCATGAAACTATATAATGATTTGAAACTCTTGGGTAAAATTAAAGGTTGAAAAGTGACAAAATATCTCAAGCACTGTATCTCTATTGTCACCTCCTAGAATCTCACTCCTAGTGAGTGGGTTTTTTGTTTTCCTAATGAAGATTATTTGGGAAAGCCATCTTATTTTTAATGTTCTAGAACTTGTAGATAGGGCCGAGTGTAAGAAGCAGAGCATGAAAACAGAGCATGAAACCTTAAAACACGAGAGTAGAGTTTTCCTGTCACTTGGATACCGGATGGCTTCCCTGTATGTCATCACTTTAATGTGTACACGGAAACATGAGTTTGCAGCTGAATGGTTCTACATTTAATCACATATGTGCACAAGCACATGCAGATGACTGTTTTCACTCATCATTTCTCCCTGATGTTAAACATGTGTTGGGAATTTTGAAACTCTGACTTCTCCAGATCATATTTGTGACTTTGTTCTTACACATGCAGTTTAGAAACCTACAAGGTGATAACTAGGTTATTCTCCCCCCCTTTTTGCTGTTAATAACTCTGTCCTTCTTTCCTCTTCCCCACTGACTCCCCCCTCCCCAGCATTCTGTCAAGCAATAGGCTGTAAAATAGTTATCCAGACCAGCAGCCAGGCAAGTGCCGTTTGAGAGTAATTTCTGCCCCAAGCATTTAGCCCAGGGCAAAGCAAGCGTGCTCTCTAACTGATCAACCTGGATATTTCATTATTCATTAATTTACTGTTTAACCAAATCCCACTCATTATCAGAGGCAACGCTTGGCAGAGCCCAGCGAACAGTAGCAGTTGGTGTCAGGCGTGGAGAATTGGCCCATTTGATCCTGGGCTGTTTTATTATTCAACACCACTGACTGAGAAAAAGGTCCATGAATAATAAAGAGCCAAAGCGTGTTTGAACTGAGAAGCATGACACAGCCTTACAAAACAGCAGTTAGAAAATTAAAGGCAAGGTGGCCCAGACTTTGCATTTTTTATCTTGGCTGTGGGCACAGACATTTATATCCCTACATTGTTTTCAATGATTTTTTTTTTTTAAGTCCTTAAGACAGAGGCATTTGTTTCAGTGGCACTCTTTCAAAAACAGGCCATTGAAGAACTCAGGAGCAAACTTACACAGCAAGAAACAAACATGCCTCCAGATGGGAACTTGAAAACATAATTTCTAACCTTATAATCAGTTAGGTCCTTTGTGGCCCTTCTCAGCTAAGGGGAAGATGTGGGTGATTTTAATTCTTTGGACCTGCCATCATCTATACCCTATTTGGTTTAATAATATAATTTAGGATGCCAATCAAACACATGTTATATTTCTTTTCTGTTTCTTGACAAATCTTTGGGTCCAAAAGCACCTGGCCACAAAGGGCATAAACAAGAGTTTATGGGCCATGTAGATAATATTTAAAATCTTATTAACTTCAGAGAAGGAATTATGAAATACATATGGATGGAGGGACAATTTACACTACTTCAGTAGCAACTTTTCTGAGTTTACACAGGTAATAATGGTCATAAATTCTCTCATGCTTCCTTTAAGTTTATAAGTAGGCAATTGAATTGAATATACCTGTTAGATTCCTTGATGGTGGGCTTCAAAGTACCCTGTCTTTAGAACTAAACTGTTCTGTCAATTTACCCATGCATTTTTTAAAATCCTCTGATTTATAGTACTTGAATAAGTATGATGGGACCTACAACAGCAATAATATGGTATCTTTTGTATGTTGCTTTCTACTGCCTAGTAACCTATTTTATGCACATGCAGCTTCATTTAGGCAGAGGTATAGCATGAGCTGTGGCCTTTTCATTCAAATAAAAAATAGTTATAGAGGAAAGAAGTTTAGAGATCAATAAAATCTATGTTGACTGCCTATACTCATCAAAATTTTGTATATATATATATGTGTGTGTGTGTATAAATCATATATATGTATATATAAATAACTTTTTTATATATACATATACATATATATACATATATATACATGTGTGTGTGTGTGTATGAAACTTTATTTCAGGATTATTTGTAACTTATCCAGGTAGAACTTCCTCATTGCTAATATATTTAGAGTGACATGTGAAAAGGTGGTATAGGAAGATTGAACTTGAAATGATTTTTATATATTAATTTTTTGTGGCACTGAGGATCAAACCCAAGGCCTTGTACATACTAGGCATTAACTATATCACTGATCTACATACTCAGTCTCACCTCAAGTGATTTTTAATGTTAGCACTGGTAAACGTAGTTTGGAAATATCAGGTAGATGCTTAGTGTTGTCTTACCTCATGACATTCTGTGGCTTGCTTTGGATGCATTGGGAAACTATTGCTAATATGCTGAATTTATTGTTAGCTTGGAAAGCATTTTTTTTTAACATTACCATTCCAGCCTCTTCATCTTAAAGTAACTTAGAGAATTTCATATCCAACTTCATGTCTGTACCTCCTGACAGAACTGCAATTAGAACTCTGAATCTGAAGTGCCCTTTCCTCTTAGAGCTTCAGTTTTTATTTTAGATATCAGTGTCAATTTTTCTCCAAAGTTTCTGTAGTTTTGAAAAAAGAAAGCTTAAAAGTATTCAGATCTCATAGGACTGAAATTCAGTATTTTAAAAACAGATATTGGTATCACAATTTTTGGCGTACTAAGGAGAGGATGAAAATAGTTTTTCTAATTTGGTTGGGATTGTAAGGTCAGGTTAATAAGATAATAACCCCATGGTTTCCCTTTCCAATATGGTAGACCAGGATGTCCACTAATTATTATAAATTAAACATAAGTTACTGTAACTGTGAATGTGGTTGAAAATTACGACCAATAAATATAATGTTTTAACTTTTAGGATCATGCTATCCTTCATGGAATCATGAGAACTCCTCTTTTAAGTATGGCCATATATGAACAATTCCCAAAGTGAATATTATTGAATAATATCAAGCAATCCGTTCACTTGAGAACCACATGGTCCCCGTTCTTTCTCTCCTAGCCTTGTTTCAGATTGAGATATTGAATTTTTTCTCCAAGTGCAGTGAGATATGGGACTCTCAAATTCTTTCATACCATTTTCAGTTCTTGGGATTTAGAACTTCAAATGGTTGGGAAGAGCAGTGCATGAGAACTCATCTTCATAGACACTGAAAAACAGACACATTTGGAAAGTTGGATGGGAAAAAAATAGCGTTTTTCTAGGGACAAACAGGCCCAGTGTAAATGTCATATCACCGGAGAAAACTTTCCTTTCTAACTTCTTTACCTCCTATTATTATTATTTATTTTTAATTTCCTGCCCATGGTTTTTGATCCTGACTATGTATTAGAATAATCTAGGGAGAGTTTATAAAAACATCAGTGTTGAGGTCCCATCCGCTGATTTATTTGATCTGAGACATGGGTATTGCTTCAAAAGAATCCCAGGTGATTCTGATGTGCAACTGAGATAGCAAAACAAGTTTTCATGTTCTCAGAGCTTATTGCATAATGTGGCACTTGTTCATTTGTTCTATAGTGTTATAATGTCTCTGGCCGCTTTGTATTATAAATTTCAAATTTAAAAACTACATCTTAACCAACTTACATAAAATATGACATATAGTAGTTGCTTATTCATTCAACAGATTCTTCTCTCTCCCCAACATAGTTTTACCTAGCAGTCACTAAATTCTAGAATCTAAAGATATATCTATAAACAGGATGGACCTGGTTTTTACCTTGTAAAATTTACAGTATTTTTGTCCTTAAAGACAAGGATGTTGTTTGTGCATTTGCAAGTCTACCTAAGGTTAGCTGATTGTTCACCAAGAAGCATAATAGCACAACAAATAATTCTTGGGTACCACCTCTGTGTCATTCAACAGACTAGGCTTTGACTACATTTAGGGAGATGAACCAGGTAGCAGGGGTGTTGGTTTGGGAATATTGTTTCTGTTCTTAGGACAGGCCCATGCCATGTTTCCTAAATCCTGTACAGTTGTGAAAGTTTCATTAAACTTCACTTACTGATACTCACATATACATACCACAAAGGTTTGTAAATCTAAAAGATTTCTAAAATATGGTTTCAAATCCTAACTCTGTACTCTTGATAAGCGGGCATTTATAGATTCCTTTATTTTACTTAGCTTGGTTTCCTAGGACACAATATATTTTTCAGGTAATGATTATTCAAGTTGATTAACTTGAAACCTGGAAGTTTTAGTATAGTATGCCTCATTAACATTTCCTTTCAAATCAAAGGTAAGTAGCCATTATATAGAGAAGATAATTATAAAAAATTTGCATTTCATTTTATGAAATACTTCCTTTAGCTTAAAAAAAATCATCTGTTTTGATTCTTGCAGCAAGTCTGAGATGGAAAATCACCTCCCTTGATTTTACAGAGGAAGAAGTCTAAGCTCAAGTTGAAAGTCAACCTCAACTTTTAGGATATGGCAGAGCTGATAAGATCCTTAGTTCTCCTATCATTTCAAATTTCTGTAATTACAATTTAAATGTAGGCATGTGTCTATACACTTCATGTGAGTATAAAGTACTAAGTTTTTCAAAGTACTTGAAAGGCAAAAACAACAAAGACAGCATAAATGATAAACAGCTTATTAATTTACCTTATCTAAACAAAGATGTGCATACATTTGTGAAAGTTTGAACTATAGAATACTAAAAAATGATGCAGCCTTTCCCTTTTCAAGTATAAAAATAAATGGGCCTGCAATAATTAAAGATTCCTTTCAGAGGATTTTATTTTATTTTATTTTATTTTGTTTCATTTCTTTCTTTTCTTTTTTTGAAAGGAATGGACTTGACTTTAATATATTTTCAGCGGATTTTAGAGTGCCTACTTTGATTAATATATAAGAATGCTGTTAAGTATACTTACAATTATCCGTGTATAAAGGGTGCTCCCCATATGCTTGAAGATACTAAAAACAGTGTGTTCTCTTTTTAAGAGTTTATACATTCTCTCTGTAATCTTTATTTGTACTACTGATTTTTCAGTAAGTTTTTTCTACATTGATATGGTAAAGGCAAGCTTCTGCTTAGTCAGACTTTTAGTAGATCAGAAATTCCAGTGTGAGTGAATGTAAATTAACAAGATTTTATATTATTTGCAACTTAATAGGTTTTACACCATATATCTGCCCTTACATACATGTATAACCTTTTTAATATATATGTTTTATACATTTAAAAGTATCTGTAGAGCTACTTATTTGATTTATCAATGAACCTAAGATGTTTCAAATTATTTTATAGCTTCCTAGCATAGATTTGCCTTAGTCCATCTGTAGCAGGGAAAGAAAAATTCTGTTTCCTTAAGTCCTTTTATGAGGGTGCCAAAAGGTATAAAAATATGAAGCCATTTTAATAGCCAGGCTCTTTGAAACTACCAAGCACACACAGTGTGCATGCTAAGTTCAATCACACTGATGGATTTACATGTAATGTCTCAATTCCAGACTCCCTCATTAGTGCAGTCAATCTTGAAGTTCTCCCCGGTGAGAAGGGTGAAGGTGACTTCAACACCCGTGAGAGGATGGCTGGATATTGCCAACACCCAGAAAAAGACAGTGGGAAAAAGCTCCACCATATGAGGCTATAATCCTAGCTGTGGTCAATGTGTTGAAAGCTTTATATTTCCTGACCACAGGATCTTTCTATAAAATGAACAGGGAGGAGGGATATTCCCAGGATTAGCCAGCTGGCTATTTCTATATGCTTATTAAAATTTCTGGAAGAAATAGTGGGGCCTTTAAAACCCTTTTAAAATAACATGACTATATCCATTTGAGAAATCACAAGCTTCCTCCTTTCCTGAAATATTTATCACAAAAAGGCAGGATAAATATTTTCAAACTTAAATTTTGACAGTTGCAGCAAAGAAATGGGAATATAGAAAATAGTGGTAAAAACAGCAGTAGTAGCAGAAGCAAGGAGAGAATCCAGATGTCACCTTCACAGGAAATCTTTTTCTCCTTTGAGGACCCGCAGGTCAGGCTTTTTAATTTTGGACAAAACACAGTTTCATTCCATCCCATGCAGAGTGTGGAGACAGCCTTGTCTTTCAGATGCTGCATTTGGAAACTGCTGCCTCTTTGTGTTCAATACCCACACGCTATTTCCCTAGCTTACTGAGTGAATTCATGCACAATAGTGGCATTAAAGAAAACAAAGCACAGGCGTTGCATTCGGGCTCTTTGTTTAGGGAAGAAAAACAAGCACCTAAACACCTAATATTGGTCAAAAGACACTGGGTCATCAGAAATACTGTAGAAGTAGCATTAAAGTTGGTCCCTCAGGATGAAAAATATTCAGAGTTCTTCATTAGAACTATAAGATCTAAGAATATATCTGGCTTTTCATAGTCCTCCTCTTCTTCATACAGAGATTTAAGTGAAAATCTTATCTCTCTCTCTCTCTCTCTCTCTCTCTCTCTCTCTCTCTCTCTCTCTCTCTCTCATTCTCATTCTCTCTCCATGTTCTCTTTTCCCCTTTATATAGATCCCTGAGCCAATCACATCTTCATTTACAGATTAGGACTTCCAGGAAATACATAGAGGAAATCTAATATACTTTCGGTATCACAAAATTCTACTTTAGATATTGTCCTTCTAATTGGTATTTTCAGAACTAGTGCATAAGTGAACTTGAAGAATTTAAAAAAATATTTAGTTTTTAGTTTTAGGTGGATACAATATCTTTATTTTATTTTTATGTGGTGCTGAGGATGGAATCCAGTACCTCAAAAGTGCTAAGTGAGCACTCTACCACTTGAAAAAATTTTTTGGTCAAAAAGTATAATAAGGGCTGGGGATGTAGCTCAAGCCATAGCTTGCTTGCCTGGCATGTGTGGGGCGCTGAGTTCGATCCTCAGCACCACATAAAAATAAAATAAAGATGTTGTGTCCACTGAAAACTAAAAACTAAAAATTAAAAAATTCTCTCTCAGAAAAAAAAGTATAATAAATGAAGGGAGGAACAAAGGATAGAAAAAAAGAGGGATGACATTGACCAAATTATACCATGAAACATGTTCAAATACACTACAGTGAATTCTACCTTTCTATTTACCTATAAATCAAAAATTAAAAAATAAAAAGGAAGACCAGTAGAGTGGAGCAAGGAGAGCAGAGGGAAGGTGAGGGTGATGGAAGTACTAGGGATTGCAATGGAGCAAATTATATTACATGCATATATGAATATGTCAAAGTGAACCCTGCTATTGCTTATAAATATAATTCCCTAATAAAACATTAAAAAGTATAATAAAACAATGGTTTGTATTTGTTTAGCTTTTAATAGCTTATAGTGCCTTCACATATTTTGATTCATTTATTCCCTACAATGAATTCTGTGGACTATTATGGACTGCATGGGTTTAGTTGAGCAAAGGTAAGTTGAGGAAATTGCAGTGTCAAGCAATTAAAAAGAGATTTTAAACTGACTCTTTGGAAGTCTTTTAATTGCTAATGAACATTTTGCCATATCAAAGTCTTCTAAATTATAATAGAAAATGCACTTACTATTTTGGCTCCGATAATTGAGATAGATAATAAGATAAAGAATTAGATTATTTTTAAAGGTGTGTGTGTGTTTCAACTCCTCTGGTACCTAAGGGACAATACATATCCAGACGGAGGGTGAAAGTACAGGAGGAAGAGAGGGCACTGAGCTTTTTTTTTTTTTTTTAAATCTCTGCTTTCTAATATTTGATATCAAGATTTAGAACATAGGAAGATAGAGATGTTAAATCATTGCCAAAAAAAGATATGAATTAAAAAAATATAAAATTGTAAAGGACAGCAAGAATAAAGAACAGAATGAGAAAATAGGGAAGAGTGATCTGAAGAGTTTGCCATTAAGTAAAATAGTTGGTAATACCTCTTTCTGATTGAAAATGTGATGTTTGAGGCCCTAAATAATTATATTTAAATTAAATCATCCAGATATTTAATAAGATTTTTTTTAAAAAAGAAAGACAACTTTCTCCTAAGATATCTCTTTTACTTGATTTCCTTAACATGATATGGTTCTCAATTTTCTATTATAATTTAAAGATTTTTTAAATCCAAATATACAGGTAAAATAAGCATATTAGTATGGATGATTTTCAGTTGTTGTCTAATTGATAATTGCAGCTTATTTTCTGTTTAGCTATAAGGGTAGTATTCATAATAAAATATTCCTTGTGCTTTGGATGATGGAGTGGAATTACTACCAAAGTGAAAGTGGGTGTAGAAAAATCATTGGAGTTTAAAGATACTGTTTACTGATCTCACAATTCACATCAGGTTACTTACATACTTGCAATTACTTATGGACACGCAGTATACTCTTAGATCTTAGTGAATGTGACATATGACAAACTCTACTCTCAAGTAGCCTTCTGATTTCTCTCAGAGGTATAAATGAGTTAAGAAGGCAATGGTTTCCCTAAACAAAAGGAAATTCCAAAGTAAGAAGAAAGATTCCGAAAACTTTATATCTAGCTGATGAATATTTTTATTAGCCTGAGGGAATTACTCAATAAATTTCAACACAGTTAAGAAACTCTGTTATATAGGGGGCAATGTACTACCTGTTATAGAGGATATCAAAAGTGAAAAGACATACCTTCAAGGAACATAGAAGTGAACTAGGGAAAGTGATACCATTTCTTTTCTTTTCTTTCTTTCTTTTTTTTTTTTTTTTGGTGGTGCTAGGGATTGAACCCAGGGCTTTGTGCATGGGAAGCAAGCACTCTAAGTGATACAATTTCTTAAGCTGGATGATTTAATGAGAAATAAAATACAATGATTATTTAATACTAAGTTGGATTCCCTTCTTTTCCTCTCTTTCCATTTATTCATCTTTTTGTTGTTGTTGTATATTTATTTCCGTGGGTATCAGTTTTGTTTCTACTCTGAAGCAAGTCAGCAACTCTGGCAAACCTCAGTTTTTAGAGTTGATACTTAGTTCCAGAAAGAATGGTCAAATCAGAAAACAAAGGCCTCAGTGGTAGGTTGATGCATTTGTCAACATACCCAAGTAGAATAGGCCAAAGGCATAAAATGTTGAAGTACAAAGGACTAGGTAATGATTTGAAATCCAATTACTAGCTATTTTTGGCTTTAAGCGATTATATATGTACTCATTTATAAAATGGACATTATCATTTTATATTTTCATCCTAGAATTGCAATGATAGTCAATAAAGTTAATAAATAGAAAAGTTTTCAATGGTAGTGCTATCTACATTAGAGTACTAAAAATCTGGATTTTTTCACTTATTTATTTATTTATTTATTAATATTTATTTTTAGTTTTCTTCGGACACAGCATCTTTATTTGTATGTGGTGCTGAGGATCGAACCCAGTGCCTTGCGCATGCCAAGCAATTGCGCTACCACTTGAGCCACATCCCCAACCCATGGATTTTTTCACTTATTAACATAGCAAGCACTTTCTGTGAAATGAAAAATAAGTAAATAGCAATCAATTTTATATTTTACATACAAAAGAAGAACAATATAAATTTAATTGGCTAAGATTATACATAAAGCCATAAACAGGAAGACAAATGGCCTTTACATGTTTTATTGTCCTGGCTGGAGTGGATTGAATTGTGTCCCCAAAAGGTGAGTTTAAGTCCTAATCCATTCTACCCATAAATGTAATTCAATACAGAGAAAAGATTGTTGCATTTGTAGTTTAGATAAGGATCTTGAGATGAGATTATTTTAAATTAGGGTGGATCTTAAATTCATTAGTGGGAACCTGAAAGTGTACTTCATTTGTAGCATGTCCCTAGTGCCTGTGTGCGTGTGTGTGCGTGCACACACACACAAAAAAAAAGAAAAAAAATCAAAGATGATTTCCTTATCAGAGATGGAAGACAATGCACAGAGATATAGACAGAGTAATCCATGTCAAGACAGAGTTGTTTTCAACCCAAGATATGCCAGGGATTGCTGAACAGAATTTAGGAGAAAGACATAGAGTGTTTTCTCCACCAGAACCTTCAGAAAGATCCACCCTGTTAAAATCTCATTTTTTGTGGAGCAGGGGATGGTATCGGGGATTAAACTCAGGGGCGCTCAACCACTCAGACACATTTCCAGCCCTTTTGGTATTTTATTTAGGGACAGGGTCTCACTGAGTTGCTTAGCAAGCCTTGCTTTTGCTGAAGCTGGTTTTGAACTTGTGACTCTCCTACCTCAGCCTCCTGAGCCACTGGGATTACCATCTCATTTTCAGACTTCTGAACTCCAGTGCTGTGAGAGAATATATTTCTGGTATTTTAAACCACCCAATTTTTGGTCATTTGTTATTGCAGCTCAAGAAGCTAATACACCCAACATAGGTGGCAGAATATTATTCCTCTCCAGGTGTGGTGACATATGCCTGAAACCCAGCGACTGAGGCAGGAAGATTGGGAGTTCAAAGCCAGTCTCAGCAACTTAGCTAAGCCCTAAACAACTTATTTAAACCCCATGTCAAAATAAAAAAAAATAGAAAAGGCTGAGATGTGGCTCAGTGGTTAAGGGTCCATGGGTTCAATATCTGGTACCAAAGAGAGAGAGAGAGAAAGAGAGATAGATAGATAGAGAATATTGTTTTTCAGTGGGTGGCCAAGAACCACCTGAGTTAGAATAAACTGGGTTTTATGTTAAAAACGCAGTTTTTCTGAACCTTCTTCTAAGTTCACAGACTTAGAGTCTCTGGAGGTGAAGCATGTGAATGAAGCTCAGGAAAGGCCCCAGGAGATTCTGATTCATACTGAAGGTCCAACTCACTGCCCCAGCATGAGGGAAATAAATTTACCAAACTAGAGTTCATTGTTCCTACTTAATATCTAGCTGGTATTTTATAGAAAAATCTCATCTTACCTGTAGGCATGATTGATGTCAATTCTGCTTAGGATAATGCTAAGAAAAGTTTAATGACAATATCTTTTCTGAGATATTAGCCTTAGAAATCAGAGAATTATATGCATAAAGTAATAAGTAGATGCTAGAAGTGGTTTCTGGATTGAGACTGCCTGTCTAACAAAACACATTAGATTTAGGTGAAAATTCATTGTTTTTTTGCTTATTCTCTAAACCAGAATTTGAGTTAAGTTGGAAATAAGACATTCTTTTCAGATTCAATGAATTTATCATGAATAAAAAGTGTTCTGAAGAATCTGCACCTCCAGATGCACTGGTGGAAAAAGTTTCCTGGAAACCACTAATGGGATATTCTTCTTTTAGAAGTTCAGCATACATATTAGCATATTAAGTGTTTTGAAAAATGCTTCTATTAAGAAGCTTATTTATCTTTGTTTATCCAAGAATTACTCAAAATGGAAACATTTTCCCCCTTCACATATGGCAGGAATAGCTCATACACAAAGTTAGTGTTACCCAGAACACTGAATTTTTAAAAAACATAGTTTTAGAATTTTGCCTACTTAAGAATGGGTGAAAAGAGACAGCTTGAAGTGCTCCTGTTGACCAAATTTGAGATAACTTTTTTACCAAAATGAGTCAGGAGTGTAAGAGGTTATAATCCTTGGAAATACAAGAATTGATGAATTCATACAAATAATCAATTAATTAATAAATGCCAGAGAGAGAGAGAGAGAAAGAGAGAGAGAGCAGAAGGCTCTTCTGACTAGTAGGATGCCAATAAATAAATGTAAGAGGAATTATAGAGTTTTAAAAATATTACTAATTTCCAAACATTATTATAATAATTATTTGGCAAAAGGTCATCAGTGAAGCCTAAAACTAATGAGTACCATTTGAGGAAGGTCAGGCTACTTACACAGACTTAATGTATGAATTCACTAATTGCTTATTAACTACAAAAGAAAATCTCTTATGAATTGTAAAAGGGCATGTATCTCCTAATATGGTAGCTAGAGAATAAAATAATGCTAATTTATCACTATGCTGTTTGGCAGTTTGTGAAAAATATATAAGCTGATTTTGATCACAAACTTAAGTACATTATACAAACAAGTGGTGTGAACTCTTCAAAAATATCAATGCCATGAAAAATAAAGAATGATCAAGGAATTGTTTCAAATTGAAGAAGACTAAAGAGACATGCTATTAAATGCAACTCATGGCCAAAGAAGAAATGGCTGTAAAGCATGGTGGCACACACCTGTAATCCCAGCAACTTGGGAGGCTAAAGTAGGAGGATCACAAGTTCAAAACCAGCCTCAGCAATTTAGCAATGCCCTAAGCAATTTAGCAATATTGGTTGAGAAATAAAATACAAAAAGGGCTAGGGATGTGGCTCAATAGTTAAGTGCCCCTGGGTGCAATGCCTGCTACTCCCCTGTCCCCAAAGAAATTGTTTAAAGGAATTTTTGGGGGGAAATTGCTAAATTTAAATATATTTTTATATATTTAAATTTAGCAATTTATATAATAATTATATAATAATATATAATTATTATATAATTATATATAATTATATAATTATTATATAATAATTGCTAAATTTCAATATATTAGAAAATAATATTGCATCGATGTTAAGCTTTCTGATTTTAATAATTGTACAATGACGAAAAAGGTGTGTACAGCTTATTTTTTGTTTATATTACTTTTGATTGACAAATCATAATTGTGCTCATTTGTGGGTACCATGTGATATCTTGATATGTGAATAAAATATGAAGTTTATTAAATATTTTAGGAAGGAGTGAGAGAGGAAAGAGATAAAGGAAGAAAGGTAACAAATGAGGTAAAATGGTGAATCTGGCTGAACACCAGGGTTCTTTGTTCTCTTCTTGCTACACTTAAGTTTGTAATATCTGGACATAAAAAGTTTTCTTAAAACTGGAAGAACATAACCAACTTGAATCTAATGTATGAAACATAATATGTCAAGAGCTTTGTAATGTTTTGAACAACCAATAAAAAAAAAAAGAAAAAAAAACTGGAAAAGCATTTTTTTCCCAGAGAGAATTATTTCCTATTGAAAAGAGCAAAATTGAATCATGCATTTCATCTGTGTTTCTATAACTAATAAATTTCTAGCTTTCACTGGTGAATAAGAGTAACAGATGTACATAACGTCATATTTATTTACTTTAAATGCAAAATCAAGTCAGTTTTAAGGTTCAGTTTGATCATATAGAATAGCTCACATGGTTGTAATATATGGGATGATATTATTCTTTGTATTAAAATATGATGTAAGATATATCTATGAAGGGCTAGGCTTTGGTCAGACAAAATTTTGCTTAATATGTTATATAGAAACAAAGATCTTGATTGAAAAACATAATTTTGGAAGTTTTGGTAGAGTTTCTCTTTTGAGGGGAGGGGGACACCAGGGATTTTTACCCAGGGGTGCTTAACTACTGAGCCACAACCCCAGCCCCTTTTTTAAAAAAAATATATAGATTTTTTATTTTGAAATAGAGTCTTGCTAAGTTGTTAAGGCCTTTGCTAAATTGCTGAGGTTGGCTTTGAACCTGCAATAATCCTGCTTCAGCCTCCTGAGAATTTCCTCTTTATAAAAATAATTAAATGGAACAATTTAAAATAATTATAAAGATTCTTTATAAAATACAAAAAAATAAGAACAATGAGGTGAAATAGATTTGTTTACTAAATCATGAAATTAAACATAGCTGTAGATAAACTCTAAGTAATATTTGGAAACAGTGATCATATAGTTTTGTGTTATCCTCAGTTTCTTCTCACCAAGTCCAGCAAAAGCAGCAGGTGGGAGAATGTCTCCATCATGGGTTAGGTCCAGACATTTATTTTCTGTTACCACCTGGTATCCACACCAGCCTGTGCCCATGCTATGTATTCTGTCCTACATTGGCCCATATGGGCTACATTGCTTCTATCTGTCATACTTACATGTGAATTAGGTAGAATTCTTTTTCTCTCGGTCACAACGAAGTTCATCATTTGAAATCCACACCTACTGGTCTTCATGATTTCAGCCATTTGTTTCACATTTCCTACTATAAGGATTCATGCATGGAAATGTGGCTAGATTTCCATTTTGGACTTGATTGTTCTATAGTTGCCTAGAAATAAATGTCTTTCCTTTTCTGTAGCAATGGAGAGGTTTGGAAGATTTTCCTGGATTATAGGCGTGGGAAATAGCACAAGTTTCAGGCTGAGCACTAGTTAAAAAAAATGTCTCCCCCACTAGTCAAAAGTAATTTACTTTATTGTTACTTCCTGTGTTTTGCTATCAACAACCCCCCATGACATCAGCAGCCCTTGGTTAAAAGCTGCTCACTGGATGCCTTGACAGCCTTTTGTTGTTTAACTGTTTCATGCCCACATATATATCTTATATACACACCTCTTATGATTTCACTGGACTTTCCCATGATAAATATCCAAGATCCAAATTTCAATCTTTAAAGACAAACTTTGTTCTTAAAATCAGCATCTGTAGAATTGAGCTATATATAGATAAATGATGGCAAAAACACAGAATCCACAGGGTTTTCTTGATATTCTTTAATGTCAAACTTCCATCATCACAGGACGCTGCTGGAGTACAATGGTAGTGGGAAATCTGGCATTCAGAAGAAGGAAATGTTTTTTTTCTGCCTCTGTATAAACATTCTGTTCCCTACTTAATTCCCTGACAACTACAAATTGCACAACTGGCCAAGTCTCCACTAAGATATGATTTTTGCTGTATCTGAATTAGCTGTATCTGCATTAGGCAGAAAACAGCTATTCACAGGAGCTGTCACAAATGTGAGGACAGGAACACAGTCAAGGGGACTCTAGCTTCAGCAGCATCAGTTCCGTGGGGTCTCTATGAACATAGCCTTCTATCAGGTTGGCTTACAGATGGCCCAGAGTGTTTGTCCTGAAAATGGGATGTCATGTGAGGGGGATCCTGGGGTGCAGTTCTGGGAATGAATTTAATATGAAAAATTAAACTGATGTGGGATCTTAGTACAACTCAGAAACCTATGCAGAATTATAGATGAAAGACAGTACTGTAAATTATGTTATCACAGATGGGGAACATTTATATCAATCATTAGGACTGCAGGATGAATTTATATAGAGGTAATTGATGAGACACATTAAAAAATAGCTAATGTAGATAATAGTTGAGTACAGAATAAATAATACCCCTGGTGTTTGGGCCTATAGCTATCCTCTGGGTCAAGGTAGCTAAGGGCCAGGAAATTATTTTTAACTGTATATGTAAGGAAATGCTGATACCTTTTCCATTATACATCCCTGAACATCCTAAGTTATTACAGGTGCTAAAGCCATGTACGGATTTTAAAGCACTACTTACCAACTCGAGAAGACATGTGTGGTCTGTTTTACTACAAGCACAGTAAAAATTAGAGGGTCCTATTTATTCATTACTAATGTGGTGGCAAAGATGTATCTTGACTCCTGATGGGTTTTACATGCACTCCTATTATTTGTTGGGAAAATTTTCCTTTTTTTGTTCTATTAAATTCTTATCCCAGGAGTTGTGTTTATTTGGCACTAAGTTAAAAGGAGAGGATGTTGTTAAAAGAAGGGACTACTTTATTGTTCCTATTAACACAGCATCTCAGTACCTACTGCTCCTAAAATCCAATTGATTCAGTCTCTGAAGTCTGTCATCAAAGGGCAATTCAGAAACTATTGGAATTTGCAAACATCATGTTTTTAATCTAAAAATGTATATCAGGGTAAAATGACTGAAATTTTGTATGATACATTTACTTTCCCTAGGTTTTGGTAATGTAATATTTGGTAATACCATATTGTAATTTTATTATTTTCTGTGGCATTCATAGAATACTTCAGACTTTCTGTCCCAGAGGCACAAATGCATTTTAAAAAGGGAAAAAATATACCAATAATGGATCTTTCTACAATGACATGTACAAATAAGAACATTTTAAATTGGAGCAGATGATGGATAATGTCTGAAATGTCAGAAGACTGAACTGGTTAGTGCATCCATGCTTTAAAACTGAATTGCAGAGAATAAACAGAAATTTGATGAGATGCAAAGAGATACTAAATAGTATGTTCTCTTTCTCAAGAGTGATAATTTAGTTTCTAAAATTTACTCTTTTTTATAAAGAACTCAAGGAAATAATATGGTAAAATTCATTTGAATGAATCTTTATACTTCATATTGTATAGGCAAAATCAAGTGAATGCTCCCCTTTCCTTTTAAACCTGGATCTCACATGGACATTCCCTTCTAGGGCAAATGTACCTTAGGAAATCATATCTAATGTGCCCTTACCAACTCCCCTGTTCCTTCAGGGGATTCAGAAAGACTGTTATTGGTATTAGACTTATTTTGATCTCAGGTTAAGTTTCAGAAGTTCTAAGAATATTGTAATATAAAATTGGAACTATTTTAAAGAGTACCTGGGGGAGTCAGAAAAATACTCTGGTGGGCTGGCTTCCTCTTCTTATTGTAGGCATTCTGGAGTGGAGAGTAATGACCACTCAATATTCCCTGGGCAACTCTGGAGAGTTGAATAGGAGTTTTTCTTCTGTTCTAGCCTACATTTTGGTTTTATTCCTGGTTTGTCTGAGTTGGAGTCCCCAACTGGAGACTTGATAAAGGGACTGCTGACCTCACAGTTACTTTAAAGACTTTTGTGGACTTGAATTTACTTTTTTCCCATCTATTTTAATTTTCCAATATTCCAGAATGTTCAAATGTTCTTGGATTCCAGGCTTTCTTTTATTCCCTACTAAGGAAATCTTGCATAAGAATTTCATCTACTTCAACGGAAAAGAATGAGTGCTGCAGGTCAAAGACGATTCCTGTAAGTGAGGACATGGTCAAAAGGGAGGAGGAGCATGCTGCAGCCTAAGAGAAACCAGAGAACACCGTGAAGCAGTGTACGCCAGGTGCTGTTACTGTCCACTGTGAAGTTTCATTTCATAATGCGAGAAATTTTAAAGAGAGTTGAATAGACGAGATCTTATAATTATGCTGCCAGCATTTCCTCATTAAGAAAATGGGACCACAGAATTTATATTTTAGTGACTTTAGAGTTGCTTCCATAGATTTGTGAAAAAACAATGGTATGTGATGATGAAGTATAATTAAGCCTTAAAAAAATAAAACAAAGTACTGTTAAGTTTGTAAACTATCAAAATAATCAATTTATCAAAGGTTAACATATTTGAGATTATTCTTTCAGTGTGAAAAGAATCTTGATTCAGTGGTCCAAAATCTTGTATTCTAGTGCTGGCTCTGGAACTAAGTAGTGACATGACTTAGTTATGTAGTTAGTTATCACGCCTAACCTCCTTGATCCTTCCTTCTTTTCCTCACCAGTAAAATGAGGGAGCTGGGATACATCAGTGGGCTTACAGCAAGCTTTGAAACTCCATGCCTGAAGGCATTTTAAGAAATAATAATCTAGCCTTCTTTATTGTTTTCTATTCTCCTGTTGGAATTTGTACTCAGGTGACAGATGGGGGCTCTGTTCAGTCAATGTATTAATGAAAATATTAACTGAGTTTGTTCAGAAGATCTACAGCTATGCTAATTGGCAGCTGCTTCGTTTTTCTCAGGGAGCAATTCCAAGTGAAATATTTGGAATTGGGTTTGAAATACTTCTTCCTTATTCCTGCCTGGAGGATTTATGTAAAAGAATAAAAATTCTACCCTAAGTCAGAAGATTTTCTGGTCTGATCCACCTCTTCTAGGACTTTATGAGCAGGAAGGAAAGTTATGGCAGTTTTTCATTTTCTATGAGAATGTCAGAGCTTGGAACAATAATGGAGTCTGGAATTGCTCTTCATAAAAGTGTATGAAATTATCAGCAGAATGGAAGGGAAATGCAGCAGGTGAGATCAGAGATATAAAAATAATTTTCCTATTACAAAGTAGTTTTCTTTCTTTAAATGACATGCAGGCCTAATCCACCCTGATATCCATGCTGGGTATTTTTCTTGTAATATATTTCTTTGCAAATAATTTCATACTATATATCAGTGTGATAAATTCTCCTCTATCTGGAGCTTTCCTGAGAGGTGTGACACCCTAAGCAAAGCTGCTGCTGTTGGCAATGAAGGTGGCCATGCACAGTCTTTGAAAGTACAGACCAAGGATGAGGCACTCCATGAAACATGACATCCAAATGGCTAATAGAAATCATGAGCTTTAAAAGTCTTGACAAAGTGTGCAAGGGAAATAGGGATAAGACAACTCCAGGGTCCTAGGACAAGCCAACTACAGTGGTTCTAAGAAACTGGCACTCATATAACCCCAAGAATGCAAATTGAATAATAATTTGGTAGACTTTAAAGCCATAGCAGATGCCTGAGGTCAATATTTAAAGCAGGGGGAAAAAGATGCTATGCTCAAAATTCTGTTATAAAAACCTGAAGACTTTGTCAGATTTCCAAGGTTTTCTTTATGTGGAAAAAAACATAGTCTGTTGAGCACATGCATGATACATTATACATGCAGACATTTTAGGGGCTGGTGGGTGGTGGTGGAGGGAGTAATTATGGACTGCTGTTCAGAGGAAAGGCAAGAGGAAAGGCACAATTGCATTTTAATGTCACAAATATTTCAAAGACAAGCTGAGGCATTTTTAGAAAGGGAAGGGGCTGAGTAGGAAGGAAGATGCAGAGCCGTCTCCAAAGAGATTTGCTCAGAGCAGAGAGGCCTCCAGATCATTCTCTGGAGAATTGTCTTAAAGTATAGAAAGAATCATTGAAGACCCGGAGCTTAAATTTCATTCTCTGCTCAGTGTGTGTGGAAATGTCACTTCTCTTTTCTGTGTTTGCTTTTTCTCTCTTTTTAAGGACAGATATCCGCCCTAGCTATTTATTCCTTCTCAATGTTTCCTTAATTTGTAATGTTCACCAAAATTATTTGTTTTCAAAAATTGTAAACAAAGTCTATTTTAGTCCATTTTATGTAATCATCTCTCTTTTTTTTTTTTTAAAGCAGGCGTCAATACAGGAACAAGTAAATATTGCTCTTCTTGTTACTAAGAGAGCTAGATGCTTTTAACAGTCTAACATCTTTGTAGAGAACGCACATTACTTTTCTATGGATGAGAGCTGTAATATTAATGGTTTGTAATAATTTGCCCTGATTGAAACAAAAAGAAAGATGAACAGCTTTGTATGTAAGATGAGCACTATCCTGGGAATTAGACAAGTCTGGATCTATCTCTTACTAATTCTTGGGTCTTAGGAAAGATGCTTAAAATCCAAGCTTCAATTTTTCATCTGAAAAATGGGTTCATAGTATTCATTTTATAGAAATGTTCAAAATGTATAAATGAGCATGGAGTGTAAATTACCTAGTGCAAAGCCTAGTAAATTACAGAATTCAAATCAATATCATATTAGCAAATCCCCCTTGCTTCAACCCTCACCACCCCACCAATATAAAGGACAATCATGATAAAAGGAACATATTCCAGGAGTTTTGTCTCTCAGCAGTTATTGAATCAGACAGTATATTAGCAATGCAGACATATTGGGCCTTGAAGTTTGGTGCTCCTGTGTTTGGGGAGGACAAGACTCCAAATAATCCTACTCTTTTGTTTCTTATCTACACCTGCCTCTTCTACTTCTCATGCATCAGGGCCACAGGTCTCTTCCTGAGTAGTGATAAACTAATTCTATTTCATTTGTTTGTGGCTTATAAAGAATCATGAGCTATTCTTTCCAGGTGACTTTCAATTAGTAATTCAGAGGAGTAATTTGGACCCCACTACCTGCTAAACTGTAATCATTATCTCTTCATACCTATTATTTGTTTTGTTTTTAAAGTTTTTTAAGTTTTTTTTTTTAAAAATTAGAGCTTTATGATTATACATAGTAGTTGGTTCACCCTGACAAACTCATACTCTTCATTACTTTTTCCTGTATTTAAACTTCAATTTAAAGTCCCACTTTGTATTGTCTAAAATCATGTAGACATTTTGTTAGGTTTTTTTACACTTTAGGTAATTATGAATGTATACAACTATTCATAAGTTCTAATATCTGTAGAATTATCTTAGTAATAATTCTTTTGCATAGTTATATATCTTATTTCTCTTGTTTAAATATAGGTCCCTGGTTAGGGATTTGATTTGGTAATAGGTTGATGGCATACTATCTTACTGAGGTTGAGGGTCTTCTAAACTAACACTACCTATGAGACTTATTTTATTTAGAACAATAGATTGACTCTAAAATAGTGAAAGATTGGAGACCTTCAATATAAATTTGGCTGAGATAACTTTATTATACTTGAACACAGTAATTTCAGTTTGGTGTCAATGTGGTATATGAAAAGTAAGAGTGGTGATTTTGTTGTTGTTGTTTTGTTTTGCTTTGTATGAATAGTACTGAGGATTGAATTCAGGGCTTCACACCTGCAAGGTAAGTGCTTTACCACTGAGTTACACCCCCAGCTCCCCCTTTATTTTTAAAGAGAGAGAGAGAGAGAGAGAGAGAGAGAGAGAGAGAGAGAGAGAGAGAGAGAGAGAGAGAGAGAGAATTTTTTAATATTTATTTTTTAGTTTTTGGTGGACACAACTTCTTTATTTTATTTTTATGCAGTGCTTAGGATCACCCTGTGCATGCCAGGCGAGCGCGCTACCGCTTGAGCCACATCCCCAGCCCCAACCCCCAGCCCTTTTAATTTTTTTAATTTTGAGACAGGGCCTCACTAAGTTGCACAGGTTATCCTTGAATTTTTGCTCCTCTTGCTTCAGCCTCCTAAATAGGTGCAATTATAGGTGTGCTCCCCCATTCCCCATCAAGTGATGGCTTTTTCCTATATTTTAAAAAAATGGTGACATTTTGTGAGCTTGGTCAGTTCAAGCCTTGGGGCTTTGGTCTTTTGTGAGAAGAATTCGGGCTCATCCAACTGACCATCAGGACAATCTCTGGGACAGCCTGGCCATGCCTTGCCCCCAGGGTGTGTTTGTTGCGCCCTGTAGTCTGCTGGCAGACATTTTCTTAACCTAGGTCCCCCTAAAGAAAGAGGCTGAGATAAGCACTTGATGTGGGGTATTCGTTTTGGGAAGTAAACCCCATGAGCAGGAGGCAACGACCAGGAAGAGCAAAACCAAGAAGGAAAATTAATCAAAAAGTTTGTTATAGGGCTGGGGTTATAGTTCAGTGGTAGAGCACTTGCCTAGCATGTGTGAGGCATTGGGTTTGATCCTCAACATCATATAAAAATACATAAATAAAATAAAGGTACTGTGTTCATCTTCAACTAAAAAAAAAGTTTGTTATACAAGTGATGGAGACTCTGTATGATCTGGGTCAAAGAAATGTGGATGTATCATCCAGCTCCCAATTTTGTCAGTAGAGCATTGCTTGTGGAGCATTTTCTTCTAGCTTTTTACTTACAAGTGTGTTCATGTATGCAGTCGGCTATGAGCTTTCTCAGCATCTTTGCTGTGGACCAGGCATGAAGAGCCAATGGATAGTGGTACAGCTGGGAGAGCTCCTTCTGACTGCTTCTACAACATTTGGAGGAAACAAAATGTCCCCAAATTCATAAGAAGCATATTTAATACAGAAGCTCATTCCTTTTCAATCAGTTGAAGAACCCAGGTTTCTTGGAGAACTTTGACTCCCTTCCCTAATGTCTACAGGTCTCAACTACCTTAGCTTATTGCGCTATCTTGTGTGGATTCCCCTGAGAGAAAAGCCTAGAAAAAATGTTTGGATGGAGATTATTTATTTTGGGTATATCTGTCCTAAGGAGGTGAAGTTCAGGAGAGGGGTTTGATATAAGGACCAAAGGAGAGGGAATAACGCAATGTGATGCAGTGTTGATCTTGTCACCCCAAGGGCAACTGGGGCTTGATCCTGTCAGGATTTTGGGGGAACCTTATGAAATATGCTTTTTTCATCATCAACCCATAAGTTAAGTGCACTTCTCTAGGTCATAGGGCTAATAAGTGGAGAATAACAGATTTTTAATCTGGGCCTGTGTAACTCCCAGAGCCTTCTGTTTAATTACCAGGCTATAATGTTTGCCTCTGTTGCACATTTGCTCCGATAGTAATCTCATGCCTATTCAAAACCCATCAATCTAAGGAGAGAAGGCAAATAAAGAGAAAATTTATCACAATTCTTCATTATCAGGCATAATTTCATCTCCTGTGGACTCTTGTAAAGATCATCATATCATTATGTCATTCAATTCGATGTCCATCATTAGACTGTTACCAGAATTTGAGACAATAACAAATAGATTTACCCACTACTGTTTAATTCTTTGACTAGTAGACATCAAATATACCCTTGTTTAGGTCTCTTGAAGGACAGCACTGTCATTGTTTTTGTTTGGTTGTTTACATGGCAGAATACCTAAGTGTTCTTAATGTGAACTTAATGTGTATGGTTATATGTGCCACTATAATGATTTTTTTTATATTTTAGTTTTTAGGTGTAGATGGACACAACACAATGCCTTTATTTTTATGTGGTGCTGAGAATCGAACCTGGGTCCTGCCCATGCTAGGTGAGCATTCTACTGCTGAGCTACAACCCTAGCCCCACTATAATGATTTTAAAATAGAAGAGATTTATGCACTATAGACATTTTTTTCTGTGATAAAAATAAATAGAGATATCAAGACAATATCATGATTAATCATAATATTGATAATGTTTTGAAAATGTCTGGGAGTATGTTTGTGGCTTCATTGCTTATGTTGGAGGTTGGCTTAGAAACATGTGGATGGTATCTTTTGAGGTTAGTGGGGAAATTGTTTATCTGTCTCCATAATTGCTTAGGGCCCACTTAACCAAAATTACAAAGGAGCAATGCTTTTCTTCAGCATCATAAACTTCTGTTTGGTCTTGGTTTTTCCTTCCCACACTTTTAGATGCCAAGTGAATCTATTCTATCAAGAGAGGATTTGATGTCTCTCATATTTATAGTTCATATGGACTTAAACCCTTGCCATTTGTAGTTAGAGTTCCTTGCCTCACTCCTTGTGCTGCAGCAACCCTTGCTTATCTAGAGGAGCCTACACCTGGCACGGCTCTGCTTTTCCCTCTTCCCAGTGCAACTCTCTGTCTGCTGGACTCTTTTCCCATCTCTTTGCTTGGTTGTCTCTTTCTTCTCTTTTGAGACTCAGTTTAGAGATGACCACTTCCAGAAGCTGCGCTCACACTCTGGTCTTTCCCAGAACTCAGGAGACCCTCTTTTCTGTTCCCACAGGGCTCCGTGTGGATCTCTGCTATTACACACATCACGTTGCGTCATAGCTGTGGTTGCCATTACAGTGATCGTCTTGAGGGCAATAAACCTGTTTTATTCACTTTTGTCAACTCAGCACCTAATAAAGAATAGACACATCATATATGTCTGCCAAATTGAATATGAACTCAATTTAGTATTTTGGAGGCAGGAATTCTTTCTCTAGCTTCTAAAATATAATAAAAGGCTATTTCTTCCAGTTGCTCTAGTGGAATATCAATATTTCCATTCTATAATATCTTGCATTCAAGGATAATAACTTGGTGAAAAGTTAAGCTTGATCTACATAGTTTCATTTGATCAAAATTATTTTACAGAATAGTTGGTGGGGGGAAGATTGTTGGCATGGAATAGAAAATGTGTTTTCTGAATTTTAACTGACACAAGAAACTAATTTCCAAACCTAAACCATATCTTTTGGTTTTAGTGACATTATGTGCCAATTCTGAGTCATTGCATAGCTTACTAGAAGTTTCAGAATATTTAAAAAAAAATGCATGCTGTGTGGATTTTAGGGTGTCCAGAAAGTTGTAACCTTGAACTCCTGTACTCACTACTCCAATTGCCTGCTCTTTGCAATTCTTTTATATTGGGATGATTACCATATATATGTAATCGTTTATATTTGAACATTAGAATCCAGTGCTTAGGCAACCTACATAATTCTAAATTTTAAAGACTGCATAAATACATGCTCATGGATATTAAGGGAATTTTCAATTCCCTTTTCATACATAATCATGTCATGCATTCTAAAAGCAGTGTTGGGGGAAAATCTCAAATCAAAGTCATTTATATCTAATGCCATTAGTGAGAAAACCTTAATATTAAAATAGTAAACATCAATTATTGCTATCAATGTGACAGGTTAGTAGAATGAGCTAAAACATTGAGAACTACACAGTAAAAATACATGTTTTGTCACATTTTAATTATTTGGAAAATTATATCTTGAAAAAACTGTTCAAACAAATATACATCTATACATATGGTTCACTATTTGTTTGTATTGCTCTTCTTTCAGAACAGATTTTCTCATTGTTTTCTCTACCAGTCTACATTCAAAACTTGGTTGTTGATTTAATTTCTTTTCTTTTCTTTTAGAAGACTACTATGATTTATAGTTGTCTACTCTAATATTTTTTCCTATTACCTAGCATTTGCTTCTCCTTATTCTGCATATTTTACTTGAAAAATTTTTCCATTGGGTAATACTTTGTCAAAATTGTAATGTCTTAAATTTATTTAATGGTGCCCAATTGTGAATTTGTGTATATGTATGTATGTCTTATGTATGGTGGTAATTTAAAAAACAAGAGATTTTTTTTTTCATTTGTGATACCTGTCAGGGTTCAACTAAAGAAACAGTAGGCTGGATATACAGTTGTTCCTCTGTATTCACAGGTTCCACTTCCTTAAATTCAACCATGATCAGGTACAAAATATTTGAGAAAAAGCCTCCATCTCTATACTGAACACAGATGTGGTCTTGTCCATATCATTATTGTCATTATTTCCTAAACAATGTAGTAAAACAATGATTTACATAGCACTCTCATTATATTAGTTTATATTGCATAGGTTATATGCAAATGCAGTGGCACTTTATACAGGGGACATAACTGTCCTTGGATTTTGGTATCTATGAGGTTCATAAAGTCAATCCTCCAAGGATACTGAGGGATCACTGTGTGTGAATGTGTGAGAGAGATATTGGGAGGGAGAGAGAAAAGAGAGAAAGCAGCTAGTCCAATTGTAAGAGCTTGTGAAACAAGTTCAAAATCCACAGGTCAAGCCATCAAAAAGGAAAAACTACGGGCAGGATGAAATTCAAGGGGCACAGGCAGAAACTGTAGTCACAGGCAGAAGCCATATCTTTCTCTGCCCCCACAATTAGTCCCCTCACCCTTTCTCTGATGTCTCAGCTCTACTTCAAGGACTCCAGCAAGTTAATTCTGGTCACTCAGATTATCCAGGATACTTTCCTTTCCTTAAACCCAATTAATTAGTACACCCAAACAGCAGCAAAATCCCTTTTCATTGAATAATTGGGGACTTAGCCTACCAAAGGGACACACCAACATGCCATCATACTCTAAAGAATGGGGAGATTATCTGAACTCCAAGATGAACACCTAGAATTTATTTCTGTTGCTCAATCTGTCAGTGTTTCCACAAATTTCTTGGAAGGCTATACTTTAGCTATATAATACCACATTAAGCTAAGAAGATCTTAACCAAAAGACAACAGACAGATAAATAAATAAATAAATGTGTGTTAATGAGACAACTGAGAAAGATAATAATACAAAACTGTACATATGCTTTTGAAACTCAAGGGATTTTAAAGTTTGCCAAGTATGGAGGTTAACCAGAGGTGAAATTTGGAGGCAATATTAGAGAAACTGGAGTCAAGATGAGGAAAAATAGGGTTTTAAGCAATGTACTTAGATTATTCAAATAAATCTAAATTTAAGAAATCACCACAAGTCTTCCATTTGTGATTACAAACATGCTGTTATAAACAGTACTGCAAGGACCATGGGAGTACAGATATTTCTTCAATATATTGACCTTATTTCCTCTGGATAGCTGACCAAAAGTGGGCTTACTGTGTCATAAGACAGTTCTGTTTTTAGATTTTTGAGTAACATCCATCAAGTGTTTTTTTCAAAATCATTCTTCATATATATTTGTGTGTGTACGTGTGTGTACGCATGGCATGTGTGTGTGTGTGTGTGTGTGTGTGTGTGTTGTTGATGGAGTTTCATTTTATTTATTTATATACAGTACTGAGAATTGAACCCAATGCCTTACACATGTTAGGCAAGTGTTCTATCATGGAGCTACAATCCCAGCTCCCCAAACATTCTTAATTTATTAATCATTATAGGATTTCTGAACACTCACTGTAACAATGACTACTTGTATCTTTACATTCGCTTGTAAATTGGTCATCTGCCAAAGCTAGTATGGTTGTGGAGGTCTGTAATCCCAGCAACTCAGGAGGCTGTGGCAGGAGGATTGAAAGTTCAAGGTCAGCCTCAACAACTTGGCGAGGCCCTAAGCAATTTAGCAAGATCCTAAGCAATTTAGTAAGATCCAGTCTCAATTTAGCAAAATCAAAAAGGGCTGAGGATGTGGCTCAGTGGTTAAGCTTCCATGGGTTCAATTCCTTGTTAAAAAAAAAAATCTACTTTTTATTTGCCAGAATATTTTAGACTTCTTAGACTTATGGATTTAAAATCCATAGACTAAAATTTTTTTAGGGCTTAGCATAATTATTTATTAAATATTGATTAAATTGAATTTAGTTGAGTTTGGAAGTATTGTGAAGATTTAAGAGTTCCACTTTGGGAGAAGCATCAGGAAAGTAGTTATGAGATGTCAAAGAAAAAGTAGGCCAACAAGAGTAATACATGAACCATTTTAATTTAATATTAAATAGTGCAATATTCTTCAAAGAATTATACAAGTTCATAGGATAAATTAAAAAAATCTATTTCCTTATAAACAGTTCTATAAATTAGAACAAGAAACACTCCATAAACCTTAGAATATCTTAGGTAAAACAGGACCAATAATTTCTTTTTTTAAAAAAGAGTATTCTAGATAATTTCTTAAGACCCACACTCTAAAATCTAGGATTTTCTGATATTTTAATGCTCTCCTCTGTATTAAATATAAATCAAATTTTATTTATTTATTGTGTGTGTGTGTGTTGTCTTCTTGTTAAGATCTTCTTAGCTTAAAGTGAGATTGTACAGCCAAAGTGTAACCCTCAAGGAATCTGGAAATACAGATAGATTTAGCAGCAGGAATAAATTCTGGGGGTTCATCTTGGAGTTCAGATGAAGACATTGGAAACCCTAGGGCAATTCTGAGAGAGATTATATTATTAAAGGAATTTGGATAGAATATAAAGTATTGCAAAGCAGTATCTGCCAATGCAGAGGGACTGTTATCAAAGATATGCTGAGGAGTGTTCAGTAGTGGGCATGACACTGGGGAGTGCTCTTTGACAGGAAATTTGGACGTGCCAGGTAGAACCATAAACCAGGTAGCTCAGGTGTGCAATGGTCCTTAATTGTGTACCTTCTTGAATTTTTTTTAGAGGAGCTACAAAAATTTTATCTTCTAATTGGAACATAGGATTTATTTGCGGTTCTGTAGTGGTATTTTCCGCAGTACTCAGCACTGAGCACACATTTGGTGCCCAATGGCTATTGGTGCAGTGTTGATGTGTAAGACAACTGGGAATTTACCAAAGGGGTCATATCTCTTGACTGGTGGCAGTTGGAAATAAAAGAGAAGTGGAAAAACAGTGAGAAGAAGGGCTGAGCTATTAGTGTCAGACCCTGTGAACAGGCATAGTGACTGTGAACCAAAGAATTATGTTAGTGAACAACCAGACTGAAAAGAATCAACGTATGTCTCTGCTCCACACCTAATATAGGTGGAGCTGCCTCCCACCTGAAGGGCAAATCAGAGAGCTACAAAGAAATAGTTTAAGTCTGAGGTCATTTGTTTTATTCTTCTTTGTGGTACAGAAAATTCATTAGCAGTTTATCAGAAACTCAAGTAACAAACCTGGGTAACTTTTAAAAAGAAGATAAATCTTGAATGTCTTACCAAAATAGACCAAATCTGAACATCGCTGTCTTAATGCCAGTGATTAAATTAGACATTGTTATCTGGAACATTGAAATTGGAAACATTGAAAAAAGTACCTCTGAGACTTTTCTTTTGTGGTGTTGAGAATTGAAGCAGGACCTTGTGAACTCTAGGCAAGTGCTCTACAACTCAGCTCCATCCACAGACCTGCCATGGGACATTTTAGTCTTATGAAAATCTATTCTAGTGCATTTGAAATATCATAAAGTCTGGAACATAACAAATACTTGATGAATATCTTTAAATTATTTGTTAATTACATAAAATTTTTGTTAATTACATAAAAATCTTTCTAAAACTAAAACCTTTTTGAAAAAAGAAAATCTCCAATACAAACAAACCTCAAAATTTTATTTGTTTTTTGTTCTTGGAATGAAAATAGATGGACTCATAGTTCCAATGAAGAAGACTCCATCCATTTTCCATTTAAAAGAATTAAAATATTTGCTTATCTCTGTGTTTTATTGTTCATGTGCCTGAGAAAAATTGGAATGGAGAGAATTTATTCTTTTGAAATTGTTCATTGCTCAACTATGTCTACTTGCAGACAAGCATCACAGCAACCAGGATGAAGCTTTAATCTTACTGAGTACAGATGATGAGGTGGGGATTTGGCAAGATCAAAGGCATAGGGAAGCACTGAATCACAAAACACAAAAACAGTCTCTGAGGTTTGAACGCATTACAAAATGGTTACCTTTGACATAAATGACATGATAATTGCCAATGAAAATATGTTTTTTTAAAAAATTTAACTTCTGTATGCTGGGTAGTCACATTTTTCAGATGACTGGCTTCCAGGTTGGAGAAAGGTGACTGTGACTGAGTTGATACTAGGCAGGATATCCCAATTAACCCTCCTCACCTCTGTATGCACAGACTACACTGAATTTGTGCAGCATCTGTACCTATTGTATGTTAATATTGATTATATAAAACTTAGAAAACGTGCAAGGGACAGGATGGAGGTGAGGTGCATGGAAACAGTGATGAATTACCTGTGTTACGCCTCTAAAATCGATGGTCCTAGATTCTGCGATCATGAGTTCTTGTCATTTAAAACAATCTGACCATTGTAAGTGTTCCTTTAAGGATGGGTAATACTTTAATTTGAGATTGTACATATTCATCTTTGGGAAGGCATGTAAATGCTTTGTCGATCAACTCTTTCAGGGAAACTTCCAAGCACACAGAGTAAATGGTGATGTTTGGATATTTATCATGCAGAGGGGAAGAGACTATGGAGCTTCCTCAGGTATAGCTCTCCTGCCTGACAATGGTTACCATCACTATCAAACACAGAGAAACTGGAGAACAGGTCTGTGCTTTCTGTGAGATCCATTTGGAGCTCTGATGAACAACTAACTTCTTTAATTATGAATTTTGGGCAACAAAACTACTTTGTTGGAGACAGATTAGTGTTTTATCAAGTCATAATAGAGGTCAGATTATTAGCTCAGAGGAAATTGTGAAAAAACATTTAATATATTTTTCTATAAATATTTTGGTTTCTTGTTTAAAATGTGAGAAGACAAAGCTTTGGTTTCCTATATCTTTTTTTTAAGAGAGAGAGAGAATTTTTTAATATTTATTTTTTAGTTTTCGGCAGACACAACATCTTTGTATGTGGTGCTAAGGATCGAACTCGGGCCCCACAAATGCCAGGAGAGCGTGCTACCGCTTGAGCCACATCCCCAGCCCTATGGTTTCCTATATCTTGAATGAGTTATTTCGATTTGAATAATAACATAACAAAAATTTCATCTAGTTTATTTTAAAATGCATCCATAAAATGTTGGGATTGACATTAATGTTAGAAATCTTATAGTCCATCCTTCTTCCATTTAAAGATAAGGGAATTTTGTCTCAGAAGGACTTATTACTTGCCTTGGATTGGGAGCAGAAGCAAAACTAGAACACAGAGCTCCTGAATGAACCATACATAGCTGTAATTGTGCTTCATAAAGGGCAGCATTGCTTAAAATATTTGATTTCAGCTTTAAATATGTCATGGTGGAATCTGGAAGCAAGCCAGTTGCTTTATGATTTTTACCCTTTTTGGTTTGAATTACTTCTAATTCTGCACAGGTCACTGTGTTATGGAAGGGGACCACTGGAAGACAGCAAGATTCATGGGTTTTATATCTCATGCTACAATAAAGCAGTGCAAAAAGAGGAGGGGGCTTTGGGGACATGTGATGGCAAATGTAATACATCACAACACAAACCCCTGGTAACCCTAGCAGCAAAATGTGAGATTACCAATGTCTCTGAAATTACAGATAGTGTCTGCTATGAAGCTTCTTACAGCGAAGAGTGGTCTAGCTTTAGCCAGCTCCCAACTTTTTTGCAATGTTAATCCTGAGTGTCTAAGGAATGTCGTAACATAATGTTATGGACAAAACAACAATAACAAGATCAATCTTCATGAGAGTGAGACAATAAAAAATTTGCAGCTTGGCAACAAACGTAAAAGCTCTTTCAAGAAAATGTTTAGATTTTAGGCAGGCATGGTGGCACACATCAGTAATTTCGAAGGCTGAGGCAGGAGTATCCCAAGATCTAGGTCAGCCTTGACAACGTAGAGATGCCCTGTCTCAAAATACAAATTAAAAAGCGCTGGAAGCTGGGCATCATGGTGTATGCCTGTATCCTAGTGACTTGGGAGGCTAAGGCAGAAGGATTGCAAGTTCAAAGCCAGGCTTAACAATTTAACTTAGTGAGGCTCTAAGAAATTTAATGAGATCCTTTCTCAAAATAAAAAGGGGCTGGGGACGTATCTCAGTGGTAGAGACACCTGGGTTCAATCTCCAGTACAACATCCTCCCAAAAGAAGATTTTATTATTATTACTAATTATTACTGTTTTCATTATTATTAATTATTTGGTGGCACTACACCCCCAGTCCTTTTTAGTTTTTGAGACAGGGTCTTGCAAAGTTGCCCAACCTAGTCTGGAATTTGCAAACCTCCCTCCTCAGCCTCCAGAGTAACTAAGATTAAAAATTTGTGACACCTGGCTAATAATTAGATTTTATACTTTTTTTTGCATTATTTACTTTTCATTCCCATAGAACTTCATACTACTCCATAGCATGATCACAATGTATGGGAATTGTTTGTCTAATTGTTTATCTTCAGCATTAGACTTTAAGTTCAGTGCAAAAAGAGGACCCTGATTTCTTCTGGTGCCAGCTACATAGCAGGTGCTTGATAAATATTTGCTGAAATAATGAATGATTGGATGACTCCTCCTTTCCCCAGGCACTAGTTTAATAATGGCACCAAGGGTAAGATTGAGACAAAATACTGATGTGGTGATATAGAATATAAAGAATTATCAATTAATTAAACAAACAGTATTTTCGAGCCTCTGATAGAGTAATGTTAAGCAATTTCTATGTTACAGTTTTTGGCAATGTTTTGGAGGTTCCCCCTCCATTCACTCTCTTTTCCAAAATTTATAGGTGCTTATATTACTACAGAGAAGATAGAAGCTGCTCTATAATTTTAATAGGGGATTGATGTTTCCAAAATTTAAGACAGTGAATCATGGCCCCAAATTGAATTTTTCCCAGTTAGGTTTGTTTGATCTCAGGAACAATAATGACTGCACACAATGAAGGGCGAATGAAGAGCCATCCCCGGGTGATGACAGAGAGGACTGACATCATGGAATAAAATGAGGATGCTCAGCTTGCCACAACAAATTATCATAGGACTCTGGTAAATCAGAAGGGTGAAGTCAGTGGTGGTTTGAAGTGAGTTGGGGCAAAATTCAGGTGATGATCCCAAGAAATTAAACACCTAAAACAATTTCCATGAATGTCCAACCCTCCATAATAGCTAACCATTCAAAGAATGAAGTCCTTTTCACTTACTAGAATAAGGCAATCCTCCTCATCCTCTTACCCCAAGGAACAGGCCAGTAAATTAAAATATAAATGGTTTGCAACTTTCTTCCATTCTGAGACATAAGTGTCTTTACAGTAATTTAAATAGGAATCAAACAGGAAGGTAGTAGCAGAGAAGATAGATCGTATCATACCAACTCTATTATTTTTAACACCACACAGACCGTTTGTAGCATGTTGTGATGCAGCTTACAAGTTTTTCAATTGCATTTAATTTTTACTACCTCTCCCTTTGGGTTACATACATATCAAATGGATGATCTGAATATATATTTCTAAACCTACTCTCTTTCCCCTCTTTAATACTGCAGCTAATGAGGCAAAGGGCAGTCCTACCGATCTAATGTGGCCATTTGGCAACTTTCTTTTTCCTAGTTGAGCCAATTTTGTTACTCTCATACTTTTTCATAATTGCTAGTTTTCAGCTATCAAGTGAGCACAGGTAGAAGAAATGCTAATTTGAACTGGAACTTTATGCTAGAAGTCACAGGAAGATTATGTAAAAGGACAGAGAAGCTTTGCAAAGTGTTTAGACAGCAGAGCGTTTCTAGGAGAGTGCAAGAACATAAAAGTGAAAGCACAAGTCCAAAACATTTTACAATTGCTGACAAAACGTATGCCTTGTTGGATAAAGCTGGAGAATAGCTCAAGCAGAGGAAAAGAGTTGCTGAAATGGCAATACAGAGCCTACATTTTGATTCTCTTAACAACTGATTGCTAGTGTCAGATTTCTTGCTGTTACAGTTTCCCTTGAAACATCATAAAATAGGTAGATAAGACAAAGGAGAAAAACATTTTAACTCTCTGTGTGAATAAAAATGGATAGTGATTTTGGGTTCTTTTGGAAGCAAACTCTAAAAATTTTAGTTCAGAAGCTTAAATGTGGACTGAGGGACTGTGTCCTTTTTCTCCCTGCTGGGTTCATTTAGGATAAATCCCAGGCTGTCCTGCGTTTTAGTTGGAGACTCTCACAGTGGGGGTGATTGGACTTTCTCTGCCCTAGGCACAACATATGCTACTTCCCATCCCTTTAATAGGCATTAGTTCTGCAGACAGCACTGGTCAAATGTACATTATTCACAATCACTTTAATGCAAATATGCAAGGCTGAAGGAGAAAATATGTCACAAAGAGGCAGCCATCCATTTCTCCCCTTTTCTGTTTCCTTCCTTTACAGGCTTTCTTCTATATGTCTAATTTTACAACAAACATGGAATAAAAATAAAGAAAGAAATATGTAGCAGCCACTGTGAGAACCATCAAATAGCTTCGTAAAAATTTCCTACAAAAGGCTTTTATTAAAAGAACTCTGTAGATTATTTTGTTTCTGTTGTTATTCCTTTTCTTTTTTTTTCTCCCTTTTATTCATACCTACTTTTTAAAAATTAAGCAGAATCCCTGCATGTACTCTGGCACAGTCAGATTTCTATGAAATAAAAGAGGAATCAAAGCAAAGGGTAGAGCTATATTTAATCTGTTAAATGAAAATAAAACACACAGTTTTGTACTGCAAAAATTAGCTTCTGCTACATTTTCAACCTCTATTTAAAGAACTATTTGATTTCTCAATAACAAGGCATTTAATCTGTAGCAAAACATTTCTAGGACAGATTTGCAAATGTGTATTACACAAGCATGCATTTTAAATCTGAGCAGAGATTATGTGGTATTTGTCTGTCTAAACCAATAAGATATAACTTACTTTGCTAATAGTCAACCCAAATACGGAAAGATTCTGGGATTTCTGATACTCTTTTTTTCTAAGAGGTGAAACACCTCTGTATTCTTTTAAGGAATATTCAATGAATTCCTTTATATATAACTATTTGTCACACAAGACAACTTGACATGCTAAGCCTGGCTTTACATTAAGCACATGAAAGTTCTTCTATGTGTGGAATGAAAAACCAAAATGTAATCATCTGCGCATGATATTCTGAGGTACATACAATTGTGTCAGGGACTCTGAGAAGCCCATATGCATGAAAAGCAAATACAGAACTAAAAAAAAAAAAGCAGAATAATAGAACATTTGGAAGACATTGTACTTCTTAAAATAATACAGTTAAAATGCTAAGCAAATCCTATATTAGTCTAAGGCACAAGTGTAGCAAACATTTGTCATATGAAGGAAACAATATGCTTTTATTGTGACTCCATTCTGTTAATTTAATGATTGATGTCAATGTGCTTACATATCACGTAATGTACTTTCCTGTCTTTTTAAAAACAGTCACTCTAATCCACCTTTAGGCTTACTTTCCTATTGTTATGCTTATGATTAACTCAGGAAGTTGGGAAAATAAAAGCCAAATGAACTGTCAGGGCACCCATTATCCCTTACCATGTCATTTTAATGTAGTCTTAACCTAAGATAATTACATTAAGAATGTTACTTTTTTTCCCCTCTCATCCCAAAATTATTTTTCAACTGAAATAGGCAATTAACCAATGGATGGGGTTGGTTTCCTCAGCTATTGGTGCTTGGTGATTTACATGGACACCTATTAATGCTAATGGAAGGTATGTTCATAAATCTCTCCACTCCAAAAGGATAATGGCCTCCTATTAGTCTCCTATAAAAAGGGAATAAGCAAAGTCTGTCTTTATATATGACCTAGGTATTGGATTACTTGAGGGAAATTTAAATCATTTCTAATTAAATAGTTTAAATGATTTTAGTAGCATTTTTTGGTACATTGTTGTAAGTTTCAAAAATGCCAGCTATGTCTTTAACTCTATATAAACTGCCAAAATTAAATAAGTGGACTATTATTATTAATTAAATACCTATATTTTCATAGGCAAATATATGATATTTTTGTGGTTGAAATGTATATTTTATTGATCTCAGGAATAAAAATAGAGGAAATCTTAACTTTATTCTAATTTAAAAAAACATTATCAGATACCTAATCCTGACAAAAGAACCCCCCCAAATTATTTTGAATTAGATGTGACAATTTTCATTTAAATTTAACAAGAATAAAAAAGAACAAAATTTTGAAATAAGAAAGAAATGTTTTAATTTACCTAAATTAAAGCCTACATTGGAAAGATAATTCTGCAATATAGAGTTGAACAAGAGGAAGAGAGATGTACATAGAGTCCTATCCTGAAGACTCAACTAATGGTCCTCAGGGTAATTTGTGGGTTCTGGTTCACGGTGTTCTTCTAGTTAGTCCTGCACTTCACTTTCACAAACCTACATCAAACTGAAATAAATGGCATTTGTTCCAGTTTCAGCTTCTGATGTCTACACTAGTTTTTCCTTTCTTTGCCATCTTTCTTTAGCCTTTAGATCTCATCCTTACGGAAAATATTGTTTGGAAAATTATGTTTCACATTGGAGGATTGGAAATGTGTTGATATATGTTCTATTTCTAGGGGCATTTCTATCCTGAACCACTTCATTTTTTTTTTCTCTCAGAATGTTTTACTTTGTATTTAAGGATCCAGATATATAGATGTATAAACAGACACTTGAAAGTTGTGTTAATATGGTCCAACCAGGTGGCATTGGCTTATGGCTTGACCTGAACTTTGCTAGAATAAGGAAGGTAGAGAGGTTGGGAATCCTGAAGACCTGTGGAGTGGTTTGCCATTCAAGAACTTGCAAGACAATGGTTACATGGTGTGGTTATGTTAGTCTGGATATAAACAGCAATGATTACTCCCGATTCAAATTCATATCAACTCCAGAAGCCAATATTCAAATTTAGTGCAGATTATTTGATTTGGAGCCTAAAAATAAAGTTGATATCAACTTTAGAGGTCTTGTATGCTATATGTAGTTTTTTCTCTTTCAAAAATAGGGCTGTTCCCATTGTCAATTTGTTTGTAAGTTTTTGATACTTTATCTTTCAGATAATTTTTCAATTTATCTGAATTATTCATTGTTTGGCAATGGTTGTTCATAATAACCCTTTATTATTATTTTAATGTCTGTAGAACATATAGTGGTAGCATCACTTTTATTTATGATGTAGGCAATTTGTGCTTTCTTAGTTTACTGAAAGTACTAACGTGATAACCTTAGTATGACTTTTATCAATGACCATCTTATGGGAAGTCTTTTTGCTGGTGAAATTATGGACACTTCCCAGACCTGATTTGCTCCAAGATTTGCCCTGCATTCTAATTTCTGGTTATTTTATTTCTAGCATCTCAGGTGTACATAGTTCAGTACTCAATCAAAAACATGAGTAGACCTCTTTAGATTTTCAGGTTTAGATTTATGACCCCCTAGAATGGTAAGAGAATATCTATCTGTTGGTATAAGTGATTGAATTTGTGATAAATTTTTATAAGAGCCATTGGCAAACAACACAAGTTGTAAATGTTTAGTTCTCACATTTAAGACAACCAATTTTGAGTTAACTTTCATATATTTTGTGAGAAAGGGGAGCAAGTGTATTCTTTTGTATGTGGATATTCAGTGTTCCAACACCATTTTTTAAAATGACAATCCTTCGCCATTGACTTGTCTGGACTTGTCATGAAAAATCAATTTACTAAAAAGGTGTGGTGGCACATGCCTATAATTATAGCTACTTAGGAAAATGAGACAGAAGGATTGCAAGTTTAAGGCCAGACTCAGCAACATAGGAAGACCCTGTTTCAAAATAAAAAATAAAGAAAATCTATTGACTACAAATACAAGAGCATATTTTTCAATTCTCCATTTTATTCCATTGATTTATGTTTATTTTCAGGTCATTACCACACTGTTTTGATTACTGTAGCTGCTTAGCAAGTTGGGAAATGTGAATTTTCCAGATTTGTCCTTTTTAAAAAACATTTTCAGAGCTTTTGGTAACTTTTTTATACTATCCATACAAAAAAAGATTTTGGTAAGAATTGAATTAAATCAGAAGATCAGTTTCAGAGTGCTACCATTTTAATATTAAGTCTTTAAATTCATGAATTAGGAGTGACTTTCCATTTTAAATATCATTTTAATGAGTTTTATAGTTTTCAGCATACACTTCTTGCACTCTGTCTTAATGTTTTATTTTATTTTATTCTTTTTGATGCTCTTTTAAGTGGCACTATTCTCTTAATTTCATTTTTGGTTAATTCATTACTAGTGTATAGAAATATAATTGATTATTTTATATTTATCTTATATTTTGCAATTTTTCTGACCAGGTTTATTAATTCAATGCAATTTGGTGTACATTAACTTCATTAACTTTAATATCTTAATAATAGAATACTTAAAATTTTGTATGTGCAAACAGAGATGCACATACATCTCTGTTTCATTTGTAAACAGAGATGCTTTATACATTTCATATTTTTCCATACCTTTTTTTTTTTTAAGTTCTCACTACCTAGCCCAGATGTTCTTGAACTCCTGGGCTCAAAGAAACTTCCTGTCTTAGCCTCCCAAATGTCTGGGAATACAGGTGTGTGCCACCTTGCCCAGATTTTACTTCCAATATTGATGCCTTTTATTTTTATTTTTTGAGTCATTTATCAGGCTAGAATTTCTAGTAGAGTGTTGAAAAGGAGTGGCAAGTTTTAAAATGTGGAACTGTGATTGCTAGATTGTAAGGGTTTGTTCTCTTTTATAAGAAACTGTGAAATAATCTTCCAAAGTCACAATAAATAAGTTTGCTTATTGTTCTTCATCCTTATCAGCACTGATGTGATTTGTTTGTTAGATTTTGGCCTCCTACCATATCTCCTTGTTGTAATTTGTAATTCCTAAGAGACATCTGCTATTGAACATAGTTTTATATGCTCATTTATCATCAGTATATCTTTAATGAGATGTCTGCTCCAGAATTTTGCCCATTTTAAATTGAGCTGTTTATTGTTTAGTTTTTTTATTTGTTTTTTTTTTATTTTATTTAGAGACAGGGTATCACTGAGTTGCTTACCACCTTGCTTTTGCTGAGGCTAGTTTTGAACTTGTGATCCTCCTGCCTCAGCCTCCTCAGCTGCTGGGATTACAGGCATGCACCATTGTACCTGGCAATTGTTTAGTTTTAAGAGCTTTTTGGGGTTACATTTTGATCAGAACTTCTTAATTAGGTGTTTATTTTGCAAATATACCATCTCAGTCTATGGCAGCTCTTCTCATGTCATTTACTTTTTCCTTAAATTTTCAGTGTCTCAGTTTTCTTATTGTAGAAGAGGTTTCCTGAAATGGAAATCTGAAGGTTTATTTTGAGGTTTGTATCAATTGGGATTCAATTCTTGAAACAACAACAACAATAATGACAACAGGCACTCTTTGTATAATAAGCAGTAAAATATTTAATTCAGGGGAATTTTATATTTATGATATTATTGGAAGTTCTGGAGAACAAGCAAAGGCAACCAGCCATACCTCCACCCTCAGGAAAGCTTGAGAACAAGACTATTCAATTTACCTCCCAGGAGAGCTGCTGCCTCTTCCCGTCTGTCAATCACTCATCAAAATCTAGGATTCAGGGGCCTTCAAAGCCATGTCACTGCCACTTTCACTACCCTTACATCTCTGATTTCCTGACAATTGGGGGAAAGCCCAGACACTGTTGTTCTAGTTCCATATCATTATCTACAAGCTGTGATTACAGTCTTCTCCACGCCTTTACTTTTCAGTAGAAAACTACAGAAATGGGATTTCTATTTTACTCTATTTTCCAAATTTCATGGGCATTCATTGAATTTGTGGAGCCTCGTTTGTGAATCTAATGTGCTTTATTAGTTGCAAAAATTCTGGGAATATACTTTTTATGTCTGTACAAAAGTAATTATAATAAAGCAAGATATAATAGTGGAAGACAAAAAAAATCACTGAATAAAGATAATATGTAGCCTAAGAATTAAATGAGATACGTTATTCTTGAAACAATAAATTTTCATGATTATTACTTTTTTTCTCATTTTGTAACCCATGAATTAAGTCATGGAAGAATTTCTCTATTATTGTCAGTCAGGAATCTGACTGATGTTAGATTCCAAGTTCCTGATGTCAGATTCCAAGGCCATGACTTTAAAATATTCCATTACTCCACTGTGGAGGTGTATAATGTCTCTTTCACATCCTGTTGGAGTAAGATTTGGTTCCATGCTATTGTATCTAGTCACCCCTCATGTCATCATCTTTTGGTAACTTGTTCACCTTTGGACATGTTTGAGTCTGGTTCCTATTTCTTCCTTTTCTCTATTTTAAATTCTTGACCTGAGTTTCAGACCTTCACCTTCTCCTTATTTCCTTCTTGCCTACAAGCCAGGACCGGACTTTTCCTATTACTTTTCTGGAAAGTATGTATTCCTGATTCATATGGATTTCTGACTTGGCCTTGGTCTGGGTTTTGCTATAGCACAGCCTGTGACCCATAGTCACCACCAAATCTTTTAGAATCACATATGTCTCTCAAATCTTTTAGAATCACATATGTCTATCTGTTTCACAGATGCAATGTATTTAAACATTTGAAGGCTATTATAGTGTACCAAATACTTTATTTACACTTTGTTTGTAGTGATATTTTTCTTGTAGTAATATTTGTCACAGGAAATTATAAATCAATGCATATTTTATAAAATATTTAACCAACAACTTTTCAACTTATTTATAGTTGAATCATCAGAATGATTAGAAATGAGCCTTTTAGGAGTCTAAAACAGCATCTTATAAGGAAATTAATTATCTTTTCATGTTCAAAGTTTAGTTACAAACTTGTCACTTTGAATATAATAATATTATAATATAATATTATAATATAATTTTCTGTTGGACTTGGGGAATTTTACCACATCTCATCTCTAATTTTGAAGAATTTTTTTCCTTTAAGTTATCCTGATATTTCAAAGTTTCAAAACTAATGATGATTATGGGGGAAATCAACCATCAGGATATATAAGAACATTGAAGTTTAAAAGATGTTTTTTTTTCTCTTCTTGATCTTTGAAGTTTGATTCGGTATTCTAGCTTAATGTTTGTTTTATTTTTATTTATATATGTTAATAGCAATCTTTTCACTGAAAATGGAACTCCACAGGATTTCTTATATTGTAGACTTAGAAAGAGATAACGTTAGCCACTTTCAGCAGGTGATTTGAATTATTATGGAACATTTCCTTTTGGCTGTCACAGGATACTAGGCAATAATACTATGAAGAAAAGAAAAGAGGGAGGGAGAGATGGAGAGAGGAATGAGAACCATTGCTCAACATTCCATACAAGATGTGCCCATCCTTGGTTATTCTTGGTTATCTTTTCTATATAAATACCAAATCTATGTTATTTGAGAAATTCCAGATAGTCTTGGTAAATATATGGTAGCTACAACTCTGTCCAAGTATTGCAATTGAAAAAAAAGATGGCATCTTCTTCCTTTTGTTATGCTTTAGAATAGGAAGAATGTTATTATGTTATTTTCAGCAAGAAGAACTTTTTGAACATAAAAGGAAGTAGAACATTTTTTTAATAAGTATATAAAGAAGGATGGAAGTCACAGGAATAATTAAACAACAGAGTATTAAACAACAGAGTATTCCATCAGACATAAGACCATCCTTGTTTTCTCTGTCATTTTATCACCTGGAACAAGTCTTCACTTTTAAGGCTTCTGTCTGGAACTGAAACAGGCATGAGGAATGCAAGTAGAAGCTGGAGGAGGTACAAAGCTAACATGACAGGTGTTCTGATGAAAATGAACCTGGGGAACTTCAGAGGATGAAGACAGGTTTTCTAGGGCAGGTAACTACTGTTTCAGAAGGTGCTAGGACCTAGACAAATGGAACAACTTGGGAGAGGAGGAGAAAGTGAAAGGAGCAATCTCTCCAGACAAAGGGAAGAATGTGGCCTATATTGGTAAAGGAAGTTCCACTTCTTTTTCCTTTTGGATATACAGAAGGAAACTGCATTTCTGCCTGACTGTAGTTAAGTGGGTCCATGTGAGTGTGTTGTGGCCAGTGGAGGATGGACAGAGAGATTCATGCCATTACTAGGTTTAACCTATAATAATACATCCCATGTAATTTCCTGTGCATTCTCTTTCTTTTTCTTCTTTTTAAAACTAAAGTTATTAGTGCATATTAACTGTATAAAATAGTGGGTTTCATTGTGAAATTTTCATACGTGCATATAACATGCTTTGATCATATCTGCCTTCTCAATAACCTCTTATTTTTCCTCCTCTACCTCTGATTCCCCTCTTTCTCTTCCCTTACTACTTTTCATGTGATCTTTTTTTTTTTTCTTTCTTAGATTCCACATATGGGAGAAAACATGGCATCCTCGTTTTTCTGGGTCTGGCTTCTTGTGCTTAACATGATGTTCTTCAGTTTCCTCCATTCTCTTGCAAATGATGAGATTTCATTCTTCTTTATGGTTGAATAATACTTCGTGTATATATACTACATTTTCTGTATCTATTCATCTGCTGAAGGACACCTAGGCTTGTTTCATAGCTTGGATATTGTGGATAAAGCCATGATAAACATGGGTGTGCAGCTACCTTTTTTGGTATGTTGACTTCAATTCTTTGGGTACCTACCCAGAAGTGGTTCTGCTGGATCATATGATATTCTATTATTTTTTTGAGGAAATTTAATACTGTTTTTCATAGTAGCTGTACTAATTTACATTTCCACCACCTGTGTAAAAGTGTTCCTTTCTCCTTTCATCCTCTCTAGAATTTTATTTATTTATTTGTTTATTGTTATTTATTTATTTATTTGGTACCGGGGATTGAACTCAGGGATACTCAACCACTGAATCACATTCCCCAGCCCTATTTTGTATTTTATTTAAAAATAGGGTCTTACTGAGTTGCTTAGTGCCTTGTTTATGATGGAACTGGCTTAGAACTCTAAATCTTCCTGTCTCAGCTGCCCAAGCCGCTGGGATTACAGGCATGTGCCACTGCCCCTCCCTGATATTTATTTTTTGCCAATATTATTCATTCTGACTGGGGTGATGTGGAATCTCAATGTAGTTTTAACTTGCAAAAAAGGCTAAAGATTTTGCGCATTTTTTCATGTATTTATTAACCATTTGTACCTTATTAACCATTTGCCCATTCATGATTGAATTAGATGCTTTTTTGCTGTTAAATATTTTGAGTTCTTTATGTATTCTGATATTAATCCTCTGTTGTCTGAAATCCGATTGCTGTAGATTCATGGATTTATTCCTGCATCTTTCTACATGTCTATTTTTATGCCAACAACAAGCTGTTCTTATTACAATGGCTTCACAGTATATTTTGAAATCAAGTATCATAATGCTTCCAGCATTATTATTTTGGTTTGGCTGTTTGGGGTCATTTTTGCCTCCATATTATTTTTTGTATTGTTTTTTGTAGTTCTGTAAAGACTACCAATGGTATTTTGGTGGGAATTGCATTAAATCTATGGATTGCTTTCTATAATATGATCATTTGGACAATATTAATTCTCTCAATGATTAAACTTAGAGTTCTTTCCATCTTTTAGTGTCTTCAATTTCTTTCTTCACTGTTTAATATTTTTCATCATAGAGGTCTTTCATTCTCTGGGTTTTCCTTTTTTGTATTGTCAATGGCATTGTTTTCCTGATTTTTTCTCTTTGAATTTTTTATTGGTGTATAGGAAAACTATCAATATTTTATGTTGACTTTGTATTATGCTACTTTGCTTAATTTAAGAGAGTTTTCCATGCATTATCTTTTACTCTTTTATTCTTCTTTTGTGGACTGAATGTAGATAATCTTCTTTTTTCTGGTTGTACAGAAAGTATATTCACACCAATTTGTGTCTTCATACATGTACTTTGGATAATAATGATCATTACATTCCACCATCATTTATAACCTCATGCCCCCTCCCTTCCCCTCCAACCCCTCTACCCTATCTAGCATTTGATGCAGATAATCTAACTAAGTTTCCTAAGGCCTCCAATCAGTGGTTCTTAGTCCTATTTCCTGTGTGATTCTAACATGCAGCCAATGTTGAATACCATGTCTTCGGAGCAGCAGCCCTGAAAGTGTTCATTGGGAACTGATCCCTACAGAAAAGTGACATTTATGATTATATTCTCAATTCAGCAAGCATAGTGTTCAACATCATTCTGGTTGTGTAGGAGGACATGGTTAATTCCTCATATAGGTGCATGTCTCTGAGCATTGAAGCTTGCCTCCCATAGAATTCCAATGACAATGGCTGCCCAAGAGGCTGTTAAAACTACTGAGCAGAAGCAACTTGGGTTCCTTAATGACTGGAACAAAAACACCACTGATGACAGGATTGGATTGTGACTTGAGTGAGAAGTAAACCTTAATCTTTTAAATGACAAACGATAGGATTATTTATTATTATCAGTTAGCCTACCATATTAATACAAATAGCATGTGCCAATATGTTGTGGTTTAATAAAACACAAGGAAGAAAGGAGATCACACAATTTAGTCCAGTTGGAATAATGATTAGGTGTGTTTTTGGAGTTAGGATAAGTTGAAGGAGAAGAGAACATGGTTAATTTTGAGACTGGACAGCTAACCAGACGCCATATTATCAAGAGCTTTTGTATGACTTTCCAGGCAATTTCAGTTTTATTCTGAATGTAATGGAATTCCATTTATTCTAGGACTTCTTACTGGATAAATAGTTTAACAACCTCTAGACTTTTAAATACTGCTTCCAAATAAATCTTCCTTATTCTATATCATTTATTGGCAAATTAGAGTTGTACATAATGGTGGAATTTGTTATATATTTGCACATGCACACAACAATATCATTTGTCTTTCCCTAGTATTTCCCCTTTCCCTCCCCTTCTCCTTCTGCAGTCCTTTCTTCTACTCTACTGATCTCTCTCTCCCTTCTATTTTCAGGATATTCTTCCCTTTCTTTTCCTTTTTCCTTTCTAGATTACATATATTAGAGAAAACATACAACCCTTTGACCTTCTAAATTTGACTTATTACACGTATTTCATCTCAAGATTCATTCATTTTGCTGCACATGACATAATTTCATTTTTCTTTATGGCTGAATAAAACTCCATTGTGTATATATACCACATTTTGGGTAACCATTCATCCACTGATGGATCCAAATAAATCTTTTATAAGTAGCTGAAAACAATATGCTAATGGGATCCAAAATGAAAAGGATGACAACATTCCAGTGTTTGCTATGAGAGGGTTAAATTAGGATAAATGAAACTGGGGAAAGGTCTTCCTCACCTTGCTGGAAATAGAGTGTATTTTCCACTCACTTCAACTGACTGCCTGTGTTGGAAATATTGAAAGAAAGCAGTCAAGAAGCCAGTGCTTAAACAAACATGTTTTTATATTTTATTTTCTATGCTGTTACACAATTAATGCATCAGCTTACTGAACCAAGCAAAGCAACAAAACAATACAATTAGGAATAGTAAGCCTAGGGCTACAACAGCTATTCGTGCTTTATGTTGATACCTCAGTGCGAGAATCTGAAGAGGAATACTGAGTAAGCACCATCCTCTGTATGTTCATTCACTTGGGGATATTAGTGCAAAGATGAGCAATCAGGAGGGAGGGCTGACCTTCACCTTCACCTCAGAGCACAGTAGTATTTTGAACAGAGCCTCCTTCATGTGCCTGATTTTGCTTGGCTTTTGTTTTTAGTGGTCGATTTATTTCTGATGTTGAAAGTGGGATATATAACTCTAGTTCTCACAGTTTCTCAAGCTTATATTGTTTTCTCAGGTTGCAAGATAGAAGAAAAAGCATTTTGGAAAATACTGGAGCACTTTCTTATCAGAAGCTTAAAGACTGTCCCTTAAAGATCTGAGAAATTTGGAGTGAAGTCTTCTAGGCTGTGTATTTGAGTCATATTTTCCAATCTATTATGAAAAAACCTGAGTAGGGCAATCATTGTGAGAATGTTTTTGACCTTTCTGAAGTAGAAGAAGCCAATTCTATTCACCATTATGTAGTCCACAATCGGTCATTTTGCTGACTAGGCCTCCAGTCTTTTGAGAAAGCTTTTTTTTTTTTTTTTTTTTTTACTGCTCATGGGTCTTGTCACTGATAACTCCTGTACTGGAGGATGTCTCATTTGTGAAGAACCATAGACTGTCCCAGGCTTCCTTCCTCCAAAACAGGAAAGATGAAGATGGGAAGACTCACCAGCTGCTGAACATAGTTATGCCATGTTCACATTGCCCTTTCAAGGATCCATCAGAAGAGGGTTGAGATGCCACACAGAAGTTCCCAAGCAACACCATGCCTCTATTTTCACTCATAAATCAGGTATGGCACCTGCCCTGGGCTTCCAGAAATGTTTATATAATCGATGAGGTCATATATTGAAAGTTTATCACCCAGCTCTCCTAAAGGGAGGTGTGGGATAGCTAGCACCTCCAGCAGTCATTCCAAAATGATGATTAGTTACAAGGGCATTTTGATCTGTTTTTTAGGGAAATTCTCTAATAAAAATATATATATTTTTTTGTCTGTGGAATAGTCGCTATCACATAAGTAAAATATCTCTTGGGACACAAATGTTCAAAGTTTAAACTTATCCTCAAGCAGGACTAATTCCAAGGAAAAATATGCAATATAGCAAAGTGATTGCAAATATGGATTTTGGAGCCAAATATTCTGGGTTCAAAGTTCAGTGCTGCTGGTATGTTAGTACACACCTGTAATCCAAGTGACTCCAGAGGCTGAGGCAGGAGTAGTACAAGTTCTAGGCCAGCTCTGGCAACTTAGTGAGACACTGTCTCAAAACATGAACAACAACCATGACAAATAAATGAAAAAAAAAAAAAGAGTTGGGAATGTAGCTCCTTAGCTTAGTGATAGTGACCCTTGAGCACCACAAAAAACAACCAAATTAATAAACAACTCAGTGCTGACATTTAGGAGTTATATGAACCTGGGAGAGTGTTTTAATCTTTCTGAATGTCAGTTTCTCATCTGTTAATTCAATATTTTTTTTAAAGAGAGAGTGAGAGAGAGAGAACTTTTTAATGTTTATTTTTTTTTTTTTTTAGTTTTCGGCGGACACAACATCTTTGTATGTGGTGCTGAGGATCGAACCCAGGCCGCACACATGCCAGGCGAGCGCGCTACCATTTGAGCCATATCCCCAGCCCCTCATTTTGGATATCTTAAGAATTCATTTAAATGATACTTGTAAATTTCTTGTAGTTTTACTCTTACATATTAATTGCTATGTGATATTTAATAAAATAAATTTTTGATCCTTCTGGTTATCTCACCTTTCCTAATAGGAATCCATGTTTTTTTTTTATTTTTTAATTTTTTTTTTTGTTGTTGTTGTTGTTTTCGGTACTGGGGATTGAACTCAGGGACACTGAACCACTAAGCCACATACCGAGCCCTATTTTTTATTTTATTTAGAGACAAGGTCTCACTGAGTTGCTTAGTGCCTTGCTTACTTGCTTATGCTGAGGCTGGCTTTGAACTTGTGACCCTCCTGCTTCAGCCTCCCAAGCCACTGGGATTACAGGTGTGCACCACTGCACCTGGTAGAATCCATGTATTTTTCTTTAAAAATGTTTGGATACAAACTGTATCTCACATACCTTTCCAGATGAGTAGAATAGATTCTGTATTCAAGGAGACTATAGGCATTTCTTTCACTCCAATGAGTTTTTCCAGCACACAGCTTGTATGCCAATATGAAAAGTCCCAGATATAGTTTTAAACTTTCTGAAAGAATAAAAAATTCTTCATCTTTCTTTATATCTGTATTTGTATCTATATCAATAACAGATATATATGGATGCTTCATTTTGGGAAACAAATGCCTTTGAAATTAAGCCTTTATTTACATTTATAATTTTTTTTTGGAATACTCTTGGTATTAGAAAGCTGATAATAAGACTGAGATTCCTGGATTAATAACACATTTCTTTTTATATGTTTTTTGCCTTATGAATAATTGTAAATTTTTCAGTCTCTAAAATTTCTCATATGTAAAATCTGGTGTCTCCTTTCATGTATTGAAAAGATTTATGTCACTCACTGTTCTAACAAAAAATTGCTTGTGCAAAGACTCCTGGTCTCTGGATATGAATTCTTAAAATATTTCACTAGCAGCATTTCCAGAGATCATATGAAGTAGAAGTGGAAATATAAAACCGGAATTGGGAGGGAAAATGGGAAAATAGATTTCTATTCCTAGTTCATGGGATCTCTGGAAATATCTATGACAATTTTTAATTTTGTAAACATGTAATTGTTTATCAGTGGACCAATTCACTGTTGAGCATTTAGTGTTCGTACAGCAGATGAGTGCCATTGCTTTTTCTGACCTACTCAGTCTACTTGCCTTCAGGTTGGATTGTGCCTCCTCATACCAACTGGATGAATGTCTATTCCATTTTTCTTGTGACCATACCCAATTTATGTTTAATTTTTAATGACACAATGATTTGGGGAGTTATGATGATATCTGAGATTCTTGTGAATAAAATTACAATGTACTGTGCAGCCAATTGTAACTGGGTTTTTATTTGCTTATTTGTAGGTTTGTTCAAGACATTTTTTGTTGATAGTGTTATTGGCCTACTAACAGGAGGTTTGAACAAGACAATACTTTCCAGAAACACGATTCTATGAAACTTTAAAAGGAATTTTTTATAATTTTACAATTTTAAATCATAATAGGACCATTATATATATTTTTTTTCAGCCAAAGACACACAGTTAGAGGAAGAGATCCATAAATCTGTTTATCTTTTCTACTCAAATGAGAAGGACTGAATTCTCAAGCATGAAATTGCCATCTGTGCTCCTTCTCCCCACCCCCACATTTTTAATAATTATTTTTAGCAGACCAGGTGAAGTCAGAAATTTCTTTTAGAAAGAATGATGCCATTGTGTAACTGAATGTGTGTATTCATGAAGCTCCTAGGGGCGACAACTTGTCACCATAAAAATATGAATGAGATAAATTTTTCTCTTTGCCTTTGCTCCCTTGAATGCTAGTTTCATACTTATAATAACTGCTACTGGTTTTGTATGCCTCTGCTGTGTTCTAGGCTCAATGCTGGGTGCTTCATATTGTTTCTCCTTGAGTCCTTTTAACAATCTCTTTAGGTAGGTGTAATTGTGTAATTATCCCTACTTCTTAGTTAAGGGCACTGGAACTTAGTCTAAATGACTTCCCACATACCTCACAGCTAAGTGCCAGCACAGGGTTCCTATTTCATCTCTTTAGAGGATTCTTTAGCCCAAGAACATATGCAGATCATTCCTACATTCATACCTTTGTTTCTCAAGTTCTCCCTTCCTTAACTGTTTTTTTCCTTCCCCCTTTGCTCACTTAAAATCAGTACATGCTTCAAAACTAACTGAAAGTAAACTCTTCTCTGTAGGTTATTGGCTGTGTCAGAATTAAACATTCTCCAATGCTACCTCCTATACAACTTTATATGTATTTTAAGTTTGAAAGTATTTATAACTCTATGGTATGAACAAATCAAAACAAGTAGCATAGTTATTAGTGCGGATGTCTGCCCTTCCCTCTAGGATGCAAGATACCTAGAGAGAAGGACTAACTATTCTGTGCTGCAAATTTCTTGAGGGCAAATTTCATGTCTTAGTTATTTGTATTTATTTACATCTCATCTTATTTTAGAGAGGATTCAAAGAGGATTCAGGAATACAGAAAATATAATTAAATAGCATAAGAAGAAATATAAGGCAAGGACACAAAGGTAAATTTAAAAAAAGGGTTTAACAATGCTTACCACATGATCTACAGATGGATTAATATTGAAAATAACCTTTCTAGTAGCTCAGTTGATTTTTTCTTTCTTTTTTCACCCCTTTTTGTATATTTAATGCCAAGTGCAAGTTCAGGAATGGAGAATGATCAGTAAACACTTTTTAAAATAAATACCTACATGCCAGATGTGGAAGGGTAGTGAAAAGAACAACGAAGTCAACCATTTTTTTTTAAAATAGCTTTTTTGAGGTATAACTGACACACAGTAAGCTGCACACAGTAAGCCATTTGGTAAGTGCATTTCATATATTCACCTGTGGAAACATTAATAATGAAAAGAACAATCACTCTCAAAAGTTACCTTGAGGTATTTTGTAACCCCTTTTCCCTACCTTCCCCTTCTTCCTCCTATCTAGGCAACTGCTACTTTCTCTCCCTGCATTACTAGTCTGCATTTCTTAGAAAGTCTTACAATATGTGTTTGTTTTTGTCTCCTTTTTACTCAGCACAATTATTTTGAGAGTCATTTGTACATACTATGTTCCAGATTGTTCATTGGTGAACAGTATTCCTTTAGGATATGCTGCAGTTTGTTTCCCATTTATTTCTGGATAAAGACTTTGTTATTTGAGGTTTTGACTATTATAAGAAAAACTGTTTCAAATTTTTATGTACAAGTACTTATGTAGACATGATACTTTAATTTTGTTCTTGGGTAAATACCTAAGAATGAAATGACTGAATTATATGGTAGGTGCATTTTTAATCTTTCAAAAATTTGCTGAACTAGAGCTGGGGTTGCAGCTCAGTTAGGTGTGAGGCCTTGTGTTCAATTTCCACACTGAAAACAACAATAACAACAACAAGGGCTAAAAGTGTTTTTTTTTTTTCCCCAAAGAGATTGTGGTGCTTGGTATTTCCATCAGTAGCATATAAGAGTTCCAATTTCTCCACTTCTTTCCCAGAACTTTGGTCAATTTCTAAACCTTTAGACCTTCAGGTAGATGTTCAGTGGTACCTTGTGGTGTACATCAGCTCTAAGGAGATTGAACATCATTTTCTGTGTTGATTTGCTGTCATATCATCTTTGGTGATGTGTCTATTCTGATTTTCTGTCAATAAATGCCATATTTTGTTAGATTCTTTCTCATTACTGAGTTTTGAGAGTTCTATATATGTTCTATGCACAAGTATTTTAATAGATATATGAATCGCAAATATTTTATCACAGCCTGTGGCTTTTCTTTTTATTCCATTAACAGTATCTTTTGAAGGCACTGTTGAAGAAGATTTTAATTTTGATGAAATACAATTCATCAATTTGTTCTTTCATGGATTAGTGTTTTAGTATTGTAGCTATTTTTTTTTCCTAAACCAAGGTTTTGATCATTTTTGTTTTTAATCTGTATTTTTTTCCCTGAAGTTTTATAATTTTAGGTTTTACACTTAAGTCTATGAACCATTTTGAAGTAATTTTTACATATGATGTGAGATATGAACTGACTTAAAAAATAATGGTATTAAATTGTTTCAGCATCATTTTTATATTTTTTGAAAAATCTATCCTATTTGCATAGAATTACCTTTGCCATTCCGTCAAAGCCAGTCACCTGTATATACATATGTCTATTTGGGGTTCTTTATTGTTTTCCATTGATAAATTGATTATGATAATAACACCCATAGGAATGTTGTACAGTGTAATATTTTGACTCATGCATAGAGCTCACAGTGACTAAATCAGGGTAATTAGCATTTCCGTGTCCTTATGATTTCTTTATGTTTGGAGGTTTTAACTCCTCTTTTCTATTTCTTTATAGCATATATATGATAGATTACTCTGAAGATATTGGTCTCACCCTAATGTGCTGTGGAACACAAGAACTTATTCATTCTATCCCATTTCATTTTGCAATCAAACAACCAATCTCTTTTACCTTCCTTGCCCCCATCTTTGTCCACCATGAGTAATCAGTCTTCTATATTCAGATTGTCTTTTTTTCTTTTTACAACTTCCACATATGAAAGAGAACACACAGTACTTCTCTTTTTTTGTGACTGGTTTATTTCATTTAACATAATGTTTTCCAGTTCCACCTACTTTGCTGTAAATGATAGGATTCCTTCCTTCCTCCCACCCTCCCTCCCTCCCTCCCTCCCTCCCTCCCTCCCTCCCTCCCTTCCTTCCTTCCTTCCTTCCTTCCTTCCTTCCTTCCTTCCTTCCTTCCTTCCTTCCTTCCTTCTTTGTACCAATACCCAGGAATGCTTAACCACTGTGCCATATCCTCAGTCCATTTTTTTTGTATTTTATTTAAAGCTTCACAGAGTTGCTTAGGGTATCACTAAATTGCTGAGTCTGACTTTAAACTTGCAATCCTCTGGCCTCAGCCTCTTGACTAGCTGGGATTACAGGCATATACCACCGCACCCAACAAATGATAGAATTTTATTCTTCTTTATGGTCTAAACTATTTCCATGGATATACTAGCATTCGTTCCTTTTTGTGTTTTTGTGATAGCCATTCTAACTGGGGTGAGATGATGTCTCATGGCAGTATTGATTTACATTTCCTTGATGGTTAATGATATTGTAAATTTTTGATGTATTTTTTAATAATTGAATGCAATTGATTTTTTATATGAAACCATTTAAAATTAACTGATATGTATTTTTTTTGGTATAGTTCACCAAATTTCCAACATTTCTAGGAATCATGGCTTTCACAAATTAGCTTCACTTCTTTTTTATGTTTTTATTTCTTTTACTGACTTGGTTGCACTGGATAGAAACTCCAATAAAGTGTTGACTGAGAGTGGTGATGACAGACCTCCTTGTCTTGTTTCTATTCTTTGGGGGAATGTTTTCAGCCTTTTACTAAAAATTATAATGTTAGTTGAAAGCTCTTTGTATATGTCCTTTACCAAATTGAGGAAATCACTTTTATTCCTACTTTGTTGAGAATTTTGTCAGAAATGGTTATTATATTTTGTCAAATGCTTTGTTTGTATGTCTATTGAGATGACCCCAGTTAGTATGGTGATTTATGTTGATTGATTTGTAAATGTTAAGCCAATCTGACATCCCTGGTATAAACATCACTTAATCATGTTGTATTATCCTTTTTATACATTATTGGATTTAATTTGCTATGTTTTAGAAATTTTAGAATTGATATAAATGCTGAAGGGTACTGGTCAAGAATGATCTTCCCTTAGAATATCTTTGTTTGAATTTAACATCAGCATAATGATAACTTTAAAGAATAAGTTGGGGTATTTTCTGCCTTTTTAAATTTTCTGGAAGAATTTGTGTATATTTGGTAGTATTAATTTCTTCAGTATTTATGTCTCCTTTCAATTTTTGCTTCAAATATTTTGAATTGTTATTAGATTCAGGATTTCTATATACTGAATTTAGGTTTGTTATGTCTTTCTGACATTTATTTATTATGAAATGACTATCTTTATTTCTGATAACATTCTATACTCTGAAGTTTACTTTGTTGGACAAGGCAGCCACTGTAGCTTACTTTTTATTTGTATTTCTATGTGATGTGTGTGTGTTTTTTTTAACCATGTTTTACTTTTACTCTATTGGTATTTCAAGTGTTTTTTGGAGTTATGTCTTGATTGTTTTCATTACTTACTTGAAAATATCTGTCTTTTAATGGGGTATTTGGGCCACTTACATATAATGTGATAAGCTTAAGTCTATCAACTTATTATAATTATAATTATATAATCTCTTCAATGATTTTCTTTAATATTTTCCTGTCTTTTAGAATTTATATGTATAATTTTGTTAAGATTCTATTTTATTTTTTTTGCTGATCTTTTAAATATACATTTGGTTTTTTGAGATTGGCTTACTTCACTTAGCATTATATTCTCCTACTATATCCATTTACCTGCAAATGCCATGATTTTATTCTCTTTTAATGCTGAATAATACTTCACTGTGTATATATACCACATTTTCTTTATCCAATCATCTGCTGAAGGGCATCTAGGTTGGTTCCACAGTTTAGCTATTGTGAATTGTGATGCTTTCAATATTGATGTGGCTGTGTCCCTATAGTATGCTGTTTTTAAATCCTTTGGGTATAGACTGAGTAGTGGGATAACTAGGTCAAATATTCTCTCCAAAGGACTTGTGTATTTTTCCCCCCATGGACTTACTTGTTACAGCCCACATGATCTCTCTCTTGACTTACATCTGCTCAATTGCTGCAGCTTTCTTGGGTAGACTTTTTATAATAATGGCATCTCTTAATCTCAGGGGTCTCCACTGCAGATTTGTCTTCTTTCTCATATCTCCAATCATTGTCCTCTCAGAAGCTAACCATAGGGACTCCGATCCTGCTGCATTTTGTATTTTCAGGCCTTCCTTTGAAATCTGTGTGGAAACCTCCATGACCCCCAACTCTAGCATCCTGTAATCCAGTAGAAATAGCAACACATGGTTGATGCCATGGTCTGCTACCATCTTGAACAGTAGCCAAGCCTCTTGGAACTCTGGCTCTGGCAGCTTCTGAATGCCTGGGTGGCTGAGCATGGTGAAAAACTTCCTAGACCCCTCTATACAAGTAGAGGACCCCACAGATCTTTTTTAAAAGTAATTTTTATTTTTACACCCTGGAGCCTGAAATTGAAGAGGTTTTGCCAATTTCTGAAATGTCCTTAAGCCATTGTTTCTGCAGTTTATTGAACACAAATTTAATGTTTCCTAAGTGGCTACAATCCCTTTAACAACCAGAACTTCCTTAGTCTCAGTTGTACTCCAAGTTTTCTGGTCAAACTGCAAGTTTCTCAAATCTTTCAGCTGTGTTTTCTGCTCCTGATTATCACAGTAAACTTGCCTGAAACCTGCCAGCAACACCCACGCCAACCTGAAGGCTGTACTGCCTTAAAATTTCTTCTTCTGGATCAATTAGTCTATCACCTTTAAATTGAGTTTCACAAAGTCTCAGGACATGGTCAAATGTAGACAACTTTTTAGCCAGAATGTAGTATGAATGGCTGCTAGTCCAATTTACAACAGTCCCCCTTCTCCTCTGAAAACTCAAGAGCCCACTCTGTACTGCTCACAGCATTCTGGTCTTCAGATCTCCCACAAAAATCACCCACTTACATCATTCTACAGCTTTTCCAGCTTGCATCCCTAAACGTCCAAAATTCGTCCTCCAATAAACCAGCTCTAAAGCCTTCTGAACCACATGGTTAGGTTGGTAACAGCAACAATTCCAATCTGAGTACCAGTTTCTATTTTAGTCAGCTTTTCTGCTGCTGTGACCAAAGACCTGACAAGAACGATTTTAGAGGAGGAAAAACTTATTTGCAGTTCATGGATTCAGAGGTCTCAGTCCACAGATGATCATCTCCATTGCTCTGTGCCTGGAGCAAGGTAGAACATCAAGGTAAAAGGAAGACCATGGTGGAGGAAGGCAACACAAGAACTTGACAATCAAGAAGCAGAGAGAGATAGCTCAACTCATCAGGAACAAAATATAAACCCCAAAGATGTGACCCCAGTGCCATCTCTTCTCCAGTCACATACTATCTGCCTATCATTCCAACCAGTTAATCCATTCAAGTGAATCAGTGCACCCATTAAACTAAGGCTCTAATAACCTAATCATTTCATCTTTAGGTTTTCTTCCATTTTCTCACAGATGAGCTTTTGGGGGACTCCTCATATTTAAACCATAACATACCTCTTGCCTGTTTTTATGTATTTTATCAAAAAATGTCTATTTCCAGTTTTGGGGGTTTTTTTGGTGTGTGTGTGTGGTACTGGGAATAGAATCTGGTGATGCTTTACCACTGAGCTACATACCAGGCCATTCCTTTTTCCTATTACTTTAAGAGAGGGTACTGTTTACTACATTGCCTAGGCTGGAATTGGACTTGTGAGCCTCCAGTTTTTCTGGGGAATTGCTTAATCTTACTCTGTTAATGTTAAACGGAGGAAAACATAAGCATGGATCACTGAATAATACACCTTTTGACCTCCAACATTTGCCATCTGTTTTTGTACTGTACTAAATGATAGTTTGCAAGTGTTTCAAAATTACTTCACATGGCTTGACTATTGTGGCAGAAATGAGGTTATCCAGAAATCTTAGGCTGTAATTAATCTCTAGGATTTCATTTAATTCATACTATATTTATCTTTGAGGAGATACATGTCGATGGAATGGTAGTATTTGAATATATTACTTTGCATCTACCATATGGTGTTTGATCTAAATACAGACATACACATCTACACATATAGGTATTTAATTCTTAATTGTGTCACATAATTTTATGAATTTCTTACTTAGCAATACAATATAGGAAAAAATAAGACATGTTTAAAATTTGAGTTTTAATCATAGACTAACGAGTCTTGTTCTGAAGTATCTATGATATCCATTGGAGTTTTTTTTTTTCCTGAGCAGTAGTAACAGTTGATTTCAGAAACTATAATTGAATTTGTTATCTTTACTCTTCTAATTTATCCTGCATAATTTTATCAAATTAATCTTTCTTAACCACTGCTTTCATGCTATCATTTCCCTTCTCAAAAAAATTTTAGGAGAACTGAGTTTTTATTGGCTTACAAAGGAATCCTTTCACTTTTCTTTCAAATTTCTGCACATGGAAGCCCTAACATTCATGTAAAAACATACTTTTTCCTACTTCCCTGAATAAGGTTCCAAGTGCATCAGAATGTTCTCTTGCCCTTCTCAGTGTTTCCTTCTGTTTGTTCTCTACTCCCACCCTGCCACCTTATTTCTCTCTTCTTTCCTTGTGTAAATTACTTTTTCTTCTTTAGTGAAATTTCCATGATTCCAACCCTCACTGATAGTCATTTTCTTCATTCACTTAAGAATTTTTAATTATATAATTGTAACCAAACCTATCATATTGCACTGAGACCACCTAGACTATTTAAATAGGAGAAATTAAATCTCAGGAAGTCTGTAAGTAGTTCAGCTCATTGAAGTGATTCATGGAGACTCTCTTTATTATACCTAGAGCCATTGCACTTTAAAAATCGTACACAAAATTTTACTTACCTACTTATTTATTTCAACAAATAGAGTGTCAATGGTAAATCTTCTTCTCTTTTTTTTTCTTAATGGGGATTGAACTCGGGGGTGCTTAATCACTGATTCACATCCTCAGCCCCCCTATTTTTGTATTTTATTTTGAAACAGGGTCTTACTGAGTTGCTCAGGGTCTCATTAAATTGCTGAGGCTGACTTTGAACTCGCGACTCTCGTGCCTCAGCCTCCTATATCACTGAGATTACAGACATATGCTACTACACCCGACTGGTATATCTTCTTCTTCTTTTTTTAAAATTTGTTATATAAGACAGCAGAATGTTACAATTCATATTACACATATAGAGCACAATTTTTCATACCACTGGTGGTAAACAAGTAGAGTCACACTATTCGTGTTTTCAATATGTACTTAAGGTAATGATATCCATCTCATTCCTACCCCTTTCCCCATTCTCCTCTCCTCCCTACCCTTTGCTCTATCTAGAGTTTATCTAATCCTCTCATGCCCCACCTCCCCCAACCACATTATGGATCATCATCCTTAAATCAGAGAAAACATTTGGCATTTGGTTTTTTGAGATTGGCTTACTTCACTTAGCATTATATTCTCCTACTATATCCATTTACCTGCAAATGCCATGATTTTATTCTCTTTTAATGCTGAATAATACTCCATTGTGTATATATACCACATTTTCTTTATCCAATCATCTGCTGAAGGGCATCTAGGTTGGTTCTACAGTTTAGCTATTGTGAATTGTGATGCTTTCAATATTGATGTGGCTGTGTCCCTGTAGTATGCTGTTTTTAAATCCTTTGGGTATAGACTGAGTAGTGGGATAACTAGGTCAAATGATGGTTCCATTCCCAGTTTTCTAAGAATTCTCCATACTGCTTTCCAGATGATGGCACCAATTTGCAGTCCCACCAGCAATGTATTAGTATATCTTCTTTGATTCAACATTTTAATCCTTACAATAACCCCAAGAAATAAATACTATTGTGCTCATTATACAGATGGGGACACGTCTAAGGCATTAGAAGTGAAATGATAGAGTTGGGATTTGAACATGAGGGCCTGAGAGTCCATATAAAGAAATAAATTATGAGGGAATCATTTAAATATAAAGAGAAAATCCATTATTTTTCTCATGGTTCACTCATTACGTTACTTTAACTTATATGTAGAATAACTTGTATAAACACTGATTTCCTGTTTTAATGTTTTAGGGGCACTCAAACCACCTGACTTGCACCAATCATTTAGATTCTGTCAGAATGAAAGTTAATTCTTTCAGCCTCCTTAATGAATTTTTAAAATTTTTTTACCACACAGTGTAGTTTTACTGATTGATTTCTACACATTGTGTAGACTCTACCTAGCCATCTCCATAAATATCTGTTCCATATTATATGTGTAAATACATATGAATAAAAGAATGTTACATGCATGCTAAAATATAAATTAATGTGGGACCATTAGCGATTCTACCTGAATGTTCAGGGAGATTTTTTTTTTTTTTTTTAAACTACACACTCAGGGTCTAGAATTAAGCAAAATACTGTACCACACCCCCTTTCACAAAGAAAGATTCCTTCTTGCAGTTAGGACACTTGAGGACAAAAAAAAAAAAAAAAAAGGAAAAAAATCCCCAAATCCTCATTGTTGTATGTATAGTAAATAATATCAAGATAGCTATTTATGAAATATGGCACTATATAAAAGACAGAACATTATTATTCTCTCATTTAATTCCAGAGCAAAATAAGATTGCTCTTCTTTCAGGCTTTTAGTAAATGCTCATGAGCTACTAGGTTATATAACCTACTCACAGGACTTACTGAAATGACAATAACATAAGCCCTCGTTCACTTGATAATGGTATACATGTACATTGATGAGAAGTTTTATTAATTTCATGATATTTTGTTCTCTCACTGGTAGGTGAGAAATAAAATTCATCTTGAACTCAACTGGAAACAAAAGACAATGTTTATTCAAATAGACAGTGTCTAGGGACAGAGTTGATTTGAATTCTAGAAGGAGTCTAGAGAACCAGCCTCAGTATTGTCTTGAGTCCTCACTCAAATTTATTTTTAAAGCCATGTAATAATGTTACATTGGTATTCTGAGAAAAGTCGAAGAAAGAGGACCCTGTCTATCTCTCCCCATTTACTTATTTTAGAATAATTCCTTAGGTGCCATATTTGCTATTAGCATTGTCACTTAGTATGATTGCTTCCCAGTTTTAGTTCAATTTCCATTTATTAAAAATAAAGATGAACCACTTTTACCCCCTGATGGAAAAGAAACATGATAACTGTTAATGTCTTTTAGCACAATAACTACACTTGTTGTGATGATTTAGCTGAATTCACTGGAATAGATATAATGGCTGGAAAAAAAAGGCCCCAAACAGAACTTAGTACACACATGTCTTGATTTTTATTATCAACAATAAAATATATCATTAAAGGTGGGTTCTATTTGATTTTTATGAACTTCAACTGATTAACTGGACCAGGATTCTAGAGTTCAGCACATTTGGGTTTCAAGACAGGCATGATCTTTTTTACCACGTTGAATATTTCTATTTATGATTCTAAGGAAAATATTGCTACCATAATATGAGGCAGCATTACTAAAACAGCCATGAAAGGTAAGAGAGAATATTGACAAGAGCAACTCAGCAAGAAACTTGGCAGGCAGTGTAGGAAGAGACCCTAATCAGTGCATTTGATATCTTTAATCATAATCAGAGATGGTAATTTACTTTAATGAGGCCTACTAAGTACTTGGCATAGCTCTGGAAACAGTGCAAAACAAAAATAGACTGAAAGTTGCTTCAATGCCTCAGAATAGGGATCACATTTCTTCTGTAAATAAACAAGGTAAAAATCTAATATTTTTTCTTTTGGGCTACCTGGACATATTCTCTTATGTGAATAGCCACAGTGTCCATTTATGATCATTTCTATACCATAAAGACAGGTAGAAAAGGTGGCACATAGTGGTTTAGTGACTAAAACTGAGATTGTATCATAATTGGACCCAAATTGATTAATGAATTAAGAAGCTAAATTGCTAAATTTGGCTGTGCTATGGCTGATTTAATTAAACCCTATTGTGCTCTTGCAGTCTGGGTGTTTGGTTCCTTTTAAGTGACTAAGTTACCTTTTGGATTCTGAGGTTGGGTGGTCATTGACATACTGAAGCTTGTTCCTACTCCCCTATTTAGTGAATCCAAGCTTGAGTAGAAAAACTGTGAGAATAGCAGCAGTTGTGGATACTTCCAGATGTTTTGAGTGTATATTGGCTTGCTTTCCATGGGGAGGTGCTTTGATCTCTGGTGTCTGCTCAAACTCTACTGCTGGTGCTGATGTGCACATTTTGGAAACCTTATAAGAGGGACACACGATTGTGCCTATGACCATGTCCTTTTACTACCAGGCCAAACATGATGCAGTTTTTCAGTCCATCAGGGACTGCAATGTTCTGGAAAATTTACAGTTGTGCATACTTGAATCTTAATACAAGTCTTTATCTACCCTATTGGCATGGTAATATTGGCCAGATTATGGTTTTTCAACCCCTTCCTCTCCCAATAAACTCTCCCAATCTGTGTGTCTTTTTTCGGCTATTGAGCTAGGCAAAGGAATTTCGTGAGAGTCTTTGAGTGATAGCTGAGTGGTGACAGGTTACTGATAGCTGGTAAAACCCTTCTACTTGCTCTGTAAGCTTTTGGCATATTGAATGTAAAGTAATCCAATTTATTTTCACAAGGAGTTGAGAATTCATTCATTGTTTCAGTTAATGTACTAATATAAATTTATATTACTATAATTTGTCTCCTGGAAAATCAGGATATCAGAAATGTGGTTTTTTACCACTTTGTGCTTCAAACTGGTAACAGCTCTTTGTTTCCATCTGTATCAAACTGTCTACAGTATCAGATGTCTTAAAAATATCAGAGTATTTCTCAACATCAACCACATATCATAACTCTGAATTTAGAGCAGTAAAACCATAAAAATATATACCTTGCTGGACATCGTGGTGCACACCTATAATCCCAGGCTAAGGAGGCTGAGGCAGGAGGATCATGAGTTCAAAGCCAGCCTCAGCAACTTAGTGAGGCCCTAAGCCATTCAGTGAGACCCTGTCTCTAAATAAAATACGAAATAGGGCTCGGGATGTGGCTCAGTGATCGAGTGCCTCTGAGTTCAATCCCCAGCATGTCCCAATCCCTGCCCCCCCAAATATATATACCTTGATAAGGCTTTCATTCTATTGGGGGTGGAGTGCTACAGATGATAAACAAAATACACACATAAATTTGTATAGAAAAATACTATATGATAATAAAGTAATATTGTTATAAGTAGCTAAATTAATTTATGGTCATTTGTTATGGCATCAATATAAAACATACAATTTTGTATATCAAATTCTTATTTTTATTCCATTGTATGAATTCTTTGGTTGACTTATCAATTCTCCTATCTGGGGGCACCTTAATTATTTTATTTGTTTAGCTATTACATTTAAAGCTGTGGGAAACATCCAAAGATTAGATAAAATATTTGCCATGTTAAATGGTGGGTGAGTGTTACTGAAAAAAATAAAGCATTTTTGAAAAGATTAATTAAGAGGGTGGAAGGAAGTGAGTGAGTGAAGAGCATCTGCAACTAAAGGTCCAGTAAGTGAACAGACCAGTAGTAAACCTGGCGTGTTGAGAATGCAAAAGGGAGTGGGGTGTGCAAGTGGAGAGACTAGTGGGAGAAGAGTTCTGGGAATTAGTGCAGGAGGGTATAGGTTAGGGAGAATGTGACTGTTGTCTTTGTGAATGTGGTCGATGTATTTGTGTCTGTTAATTCAATTGGAATAATGTGGCAACTGTGAAGGACTGGCTGTGTATGAAAATTTTTAAATTAAAATAATTTAGTATGCATAAATTCATTACTTATACCAGTAACTCTGTACAAGACTATGCTGACAGATATTTAGGAGGGAGCAAAATGTGCATAGAGAGTGCCTTATAGGAAAGAAAGAAGACAAGGTATGCTGAGCTTCTCATCACCATAGTTTTGTAGGTAGCAGTTTATCTCGTCAAGACTCTACCTTAGCAACTTAGCAAGGGGAGATGCTTGTGAATTTGCCAGAACAAAAATATTTTGCTTTTAAGAATTTTTTTTTGCCTTGCATGTTTTCCATCATATCTGGTAGATATTATTTTTCACCTTAAAATGATACATAAACCAGAAAGTTGTGGGTAAGAATCTCAAAATAGGGCTGAGGTTGTGTCTCAGTGGAAAAGTACTCATCTAGCATGTGTGAAGCCCTGGGTTTGATACTCAGCACCACATAAAGATAAATAAGTAAAGGTATCGTGTCCATCTACAACTAAAAAATATTTTTTAAAAAGAATCTCAAAATAAATTGAGATGAACAGTTTTGAAGCAAGGAATTATTTTGCTGATGTAATATTGTATATGCATATAGATAGATGGAGTCAAATAATTTTTATTTGGGTTTTGTTTATCTGTATAAATAGTATCCAAATTTCATGGTAACACTGCATCTTTAGAGTTCTCTTCCAAGAAAATCTAATATTACAGATTGTTATGGTTTGGATGTGAAGTGTCCCCCAAAAGCTCACATGTGAGACAATATAAAAAGGTTCAGAGAAGAAATGATTGGGTTGTAAGAATCTTAACGAATTAACAACGATTAATTCGTTGTTAAGACTCTTACAACCCAATCATTTCTTAATCATCTTAATCAATGAATTAATCTCCTGAAAGGTAACTAAAGTGGTAGGGTGTATCTGGCCAGTGGAGCCTCTCTCTGCTTTCTGATCATCATGTGAAATATTTCCCTCTGCTATGCTCTTCCGTCATGATGTCCTACTTCTCTCTTAGCCCCAGAAATGGAACCTACTGTCTATGGATTGAGACCTCTGAAACTGTGAGCCCTCAAATAAATGTTTCCTCCTCTAAAATTGTGCTGGTCGGGTCTTTTAGTCCCAGTGAAAAAGCTGACTAAAACACAGATGTTTCATGTTTTTTCCTCCTAATTTCCAAATCTGCTTATTAATTTGAACTCCTAGCACTGAATAATTAATATTATCATAACTTACTGCTTTTTTTTGAGCGTTCAAAAATTTGTCAATTTAAATTACTCTTCTCACAGGAAATATGGTGTTTTGGCTTTTAGATATGGAGTTATAAGATTGAAAAGTGGAACTACTCTAACATCTTTCCTTGTTATACCACTTTGTTCTCCAGAAACACTAATAACAATTTGGAATGCAGTTTTCTAGACCTCTGTTATACATCATCCCACCTTCATCTGCACATTTACACCTGCATGGTGACAAATCACACCATGAGTCACCTTCTAAACTTGGCCTTTGCACTTACTGGTGTGTCTTCTGCTCATTCCATACCATTTTCTTTCTCCTTTCTTTTTGTTAGATATTCTATTGTGTAGCCTATATATCTTTTGATAAATTACTATGAAAATATATTGAAAACATTATTATGAATAGTATGAATAATTTAATATTATATGTACCCACTCCATAGTGGAAATAATTGTTAATGGAATATATAAAATATATTATGTGTTTGATTAAAAAATAAATTTTTTGTTTATATACATAGTGATGTTTCCTTATGAATTAGTGAATTAGTGAACATTCCTTAGTGAATGTTCACCTTTTAATCAAGTGAATATATTTCTCCAGGAATGACAGTTAAAAGACAGAATTTCTGAGTTGAAGGATAATCATATTTCAATAGATACAATACTGAAACTTTCCTCATGTCCCATTTTCTTTTACTGATTAGCTTAAAAGTAAACATGTTAACATAATAAATTAAAATGCTACAAATTCAAATATAAGAGTAAGTTTTAATGTGAAAGTTTGTATTCTCTCCATTCCTTGAATTCTCTGTTTTACTTTCTAAGGAAATTCTAATCAATACTATTTTTGGTATTTCTAAAAAAAATTATATACATATACATATACATATGTAGATATATGTATATTTATCCAATATAGTTTGTGTTATATATTTGTACAAACTATAAGCAATTATTTTATATGACATTAAAGGGATATAGTTTAGAAGCTAAAGATTTTGAGATTGATTTTACAGATTGTGTAGGAGATTTCTTATTTTATATTTTTCTTTTAGGACAGAATGATTAATGTCAATTTACCTATGTAATATTTTCACTTGGGAATAGTACTACAAATAGTATTTCAAAATACACATTCTTTGCAACTGCAAAAATGTATCTTCTGCACCCACCATGATCTTTAATGGTGTGTTAGCTTTGTGTTGCTGCAACCAAAATATCTGACATGCACACTTAAAGAAGGAAATGTTTATTTTGGCTCACAGTATCAGAGGTTTCAGTCCATGCTTGGCCAAATCCACTGCTCTGGGCCTGAGGCAAGGCAGAACACCATGGTGGAAGGACATGACTGAGGAAATCTACTCAGTTCTGGCAGCAGGGAAGCAGAGTGAGGGTTGGAGAAGAAAGAAGATAAACTCTTTCAGTGTTTGCTCCCAGTGACCACTTCCTCTAACTTGGTCCCATCTCCTAGTAGTTCATCCACCTGTCAATGGATTCATCCACTGATGAGGTCCATGTCCTCATGATTTAATTAACTGGCAAAAGTCCCACCTCTTAACACATGTGATTTTGGGGATGTTCCAGATTCAAACCATAACTAATGTGCTTACTTTCTTACCTGTATGTTTCATTCCACTTGCCCAATACCAGTATAAATAAAATCAGAATGCCTGGACAAAACATATATTATATATACTCACCAAATACTTGTCCCTTTCACATTATACCCATGTAATATTTTTGATGATCAAAAATATTTCTTCCTCTGCAATGGCTCATTGCGAAAGCGAATTTTCTCTCTTGAATTCTCTTTATCATTTTTTTGGGGGGGAGTGGATATTGAGGATTGAACTCAGAGACACTCAACCACTGAGCCACATTCCCAGCCCTATTTTGTATCTTATTTAGAGATGGGGTCTCACTGAGTTGCTTAGTGCCCCACTTTTGCTGAGGCTGGCTTTGAACTCACCATCCTCCTTTCAACCTCCTGAGCTGCTGGAATTACAGGCATCTGCCATCATGCCCAGCTTTCTCTCTCTCTCTCTCTCTCTTTCTCTCTTTTTAAACAGGAAGAGAGAGAGAGAGAGAGAGAGAGAGAGAGAGAGAATTTATATATATATACATATATATATATATATATATATATATATATATATATATATATATATTTTAGTTTTCACAACATCTTTGTTTGCATGAGGTGCTGAGGATTGAACCTGGGCTGCACACATGCCTGGCGAGTGTGCTACCGCTTGAGCCACATCCCCAGCCCCCAGCTCTCTTTTTATCATCTTGATAAAACTACTGGTGACATCTTCAATTGCTTCAAGGGGTGGATAATTTAATAGACTTTTATTTTTTCAAAGAAATACTTTTCCTTCTCCAACAGGACTTTTAAACTAAGATTAAAATTCAGGGAGTCCATAGAGACACTTCAATGGACATATCTTTACCTGATGATATTGTATTTTTGTAAATGTTCACATGGTTAGGAGGAGAGGATTCTAACCCTCATCAGATTCTCAAAGTTGCATGATCTGAAAAGTTTAGTAGCACTTTTTAAATAGAGAACACTTAAGCAGATGTTGGGTAACAAGATATAAAACACAAGAATATACAGAGAAAGGCATGACTGGGGCATGAATTGTGTTCAAACCAAGCAGCAAGCTTGAGTATGCCAACCACATTAGTAAGAAAATAAATAAACCAACAAGGAGATATTTCAAGGGCAAAACACAAGATGGGGTCTTCTGATGAGATTTTCAATGAAGACACTTATGGCTCCAATTTTTGGCCATAGATGGATAGAAGGGTGAAGTAGAGGTGTGAGTTTTCTTGCCAATTATTATTCTCCCCTCTTGGAATTATGAATTATCTTGGTGCTCATTATGTAAGTGTTCAAACATCTTTCTTTAGTAGCCCAGGCTTCACTGGATTATAGAAATGGGCACATTGAGAAAACAGAATACATAGCAGTTTTGTTGTGAAAAACTATAAATCAGGGATAACTCTTGTATTAAAAGGTACAGAGAAAGCCTTCATATTAGAAACTGTTTTTTAAAACATTTATGTACCTTGGCCATTCATTGATTGGGTTATTTATTTATTTATTTATTTTAGTGTTAAGGTTTTTGAGTTCTTTATATATCCTAGAGATTAGTGCTTTATCTGATGTGCTTGTGGTAAAGATTTGCTCCCATTCTGTAGGCCCTCTGTTCACCTCACTTGATTGTTTCTTTTGCTGAGAAGCTTTGGATTTGAACCTATCCTATTTATTGATTCTTGGCTTTAATTCTTGCACTACAGGAGTCTTATTAAGAAAGTTGGGGCCTAATCCAACATGATGGAGATTTGGCACTTCTCAAAAGAGGATAAACAATCAATCAACAAACATATGAAAAAAATGTTCAACATCTCTAGCAATTAGAGAAATGTAAATCAAAACTACTCTAAGATTTCATCTCTCTCCAGTCAGAATGGAAGTTATAAAGAATACAAACAATAATCAGTGTTGGCGAGGAGGTAGGAAAAAGGCACACTCATACATTGCTGGTGGGACTGGAAATTGGTGCAGTCAATCTGGAAAACAGTATGGAGATTCTTTGGAAACTTGTAATGTAACCACCATTTGACCCAGCTATCCATATGGAAAGGACTTAAAAACAGCATACTACAGTGATACAGCCACATCAACGTTTATAGTTACATTGTGGAACCAACCCAGATGCCCTTCAGTAGGTGAATAGATAGGAAAACTTTGGTATATATACACAATGGAACATTACTCAGCATTAAAAGAGAATAAAATCATGGCATTTGCAGATAAACGGATGGAGCTGGAGAATACAAGGCTAAGTGAAGTAAACCAATCCCCCCAAAACCAAAGGCTGAGTGTTTTCTTTGATATGAGGATGTTGATTTATAATGGTGATTGGGGTGGGGAGCCTGGGAGGAATGGAAGAACTTTAGATAGGGCAAAGGGGAGGGAAAGGAGGGCAAGGGTCAAGGAGGTAGGAATGATGGTGGAATGAGTTAGACATTACCCTAATTACGTGTAGGAAGATACAAATGGTGTGAAAATACTTTGTGTACAATCAGTGACTTGAAAAGTGTGCTCTATATGTGTAATGTGAAATGAACTGCATTCTCCATCATGTATAACAAATTAGAATAAATAAGTAATTTAATAAAAAACATTCATGTACCACTTTGGTAAGGAGCTGGTAGATATAAAAAAGAAAGATGGTAATGGAGACTCTAAAGAAATCTGAAAATACAATGGTAAGGTTATTAAGAAGATTAAAAGATAGATGAGAGAAGAAAATGTTATATCTCTCAAAACAAAAGAAAGCAAACATTTTACTACCATCTTCTAGCTAAAGGACCTAGAAACTAGAAGACTTAGATGGTAGAACACAGATTAATATGAGTTCCCTTAGTAGAATGGAGAAATTACAGGGATGGCCAGCACATTTTATACAATAACTGCACAGATGTAAGTCTTTGGAGTAAACTGTAATAACTGTTTTAAGCCATATGCTATAATGAAAATATTTTATGACCAGTTTGCAAAGATTATGTAAAAGCAATAATAAGAATGGCCGGCAAGGGCTACAAAGAAAGAATTTACTTTCATAAAGACTTGCTGTGGCAAAATAAATTCTGAAGACTATATACTCTCAGACAATCAAAGAACTGGAGAGAAGGAAAAAGAAATAAAAATATAAAAGGAGGAAATACATACAAAATTTAATCTAATGCTATTAATTCAATTCAACAAGTATGTGCTAGGCATGGAGGAAGATCCAAGGAAGAATAGGAAATAACTGCGTCTTCAAGGATCTTCTAATATAGCTGAGAGGATCTTTCAACAGAGTTGGAAGGAGCAAATATTGCAGTAGTATAGGTTGTAATATGTCATATAGAGAGGCATATGCAGAGCACTTTGCTAAGGGTTACAGAAGATACAGAGATGAATCGTCTTTATACAGACCTTAAGTTATACCAATGATGGGATTTAAGGTGTGCACACAACTAATCATAACATAAGTAAGAATATGTTTATTGCCACAAGAGGCAATGATAACTGTTCAAGAAAGGCAAGCTCCCATCTGACCAAGGAGAATAGAAAGAAATCATCAGAAAGGAGGGATATTTACACTGGCTTTGAAAGATACATAGAATTTTGACAGGCTACTAAATGCTTATTAACTTAGAAATTGGTTTGGTCAGAAAATACTTGTATATATAAGTTTCGAATGCAAAAGAATCAGTGGCATCTCATTCTCTGCTATTTTTACAGAAAACTGTAGACAATTACCCTTTTAGAGGCATGGAGATTAATGAAATAATTTTGGAATCCCTTGAAATTTTATATGATCCAGTGATTTCTCTAAACATGCAATAAAGAAAATAAATTCCTCTTTATTTAAAATAAAATTTATTCTTATACCTAAAAGGAATTGGAAAAAACTTATAAATTCTTTCCTCAGTGGTAATAATAATAATTGCAACCATATTTTACTTAATTTCCCCAAGGACCTCATGACTTATAGATTATAATCCTTATATGTGTGTGTGTGTATGTGTGTGTGTGTGTGTGTGTGTGTGTGTGTGTGGTACTGGGGATCAAGCCTAAGGCCTTATACAGGATCAGTAAGCCCTCTGCCTCAAAAATCACCCCTCGCCCAGGAATTCTTATTTTTCAAATTAGAAAATGCTCAAAGGAATTAAGTAAATTGTTTTAAGTTCACACAGTTATTAAGTTGGAGAATTAGGACTCCAAATTATGTCTTATTGACTCCAAAGGTTTTTGTGTGTTTGTTTTTACCACTTCTTAAAAAAAAATCTTATTGTCTTTTTAGTTGAAGCATAGGGTATATTTTAAATGGTTTTATCAGAGTTCCCATTTGCCAGCAACAAAATTCACTCTAGCTAATGTATGTAAAGAAGTAATTACAAGATGGTTATGTATAACTCTATGTCAAAAAATTAAAAAGTTTACACAAAATGGAAAAGTTACTATAAAAATCATACTAAGTGAAATAAGCCAATCCCCCAAAACCAAAGGTTGGATTTTCTCTCTGATATGTGGATGCTAACACACAAGTGTGTGTGGGAGAATAGAAATTCAGTGGATTAGAAAAAAGAATGAAAGGAAGAAAGGGGGCGGAATAGGAAAGACAGTAGGATGAATCAGATATAACTTTCCTATGTTCATATATGAATACACAACTAGTATAATTCTACATTATGTACAACCGCAAGAATGAGAAGTTGTACTCCATGCATATATGATATGTCAAAATACACTCTATTACCCTGTAAATCTAAAAAGAGCAAATTAAAAAATATAAACTGAGATATGGTGAAAATACAAAAAAAAACCCACACCTCTGTTTAGTAAAACAAGAACATCTTAATGGAGATATATACATAAAATATAGATCATATAAATATATATGCATTATATATATATATATTTCGTATCTAATTAAGCGTGCAATTAGAACATTAAACAAACAACAAACACATGATTGACCAACTCATTGACTCTCCAAGAGGATCAGAAAGTCCAGCTTGAAGGCTGTGGATGAAAATAAGTTATTCAGTCTGGCTGCTGCACTTGATTTGCAGACCCTGTGACCACCTCCTCTAGACACAGTTTTGCATAGGATACTGTTGACACTGACTGGAGTGTCAGCTAGGAGCACAGCAATTGTTCTCCTCAATGCTGGATATCTCTATGCCTCTTTGGCCAGAATGAGTTCTGCTAGCATCTCCTTATTAATTTCATTTCTTCCAAATTGGAGTGGTGAGTGGGTGTGTCCAAAGGGCTCATCATAAGCCATATGTCATGATAGATTGCAAGGGAATCTGGGAGCATGTCTCACACGAGGTGAGACTGAGAAGTTGAGAAATTTTCAATATTCGGAGGATCTTCAAAAGGTCTTAGATGGGTAAAAATCAGTGACTGGTGAAGTTTTATTTTATGTAGGAGTCTAACAATTATCTAAATTCTTCTTTATCTGTCTAGAATTCCTATCTGTCTTCTACTTCCTTGTTTTCAGAAGGTGACCCTACTAGCTTCCCAGTTCTAACACTCTGCTGTCAATGACCCAGGCAGTAAAAATATATCACCGAATTAATTTAGTGGAAACACTAAAACATTCATGGTCTTAAAATTTTAACAGAAGCCTGTGTTTTCTCCATTAAAAAAAATTAATCGGGTAGGATGTCTTTAATCAAAAGACAAGTCAACTGGGTCACACAAAAGACTAAATAATGACATTGTAACCGTACAAATCTGACTTTTGGCTGTATTTTATAGGCCTGAAAAAAAATCAAAAGCAGTAAAAACTTATATTATTTCTGTCAGTAGTCCTTTTCATAAAATGTTGTGAAAACAATCTCTGTAAGAAGGAAGCAACATACTGAGCAACAAGCCTCAGTCACAGGAAGTTCATTTTTTCCTTGGCTTACAGCCCAATGCCATCAGAACTAATTAAAAACAGAGCCACGCTGGTATGGGGCTCAGTGTTTGGGTTTTACAATAACAGAGTCACAAAGCAGGGGGATGTCTAATGAGAATAGTTTCTGAGTTTGTTTTGTAGCATTGGGCAACTATGTCAATTACTGGAACTGCAGCTCAGGGCCAGCACCCATGCTGGGATGGGAGAGAGTCTTATTGCCTTACAGATTGCGCTTCCACTTTGATACATGTGATATGCATGTCACTTGTATACTGGTGCTGCTCCTTGGCTGCAGACTGTATCAGAGGAGGCTGATGCCACCTTGCTCCTCTCGTCTGAGGCCAGATCAAATGTTACCAGGCCCAGATTTCATCTGCATTATTAGCTATGCTCCAGTTAAAAAATGAAGCATATCTTCTGGTTGAGAAATTATTGGAAATGAAAGCTCTGATTTGTACAACCATATGTATAAACTGCTGGTGAATTAAAGAGGAATGGGAGGGGACAGAGAAAAATGTCCATATCAAGGTAAAGATAAAAAGAACAAAGCAGTATGATTAGAATATTCCCTTTGCTTTTAGTTTATTCATAATAGTAATTAAAGTAGTATATATATGTATATATATACATATATATATTTGCTTATCTCCCTTTTCTCTACCTTCCTTCAAGAATTAAAATTTTACTCCTCCTTACCCAAAAAGAACATCTATTTTCTCTTTATATACATAGTGATCATGGTGCATAGTATTTGGATGATTTAAGAAATTGGCTTGGAAGAAAGAGGAGTAGAAAAGTGATAGTAATGGTTGGTAAAAGATGAACAATTATTAGTAGAGAGCTCTTAGCTGCATGCATTCATATGCACTCATTCATTCATGCACTCTTTATATTTACAAAATTAAATTTTGTGCTCAAGATGGCTTTTCTTCTTTTTTTTTTTTTTTGTGCCAACCGTGATGGGAGAACATCCCAGTGTCAAGTTCAAGCAAGTACTGTTAAATATATTATAATAGAATTGCAGTATGAGGCTTGACAGTGTTTGGATCCACTGTTTTGATTTTTTCTTATTAGTGAATTAAAGACAGTTGTGTTTATTTACCTCTCAGTTTCATTTATTTATTTTTTTGTATTATAAGAATATACACAGGACTGGGATTGTAGCTCAGTGGCAGACCAATTGCCTCACATGTATGAAGCACTGGGTTTCATCCTCAGCACCACATAAAAATAAATAAATAAAATGAAGGTACAGTATCCATCTACAACTAAAAAAAAAAGAATATATGCAGACACAGAAGATGGGTATATTATATTGACTTTAAGATGTGAAAATAATATTGCATTTATGGATCAAATGTCTCATCTTGGAGTGTAAATTCTTTTATATCTACACTTTCAGTCTTCTAATGTTTTGTTGAAACTCTTTGTATTTATAGTCAAAGACATTTGTGTATGTTGGTATAATATGTAATATAATATTATCTAGTAAAATAATATATGCAGGGAAAAATCAATAAATACATAGTTCTAGTAGAAAAATTAGGGAGACATTAGCAAGTGTGGGGAGAAATCAATTAATTACATAATCAACTACTGGGTCATCTCAGTTATTATTGGCTAGGAAACCTATACCTAATCTTCTTGATGCTTTTTAATGTTGTGAGAGGCCAAGCACATGCAGATGAGCATGCTATGAAGCACGATTCTAAGAAGTTTAACTACCTATTCTAGTCCAACTATATTGACATAAGTTTATTGGAAGCATTTTAATAACAAAAATGTTAATTCTTAATTTCAGTGGTGATTGGACATAAAGAATAAGGTATTTAAAACTATATGCAATTATTATAGCTTCATAAAATATAACATAATTTTACACATTTTCTTTTCTCACTTTTTCACTCTCTGAATCTTTCAATCAGTAATGATAATATTGGAAATTTCCCCTGATATTGTGCATAATGTACATCACAGAAACATATCTGCCTGTACAGTTAAACATGTCTCCCATTCCAGCACGTCCTACCAACTCTCAAAGAATGGCTTATAGAGTAGCCCAGAAATTCTTTGACTAGTAGATTGAGAGAGATTTTATGTATCTAATACCTTTCAGTATCCTGGTTTCCAGAGAGACAAAATCACAACTCTGGACATGAGGCCATGGGCATCTGTTTGGGAAATGACAGTAAAATTAGCATTCTCAGAATGTTATGCTAGAACACTTGCTGAAGCCATGGCTGAGAGATGGATGATACATATCTAAAGATGGGTCTTGGGATTCTGATGCCTGTTCCTCTTGGACCAGAGAAAAGGACAGGGAGAACAGGAGGGAGCAAAGAAAAAAAGCAAGAGTAGAAAGTTTGGTAAGCAGAGAACTCTTCAAATTAAACTTAGATCCTGAGACTGGACTTGGATACAATGGGCCAGTCTCCTCTAAAACTCTGTTCTTACCAAATAGAAAATTACTACACTGAATCCACTGAGCAACATTGACAGTGTTTGTACATAACCTTCAGAGATAGAATTTTAAAACCCAATGAACACCAACAACATGAATGAAAGGGATTTAATTTGCCCCACTTTTCACATAAAAAGTAATTAGAGAACACAATGTATTTATGAGAAGGTGTGGGAGTGAGAATGGTTTTGCATTTTTTAGTTTAGTTCCTGTTTGTATTCAACTTCACGAATAAATGAAATCTGTTTGCATCAGTAGTACCAAATATAATCCTCTTCTTGCAAACATTGATTGTATGATATATGGCTTTTAGAGTTTTAGCCAGCAAAGGGGGAAAGGAAGAGGAAGTATATTTAATCTCATAGTCCTTATACACCATTCTTTATGGCATATCTCACTTATTCCTCACTACAACCCCAAAGTAGAGGATGGTGATTGTATTTCACAAGTAAGGAAATTAAGACACAAGATCACATTAAAATTACAGCCACGTAATTTGTAGAAAAAAGTCTTGCTAGCTCCAGAGGCAGTGTTCATTCTTTCTGATTCCTTGCCTAGTGTTTCTGTGTATATTATTTTTCTTGGAGAATTTGAAAGTCATTGCAATATAATAGAAGTTCAAAAGGAAGTTCCTTCCAGTTACCCATTATTTAAACAGGAAACTTATCTCTCTAATCCAAATGGAAATAAAGATAACATCCTTGAATAGTACACACATGATGATGCCTACTCCAATATATACTTATGAAATGCTTAATGTATACACAGCAGGGTCACAAACATCAGCTCATTTGGTCTTGGTCTTGACAGCAACTTTACGACAAGGGTAATTAGGTAGAATTGACTGAGGTGATAATTCGAAAAAATAAATTAAATGCTATGGAGTAATTGATTGAGTATCCAGGGCTGAACTGAAGCTATAACTCAAAATTTCTCATTGATCTGTATGATAGGATTCATGTTACAAAAATTGGTGACACGTGCAAAGACTTCTTCTGAAATTAACAAGGAAGATCACAGGATTGGGTTTTATCTTTTACACCTCTGCACTGTTTAAGAATTTTTGTGGATTAGAGACAATCTATTTAAAGTAGTACTTTATAGTAAGCAAACACTTTAATTTTTTTTTACTTGTAGTTGGACATAATACCTTTATTTTATTTATTTGTTTTATGTGGTGCTGAGGATCGAAACTAGTGCCCCACACATTCTAGGCGAGCTCTTTACTGCTGAGCCACAACCCCAACCCCTAGTAAACACTTCTTGATAACTACTTTTGTGATGTCTTTCATCCAGCTCTTATAACAGGTTTTCTGATGGGAACAACCTGATATTTTAACATTCTTGGTGTCATTGACATGTAAGTATGTAAATGGCAAGAGGTTGAGCAAAGGATAAATGTAAATTTTTCCACTGGTGTCACCCAAATTAATTTCTTACCAATTTAGTGTCTCCAAACATGTATTATTTTCTGTGGTAACAATGAACGGAGTTGGTGTGTTGTTCTCTGCATGTGTCGGCATTTCAGAGATGTGAGGTGGGCTGCTGGAGGAAGCAGGATGTGTTTTCTTGTGATAACTTTCAAGTGGTCAGCAGTATTGCAGTATTGCAAACTGTAACGTTCTTTTGCTTTAAATGTTATCATGTTCCTCTTGAGCTTATGAATTCATTCATTTAGGAAACATTTACGAAGCTCATATTGGATGTACATCCTTATGGAATGTCCTAAGAAGAGAAAATAAAGTAATGTACTCAAGGAGCTTCATTGTGTTAGGGGAATTAAGGCCCATAGAAATAAATGCAGCTACAAAGTGATTGCAGCATAGTTTTATGAGGTCCATGAGGACATGATGTTTTAACAACTTTAATGTTCCTTAAACCAGTCATTCACATTGGTGCTGAGATTCTTGAAGAAAGTAAATATTAATAGACATGTTTGAATTTTTCAAAAGAAAGTAAAGTTCATTTTTTCTTTTTATATAGAATCCTTTGGAATCTTTGTTGGAATTTGACCATGAGTTCTGCCCATGAACAATAACTGCCAGGTATCCTAAACATGGAGGAAGTGAATAATGGACAGACAAGAGCCAATAAAAAAAAAAAAAAAAGAAGAAAAAAAAAATAAATGAGAATAAATTAAAAAAAAAAAACAAAGAAAGGTCTTCTGTCTATTTGCAACAAAAAATAAAAATTAAAAAAAAATAAAAAAAAAAAAAAGATAGTGCAAGATGCTTCTGCTTTGTTGAAATGCAGTTATTACTGCAATTGTAATGTCTTCCAAAACAGAAGTAGAGACTATTAGTACCTCAAGGTAATTCCTTTATTTAATGTGAGTTTGGATTTTGTTGACCCATCTCTTACAGCATGGTCTTCTCAAATTAATTCATTGAATATAGACCAGAAGAGCTTAATAGTTTTAGTTGACTGTAAACAATTAGAGCTGATTGTTGTGTGCTCTAAATACAGATTTTGAAGAATAAAGTCACAAATAAAATGATCTGCCCTGGCTCCAGCCATTGCCTGAGTTTGTGTCAGTAATGCCAAATCGTATGTTAAAATAAAATTCTTCAATGTATTTAAGATAAAGACAGCTTTAAAAATATTGAGGGCTAGTAATGTAGCATAATGGTAGAAAGCTTGCCTCATATGTATGAAGCTATGAGTTAAATGCTTAGAACTGCCCCACCCGCCAAAAAAATTGAATATTTTTAAGACCAAAAAGCTAAAAACATTATAAAGAGTCAGACTAGTAGTAGCTGACTTATTATGTAATGAGAAACTTATGAATTAATAAAAATGACTTATTATGTAATGAGAATCTTATGAATTAATAAAAATGATCAGGAAAAAAAATGTAAGTTGATTGGATTTTTTGGGTTTAAGTGTAATTCCATAGTTTCTCTGGGTATTTAGGCTAAATAAGGAGATTGCCATGGTAGAAATGGAAAACAGTGTGGATGCTTTAGAAAACAGTCTGGCAATTCTGCAAATGGCTAAACTAGAGTTACCATATGATCTGGCAACTTTACTTGTAGGTATAAATTCAAGTATTTTTATTTCTAAACGGTATGTCCACAAAAAACTTGAACATTAATAATCATACCATACTATTCACACAACCAAAAAGTAGAAGCAACACAAATTTCCATTGACTGATGTATGGATTAAAAAATGTGGTATATCCATATAGTGGAATATTATTTGGCAATACAAAGAAAATCGAACTCTGATACATGCTTCAATATAGATGAACCTTGAAAATATTATGCTAAGTGAAAGCAGCTGGTCACCCATACCACATATTATATGATTCCATTTTCATGAAATGTCCCAAATAGGAAAATTTAATAGAGTCCAAAAGTAAAATAGTATTTTACTAGGGTTAGTGGAAGGGGTTTATTTAAGGAAATTGAAGGGTAGTTGCTAAGGAATGTAAAGTTTCTTTGGGGGTATTGAAAATGTTCTGAAATTGTGGCAGTGTATGCAAAACTGTGAATAAAATAAATGTCACTAAATTGTACATTTTAAATTAGTCAAATATATGGTATGTAAATTATATTTAAATAATTTTTTTTTAAAAAAGAATGTTGACTGTATTCACAGCCCCAGTATATAAAATGAAACCATTTTATATTATCAGTTTTAAAACCCTCAGTTGTATTATGCCAACTGACCTTTGGTCTCTTTTAATAAAAATTTAGTGTGACTTATATTCATTTTATAAGGTGGGTATATGAGAGCTAGGGGAGCTATCTGATTATCACATATAACACACCCGCAATGCTTTGGGTCACCATGTAAAAGAGCCCCCTTTTTACCATGAAAAATATGACTGAAGTCAATCATAAGAGAACCATATTCATTTCAGAAAGATTTGTAAAAGCAAAAGTAATTGGCAATAATATATATAGGACTTGTAAATATTATATATACTTCATGAATTAGGTCTGAAACTTCTGGGCTCTTGTCATGTGGTACTTCATTTGTACTCTGTTCTTACAGCATAAGGCCTCTCAAATTCATGAAGAAATTTTTTTAAAAAATTGTTTTTGTGGTTAAGACTGCATAGAGAACATGAGATGCGGTTGCCCATGTACTCTGTGTCTCATTAGACATAAAACCATAGAACTAGGACCTTAGTCTTCTACTCACACCATATTAAAGTTTTGCTTGGCAGATTTAAACAGATATTTTTCTTTCCTTCCCTTTTTATTAACTGTGTAGCAAGATGTCAGGGATGGAAAAAAGATTTTTTTTTAAATTCTCATATTTAAAAATAATATAGCCCCAATTTCAATATCTATACATACAAAATTCTTAGAGTACAAACAGTACAAAATTGGAGATATGATGTTTACTTATATACATTCAACAACTTGAATGCCATTAGTAAGGCTATCCTTTCTTTTTAAAATTTTTATTATTTATTTGGTGCCGGGGATTGAGTCCAGAGGGGCTGAACTACTGAGCTACATCCCCAGCCCATTTTAGTTTTTATTTTGAGACAGAGTTTTTCACTAAGTTATAGAACCTTGCTAAGTTGCTGAGGCTGGCTTTGAACTTGTGATCCTTCTGCCTCAGCCTCCTAAGCCACTGGGATTACAGGTGTGGGCCACTGTGCGTGGCTAAGGCTATACTTTCTCTCAAGGAATATGTGAGAAAGTATAGCCTTATACTTTGTGTTCATCATGGGATATCCTGGTGAATGTTTTACAACCAGCTCTTCTGAAAAAAAAAAAAAAAGAAGACCTAATTTTTAGCTTTTACTGACTTTTTTGATGTAAATTCTTCTTCCATGGCTGATTTCAGGATACCTGCGAGATATCTTCAGTAAGAAGTGCAAAAATGCACAAAATGTCCCCTCAGAACTTGGATGAGTTGAATCTTGCACAAGTGGGTGCTTTCCAACACACAAATACACAGGCAGGAGTACATGCAATATCATTTGTAATTTATACAACTCTACGGGGGAAATTAGATATACAACGATAAGAGGTTTTTTTTTTTTTAAATTAAATTTAGAAGTGCTCTATTACTGAGCTACATCTAAAGCCCCTTTTTAATATTTATTTTGAGACAGAGTCTCACTCACTTACTTAGTTGCCCAGGCTGACTTCGAACTTGTGATCCTTCCATCTTAGTCTCTCAAGTAGCTGAGATTAGATGTTTGTGTCACAACGACTGTTTTTCTTGATACCCATGAACCAATTTTAAATTTTAACCAAACTGGAGGCTATCTTTCTAAAATTTCTTATGGCAAAGATTATGCCATAATTTTTTTCTTGATCATTAAAAATCTGTTGCCGAGTAGTACAGTAGGTTTAAGATTCTTATTTCAACTCAGTCATTAAATAGGTGTGTATGTGTGTGTGTGCGTGTGTGTGTGTGTCTATGTGTGTGTGTGTCTATGTATGTGTGTATGTGGGGGGGTCACCTTAAAGCCTTCATTTTTATTATGCTCGATTATCTTAATTATCTTTTTAGAACCTGGCTTAGTTTATTAATTGTCAATTAGCCAGTTGGGTTTGATAAAACCTAAAGTCCATTCCACAGACAAACCTATAAATTGGTATATGCCACATTACTAGTTTCAGTGGAATATGGAGTGATTGTATCTGTCTTTCAGGTTTGTTCTCTTTAACTATTTTGCAATATGATCCTTTTTTTGTTCTTGACATCCAGGTTTCCTTATGCTTCTTTTTGTTTGCTGTTTCTAATCTCTTAGTGTGCAAGGGAGAAGCAAACTTATAAGAATGGTGTGCAAGGCAAAAGCAAAGAAAATGATGGCTCTCCTAGGAACACAATATGGAAAGTCAGATCATGTTATGGTATGTTGCAAGGTCTTTGTAATGTTTCAAGAGGGAAAGTTGCTATATAATAGCATCTGGATGAACATATATTTGTACTGTGCATTGTATTATTTAGAGTTCATTCTGTGTTTTTGTTGCACTGCTTTTTTTTGGTGGATTTTAATAGTGGGAATTATTTAAAAAATGTTTTACTTAGAGAACATATTTTAAGACATTTAATTTTTACATATGCAAAAGTTGAGGAATATGTTTCCTCAAAGATACCTTATTTAAAGCAGAAGCAAGATCAGAATTCAGAGTTCCTGACTCTTAGAACCATTCAAAGACTTGTTATCCATCATCCATCTAAGAGTTTTAGTAAATTGGTCATGGTCCCAATACTGGCCAATATACCAGTAAACTACTGGTCCCTATACTGGTAAACTACAAAAAGATCAATATTGTTCTTTACAAAGTAGTTTGATTTTGATCATCTGCCCTGGTGGGAAATTCCCTAGTGGTCTTCCTTGTGGCTTGCCCTTCTGGGTGCTGAGCAATCAAAAGTGGGTTACAAGGCCTTGGCTGGACTCTATTTCTCTGGGCATTGGTGTTGTCTAAGCTTGGTGCTTATTTGAGCAAAGAATTTGGAAGGACAGTTCTCAGTGAGCTGTTATACATTTTTTTTTTGTGTGTGTGTGTGGTGCTGAGGATTGAACCCAGGGCTTTGTGCATGAGAGGCAAGAACTCTATCAACTGAGCTATTTCTTCAGACCCAGGTTTACTCTTTATTACTCTTTAGATCAAAATTTTGAACTTTTTGGCTTCTTTTGGTTTAGCAGTAAATTTCTACATCAATTTCAGTTTTTTCTAGGCCAACATTCTCAGGATACCACATTCTATACCTCTACCTTTCTCATTTACACTCTTCCTACTCTCCACCTTTGTAGAAGCACCAAATGATTCCTTTAGTACTTTATATTAGTAAAGTCTGTAATCCCGGAGACTTAGGAGGCTGAGGCAGGAGGATTATGAATTCAAAGCCAGCCTCAGCAACTTAGTGAGGCCCTAAGCAACTCAATGAGACCCTGTCTCTAAATAAAATTAAAAAAAGGCCTGGGGCTCAGTGGTTGAGTGCCCCTGAGTTCAATTCCAGGTACCAAATAAATAAATAAAGCCAATCAACCTTTTATGACCTAATTGTTTGTATTCAATTTCTCTTTATGTTGAATAAGTTTATTGAAATAAATGTACAGTCAGAGAAAATTTACAAAAGTAGTATGGGGTTCCTCTCTACCCTTTGTTCATCTTCCACTAATATTAATGTTATGATATAACCACATGAGTTAGCCAGGAAGTCAACACTGAAAGAATACAATACTATTCAGGATTCTGTTCAGTATTTAATATTATGTTGTTATGTGTCCTTTGTCTCTCCTAATCTGTGATAATTTCTCAGCCTGTCCTTGTCTTTCAGGACTCTGAGATGGTTAGTTACTGGGTAGTATGCCCTTCAGCTTGAATTTGATGTTTTAGTCATGCTTAGATTGAGATTGTTTATTTTTGGACAAGAATACCATAGAAATGATGTACTATCCTTCTTAGTTCATGGCAGGAGTAGAGGAAACACTTATATGTCTTATTGCTTATGATGCTGACACTGATCCCTTGGTTAAGGTAATGTTGACCAGGTTTATCCATTATAAAGTCACTTTTTCCTTTTGTAATCGATAAATATCTTTGAGGGAGATATTTTGAAGATATGCAAATATCTTGACCTCATTCTGCTTTCTCCTACTAATTTCTCTAAAGAGAATTCTAGTTTACCCTGATCTTCAGCCAAATGACTTAGCAAAAACGAATAAACCAATAAATAACAAGCTAGCATTTAGGGTCCTCAAAACATGGGTGTCCAAGAGTTAAGAGCAGACATATATATATTAGCATTGAGTCCTTCTGAATATGCATTAAATCTCAAGGCCATGGGAGGAGAGGAGCAGGCATTGTAGGTTTCTGAAATAGCTGACTGATTCAGTCACATTCAGGGCACATTTTTGGGCCTGTCTCTTATAGTCCCCACTCCTGCTCTTAGGGACTCTGACTTACCCCACCTCCAGGCCATTCCACACTGAAGTTTGTGAGATCTCAGCTCAGTGTCCCGAGGGTGTTTATTTCCTAGTTTCTCAGAGGGAAGGCACAATGTGCCTACCGTGGCCTCCCACTCCAATCAAAGATTCAGCTACCTTCCCAGATGCCCATGTAAATCATCTTTAGTAGAACAATGAGAATCTGGGGAAAACCCCTCCTAGGGAAATGAGTGTCATTTCATTAAAAGAAAAAAAAAGAGAGAAAAAAAAAACAATCCTTCAAATCTGGTTCATCTCACAGTCTAAATGCAAGTTCTTAATTAAAAGCCAACAGAGATTTCTAAAGTTGGAGAAAAACTGGAGCAACAACTTTTAAAATTATCCTGTGGGCTTTTTTTTTTTTCCCTTCTTAGTCTCTTAAAGGGAAAAAGGCTAATAATCATTCAGTGGCAAATTGTTATTCCTTCAGAACAAGGAAGTGAATGAGAATGAAAAGTGGCATCCCAGGGGAACAGGGAGTCATCCGTAATTAGACTGGGCACCATGTTGAGAGGCAGCACAAACTTACTGGGATGGATCACTGAAGAATTGTCCTACTAGACCTCGCCGGATACTTAATTCTGATTTCCAGGTTTTGGAAAAATAGCAACACATTATGCTTTCCACTTTGGTGTTTTCCATAGTACCTACAATAGTGCTGAGTATGAAGACCTCAACAAAACCTTGTTCCCTGAGTTGAGTGTTCAAGTCTCCAGTGTTTTGGTTGGCTGTAGTTTTTGTCTGAGCATGTCTATTCTGAATGATGGTGATGATAATGGGCTCCAAATGTCTGGGGCTTTCTCCCCCTTGGCACTATTGATATCTGGGGTAGATAATTCTTTGTCATGGTTTTGCCGTCCTGTATGTTGTGGGTGTTGAACAGCCTCCCTGGCCTCTCTGCCCTAGACACTGATAGTATCCTTCCTCCTGCAGTCATGACAATAAAATGTCTCCAGAACTTGCCACATACCCCATGGAAAGCAACATAATCAATCCCAGTTGAGTACTGTGTCTTTAATTCTCTACCCCAAGGCCACATGGCAAATGAGTAGTAGAATTGCGAAAAGACCCAGAAGTTCTGAGCCCTGGCCTCCAGTAATTTCTATTTCATTGCATTGTTGACTACATCAAATAAGAACAAAAGGTTAGAAGCATTGATATACATTGGTATCGATTTATTTTCTTTGAGTGCAAATGCTCGAGTTCTGCAAATTAGTGTCATGACCAACCTTCGAAAAATCAGGAAACTTTGTTTTGCAGGAGAACTCACTAATCAAAGAGACATAACCTAAGCAGGAGAGATTTGGTTTGCATCTTTCTGAGTACCAGCAGAGGTCTGGGGCAGAACTGAATGGAATCTCCTTCCTTAATTTACATACTGCCTCCATTTTAGTAATACAGAAGGGAAATGAATAAAAACAATTATCCTCAAAGACATTCAGTCTGGTCTTGACTTGTTAAGAACGATAAAAGTCAGCAGTTAGAAGCATTTAATACAGCTGAACAAACCATAGAGTCTCAAACTGCTTCATCTGGTGCATTTCCTCTTAGTGGCAAATAAAAAGGAAGACTATAATTAGGGCATGATTCTGCTCAAGCTATCCAATAAAAGCTCTTAAAAATGATTGCCCTTTTAGATAGTAATGTTAAGAACAAAAGAATCATGCATGTTTATTATTTGCTTATTAGTATTTCTATATGATAATCTATCCCTTTCTCCCTTTCTCTGTTTTTTGTTTGTTTTTGTTGTTTTGCATTTTGAAGTTAAAAGAAATACCAAAAACACTGGCCTATTTATTTTGGAAGCCAGATCTCAGATTTTCAATTAATCAGTAAATGTTTGTTAAGCTACCTGCTGTTTGCCAGGCCCACTGTATTTATGGTATAAAATTTGGCTGAAAGATTTGAATCTCCTCTATATTTGAAAATTCACAATAAAGTGAGAAGGGGAAAAAAAATCTATGATCCTCAGTCATTAATGTGAATGTGACTTTCCTGAGAACTTGTTCAAATGAGTCTCCGACTCAGTAGTTCTATGGAAGGGCAGGAGATTCTATATTTCTGAATTTCTGGGTGATGTTGATATTGGGGGTCCAAGGATAGCACTTTGGGTATCAAGAATCTAAATTGCAGGTCACTAGTATATGACATAAAACAAGTTGATCTGTAATTACTGAATTTGGTCTCTTCTAAGCTCTGAGTGCTGTACTGTGCTCTCTGTGGTATAGCAGGCACTGAGGATATTTATGTGCCCTATACTCAGGCACATCCCCAGTACTGTGTGCCATTCCTCATAAATGCAAATGAATCTCACTTTGCTTCATGAGGGCAATGAAGGCCTTCCATTGTTGTGCTCCTCTGAAAATCAGGTCTAAGTTACTTGGAAAGCCACTTGACAGCTGGCACTGGCTGATTGCTCAGATTTCCACTGGAACCTATGTGACTACTGTATTTTTCTATTTAGTTTGTATGACAGTCCAGAGACTCTTTAGGTTGGGGTCTTTGGTACAACTTGTACTAACTACATAATCCTTTGAAGACACTCTAGTTATTTTCTCTGAATCAGACAGAGCAACAGAATGCAAGTATAAGTCATGCTCTTTTATTTCATATACAAGTGTGGAGTACTTCATTCTGAAGGTTCCTTGGTGGCCAATTGTTAACACTGAGCTCAGCAGCTGTGCATCTAGGTTATGGCTATCCAATACATTTTTTTTCTGTAATGAGAGAATTTTCTGGTTCTGTGCTGCCAAAATTGGTAGCCATTAGTCACATATTGCTATTGAGGACTTGAAAAAATAAAAAATAATCTGAGAAAATAAAAAATAGTCTGAGAATCTAAGTTTTGATGTTGAACTATGTTTAAATAAAATTTGAAGTTCAATACCACTCATGGCTAGTGGTCACTTTACAGTAGCTGGTGAATTTGTCAAAGACAGGTACACCATAGAAAAACGGTAGGAAATGACTGAATTCAGTCAAGACTAGATGACTTCTGACCTGGCTTCTAACTTATTGGGGTCATGAATTAAGCTGGGGAAATGACTTCATTTCTCTGTTCATTTTGTATATTTGTTAGAAACGTGTGAGGGACTAGATAACATAGTTTTAGAAACTTATAGTTTTAAAAGGTTTCTAGTTTATTTCACAAGAAGTAAATAAAAATTATACAAAATGTAGAAAATATGGTTACATAAAATGAGGGAAAAAATACTCAAAACCATAGTGAATATACATGAACATTTTGGTGAATAGCCCTCCAGCTGTGTGTGTGTGTGTGTGTGTGTGTGTGTGTGTGTGTGTGTGTGTATCATAATGATCTATAAATCAATGTATAGGTCTATAAATCCACAAATACATAAACATTACAAAAGAGACATAATACTTTTGGGAGGGGTCATAGTGCCTTAGTGCTGGAGGATATGACTGTCAAATGCTGCTGGAAGAGGGGAGATAGGGTATTTTTCTTTCTTCTTCTTGTATAAATGAAAGCTTTGCTTTGTCAACTATGACCAAACGATGAAACTCCTTTGTAGGCATCAAAGAAATGGAGTCTTTGAGTGACTGATCAAAACTCATGGGCTAACAGAAGGATCCTTATCTAGGATCCTAAGATGAGCACTTAGCCATCTGAGTTGCTGTCAGTATCACAGCCAAATAACAGATGGAAATGGTGGGAGAAAGTAGACCCAGCAAACTCCAGGATGAAGTTTGTCTTCATCATGTAGCGTTAAGTACTAAACAAGATGTTCTCTAGTTAGTAGAGTTGTTTTCCTAAATGCCCTTATGTTACAGCCTAAGCAGACCCTGCCTTTGTTCAGACCCACAAAAGGGGAAAAAAAGCATTCCCTCAGGAATCAAGATGATGATGTTTCTAGGGGAAGCTGAGTGGAAGGGGAAAGTTCCTTTGTGTACTGTGCTCAGATAGCTGGAATTTAAGTCTGTATAGCTGATGAAATGCAAGTCATCTTTTAAAAGTCAGAATGGCTTTCTGTGGGATGTGGAAAAGAGGAAGCAGAAAAGGCTGCATAGGTCAAAATATAAGCCAGAGATTCTTCCAGAAAGCTTGAACAATATAAGCTCCCTAAATATTGCTCCATTTCTACTTTAGATCATGTGCAGTGTTAACTGCTTAATCAATCTAAAAATCACTACCGAAATAACAACTAGCAATACTGTCTTTATTCTTTCCTGGCAGCTCCTCAGACTCACCTTGAATGACAAGTTCAAAGTTTATGAACTCCAGAAAGACAAACTCAAGCTATTCTCTTGTATTCTGTCAAAGCTTGTTATTGTCCTCCTTGCCACCTGGGTGCAAGGAAATGTTGATCCCATTTATCAATTACCAGCATTTTCTTCCTTCTTGAATTATCTGCCTTCTCTTTGACTAGTTCCCTGCTTATTTAAACTTATGACTCCTGTGGTATTTTCTATGTGGAGTTCTGGCTTTGGTGTTTGGTCATCTCTTGTAGATCAACAGAATACTGTTCATAGCACAGGCCAGATCTGGGGTCTTACTGCCAGGAAATAATGCAGACTCTCCCATTCTTTGGATACATTTCTAAGCAGTTGTTGGGTGTCACAGTTTCCCATTATGTGACCCACTGCCTCTTGTCATTATCTATAGAAATTGAGGATATTATTCCAACCTCATAGAAATCGTTGTGGTTTTCTGAAATAAAACAACCTTTGTAAAGTGCTTGTCACAGAACCTGTTCTGAAGTATCTTGGTTAAGACAAGTGCTTAAAAATGTCATGTATACATGGTACCAGTCCAGCATTCCACCCATCATGGGTTTGGTCTCCCAGGAAAGATGGATGCCAGTACATGGAGAAGGGCTGTTTCTCTTAGCTTGGGGTATACAACTTGGTGCCTGTTATGATGCAGCCCTTAGGAGTTAACCTCTAAACCACACAGCACTACTAGTGTTTGAACTGGACTAGAATAGTAGCCATATGAATTTAATGGGCACATTCTAATATTTATGAGGAGAGATGAAGGGCCCTGACTTAGAGTCAAGTAAACTTGATTCAAAATCCCAGTTTCTTTACTCATTTGATGTGTGATTTTGAACAAGTTATTTAACATCTCATGCCTTTGGTCCTTTTTTTGTGAACTGGCATTACTAGTTCCAATCACATCGAGTTATTGAAATTAGATAACCTTTGAAAAGGGTTCATCATGGTGACCAACACATTAAATATTTCTAAATATCTATGAGAAATAATTTGATAGTCTTGCCAATTTTTCCAAAGAAAAATAACCACAGAAATTATTTCCAGGTTCAGAAGAAATTTTTTTCCCTGAAGAATACTCATTCTAACTTTCCTATGCACATGTATGAATAGATCACAGTGAATCATACTGTCATGTATATCCACAAGACACTAATTAAAAATAAATCTATTAGTAAATAGCAGATACTGATCTCAGTAGAGGGAAGGGAACAGGAGGAGGGAGGATGGGAGAGAAAGAGGAAGTACTGGGGACTGAAATAGAACGAATTATATTCCATGCTTTTATAATTATGTCAGAATGAATCCTAAAGTTGTTTAAGTAAACGCAGCCCATGAAAAAAAAATATTCATTTATGGTTTGAAAGCTAACTACCAAAATCAGATTCTACACCAATGACCCCTCTGTAAAATCTAATTCTGCACATTGGACAAATGCTTGAGTTAAAAGCTTACATGCTTATAAAAAAATAAATATAAATGTATACATATATGACTACACATGCACACACACATATACATAGATCTCATGTAGCACTTCCTATGTGTCAGGCACTGTTCTAAGTACTTAAAAATATTGACTTACTTAATTTCCACAAAGTAGTACTATTGCTATCTCCATTTTATAGATAAGGAGGCTGAGGTATACAGAAGGTAAGAAAATTTTGGAGTCACAGAGCTAGTACATGACAAAGTTGGGTTTTGCACTAAGGAAGTATGCCACAAAAATCTGGGCTACCTTTACAGACCTGGCTCAGAGTTTCTCACCTAGAAATAGCTGGTGTGGTTAAATATGTATCTCTGTATAGTCTTCCTGTGCTTCTGAATCTGGAAATTAAACAACCAAACACAAAATAAACATTTCTTCTTAAAATTGTTTCCTTATCTTTGCTACATCTCTCACCATCCCTTTACTCCATCTTTCAGGCTATTTCATTATAGAAGTCCCATTATGGGCTGTTGCTGTCACATTCTGGACATGGTATAATTCAACATGACACATGGTGAGCAGAGATGTGTAGAAATACTGAAACTATTAGAGCCAAACAGCTTTCTGCTAAATCTTTTTAAACTGCATAAATATTCTTCTAGCTGGACCAAATGTCTGAGTATAACACTCCATCAAAGACTAGGTCCATGCTCGCAGCTTGGTCCTCTAGGTCTTACCCATGGGACCAAGAAAATGCAAGAATCTGATATCATGTGGTTTCTTTGTATTAAAAAAGCCTTCTTCAGTTTCTATAGTATAGTAGCATTATTAATAAGGTCCCCATTTGGCTTGTTTCTTCCTTTGAAGAATTCTCAAGACCTCTGTGGACAGATTTTAAGAATCAACCATGCAATTTTATTTACTTAGTGCTTGCTTTGTGCCCAGCCCTGTTGTAGACAGTATAGTGGAAATAGGCATTAGAAGATCACACCCAATTGCCACTTAATATTCATATATTCTTATATGATTTTTCTAAAGTGTTAACTGAACTTACACAGTGGGTATGTGTTTCATCCAAAGATAGCATATACACCTTTCACAAAGATTTCTAAAGGAAAAGATTCATTATTATTTATTTCCATTGGACCAATTTTTTATTTCTAGAATAACAAACTACATCTCCAAATAACAGACAAAACTGTCTTATCTTTTACTGAACTAGAAGAGTAACTATATTAATTTTAATATGCATATGTCAAGATTTATAAGGAGAGAAGGGCCTTGGTTTAGAGCTAAGCAGATTTGATTTTCATTTGCTATGCAACTTTGGGCAGGTTACTTGCCATTTCTTGTTTTCTGGACCTTATTTGTGGAGAGGGGATACTAATTCCAATTGCACACAGCTTTTGAGAGATTGAAATCTTACAGTCTGAAATTTTTCTGAAGAGGCCAAGCTTATCTCTGACTACTCCAGGTGTCTGGAAAAATCATACTTTTGAATACTTATGGATTGATATTTTCACAGGAGGAATGACTTAACAAGGGAGGAAGATGAGGGTCAAGAGTGTTCAGATGAGTGAGACTGAATCATAGGCTTCTCTATAGACTTGCCAGATTTATTCATCCTTGTTCTCTCTCTGTCCATGAATATGCCACTCCAGAAACATGGAAGCAGAGTGGCAGCACAAAAGCTGACACTGTATACAGGCAAATGTAGCACACTCCATCCCTGTGTGAAAACGAGAAGGGTAATCTACAGTCCTCTCTGATCCACAAACCAGAAATTAATGGCAATATCTCTATGGCTTATGTAACACTCTAGTAAGATAAGGGAGAATAGAGATAGTCAAACTTATCACCATTTCACAGGTCAGAGAAGGGAGACCTAGGTAAGTCACACATCCAGAAAAGAAGAAATGAAGCCTATTTGCTCCCAAGTTGCACATGCTCTCCATGTGACAGGTCTTCTCCGAACCTGGACAACCATCCATATCACTTAGGGACAAGGATGAAATTCATGGATTGCAAAGTTCATTCATTCCTCAGAGGGTTTGTTTAAGTAAGCCTGCATACTAGGAATTCATATATTTTAACAACCTTTCCACATGATTTCAAAGAATTACACTAAGATAAATTACACTGCTATCCTTCTTTCTCTACTATTGTTACAAGATAGGACAGGAAAGTGCCCATTTGACAAAGTGATTGAAACTACTTTCAGAAAAGTATTGACTACCCCCATTGCATAGGATTTAGTTGAGTTTTAGTTGGAGGATATCTTTTGGTATTTATTAGTCGGGATTCTCTAGAGGAATAGAACCAACAGGAGACATCTGGGGATAGCCCCACAATGGACGCCTCCAGGCTAGAGAGCTAGTGAGACCAGGAGCTGCTCAGTCCAAGAAGCATGAGTTTTGGAAGAGGAAAGAACACTTTTACAGCCCCAGTTTAGGACTGGAGGCATGAGAACTCCGTGCATATTCTTTGGTCAAAGCCCACTTTGGAAAAGAGAAGGAGCTGGAATCTGATGTCCTCAGACGATCCCAGCAGTAATTGAAGCACCCACTTCAGAAGAATGGAGCTTGAGTCTGCTTCAGCTTCCTTCTTCCACGTTTTGATCCAGCTGGGTCCCAACCTATTAGACTCTGCAACCACATTCAGGGACAGGCACCCCCTCAGTTTGCTGTTCCACATGTCAATCATTTCTATAAACACCTTCCTTGACACACTGAAGCTCTTAATCTTAGGCATTTTAAAATTCAACCAGGTTGGGCTGGGGATGTGGCTCAAGCGGTAGCGCGCTCGCCTGGCATGCGTGCGGCCCGGGTTCGATCCTCAGCACCACATACCAACAAAGATGTTGTGTCTGCCGAAAACTAAAAAATAAATTAAAAAAAAATTCAATCAGGTTGACAATCCACATTAACCATCACACTCTTGGAAAGGTTTTGGGAGACAATGGTGAAGCTGTTTTAAGCAGCTGGGGCAGTCATGATATGTGAGGTTTTACTCTCCAATTGTTTATTTGGGTCATAATAAAGTGATATTTTCCTTGCCACTTATACTTTCTGGACTATGTTCCAGGAAGTTTTGCAGTCACTGGGGAACTTCCTTATAAGAGCTATGTCAAATTCATCTCATGCAGGGATATCCTTTACCTCTGAAACTTCCCATGCATTCTATTCTAATTTCAGGGAATACTGTAAAAACAGTAATTGGATATGACTGGCATAATTGCCTTGGTGATGTGGTCTTATCACTATTCTGATGTTGGATAAATTAGAGAGGATTTGCCAAATTTTATGTTAGGATACGGCAAATCATTACATCAAAGAACAAAAATTGTTGGAAATGAACCCAAACAAACTCTTATTCTGATATCTCTAAGTTCATTCAATAAACCACTGACTAAATGCCATCATAGGAAGCATAACAGAAACCCATATCTAATTATTATCTTATCATTTTCTCCTGAAACTTGTGAGAACTTAGCCCCATGAATAGAAAATCAAATGAACTGATTTAAATTCTTTCCCCTTTCCTTTCCCTTTCTCCCTCTTTGAAGACTTATTTTATTTTTAGATGTATTTCTTCAAAAGTAGAAGAGGGATGCGATTGTATTGCCTGTTTTAAAGTATGGAAAATTCCATTGTATTTATGCAGTAGCTTTCACAGATGATTCTACAGTCCAGATGGATATATTGACATATTCAGTCATTCCAGTAGCAGTCCATAAAATTCAGAATTTCCAGTAACATATAAAACTGAATGATATGCTTAAGTGAAGAAAGATGCAAATTTTGGGCTAACTCACTTATGCTGTGAATATACGTGAATGGCCAGGATTTAGCAAAAATGTTTAAGGCTAAATGCCCAAGAAAGTGTGTGTTCTTTGCCTGTAGATGTCTTATGAAAGTCCTGTGTGTGTGCAAAGCTTTATCCCTGCTTTCAGAGATGAAGCTGACTGATCCCCTTCCATGGCTGGCTCCAAGCTCTGGCCATGGTGACAGTGAATGGGCTCAGACTCTGCCCTGTCTCACTATACAGATAACAAAGAGATGCAGAGTACTGGTGTGAACTCAACTCTGAGAGTGATTCTTTTTCCTTCTCCACAGTTCAAGTGATTTTCCTCTCAGCTTGCCGCACGGTTCTTTAAAAATAAATTTTTTGCCAGTTTCATGGTTTTTGCTGCTCAGGAAGATTTTTCTAATTCATTTATTTCCTAATTCATTTCATGACTAATCCTCACAGGTTGGTAGTGGTTTGGGTAAAAACTTAGTTTCCAAACTATGTTAGGCTTTACCCCAAATTTCCTTTGCTATGATCCCTGGAACTGTTTCTTTAAATGAGATGCCTTTGTTCTTATCTTTTTCACTATCAGCACATCCTAAATGCCAAATTTAAATAGCTAGTTCACATTTAAAGAAAGTTTGGAGGCTGGAGCAAAATTTTGTTGAACAATGTTATTATGTTAGACTTGGCAGCATAAAGCACTTGAAGACACCTCATGCAAACAGAATTGAAGTATAGCATGGTAACCTGAGGACTTCCTATCATGCATTTGTAGAGACACACTCTTCCAAGATATTTGTCATTAGATCTGCAGAGGTTTGTTTTGTTTTACTTGTTAGTTTTTTTTTCTTTTAAAGATTTACTTACATAACACAAATACGTGTATAAATTTTCTCTTCTATCACCAAAGTGGACACAATTTCTTTTATTTTGATGGCGCAAGTTTACCTGTTCTTTCCTCCATGTGTTTTCCCCACCTTTTCTTTCTAATTGTGGTCTCTCTTCCTTCTGGCCACTGTTTTTCCAGACTCTAACAGTGGACTTCTGTTTTTGTAGATTATTTACCCCCAAGATCATAGTGATTTCCTTCCTGGTTCCTTTTTTTTAAAATAAGGTCACACATGCTTTCTTGGTGAAGAACTTCATCCCACTGTCCAGTTTTGGTGCTCTGGCTCCAGTTGGATGTGGTGTGTAGAGGAAGACTAAGTGTTTTCTCCACAGAATTATTTGTTTTATTATTAGGTGCCATCTCCTTTCTGCAAGAAGGTTGTTTTTGGTATCATAGAAGTATGTCATGGAGAAGAAAACTAAAAGTGCCTTTGCGATGTTCTAGTCATTCTATTATTCTCTGTGGTTTTAATGTTCTACCCTCAGTGGTCTTCTTGGGAAATTTTCTTTCCTTTGATGAGCTCATATATTTAAGGTTAAAAATCAATATTTCTGGCCCTGCTCTGCTTTTGTGAGGTTGATTCCACAAATGTTCGTACTGAGTCCCACTCTGTGTCAGGCACTGTAAGGGAGCAATGGATACAGCAATGAGTAAAATGGGAAACTGTAACTCTCATGGAACCCACATTTTGGGGCGAAGAGACAGTAAATGAACAAGGAAATTGGAGATTATTAGAAATACAATGAAGAATATAAAGTAGAGTAAGTTCGATGGGAAGAGACAGGAGTGCTTTCTTTTATGAGGTGATGAAGGAGACCATCTCTGGTGCCACTAGAGCAGAGAACTGAAGAAATTGGAGAAAGGGGCAGGCCATATAGCTATGGGCAATGGGATGTTTGCTGCAGAAAGAAGAAAAAAGTTAAAAAAGCCCTGAGGTGGGAAAGGACTGAAAGGGTCCTAAGAAGAGCAGGGTGGCTGGCATAGTAGGAAATTACTGAGCAAGGGAAAGAAGGATAGTATGAGAAGCCAGAGAGAAATGGGGACAGTGACAAGGACTTGGGATTTTACAATGAGATTGGAAGCTTTCAAGCAAACAGATGAAATAACCTGACTTGTTTTAAAAAAATACCACTGATGTTACATGAATAATCGACCATTGGTAATAAGGTAGAATCAAGGAGACCCCTCAGGAAGATATCACAATAATTCAGGTGAGAGATGTTTTTTCTTTGGCTGGTAAGGTGACTACAATGACAGTGACAAATATCCATTCAAGATGTGACTTAAAGGTGGAGGAGCAGACTTTGCTGCAGGAGAGTGTCAGAAGAAGAACAAATGTTTAGTGACAGAGAAATGAGACTGATAACATTTGCAGTGGGATAAGTTAAGAATCTTTGTTTTTCTGTACTTTTAATTGATTTTTTTTGTACCTTTAATTGTTCGTTTGTTTTTCTGCACTTTTAATTGATTTTTTATTAGTTCATTATAAATATACATAATATTGGGGTACATTTGGACATAATTACACTACATGAAATATATTTTGCTCCTTTTTAGTCCCCAGTACTTCTGCTTTCTCTGCCCTGCTCTCTTCCCTGTTCCCTTTCCTCTAGTCTACTGAATAGTCTTTTACTTATATATAGTTTTTTTTATTAGTGCATATGGACATAAATAAAGGTAAAATTCTTGTGGTATATTCATATATGTACATCCAAAAGTTTGATCGGATTCATTCTACCATTCTTCCTTGTAAATTAGTGAAACCATTCTGGAAAGCAGCATGGAGATTCTTCAAATAACTGGAAATGGAACCACTAGATGACCAAGTTATCCTACTCCTTGGTATATACATCTAAAATCACCACACTATAATGATGTAGCCACATCAGTGTTTATAGCACTGCAATTCATAATAGCCAAGCTATGGAATCAACATAGATGCCTATCAACAGATAAATGGATAAAGAAAATATTATATATATATATATATATATATATATATATAATATGAAGTTTCACTCTGCCATAAAGAAGAGTAAAATTATGGCATTTGTCTATAAATGGATGGAACTGGAAAAAACATCATTTAAGTGAAATAAATTTTAGCTTTTATAAAAGTTTTAAGTTCACAGCAAAATTCAGTAGAAAATATAGAAGACAGAAGTACCATATGATAGCAACCATATGTGGAATCTGAAAACTTTTATCTCATAAAAGGTGAGAGTAGAATGGTGGTTACCAGAAGTAGAGTCGGGGAATGAGTAGGGAACACTTGCTCAGTGAATTTTTATTTACAGTTGGGGAAAGAAGTTCTAGGTATATGCATATGAACATGCATGCATCTCAAGAATAATGGTTCATCAAAAATGTAAGTTGCAGGGCTGGGGATGTGGCTCAAGCGGTAGCGCGCTCGCCTGGCATGCGTGCGGCCCGGGTTCGATCCTCAGCACCACATACCAACAAAGATGTTGTGTCCGCCGAGAACTAAAAAATAAATATTAAAAAAATTCTCTCTCTCTCTCTCCTCTCTCACTCTCTCTTTAAAAAAAATGTAAGTTGCAGAATGGCAGATACAGTATGACAATATTTGGATTAGTTTAAAACAAATACTGAAAACCACTGATTTTTGCTGGAGTAGCATTAAGCATAAGGACAAAGTGGACTTGAGACTGATGTGTAAAGCTCTCTTTTTTATTTTTTATTTTTAGTTGTAGATAGACACAATATATTTATTTATTTATTTATTTTTTATGTGGTGCTGAGGATTGAACCCAGTGCCTCACAGGTGCAAGGCGGGCGCTCTACCACTGAGCTACGGCCCCAGCCTGCTTTCTTTGGTTTTTTAAGAAGCAATCAAGTGAAATGTTAATAATACTTGTAATTATTATGCTATTCTACATTTTTAAAATATTTTAAAGATATGACACTCTTCCCAAATCTGTGAACTGCCATTAAATCGTGCATGACAGTTTAGCAAGTGATTCTTTGACCGACATCTATCTTCTCTTTGCTAGCCCATGAATCTCTTCCCAACTGAAAATTTCAAGGGTAAAAAAATATAATTAAATGATGCTTTTTTTTACCAGCATGTTTTATACATTTAATATATTTAAACCAGCTCATGCCCTCTCTTCTGTTTACTGTTTTATTCCTGAAGAAAGTAGAGGAGAGCTAGAACTCTGGGTGGTGTCATTATTTTTTAAATCATCTCTTTTTTTTTTCTGCTAAGAAACAATCACCAAAATAAATCAATCTGTCCTACCAACTTGGACCACACCCCAAACTTCTTTCTTAGGACGGAGTGTCTAGAAATCAACCCTTTGAATCAATCTCCATTGGATTATGAATCAGTACTCCTTGACTCCACTACGATCTCAAGCATTGATCTTTCCTCAAAGGGGGCTTACGTGCTTGCCTTCTTCATGGAAAGACAGACAAGACTGTAGTTCTTTTCTCTCTTTTTTTCTCTTCAATTCCTAACCAGTAAGAAGTTGTGAATATGTACTATTTCTTATGTTCTCTAAATCTCCCCAGTATATTTTTCTTTTTTTGATGCTGCTTTGACTCATTATTTTAATGCTCTTGTGAGAGTTCTCATTTGTAGAGTAGATTTAGCATTACTTGGTACAGGGTATTGGGATGGACTGGGAATTTTTTTTTTTTTTCCTGTAGGATGTGGTAGGTCTTGAGCTTCTAGCCTATCAGCAGTATCTGTCACATTACCATGGTGACTTTTCACAGATGAAGCTCTCAGGCCTCTCAAGGGTGGTAAGAGAATGATGGACAGACTCTTCATAAGTTAGGAAGTGGAAATGAAGAGAACTTTATGCCAGCTCATCATACAGCTGTGATTCAGTTTTGGGGCTCTGTACACCGAGAGTCAGTCACTTTTCTTCTTTTCTTTCTATTACTGGGGATTGAATCCCAGGGCACTTTACCACTGAGATACATCCACAACAGTTTTTAAAATTTATTTATTTTATTTTGAGACAGGGTCTTGCTAAGTTGCTGAGACTGGCCTTGAACCTGCAATCCTCCTGCCTCAGCCTCCCGAGTCTCTGGGATTACAGATAAGCACCACCAAGCACAGCTGATTCTCTCTCTCTTTTTTTTTTTTGTTGAAATATTTTTTTTTTATTGGTTGTTCAAAACCTTACAAAGCTCTTGACATATCATACTTCGAACAATAGTTTCAAGTGAGTTATGAACTCCCATTTTTACCCCAAATACAGATTGCAGAATCACATAGGTTACACATTCACATTTTTACATAATGCCATACTAATGGCTGATGTATTCTGCTACCTTTCCTATCCTCTACTATCCCCCTCCCCCCATCTTCTCTTTCCTTTTTACTGCATTTTTATCCAAACTAAGTCATCTTTCCAGTCTCTGTTGAATCCTGCTTTACTCAGCCCTGAATGCCAGGGTGTGCTCACTTTCTTGGTGATATCTTTTCATTGCAAATTAAACACCTTCTGTATGCCAGTGATGCTTAAATAGGTATCTTTTGATCTGACTTTCCCCCTGAACTCCAATTTCATTTATCTTACTTGTTTGACTTCCATCAGAAGATTTAATAGACATCTGAAATTTAGTTTGTCCAAATTCTTGATTCCTCTCTATTTCCAAACTGACCTCTCCCAGTCTTGCTCAATGTGACAGTATCATTTACTCAGCTTGCTTTTGCTACAATCTTTGGAGTCAATATTGACTCATCCTTTTTTTTTCTTTAATTATTTTTGGTACAGAGGATTGAATCCAGGGGTGCTTAACCACTGAGCCAAATTCCAAGTTCTTTTTTTTTTTTTTTTTTTTGTTAAGAGACAGGGTCTCCCTGAATTGCTTAGGGCCTCACTAAATTGCTGAGGCTGGCTTTGTACTCACAATTCTCCTGCCTCAGCCCCCTGAGCCGCTGGGATTACAGGTCTTATCCTTTTTTAATATCATTGTTCAAACCATCTTCAGATCATGTCTGCCATACTATCAAAATATATATATATATATATATCAAATCTGACCACTTCACTAATTGCTATCTTCTTACAAGCTACTTACAATGGTTTAGATCTGAAGTGTCTCCAGAAACTCATGTGTTGGAAGCATGGTCTCCAATGCAGTAAGGGCCAGAAGTGGGACTTCTAGGCAATGGTCATGGGGCCTCTGACCTCATCAGTGGGTTAATCCATTTAGTGGATTTAACGGACTAACAGCTGGATAGACTACGGAGAGATGGGACTTAATTGGGGGAAGTAGGTCACTGAGGGTATGCCCCAGAAGAATTTATCTTCTCCTCAGCCCCTTCCTCTTTTTGCTTCCTGCCTGTCATGTGTGCAACTTTCCTCTGCCACATCCTTTCACCACAGAGGGAGCTGACCATGGACTGAACCTCTGAAGCCATAAGTCAAAATAAATCTTACCTCTCCTAAGTTGTTATTGTCAGGTATCTTGGTCACGGCCTTGAAAAGTGACTGTCACTCATCTCCCATCTGATATAGTGTGGAAGACTTCTAATTGGCTTTCTTGATACCACTCTTACTTATTACAATCTGTTTTCCATGCAGCCTTCATAAGGGTTCTTGAAAACATATCAGGAGGTGCCATTTCTCTGCTCAAAATATTCTAATGACTTCTCAGCATATTTTTAGCATTCCAAACTCTTTATGATGGCATCTGATAATCTAGACATTGGTCAGTTTTCTATGTCTCTTCCCTGATTTCCTTCATTTCCTCTGCTCCAGCCATAATGACCTGTTTCTCCTCAGGTTTCCAAGCACACTTAGCTTCAACCTTTGGTGTTGCTGATCCCTCTACCTGAATATATTCCAAGCTAGTTACATCATAGATGATAGATGCTCCATCACTTTCTTTAGGCCCCTGTTCACATTTCACCTCCTCAGAGATACTTATTTGAGCACATTTACTAGATTCTGTAGCTCTACCCCTTTCGATCCTGTTTCCTGCTATATTTATCCTCATAGCAGTTCTTACTCCTGATTTATACATCTATCTGTGTTTTGTATTTAACTTTTTTTTTTCCTGTTTCTCCTTCTAGAATGCAAGCTCTGTGAGGGAAAGTCTTTATCACTCTTGTTCATGATTTGGTCCCCAGGGTCTAGAATAGTCTCTTGGTTCTAAGAACAGATTAAGCCAGACTCAACAAAGATTCATGGCTTCAGTGACTAGAGGCAGGCCCTTCATGCCAGGCCATTTAGAAGGGGCCAGATCATAAGAAATCCTGTTACCAGCCATTGTATACAGAGCCTCACTCTGGTTAGGTTCACACTGTATATATCATATAATCCACACTTTTTGGTGGGACAGGCCCAATTTCAATGGTTTGATTAATCTTAGCTATTCTTTATTTCTGCAAGTATACTCATATTTCTCGGACTACATATTTATTGAGTGCATACCCCTTATCCAGCCCTATAACTCCTATTCATTATTTCATTTAATCCCGAGAATAGTACCCAAGGATACTATTATTGAGCTTGAGTATCTTAATCATGGTCACATGGTTGGTCTCTTTTAGAGCCAGAATTTGAACATCAGAAGCCAGATAAGGGAGCCATACTCTCAGTTACCATAATTCTCAAATCACTCCTTAAGTCCCAATTTATCACTGAGAAAATATAAATATCATGCTGAAGCATTGGTGCAATGCCTCAGAGAACTGACAGACCATCACATATTTACTGAGCTATGTGGTGGTATGATATTTTTCTTTTAAAGATTCAACAACTCATTAATTCTGCAACTTTAGAACAACCTGCTCCATGTTGTGCCAACTAATATTCTTTGTACTTGTGATCATTGGACAATAAAGAGACCATGTTCTGGTCACCTCTTCAACTCTTGTCCTGCCCACCTCCCCCTAAGAACTGAGTGTTTCCTATGTTCTGCAGGCTGCTCAGTCAACCCGGTCGCTGTGATATCCTGAGCGCTAAGGACACTGGAAATGGGAGTCAGGTTTGCATAGATAGATTGATAAGCAGATGCTAAGCCGATGTGACACAGCTGCTACTGCTGAGCCAGGAAAAGCAGGTCAAGGTTATTAGGAGAAAGTGTGGCACTTGTCCATAGCTGGAAGCAAAAATATCCCCATGTACTGTTCCCCTTTCCAAGTCTCTCTCTTCAGATGCTTTCTTGTCCTTTTTTTTTTTGTTGTTTGTTTCTTTTCTCTTTTTTACCTTTAAGAGATAGGGAAATAAAAAGTGACACATGTTGAAATAGCTGGGTCTCTCTAAATGAAGGATATCTGTAAATCAATGACTTTGTTTTTCTAGCATTGTACACATTACTTGATCTTCCAACTGGTGTTGTGCTTTAAAAATAACATTCAAATATTAGCAGTGACCATTTGCCTCTTATTATTTGATTCTGCTTCTTTATTTCTAAGACATGGTTTTGCATCTGAAATACACTGAACATTTTGTACTAATGCATCAGCTCTGCCTGTCACATTAGCATACATGCCGTGTAGCCAGGGAGTCTGGTTTCTGGTTTCCATTTTTCATTGAATTGAGTTTATTGGTGGCTCAATTTGATTTTTCATCCAGAAGAACCTGTTTCCCCTAAGGTCTTTTTAGCTGTTTCTATATAATTTTGAACTGAATATGATTTAATTAGGTGAAAATTCCACATAAGATAAACCAACCTTAAAACAAAGGCATTTAAAAACTATCAGCTTCAGATCAAGAGTACATCTATATCTACAGGTAAATCTTGAAGCCACATCAAGCAGCCCACCTGCTGGCAGATATTGTCATGCTCCTGTGGGGACTGCTCTGTTTGTTTCTAGTAGTGTGGCACTGCCCAGAGAGCCCATTCCTTCTCCAGGACTGGCCCTCATGCACATTCCTCCTTCTGGACCAGGATTCATCCTCTGCCTGAAGACCTACAGGCTCACCAGGAGTTTGGAGATCTCTGCTTCATTTATTTTTTTATGCAGTTTGCCTATGAAGTTCCTAAGGATATGTCATGTAGAACATATAAAGAGCACTGGGCTTGAAGTCTTGCTTTATATTGAGTCCTGGCACTGATCAGCTGTGTTTTAGGAAAATTACTCATCTTTCTCTGCTTCAGTTCCTTGTTTGTTTGAGTAGGAAGGCAGCATGAGATGAAAAATCTATGAAGTACCTCACATAGTACGCCTGCAATAAATAATAGCTATTCTTATAATATTATCATTGTTTTGCTTAACTAGCTTTAGCACTTCTGGTAATAAAACTCTTTAAGGCAGAGGATGGAAAGTGGAGAAGAAAGTAAAATGACTTTTCTCTAAGTTTTGCTTGTAAAGATAATGTAATTTGAACAAGTAGACAGCAAACTAACATACTTAAGATAGATTACTTATGAGGTCATCGAGAAGAAAACCAGACGTTACATATGTAAAAAGTAGACCTGGGAGTGAACAGTATATTTCTAGGTGATATTTGTAAATAAGAATAGGAGCAATTAAATTGTTATGAATATAAAATTATTTACCCCATAGAAAGCACTTAGAACGCATAGGGGAAAACCCATAAAAGTTAGATGCTATTTTCATTGAATAAAATGGCAAAACTGCACCACCTTCTTTCCCCACCCCTCCTGCACTAAACCAGTATCCAAATGAAATAATTATACATGCAATCAACCTGGAAGAGCAGGACAGGACATCCCCCGTCCCTGCTCTCATCACCAGGTCAATTTAAGTAGCATGGCCTGCCCCTTCCTTCTAACCTTCACAGAGCCCTTTGTGACTTCTTTTTGCCTTCAAGGCTGCCTTAATATCCATTGTACGCCTGGGAGGAGGACCACCCACCCATTCAGGTCAAATTTGTTGTAGTTAATCTAAAAGGCAATAGGGGAAACATCAGGATCCTTTGGTATAACTAATTCCAAAACTCATTTGGACTTTCAGAGGTACAGATTTGGGTTATAAGTGTTATGAGAACAGACTCTCTGGCAAGATAATCTAATGCCACTACTTCCAGTCTCAACCAGACACAGCAGGCAACTAGCTTTTCCCAAGGTATTTTAGTGTTTCATGTTCTGGTCCCAACTGGAATTGAGTTGTGAAACAACTTCCAAGCAAACATTCAGAATGTTAGCAAAAAAGACTTAGTTCAATATTAAGTGTATCTATAGGTACAGCCAGAGGCAGGATGGGGGGATGAGAATGAACAGAAGTATGGGAATATTTTTTTTCTCCCAAGTTACTCATGAGGGAAGGCACATGTTGGAAAGTCCTAGATGAATCTATTGAATATCTGATATACCATTTCCCAGTTACATGCCGAGGTAGGGCCAGCTCAGCTGTATTGTTGCTGTACTAATGTGGTAGCTCAGCCATTTGGAGTTAATTGTTAATCAAGCCAGACATTATGTGCAATACTATTCTGAGAGGTAGAAAGACAAAAAAAAATCCAATATCTTATTACCCTTATCATCAAAATGCTCTAACAATTCTTGGAAAATAGTCATAGGAATGGCAGAGAGAAGGCTATTATAAGGACCAAAAAAAAAAAAAAGCCTCAGTTTTTGGTTTCTATTTTCAGATCATTTTATCTATGAACTAAAATCAGCTGGAAAGGATCAGCCACATACTGGAAATTGCAAAGGCTGGCTTCCAGCAGCACCCTCTCTGTGACACTCATTTTGCTATTAAGAGAAGCCACTTAACAAACCAATTGTCAACAGGGGGAGATGAAAACACAATAGTTAATCAGGTTTTACAAGGTCACACATCTAATTCAAATTGTGAAAGGACCCCATTAGTGCCTTCTTTCCCTTGTTCTTGAATGTAGCCTTTCTCCAAATGGAGGAAGGGCTCACTGCTTTGGATCCCCCTACAGATAGCAGTCAGTTAATAAAGGCTTGAAGTACTATTTTCCTTACTAAGGGCCCCCTTTGGAGCCTATTAACACCCTTTTTTTATAGTGAGCAGAGCAAGTAGCCACCTCTAGACATGTGTTGGCACTTTCTAAAAGGTCATTAATGCTCCATATTTCAGAGTATAACAAACCCAGGAAGGCTCACAAGGAGCTCAGCAGGGGCAAAATAAAAACAGTGAGTAATTTACAGAGCTTCTTGTCTCACCTAGGTGGTGCATGCTAAATGATTGAGAGAGAGAATTAGGACATTTTCCCCTTGTGAATTCTGCCAGGATTTGCAGGGTCCTAGGAATTCCCAGGTAAAATCTGGAAGGTGAGGTTTTTGAGAAAGGGCTTTAATCAAGTATCTGTTACAGAGAAGTGTCATCACAGTGGTTCTGATCCCCCACTCTTTCCTTACCCTTCAGAACCAGTTTTCCATGTAGTTGCGCCTTTTTGCCCTCTGATGAAGCTTCATTGTGACTCTTTAATAACATACCACTTTGAAATTGGAAACTAATGGACACATATGGGACTTCATTTTATGTTCCCAAACCTGAGGCTTTCTGATTTTTGTAGAAGAGCTCATCATATATTTTCCAAGGAAGCTATTGAGGCATTAAAACTTGCATTAAACACTAGATTTTAATGGTGTTATATTTCCTTAGATTTTTGTATCAGGGTCCAAGGGTAGAATGAATGTGAAAACTTTGTTGTTCCAAGTTGAAAGTGTACCTAAATTTTTAAGGATAGATGCTACAGTAATGATTTCATACACAAGAGTCCCTTCTTGTTCACACTGTGTTTTCCCAAAGGAATGAAGGACATCCCCACTGGTTGCTACCTCTGGAAGAATGTTCCTGTTCCTTCTGCATTCTTAAATATATCTTTTCTCCACCTCAGCATTTGATAGTGACTTACCTGCTGACTATGATAGGGTTGTCATGTCTATCTTCTACAATTTTTTTTTCTGATCATTCTAGTTAACCAGAGAGGCAAGCAAGAAACAATTTGAATTACACATAAAGGAAAGATCATGTAACAGCTACTGAATGATATTTCTTTGCATAAGTAGGCTGACTAGTAAGGGTCAGATATATTTTTTTCTTTTCTCTATTTTTCTTTCTTTTCTTTTTTTGATGGAAATTGAACCCAGAGCCTTGTGCAAGTGTTCTACCACTGAGCTGAACTTATAGCCCAAGGTTAGGTTTTTTTTTCTCTTTTTCATCCTATCATGATGAAATCATATTCTTATAATATATTGTGCACTTATTACATGGAAGATGCTCTTTTGGGGTCTAATGAAAAAAGAGTAAATAAAGTAAACAAAACATTTTTCTTTTCTTGCTTGCACTTGTTTGTTTGTGTGTGTGTGTGTGTGTGTGTGTGTGTGTGAGAGAGAGAGAGAGAGAGAGAGAGAGAGAGAGAGAGAGAGAGAGAGAAATAACAAATGAGATCTACAAATAAATTTTGAGGTTATAAGTGCTATGACTGGCTATAAACATAAAGAAGGGGATGGAAATTTGTATGGTGAAGGCTTAATACAGCAATTGCAATTTGAGAGAAAATATCAGGTGATTTTTCTGCTAAATTGGTAACTGATGATTACAAATGATAATTTTTATAAAGGAATTTACATTAGAGGAATTAAACAAATTTCAACTATAGTTCAGGGTAAACATAAGACAAATGCCTTAAGATTTATGAGACAAGCAGTAGGGTAGGCTGAGGAGGAAGAGAAGGGGAAGTTGATGTGAGGACAGAGGAGAGGAAGGTCACCTCTCTTTAGAATAATTAGAATTAAAACTTGAAGTTCAGTTTAAGTATTTGAGATTCTCCATAAATATCAGTCTTCTAAATATATTAATAAAAAATTTCCCCAATACTACCAGTAATAATCTACATTTGAAGATATTATTTGTGATTGTGCCTTTGCTGATTACCACAAGGTGTACCTCATAGGAGACTGGATAAAACAGGCTGGGAGCCCTGCTTTATCTTTGTTCAGGATAGGAAACACAAAACAGGATTTGGATTCTCTGTTAGGGTTTAGATGTGGTGTCCCCCAAAAGCTCACATGTGAGACAATGCAGGAAGATTTGGAGGAGAAATGATTGGGCTATAGTCTTAACCTAATCAGTGAATTGATCCTTGATGGGATTAACTGGTGGCTGGAGGCAGTGGGGTGTGGCTGGAGGAAGGGATTCACTGGGGACATGGCTATGGGGTATATATTTTGTATCTGGAGAGTGAAGTTTCTCTCTGCTTCTTATCATCATGTGAGCCTCTTGCCTCCATTATACTCTTCTGCCATGTTATTGTGCCTCACCTGGAGCCCCAAGGAATGGAGCCAGCCTTCTATGGATGGAGACTTCTGAAATTGTGAGCCCCAGAGTAAACTTTTCCTCCTCTGAACTTGTTCTTGTTGGGTCACTTAGTCACAACAGCAAAAAAAGCTGACTGAAACACTCTTTGTTTCCCCAATTTGACCAACATGTGTGATTCAGCAGGTGCATGCCACCTAGACAGCACTGTAGTTAATTCTTACTTTGCTGCTGGTTAGGGCTGTGCCTCAGCAGTCTGTCTGCTCTGCTGCCCTACAAGAATGAATGGCCTTGAGAGCTCATTCCTGTCCTTGACCCTTCCTGAGCCCTTCTCACCTGGTCATCAATGACTGGCTATAAAAATCCAAGAGAGGGAATGGGCTCTCTTTTAGCCTCAGTCTAAAAAAGATCTTGGATATGAATACTTTGTAGGCTTATGTCATTATTTTTAAGGACCACATTATATTCTATTGAATGGAGACACCATGATATAGTAAATTTAATGTAGAGTAGAAGGCACTGATTGTTTTCTAGATTTTTTTCTACCCTTTTATTGAGATGAGATTTCAAGATAGACATTTTTTACTTCAAGATAATAAAAAAGTCATGTTTGGTTCCTGAAATATTTTAGGTTTTCTTCCTTTGTTATACTTCATTTTTGTTTTACTATAGTATTTGAAGTCTTATTTTTAAACATTTTGTATACTCTTCAATAATTTTATAGTTTATTATAGAATATTTATCTATGTTTTTATAAATCATTTGGAGTTGATTTTGGAATAAGAAGTAAGCTAGGCCTTCAACTTTATATTTTATTTTTTAAAAAATCTGTATTTTTTAAATTTGTAGGTGGGCACAATACCTTTTATTTTATTTTTATGTGGTGCTGAGGATCTAACCTAGTGCCTCACATGTGCCAGGTAAGTGATCTACCACTGAGCCCCAGCCCCTGCCCAACTTTATATTTTATTAAATGTAAATTCTAAATGCTAGTGAGTATATATTTTGGGTATATATATGGGGTATATATTTTGTATACTACTTACTGAATTATCCTCAGTTATGTGTAATTTATGGACTTGAAATTTCTATTTTTATAATCTTACATATGTTTGTGTTTATTTATCAATTTCCATTTCTTCTGATAGCTTTATTTCTGCACCGTCAGCAGACTGTTTTGTAATAGTTTTTAGATTGGGAATGTAGCTCAGTGGCAGAGTGCTTGCCTAACATGAATGAGTAACTGCTGTTGATTTGAGCACTGAAAAACCAAACCAAACCAGTCAATTCCTCAAAATTTAGTTTATATAATTCAATATCTGATAATAAAGTTTTTCTTTTTAAAAATGTTCTTGACCATTATAACATGTTTATCTTTCCAGATAAAATTTTGAATTATTTTTTAAAGACTCAAAAATAATCCTCTTTTGGATTTTTAATGTGGATCACCTTGGATTTAAAAATTAACTCAAGGTCTCTGTGTTTATGTCTCTTTTCCAGTTAGGTTTTATTTTATTTATTTTTTATTAAAAAAAATTTTTAATTGTCAATGGACCTTTGTTCATTTATATGTGGTGCTGAGAATCGAACCCAGTGCCTCACGCATGCTAGGCAAGTGCTCTGCCACTGAGCCACAACCCTAGTCCCTAGGTTTTATTTTATTCGCATATATTACATAAGGATTTGTCAGTTATTAGCAACAGAAATTCAGTCTATCTAATTTAAATAGAAAAGGAATTTATTCAAAAGACACATGTAGATTATAGGATTGCTAAAATATTGGAGATAAAGGAAAATAAATCAGGCCAGTCTTGGCAGGAAGCAAAAGTCAGTGTTGTCTGAGGGGGAAAATAAAGAAAATAAACATGAACTATTTTTATATATTTTTACCATATATTGCATAAGCTCAAATACCTGTTTTGGAATTGAAATGTCTAATTGGCTTGGTTTTAATCATGTGCCCAACCCTTAACATAAAAAAAAAAAAACTCACACAATCTTAGTAAGAGTCTGTATAAATGTTAGTGGAAAATGGGCTCAGGGAGGTTGATGATCTTACCTTCAAACAAATGTTCTGTCCCACCAATGGAACTGAGAGGAATCCTGAGTTATTATCGTGGGCAGAGTCAGTGATGTACTTCAAAATATATTAACACCCCAGAAAGCCTTTGGGAGGATAGTGGAAGGTAAAATACAGTTTTCCAAAGTGGACAATAGTGAGGCAGAGGTGAGAGAGAGAGGTGAGAAAAGCTGATCTGGGTGTCAATGGGTGACTGGTATCTGAAGGCCCGTGGCTCAGCCACTCCCACAGCATGAATGCTGCCATTGTGTAAGTGCTACCTGCATATAAACTTGAATACCTATCATGACTGGGGTTTTGCCAGCTATGCCTAAATGTGTTTGCAGGTAAGTATTGGCAAGTACAAAGCTTTCCTTTTCTCAAGTAACAAGATGTAAGTGCAAAGGGTATGTGGCTCAGGAGTGGACTGCTTGCCTTCTCAGAGGTAGTTCCTGAAGGTCTGGTTCAACACCAGGGCTTCTTTGTATGATTGTACATTTTATACACTGCATAATTTCAGGGGTTGCAATTCACCTAGACTACAATAGGTATGTACAATCTTCAGGGTTATATTTATTTCCCTTGTGCCTGGGAAAGTTGCATCCCAAGAGAGCTTCAGCAGTCTGAAATGGAATAGATGTGCTGAGGCATGCAGTGGATGGACACCAAGGGAATGAAGGTCAGATGTGGACAATGGCCTGGAAAAGCTCAATGGTCCAATGTGGAGTGCTGGCTGGCTTAAAGAAACTTTGAGTGCTTCGAGAAATGTCCGGGAGCTTCCTGAGGCAATAGGGGGGAGAAAGCATATGAAAAGGTGGTGAGAGAACTAGCTATGTGAAGAGATACTGGGTGCGTATTTGTGGCCCATTTTTTTTACTTCTAGGGTAGGACCCTGGAGTCTTCTCGATTATCTGCATAGACATATATGGTTAGTCTATTTTCAGATCTCAGCTTTATAGTTGAGACCTACTTGTTCTTTTGGGAGGTTAAGCTTAAAATCCCCTTTCCTGTTAGTGAGAAAAACACTGCTGCTTTGTTAAACGCCCCACTTGCTATCTGGCTGTGAAAGACGGGCAGCCAACTGGCCTGGTGGTCGATGCCATGGCATGCTCTCTCTGAACCTTGCTAACTGGCATGAATAGTGAAATGAAGTGAAATGAAATGGATTGGTGACCCGATCTCTCTGTGATAAACCACCAGGAAACAATTCTTGGCCATGACATTTAAAAAAAAAAAAAAAAGAAAAAATAGTAATAAAAGGACTATTTAAAAGAGACCTTCAGTAAAGGGGAAAAGTGCAGAAATTTTATCAAACAAGTACCCGCACACACCCAGAGGAAGAGACTGACCAGTAGAAAATTCCTTTCCTTTCAACCTCATCATAAGAAGATAGACATAATGGGAACCCTTTATAAGAAACAATTTTAAAGGTGGTGGAATTTCTAAGTCTACATAAAAGTCTATACCTGAAAGGCTTGTGGCGTAAGTCCTTCAGAGAAATTGGTAAAATGTAAGCCCTTCCATAAACGGCTTCGCAGGACAAGCAGAGCTGACTCAGGCCAAGATTTCTGGTTGGGTTTCTACCTTTTTAGAGATCACCTGACTGATACCTTTGTTCAACTCAATGTATCCACTTTATCCTGAGCATTTATATAAGGTCTCCCAAGAAAGTAAAGAAAGAGGAAGTAACTGTTTTGTACCCCACATGCTTTGCCTATGTAGAAGTACTAAGAAGATTCATGAAGAACCCACTGCATTACAATGGAATTTGAGGGAAAAGTGCGATGCAGGATGCAGGCAACATTTGCACAGGATAGCAACCAAAATATATATGAATTTTCTTAGATGTTAGGAATTTTGTATTGTTTCTTGAGATGTGAATACTATCATTCTGTCTTATAGAATAGAAAAGTGAAGCTCAGAATAATTACATGACATGTCACTCATCCAGTAGATTGTGGAGTCTAATCACTCTATTCACCCCCTGGTAGGAACATATGAGCTCCTTCCACCATCCCAGCTGCTTTTCCTCCTGTCCTTCCTCCAACCCTGAGATCCCACCATGTTCATGTTTGCAGGTGCTATCCTTCAAGTGTGTGTTGGAAAATCCCCCTGGCCATTTGTAGGTCAGGAATTTAGCACAATTTCACTGGATTTTCTACTGATCACTTGAGTGTCTTAGCCATTCGACTCTATCCTGACTACTTTCTCACTGATGCTTTCCTCCTCCAGACCTCTGTTAACTACTTTCTAATATACATTGGTGAGAGTGAAAGCAATATTCTGTTAAGTAAATATAATTGATATGTCTGAGCTTTGTTAGTCAAGTGAAAGATAATTTCTAATTCCAGAGGGAAAATTCAGTTTTTCTTTTTCTTTTTTAAATAAATGGGCCAGTATGGTAAAAATAGATGAGGCTTACCCAATAGAATCACCTTTGGGATCAGAGAGAGGGAAGGAGAGGTTTTATCCAATGTTACTCTTGGCATCATTTGACATATTCTAGGAATGAGAGGTATTGGCTGGGTGTTGCTTCAGTAGCTTTTGGGATCAGGAACAATAACTTCAATATTGCCAGCAGGATCCAGGAGGTGAGGTGTACTGGCAGTGATGTAAATGCAAGAGGTTAACCTGCAACATCAGGCCATCCTAAAGGGAGAACCAAAGGCATCAAAGGTTTTATGGGGACATTTGATAGTCTCACAAAGATGATCCACCCTCACTACTAGTTAAGGTGCCTATTCACAAGGAACTTTCTCAATCCTTTTTAATGATAACACAAGAAAAACAAATGCCTATCATGTCTAAATCACAATTTATGCCTAAATTCAAAGTACTGCAGTATAAGTTGCTTCTTCTTTCTTATTACTTAAGGTATAAAGGTAGAGACTAATTTAGGGGAAAAGCTTGTGATGGGGAAAATACTCTCTCTCTCTCTCTCTCTTTTATTTTTTTGGATGATAGTTGTTGTGAAGGTCTGTTCTACTCAAAGGAAGAATTTCCCTAAGATCCCCAGTTTGTCAGTATATGTTCTCAAAACAATATCTCCTAAAGAGGCATTTGCATTATTATGCTTAAGTAAATCTTGTTCACTTATATGTTCAAGAAATGTCATATCGCCTCTCCTCTTATACGACTTGACCAATCAGTCTCTCAATGTTGGGTCAATGGAATTCCCTTCAAACACTCTAATCATGTTGTAATTCAGTTTGTTTCATATTTGGACTATAATTTTTTGAGCAGTTTTTCTTTTCATGTGGTTTCTAATTACTGAGAGAAGAGATGTATCCTTGTGTCCCATATCATTGTGATCTTGCAGCTTCTTGCTCTATTTATTGAGTGGGATCAATTCCTTTCTTCTGCTTGAAAAGTTTCTGTTCTAATTTGGAGCAATGGCTTTATGGGTTGCCTACATTGCTGTCAAACACTGATTTATTTTTATTGGACTTTGAGTCATTCCCAGAGATTGTTAATAGCTCAAGGCTCTTTCTTTCTTGGATTTCACACTTAGTTGAAGTGTATCTTCAAATTACTTCCTCAAAAAAAAAAAAGGTATGCAGGAGATAAACTTTCTATGCACTTTCTTATAAATGCTGTCTTTATTTTCCCATTATATTTGATTGATAGCTTGAAGAACTGTAGAATAATAGGGGCAAAATAACTTTTTCTAAAATTCTGAATGGGTCTTTCCACTACAGTCTCTCTCTGCATGTCTTCAAAGCTATATGAGGTCCTCCTCTTTGTTTTCCTGCAAAAATGTTTCCAAATATCACTCATCTTTAAGAAATTTATGGAGATTGCTCTTTCTCTCGTTAACCAATTGTTTTTTCTTCATGGTTCAGAGTCTTTTAAACAATTTTTGTTTTCATTTACATCAATTATTCAGTTGCATCCCTGAAGGGAGACGAAACCAATTGTTATGTCCATTGTACTCAGTTCACCATCATGACAAGCAAGTACACACAGATCTTTGCCTTCAATTGTTAAAGTACAAATACTGTGTATGAAAACAGCAACTAACCTCATCCTGTGTATTCCATATCAAACTCTTCTGAACAGCTTGGGAGAATAGTGAGTCAGACCTGTACAAGAATATATAAAGAACTAGGCAATAGATAACACTTACTTTGGAACTGAAAAGGTAACAGTGGTGGTAACTAGTGTTTCATCTTGGACCCAGAGAATTACTTCAGTGATGGTAATCCTGTTACAAACAGATCAATTCAAGTTCCAATTGATTTCTTTGGTCCAGGCTATCAAATATATGCAAGTGCAACACTATCAAATATATGCATGTATGTATAGTGTGTGTGTGTGTGTGTGTGTGTGTGTGTGTGTGTGTGTGGTGTGCACACATGCATGGGGGTTTGCTTGCATTATACACACACTACACACATTCATATATGCATGTACCTTTAAACAAATGCATATTTGTATATTTTAAAATTGGAGCCTCAACAGGTTTCATTTCAGGCACTTATCCCAATTTTGTAAACCTCATAATATTAGGTTTAGGTATTTGGTTAATGTAAACTTTGGGCATTGTCACTCAAAGAAAAATCTAGGGTGACCATAGGCACAGGTGACCTTTGAGGCAACCAGTCTTTCTGGATCCTTTAACTCTTAGAAATATCTGATCTACTGTTTTTTGTTTGTTTGTTTGTTTTTGTTTTTCCTGATGAGATTGTAGGCACCCAGTTTTTTTTTAATAACAGACTGCACGTGTCTTGAAAAATAATACCCTCTAAAGTTTATTTTGTCATACAGCTATTCAGTTGAACATAAAACAATTTGAGACCAGAATTCCTTTAAGCTACAACCTATGGACTCCTTAACCAACCCCCTCCCTGCCACCAAAAAAAAAAAAAAAAAAGGCACTTCAGGAAATTTTGTCTCTGAGGACATGTAGTTAAACAGGGGCTATTAACATAGGAAAACCACCAAGGAAAGAGAAGAGACTATTTTCTTAGAATATTTCACCAGTGGCTAAATCTTAATTTTGTTGTATTGTCTTAAATGCCAATAGTTGGCTTAAAAGGATGTTCTTCATTTTAAATTGGTTTAAATGTCTAAGGGTTTTTCCCTCCTTCTGGCTGTGGAGGGTTAGAAAAGGAGGTTTGAAGGTAGGAGGAGGTAGTGGTCATTGAGAAAGAAGGCTCTGGAGTGAGCAGGGTCAGTCTTGAGGTGCATGAGACACAGGGAGAAGGTGGTCATAACAGCCTGGCTTCTTCCCAAGGCTATGTCCCACGATGCGAGCTGCTTGCCTTTGGAGCACCACAGAATGATTCTGTTCCTGAAACAGGTTTCTGCATGCTTCTATCTTTGATTAAAGAGGAACCAGTAATTTCTCCCAAAGTTTGCCCCTCTGGGTGGGGGGCCCATCACCCCAATTCCCAGGGTGTCTCATAGGCCAATGCAGTCTAACCTCATCCATGCCTAGAATTCTCTCCACAGCTTCTTCACAGCTGGAGCCATATTTGATCAAGTGATGACTCACAGGACTGTGCATTCCGATTTCCCTGTTAGAAAGATAATGAGAAAGGAAATGGCTACAGGGAAGGAGGATAGAGTAGATTTTGGATTTATTCCTGAAAATATGAGTCAATATTTATCTTCTGGGCCTAAGTTTGATGCTAGTTGGAGAAGGCAGACTCTCTTCCTTGTTTAAGAGCACTTGTCTATTATTTTTTCTCCTATTAGAATTAATGAAGAGGACTTTTTGCGTCTCATAGTTGTGAATTGAGCATTCTTCAGGGTCAAGCTATCTAACTTGACCTTCTGAAACACAGGGAACATGGAACCAGATCCCTGTAATAGTACACAACAAGTAACTGTGAAATGGATATTTTTTCTTGTACAAGTTGTTTTCAGTTTGCTTTCTCTGTCTGTGGAGTAGTATTGTTTTTACTGCATTAATCATATGTATCTCACTTCTAGAAAAAAATGATTCATATTAGAATAAGTCAAAAGGAAGAATTTGGAGTTTTGTCACATGCAGAGTAAGACTGAAGAAGAGATTAACATTTTCTGAACATGTTTTATGTGCCAGGTATTGTTTAGGTGGTTTAATATATTTTCATGTTTTATTCTTTTATTACAAGAACAATAACAATACCATCACTTTGAGAAAAGTATTAAGATGTTTTATAGCTGGGGAAATTGACTTGCAAAGAGCCAAAGAAAAGACCTGTGCCCAAGGTCACTCAGATTGTGAATTGTTGGATTCAAATTCAAATTTGTGACATCAAATCAGGGTTATTTCTAGCATAGCATAGCAGTTTTTCTGAAAATGATGCTGAAGAGTCTACCTGATCAGAATTATCTCTGTCGCTGATCAGCCACCAGGCTGGAAGTTGCCCTCATTGAAACCATGGAAAAGCATCATTCCTAGAAGCTATACATTAGAATATAGTTGTGCAACCCAGAGCAAGTACAAGAGGGAAATATATATTAATTCTCCTGTAAACCCTCACAAAGTGTACTGGTAGACTCAACATTAGAGCACAAAGGGGCTTTGGGAGTATATTGCCCATCCTTGTTTTTAAATGATGAAACAGGATCAATACCAAGAGGTTTGAGGAAACTCCCAAATTTACATAACTTGTATAGTTAGGTTTATTAGAAACCAGGGCCCTTTGGGGATGACACAGATGAAATTTGATATAGAGAGTGAGGAAAGAACAAATAAATTCAATGTTCAGGGTGTACATTGTGTAAACAGCACATTGAGAAACCATGAATCCATGAGGAAATTTGCCTGGGTGCCTGGAGATGGGGGAGCCCCCAAAGTAGGCAAATGACTATCATAGAGAGGTGAACATTTGCAATTTTACAAAGAATTAGACTTTTCAGAAAGTATGGGTCAATGTGGCTCAGTGGTTAAGCACTCCTGGGTTCAATCCCAGAAGCATGAAGTTCTGAAATTTCTGAAGGGATAGTACTGTACATTTCAAAAAGCTAGAAGAATGGATTTTAAAAGTTTTTACCATAAAGAAATGATAAATGTTTGAGAAGGTAAGTATGTTTAATCAATTTAAACATCACATATGTAATCATTATCATGACATTACATTAGACCATCGACATATGCAATTTTTGTTTTTTGTACCAGTTAAAAAATTAATTAAAAAAAAGTTGCAAGAGGTTCAAATGTTTGACAAGTCAGTGACCTCACTGGATACCCATACGGACAGATTTCATTTAATCTTCCTGATTCTGATAGATGGGTCATTGGAAATGTTTGCAAAGGCATTTACCATTGAGGCCTCTTTCTTGAAAACCCCTCAGTCATTCTGTGCGTGTTTCACTCAGACTCATTGAAAGCCTCAAAGACAAATCATAATCTGAGAAAAGTTTATGCACAATTTGCAGGTCAAAGTTCCAAAATGCCTGGCACCTGAAAAAGAGTATCAAAACCCAGGAAGTTGTAAGTTAGGTATTCTGATAGATGGAGCTCTGAGGGAAATGGCAAGTTCCACAAATGTGACAGTATTCTGGCTGGAGGGGGTCAGGTTTTATACTCATTTAAATATGAGGAAAGTCTTTTACTTGTAGCTTAGGGGCGGGGGGGGGGGGATAAAGGAGCAATTCTAGTTCTAAAAGGAAGAAATACTACCCTTCTGCCTCAGCCTAAGAAATAGCACCGCTGGCAAACTTGGCAGTGGTTCTGAGGACAATTGTGTGGCCAGCTCTTCAGGCTACAAGTGTAATGGTAACTGCATAATGATGCCTAGAAAATCAAAGACCAAAGGAACAATTACAGTTTGGTAGAAACAAATTTACAACCAAGCCCATCTTGGGTAATTTTTGAAAGAATGCCCTTGGGTTTTGGGGAGACATTCTGGCTGTCGGTTTGGGATATGATGACCTGTGGTTAGGCCTGTGTGCATAATTGTGATTCGCCAGTCAAGGGAGAGCACTTGGGAACCAGGAAGCCAAGAATGACATAGTACTCTCAAGTGCAGTGGCAGAGCTAAGGCTTGGGAGCTTGCTTGAACAACAGCACAGAACAGATAAAAGGAAGATCAGATTTGTATCGTACACTCACTGTTGCTCTTGAAAACTCACCTACCATCCTTGGACTTCAGCTTCTATTTCTGCACCATGATTTTAATCTTTCAGTTACAATATTACATAGTTCACTGAAAAACAGATTCCAGGGCTTTGGAATATTTCTCTTTGTCTTTTCATTCTTTACATGGCTGAGTACCTACCAGAGGTTGGTTGTGGGATGCTTACCAAGGGTAACAAGTCCTGGTTCCTCCCCTTAGGAGATTAATATTTCAATGTTGCTAATGTCCTGAAATATATAAGAAATTTAATGCTAAAGGAATATTTATTCAGTGTGCTATGCAGATAAGATACAAAAAGAAGTACAAGGTACTGCATGGCTGCTATATTGAGGAGTCTGAATTAGTGCATGTGAAACAATTAGAAAACAATCAAGGGACAAACATTTGGATACTGACTATAAATGCAAATGGGATTCATCATGTGGGCTGGGAAGTCAGAGCAGGCATACTGGGGAAGGAGGGACTTGGAACCTTGGAGGAGTGCTAGGATTTGAATGCGCAGAGAGGAGAAACAAGGAAATGCCAGCTGGGAGAAGTACTATAATAATTAATAGAAAAAATATTCATAGTTTTTCTCAGAAGCACGGAGAGCTTCAGCTGCCCTCAGCCAAATGTTAACCCAGATGGTATATCCAAATTTCATAATTAACAGTTCACCCAGTCACCACAGGTGCTTTAGTGCAAAGCTCAGTTATTTATTTGTGGGGCCACAGCAGAAGAACAACAACAAAAATAAAACAAACAAAAAGCCCTGTGGGTGGGGAAAGAAAGAGAGTGAGTAGGGTGATTCTCAAGTTGATTTTCCAACATGGGTGAGTTTGCTTAATTTGGTTGGTAAAGTGTTCCTGAAGCTGCTTGATTTAACCTCTGTGAGCAGACAAGGTGTCTGTTTTACCAGGAAGGTGTTGATAGCATTCAACAACTCCAGCAAGGCATATCTACAGGGGCACAGTGCCTGGCACTTGGTTCTCTCTTGTTTCCTTCACTGAATGAAACCCAAGTGAAGGAAGATGAGTGCCAGTTCAACAGTCATTAATCATCATCTCTGCTGAAAAAACAAGTCCTTGATGAGTAAAGCCTTGATGGATGGTGGATATGGGAGGGTAGTAAACAGAAGTTGCATCCTTAGCATAGCTCCCAGATCCAGGGTTGAGACTGGCCTCTGAAACTGGGTTCCAGTTTAACTCCCTCCTCCCTGGAATATCCCCATCCTCAGAGACACACAGATGGTTTCTGTGTGAAAGGCCTTAAGCAAAACTGTAGAGATCATAGATTATCTTTTCCCCCCCCCCACTCTTTTCCTTTCCAGTCCCATGAGGGCAGGTTTAACTAGAGTTATTTGTTCCATCCTTGGAGTTATGTGTTTAAAACATTCCCCTGCTTATGATGTAAGATGGTAGCATTGAGTCCTAATGTTCTAATTCCTAAATGATATTTCTTTCAAATGCATGGTTTTAGGTTTGTCTTTATGCAATCTGTAGGTTTCTTAGTTACAGTAATGGACATGTTGCTTTTACATGTGTGTGTGACAGGTGGGGGGAGGCACACTGGATATAGAACCCATGGGTGCTCTATTACTGAGCTACATTCCTGATGCTTTTTATTTTATTTTTTAAATTTTGAGACAGGGTCTCCTTGAAGTTGCTCAGGATAGCCTTGAATTTGGAATCCTGCTGCCTCAGCCTCCAAGCTGCTGGGATTACAGGCATGTACCACCACTGCTGCCAAGATGTTGCTTTATTGAGGGGAGATGACTGCACTTTTGATGTGTGGCAACATCTCAACAGTCTTTCTATCTGTCAGCCATTGCCACATTGTGTTGACAACTGTACATGGCAAACCCAAATGATCAGCTACAATGGGGCTTGAACTCTTTCTGAGAGAAAATAGAAATGTTACTTCTACAAGGCACATTGATTTAAAATGATTTCTCCCCCCAAAACACCCAGCAGGCTGAATTTACACTTGGATTAAAATTTTGTTCTACTAATATTCTTCAAATTTGCAGATTTCTATTTGTCCAAAATTTTTGACCCTTTGTGAGAGGTAATGTAATATACTAACTTATTGATTAAAAAGGCCCTGGAAAGGGGTGAACCAAGATAGTTCAAATTCTGACTTTCTCCTTACCAGCTGTATGAACTTCAGGCAAGTAACTATCATCTCTGTGCCTGTTTTTTGATCTGTAGAAAAAAAATAGTGTCAGTATAGTGTGATAATGATGAAATGAGTTAATATAGAAACAGCATTGAAAACAGTGCCTAGAAAACTAAGGAAGTTGCTACCATCATCCTCATCCTCATCATCATTATTGTCATCAGCAGCATCATATGAGAATATGTTCTAGTAAATGCATTTATTTATTCATCCCTAAATTTATTTTTATGGGGAAACTTTTATAGGCAATATACCATCTAGGCATGGAAGATGATTAAAATAAAAATCTCTCAAGATACTGCTGTCTGGTGAGAAGATAAAATATACAACATTGTGACAAAGGAAGCGGTGGCTGGGGGCCATAGAACTGGTGTAGGGTTTTTATGTCTCTTGGGAGGAAGTAAACCATGAGCTGAGTCTCAGAGGTGAATAAGGCTGGGTGGGTACAGGAGTGTTGGCAGTATACACAAAGGCTTATAGAAAAGGACAGCATGAAACTTGTCAGTTTAACTGAAAGTCAGAGTAAAGGATAAGGAGATGTCTATCCATCAGTTTGGAGAGGTAAGCTAAGACCACACAATAAAAGGCTCATATGCCACGGTAAAGATACTAGCTTTCAGGTATAAGAAATTGCAAAATGGGCTGGGGATGTGGCTCAAGCGGTAGTGCGCTCTCCTGGCATGCGTGCGGCCCAGGTTCGATCCTCAGCACCACATACAAAGATGTTGTGTACGCCAAAAACTAAAAAATAAATATTAAAAAAATTCTCTGTCTCTCTCTCTCTGTCTCTCTCACTCTTTCTTAAAAAAAAAAAGAAATTGCAAAATGGAGCTCCTTTCTTCCATGGTCACAGCTCTTTGCAGAACTCGCATCCTGGCTAGTAGAAAGTGTGCTGGGTTTCAGGGGCATCTCCTTCTTTGAGCAATACTGCAGAACCATATGCAATGACTTTGCTACACTCCTGATAACAATGGCATAATCAGCACCACTTTCAGACCCAAACCTCAGGATTCATGTTCCAGAGCCCATGTTTGAGGACCCCACTCCAGTTCTTTGGGCCTCAACCCACCCCAGAGGAAACATATTTGTGAGACAAGGAGACATTCACATCAAGCCAGTCTCTCCCCATAGTGGACCACACTCAAGATAATCAGGACCTAGTAATTCCTGGCCAAAACAGTAGAGCCTCCTCCTCCAGGGTGACCTGTGACCTAGAGGAATCAGGCCTGAGGGGGGCCTGATGCCCTTATTTAGGAGTGATCTGTGTGTGTGTGTGTGTGTGTGTGTGTGTGTGTGTGTGTGTGTGTGTGGGCATGTGCAGAGCTTCCATTTGTGGGAGGAATGGGAATGAGGAGAGAATAGACATCAGTGCACTGGAACCTCTACTTGTACTTTTTTCTCAGCCCTCATGTGTTTTCTTCAAAAATTATTCTGGCTACTTTGTAGAAAATGGACTGGAGAGAATACAGCCTGGGAGAAGGGAGACCAGCATAGCTTATCCAGGTGAAAAGGATCAATATCTAAGTCAAGGGAAGAGTTTTGGGAAAGGAAAAAAATTAATAAAAGGGATGAATTTGATGCCTATGCAGAGGAGGTAAAATCCACAGCACTTTTTGGCCAGTTAAGATCATGGTGAGAAAGAAGAATGAATTAAAGATGATATTCAGGTTTGTGACTTGAGCTATTGGGTAGATGGTTATGCCAGTCTCTGAGAAGAATAAGAAGGCAAGACAACAAGTTTAGTTTTGCCCATGCTGAGTTTGTGGGGCTGTTAAAAATTCAAATGCAAATGTTTGGTTCACTTGGATATAAAAACAATAGTGACTAATGCATGTATAGTACTTGCTAGGTGTCAGATCACTTTCCAATGACATCTCCATCTGTAAGCCAGCATTTCTCAATCTCAGCACTATAACATCCTTTACCATATAAGCCACCTCATTTTTCTGTGGCATTGCCCTGTGCACTATGGGATGTTTAGAAACCTCCTTGTTCTCTACCCACTAGATGCCAGTAGCACTCACCCAGTTGTTTAAACAAGGTATGACTTGCAGAGATAGCCAAATGTTCTGAGGGAGGTAGGTAAAATTTACCAAGATGTGAGCTACTACAAAAACTCATATCATTCCCACAAGTCTATTAAGTATGAATTACTGTTATTATTCTCATTGAGAGAAGGAAACAGACACAGAAGGTAAATAAATTGCTCAAGTTCACACAGAAAGCAAATAGCAGAACCAGTAGTATTTGGGGTCCAGAGACCCTCATCTATCCACTGCTTCATATACCTCTCAGAAATAAAATTGAAGCTGAAGAAAGATTTTAAACTGGGGCAAGAGTTGTGGGCCATAGGCAAATATAGAAACTGGGAACACCATCATTTAAGGGAGGATGAAGACTTGAAGGAGGTTGAGCACCTGTGCCACCAAGCAAGAGAAAGCCCAGGAGTAAAGTAGACAGAAGCCTTGAATGGAGAGAATGTTTACAAGTAAGAAGAAGAAAGAGGAAAGGAAAGGCTGAAAAATGATTCTGAAGGCTTAGCAAGAAGGACATCTTAGTGATGATGAGCTTCCTGGGCTTAATTTTAGCAGGGAGCTGGAAATGAAAGCCAGCTAGTGAGGTCTGAGCAATGGGCCCCAGAGTGCAGGACAGAACATACTTTCATGATGCCTGACCTGAAGCAGGTTTGTGTGCTCTTGCAAAACTGTTCCCTTAACAGTGGGAGAGGATGGAGTGCTAAGGCCATCTGTCAGCTGCCCTGTCCTAGACAGAAGCAGTTCTTCAGTAGAAAGAATCAAGCAGTTTGTAAATAGTGATCCTTGCACTTGATAAAGCAGATTCTTTCAGGAAGTCATTTCCCCCTTTTCTGAAGTGTGGTTTCTAAGGAACCACATGCAAGCCGAGAAAGTGGGCCTCTCTCTCCAAAGTCCTGCTGATTCATTTCTGCTCTCTTCTAGCCTTGTTTCTGTTCTGGGAGGACTAGAGGATGCTTCGTTTTGAAGCATGCAAGGATTTTACCTGCCCTGACGACCCATTTGTTCAATAGAAATAAAAGGGCCCCGAGGAATAACTGCCCAAGGCCTAAGCACTTCCTGGTGGTGGCTTTCAAACTTGGCTGCTTATTTTTATCACCTGGGGAAATTTTTAAAAACAGAGATAAGAATCTGTGAGACCAAGAGGTATCTCATTTTGGGAAATAGAAATTAGTATGTCTGGAGCTCTGGGAGTCTGGTCTATTAAAAAAAAAAAGTGCCCTGGATGATTCTGAGAAATATTGGAAGAAAACCTCCATCTCTAATAGAGATCTGGAAGTTTCTTCTATAAAGGGTCAGATAGTAAATATTTTAAGCCTGGCAGGTCATTCCATTTCTTCTGTGATTGCTTTACCATTACAGTGTGAAAATAGTCATAGATAATATGGAAATAGATGAGCAAGGCTGTGTTCTTATAAGGCACACTGAAATTTGAATTTCATGTGTCACAAAATATATTTTTCAATTTTTCCAAACCATTCAAACATGTAAAAACCATTATTAGCTTACAGGTCATACAAAAATAGGCAGTAGTTTGCATTTGGCCCACCAGTCCTACTTGGCCAACTCTTGATCTATAATGCTTGGGTACTTACTAGCAAACATTGACTGGAACCTTAGAATATGAGTGTGGAATACTAGCTTCACCAATTCTGTGATCTTGAGCAAGCTGAGTAACTCCTTGAGGCCTCATCTGTAAAAAGGATAAGTATAATTCATTTTTCCTGAATGAAATGTTATATATAGGGTCCTAGCTCAGTGCATTACCTGGTAACTGCAAGTGCTCAGTAATTATTGTCATTTATATGATTAGAAGGTACTGTGCACTGCAGAAATTGAACAAATGAATAAAGTTCATTCCTCAGTCTTAGAAGAACAGACACTAATCAGGATCACAAGACATGCACAGAAGTAATCCTTCAGTGACAGAATGTCAGTTATATTGGAGCTAATATCACACATATATTATATGTACAGACATTGATAAGGTGTTGAAGGTTCTCTTAGTACGTCTTCTCATTTGGTGCTGGAGAAGTAGATCTAAAATCTTGATTTGCATTCCTATGCTTCCTTGCCTTTCCTTTGGAAACATTTGTAAGTCAATGGTGTATTATGGAGTCCATGAATATGAGAGATACTCCTATAGACACAGAACAACTTGAGTAGGGTCTGTATCTCTGAAGACCACAGTCCCATTTAATGGATCCAAACAAATTTTCTGTGAGCTGCTAAGGAAGTGAACACAGAGCCTGCCCTTAGGATACACTTGTTTATACTTCTCAGATTTTCCCTGAATAACTGAAGAAAAGAAAGAACAGGAAATACTTTAAATTATCCAGATGATTTTCACCCTCTTTGGAATTTCTTTGAAAAATAAAGAGATATATCTTCACATAAAACTAAAAAAAAAATTAGAAACCACAAAAGAAAAGGTAAAGAAAACTTTTATTCTTAATATTTAGCTACAATTATTTTAAATATTTATGCATATACTCCATGTTTGTGGTGTGTGTGTGTGTGTGTGTGTGTGTGTGTATTTTAAAAGTCTTGGATTGCATTATTTATGTTTTAATAGAGCATTATAATTATACATATTATTTGGGTTCACGTTGACAAAATCATACATGCAAGGAATTTGATTTCAATCTCCTTTTCCTACACTTCCTCCCCTCCTCACTCCTCCTATTCTCCTTCTTCTACTAAACTTTCTTTCTTCTACACATATATAAAGGTGAAATTCCCTTTGGTACCTTTATATATAAATATAACATGATTTTGTTAAATTAATTTTATATTTATTCCTCTCCCCTCCTTTCTTTCTCCCTCTTTATCCTTTTTCTACCATACTAATATACCTTATATCTTTATGATATTCAATCCCTTTCCCAATCATCTTTCCCTTATTTTACTCAAACTTCCACATAGAAGAGAAAAAAATCGATCCTTGATTTTCTGAGTCTGGCTTATTTTACTTGGCATTATTTTCTCTATTTCTATGCACTTACTGGCAAATGCCATTATTTCATGGTGGAGTAAAACTCCATTGTATGAACATGCTACATTTTCTTAACCTACTCATCTACTGATGGGCATTTAGGGTGATTTCATAACTTGGCTATTGTGAATTGTATTACTATAAATATTGAAATGGCTGTATCACTATAGTTTGCTGATTTTTTTAGATCTATTAGATAAATACTGAGGAGTAGGATAGCTAGGTCACATAGAGGTTCCATTCTTAGTTTTTTTTTTTTTTTTTAGGAACCTTTATACTGCTTTCCAGAGTGATTGTACTAAGTTACAATCCCATTAACACGCATTATATATTTTAAAATTTTTCTTCATCTTAAAAATATTACATATATCATTCATTAATTCACTAGCATTATTCAACAGTATTTCTGTAAAATTATTCTATATATAGTAGAGCATAAAGGGTATTTCAGTAGCCATGAACTGTGCCACTCAATGCTCCCTCTAAGAGCTGTGGGAAGTGCAGCTCAGCTAACAGCCTCCAGCTGCCACACTTGGGATCTGCCACTGCGTTCATACCTCATACCGAGGCCACAGAGTTCATACTGAGGCCACATTGCAATGACCCTGAACCTAGAGGTATGGAGCCAGGCCATTTCTGCCTGCTGTTGGACCCCTCTAAAGACAACCCTTTACTCTTGGTTTTCTCTTCAGCCCAGCTGGAACTTTCCCAGAGCTTCAATGCACTCTGAGGCTCCTCCTACCCATCCTCCTCCTTCTCTTCTTTCTCATATGTTAAACCTGCATTGCAGTATGAAGGTTCTTGCTTCCCCTAATCCCTCTCCCTTTTATCTTTAACAAGTACTTTCCCTAATAAATCTTTTGTATTTCCAATTTCATTTTGGTAGCTTCTTCCTGGAAGTCCCAAATCTACATAACTACTTAATATAAGTCTCCCTCCCACTCCTGCTCTTAGCCATGCAATACCCATCCTCAAAGGCAATTCCTGATATTATTTTCTTATGTATTATTCCAAAGTTCTTCATTCACATACAATTATTTAATATATTTCTCCTTTTTTCCATTGAACTTTCTCTTTTTCTATATTTTCTTCATTTTCTCTTCTTGACAAGATTGGTAAAACATAAAAATTGCCCTGTTACTTTTTTACTCAACGTATCTTGAGCATTGTTTTAACAGTACATGTAGAATTATCTTTTTTTTTACCTTTATAGTATTAAATTGTTTAGATGAATTCTAATTAATTTAAAATTTCCATTATCAATTCTTTCCAACATGTTCTGTTTAAAGCAGTGTTATAATGAATATTTGTATCTAAACATTTGAATTATAATGTGAGAATGTGTCTTTAGGAAGAAACCGCAGAAATGGTATTGCTGGAAGAACTGGTATGAGTATTGTGATTTTGATAGCTATTGTCAAATTTCCCTCCATTCAATACGCACTAATTTCCATTTAAGGCCTGCCTGACAGGAGGTACATCATTTACAATGGCAACACTGTTTCATATCATAAAAGTGCATAATTAAAATAGCATTAAACACTTTTACATTGGTTTATAATTCAATAAAATTCCTGATATTTATGTTAATGGTTCCATTTCCTAGAGACGTTTCATGAAAATTTTTGTTGAGAGTCAAGAAATTTATTATCACTTTTGCAAACTTGAGAAGCTGGACATTCTATGACATACACAAGGAATGATGATGTTTATATTGGCCAATTAGAGCTGTTAAAGCATTGGAATCAATGAGAAAGATGTCAGAAGTAGTTTATATCTTTAGGAAAAATGATACATAGAATAGGATGAACACAGAGTGGGAGTCTATTTTCCCTTTCCATGATTTCTCAAATCCTCTTCCCTTTACCTAAATTTCAGGGTTCTTAGGACAGAATAAAAAAGGAAATGAATGTGTTATTGAGATGATCATTTATTATAAGGTAAGATGTCATTTGAGAGTATGACATATCACTTACATTCATTTGTTCAACATATATTTTTTGGGTACAAGTGTACTGATTTTCTGCTGAGATTCCTTCAGTATGGATAGGATTTTTGTTGCAAATAAAGAAGGTTGGCCCTTAGGCCAAGGTACTTTTCTGTTTTAGTGTACTCATGTGTAAAACAGTGATTAATAGAAATTGCCCAATAGAGTTGTTGTGAAAATTATATTAGTTAATAATATGAAAAATCTTCAAAGACTATATGGCAAATAATAAGTGCTCAATAAATATTAGCCATCATCATTATTATTGTACCTACTTGACTCTATTTAACTTATTACTTTTTGAGTTTGTGGCTATAGAATAATTTACTAAAATCGGAATAAAAATGAAAAAAAAAATAGCTCTAGAAAAATAAGATATAAACATTTTCAAGAAATAAAGTAGTACTAAGTAAAGACTGCACAAGGAATCAAACTTAAGTAAAAAAAAAGCAATAGTAGCTAAAGATATTATCTTGGAAACAAATCACCATATTAACAAAATTCTTTTCAGCCAAAGAATATGCTATTTGATCCTTAAACCAGCTGTATGGGACTGTCATCTTCACTGATAAAACCTTAGACAAACTTTGAATCATGTACAATATGTCACAGACTCGATCTGTGCTCTTTTACTCCCTTCCCTTCCCCATCTCTTCATTCAAGTCTGTTATAGGTGCTCAGCTATGAGCTCTTCTTCAAACCATGATGTATGGTGCCAAATAAAGCAGTTTGCTCTAAAAATTAGACCAAAATTTTCTCTTTCTTTGTCTTCTATTGGAGGAAATTAATCAGGAATATTAGTTCACGTTAGTTTTCTCTTGTGTCTATTTTTAAATGAAGTAGATGTTTAGGCAAATCAGATTCTGCTCATAGATGGAAAACACAAAATCCAAAGGTCTATATGTATAATACACCTGTATGGCACCCCTCCTCTCTCCATCTATAGTCCAGTCAGTTATAACTCATTTAATATCTCTTGAATATATCCCCCTATCTTCAGCTGTACTACAATGATCTCAAAGTTCTCATCAACTTTCATTTGGGTAATTGCTTTCTCTGTCTCCTAAAATTAGAAAATCTGACCATGCCAAGCCCTCTTGAAAGCTGCTGATAGCTTCATTTCATGTGGCGTAAGAGCATCTTCATGTTCACGCATCCCTTACTTCTGTAGTTTTACCTAACCCCTTTTCTTAGTCTCTGCTTTAAGCTTTAAACTCCTGAAGTTGCTCATTTTCCTCTGCATTTCTGTTTTGCAAATGTTTATCTGGATAAATGTTGGCTTTTATTTTTATTTTGTCTATTTAATAAATAATCACTAATATTTTTGAGTTAGTTGCTGCAAGGCTTGGAACCAGATTTGTGATCTGCATCTCATTAAGACATAGATATGTGATAGTATGCATTTTATGTCACTTCTAGATCTGCTAGTTTTCCCCACTCTTTTCCTATTAGCTCTCCTTAAAAAGCTTATTTTGCATTTTGAAAAACTTTTGATGTTGTCTGTATCTTTGAAATTTCCTTAAATTCATTTGGGAGCAAAGTGGGTAGCAACAAACTACTAGTTAGCTCTAAACAAACAATCAAATAAATAAAACCTACTTCTACTTATTCTTCCAAATCTCACCTAAACAATCCCTCATTTGCCTTCTTGGACTATGCCCACCTTCCTCCTGGTTTAGCTGGATATCTAGCCTTATGATCCCCTTTCACCTTGAGATAATGACTGTTCCAACTCCAGTCTCATTATATTGCAAATGTCTATCTATTTCTCCACTAAATTGTACTTTTCTACACGGGATGCTGGCCTGCTCCCCCAGTTTCTAAGATACTGCACATCTTGAAGACTTGATACATTGTTTGTCAAATAAGTGTATAAACAACTGCACAAACCAAAAAATGCAGAACTTCTGATCAAGGCTACTCTAAGAACAAGTTAGAGAATATGGTGACATTCCTAAACTTTAATGTACTCATTCTCGGATCACTTTCTTAGTAAATATGCAGAAACAATTTTTCTTGCCCACTTATAGAGCTGATATATTTAAGACATCACTGTGTTTGGTGAGAAGAGTAACAAGAACACAAAAGGTGATTTTGGAAGCTGTTAGTGTCACAATCTCCCCTTAGCAATGAACTAGCTTGTGCCTCCTTTGAGTCTTCATTGAAGAGTAGAGAAGCAGCATGTGGAAAAGGAAATAGTCTAGCACAAGAAAACTCATCACCCTGCCCCACTCCACCACTAAGTTCTTTGTTGTTAGATTAAGTGATGAAGAGGCTGACAATCAGGAAGGCTTGGTGGTGCAGGTCTATAATTGCAGCATCTCCAGAGCTTGAGGAAGGAGAATTGTAAGTTCAAAGCCAGCCTTAGTAACTTAGTGAGGCCCTAAGCATCTTGGGAGATCCTCTCTCTAAATAAAATACAAAAAAAAAAAAAATGGGCTGGGGATGTGGTTCAGTGGTTAAGCTCTCTGGGTTCAATCCCCTGTAGCCCCCCCTCCCCCGCCTCTGCAAAAAAAAAGGCTGTCAGTCTCTACCTTCATTTTGTTGAAGTTCCCTGGATGGGCTGTGAGTGAGTTGGCTCTTAGTTAGATGTTGTCATGGGCTCCATTTAGCAAGCCTTATGTAATTCTGCTGGCCTTTTTCTCTGTAGAGCTTAGCCACAGGCCATTGGTCATGTTTTCTGATGATGAAGAGAATCTGAAAGAAAACTGGAAAAATGTAAAGACACTTGGGAAATATTAATTACTGAAAAATTGAACATCTTTTTATTTTGATTCATGAATTTGGAGCAAGAAAACCAATGTTATGAAAATTTCTCTTAAATTTCAAACAAAAAGGTATCTAGCATTTAATTAGACCTTTTGGGTCACATGTGATAAATCCCAAGGTTTTTTTATGTTGTTGTTGTTTTTTTAACATTCTTTGGAAACTGATGTGCTTGATATAAGTTAGAAATGTCATCTTTTTAAAAGTCCAGCCATAGATTTATCACTAAGTTTTTGGGGTTAACGTCAGATTTGGTTTTTAGGTTAGTTATCCAAGGTGAATGTAATACTCACTTTATATCCCTCTTAGGTCTACTGAAATGAAAATTTATGTCTGTGCTAGGGGCTCTTTTTTCCTCTTTTCCTTCTAATATGTCATTTCTTTATTAATCCTAAGGACACATTTTAGGCTTATGCTTTCTCCAGGTTCATTTTCGGAATGTATGTGTAAAGTCTTTGAAAAGGTTCTAGTGTTAATGCATTTTCACATCAGTTCTTGAAGCACATCTAATCCTGAAAACCACCACCTTGGCACCGTACCTTGCTGTTGGTCATTTGCAGCCACAGGAAGTTCCTCAGGATAGAATGAAACTATTTGTACTACCTCTACCCAGGACTACAAAAGCTGGAGATGTGAAGGGCACTTCTTATGCTATGGTAAGTAGGGGAATTCATCTTACCCAAGTTGGTGTTTGTGGAGTGCTTGTGATGTTTAATAGAGAACAGATTCCACAGCAGGTTTAGTATATTACATCTCCCTGTTGTTGCCCCATAATGTCATATTGAAAATCTCAAAAGGTCTTATGTGAATGGATTACTTTCATTCATTAGATCTTAGAAGTATTTGATAAGGGAACTCTTTAAAAAAATGCATCTTGTGATTATTGACATCACTTTTACACACTGGTTTAATAACTAGGCTTTTTATAGCCATAGGAACTTTCCATAGAAAATGCTAATATCACAGGTGCATAGCTGTGATTCCCTCAACAGGCAGATAAAAATTTCTGCTTCTGTTAATTCTTACAGTACTTTTTAAGTTCTATGTGCATCTTATTAGATACACAAAGATGTACCTAAGCAAGCAATTTTAATTTTTCAGGGTGTTGTATTATTTGTAGTTCAGGGTACTCATGGAAAGGAAATGGTAACTGCACTGCAGGGCAAATTTCTGGAGAAGAGAACAGGCCTGGCATTGAGGAAGAAGCTCTAGACTAAATTGTACTGCCTGCTAAATAGAAGGCCCTCCAAAATGGTTTTTGAAATTGAATGATAATTAATTATCCCCATCTAAAAAACCATATCCATAAGTTCTTCTCTTTGGGAAACCTTCTCTTCTGTGATTGTGGTGAGTTAAGAATAATTTTACAGAAGTGCTTACCCTTATCCCCCACCCAGGGGAGGGGTCTGCTTCTCTGTCTCATTCACATACGGCTTCCTTGTGACACTGGCTTTGGATGATGGGAGTAGGGAGAAGTGACAACCTGCCAATTTTGAACTGAGGTCTTGGAAGCACTGGTCTTTCTGCTTGCCCTTTTGGAGAGTTTTTAAACTTCTATATGAATGCAACAGTTTCGAAGACTCTCCTACTCCTTCCACTTGGACTACTGAATAAGGCACAATATTTTCCCAGCCTCCCCACATTCTATAGGCTGAGATAGCCATTGCAGCCAACTGTAGACCTAACTGAGAAAATAAATACATAATTCTTTAAGCCATTTATTTTTGGAGTTGGTTTGTTATGCAATGGGAAGCAAGTAATAGTTGACTATTACACTTTTTAAGGCAAGAAGACTCCTACATATCTGGAGAGTAATATGCCTCTTTTAATGAGGTTACCTGAAAAACTAAATACACTGAGTCCCAATTCATTTTGAGAGTAAAGAGTTGTAAATATATAAAACTGGATGGAATCTTAGAGATAATTGAGTTCACAATTTTCATTTTATAAACAAGAAAACTAGTGTACAGGTATACCCAAGCTTGTATAGTTAATTCATTCTAGATAAAGGAATAAAGTTCAGAGCTCCGAAGAAAGAGACCTCAAAGGCCCAAGTAGGTGAATGTGATGATAAGAACAACAAATTGTATGGAAATCAGCTGATTTTATAACTTTCTTTGAAATATGCAGAAAGCAAGAAGCCCAATAAAAGCAACAATGGCAGGCTATATTTTTTTTTAATATCCTTTGGGAGGAAACTGTACCCTGCACCTAACATCATTCAAAGGCATAATTTTAGTGACTGCTGATATGCTGATTAGACACAGCCTATGTTTTGATCTCAGTCAGCCAGCAGAACATATCTTTATTGAGTAAAGTTGAATATTTTTCTATATTTATGAGAAATCTGTATTTCTTTTAGAGCTGCTAGTTTATCATTCTTTAGATGTTTAATGACATTAAATTTGTTTTGTGCTAAATACTGTGTAGCAGACATTTTCTTCTCAATTAATTTATCTTTTCATTGTGTTAGGAGTTATTAATTTTCATGTGGTTATGTCTGCTAATCTTTTAGTTAGAGATTCAATCGTTTGGCTTTCTGCTGACAAAGGCCTTCTCCAGTGATCAGTAAATATTTATCTCTTGAAGAAACACTTTCAATTTTAGAAGAGTTTTATGTACAAGTTGAAAAAATAGTACAGTGATTTCCCGTATACCCTATTGTTTCACCTATTGTTGACATCTTAATTAGTATGGAACCTTTGTCACAATTAATGAAACAGTATTGAAAAATTATTAACTAAAGGCCTCACTTTATTAAGATTTCCATGTTTTTACCTAATCCTGTTCCATTATCTCATCCAGAACACCTCATTACATTTGTCATCTTGTCTCCATAGACAGTTATGGGTATAACAGTATCTCAGACTTTCCTTGTTCTTGATAACTTTAATAATTTAGATACTTTGTACAATGTCTCTGAGGACTTGTCTAACTTCCTGTTCTATTAGACTCAGGTAAGGGTTTGCAGAAGGAACAACAAAGATAAATTTCTGCTAATCATATATCAAGGTTACCCATATCAATGTGGCTTGTCATTTTAATATTGACCTTGAACACCTGGGAAATATAGTAAGGAAGTATTCATCAGCTTCCTCACTTCAGGTACTCTCCGCTTCTCCCCTTCCTTTAGAAGGAAATCTCCATGAACAGCTTACACTTGAATTGTGGGCAGTTTTGCTTCTGAGAGCAGGTAGGTACATAAATTATTAGGAATTGTCTTTAGGAGATTTGTCTCTTCTTCCACACTTACTCACACATGATTTCAATCTATGCAGTCTCATGGGGACTTATTTTATGCCTTTGGGTATAATCCAATACACTGCTATTTATTTTGTTACTCCAAGTATTCCAGTTAGGCCATTGAGGGCTCAGTTGGCTTCCGTATCACTTTGACATTCTTTAATCATTTTGTTTTTGAGTACTGCCTTGTTTTTGACACTACAAGAAACTCCAGGCTCATCTTGTATATTTCATTCTCAATTTCACCATCAGTCATGTCTCCATGACTGCTTTCAGGGTAGGCTGGTGTTAGCAACCAACACTCGAGTGATGGGTTTGCTTGTTGTGACTGGGGAATCATTGTTTATAGACTCCACAGCTGACCCAGTAAGGAAATATATGTGTAATCCCCATAGATTCATGTATATATAATCCTGTCAGCATCTGTATTAAACTGTGAGGTTCTACTGATGTCACCAGGACCAATCTCCAACTACATGATTCATTCTGACCTTAGCCCTTTTCATATCTGTAAATCCTCACTCCTGTAGTGAGCAACCTGGCCCCTATAACCCACCATTGACTTATTTGATCAAATCCAGCATGTGCGTGTGAAGTAGTTTCAGGTTTGTTACCCATAGGCAGTGGGAAACAACTTCTCCTAGCAGTGTCATGTAGAGCTCCATTTGTCTTTGGTTTGATGGTTCCAGTCATTTGAAGGCTTCTAAGGTGAGTATTTCTTTTTCCACGCAAGTACATTGATGTTAAATTAAACATCTGTAATATAACAGGATATTTTTTTTTTTTGGTCTGTCACACTCTCATTCTGTTCTGGGCAATCCCCCCATCCCTAATTGATACTTTAAATTTGTGCATAGGAAGGTACTGCCTTATCATATATCTGCCACTACAGTAACAAATACAATAATTTTATTTCTTTAAAATAACCCTGTATTTTAACCCTCCAAACTCTGGTAGTCACTGGCATTGCCATCTCTACAGTATTCTTTTAAAGAATGTTCTAAGTGTCATAATACAATAGGTAATCATCTCAACTGGCTTCTTTCTCTTAGCAATATATTCTTAAGATATATTGACATTATGATGACATATTATTCCTTAATTTAACCTGATTCTTGTATGATTTTAGTTTTTATATTTAACTCCTTAGTCAGTTTGGAATTTATGTTACTATATGCACTGAGATGGAAATCTAATTTTCCCTCCAAAATCATTAATTTTGTGAATATCATTTATTGGAAAGTTTTTTTTCCTCTACTGATTTGAAATGCTTTTCCACAACAAAATTCATTCATATGTGATGATCCATTTCTTTGATTTTTGAGTTTTATTATATAATTTTTATGTTTACTGGGAACCCTCTTTAATTATTCTTTGCAAAAATTCTTGACAATTTTCCCCATATTTTTATTTTGAATTAATTTTTAGATTTATTCTCTTACTTATAAAGACACTGTGTAATTTTGACTATAATTGAGCCAAGCTTTTGGAAGTATTAAACTTCAGGAAGTATTAAATATCCTTATAGTATTTTATCTCTCTTTGACAAAACATGATGCATCAAATTCATTTATTTGAATATTTATGGTCCAGTCTCCTTCATTTGAGACTTGTACATACATTATTAAGTATTTTTCTAAGTTTTAATTTTGTTTCAGTATTTTGAATTTTCAATATTACCTATTAATTTTCAGTATTACCTATGCACATTACCTATTAATTTTTCTAAAATTATATGTGAACACAACTGATATTTACATTCTAATCCTTAGTATGACCTTTTATTGGATGCGTAAGTTAGCCCTTCATAGAAAATCATCTCATATGCAAATAATAATACATTGATTTCTTCTTCTGGCTTTTATATCTCTTCTTGTTCTTACTTACAGCATTGGATGAAACTTTTAAATGAGTGGATCTAATTAACTTCTTGGTCTTTCTTCTCAACTTTAATGAAAATGCCTGTAGTGCTTTACGGAAACAACATATTTTAAAGATACCACAGAATCTTGCTATGTAAAGAGATTCTAAGAGTACACTTGATTCCATTTTGCAAGTGGAATGATTATTGTAAAACAAATCACAACCTATTAAGTACACTCGCTAAGTTTAATTTAGGAGAAGTCCACTGGTATCTCTCTTGTCTTTTACCCATTCTATTAACATATTACTAGTGTGTCCTCTTATTACTATTAATGAGAGCACTGGGGTTAAACGTATTTGAAAAGAAGAATCCAAAGGAACGCAGCAGTTTAACTTCCCAGTCACATTTGTAACTATAATCCAGCAGTTGTGTTTCAATACATTTTGGCAGAAGTCTGTTTGGCTAGCCACACTGACACAAATACCATTTTGGCTAGGCATGAGTTGGAATTTAAAGGTCTGCTAATTTTCTTAAGTTTAATCATCAACAGGTAATTCTGATTCTGAACAAACTGTGGCTCATTGGCTGTTTTTTAAAAGAATATTTTATTGGAAGGTGGTATCTATCATCAAACCATGTTTTCTTTGATTACGAATGCAGAGATGCATTGTTGCAACATAGATCATATGCCTTCAAAATCGAAAATATTTACTATTTGAACCTATTATAGAAAAAGTTTGCTGATGCTTGCTTTAGAAGGACTTTAAACAGTCAGAAAAATATGGAAATAGCAGTCAAAGATTTTGAATTTGGCTTTTTATTTTCTTATGTTTGCAATGATTTTCTTGTTGCTTTGTTTATATCCTTATTTTTGCTAGCATAAATGATCTTTCTGGTCAGGGCTGATAAATACTTCTTGATATCCATTCTGATTGGCTAAATATTTGTTACTATTGAAAATTGCCTATACCATACCAGTAATAATATATTTATATCATGATAAATATTTTTACTATTGTAAGATTGTTACTCATTTATTGAAGAACAAAATTTTCATTCTCAAGTGTTAAATAATACTCCTAGCTACTGCATCCAGCATGACATTTCTAAACATTGAGATGTGAAGTCAGTTTCAGAATACCTCTTCTATCAACCAGAGGAGATGTCAATCTCTATTTTAAAAGCTAAAACTTGTTCTTAGTACATTAATCAATATCCAGTAAGTGTCCAATATCACCCAGGTCAGATAATGAGATATACAAGAGTTTTATAAACTCTTTGAGTAGAAGCTTCTGGTCCAGTGGTCTGAACAAAAGAAAAGAAAAAAAAAACCAGAACTTTAGTATTAGGAGCAACTTAAATACAAGAACATCATCTTCTCCCCTTGCCCCCCTTTTCCGAACTTGGCACTTCCTTTTTATCAGAGAATTTTTGCTCTTTTCTAGTGCGGAGTCCTAGCAGTTAAAGTTACCTTGCCTTTGCAGTTGTTTACATCAACGATGGCTGAGAAGACTGCCCAGGTTCAACGAGTGACAAATCATTACTGACTGTACAATGTAATTAAAAAAAACACAGGCATTGATTAGCAATGAGCTAAACCTGAGACCAAAAAGTGAGAGACCTAGAATAGCTGGCAGAACTTCTCATTGGATCTGTCTGAAATGGAAGATGTTTACCCCTGCAGGCATGGCGTGACGCCCATTGTGCATTTCCATTAGAGACCCGCACTGAATCTGAACATGCCATTGATGTTGGCCTATTTATGAAAGGCTGTTGAAAGAGATTTCAGAGCTAATTGAAAAGAGATGTTTCTGAACTGCAGTCACTTCAAACAACATGGCTCCAAAATCTGTTCCAATCATTTGGAAATTGGTGTGTTTCTATAATTTGCACATAAAATTAAATGAATGATTTGAAATGAATACTTCATCCTCATTTGGTAAGACTTTGTTCTTTAAGAACATTATTAATTGGACAGTCAGCTGAGTTTACTTAAACAGTTCCTGCACACATCTATCTGTGTTTCTATTATGTCGTCAATGCCTGTTTTGGGGGATGTCAACTGCAGTTGCCCAGATCTACCTTGTCTAGAGACAAAGCACATAATTTGAACAGGATACTGTTAACTAGTATTCAGTTAAACTTTGTATCTTCTAGGAAATAATATATTTTTTTAAATGCCTACTTTGCAAAAGAAAAAAGTAACAATAACCAAACAACAACTATACATTCTTCCACAAGATTTTTCTGAACATGAAAAACTTGAGGGCAAGCTGAACCTCAACAATACTGAAAATTGAGTGAATTTATGAGAACAGAATGCAAACATTATTATTAAAAAATGTTATCCTCCAGGCAGTTTTCAATCAAGATGTGAAAGCATTAATAAACATTGATTTCTCCCCTAACACTTGTACTTATTATGGGACCTGATTTTTGTCTTTTCTTAAAGCAGAAATGGAGATCTGATAACTGAAGCTGGCATGGCCAAGTTTACAAGTTAGCCATTGCCTATGGGGGCAGGAAAGCAAGGTAGCTGTTCCTCAAAGCAAGGGGAGAATCGGGTTCATTGTTATTATCTCAATTATCATAATTACTTGGTCCTTAATGTTTTAACAACATGTTATTAATTTTTTTTCTAAATTAGAAAGACTGGTGCCAAGTAACTTACCTGGTTAAGTATGTAGTTGGTGCTGAACCAGAAATAAGTCACATTTATCACCAAGCTCTTATTCTAATATGGTTTAAAGCAAACAATTAGATTTTAAAAGTTGAACCACTGAGGAATAGTGAGTCCTAGTTTCCAAGACTGATTGAGAAGGATGTTTAGGTCTTAGCTGTCATAATATCAATTAGGTTTCACCACACCTAAGACAATTTAATTGTTTCATTGAAGTAATGGGATTAAGATGGGTAGGTACAATTACCTCCGCTATGTTTCTGGCTGTTATTTTAGTTTAGGACAAACTTACTTGCCTGATGACTGGTTTGTCAACAAAAATGACCTCCAATTATTCCTCATGCTAATTTGAGCACTTAGTAGCCACTGTATAATTACATATCCTTGTCTGCTTCTACAAGGCCAGAGTGACTTTGAGAGGTCTTGGGACATTGAAAAACGCTGGAACAGACAGCTGGGATGTGGGAAAAGTAAAGTAGTGCTGAAAATCACTTGCTTTATAGGTTTAAAGTTAGCTCTGGGAAAAACCCAAATGACCTCATGGTTCTTCATCCTCCAGGAAGACATGGGGTGACTCACCTTTAACTTTATTTCCAATAGATGATCATGAACCACATTAGTAGAGTGGGAGCACCTCAGGCCCTGCCTACAACCATCTTGGTCATCATCCCTATCTCTGTGGAAGTGTTTGACAAATGCACTTCCTGCATTTTGCTGAATTAAAACTGACTACCTTCAGGTGACTCCAAACTTCCTTTGAAGTTTGATCTGAAGTGGATTTCCTATGTTCTAAAGCCCCCCCATAGCTTTAAGAGAGTTGAGGGCTGCTGGGGATTTAGCTCATTTTTACATGTATAAGGGCCTTACTTCAATCCCCAGCACCACCAGCACCAAAAAAAAAAAAAAAAAAAAAAAAAGGAGAGGTGAGATGCACAGATACATCTACAGTGGTAAATAGTGAAATGATTAGAAACAAATATGACCTGATTTGAAGGGCATCAAGGAGAGTACTGGCCATGTGGGACTTCACATACAGAATTGTTCAGTTATAAATAGACACAAAAGCAAGTACATAAAACATTTCAATAGCTGTTTCAACCAGAATAAGTTTTCAAAATAATAACTACTCTTGGCCACTTTACTGAAATGAAGTGAACTTAGGTGCTACCTGGAGTAGAATTCAGTAACCAGGCAGTTTAACCAGTTCACAAGCATCACATTTCACTGCAGCTACAGATTAAGCTATAAGCTTATGCTATGGGTAGCAGCTGGACTAAGCTTTCCCAGTGAACAGCTACGTGACAGTGACACCATTCATGTCAGGTGCTCCCAGCACAGTTTTTAAGGGGCAGGATCTGTCAGTCAGCCATGAAGAGCCTGTTTGTCTCATATGTACTGCAATGGCTCTCCAGTAAGGATGTCAAACGGCAGTTAGCTGACAAACGTAGGAAGGTTGATAGCATCAAGAGTGGGCTGAATCTTGCTCTGCATTTTGTCTGAAGTCTGGGTGGGTATGTATTTTTTTTTTTTTTTTTTTTTGAGAGAAGGCAGCATCAAGGCCAGTGTTTCTGGGCTCTCTGATTTTTCTACTGCTATCTTATTGCAAAACTACAACTACCTAATAGAGTCTCAGGAGGTTGATATTTGAATCAAAATATACTTCATGTGGGATCTCTCATTATATAAGTACCCCAGTCTTTTTACTCTGGACCTGAAAGTTTTAGCAATAGAGAACAGAAAAAATTACCTTTGGTTAATTATTGGAAAAGAGAAGAGATGGAAGGAAAATGTTATTTGCTGAATGCCTACTTCCTGCCAAACTGAGATGTCCGTTTAATGTGTAAGCAAAGACAGAAGCTGGGTTTTTGTTTCCCAGTGGAAATTCACAGTCTTTATCTATCAAAGTTCTGGGTAGCCATTCAGACAGGAAATGAAAACAAAAATTGAATACTACTACATTTGGCATATATATTATTATATGACAGGAAGAGAACGTTTATTGAGGAGCTGATCGCATTTTAGATGTTGTAGGGAACACTGTGGATGCAACAAAATTAATTGTTTCTGTGCAGATAAATCTTCCTAGAACACTGAAATTATCAAATCTCCATCTTTTCAAAGCCCCTTACCTATATTGCTTCTTATCAGGGGGGAAAAGCTCCACAGATAATAGTTCCCTGAAAGTAAATATCTCATCTTATTTTCCCTTTTCATCTCACAGATTTTAAAAAAAATGCAATATGAAAAGATAATTCTTCTCAACTGTCAGAACCCATTAGAATTTCTATAGCCTGGTGCTCTTTAAGGTAAACATGCCATATACATTTACTGCAATAAACTCATCCTATTTACATTTTGATTGTTGAACACTGTACAAATTGCACATAATTGCCTTCTCTACGGCTACACTTCTGCTATTTGAAACTTTTGAAAATCTTGTTCATCTGGAATTCAGTAACAGATTAATTTTCCCATCAAATAAGGGGACAGGAAATTGTCTTTTGCAGTTGTATCCTGTGAGGACACTACTAATTAGAACCCATTTCCTGCTCTCTGACCACTCTCTAGCAACACCCCCTGGAGGTCCATGACATGCCACATGACAGCATTTGAGCTAAAGCCTTTGGTGGTTCGGTAGGACTTGTCTATATGCTGTGTTTGGAGATGGTAAGAATACAAATTATTTCCAGATCCATCTTGTCAAGTAGAGCATGGTTTCTTAACCTTAACACTATCAATACTTTGAGCCAACCCCCCCCCACCTTTTTTTTTCCTGTGGTGCTTGTCTTGCATTGTAAGATGTTTAGCAATGGCCCTCCATCTATTAGATGCCAGTAGCAACCCCCCAAGTTTTGAAAACCAAATGTGTCTCCAGACATTGCTGAAAATACCCTGGGGACCAAAATTATTCTTGTGTAAGAACCACTGCTGTAGAGAAATTGGAATCATATTAAGTATCTAAATGAGGGCTAGCTCACTGGCAATATTAAGACATAATAATTTGGGTGAATTTCTTCCCTGTCTTTACACAAATGCCAGAAAAAAAAATGGTTCTGTTGTAAGCTCATTTCCAAAACTCTCTCTGGTGTGGGTGGAATCAGAACAGAGGCCGAGTGCTCTGACCCAGTTGTCCTACTTATAGAGAATGATAGTTCTAGCTTTATTCAGCGGTGTTCAGAGTCTAGGTCCAATTTTCCTTCTAAAACATGTCATTGTTGGCCTAAAGACAGAAGGTGTACTTTTCAGAGATGGCAGAAAAGTTTATATTAAGGGTTGCTAAGAATTAGAATCATGAGGATTCAATACTCATAACCTAAACTGCTTCCAAAGGTGCTACCTCCTAGCACCATCACCTTGGAGGGTTAAGATTTCAACATATGAATTTTGGAGGAAAACAAACATTTAGACTATAGTAGCTCATTTTCAAGTTTAATGGGCCACAGTAAAAATATGATGTCGATGTGTAGTTAGGAGATAAGTGAAAATTGGTCTCAAAACTCCATTTGTATGTTTTTTTCATCATTTGGTTCAATATATACATGTGTACACACACACACACACACAAACACAAACACACATACACACACTTGACAAAATAATTTTAACAGCAATGTTGCTTATTTATATTGCTGTCTCCCACTTACCAAGGTCAGTTTCTTCATGGCAAGAACCATATCTATTTTGTGTCTTTTCAGTGTCTAGTCCAGTGATTGAAACATACTGGACTAGTGCCATTAGATTGTACATTCCATGAGAAAATGACTATATTTAATTTTCTTCACCACCATTTTTGTAGAACCTACTATGTGCCTGGCATTCAGTATAGGTTTGAGGAAGAAATGATTGGGAGCAACAGTGGAAAAGTAGTTAAATTCTGGGTGCATAGATTAAGTGAATTTGGATTCCATGGTTCAAACATATCCAAATTAACTCAGTTTAATTTGTTTTAGTAGGGATGGGGGAGTACTTTGTCTACTTTTTTATTTGCTTTATTTATGGGCAACCCAAAAGAAATATGTGGGAAATTCAATTAAATGCTCATAAATGCAGTTGACATATTCTCAAGAATAAGCACTGAGGTGACCATAGCTTTTTTTTCTAATGAACTGAGTTTCCTATGTCTAATTCAGCAAAAGGAATGAACATTGTATTTTATTTGAATCTCTTTCCCCCTACATTTTGCTTTTAAAGATGGTTTAACACAGTGTCTAGAAGTCCATTTCTGTAGTCAGAATACCCCGAGTTCACATTTTGACTGCACTATTAAATGTGTAAACTTTCAATAATTCTTAACTTTAATTTTTCATCTAATTGATACACAAATTTAAGAATGATAACTACCTCCTAAAATATTATGAACATTTAATGAGTAAAAGTGGATGAATTTCCTTAAAACTCTTAACGGGAATATCATGTTAGTTCTTTATTTCAGATCAGGATATATAAATGGAGAAAATATATGTCCTAGTTATACACACACACACACACACACACACACACACACAATTTCTTATGTTACATAATTAATTTTCATATTTTCCCAACTTTAAACACAATTAAATAAATGATAAAAAGTCAAACTCCACTTGATAGCAAGTTTTAGAGAAGGAACATCCAAATTGTCAACTTCCAAAGGCAGGAAAATCTTGTGCCATTACAGAGACAGAGTTGGCCTTGTGGCTTTAGCAAAAATGAGATGCTAATGAAGAATGCAAGGGGAACAGCTTTAGGGGAAACAAAGGTATAATGCAGCAGAAATTGCAGACTCGGGGGCTTCCATTTTGTAAATATTTGGATTGGTGGAAATTTGTTAATTGAGGCAATTGATTTTCACCTGAAAATGGTAGCAATATCTAATTCATTAAAGCCTGAAATAACATCCTTTGGGCCAAATGGGGTCATTCCATTCTTAACCTCTTAGTGATATATTAACAGTAGGAAAGCATTTGGACGCATATCTTAAAAAGTGCCCTATTAACAGGAAAATGTGCTGGAAAAAAATATTCTAAATCTGCACCCGCACTTGGACAGAGAGGGGGGAAAAGCCTTCATGGCCTGCAGCCCCTGTCCTGCTCCACAGCAGTATTTTAAGGTCTGTGTTTAATATTGCCAAGCCTACTTGAGTGATAAATGTAACTGTATAAAAATTACTTATTACAAGCTGTCATGTTGCCTCACTCACATCGGCTGGGCTAGAGGCATTGTACATAAAACTTGAATCTCTACCTTGACAGCGTCAGCCGCACTGGCTTTAAAGTGAAATGCTTTCAGTCATGAATACAAAACATAATTTACCTTTTCATAATACTTCAGTTTGAAACAAGTTGGAAGGCTCGTGTTACCGTCAGACCTGAACCCAAGCAGAGTGGAGGACCAGCAAATTCCAAGCTGTCACCTGAAACGAACTGCTGCTTCTCTGCCCTCCTTTGAAGCACACTTAAGCTGTTCAATTGTGGGGCCTCTAATTTTTAAAGTTGTATTTATGTGTAATTCCTCTTTGCAACTTTTCGGGGACAACATGATGTCAAGGTGGATTAGCTCATTTTCTAAATTGGTATTTGTATTGGAATTCCTGACAGAATGGAGTTTTCTCCTATTGAAGCTGTTGGGATCCTGCTAGTTGGGGTTTGTTCAAAAGGTCAGGAAGCATTTACTGATACACATGTATTTTTTTTTTTTAAAAAAAGAAATACTTAACCCATTTGCAAACAGAGTCTGGTCTGCCATGCATTTCTTAAACCGGCAAAACTTTTCAAATCAATGGCTGAGCCAGCAAGCGGGCCATCCGCACTCAGGGAAGCAGAGTTCTGAACCTCTGCTTAATTGTGCCACTGACTACAACCTGCGATGTCAGCTAGATGGAAATCGAATGTGAAGGTTCCAAGGAGCTTCTCCACAGCACAGCTGATTCATTGTGACTGTTTTTATGGTTGGTCATGATGCATACAGTATGTGAGGATCCATCTGTGGGGGTGTCTGCCCACCAGCTTCCATGCCACATCAGCAGATGTGGCCCCCGCCAGAATGCAATGGAAATGGAGCTGCAGATGCCTCCTGTTAGCCCAATTCCTTTTGACAATGTTCACATTCAGTTAGGGCCCAAAGTGCTTGTACCTGTCAGTTGGGATAAGTGATGAAGAAAATGGTCCCCCTGTGGAAAGTGAAACAGAATGGCCAAAGGAAAGACTTTTCTTTACTGATCCTTCATGCTCTACTCCCAAGCAGTCACCCTTCTGAAAGAACTCCTGCATTTATGACTTCTCCTTCACTTTGCCAGATACGGCTGTTAAAGAGACAGTTGACCTGCAGGACTGTTCAATATTGTGGGCTGTTCTCTTTTGGAAATGTTGGGGCAGGAGAAATGGATTCTAAAGGACAATGCTAGTAAGGCAGGGGAAAATATTGCTGCTGAGACAAAGACGACTCCGCAGGATAGGCTGGATTTGGGTTTCATAGTTTCTTGATTTGTGTCTTCATAATACCTTTCCCTTAGGAGTTTAAAGCATCATACAAACAACATTTTCCATCTTTACAAAAGCCTCATCAGTAAGTGTAATGATTTTTTTTTTTTTTACCAGCAGTTTTTAGATTCTCCCCAAATGCAACTCCATCTTCTCCTTTTCCCAGACACACTATTTTCTTTTCCTCCAGAGATACTTGGCTCAGGCAAACATTCTCCATTTCTGACTTCATAGCTTCCCAGTGACATCTAGTCTGCCAGTTCTCCTCCTCTTCTTTCTTCAGTGCTGCTGCCTTCCCTGATTGATGGAAACAATTTTTTTCATCGTATCAAGATATGTAAGGCATATAGAATAATCTCATACTAAAAAGGTAGTCTCTTCCCTCTAGGGTTGTTTCTTGTTCTATACACTTTGTCAGCTATAGCACCATTGCAATGGACACCTGAACCAAAACATTATGTCATGACATGCCACATCATATCTCATCACATTCTCATTTCAGCAGATATTTATCTCTTGATAGAAATTTCTCCAGTGGACTTCTTCTGCTAGTTATTACTTTTATGCACAGTGATAATTTTCTCGAGCAGTTCTTGAGCATTTCTTCTAAATGTGTAGGACTTTTACATAGGACCCATTTGAACTTATCAGCATTTAGACTAGTGCTGGGTCTAGACAATTTTTTTTTTCCTGAGGGTTCTTGATTGGACCAAAGTGGATATGAGTGTGTACTAAAATAGTGATACTTATCTTCATATATTGATTCAGTTTTAATATGCCTAAAGGTCGAATAGGTTTTTATTTGAAATTGGAATAAAATCCTAGTATGAACTAGTTGTATTAGACCTGTAGTTTTCAGATCTGTATCTTTTGTTTTATTGAACCCATGTGTAAGCACATTTATTCAATTGCATACTCACAAGTGTAAGCACATTTATTCAACTGCACACTTACAATTGTTCTTCTATTAATTTCTTCTAAATTTGCAATAACATTGCAGTTTGTAGGGCATTATTTCAGAGTGGTTTCTGATTGCCCCTTTTGATACATACCTCTAAGCCAGATAAAGCTACTTATTTCATGTACAAATTAACTTTTAAATAATTGGCATCTATATTGGTTTATAAATGCATCATAGTATAAAGGTCTATGGAATGAAAATAGCATCAGCTGATGTATAGGGACATCTGTTTATTAAATAAAAATAAATAGAGAATCTACTCTGGATTTAGTGTATATCTTACTAGGACCAAGAAAGAGGAAAAAACATGGAAACTGGTGATAAGATAAGCATATATTATTTGCTGCCAAATTGTGAAAAAAAAGGTATTTTAGAATTTTAGCGAAGTGAGAAATTGAGAAAAGTCATGATGTGTGTACAATTTTGAAAAGCAGAGAGGAAGAAAGAAGGAATAGTGGTAGACAAAGTACTCACTGTTGAGACCAAACACAGTATATTTGCAAGACTCTGAGGAGACCAGCTTGATTGAATAGGAAACTTGGGCCAGTCAAAATGTAGGCTACAGCTGTTCAATTGGATTTTGAGGATATATGACTGCAGAAGAATGGCTCAATCAGCTTTCCATCACTATTAAAAATACTTGAGATAATAAATTAATAAATAGAGAAGTTTGCTTTTTTTTTTCTCTCACCATTTTGAAGATCCAGTTCATGATGGGTTGGCACCATTGCTTTGAACCTGTGATGAGACAACACATTGTGGAAGAGCAAGTATCAGAACAAAACTGCTTATCTTGCCAGCCAGGAAGCCAAGAAGAAAAAGAAAGAGACTAGGATTCTCTCTTCCCTTTTGAGAGCATGCTACAAATTACCTAAGAACCTTATGTTGGGCCCTACCTCTCAAAAGTCCTATCACCTTCCAATAGCAAGAGCTTGAGAACCAAGTCTTTGGGCAGGCATTCCAAGTCCAAACTATAACAAGGGGAATCTAGAAATACTGGATTAATCCTGGAAACTATAGTGAATTAAAGAACCACTTGCTCTGATGAAAGCTTGTGTGTGTGTGCATGTGTATGTGGGGGGCTTGTGTGTGCAGGGAAAGAGAATATTTGTGGATTGTCAATATGTGCTAAGTATGGTTCTAAGTGTTTTAAATATATTATCTCCTCATTAATCTCATAATGATGAGGATGAAGTGAGCATAATTATTTCAAGTGGATATAATTATTCCAGGTTTTTTTTTAAATGAATGCTGAGACTGAAAGAAAATCTATTCCTTCTCTAAAGCCACTCAGCAAGTAAATTATAGAACCAGAAGCTGAAGCTTGATTACTTATCACCAGTGCCCAAGGACTTTGGGGCAATCTTATAGAGAGAATGTGGGACTCATTGTTTAAATATCAAGACTCATTAATTTGTACAACATGCTGGCTAGAACATACCAAGCACATATTTGATTTAGCATGTAACCAAGTATAGGCCTCTTAAAGATCTGTTTCCAGTTTTAGTGTAGCTAAGCCTGGTTAAAATGATAGGTCAGGAAAGGAGCATAGTTCCTTAAGGGGTTCTAAATAGTGTTTCCTTTGGACTTTCATTTATTGACTTTACATACATTTGCAATTTTTTGTTTAGCATTTCATTATTACTTCTTAGTGATTCTGAGACATTCAGAATGGACAGCATGATAATTAAGTATAATGCAATATACAACTTTGTATCATAGTGGGGCACCATCATAGTGGAGAATATGCCTGGTAGACTCCCTTTAGAAGCAAGTAATTGATCAGTGGCTTCCTAGCTTCATTTTAAATCCCAGCACCATGTTTGCCCTGAGGCCACACTTCCCACTGCCAAAGACTTAGTGTTGCAGGTCACTAAACCTGAGAAAGACACTGGGATGTCTTTGACAAAGGACTGTGCCTGTAGGACTTGCCTAGGGCTTTTTCCTACCTTTCTGAGGCTGTTCATCCACTCAACCATTTCTCCTTTCCTCTGACCTTTTCCCAGTCTCTGGCAATTTCCTTTCACTCAGGCATTTCCTTCAGTAAAATCCTTACCTGTTTAATATCATTTGGGAATTTACTTCTCAGGACCTAAGCCAGAGATATATTAATAAGGAACCAGACTAACAGAGACAAAAATACAACTATTCATTTTTTCAGCTACCTAAAATGTGGGTAAATCAAATAAAAGTAAGGTCTACATATAAAGTAATAATTATAACTTAGTTCACATGTGGAGATGTTAAAGAACATGTAGGGGCCACATTTTATGTTGTTTTCTTACGATTGCTTATTTTTAAATTATTTTTTATTCTAATTTGTTACATATGATAACAGAATGCATCACAAGTCATATTATACATATAGAGTATAATTTCTCATATTTCTGGTTATACACAAAGTAGAGCCACAACATTCATGTTTAGTACAGGTACTTAATGATTGCTTATTTTTAAAAAAGAATGTGAAACTGAAAAAAAATTTTAAAAATAATGTCTCTGATCTCATAACCATAAAATCTACTTTTAATTTTGCGTATAACTTCTTAGTATTGGACTCCATATATGTGTATTTAATTATTGCAATTAATATATGCATGTTATTACATTGTTTGCTTTAATAAACATTTTCCATGTGTTCACATAGTTTATCTTTTCAATGATTGCATAATATCACAATACTTCCAAATTTGCCATATTATTTTCCTATTATAAACTTCTATATTGCTTTCTTTTTATTTTTGACTATCATAAATATTCTACTGTGATTACCCTTAAAATATTTTGGTTACATTGCAATTTTTTTAGAGTATAAATTCCCCAGAGAAGTTTTACAAGAACAAGGGGGATGAACTCTTTGTCACTTGTTATGGGTCTAGTACTTTTCCAAAAAAGGTGGCACTATGCCACCAATAGAAAATAAGAGTTCCAAGTTCAGTTTCACCTCACCGCACTGAATAATGGGCATTATTATGCTGTTTTTCATCTGTTCTATTTTTATAAAAACTGTAAGCTTTCTTTAACTTATACTTATTTAATTATTAATAAAGATAAACATCTTCAATGAACATATTTTCTAAAGTAAAAGGAAAAAGTACCTTTAATTAAAACAAAGCATTTAGAGTAAATTTGGATATTGATGTATAAATTTGGGTGTTATCTGAGCAGAAATATGCATTTTTTTCTTTTGTGATTTTTAAAAGAGCTTCTCCCTTTCAGTGCCAAATAGTTATTTCTTTTCAGTTCCATAACATTAAGACAAAACATCAGCCACATTCTATACTAGTAGTTAGAACACATGAACATTGTACATAACTTCATTTGACATCGTTTATTTATCATCTCTTTACCTTAGGAAAATAATAATTGAAGTCAGAAAACCAGTTGGAGGTTACATGACAGCTTCCTATCATCCCTCCTGCAAGTTCATGATACCAGGACCAAATACGAACATGTCAGCAGGGAGCCTCCTTGAGGGCAGGCCCTTCAGAGCACTGGAAGGCAATTCTTAATTTCTTTCTTTTTTTCTTTCCTTCCTTCTTTTCTTTTCTTTTCTTTTCTTTTCCTTCCTTCCTTCCTTCCTTCCTTCCTTCCTTCCTTCCTTCCTTCCTTCCTTCCTTCCTTCCTTCCTTCCTTCCTTCCTTCCTTCCTTTCTTTCTTTCTTTCTTTCGAGAAAGCACTGGAGGCAAACTAAGAAAGAGACAATATCGGATTATTCTTTTTAAAAAATTTACCAGGGACCTTCCTAAGATTTCTTTCTAAAAAAGTACTGTTGTTTGCTGGCACTGCTTCTAAAACAAGTTTTCCCCAACTACCCATTGTGTTAATGAAGCCACTGGAATATGAGATATCTTCCCAAAATAGTAAAATCACTGAAATTCTTCTTGGGATAGAATTTATAATTCCTTACTGTAACTTCTGGAAGAAATTTACATACACTTTTATTATTTCATGCTGCCTCATTATATATAGATAGTTCAATTATTGCAAACCTAGCTCTCCTTATTAGAATAGAAACTCTTAGCAGCAATATTTTGGTTATTATTTTATCATATGAAACTTCTAATAAACGTTCAGAGGATGCATCCTATATGGTGGGAGAAGCATTTTTATATGCTTTATATCATTTAATCCTTGTAACAACTGCATATAATAGGTACTGTTATTATCTCCATTGTATTGATGAGGAAATTGAGGCTTGGGGAGGTTCAGTAACTTGCCCAGGGATGAACACAGGTATTCAGTTCAGAGCAGGAAATCAAATCAGATCTGTCAGACTCCAGAGCTTAAATTCTTTATGAAATTTATGAAAACAGACTGGATTACAACAGAATATAATGTGTTTTTTGTTGTTGTTTTTAAAATTTCAAGTCCAAGGGAAAAACTTTGACCCATGTGTTTGGGATTTCTCAAATGTCTGAATTATTAGGGTTTATAGAGAATGAAATATTCTGTTGCTACCACCATACCAAAATTTACTTATGTATTGGTGCCAATTCTAGAAGTTGATTTTTAAATTTTATCTTACTAGGGGAGGGTGATATTTTAGAAACAACATGACTTTAGAATCATTCTAACCTGGTATTAATATTCTCATTATCAGTTACTTTTTCCATTGCCAGTTCTATCAATGAATCATCCCATAATTCTATAGCTGGTCATCAGTAAATATTTGTTGAATAAATAAAATAATGGATGTACATGGCAGCTGATATACAGATAAAGGTGCTCAAATTAAGCTAGGTTTCATCCACATAAACTTTATTTTTGCTTTCACTACTGTTCAGAATTATGTCCTTGAAACTCTTTTCTTGCCTGTTGGGGCCACATGTTTCTTTTGAACTATAATGCTTTATGTTAATTGACCATTTCCTAAATGCTGGTGTTCTCATAGACGGGATCTTTAACTCTCATTTTTTCTCACCCTAATTTGCATTCCTGAGCTGGACTAGTTTACTAACTAAATGTGAGGAGTGAAGATGAAAAAATCAAGAAGTCTCCTGAGTTTTAGGCCTGGTGTCTGACTGACAGGTCTGATGCTGGTGGACACAGACAGAAGGGATTTCAGTCATTCTCAAGGCATGTATTGTAAAACTGACTATTAAAGTAGGCTAGACATAATATGGACAGAACTTGGACAGAGGTTGCTTGAACTATAAATAAAGGGAAATGATGGATAGAGATAAGTATTCAGGAGAGATCCAACATGGTGGCGGGCACGGAGAGATCAAGTCTCTGACCCCTTCAGCTGTGCAGGCATAGGGAGTCGTAAACAGTCTAAATTCTGTTTGCTCAGGATCACTAGGCAATGCTGAGCTGACGTGGATCTGGGGCGAACAGTCTGGGCGTCTCAGAACACACACTGAGCCTGGATCGGCTGAATTCAAGCTCCCGTTCGCCTGCTTCCCACAGACAAACAGCTGTGACTCAGCACTAATCCATCCGACTGAAACAACCAGTCAGCCCTTCTGATCCTACAGAGGTAAATGCCAACCGAGCCTTCATAGGTAGTGGCCACAGGTTTGAAACGGGGCTTGGAAGAGACAGTAAGGACCCACCCGTTGCATTGGTCACCCGGCAAAGGGAAACGAACTGTTGCCATTTGCAAGAGATACCACCATGGCAGAGAACTGACGTCACCAGACTGCGGTGGAGGAGATAACTTCATTGAAACCTGCGGCTAGAGCATCAAATAAATTTATAAGAGTAAACAGTAACTCAGCAGTCAAACAGAACAAGAAGTAACATGAGCAGCATAAAAAAGCAAGGAAGAAAAGGAGTACAAACAATGAAGGACAGCCTAAATATTCAGGAGGACCTAGAGTCATCAAAAAAATGATCATATAAAGAACTCAAGGAATGCCTTAGACAGATGGAATGGAACCTCAAAGAGGATAGGAGGCAGCACATCCAAACAGTAAAAGAACACATTGAAAATGCATTACATAAACAGATAAAAGAAGAAGTTAAGCATCTTTATCAGGAGATAGAGATTATAAAAAAAATCAAACAATAATTCTAGAAATGAAGGAAACGATAAACCAAATTAAAAACTCAATTGAGAGTATTACTAACAGAGTAGAGCAAGTAGAAGCTAGAACGTCAGATAATGAAGAAAAAATATATCATCTTGAAAAGAGTCTAGCCAACTCAGAAAGGCTGGTAAAAAATCACGAGAAAAACATCCAAGAGATATGGGATAACATAAAAAAACCAAACTTACGATTCATTGGGATAGAGGAAGGTACAGAGATTCAAACCAAGGGAATGAGTAACCTGCTGAATGAAATTATTACAGAAAACTTTCCAGAAATAAAAAAGGAAACAGATATACAAATTGTAGATGCATACAGGACACTGAGCACACAAAATCACAGTAGACCAACGCCAAGACACATTGGAATGAAGATAGCCAATATACAGAACAAAGAGAAAATATTAAAAACTACAAGAGAAAGGAGGCAGATTACATTCAGGGGTAAACCAATAAGGTTAACAACGGATTTTTCATCACAGATGCTGAAAGCAAGAAGGTCATGGAACAATGTATTTCAAACACTGAAAGACAATGGATGCCAACCAAGAATTCTGTATCCAGCAAAATTAAGCTTCAGGTATGACAACAAAATAAAAATCTTTCATGATAAACAAAAGTTAAAAGAATTTGCAGCCAGAAAACCAGCATTGCAAAGCATCTTGAGCAAAACACTGCACGAGGAAGAAATGAAAAACAATAACCAAAACCATCAGAGGGAAGTGCCTCGGTAAAGACAGAGAGCGAGGGGAAAGATGATCATGGAGAAACAAACTAAATTAAAAAAAAAAAAAAAGGATAAATAATCAAACATGGCTGGAAGTACAAACCATATATCAATAGTAACTCTAAATGTTAATGGCTTAAACTCTCCAAAAAAAGCAAAATAGGCTGGTATCATGGATTAAAAAAAACAAATCCAACAATATGCTGCCTCCAGGAGACACATCTGATTGGAAAAGACATACACAGGATGAAGGTGAAAGGATGGGAAAATATAAATCACACACATGGTCCTGGTAAGCAAGCAGGGGTGGCCATCCTCACATCGAATAAAATCAACTTCAAGACTAAGTTAATCAAAAGGGATAAGGAAGGTCATTATATACTGTTAAAAGGAACCATTCACCAACAAGACATAACAATTATCAATATTTATGCATCAAATAATGGTGCTGTGACATTCATAAAACAAATTCTCTTCAAGTTCAAGAATCAAATAGACCACAACACAATAATTATGGGTGACTTCAACACACCTCTCTTACCATTGGACAGATCCTCCAAACAAAAGTTGAATAAAGAAACTATAGAACTCAATACCACAATCAATAACCTAGACTTAACTGACATATATAGAATATATCAACCATCATCAAATGGATATACTTTTTTCTCAGCAGCACATGGATCCTTCTCAAAAATAGACCATATATTATGCCATAGGGCAACCCTCGGTAAATATAAAGGGGTGGAGATAATACCATGCATTTTATCTGATCATAATGGAATGAAACTGGAAATCAATGATAAAAGAAGGAAGGAAAAATCCTACATCACGTGGAAAATGAACAATATGTTACTGAATGATCAATGGGTTACAGAAGACATAAAGGAGGAAATAAAAAAATTCTTAGAGATAAATGAAAATACAGACACAACATATCGAAATCTATGGGACACAATGAAAGCAGTTTTAAGAGGGAAATTCATCGCCTGGAGGTCATTCCTCAAAAAAAGAAAAATCCAACAAATAAATGAGCTCACACTTCATCTCAAAGCCCTAGAAAAGGAGGAGCAAAACAACAGCAAATGTAGCAGAAGGCAAGAAATAATTAAAATCAGAGTGGAAATCAATGAAATTGAAACAAAAGAAACTATTGAAAAAATTAACAAAACTAAAAGTTGGTTCTTCGAAAAAATAAATAAGATCGACAGACCTTTAGCCATGATAATGAAGAGAAGAAGAGAGAGAACTCAAATTACTAACATACGGGATGTAAAAGGCAATATCACAACAGATGCTACAGAAATACAGAAGACAATTAGAAATTATTTTGAAAACCTATATTCCAATAAAATAGAAGATAGTGAAGGCATCCATAAATTTCTTAAGTCATATGACTTGCCCAGACTGAGTCAGGAGGAAACACACAATTTGAACAGACCAATATCAATGGATGAAATAGAAGAAGTAATCAAAAGACTACCAACCAAGAAAAGCCCAGGACCTGATGGGTATACAGCGGAGTTTTACAAAACCTTTAAAGAAGAATTAATACCAATACTTTTCAAGTTATTTCAGGAAATAGAAAAAGAGGGAGCTCTGCCAAATTCATTCTATGAGGCCAACATCACCCTGATTCTGAAACCAAAGACACCTCAAAGAAAGAAAACTACAGACCAATATCTCTGATGAATCTAGATGCAAAAATCCTCAATAAAATTCTGGCGAATTGAATACAAAAACACATCAAAAAACTTGTGCACCATGATCAAGTAGGATTCATCCCTGGGATGCAAGGATGGTTCAATATATGGAAATCAATAAATGTTATTCACCACATCAATAGACTTAAAGATAAGAACCATATGATTATCTCGATAGATGCAGAAAAAGCATTCGACAAAATACAGCATCCCTTTATGTTCAAAACATTAGAAAAACTAGGTTTAACAGGAACTTACCTCGACATTGTAAAAGCTATTTATGCTAAGCCTCAGGCTAGCATCATTCTGAATGGGGAAAAATTGAAGGCATTCCCTCTAAAATCTGGAACAAGACAGGGATGACCTCTCTCACCACTTCTATTCAATATAGTTCTCGAAACACTGGCCAGAGCAATTAGACAGATGAAAGAAATTAAAGGCATAAAAACAGGAAAAGAAGAACTTAAATTATCACTATTTGCGGAAGACATGATTCTATACCTAGAAGACCCAAAAGGGTCTACAAAGAAACTACTAGAACTAATAAATTAATTCAGCAAAGTGGCAGGATATAAAATCAACACGCACAAATCAAAGGCATTTCTGTATACCAGCGACAAAACTTCTGAAACGGAAATGAGGAAAAACACTCCATTCACAATATCCTCAAAAAAAATAAAATACTTGGGAATCAACTTAACAAAAGAGGTGAAAGATTTATACAATGAAAACTACAGAACCCTAAAGAGAGAAGTAGAAGAAGATCTTAGAAGATGGAAAAATATACCCTGTCATGGATAGGCAGAACTAACATCATCAAAATGGCGATATTACCAAAAGTACTCTATAGGTTTAATGCAATGCCAATCAAAATCCCAATGGCATTTCTTGTAGAAATAGATAAAGCAATCATGAAATTCATATGGAAAAATAAAAGTCCCAGGATAGCAAAAGCAATTCTAAGCAGGAAGTGTGAATCAGGCGGTATACCGATACCAGACTTCAAACTATACTACAGAGCAATAGTAACAAAAACAGCATGGTACCAAAACAGGCGGGTGGACCAATGGTACAGAATAGAGGACACAGAAACCAATCCACAAAACTACAACTATCTTATATTTGATAAAGGGGCTAAAAGCATGCAATGGAGGAAGGATAGCATCTTTAACAAATGGTGCTGGGAAAATTGGAAATCCATATGCAACAAAATGAAACTGAATCCCTTTCTCTTGCCATGCACAAAAGTTAACTCAAAATGGATCAAGGAGCTTGATATCAAATCAGAGACTCTGCGTCTGATAGAAGAAAAAGTTGGCTACGATCTACATATTGTGGGGTCGGGCTCCAAATTCCTTAATAGGACACCCATAGCACAAGAGTTAATAACAAGAATCAACAAATGGGACTTACTTAAACTAAAAAGTTTTTTCTCAGCAAGAGAAACAATAAGAGAGGTAAATAGGGAGCCTACATCATGGGAACAAATTTTTACTCCTCACACTTCAGATAGAGCCCTAATATCCAGAGTATACAAAGAACTCAAAAAATTAGACAATAAGATAACAAATAACCCAATCAACAAATGGGCCAAGGACCTGAACAGACACTTATCAGAGGAGGACATACAACCAATCAACAAGTACATGAAAAAATGCTCACCATCTCTAGCAGTCAGAGAAATGCAAATCAAAACCACCCTAAGATACCATCTCACTCCAGTAAGATTGGCAGCCACTATGAAGTCAAACAACAATAAGTGCTGGCGAGGATGTGGGGAAAAGGGTACTCTTGTACATTGCTGTTGGGACTGCAAATTGGTGCCGCCAATTTGGAAAGCAGTGTGGAGATTCCTGGGAAAGCTGGGAATGGAACCACCATTTGACCCAGCTATTGCCCTTCTTGGACTATTCCCTGAAGACCTTAAAAGAGCATGCTATAGGGATACTGCCACATCGATGTTCATAGCAGCACAATTCACAATAGCTAGACTGTGGAAGCAACCCAGATGCCCTTCAATAGATGAATGGATAAAAAAATGTGGCATTTATACACCATGGAATATTATGCAGCACTAAAAAATGACAAAATCATGGAATTTGCAGGGAAATGGATGGCACTAGAGCAGATTATGCTCACTGAAGCTAGCCAATCCCTAAAAAACAAATACCAAAATGTCTTCTTTGATATAATGAGAGCAACTATGAACAGAGCAGTGAGGAAAAGCAGGAAGAAAAGATTAACATTAAACAGAGACATGAGATGGGAGGGAAAGGGAGAGAAAAGGGAAATTGCATGGAAATGAAGGGACACCCTCATTGCTATACAAAATTACATATAAGAGGTTGTGAGGGGAATGGGAAAATAAACAAGGAGAGAAATGAATTACAGTAGATGGGGTAGAGAGAGAAGTTGTGAGGGAAGAGGAGTGGGGATAGTAGGGGATAGGAAAGGTAGCAGAATACAACAGTTACTAATAGGGCATTATGTAAAATTGTGGATGTGTAATCGATGTGATTCTGCAATCTGCATTTGGGGTAAAAATTGGGAGTTCATAACCCACTTCAATCTAATGTATAAAATATGATATGTCAAGAGCTTTGTAATGTTGTGAACAACCAATAAAAAAAAAAGTAATGGAAAAAAAAAGCTAGTTTAGTTTTGGTAAACTAAAAAAAAAAAAAGAGAGATAAGTATTCAGGTTAAGGGCTGGAAAATAAAGAAGAGAGAAGATTGTAGTTTCTAGATAGGGCCAACAGAAAATTAGAGATATGTCAATAGAAACACAAACCAGTACTGATTTTAAGATAACAATGGAAAATTCTCTTTTACATATATTAAATAACAAGAATAAGTACAAAAATGGTGTTGTACAGGGCAGAAATAGAATTATTCACCTACTGACTCATGAGATAGTTTTCTTATGATAAAATTTCCCTAGAATGCCCCCCTCTTTTTTTTTTTTGGTTTTCATGTTTAGTTTTACAGTATTAGTGCAACCTTTGAATATTCTCAGTTATTGCTTCTATTCCCAGATTCTATCAGTGAATTGGGATTTTTGTACTATTTATTGAGAGGGTTACTATGCACTAGACACTAAGCTAAATGGTGTTGTGCATTCACTCCTTTAATTTTCAGAATGTCCCAAGTGATAATGGATGTATAAATTATATATAGCTTTGTAACTAGTTTCCAAGAGTATTCATCTCAATTTTCTACAAGCCTGTATATGCTGTTTGGCATACTTGAGGCACTTGAAGTGTTTACTGTCACTTTACTCAAAGTCCATTCACTGCTTGGGTTCCAAAGTTGATTCCACACTTAAGACTTCTTTTAAAACATGACCGTTCTTTCACTACCCAAATCTATATTTGTTTTCAATTGTTTTATAACCAATGGTCAATAGTTGAGAAACAGCACTCATTTATTTCATAGTTTCTGTTTATCAGGAATCAAGGAGTAGTGCAGCTTGGTCATTCTGGCTCAAGGTCGCCCAAAGGTCAGCAGTCAAAGTTTTGATCAGAATATGGTCATCTCAAGTCACCCTTGGGGAGGACTTACTTTCATGCTCTCCCACTTGAATAGTGACATCCTTGCTACTGGTTGTGGAGGCATTGGGTCTTTGCCATAGTGGCTTCTCCAAGACTCTGCTCAACATGCCATTCTGCCTTCCCCTAGAGTGAGGGTTCCCATGGAGACATAATGTGATAAAGAATCTACAAAATGGAAAGTATGACCTAATCTAATATCGGCCCACTGCTTCTGATGTGTTCTAGTTGTTAAAAGTGAATAATCAATCATATCTAGTTCACATTTAAGAAGATGAAGCCTCCAGAAGTGCATGGATATCAGTTTGGTAGGAATCATTGGGGTGATCTGAGAAGATGCTTATTACAAGAGGAAACGGAAGCACAGAGGAGGGAAATAACTTGTGACTGAACCACACAAAAGGTTGGTCTGACGACAGAATCTCAGCTTTGGTGACTACATTATACTGTTATCATAAGTATGGTATGTGCTAGGACGAGATAGACTACTTGCTGGACAAATACAAAAATACTGTGAACAACCCCCTTTGAAGACTTGGTTTATAGAGATATTCATGTCAGGTTATTGCAGAGAAATTCAGAAAGACTTTTTCTAGTTATTTGTTTATTTTATATGAGGTTATTGCAAATACATAAAGATTTTTTTAAATTATTTGTTGTTGTTGTTTTACACATAAGTTGGATTTCAAATACTAAGCTTCCAGATAATCAAGACTTCTCTGTAGTTATGAAACAAGGAACAAAACACAATGGGCCAAAATTCCTACTCATTCACTTAAGGATTCTGAGCACAATGAGAGAAAGGATATGGCTCCATCAAAGTACCCCAAAAGGAGCGAAGTAAACATTCACAATAGAAGCCAATATAGGCTCATAAACAAATGTGAAAGCCAGAATTGAGTAATATGTGTGAGAGGGGTGAAAAAATTGTGAAAATTAATGTATCCTATTTCTCACCTTTAACTTTTCAATTAAGTACCTATCTCATGATAGCAAACGGCACATATTTGTCAAAATTAAATTTGTTTAATTCCTTTAGAAAGCTTTGCTTACCATTCAGCAATCTGATTATGTTCAGGCAGATGCTTTGGTCAGCTTACATGATCAGAAGCTCATCTGATGCAATTTACTTAGCAGGATTTGGACAAGTGTTAATTAACAAATATCACATCACTGTGTCCCCAGAGTTCTGCTGTATAAGACAAATGATGCTTTTACAAGGGGCATTTGAGAGGCACATCTGTAATTTCTCCCATGTATAACAGATCTTTGCATGAATGTAGCAGTTAAGGATCCTCAAGTAATTTAAATTATTTTGGTGTTTTCCGTATCCATACTTGTTTCTTCTGTCCACGTTTCTCTTGCTCTGTGAGTACCAACACGGTGAAAGCCTCTGTGAAAAATAAAAGTTCTCTAGAATAAGTTTGTGATTAGTAAGTTTGTGAGAAGAAGAGAATCTGTTAAGTACAGTCCTGAACTGAGAAAAGTAAGAGGGAATCTGTGCTACTGTTTCTGTGACCCCTACAACCTCTTTCAGATGAATCTCCTGGGGAGATGGGCATGAAGTGCAAAACTTTTTTATGCTCTGCTACAGGAAATGAGCAGACTTTTCCATGCTCCATACCTTGTCCCCTTTTGCTTTATCATCCTTGCTTTGGACTTCTTACCAAGCAAAACATTTCCAAACACATGAAAGGGAAAAAAAGCTATTCTGTATCTTGCTTTGTTTTTCTCATTTGTCGCTGGCTATCAAGATTTGCTAGACTGTGTCTTGCCTTCTCTGTGTTAAGATTTGACGAAGAAATTTGAAATGGATCCAATGCATGTAGCTTTCTCATTGGTTTCTGTGAAAGATACTCATAAACTACTCAGAGACATAAATAAGTTATGAAATATTATCCGAGGCAGTAAATGCTATGCTCACATATATAAGAGGCTAAAGGAATGGCCTGAGAAGTAAGGACACCATATGAAGGGGAAGTGTTGGGTACTCTCTTTGGCCCTTCAGATTCATTCCCCAGCCCCTTGCTCTGTATACTTGGAAGCTGGAGCAGATTTCTGTGGACCTCCCAGCAAGCTTCTCTTTCCCTTTTGCTTTTTCTGCTAGAATTTGGTCAATGGGAGCTGCAAAGCAGAGTACAAGGTGAGAGACATCAAGGCTTTGATTCCCTTGGTTTCTGCTTTGCTATTGCAGTCAGCTCTTGACTTCATTGAGTACCGTCATATGACTTTTGGATCTCTGCCACAACTAAACTTTCCCTGGATTCCAGTAGTGGTTCTCACCTGTCATAACCTGGAAGACTAGCAGTGAAACAGAGTCCAAGGTTGCTAGCCTTGGTGAACCTTCCCACTCCTTTCAAATTTCCCTTACTCTGCCTGCATCTTCGTGAAGAGTCCCCTCATGACATTCTCCTTAATTACCCTTCTGAGTGTGTCATCTCCTCTCTGCTGGGTCTCTGACTCTAAAATGACTGACTAAATGAAAACTATGAGTCACCACAGAAAAGTATATCAACTCTAAGAGGTCATCTAGCCTGGGTGGATTTCTATGCAGACGGTACTATCTTTTGCTGAGATTATTTCCGAGAGGAGTTTTGAATTCTTCACAGTTAGCCCTAATATCGGCACTGTTCACATTGCATTTACATGTTGAATGAATGACTTTCTTTTCCTATGTTCACAGGTTGTCTTGCTAAGAGAGAAAGAGGGACAATTAAGACCTAAAATGAGATGAAACAATTGTACGTATGTCTGACTGGCAACTGCCAGGTTTAACAAGTTGAAAAGAAAACAAACAAAAAAACCCAGGATGTCCCCTTAGATTTGAGTTCCAGAAACACAGTGAAGCATTGTATGTATGTGGAAGTATGCTCCTCAAAACATTTGGATATGGCACATATTTATGCTCTATTTTACATGGTGATTACCTATAGGGCTTTAATATAGTGGCCACTTGATAGTGCTCACTGATTGATACATTTAGGTATCATAGGAAAACGAAAGTCCTCCAAAAGACATTAGCTACTGGTCAAATTGCCAGAGGTACAATGTATGAAAAATCCGTGTCCCCAAGGGTCACACACTGTTTCCATGGCTACATTGGTACTAACATCATTGAAATGCATCCCTTTATCCTCCAGGTTATGTCTCTGGTGGGGAGGCCATGAAGAAGGGCAGGCTGAACACTGTGATTTGGGTAAGAGAAGGTCCAATGAGGCCTTGGGTGAGTCATCTAAGCTCTGCAAGCCTAAGTTTCCTCAAAATGCCCACTGCCAACGAATAATGATTTACTGATGAACCGGTTGGCTGGGATTAGAGCTAATGTGTGCTGAGTGCTTTACCCAATGCCTAGAACACAAAAGACACTACACTGAAGTGTGAACTATTATAGAAATTTCTAAGTGAGACACAGAAATGACTTTTTGGTAACACGATGTGACTGTGCATGGAAACTAAGGGAAAAAAAAAACAACTTACAAATCCCAGCCTATTGCTAGAAATATAAAATACTATAATAAACTCAAGAATATTTTATAATAGGCATAAAGATCATAGTGAGGCCATAGCTTGCTTTACTAGGTAGAACTATCTTCTAACTGAACCACCACTGGTAGAGTATAGGAATTTATGTAAAGAAATAAAAATTGAGCTTTTAGAGGATTCTTTAAATCTTATAATTAGATCGTCACAAAAACTTATTGTAAAGATTCAGCTAATTCTGATATTATCAACTATGGAAGAAGCATTTTAAGACACAAATTCACATCTTACATATGAAGTAAGAGAGCAGTTAATTTTTATGAACATGATATTGCTTCAAGCTTTCTTTTAAGTGTGATGCCTTTAACTATTTTCCACAAGAGAACCTCCTGAAACATGCACGTCAAAAAAATCCATTTCACCTGCAAATCTTGCCAAATGTCTATCACTGCTCTAAATTGTTCTATTTTTGTACAAAGAAAGGTATTTGGCTCTATCTCAAAATTTGAAAATCATTAAAGGAAAATAGTAAGTGATTACAATAATTCTTTAAGCTTTCAATTAATGTGTGATTCAAGTTGACAGAAAGAGAGAGAAACTTCTTTTTATAGATTTACCTGTGGAGGAGAAGATAATGTACAGGGGTAAATAGTTTAAAAGGATTAAAGGAAACAAGAATACTTTTGAGAATGAAGTTCATATTTTTATACATAAAAGATTTTCTAGTCCCTATCATAAAAGAATTCTCCTCTCATGGAGATATACCAAATAAGTGGCATAATTCTGTAAATGGTTACAGAAAAAAAAAACAATTGACAGATGATCTGCACACTAAATTGTCTCATATCTATAAATTAACATTTTAGGTCCATTTCTTCACTTATAAAATGTTGGACTGATCTTTTTTCCATGTTATTTATCTGTGTTAAGATTCTATACTGTATGTTTTACACGCATTAGAAACATGATTGTTTCAAAGCTTAAATTATCTAGTTTAACCAAAGTTCTGAGAACTAGCCAGAAGAAGCTGAGAATCAGCAATATCTGAGGATGTCCAGTCCAGTCAGAAAATGGCCCTTTTGCTAGTTGTGGTGACACATGTCTGTAATACCACTGACTCTGGAGGCTGAGAGGCAGGAGGAATGCAAGTTCAAAGCCAGCCTCAGCAAAAGTGAGGCGCTAAGCAACTCAGTGATACCCTGTCTCTAAATAATATATGAAATAGGGTTGGGAATGTGATTCAGTGGTCAAGTGCCCCCAAGTTTAATCCCCCCCAAAAAAGAAGGTGTCTTTTTGGTCTTCGTGGGTCACCATAACTCCTCCGAAGTAAAGCTTCATGCAAAGAGGTCCAGCTAATCCTATTTCAGTGGTATATTTTCTAGTAATACAATGTCTGGAGACTCACATCTGATAGTTCTAATGTTATTTTAGATTATAGAAAGAGGCCCAGAAATAAATAAGCTAGTGACAGATCCAATGAGGCCAATTGGACAGGTTTGTATGAAGCCAGGCAAAGGTGCATTTGTAAAACACTGGTATTGAATTGCTGTCTCCATATCATATTTTCATATAAATTCATTAACAGGCTTAAAGTATCCACAGAAACATAGTGTGCTAAAATAATAACAACAGCAACAAATCCCTTTCAAAAAGATCATTTCCTAAAGAATTTCATAGAGTAGCAGCAGCCATTTAAAGCAACATATATGTCATTTTCCATGAGAAAATTGAACTCAAGAAATATGCTTTCCCACTGGTATTATCCTCCTAAATTCTAGATAGCTTTATAGATGTCCTATAGCTAGAGTCCAAATATTTGTTCTCCAAATGAGCTTTTAAAAGATTCAATCCTTATTGGATCCAACCAAGATTTCAATAAAAACAGTTTAGATTTTTTGCTAGCATGATTTTATGGTTCATATCACTAGAGACCAAACACAAAATTTGAGGAATATGTTCTATAAGAGAATTATATCTCCTTCCACATATTACCATTTTAAAAGCCCAGTACTTCAGTATTTTTTTCTCAGTCATCAGGGTAGCAAATTGCTTACATGAATAACTGTCCAACTGAAATTAATGATCACTAGCAAAGAGAACACAAATAGTCAACTTAGAATATATCAGCATGTCTGTTTCTGTTTGGTGCCACAGAACAAGAGCAATAACTAAACAGCAACAACACCAGTTTCCACTCAAAAAAGAGAAATTGGACTGCAGATTTGCAGCAGTGACCTCCTGAGACAGAAAGGTGAAAAGAGGTGTGTGTTTGTGAGTGATGCAACCAATTTTCAGAGAAATGCAATGTTTATTAATAAGGGCAAGTTATATTAAAACCTTTTCTTAGGCTGGGCTTGGAAGTTTTGAAATGCTATTTGTCACATCCTGATATGGCACATTTGGAAAGCAGAGTGGCTCACATAGAGGCCCAAGGACACAGTGGTTCTCTGTTAGCCCTGCTTCTACTCACAGTAGCTAACAGAAGATCAGGAATATTTCAAAATATGCATTGGACAGCTTTGAATTACCATAACAAAATACCCAAGATAATTAAGTTATGAAGATAAAGGGTTCATTTTGGCTCATAGTTTTAGAGGTTCCAGTCTATTATCTTTTGGCCCCACTGCTTTAGACCTGTGGTAAGGCAGAACTTCACAGCAGGACCAGGAAGTGGAGCAGAACCACGCAATTCATGAGCCAGATAGCAAAGAGAAAGAGGAAGAAACTTGTGTCCCATGATCCTTTTGAGAGCATACCCCTAATGACCTAGGAACCTCCTACTAGGACATATGTCCTAAAGTCTTCACCACCCCTCCCAGTGCCTCAGTGGACGAGTCCTTTGGTAGCACATGAGCTGTTGAGGATATGCAGGGTCCAAATCACAGCAGACAGTATACTTTGGGATTTTCAGAACTGGTAATGCCTGACTCAGTCAACCTAAAATTATCCCCAGAAAATTTATAATATAGAGATCAACAATTACTTAGAAATAAAATTCTGAGAAGTGCAACATTGTTCCTTCCATTGGAAAGGATTTTTTATTGTTAAAAATAGCGTATTCCCCTGAACCAGAGCTATCTGTTTTATATTGCCAGTGAGAGATTTGAAATGTGAATATCACCCATTCTACTTGGAGACTCACTTAAGTGTAGCACCTGTCCAAGTGCCAGGTGTGTGTCAATGAGAGGCCTGGTGTGATGGTATCTTTATCCACCTTTCTGTCTTAACATGTCAACTCCCTGGGGGCAGACATATCATTTCAACTTCCCTCCTTAAGGAACGAAGATAAGTAGATAGCAAACACAGAAAATGCGAGTTGGAGGACACATGTTTGGCCATTAAGAAAATTAAAACAAAAAATACGGAGTTATTGTTTAATGAGCACAGAGTTTCAGATTTGCAAGATGAAAAAGTCCCAGAGATGGATGGTGGATGGTGCTACACAACATGAATGTACTTAAAGCCGAGGAAAGGCACACTTACAAATGGTTACAATGTTGAATTTCATGTTAAGTTTTACTTAAGCACAAAAGTGGTGGGATTAGTAAAGAGGAAGAAAAATGGTAAGAGGAAAATGCAGACTTGTTTTCATGTCTTAGTTCATAATTGTGGATTATTTTCTTTCTGACTGTTTATTCTTTGTGGATAGCAAAGTGACTGATCACTAAGAAATGGGGCTAATCTCTGCCATCATGTATAACCCCCAAATACTTGCTTTCAAGTGTTCTTGATCGAATCAAAAGTTTCTTATCTGATTTGATACAAAGAAAATAAAGAGTAGGAAGAAAAGGATGAGGGGAGATACAAAGGGAGCAGGGGTGTATTGTTTATAGAGTCACTAAATCTAGGTGAGTTATATATCTCTGATGGGGATGTGTGACTAGCTGATGTAGTTTCTGTATCATGACTGAGTCTCACTATATTTTTCTGAAGTCACTCAGGGTTCACATCCAGCTCTTGAAATACTTTCTCAGACGAGGAAGTGAATGCCAGAATATTCTGAATTGATAAGGGAATGATGGTCAAAGGATAGAAAGAGAACCATTTGAGTATAGAATTAAATATTAGACCTAGAAAAGAAAGGAGAGCAAAAAAAAGTTTTCAATGATGAATCTTTCTGATATGATTAATGTATCATATTAAAGCTTTTCTGTAAAAAAATACTTTCATGTTTTTTCTGCATATTTAAAAGAAACAGATATATACATGTGTCATATTTGCATGAGTGAATGTAATTCATACAACTGCAAATGGAAAGTATAGACTGATATTCATACTTTTTTCAAATATCTTTAATATTCTTAGGAAATAAAATTTTGGCATATTAAAATGTAAAAGATGATTTTTTGTGTGATATTGAAACTATTGGAATGGACTCAAAAAGCAATAAACAGTTAAAGATTTGGTTTGTAGTTAAACAAGCTAAGCTGGTTTGGAATAGTTTAGATTTTTACATAAATGTTGAATGTTATAATAAATATGTTAGTTCCTCTTGTGAATAATGCAGCTGAATGATGTCCTCCAGTAATGATCCTTCAACTAATCTAACTAAATGTGATAGGACTTGGTGTCCAGGTCGGTAGAACATCTAAAGCATATCCTTGTTAAGTAAGTGCAGCTAGTAAGTGCAGATCTAAGTAGGATCATTGAGAATACAACTGTCTTTTTTTATTGGTTCTTTTTAGTTATATATAACATTATGATTCATTTTGACATAATCATACAAACATGGAATATAATTTGCTTCAATTCATTCCCCAGCACTTTCCTGTTCCCTCATTTCCTTCCTCCCTCTGTTCCCTTTCCTTTACTCTACTGATATTTCTGCTATTTACTTATAGTTTTCTTTTTTATTGTCTTTTGGATATACATGATGGTGAGATTAATTGTGGTATGTTCATATACATACATAGGAAATTTAGGTTAGATTCAGAGAATATTTCTCATTGACATCATTCTTCCTATTTTTTAAAATGATTTCTTATATGGTATAAAAGAGAATAGTTGATAAAGTAAAAGAAATGGAATTGGTGGCTAGAGACTGGGGATTTTTTTTTTTTTGAAAGCAGTTGTTGACCTGAATGTGACCTGTGGCAGGTGACAGGCATTATCACAATATCCTGACTTACTTGACAGCCCTCTTAATCACAAGTTTAGTGCAGGATGGAGCGTATATAGTTTTCTCTAGATACAAGGTAGACATGCCAAGCTCTTCTCATCACTACTTTTAGATACTACAGTTAGGTCTCTCTCTCTCTCTCTCTCTCTCTCTCTCTCTCTCTCTCTCTCAATCTCTCTCTCCCCCCCTCCACCCCCATACACTTTTAAAATGTTAAAACATTTCTATTGCCTAAAACCTGTGGAATCCATTTATAACAACCTCAAAGTTACTGTTTTGTACACAATTAACTGACAGCCAACCTTAAAATACAAGTGAAATACATGCCCTGCCCATCAAGTCATAGAAAAACCAGAAGATAACAGTATAGGCTTTGCCTAGTTTATATCATAATACTGGAAGAGAGGAAAGAAAAATCTGGGATTGTTAACTTTGATATAAATGATGCAATTTGTACCCCTTGGTGGGAGGTTAATATTGACATCTTACAAGTTTGGGAATGTGTTATAGAAAGACAATGGAAGACTCCTACATTAAAGCAAAGTACTATGGATTCTATCTAGATAATTTTCTGTAGCACCTATTATATCAAGCATGTGATGATTGACAGTAATGCCAAAGGGACATCTGGGAGGTGCTGATACTGGACACTTTATTCTAAGATACATGTAAAGGCAACTTTTTTTAAAATTTTTTATTTATTTTTTTTTTAGAGAGAGAGTGAGGGGGGGAGAGAGAGAGAGAAAGAGAGAGAGAGAGAGAATTTTTTTTTTAATATTTATTTTTTAGTTCTCGGCGGACACAACATCTTTGTTGGTATGTGGTGCTGAGGATGGAACCCGGGCCGCACTGCAAGCCAGGCGAGCGCGCTACCGCTTGAGCCACATCCCCAGCCCTACTTTTTTGTTTTAAGACAGTTTAAATAGTTAACACTTTAAGGATTCAAACTGGGTTCAAAGCTCTGTTCTCTGTATTATTTCAAGCAACTGTCATAACATCTCTTTGCAGTTTCTAACATTATTATTAACCCCTTATGGCATAAAAGACAGAAATAAAAGTTTCACTGAATTGCCTGGGTTCCCAGTTAGTTAGTGGCAGAGATTGGGTTACAAAGGCAAGCCATTTGGCCTTGGAGCCAGCCAACTCTGCCTCTGCTGCTGTGCTACCCACTCCTACTTTGCCTACCAAAAGGGCCTTCCAATAGCCATGACACCCAAAGACATCAGTCTCTGAGAGGTTTTGATTCTCAAATTATGCTCAGATTAGAATGTCACTCTGAAGGCTTATATACAAAGCTGATGCATCCTCTAGAGCCAGTACCAAAGGAAGACACTTCAACAAGCACTGAATCTCCCACCTCCCACCCCACTGTGTCCGACGAGGCTATTGCACAGCAGAGAAGCCCCGGAAGGGAAAGACCCAAGTATCTCCTCTTCCTGATGTGAAGGTGCCAAAAACTGTTAGAACTCAATGTTACATATTATGAAATGTGTTTAGGAAATCTAAGTCATTCTTAGTAAGAGCGTAGGGTCAGTCATTTCCCCCAAATCCTCCACTTGACTTTATAAGATTGGTAATATCAGTGTCAATATTTTGTTTTTCTGAATAAGTGAAATGATAAAAAATATCGACTTTTAGCTATTTGAATTTTTTCTATATTAGGTTAAATAAATCATATCTTTGGATCTCAGTTTCCTGACCTTAAAATGAAGGAATTCAAGAAGAAACACACTGAAAGGATCTTTTATGTTTAAAATGTGGATCCCTGGGTATTGCAGGGCTCATAGTCTCTTTAGGGCATCTGAAATAGTGTTTTCTGTCTTAGACATAAATGTTCACTCACGAGCTCTTTATCTGACACCCCAAAAATGAAGCTTAGCTGCATATGAGTACCTCTTCATATTATGTATCTAATGGGTGTGGGGACATGCATAATTGGTTTCTTTGCTCGTCTCCTCTGCATCCCTCATCAGCTGATAATGGGGAGATTAGATCCTTTCTTAAGGAGGAGGAATTTTTCAAGCATAAGTTTTTGTTTTGGTACCAGGGATTGAACTCAGAGGCACTCAACCCTATTTTGTATTTTATTTAGACACAGGGTCTCAAAGAGTCGCTTAGCACCTCGCTTTTGCTGAGGCTGGTTTTGAACTCATGATCATCCTATCTCAGCCTCCTGAGCCACTGCGATTACAAGCATGTGCCACTGTGCCCAGCCTCATGTATAATTTATTTCTGTTTTTATCTGCCTTCTCCCAGAGTCTCCCTTTACAGAAGGTAGAGAAGTGAAGGAAGACAAGGTACATAGGAACTGTCACTGTCTCTAAAAAAAAATAGTTCTTTCAGAGTCAGGTGGCTGTAAATTCCGTTGGGCAGTACAGTACTGGTATGTTGTGACATTTCATCAGTGCTACATTGCTGTGACAGTGATAATTGCTGATGACTTGAAGCCAGAGGAGTGCCAAGAAAGGTGAACTTTCTCTATGACAGTGGATAATTGGGATATTTCTCCTTTCTATTTCACTGCTTTGTGAACATGATGTCTGGCAGACTGGAGTCCAGAACATTAAGTTCATTTGCCGTTTTCTTCCCTCACAAGTGGTCCTGCCGGGTGATCTGTTGTTCCACTTGTTCCTCTGGCACCTGCCCATGTGGAGGGGACTCTTTAACATGGCACATCTGTTGTAGCCTCACAGATTCTTCTGCTGTTTGAGACCCATGTGTGATGAAGAGTCCTTTTGTGTAGAAATTATCCAGCCTTAACCACACAGTTCAGCAATTTTGCTCAAAGGAGAGGAGTCTTGGCTGAACTTGGTGGGTCAGGATGACATTAGCAATTTTGCCTTGCTTTTGCTTTGTAGAAGGAATGATCACAGTTCTTATCCTTAGCTTGTGCTGTGGCCATATGGGTAAATCATATGGTTTTTATGCTTGAGCTCTATTGAGCCTTATCTATTTGATAAGATCTTCCTTGAAGGATATACAAGTAGAAAGATCCTGTGAATATTATCTATTGTAATATAATATGTAATATATTATCTATCTTAATCTGTATTTGATAAATTTTCCATGTAGCCACTGAATGCAGCTGCAAACAAGGATAGTATTTTTTTTTTTTTGGTAAAAAGAATAGAAGCTGGGTTCATTAGTACATGACTGTAATTCCAATAATTGGGGAGATTGAGGAAGGAGGATTGCAAGTTCAAGGTTAGCCTCTGCAATATAGCAAGACTCCATCTTGAAATTAAGAGGGGGAAAAAAAAGAAAGAAAGAAAGAAAAGAAAAGAAGAAAAAAACTGCAGATCTTGCTTAGTGGTAAAGCACCATATATTTAATCCTCAGTACCAACCAACCAATCAACAAAGAACTAACTGAATGCCTAAATATTTTTTGGCCCCTCAGTTTTTATTATTATATATATTTGGTAATGGAGGATTGACCCAAGGTGGCTTAACCACTAAGCCACATCCCCAGCCCTTCTTTTTTTACATTTCGAGACAGGGTCTTGATAAATTGCTTAGGGCCTCGCTAAGTTGCAGAGGCTGGCTTTGAACTTGGGATCCTCCTGCCTCAACCTCCTGAGCCACTGGGCTTATAGGCATGCGCACTGCTACTGGCGGCCCATGAGTTTTTAATTATTTATTGCCAAAGATTTTTAAAGTCAAGTTCTGTATCCTTTAATGTTTGAGTGTGTCAATTGCGATTTGGCAGGTGTACAGTGGGCTAATAATTTTGTCTTGGCTGAACCTATGCTGATAATCATTGCACTATAGAACAGTCAACATTTCACAGTCTTTGCTGGCACTGTTAGCAAGCCCTAAGCACTGGACAGAATTCCAGCTTGTCCTTTCAACTTTCTTTGTCCTCTGTGATTTTGCTATAGCAACTGCCACATTTTGGCATTTTAATCTGAATTTCTGACTCAGACTAATAGTCTAATGCCCTTCTGAAGGTAGAGACCACAAATAACCTTTGTTTTGTATTGCTAACAAATAACCTTTGTTTTGTGTTGCTAACAAATGGCACTATGCTTGTTTGAATGAGTGTTCTTCCAGTCCCTAAAACTAAAGTTTTCTTCAATTAAACCAGAACCAATATTCAAAGCCTGGTTCTTTCTCATTTTTTTTTCTGGTTCTTTTAGGGCATTTCTCTTCTTCTGGTTCCCCAGTGTCAAAGCTTTGGTGTCACACTCCATTCTGGGTCTTTCATTCCTTCCTCACTAGTAGGACAGTCCTGTAATTCTGTTCCTTACCTATCTGTGTCCACTTTCTCTCCTGTTTCATACCACAATCACTCTACTTTCCGTTGTTGCATTTCTTTCAACAACAGTCAGAGCTGGTAATTTGTTTTCCACCTCCACCCTCTATTCTGATTTGTAACTTGAGTGTCTCAAGCTTTTGCTGTAATTGGCTATTTTAGAATGTTCAGCTTCCACATAAACTTTAACCTTCTTTTTCTGGCACTCCTCCACATTCTCCTGAGGGAGGTATTCTAAAATTTTGTCCATTATTTCCACCATCTTTATATATCTATGTGTCTTTGAAGACACTCTTCACTCTGATTGGAATGCATTTTCTAGTACATTTGCCTTAAAACTTGTGTTCAACTTTGAGTATCACTTAAGTATTGATGCTTTTTTTAAAACAAAAACAATGCAAAAAATTTTTTATTGCTTTTCTACAGAAAGATGCAACCACACCAATAGTTAGAACTTTGGAGGGGAAAAATATACTTTTTCCCTTTCTTGCTTTCAGAGTATTAGGAATAAATGGCTGATATAACTTACTGTGGTGTATTTAAATATTACTTATATGTCTGCACTCCCACTCAATGGTGACTGCTGCAAGGGTGAAGCCTGTCTTATTTCTCTTTGGTTCTTTTACATTTCATGTGGCTCATAGTTGCCTCTTTATAAACACTTGATAAAAAAAATCCATTGGAAATTTAGTGTTTGAGTCAGCTTTTCCACCACTGTGACCAAAGACCTAATAGAACAACATTGAGGAGAAAAAGTATATTTTTACTCACAGTTTTAGAGGCTCTGTCTAAGGTTGGTCAACTCTATAGCTCTGGGTCAGAGGTGAGGTTGAACATTTTGGTGGAAGGGCAGAGTAGAGGAAAGCATGGCATCAAGAAAGCAGAGAGAATTCTGCTCACCAAAGGCAAAGCATAAACCTCAAAGGCACACCCCCAGTGACTTACTTCCTCTAGTCACACCCTTCCTGCTACTGAATTAATCCATTGATTTGGTTTCAAGCTCATAAACCAGTCTTCACTCTGAATGTTCTTGCTTTGTCTCAAACATGAGATTTGGAGGGATAATTCACATCTAAACCATGAACTTTAGCCTCAAACATTATTGGCTATATGGGGCATCTTAATTATTTCTTTTCTCTGATTTCTATCCAAGTGAGAGAGATACACAATGAAGCAGAATACACTATCCATTCCATTATTGACAAAGCATTATAAACACACTTGGCTGAGCCTAACTTCCATCCATCTTTAAACTTATCCACCCAGGCACAAGTGACTAAGCTGTAATAGATCAGAAGCCTCCTTCCTGAGTGAACATGGAAGTATGAGATGAGTTTCCCCATGGTTGAGCACAGGTGGCCCAGGATGGTGAGGTACAGCCTATTTGTTTTGGAGGTACCTGTTGGAAATGCAAACCAATTAGATTGTCCATTATCCTCCTGAAGGGAGAAATGAGTTTTGAGATCAGAGTAGGATTAACAACATGTTCCAGATTTCCCTGAACCTTTCTCATTTAAGCACAGAAATCCCCAAGTTCTGCAATCTCCTTAGTCTAGGCAAACTGGGACAGCTGGTATGTACAACTAGTATGAAAGATTTCTCCTCAGCACTGTGAGAGAACAGAATTGGTAGGAAAGGGCAATATTAAAGATAATTTCCTCCCAACTATTATGCTCTTTAATGCTCCAACTATGAGTTCTTCTCATATGCAAATTAAGTGATTGGCATCATATGCAATGAAGAGCATACAGTGTGTTTCCAAGACAAGGCCCCAAACTTAAAAGGATTTTACAATTGCCCCTAATTGTGATTCTATTCTTTTTGAATGTGGGCTAGACCTATTGATTTGCTTCTAAGGAACAGAATAGTACAGATGTGATAAAATGGTAGAATGTCACTTTTAAGAGTGGGTCATAAAAAGACAAGCGCTTCTGTTTTGGGTGTTCTCTTAGATACCTCTCCCTGAAGACAGTCAGTTATCATGTCATTAGGCAGCCCTGAGGATATTCCCTCATGTCAATAGACCAAGCATGCTGATAACCACTTGAGAGAGCTTGGAAACAGACTCTTTCCCACCTGCCTCCACCACATCCTTTTTTGAAATTGGGATGTTAGGTGAAATAGAAGCTGAAGCAATTAATTTAAACTTTAACTCCTAGGAACAAAAATTTAAGCCAAGTCATTCCTGAATTTCCAACCAAAGAAATTTGGGGATCGTATAATTTTGTTGCATTAAGCCACTAAATTTTGGGGTGATATATTGTACAACAATATATAATTTTTACACCTATCATATGTTTCTTTTGTAACTTTTTGATGATGGTCTCGCTAATACTGCTTATATGTAATAGATTAAATAGACAAGTTAATGAATAAATAAATGAATAAATTCATAATTTCTCTCCTCAAAGAAATTCTGCTGTTTTGACAAAAAGCTTGTAAAACTTTTTTAAATTGGGAGCTATGTCTTGGAAATACTTTTATATCCTGTATTGCCTATGCTAATGTCTTATGCACATAAGAACTTAAACATTCTTGATTTAATTTTATGTCTCACTATTTTTTAATGCATCAAACCTGTGAAGCTACCACTGTGCTGAATTAGAGTGTAGAGTTGGAGCTCATTTGGATACACTCCAAGTTTGTATGAATATGTTTAATGAAGACCAGTGAATTGATCTCAAGCCAACTATAACCTCATTATGTTTATTTCATTATTTCTCCTTTTTTGATGTTCATTACGTCAGTCACATCTTTTATCACTTGTTTAATTAGAGAATGGGCATGGGAATAAGTAGAAAATTTTGGGACTCTCATACCCATAATTAGAGCTATAAATTGGGAAGACTTCCCTATTTGACAAACTGACTAAATTCCAAATGAGTGGTAGCATAGAATTGAAAATAGTATGAGCTCAAAGTTAGGAGACTTAAGTTTTTGCCTGAATTATACTAGTAACTAGCCACATAAGCATGGAAATTAAAGCCTCTATTTATATTTTAGTATTTTTATCAGTAAAATGAATGGGTTGAACTAATGTTTTATTTTTATTTTTTTTTGAAAAGCAAACAAACAAACCCTCTATGACTACCTACTATGAACAAGGCAGTATATATCCATTACCAAAACACACACACACACACAAATGTACATATTATAAAGAAAAGTGTTTTTTATTTATTTTTTAAAAAAGACAGACAGCAGAATTGCATTACAATTCTTATTACACATATAGAGTATAATTTTTCATATCTCTGGTTGTATATAAACATGTTGACATCAATTCATGTCTTCATACATGTACTTTGATAATGATGTTCATCACATTCCACCATCCTTTCTAACCTCTTGCCCCATCCCTTTTCCTCCCACCCCTCTTTCCTATCTAGAGTTTGTCTATTCCTCCCATGCTCCCCCTCGTTATCCCATTATGAATCAGCCTCCTTATATCAGAGAAAACATTTGGAATATGATTTTTGGGGAATGGTTAACTTTATTTAGCATTATCTTCTCCAATGCCATCCATTTATCTGCAAATGCCATGATTTTATTCTCTTTTATTGCTGAGTAAAATTACATTGTGTATATATGCCACATTTTTTTTTTATCCATTCATCTACTGAAGGGCATCTAGGTTGGTTCAACAGTTTATCTATGGTGAATTGTGCTGCTATAAACATTGATGTAGTTGTGTCCCTGTAGTATGCTGATTTTAAGTCCTTTGGGTATAGACTGAGGAGAGGGATAGCTGGGTCAAATGATGGTTTCATTCTCAGATTTCCAAGGAATCTCCATATTGCTTTCCAGATTGGCTGAACCAATTTGCAGTTCCACCAGCAAGGCATGAGTGTACCTTTTCCCCCACACCCTTGCCAACACTTATTGTTGTTTGTCTTCATAATAGCTGCCATTATGACTGAAGTGAGATGATATTTTAGAGTAGTTTTGTTTTGCATTTCTCTAATTGCTAGAGATGATGAACATTTTTTTCATTCATATTTGTTGATTGATTGTACATCATCTTCTGAGAAGTGTCTGTTCAGGTCCTTGGCCCATTTATTGATTGGGTTACAGTGATAAATCTTCTGAGGAGGAAATGAGGAAAACTACCCCATTTACAATAGCCTCAATAAAATAAAATAAAATAAAATACTTGAGAATTAACTTAACGAAAGAGGTAAGAGATCTATACAATGAAAACTAAGGACACAAAAGAAAGAAGTCAAAGAAGACCTTAGAAAATGGAAAGATCTACTTTGCTGTTGGATAGGCAGAATTAATATTATCAAAATGACTACATTACCAAAAGCACTATACAAATTTAATGCAATTCTGATCAAAATCCCAATGGCGTTCCTCATAGAAATATAAAAAACAATCATGAAATTCATCTGGAAAAGTAAGAGACCCAGAATAGCTAAAGCAATCCTTAGCAGGAAGAGTGAAGCAGGTAGCATAACTATACCAGACCTTAAACTATACTAAAGAGAAATAGTAACAAAAACAGCATGGTATTGGCACTAAAACAGACTGGTAGACCAATGGTACAGATAGAGGACACAGAGACTAACCCACAAAACTACAATTATCTTATATTAGACAAAGTTGCCAAAAACATGCACTGGAGAAAAGATAGCATCTTCAACAAATGGTGCTGGGAAAACTGGAAATCCATATGCAACAAAATGAAATTAAACCCCTATTTCCTGCCATGTACAAAACTCAAAGTGGGTCAAGGACCGAAGAATTAAACCAGAGACTTTGCATCTAATAGAAAAAAAAAGTAGATCCTAATCTTCATCCTGTGGGATTAGGCCCCAACTTCCGTAATAAGACTCCTATAGCACAAGAATTCAAACCAAGAATCAATAAATGGGATGGATTTGAACTAAAAAGTTTCTTCTCAGTAAAAGAAACAATCTGTGAGGTGAATAGAAAGCCTACATCTTGGAAGCAAATTTTTACCTCTCACAAATCAGATAGAGTACTAATCTCTAAGGCACATAAAGAACTCAAAAACAAAGTGTTTTTTTAGAGTGTTACTAACTCCAGCTCAGAAGTCACTGGGAAACTGACCAAGAGGATGGGGTGAGATTCTGTGATATACAATTGATTAATATTTATCTTTTATTCCATGTGAACATTTCCAGGTAAGAACCTTTCCTCTCTCTGGGACAAGGTACCAAATAAATATTTGTAGAATGAGTAACATTTTAAAAAATTGCTCTTGTGCCAAGTTTGTGTTCTTTGACTCCATTAAAAACTTTCTAATGCTCCTCTCTTTAGCATGATATAGAGGTAAAATAAGGGGCTTTGCAGGCCAATCCACTGGTGGTGATACTATGGACTTGGAAAGAGAACATTCCTTAACCTCTCTAACCTCAAATTCCTTATACACAGATTATATTCCTATCTCAAGGAACTGTTATGAGAACTAATTGAGAATAAATAAAAACAGTTAAAGTTAATTCAGACACAGAATATACATCTTATCATATTTTAGTTCTCTTTTTTCCATTTTTGCTTCACTTTCATTTTTAGTCATCTTCTTTCTATTATTTTGTTCATGTAAAACAAAAAAAAGAAAGATGAAATGAAGTAATAAAAATAACATTAAGGCCCCAGTAGAATTAAAAAACTCTGTGTGTGTGTATGTGTGCGTGATTCACCTTGTGAGTTCCTTTTGCTGATAAGATCTGGTTATGTTATGCATAATTATACTGAGATTGTCTTAGACTTTAAACGCTAAGGAATTAAAAGCATATATTATTTTGTGATGGTTTTATAGTCTACTTCGTCACATATCTGGAGATGATTCATTGATATTGGCTAATGATGATCTAAGTTATTTAGTAGTGTACAATATGATGAAATCACTAAAATCCATGGTGGAGAAATTGTTTTTGTTTTATGATTTAATTGTTCCCTTCTAAGAGCTATTCATTGATCAAATTATTTTCATAATGTGTATCATAGAGGATGAGGGTGAGAATGGAGTTGAATTTAATAGAAGAGAAAAAAAGGCCTAAGCATTTACAAATGAGAATTCTCTTGATAAGGAAATTTCCCCCAATCAAGCCAAATAAAAAATATGCCCATGCTAAAGATTTTCACCTGTTCTCTCATTCTGTGTACATGGAACAGAACCATATGGAATACACACTACTGGCATAGGCTGTGATCCCTTGGAAGTTATTATTATTGACAGGAGTTTTTTGTATTCCTCATGATGAAAAAAAATCAATGCTAAAAATTATATCTATCATTTCTTGGATTATGTATATACAAATGGTAAGTCTTCATTCAAATCATTTGGTCAACACTCACCAATTCAAATACAATGTCACCAGTGACCGTGCCCCTACTAGAAGAAAAAGCAGTCTCAACTCTCCATCAGATTAGCTCAGGAACAGACTTCTTCAATAAGACTCCTAAAGCACAAGAAGTAAAGTAAAATCAAGAATCAATAAACGGAATGACAACAATTAAAAGCTTCTTCACAGCAAAGGAAACAATCAAGATCATGAACAGAAAGCCTACAGAATGGGAGAAAATCTTTATCACATGCACCTCAGATAGAGCATTGATCTCCAGAATATATACAGAACTCAAAAAACTTAACACCAAAACAAACAAACAAACAAACAAAAAACCAATCAATAAATAGACAAAGGAACTGAACACTTTACAGAAGAAGAAATATGAGTGATCAATATTTATATTTTATATATATATATATATATAATCATTCAACATCTCTAGCAACTAGAGAAATGCAAATTAAAACTACACTGAGATTTTATCTTACTCCAATCAGAATGGCAATTATCAATAAGTGACAGTGAGGATGTGGAGAAAAAGGGACACTTATACATTGCTGGTGCAACTGAAAATTGGTGCAACCTCTATGGAAAGCAGTATGGAGATTCCTTAGAAAACCTGGAATGGAAACACCATTTGACTCAGTTATCCCACTTCTCAGCTTATACTCAAAGGACGTAAAATCAGCATATTATAGTGACATGGCCAATCAATGTTTACAGAAGCTCAATTCATAATAGCTAAGCTATGCAATCAACCTAGCTGTCCTTCAACAGATGAATGGATATACACAATGGAATTACTCAGCAAAAAAGAAGAATGAAAATATGGTATTTGCCCATAAATGGATAGAACTGGAGAATATCATGCTAATGGAAATAAGCCAGTCTCAAAAAACTAAAGGCAGAATGTTCTCTGTGATATGGGGATGCTAACCCATAACAAGGGTGGGTGAGTGAGAGGTAAGTATAAAAGTTCATTGGATTAGACAAAGGGGAATGAAGGGAAGGGTGTGGGATAGGAATAGAAAAGACAGTAGAATGTAGCAGACATAACTTTCCTGTGCTCATATATGAATAAATGATCAGTGTAACTATACATCATGTTCAACCACTAGACAGATCAAAATTGTAATGGTATGTATAATATGTCAATATACACCCTATTGTCATGTCTGTCTAATGACAACAAATAAAGAGTCTGAAAAAAACCCCAATCTATCCTATATCTACTCTTTTATTTATTTATTTTTTTTACAAACAACTAGCCACCAGCCTGTTAACTATGGGTTACTATGCCTAGTAACTAGTAAATGTTATGATGTTGATTTCTGATAATTTGGATTGGGGATAAAGGGAGGGAATATGAAGTATAGGCAACTATCCATTATGAACAAAAAGATTGCTTTGATTTTTTATAATGCATGTGTCTATTACCCTGTAATATAATATGTAAAACCTAGGCTTAATTGGACAAGGTCCCACATTAAGGACTGTAACTGCATTGGCATGTTTGAGAAGATTTAGACAATACAGTCCTTCTTCACTGCTGTTGTTTGGAGCAGGAAGTTTTGCAGGGGCTACTGGGTTAAGGAGATAGTACTTCGAGGAAAAATCAGAAAATCTGGAAGAATTGGCCAACTTTTTGTTTTTCTGACAAATACCTGAGAAAAACAGCTTGAAGGATTTTTTTTTTGATTTGTGGTTTCAGAGGTTTTATTCCATAGTCAGTAAGCACTATTGCTTTAGGCCTGAAGTGAGGGAGTGCATGACTGGAAAATGACATTACTCAGCTTATGGCAACCAAGAAGCAGAAATGGGGTGGGAAAGTGGGGGCTTCCAGGCACAAGAAATACCCTTCCATAAACATGTCCCTACATGTTGGTACACACCTGTAATCTCGGACACTCAGTAGGCTGAGGTAGGAGGATTGTAAATTCAAGACTGGCATCAGCAAACTAGCTAGGCCCTAACGATTTAGCAAGACCTATTCTCAAAATTAAAACATACAAGAAGAGCTGGGGATGTGGCTCAGTGCTTAAGCAACCCTAGGTTCAATTCCTGGTACCAAAAAACAAAACAAAAACCATAATGTACCTTCAGTGACATACTTCCTCAAATCATGCCCTATTGCCTGCAGTTTCCATTCAGCTGTCAGTGGATTGACCCACTGATGAGGTTGGAGCCCTGATGATCCAATCACTTCCCCAGAGTTCCACTTCTAAGGATTGCCATATTGGGAACAAAGCCTTCAACCCATAAGTCTTTGGAGGACACTTCATACCAAACCATAACATTAGAATATATTTTTATTGAATCTGAGTTGAAGGGTTCTGTAGCACAGATTCTCAGCAGTCTATCAACAGAGGCTGGTCTATCACCAAGTTTTTACTGGTTTACTTCAAAATAAGAAAATCAGAGGCTGGGGCTATGGCTCAGTGGTAGAGCACTTGCCTAGCATGTGTGAGGCACTGGGTTTGACTCTCAGCACAACATATAAGTAAATGAATTAAGTAAAAAGGTTCATCAACAACTAAAAAAAATTTAAAAAAGGGAAAAGCATACATACTATAAGTTTCACATAAGTCTAAAATATGTCAAAAAACTCAAATTGCTGTACCTTGTTCTGAAACTAAAATAAAAAAATTCTGCCTTTTTATTGGAGGGATTTTATCTTTTATGAGACAATGACACATAATAGTAAAAGTGAATGGAAGTCTTTAAAAATGTCATTAATGTCATTAATTGGCAAAATATGATCTTAGTCTCCCCATTTTTGAAAAAAATGATCTGTTAAAAACTTATAAAAGTATCACACTAAGGATCCTCTCTCTATTCCAATGATTTTAAAATATGTAATTGATCAACACAGACTTTTGTCTTCTCAAATGAAATCTTGCATATAGATTTATATGCAAAGTAAAATTTCTTTGATTGGAGGTGGAACTAGGGTAACCTCCTCATCTTCCTTCTGGCTTCTGAGACAATCCAATTATTGAAGTCTCAGACTCCTTAGAATCTAGTTTCAAAATTGCTGGTTTAGACAGGACTATTATTTGTTGTGGAGAGTCTCTTTTGCACTGTAGGTTGCTTAGCAATATCCCATGTCTCTACCTATTAGATGCCAGTAGCATCTACTGTAATTGTGAAAAACAAAAATGTCTGCAGACATTGCTGAATGTCCCCTAAGGGACAAAATCATCCCTAGTTGAGAACCACTCTTCCTGACAGCAGATTGACCCACATAGTGTATAATGAACAGGTGAGGTAAAGAGTATTGTTCTTAATTTTTATTTTTTTTTTTAAATTTGAAATTATACCATCTTTCCTCTCTTTAAGCTTTGGCATTCATGCCCTGAGGTAACAAAAGTTACAGCTGAAATGTAGAAAGAAAAAAATAAGATAATGCTCAGCTTCTGATCTCTCAAGAACTAGATCCTTCACTAAACAATACATTTGGAAGAATACTTAGCTATCCTGTTTTACCTGTTACCGGAAGTGAATATAAAACCCTCTGAGCTAGAAGAGATAGGCTAGAGATTTTGGAAAGGAAGCCAGAGAATTAGGTGAGGTGAAAAAATTCTGTGTGTATGGTGAGGGAGCAGTATAGAATATTCTTTGAGTTGGAGGGTCTGGGATTAAAAGATATTTTAATCCTCTCTGTGGGTGAAGTCAAAGAGAAGAGTGCACATGGGAAGAGAGAGAGAGAAAGAGAGAGAGAGAGAGAGAGAGAGAGAGAGAGAGAGAGAGAGAGAGAGAGAGACTCCCTTGAGCCACCATGGGCAGGGCACCAGACAGTAGAAATGCAGTAGAAATGGCAGTGTGTTCTGCCCAGGTGTAAGAGGATCAAATAAAAACTGTCAAGTTTCCAGCAGCCACAGAGAGATATGGGAGAAAATCCAAAGGGTTTTTTTTTTTTTGGTCTAATTTTTGCCCTTTTCTGCCCTTTGCCAAGTGTGAAGGAAAATTAGCTAAGGGAGATGTTAGTGGGCATGCATGGTTTTTGTCCTTGCATGGGATGCCACTTGAAAGACTGTGGAATGGAATAACCCTCTAGGGACTGAGTGTTCTCCCATTACCTCTCTACCTGTGCTGGCAGAAAATGGAATAAGTTTGAGGATGAGCCAGTGTCCATGCATCAGTGTGGATTCCATCATAGGAGAGAGATGGATCAAGTCTGAGAAATGGGTCCACCCACCCCTCTCCAATGCCTTCCATTGAATAGATAGATAGCAGATTGGATCAATGGATTGATATGGGATAAAGCAAATATAGAAAAAATGCTAATTGTACATTCTCAGTAGTAGATATGTGGATACTTACTGTATAGTTCTTTTCTATGTATTTAAAAATATTCATCAAAATGTAAGTAAAATAACAAGGATTAAGTCACTGTGCTGAGAATTCAACTAGTATTTGAATTGATTTTATTACATAGCAGTAGAAATATTAAGGATATTATACATTTTTATATATGTATGTTTTACTTAGAGATCATATATATATTATATAGGAATATGAATGAACAAGGGTCAAACATACATTTTCTCTCCCTTCAGACCCTTCTCAGCTGCTGTGCTGAACACTTTAGGAGCCTTATTAGGATTAGCTGGCATTATCCCCTTTTGCCCTTGCTTCTCATATTTCACAACTCCTCCTGGAATTTTCTAATAATTGTACAGTAGTGTGTTGTGGTTCATCATCTTGACTTGACACTTTTGGGGAGAGAATGTAAATAAAAATACTTCTCACTGCGATTGAGGCCTTTGAAACATAAATTAGAATTCCTTGTCCTAATTTGCCGTTGACAAGTCTTAGAGGCAGAGGTAAAACAAAATTCTTGAACCAGCAAACTTGCTTCTACAAGTACAAAGGAATTTCAATAGTAGCCTCAGGAAAAAATGGATGAAACTGTCAGTCACATAAAAGAATTTAAGGGGGGGAAAGAACTGATGCTTCATCAAATGGGAGAATTCAAATGTTTCAGCATGTCACTGACCCCAGTACTGCATCTTACATTCTTTGAATCCCTAAAGATAAAGAAGATGGTTAGATGCCTCCATAAAGACCTACTAAAAAGTGTTCATATCTCACATATTAATCATATGCGGCATTTATCCTACATAACAATACCAAGTTGTAAGAACTTCTGGTGGGCAGCCATTTTGAATATTTGTAATATTTTTAAAAATTGAGATATAATTCACATATAATAAAATGTGTAGGTCTGAAATATTCAGCTTGATAAGTTCTGACAGTATAAATGCTATACATAAATATTTATGATATTCTTAAATTGGGTCAGAACTTTCAAATATTTTCAGGTGTTTCACTGATGATTAGCAATGGCATCAAATCAGTAGTGGGTATGCTTTAAGTGGTAATCTGAATAGTTCATAATCATCCCTGACATAGTGTGTGAAAATGTGATACACTTCCTGGAGAGAAGGGAAACCAACCAATTGACTATAAATGCTTAAATTTTGTAGACTTTAAGAAAACTGAGGAAACTAGGGCATCTTGACTGATATAAATAATTGCAGAAAAAAAAGAAACCAACCTACTATGTATGGGGAAAATGATCCCCCCCCCCCAAAAAAGAGTAAATTATGTTCAATTGTCTTCCAGCTACCATATACAAGGGACTGCTCCATCCAGAGGGAAGCTGACCGTTGTCATGGCAGCTGGTAGCCACTGACCTCAGGGCTATGCTCAGGTTTGTTATAGGGCCAGGCAGTCTGCTGATCTGTCTGAGTGTGCCGTGCTGGAATCCAACACTCTGGTCCACAGGCTCTTCACTTCATCGGGAACATTACATATATACCTATTCTGTGGAAGGTATTGGATAGTATACTACATCCTTTATCCCTATGTTAAGGATAAGGTATCTAAGATTCAGCAAAACTTTCCATGGTCATTTGACCATTAAGTAGTGATCCTCCTATGTAATGTTTATAACTTTATTGTCCAGAAAACAAAAATACATTTGTCAATTCTGTCCAAATAACTGAAACACAGTTTTGTGTGGGGAGCTCATAACACATACTTAATAAACAATTAGTGCTATAAAAGTTAGTTACAACCTGTTCTAACAGTTCTTAATCTGTTACTGTTTATAGAAGAGTGGAAACTGACAGTCCATGAATTCAGCCAAAATTGCTCTACTTTTATAGGTTTACTTTATTTATGTTCATGGTTAATATTTAACTTGAACACAGGGTTCCATGGAAAAGAAGTCTGAAAACCACTAATCTGGTCTAATTTTCCCATAAATCTGAGGCCTCAGAGTAGCAAAGTGAGTGGGACAGTTCAGACTAGTTACATCCAGTTCAGCAAACATGCAAAGTTTCTGTTGTGCATGTGACCCTCAGCTCAATGATCTCATTGATATACATGACCCAGTCTAGTCCATAGGGGAACCTATGTTTCTTGACAACACCGTTAGTATTCCACCCTATCACATACTGTTGTTTAATCCTATCATTTCATATGTACCATTTTCACCTGCCAGTCCTTAAAGAAGACTATACTATCATTACTTCATGCTTACTAGATGTGCTTCACTGCTTTTAAGGGAACAGACACAGAGAACTATATGCTTTGGAAAGTGGGACTAAGAAGGGGATCCAAGGGTTTGTCTGAAAGATAAACTAATGCTGAGGTGGCATGAGTGGAGGGTAGGTTTGAGAATCCGGGAGACAAATTTTGCCTACATTAATGTTAATTCCCACTCTTTCTCTGCTCTGGAATTTCATGCATATTATTGCAGTGTATTGAGAAGCCAGATAGACCAAGTGAAAGGTAAGCACTAATTTTGTCAAGTAACAGTATAAAAACCATTAACACCATTTTTTTCATCTTTAAAACTGTAATTGCAATAATGTCAACTAATAGAATTTAATTCAGATAATTCCTACAAAGTTTTTAGGACACAGTGCTCAATAAACCAGCCTCATGGCTGTCCTAACTATGGAATAGTACCCAACCTATGTGAAGGGAACTGGCTATTGTTTAAGGATGAATTATCATGGCTTTGCCTGGTCATTTGGTCAGTGCATTTGTTTCCTTTGCTTATTGTAGATTCAGAGTTCTGGGAAATTACCTGGAGAGAATTTCTCCATGGGACCTCTTGAATTACTTTGATTATTCACTGGTTTCCAGAAGTGGGTAATTTCAGGAGAGACAACCCAGATGCAGATTATAAACTTGCATGATGGACCTGCTCATGTGGGAAAAACCCATGGCTTCCTGGCAGTGAACCTGGTTGCACCAACCAACCAACACAAGAAAGGCCCTTGAGCAGAATTGAAGCAAAATCACTTCCCCGGATATGATCACTCCATGAGCCAATGTTAGACCTCTGCACAGGTGGAGGTTCTTGTTTGAGGGCCATTGAGCACTACCATTTCCCTAATGCATCATAATTAAACACCTGTGCTAAATAACTTCTTACTGATCCACTGTGGAGATTTGCTGGGTGTTCAACAGTCCCTGACATTTTCTATCTCTTACTTGGGAGGGTGGTCTCAGGTTATGCTTTGGTTGTCTTAAAAAGAAAATAGCAGCCTCCTTCTACAGAAAACTCTTAACCGAGGTGTGGGTTTCAGGGCTTTTGAAGGACACTTAAGGCAGAAAGCATTTTGTGAATTTGGGAGGCATTTCTGCTTTCTCAAAAGCAGCAGTAATTAAAGGGCTTTGTCTAACAATGAGGTGACATGAAAGCACTGTTTTTGTTTTTGTTGTTTGTTTGTTTAGTTTTTGTTTTTTTTTTTTAAAGTCACTAATTCAGTGAACAGTGTGGGAAAGCAGTGCGTTATTTAATGGAGCCATCTATATTACTAGAGAAATGCACATAAACTTGGTGAACCACTGCTGCTGTGTGTCACTTGGCTCTGCAAAATGGCCTAAAAGGTTGTCATGTTCATGGTTGCAATACACATCAATACTTCATAGAGTGTTTTCCTTTCATCTTGAATGGCAGACAGCAAACAGGTTTGGCCCCAGGCTAAATCTGTGGCTTGAGTGAAGTCTATCTTTAACTTCCATCACTTTGCTTTCTTGGTGGTAGCCTCACATTTTGGGTACTTTGTCTCTTTTCTCTTGTTCCCTCTGTTAAAACAAGAAATAGTAACAACTAATGGATACCACTTGTTGAGTATCTATGGAAGTTTACCTGTATGTTAATGAAAACTGAATAAGGTGCTTTATTTTAACTCCCATGTGACAGACAAAGGAATTCATGCTGGGAGAGATTAAGAAATGTTTATTGTCTTCTGTTGAAGCAGTTGAGAATGGAATGTAAAATCTGTGTGACATCTAAATTTATGCATCTTTCTCTCAAGAAGAGGATTTGTATCTCTGATTCATGCTTGGTGACCTTTTCAATTATTGCTCTCTAGGAAAAGTTTTCTATCAACTAGGTACTGTAATTTCAAACAGTATTGAAAGACATAGTAAGGGAAATATTGGACATTATCAAAAACTGGGGAGAAATTGGAAACTCCTTTAAGACATACAATGTTATTAAGACAATCCTCAGATTTTCTTTATTTTGTCCCTTTAAGTAAGTAATTTTGGGGAAGTGTTCTATAATGTCAGTTCTCTTCCCCCCTTTGACTTTTCTCCTCATCTTTCCAGAAAAAATCTGTAATCTTAAATTGTAGAACAAGTTTGAGCCAAATACCATGTCTGTGGGTGGGGTTGGTGACTCAATGCTACAGCTTTATATTTCCAGATCCAAATGATCTCTAGTTCTGCTCAGTGATTCTGTACACTGTCTCAAGTCATTCCTAAGAATAGGGACTTCACGTTTTCAGTCACAATGCGTAGGATTCAATGACCGCTTAGGCAATGACTGCATCTTAAATTTACAGAGAAAATCTAAGTTCTGTGGTGAAATTCTGTATGCTTTTTGAGATTCAAATGGATCTTAAGACTATGTCTATTCATTTCCTATTGTTCTCTCCTTTGAGAAAAAGACAAGTTTGTGCTTTTGTTTGGAGACAATCATTTTGCCTCTGTTCTGGATCCTCGTGATTTCTCTACCTTGTTGCACCTGCCATTTTTTCCCCTTCTCTCTTCCACACTTTTTATCTTTTCCTATCTACTGATACTCTCCTCTTATTTATACATATGCTATAGTTTCTGTGTTCTTAGAAAACCAAAATAATGACTTTTTACAAAAATAACTGGCCCTTCTCTTGATCTTGCATCCCTCTATTGTTTTTCTCTCTTCTTATTTTTGTTGCAGATGTGTTAATGTTTGCTTCCAGCTGTGAGTTTACTTTACTGCCTATTGGCTCAGTTCCTTGAAATCTAGCTTCTGTCTCCCCCATACCATATTCTTATCCAGGCTGCTCCATGTAGACAGTGTCTGGTGCTGATTTCACTAAGTAAGTGTGTAACTGAGTACTTTTGTCTTTTCTCCTATGACATTTTCTCCTGTTTTTCCTCTTGATTTCAGGGTCTTTTCTGTCAATGTCATGAACAGTCTCTTCCTTCTCTCATTCATTCCTTTTTTATGAATTTCTTCTTTTCTTCAGTTGTCTTTTTCCATTTTACACTCTGTCCTCAGGTGACCTTATCTAGGCCGATGACTTCAACTATCTACATTCTGATGATGTGCAATTCTGTATCTCTTTCTCAAATCTCTAGTCTGAGTTCTAGAACAACACAACCAACTACTTGTTGATGTTATCTCTTGAAACTGCTGTGAGATCTCCAAATTCATTATGCATTTATTCATCATCTCCCCTACACACCTCACCCTGTATCTTATTCCTGGTCCTCATTAAGAACATAATTGTGCACCTAGATTTCCAAGCCAGAAACTGGAGAGCCTTTCTGTATGCTTCCATTTCCCACCATCCTTGCCATATGCAATTTGTTATCAATTCTGATCTCAAATATATTTCTAAATGTTTAGTTTTATTGAAATAGTAATGACAAATATATATATATATTCAAGATATAAAATATCATGTTTTGATCTATGTATCTATGTATCTATCTATCTATAGTGAAATGATTACCACAGTCTAGTTAATTAACATAACTATTGCCTCATTTTTTTAAATGTTTGTGGTGAGACTTCTTTAGATCTACTACCTTAGCAAATTTAGCCTGTCTCTTCATTTCCATCTTGTTTCTGTCTTCAGTTCAGGCTTTCACTCTGGTTGCCTGGACCACTTCAACAGTATCCAGACTGGCATGTAGTGACTAGAAGCAGGGAGATTGGTTCAATGAGTTTGTAGGTGTTTAAGCTCAAGATGAAGTCCTCCTTGATCCTAGTAATGGCTTGTAAATGGAGGATGAGGGAAGGAATTTGAAGAAAACAGATCATATGAAATTGTTCTGAAAAAGTGGAAAGACAACTGACAGAGAAATGAAGGAATTTGTTTGGTAGCCTGAGACCCAAGTAAAAACCTGGCTCTCTAGTGGCTCAAATCTATAATATGTAATGCCCCCAGCTGCCCCTATATAGGTGAAGAGAAATCAGGTATTTGGCTTTTTACTGGGATGAGATTTTTGTAGATGTTAAGAGGGGGTGAATATATTTTGAATGTGGGATGAACATGAATCTTTGGGATCCAAAGAGTGTACTATAGGAGGCAGAATAGTATGTCTGGGAGATATCCAGGTTGAAACTTCTAGAACCTGTGAATGTTACCTTATATGAAAAAAAGGGCTGGTGAAATGTGATGGACATCATTATCAAAGTACCATGTATGAAGACGTGAATTTTTGTGAATATACTTTGTATACAATAAGAAATATGAAAAATTTGTGCTCTATATGTGTAATATGAATTGTAATGCATTCTGCTGTCATAAATAAATAAATAAAAATCAATAAAAAAGAGAAAAAGAAAAAAGGGCTTCACAGATGATATTAAGTTAAGCATCTTGAGATAGAGAAATTATCCTGCTTATTCTGCTGGGCTTTAAATATGATTTAAAAAAATGTCCTCATAAGAAGGAGGCAGAGAAGTATTTGACCAAAGAGGATAAGGTGATACTGATGACTAGAAACAGAAATTGATGTGCTTTGAAGATAGAGGAAGGGACCATTAAACCCAAGGAACACAGGCAGGTATAAAAAAAAGACATAGAAATGGATTATCAAAAATTCCAAACGGAAATACCCTCCAGACACCATAACTTCAGTCTAGTGAAACTGATTTTAGATTTCTGACCTTCAGAACTGTAAGAACAAATTTGTGTTGTCTCAAGTCATTATGTTTGAGACAATTTGTTACAGCAGCAAGAAGAGACTAAGAAAAGCTCTATTTAGGGTTGAGGTTTTGGCAAAAGTGAGCATAAAGGGAAGAGTCAAGGTAGCAAGACATAGGTAGAAGAGAGTAGTTGCAGTGACAGTCAAAACACTCAGCTTATTATGGTGTACATGGAGCTGTTCAGGAACTGACAGAGAGAAAGTGGAAGGAAAGCTTAAGTAACTAGAAAGCGCAGTGCAGAACTGGAAGATTTTCTTTTCTTTTTCTTTTTTCTTTTTCTTTCTTTCTTTCTTTCTTTCTTTCTTTTTTTTTTTTTTGAACTGGGGGTCCAATCCAGTGCTTTGCAAATGCAAGGCAGACACTTTGCCACTGAGCTACATCCCAGCCCTGGAAGATTTTTATTTCAGCGAAGGTAATTGGGTAAATAATGTACAAATTATATAAATTTACTTAAGTTCTGAAAACATAACAATGCTGCTGCATCTAGAAATAATATAAAGATCTTTAGGGATGGAGCCATAAATCCACACAAAATAAGACATTTTTTAGCTTTACTTTTTTCTATATTATGAAAGTTTTTAGTAAATAATAGCAGTGACAGAAATTATCCCTCACATCCCAAAATATGAGTTGACACAAGTTGTTAACAATGTATAAAAAACACATACTTCAGTAAAATTTTAGGAATATAATAGCTTAAGCGGTATTGCAACAGAAATGGAAAAATAGTTAACAAAGCTGGAAATTTATTCTTTGATAGAAACAAGTAATATAAAATTGTGATGTATTTGTTCAAGTTCAGAAAAAAAAGTCATGGCAATCCTCATTCACAAATGCATATATATGTAAAGAGTCAAGTAAGTCATTGATGGAAGGGTCATAGCAAGTGTGGGAACTGAAACACATCAAAGTCCATGATGTGATGATACTGGCAATTATAATGCATTTTATTAATTGGATACACACAAAACAGAAAACTAATGTTATTTGAAACTGTTCAAAGGATAATATTTCTATGTGTTATCACACCAGAAAACGTCTACCTATACCAAGACACACACTTGGCCACAGGGCTATGTCATTGTAGTATTTAAATCAGAGTCCTAAGAGTAACACAAATGCATCATATTTATGTGACTATTCCTTGGTATTTCAGTGTTACCTATGGAAGCTTGTCTTCTTCATCACAATTGTACAGCTTAATTTATAGAGAAAGTTGTTGTCACTGCTTTGAGCATCCTTCTCTAGGTTTTTAAGTCCTGTTGCTGTGAACTGCCATGAAGAGTAACTGTTAAGCCATCCAAAGGAAAACTTAAGCAGCTTCATTGTTAGTTGAACTCTGTGCCATTGTTCTGTAAGCAATAAACTATGTGTTTCTGACTAAATGTAAATAGATAAGGTTTAGTATTACCTTTCTGGAGATATACTACAATGGTTGATTTTTTTCCACATTGAATCATTTAATGTATCTTTTCACTTTTATGAACTGACTTTGGATGACCAATACAAGTGCAATGCAAGGTAACTTACCCTATCTATTAAATGGGAGTAATAGTTGCTACTTTTTATCTGTAAGGAGTTGAAGCCCTTTGGGCTTCAGAATCTGTTCTTGATTGCTGTACCATGCTCCATGTTTAGTTGAAAGCTATGTTACTTAACTACTTCAAATATGATTAAGGGTATATTTGTTCCCCTAAAAGTCACTTATTAAAAATGAGGACCCAGGCTACCTGCTTTTTTATATTGGACGATGGAATCTCATTATCCAGGGGGAGGAAGAACAGACTGCTCTATACAGACCAATTTGGCTACACACAATATTTTTTGCATTTAGTGGGGAAAATTGAAGAAGTCCTCTGAAAAGAGTAGGCAAAAGGGACATGCTTCCCTAAAGAGAATATGATCCACCCTACTATGAACATGCTCTTTTTGCACTCCTGGAAAAAGTACTTTCTTCTAGACTTAGAAGAAAGCACCCCACACTGAGTGCAAATTAATCAGACATGAATAGTAAGTGAACTTTCTCTCTCAGGATAACATGGTTTTGATAAGTTATCTCCTATGAAAGGTTGTTTAAATTCTAGATCATTTGGATACTTGTATGTAGACGAGTTTGTGTTGAATTACATTTTTTAAGACAGAGCTGATGGAAATCTAATTATGTGAAATAAATATAATAATAATAATCAAATGCATTTAAATTCACAGTCATTTCTACCTCATTACGTTTTGAAGATATTTAAAAATATTGACCACAGGCAGAAGATAAATTGAGAGAGGATATAAAAATGTTGGTATAAATGATTTTGTAAGAGTCAGGATACCTAGTTACATTTACCAAGGAAAAAGATTTATTTAGAATTAAAGTTGCAAAGATTTCTATTTTACTGAGAACTGAATGTGAGACCATAATAGGACCTTGAAACATTTTTTTCCAGGAGTTCTGGGATTTCTAAACCACTTGGGAAGGTAAATTTGAGAAACTGATACATCTTCCCATGTTTTAGTGATGTGGCTTTGTAATCCTTGAATTTTTCTCTCCTGCTCATGCCTCCCTCTTTGCCAATTGTTAAGCACCAAGAGTAGAACTTTTACTTATTCTGAGAATGGCTCAAAAGGCTTGGATTAAGAGTTTTATTAATATTATCTTATTTAGGTTCATTTTGTGTTATGCTTAGAGATATTTATTTCATTAAACAAGTGGTAGGTGATCTTACTCATGCACACACAATGTTCCTTATTACCTTGTTGGAAATAACTCATGGAGAGATAGACTTTTGTAAGAAGTCTAATTATTCAACATCTCTGTCTTTCTGGAGGACCAGGCTGAAATCTGAGCACCCTTCTGCCACCCATGAAAGGCTTTTCAACTCTGGCTTACTTGATGTCAGGCCTCATCTCTGGTATCCTTAGGAAGACAGGTTAAGAGGCAGCCAGTCTATGTATGAATACTACATTCATTACTTAAACTCATCCATGTAAAATCTAAGTTGAATAATAGTACAGACTTTGTGGAGTTATACAATCAATGAACATTTTTAAAGGACTTCTAAAAGTATATGTAGTATATATAGTACTATGCTTTATATGCCCAAATAGCTAGTCTTGGATGATAAAATGAAAGTATCTTATTAAATGTGTGAAACAATAGCTATGCAAAAGATAGTAATAATTTTAATGTTAGTTATTATTGTCAGGTAAAGTGTCAACATATTGATTTTTTTTTTTGAGAGAGAGAGAGAGAGAGAGAGAGAGAGAGAGAGAGAGAGAGAGAGAGAGAGAGAGAGAGAATTTTTTAATATTTATTTTTAGTTTTTGGCGGACACAACACCTTTATTTGTAAGTGGTGCTGAGGATTGAACCCAGGCTGCACGCATGCCAGGCGAGCGTGCTACCGCTTGAGCCACATCCCCACCTCAACATGTTGATTTTTAACCTTACTTGGGTCTTATTTTTTCTTTTCTTCTTGTTTGCCTTTCTCCCCATTTTGCCTTCAGACTACCTTAGAACAGTGTGGCTGCTGACCTACTAAGCATCTGTGTCTGATGTTTTCTTGTTCTATGATCCCCTTAGTCACATGTTGTTCACTGTGGTCATCCTATTCTCACTAGTTGATACCTCAATATTGGCAATAATCTTCTAGACCATATAAAGCAATGGTATTGTTGTTCTTATTGACTTTCCAGTCATATTAATAAGCTTTGTATGGGGGTATATATGACAAGGTAATTAAACAAAGCATAACTGCATATAGTAAGTTATTTGCGGGATTTGTCATTTGTATTTTCTTCAAATTCCTTTCAGATCATATTTTATTAAATGAAGATGTAGCCAATAATTGGCTGTTAGATGAAAGCTCTTAATAACCAACTCAATTCCTTTTCCTACTCTTTATACTTACTCTCCCCAGATACATTTCTAGACCTAAGTTCAGCTGCATCGTGGTGTCAGACAGGGATCTGATTCCTTGAATAACCAAATATTCTCCCTTAAGATCATGTTTTTCCATCAGAGCAGTACCCTGAGGATTGCTATAGCATCCTTTATTTGCCATTTTGAGTTTTGCTCAGTCTAAAGAGACAATGATTATGGAGATATGACCCTGACTATAGGTCAAATCAAGTGATTTTCTCCAGTCCTACTAGTGATTCTGGTTCTTTAATCTGCAGTTGTCAGATCCCAACTTCACCTTGAAAATGACAGGCAGGTTGTTGATCTTTTCCCAATCTCAAGGATATCCTTGGAATCATTATCTCAGTGTCTTAAGAACTAACTCTTCTACCTCATGATAGGCCAGTTGCTGCTGTGTTTAGCTGAGTGAGCACCAACTGAGCAAGAAGACCAGATGTTCTCCCTAATCATGAAGAAGGGAGCATTGTTCAAAAGAAAGCACACGGGATGCTGAACAGGGCTCTTTATATAGTTGAAAAGGATTTTTTTTTATTGAACATAATTTAATGAATGGTGATTAGTGGCTTGTGCATAGCTTTATATAAATAAGTTTTCAAGTTTAAAATAAATGTGGGGAAGTATAAAAATACAAAATCTTATGTTTCCTTAGGGTGTAAAATCATACTCTATTTTACCTTTCTCCTTAGCCATATGAATCTGCCTCTGATTTTTCTTGCTGAAATTCTTAGGCCTTGAAATGCTTTATACTCCCACCATAAAAGCTATCATTTGACAAGGTTGCCATTGCTATAGTCTGAATGTCTGTGTTCTCCCAAGATTCATATATCGAAGCTGAATCACCAATGTGATAACATTAGAATGTGTGGCCTTTCAGAGTTGATTATAACTTGAGGGCAGAGCCCTCATGAATAAGATTAATGCTTTTATAAAAGAATCTCCAGAGAGTTCCCTTTCTGCTTCTGTCATGTGAGTACATGATCAGAAATTTCCATCTAAAACCAGGAATAAGCCCTCACCAGATGTGGAATCCGTTGTCATCCTGATCTTGGACTTCCAGCACCCAGAACAGTAAAGAGTAATTTTGGGTGTCTAAGACAAGCATATTTTTTTTTATACAAGCACAAACAGACTACATATACATTGTTTTTCAGATGCAGAAGATATTCAGAAGGGCCAAGCTCTCTGCAATGCAAATGTGTATTTTGTAGTCAAATGGAACTATCAAAAATTAAGTATAGAGTGGCAAAATTGATTGAGGTGCAGAGAGACAGGAGAATGAAGATTCAGCCACCAGTTACTGTGATTTTTCAATAGGCCGATCAATGAATCTTATTGAATATGCATTTAGAGATTGGAACTGTGCCAGGTAGACAGTAGTGCTGTGCATAGGAAGTCATCTCTCCTTAATGGGCTCTTTGCTTAGCTCTTTGTGTTTCTTTGTAACTCTATCTTCTGATCTTACAAGTTCTGATAACAGAGCACCTATTATCTATGATAATTAAATGAATTAATATGTATAAAATGTTTAGTATTGTTTCTGGCAAAAGCAAGTGTTCAAAAAGTATTGGCTATGATTTAAAAAACTTAAAATATACTTTGCCTTCACTGAGATCATAATATAATATTAGACAATTAATTATTTCTCAAGGCATTAGTATAAATCAGAGTTGGCAAACTCATAAGCCAAATTCTATCTGCCTATTTTTTAAGTAAAGTTTTATTGGAACACATCCACACCATTTGTTTTCATATTGTATATGGCTGCTATTGCACTAGAATGACAGAGTTGAATGATTACAGCAGAGACCACGTGACCTGGAAAGCCTAAAATATTTATTAACTGGCACTTTGTAGAAAAAGGTTGCCAAACCCTGTTATGTTATAATAATAAGAGTTGGAAAAAGTCCTCTTTAAAAGTTCAAAGTTCTGGCACTTTATAGAAATAGGATGCCAAACTCTGTTGTAAATAATAAGAGATGGAAAAAGTACTAGGTAATAGTTCAAAGGTGGGAAATTATTTCTTACTGTAAGATCAGGAAAAGGGGATGCATTAATGTTAAAGGACTGATTTCTATTATGTAACTCTCAGAGACAAAATGTTTCTGGGCAGGGAGACTTAGGCCAAAGATATCTCAGAATATAATTTAGAGACATGGGAATTGTTATAGTAAATAATAACAGAAAATCATGTTTTACACTGAAAAATTTATTTTGGTTCATGAGAAAGCCAATTTAGAAGAATTTTATGGTATGTGACTGTTCTGCAATGCCAAAGTAGAAATCTTGTGATTTTAGTGTATGCTTGACATTTGTAATTGTTTGAATTTAAGGTGTCCCCCCAAAGCTTAGGAGACAATGTGGCAATGATCAGAGGTTAAATGATTAGATTTTGAGAATGGTAATTTAATTGATGGATTAATGAATTTATGAATTAATAATTTGAAAGGTCTTCCTTACTGAATGATAATGGTATGCAGATAGAGTGTGGATGGAGGAAGTAGGTCACTGGGGGTGTGTCTTTGGGGTTTATATTTTACTCCACCATCTCCTTTTTCTCTGTTTTATCTTATACCCAGAGAAATGGAGCTGGGTGACCATGGACTGAATCTCTGAAACTGTGAATGCAGATACATTTTTACTCTTCTAAGTTGTTCTTGTCAGGTATTTTGGTCAGAGGAACCCAAAGCTAACTAATGCAACACCACAGCCCATATATAAATATTATCATGCACTTTTAATTATAGATTATTTTAAAATAAGGTAGCAATAGAGCCCTTCTAAAATGAGATATAAGAAAGCGACAAATGTATAATGATTCAATTTTGTTTTGTTATTCAACTAAGTTTTTAATTTTATTTCAAGTAACTTTCATTAAAATATGTTATCTAGGAATTTGTCCATTGAGTTAACTTTTAGAATTATTGGCATAAAATGTTTACATTATTCTGGGTTTTTAAAAAAATTTTTATTTTGAGAAAGTGTTTTCCTAAGTTGCCTAGGTTGGCCTTGAACTTGCTATCCTCTTCCCTCAGTCTCCCAAATATCTGGAATTACAGGTCTGTGCTTCACTTCGTATTAATATTTTAATATCTGCATTTTCTTAGTATATCCCACTTTTAATTCTTGATGTTGGCTATTAGTGATTTCTTTTATTTGTCCTAAACAAGTCTTTCCAGAAGGTTTTAACTTTTGAAAAAAGTGGGGTTTTTTTGTTTTGTTTTTTTACTTTTTTGATTTTTCTCTGTTGAATGTCTTAAATTCTTATATCATCAGTTTCTGTTTCTTCTTTTTTTTTCTTTTTAGGAGGTCCTTTCTAATATCTTAAGGATATTATTAACTTATTAAGAGTCAGAGTGTCTTGTCCAATATGTGCATTGAATGCTATAATTTCCTTTTTAATTTTCTTTAGCTGCAAATCACATGTTTGGATATGTAGTAATTTCATTATTATTCACTTCAAATATATTCTAATTACAGTATCATTTCCTCTTTGATCTACGGCATATTTAGAAGTATGTCTATTGATTTCTGAGCATACATGAATGTTCAATTATTTTTATAATGAATTTGTAATTTAATTGGGATATTGTTGAATCCTATGCATCTTTCTACTTCAATTATTTGAAAATTATTTTGTATGTTTTGCTTAATGACCCATGGTAAGTCCAATCTTTTTCATTGTTTGTATATACTATGGGAGAACATATTTCTCCCAGTTTGTTTGCAGTATTTTGTATATGTCCATAGCTCATATTTGTTAATTTTGACTAAACCTATCATTGTTTCTTTAACTGGACATTTATCTTACTTAATATTTAATCTTTTTATTACTACTACATTTGGACTTATACCTATTTGTGTTATGTCTTACTTATTCTATATATATATATATATATATATATATATATATATATATATATATATATTTTTTTTTTACTCTTACTTTCTTTTGGGATGATTTGCTTTATACCTGCCTCAGGTTTATAGGATTACACTTCTTTCAATGCTTAGTTTAGAAATTACAATGTGCATTTTTAACTTGTCAAAATTAAAAGTTAGTCATTGTTTTCACCTTCTATGCTAAAAATACAAGGTCCTTAGAACATTTAACTTCTTTAATCCCTTCCATAACTTAGGTTATCATTGTATTTTACTTGTATGTTTGTTTTACTAAAACTGCAAAATTTATTATTGTTGTTTTATTTAATATTCACTTAGAATTAACCTCACATTTTCACTCTTTGCTAATTCTTTTAAAAAATCTCATTTCTTCCAACTAAAATCACTTTATTTGCTCAAAATATGTACAATAGAGCATCTTTAGTGTGGGTTGCTAATCTAAACTCTGCCATTGGTAGAGAGGTGGATATCTGAAAATGTCTTTAAGTCTGTCTTGTTCTTAAAAGACATTTTTTTTGGTGGGTATAGGATTCTGCTTTGTTAATTGTTTCTTTAAGCACCTTAAAGATATCATGTCTTTGACTTCTGGAAACTATTATTTAAAAGACAATTCTCATGCCGGGCATGGTGGCATAAATCTGTAATTCCAGCTGCTCTGGAGGCTGAGGTAGGAGGATCATGACTTCAATGTCAGTCTCAGCAACTTAGAGAGGCTCTAAGCAACTTAGCAGGAACCTGTCTCAAAACAAAATATAAAAAACAAAAAATGGCTGGGGATAAGGCTCAGTGGTTAAGCTCCCCCCAGTAATACACACACACACACACACACACACAGAGAGAGAGAGAGAGAGAGAGAGAGAGAGAGAGAGAGAGAGGTGTTTGTCAATCTGTCAGTCTCTTTTAAAACAATCAGTCTTTATTATTACTTTTTATTTGTTATAGTATGCTTTTAATACCTTTTCTATATCTTTTTGTGCTTTGCAGTTTTATGATATGAACTGAGTGTGATCTCCTTTATTTTTGATCAGATACCTGTACTTCTAAATCTATTGAAAATCATCTAGCATTATCTTCAGATATCTTCATTATCTCTTCAGATACTACCACTATTATCACCTTTCAGGATTCCAATTAAATGGATGTCAGGTATTTTTATTTCATTTTTATCTTTTATCTTCTTTTTTATTTTTTATTTCCTGAATTCTGGAAAATTACTTCTGAGCTATGTTCTATTTCTCTAATTTGTCATTTAGTTATTTCTCATCTGCAGAGAAATGCACTTTTGAGTTTTAAAATTTAATTTATTTTCCATTTCTTGATTTTTTAATATATTCATATATTATATTTCTATACCTACCTCTACATCTATGTTTTTATCTATCTAGTGGTTCCTAGAAGGTATTTATCTCATATATTGAAGCATAGACAATGCAGTTTTACATAGCTATCTAAATCTTTATTTGATAACTGCAGTATCTCATTTCAATAACACCAGTGTTTATTTTTTTGATTTTTTTTTTGCTTTCTTGCTTGTGTTGCCTATTGTTGTACTTACTTTACTATGTGTAAATTTTCCTATAATATTCATGATTATTAGTTTAGCAATAAGGTGAGGAGTTAATTGTGTTTCCATTATTTTTTTTCCAGGTACCTAACAACAGTACCAGCTTAGGGTCATATGAGTAATGAATTTCATTTCATGGCATGGTTGTTATTATTATTATTATTATTATTATTATTATTATTATTATTTTGAGGAGGCATGGATTTTGTGTCCCAAAACCTACTAACTATAGATTGCATTTAGTCTTGACTGTCCTCCCACAAATAGAATGAAACCAACTTTATCAAGAGGTAGGAAGAAAAGGCCAAAAGCGAAGGCAAGGGGAGGACCCGGAAGTAGGGAGGACCTCCGAGCATACAACAGACAGTATGGCAGTATGTAAAAACGTGAATGTGTAACCAATGTGAATCTGCAATCTGTATACGTTGTAAAAATGGGAGTTCATAACCCACTTGAATCAAATGTATGAAATATGATGTCAAGAACATTGTAATGTTTTGAACAACCAATTAAAAAAAAAGAGGTAGAAAGTTAAGATCTTTATTTCTGGTTCATCATCACTTTAAGGTTGTAACCCTGTGAAGTACCAGCACTATAGATGGGAGGGTCTTCTATTAGTTTCCCCACTTTGGGAAGATCCTGGTATTTGACCATCTTGCTGACCTAGACAGCCTAGAAAGCAAAAGTTCACCAAATTCAGAAAGAAACAACAAATCAAAGAAAAACTGGCTTCACTTAATTATCTGTGTAGTGGTTTTACTTACGACTTTGGTCTACTACTTTTAACTTTTTACTTGACGTCTTTCAGATTATTAAAAAATATGTTGTTCCTTATACCATCATATTTAGTTGCTCACAAATATAATGAGATAACAGATTAGACTGTTACTCTAAATTAATGTCAGATAGCTTTACTTAGTTTGATTTAACTTATGTGAATCTTGGGTAGGGGGCAGAGTAACTGCGAATTGAACTCAGAGGTACTCAGAGGTATTCAACTAGTGAGCCACATCCCCAGTCCTATTTTGTATTTTATTTAGAAAGAGGGTCTCACTGAGTTGTTTAGTGCCTCGCTTTTGCTGAGGCTGGCTTTGGACTTGCAAGATCCTCCTGTCTCAACTTCCACAACTGCTGAGCACCACTGAGCCCCACCTAATTCATGTGAATCTTATTTAGTAAATAGGTTTATGTTTGTTTTAAGAGATTTTAAAAATCTCCCCAACTTTTTAGCGGTTTTTTTTGTATTTCTTACTTTTGAAGCATGTTTTAAACATATACACTGATTTTTTTCTACCACACCCAGTCTTGGTAACAGATAAGGGAAAAGCATCAAGGAGAGTAGATGTAACAGGTCATTTTAAGATTTGCTTCATCTCACAGTTATAGGTGAAAATTTGGCTCAAAGGAAATAAAGCAAAATAAATAAAAAAATTTGGGAAAATGTGGCTAAGTTATCTCTTTAATGTCAGTATTGGGATAGATGGCTAGAGAGATGCAGAGGTCCTTGAAAAGAGGGTGAACAAGGACATTTTCCTAAACACATCTCTATTTCTTGTCAGTGGAAGGTTTTTTCAGGAAAGTGTTCATAAATTTTCTTAAATCTTGATATATTTCTGTAAGTTTTAATGATGCAAATTGACACTTAGAAATTGCACAACCAAATAATACAGTAAAGGATTTGGAAATGTGAGAGTCTTTTACAGTGGTAATAGCAGCTCTAGTGGTAATAGCTCATGCACCCAAGTCAGAATGACCTAGCTCACCTTAGCAGTGTTACCTATTCACTCCATGACTCAGTTTCTTCATTTATCAAATAGGAACACTAAGAGAACCTGTCTCTGCATTGTGAATATTAAGTGACTAAAGATATGGGCATATGTTTAGGACTAAGCTTGACACTTGGTGACAGCTGTATGAATGTTTTAAGTGTTTGGAGCTTTTCAAATGTACCCTGAAGGCTAAGTGAAAACACAAATACTCTTGGGAAGAGTTAAAACATTGAATATGTTCCATTGAGCTTATAAACTTTGGGAGTGAAGTGCAACAAGGTTGTGGGAGGGCACTGGATGTGTAGAGAGAGGAATAAGAAAGGAGTGAGGACAAAGGGAAGGTGCTGTCCTTTGCCCAATTCACATTTGGCCCAGGGCTACTGTGTGTGCTTTAACTGCTCTGTCCTTCAGCTATGCAGCCTCATTCTCTTTTCTAGAAGCCAGTGAGTATACAACTGATTGTTCTTTTAACCAAGGAATATATTAAGTATGGTTGAACATGGATTGTAATTGTGCCACAAGGGGAAAAATACTGATTCAATTTGATTCTCAAGTGTATTCCTACTTTGACTAATAATGACATTATCATTTAATTATTTAGACATTAGCTTCATTCACATGTGTAGTTTGGGACAATTTAGAAAAAAAAAACCTAGAAAGAACAATATTCTGTTTTTATTGTAGAACCCCACTGTTAAATATCTCACAGGCTAATGTTTAATCGCATTCTTAGTCTTGCACAGTTCTTGATAATAATTAACCTGAAATAACTACTTCCATACGTGAGTCGGGGACACATTTGCTTTTGTTATTTCAATTTCCTTTCTCAGGAAGTTAAATGGTTAAAACTTGCAGATCTAAATTGTCCGTGAATAACCATAAGAGGAAAAGGCTCATGAGAGATGGAGATTGGAAGGTTTGAATGTGTTTGTTAGTAGAAACATAAGCATTTCTTAAATATTTAAAGACTATGTTTTTAATGCATATTTCTTTTCAGAATCATGCAACTAGAATATTTGGAAGTTTATGTCTTATTCTTCACTATGGGGAGTATTTATTTTGTTTCTGTAGACTAATGTAAAAGGGATCTAATTATCAAGCATTTTCATTAAGGGAAACTAAGGTGAGCCAAGTAGAAGTCTGCAACACAATCTGTATGTGTGTGTGTGTGTGTGTGTGTGTGTGTGTGTTTTGAACCACTTTATTGAGAGATAATTGACATGAACACATCTCTTATTTCTTGGGATTATGTAAACAATGTATGCAGCTGCATAAATTTGAGGATAAGTATTTACCCATGAAACCATTCCTGCCATTAAGACCATGGATGTATCAATAATTTCCTGTAGTTCACTCTTGCTATTATTATTATTATTACTGATACTACTCCTTTATGTGGTAAGAACACTTAATTTTAAATTTATATTCTTAGAAAAAATAAATATAAAATATAATATTGTTAGCTTAGGCATTGTGCTGTAACAATGGATCTCCAGAACTTATCTTGATAAATGAAACTTTACACCCTTTGACCATAAATTCCCCATTTCTCCCTACTTTTTTCCCCTTGGAAATTACCATTCTACTCTTTGCTTCTACAAATCAACTATTTTATTAGATTCAATGTATAAGTTAGATCATGCACATTTGCCTTTCTGTATTTGGCTTATTTTACCCCAAATAACATTCTTCAGGTCAATTCATGTTGTGATTGGCAGGGCTTCCTTCTTGTTAAAGGCTGTGTAGTATTTGTGTGTGTGTGTATGTGTGTGTGTGTGTGTGTGTGTGTGTGTGTGTGTGTGTACTGAATTTTCTTTACCTGTTCCTCTTTGGTAGATATTTAGATTGTTTCTTTATCTTGGCTATTGTTAAAAATGCCATCACTAACATGGAAATGCATCTTTTTGAGATCCTGATTTTAATTGGGTAAATATAGAGAATTGGGATTGCTGGATTATTTGAGAGTGACATTTTTAATTTTTTGAGGAAATATCAACTGTTTTCCATAATGGCTGTACCAGTATGCATGGGTTCTCTTCAATATGTCTTTGATTTTATTTTTATAATAGCCATCTTAACAGGGATAAGATGATATCCCATAATTTTGATTTGAATTTCTTAGATTATTAGCTATGTTGAACATTTTTTTTATATATCTGTTGGCCATTTGTATGTTTTCTTTGGGACATTGTCTACTAACGTCTTTTGTCCATTTTTAAATAAAATTATAATTATTATTATCATTAACTCCTGAGTTGAGAGTTCTTTATGTTTTAGATTTTGATCCCTTATTAGCTACAAGTGCTCCTCAATTTATGATAAGGATACTTCTCAATGAGCCCATAAAAATTTGAAAATATCAGAAGTTAAAAATGCAGTGAATACACCTAACTTATCAAACATTGTGGCCTAGCAGCACAGTCCACTATAGAGTATCTGTGGTTTATTGTGTGATGACCAGTGGCAGCTTATTGTTGCTGCACATCACTGTGACATCATAGTACACAGAAAGACCAAACTTTCAAGTTTGGTTTCTACTGAATTACATTGCTTTATACCATTATGAAGTAAAAAAAAAAAAATAGAAAACATAGTGAGGGACCATCCAGGTATAATTTTAAAATATTTTCTCCCATTCTGTAGATTATCTTTGTATTTTATTTTATTGATTATTTCCCTGGCTGTGCAAAAGGTTTTTCATTTTTGGCATAATCCCATTTTGTTTATTTTTCTTTTGCTGCCTGTGCTTTAGGTGAAACACCACACAATCATTGTTCATACTAGTGTCCAGGAGCTTTTTTCCTATGTTTTCTTGTGTTTTATTGACTCAGTTCTGAAATTTAAATCTTTTTTTTTAAATGTTGTTTTAGTTGTAGATGGACAGCATGCCTTTATTTATTCATTTATTTTCTATTTGGTAATGTGGATCGAACCCAGTGCCTCACACATGCTAGGCAAGTTCTCCACCATTGAGCTACAACCCCAGCCCCTAAAATTTAAATGTTTAATCCACTCTCAGTTTATTTTTGTATGTAGCATAAAATATATTATTTTGTGTGTGGATATATCCATTTTTCCAATACCTTTTATTAAAGAGACTAACTTCTCCACATTTTGTATTCTTGGCTTTCTTATTAAAAATTTGTTAACTATATATATATAGTTAATAAACCCATATATATATATATATATATGGGTTTATTTCTGAGCTCTCTGTTTGGTTCCATTTGTCTATGTATCTTTTTCTATTCTAGTAACATACTGTTTTGGTTACTATAGCTAGGTAGTATAATTTAAAATCAGGGAGTATGGTAATTCCAGCTTTGTTCTTCTTAATATCTCTTTGGTTATTTAGAGTCTTTTGTGGTTCCATATACATTTTTGTTTTTCCTTTTCTATTTCTGTGAAAAATGCCATTGAAATTTTTCTAGGGATTGTATTAAGTCTGTAGATTGCTTTGAGCTGTATAGATATTTCATGATTATTAATTCTTCTAACCCATGCACATGGGATATCTTCCATGTATTTGTGTCTTCTTGTTTTATATTTTCTCTTTGATACCTTTGCCATACTTCAAATTCAGTCTGTCTACTTATATAAGAGGTGATAACTAGTTTTTAAATTAAATCTCACAAAATTATATTTTATAATTTTGAAAGATTTTATGAGTAGGCTGAAATACATATTTGTTGTGGTAGATAATATTTTTTAAGTGTTTAAACCCTTCTCTGTTAGAGAATTGGATATCATGTCTTATTTCCATTAAATGTCTTTTTGTATACAAAGTTTACTTTCCTACCTCATTGTCAATAATTTTCAAGGCCAGTGGAATGTGAGAAGATCTTGCGACAGGTTGCCAGTCCTAGGAAGTTTTAGGCAGCATTGACTGTTTCTGTCATTTCTTCTGACAGGAAAGGGCACATATCAAATATGGATATTTCTTAAGCTAGAATAGGAATAGGCATGTAGTAGAGTGACGAGTCATGTTAGGGACCTGACATGTAATAAAAAACAACAAAGGCAATTTTGTTTTAAGCCATGATATTGAGAGTTATTTCTACAGAGTAATATATATGTTAAATTGAGCTCTACTGTTTGTAGTGAAACTTAGGGAAGCTACATTGTGTTATATAAATAAGTGTGTCTCTCAGTGACAATAATAATGTCTCTCAGCCACATAACTTTAGCTATTTAGTTTTCTTTGAAAGCAGACCACTAAAAATGAAGTAATAGTCTTGTTATTAGGTAAAAATGAGATTTAATGGTCTTGAGGTACTCAAAGTCTGCAAATTTTATCAACTCAGTCCCTGAATCAAAATTATATAAACTATGCTTAATATGCAAGCATTTTACTTATATATGATATAAATACATTCCAATTCTTATATTTAGGGAGAATGTTCATAATTTTATTGATGCACACTATTTTCTGGTTTTAATTTATTTTTTGGAATTAAGAATACTTCTAGCCAGGTGCAGTGGCATATGCCTGTAATTCCAGTGGCTTGGGAGGGTGAGAGGTGCTAAACAACTCAGTGAGACCCTGTCTCTAAGTAAAGTGTCCCTGTGTTCAATTCCCTGTACCAAAATAACAAAAACAAAAACAAAAAAACAAAACAAAACTTCTAGAACTATGTACAAATAAATATTTAAATTAAGAAATAGAAAAGTATTTTCTATATCATTTATGTAAAACAAAAAATGCATGCAAAACAGTTTTCTCATTTTTGCACAAGAGAATTTCTTTTGTCAATAGGCTACATTGAGGAGATAGGAAGATGACAGAATGGAGCTAGGTGTGAGTCCTGATCTCCTCACAACAAAGAAAAGAGGCAGTGAAGAAATAGCAGAATTGGGAGGTGATTGATAAACTAAATGCTCTAAGATTCAGTATTACAAAGTCTAAGAACTAGGGATTAAAATCCAGGTTACTGGAGTAGAAAATAAACTTGGAGGGCACTTGAGGATAAGAAGGGAAGGTGGGCAACAGAGAGAAAGAGAGGGGGATGAAGTGGAAATTTTCTTAAGCTCACCCACTTTGGAAGTCAGACAAAGTTTACAGTGTGACAGCAACATAAGGGTCCTTTAAAAAGATCAAAGACCTTAAAAACAAATCATGGAAACAAACTGAGCCAGGGGTCTGCAACTATCTTGTGGAGCCCTCAGCCAATAAATCATCATTTAATCAACATGGTGTCTTCCCACACCCAGACAGTTGTAAATTAAATCAGAGGGAAGTCCATTTCAGTGGAACTTCTTAAGAATCCAGCCAGCAAAAGCTTCTAAAAGGACCAGTACTAGTCAAAAATTGCTGAGACCCACCCACCACTCTTGCCTGCTCTTCCTCAGTGCAAATAAAGGGGACAGAATGGGCTAGTGGGAACCTGTGCCAAGAGGTGTGCCTAATCCTGCTCAGCCTCTGTGACCCAGGCAAAGGCAGAAAGCTCTGCACAGCATTCACTCACTTAATGCAGACAGAGACAGCAATGAAGCAGCAGCTTTGGCTCTAAGCAGAGGAAAGAGGATTCGCCAGGCTCCAACCATTGACATTGGAGGTAGGCACCTTTGGAAGCCTCAGGATAATCCCCAGTATTGCAGGGTCTGTATCAGAGGGAAGATGCTTGAATATTCAGTGATATAGAGACCTGGAAGAAATTTCCAGAGTCTACACAGCAGGAAGATGCTGATCCAAACCTTAACTGGTGCACAGTCTGACCTGTGATCACAACTGGCAAGTGAGAAGTCATTGTTTGGATACTTGCAGGACATTGCATCAGACTTAGTAAACAGAGGGAATCATCACACCATTCATAACCTGGGGTAGTGAACTAGATAGAGTCCAGGTGAACCACCTGAGACCCTTCACAGTAGAATCTCAGAGAGCAATGGTGGCCAGGGGAATGCGCCTGTACCATAGAATACACACAGAAAACTCACAACCAGAGTTCCAGCACTCCAGCCAGCCACCAGGATCCTCACTACTACAAAAAGGATCCTAAAGAGGGGATCAGGTACTGGCAATCCACAGCAATCACAGGACACTCCAGAGCCTGCATTCTGAACTGCACATAATAGAAAGAGCCAAACCATAGCACTCCACCCTCCAAGCAGTCATCTGGAGGCCTCTGAGCTGAGAAACCAGAAGCTACTGGTAGGAGATTCATAGCAAGTAGGAAATTGTTTTCTGGGCCCCTTGGAAGAAATCCACAGATAAAGACTGACAGACACCTGCTAAGGGTCCCAACCCCAATGAAAACCAAACTGAGGTTCAACAAGAATTTTCTTCACTTTGACATGGTTTACTATACACAGCTATAATGTCCACTTTGGTCATATATATAACTCTTTAACTTGAATGATTATTGTTAATCCAATAGCCAACACGTTACCTTTAACCTATTTGTAAGTATTTTATCTAATGATTTAAAACATTATTTGGAACCAATCATCCTATCCTTGTTTTCTTAGCCCTAGTTTATACTAATTTCTCTTACTCTCTACTCATTATCTGCTACTATCTCAAATACCAACTATTCATAAATTTCTCCTTTCTACCTTGGTGTAAATTCTTTTATACCCCTGCTTCTGTCTCTTTTTACCTCTCCTTTTTTTCCCTCAATTTTTCTTCCTATCTTTAGTCCCCATTTAGGATTACAGTAAGTTTACTAAATTTAACAACTAACTTTTTACCTATTCCAGAACTTTATGATAGGTTGATAGCTGGATTTGTGGAACCATAGAGAAAAATTGCAACAAGTTTTTATAGAATTGAATAAAATGAAGTTTGGCTCTGAAGTGATTTTAAGGGGCATCTCTTAAAGGGTGCTAATATTTTGATCAGCAGGGATCACACATTAAATTGAAATATCATTATCTAGATATTCACCCAACACAGGGCTCTTAGGAAAAAAGAAGCTCACAAAATAATTATTTACTTAAAAGAAGAAGTCAGAACTATATTCATAGATCTGTAGACATGCAAACAATATGAAAAAGCAAGGGAACAAACCATCCCAAACAGACCATAATTCTTCATCAACAGACTTCATTGACACCACAATAGAGAAAATGTCTGAGGAAGACTTAGAAAGTACACAGTTAATTGCTCTCATTATATCAAAGAAGACATTTGGTATTTGTTTTTTAGGGATTGGCTAGCTTCACTAAGCATGATTGTGTGAAATATGATATGTCAAGAGCTTTGTAATGTTTTGAACAACCAATAAAAAAATAAAAAAAAACAACAAAAAAAGAAAGTACACAGTTAAACTGTTTATGAGCTAAAATAAGATATAAGGAATTAAATAAGAGAAATTACAGGAAGTGAAAGATTGTTTTAATAAAAAGATAGACATTATTAAAAAGAACTAAATAGAAATCTTAAACTTGAAAGAATCAATAAACCAAATTAAAAATTCAATGGAAAGCATCACCAACAGATTAAACCACTGTGAAGATAGATTTTCAGACCTTGAATACAAAATATATAATCTTGAAAATAAAGGTAACCATAAGAATAGATATTAAGAGACCATGAACAGAATATTTAAAAATCTGGGATAACATTAAAAGGCCAAATTTCAGATTTATTGGAATACAGGAAGACTCTGAAATACAAACCAAAGGAGTATACAATTTTTCAATGAAATAATATTAGGAAATTTCTCAAACTTTAAGAATGAGATGGAAGTTCAAATACAAGAAGCATATAGGACTTCAAATATTAAAAATCACAACGGATTAACTCTAAGACACATTATTATGAAAATACTTAACATACAGAATAAGGATAGAATTTTAAAATCTGTGAGAGAAAAACAATTGTTCACATTTAGAGGTTAACCAATAAGATTTCAACTGATTTCTCAATCTAGACCTTAAAAGCCAGGAGGGTTTGGAATAATTTATACCAAGCTCTGAAATAAAATGGATGCCAACCAAGAATACTATAACCAAAAGTTAAGCTCCAAAATTGAAGATGAAATAAAATCTTTCATGATAAACAAAAACTAAAAGAATTCATGACTAGAAGGCCAGCACTACAAAGCATACTTAATAAAATATTTCATGAAGAAAAAATGAAAAATAAAAATGAAAACCAGCATAGGGAGGAGTTACACTAGAAGGATAGTCAATTAAAAGAAAATCAAGTTGAATTTAAAAAACAAGACCCAACAATATGCTGTCTGCAAGAGAATTGCCTCACAGGCTAAAACATCCAGAGACTGAAGGTGAAAGGATGGGTAAAAACATACTATTCACATGAAACTTGTAAATAAGCAGTGGTTGCTATTCTCATAACAGATAAAGTGGACTTTAAGCCAAAATTAATCAGAAGAGATGAAGAAGGTCACTTCAAAATACTTAAGGGACTCAACAAGATAAAATAATCATAACTATTTATGCCCCAAATAATGGGGTATATATCAAATATGATTCAAGTCATATATTGATTCTCAATATTAAGAATCATATAGACCACAATACAATAATACTGGGTGACTTTAATTCATTATTATTTTATCTCAACAGTGGATAGATTACCCAAACAAAAAATTTATAAGAACTAAAATATGCAATTAAAAACTTGGGCCTAATGGACATCTATAGAATGTATTATCCATCAACTAATGAATTCACTTTCTTCTCAGCAGCACATGGAATATTTTCTAAAGTAGATCATATTTTAGGTCACCAAATAAATCTTAGTAACTGGGTCTGAATTTTTAATTTGGTTTATTGATTCTTTCAAGTTTAAGATTTCTATTTAGTTCTTTTTCAGAATGTCTATCTCTTTATTAAAACGATCTTTCACTTCCTGTAATTTCCTGTAATATACATGAATCTCAACCATAATGTACATCCACAAGACACTAAATTAAAAAGAGCTATAAGTATATATTATAAAACAAGTAAGATTAGTTAAGTTAGAGGGAAGCGAACACAGGGAGAGAGGAGGGACCAGCAAGGGGAAATACTGGGGACTGAATTAGAACAAATTATATTCCATGCTTTTATAATTATGTCAAAGTGAATTCTATTGCCATGTATGACTAAAAATAACTAATGAAAATCGGCTAAAGTATTTCTACTAAAGCTTTTTTAATGTCAGAGGCATTTATTCTTACATCAATAATATAGAGTAGCTTCTCCTTTTACTAGAGGAAGATACTTTCTGCATTAAAGGGACATTTGATTACTTGTTTGATGTCAATTGTTTCCCCCATTTTGGTTGAACTTATGTCATTGGGCTGCTATTTTTCTATTATTGTCTCCAAGATGACACACAATCATATATTTATAATCATTTGTGGACCATAGCAATACAGTAATTGGTTATTGATTCAAGAATATGAACTGACTAGAATCTTCCCCGAAACACATTCCTGGATGGTAAAATGAATCTTCACCACACTTCCCTCGTCAGATCCTTTGCCTACTTGAAGCCTCTCTGATGGCACCTACCAGCACCAACCTCTTCCACTCTGTTCCTCAGATAGGGTTCTGTTCTTTGTTTATATTGCACAAATGCCTGTTACACTGCAGATGCTTTGAGTCATCCCCACTGCACCTCCACATTCACTGAATACGTGAGTCTGTCAGAGAAAGAGCATGTGCACTGAAGAATAAACCTGATTATGTGAAGTTCAGCATTCAGGTATCAGCTGGCTGTTATTACACTCTAATTAAGTCTTGTCTCCCTCGAAGTGAAGTGCACTCCTTGAGGGCAGTTAAATGGCACTCCAGTACTGTTTCCCCAGCTCTAGGCACATGGTAGCAGCTCAGCAAGTATTCCCTGAGTGTAATTGAATTGAACTAGGTGGGTAGGAAATAACAGAGACTTGTTTGAGTCAGGCTTCATTTATTTGGAATTGAAGCACAAATCCTCAGAATCACTAATCTATTCCTCTTCATCTCAACATTTGGGGCAAATTGTACTACAAGTATCCACCAATAAGTCGCTCAAAACATTTCTATTTGTGAATGAATTCCAAGCAGTTGAGAAAAAAAAAGAGGGATTCAGGCATTTTCATGACTCATTCACACTCACACTGTGCACAGTCAGAGTTGCCTGAGATGCTAGCATCCCTGTTGGGGCTGTTGCCACCCCATTCGGTAGCCCCTTTTATGACTTGTCTTGGTAACTGAGTACACAGTTGTGGTGATGTCTACTTCCAGCACATGCTCTGAGCTAGAGGAGACTGTCCAGGGCAGTGATAAGGAACAGAATCTACTACCAGACAGACATAGTTTTGATTCTTAGTTACACTATGTGTGTTAGCTGAGTAAGTTAGGTAAGCTGAATCTCAGCTGCTTCATTTACCAAATGGACAAAGACTTACTTCTCATGCTTCTGGAAATGTTAAAGATAAGGTGAAGAGATGCCTACTACAAAGAATGAAACAGGGCTAGCGTTATTATATATATTATCTGTGTCTTTGGTTCCCAGTACAATGTCTGGTATATAGTAACTCCTTAATCAAATTAAACAAACTCTAGTGGGTCCATTAACTAATTTCCTCTTTGACGACATAAAAAAACTCAATGAGATGATGCAAAGTCTCAATTGTGAACTGTAGCAATATAGTAACTGATTACTGATTCATGAATATAACCTCACTAGAATATGCTCCAAAAACATTCCTGGGTTGGTGATATGAGTCTTCATCATACTTCACTAGCCAGCTGCAATGCTTTTTATGAATACAGTGAGGTGGAAAAGTCTTTGTTCTCATAGCTACACATAAAAAAATTGTGGCAGTTTAATTTGTTTCCCAACTGTTTACTAGTATCAACTGTGTGATTAGCACTTGGGAGAGAACTGGCATTGGATTTCTACCTCAGCTGTGGAATTAAAGAGATGCTGGACACAATTCTTCACCAAAAAGCCTGCTGTCATGGTGCCTAAAGTTCCAACCTTGGAAACCCATCCCTTTGCTGTTTGCTAATGCTCTTTATAACAGGGCCAAGTATTCATGATGCCCCTCACAGTTCATGAAGTGCTCTAGTAAATGTGTTCTTGTTTTAAATTTTTTTAGTGTACATATTTCACATGTATAATGATGCCTTGATAGACACACACATAGTGAAATGATTGCAGTCAAGCCAATTAACATGTTACTGTATATGTATTTCGTATGGTAAAGGTACCTAATATTTATTCTTGGCAAATTTCCTTTTTATGCTGTCATATTATTTACTTAGATCTCTAGGCTTATTCATCCTATGTAACTTCCCTTAGTACAATTGACTTACAGCTCTATATTCCCCCCTCCCCTCCACCCATGCTGTTCTACTCTGCTTATCTGTTGTTTTTATACCAATCCAAAAAGTAGGAAGAAATTACTATTCCTCTTCTGTGGCTCTTCATACAATTGGACATTTATGAAGCCAGAAAATTTTTACTCCTAATATTGAGCTTTTTTTTCAAAGGCATTCAAAAGTCTTCTACTAATAAAAGAGTTACAGAGAGGAAGATACAATGTCTTTAAGAGAAGAGGGCAGGAAGACTTACTTACTTACTTACTTACTTACTTGGTCAGGGTGACAGGGTTTGGCTAAGTTGCCCAGAGTGGCCAATCCTTCTGCCTCATTTTCCTGAGTAGCTGGGATTTCAGGGGTGCACCATCATACATAGCTGAGATGACATTTCTTATTGTGAGAGCTGAACGCTGAGTCTCCTCTACCAAACTGTAAACAAGTGGCTGCATAATATCAGGGCTTCTGGGAGAGGGAGGGAATACTCAAAGGCAGGTTCTTCAGTCTTAGCACACTTATACATTAATTGGATTCCTTTTTGTTGGAATACCTGTGCTCTGTGGATGTTTTAGCAGCATTCTTGATCTTTACCCCTCAGTGGGGATACCGGAAAATGTCTCCAGATATTGCCAAAATTCTCTTGGGGGTTAGGGTGGGGAGCAAAATCAAACCAGTTGGGAACCAGTGCTCTACAAAAGGAATGAAAAATAAACTTCATTTATTTTGCATTTTTTCATATGGCCAGAATTAAGGGAAAATTCCTGAACCAAAGAAGTTACCATTTTTTGGAAGATTGAGTCACAACCCAGCTTTGTAGAAAGAGTTGGCAGTGAAAACTAGAGAATCCTGGGGACATATGTGAGACACTTCTCCAGGATAAGATGCAGCTAGTCTCATAGGGAGAGTATGCTAGTAGTTCAGGGCATACGGCTCAGTAGGACTGTCCTTTGAAACACAGAGAGGAGCAGAAGGGAGAATTGTCCAATTGAAATATGTTCAGGATGTACTAACCACATATCTGCTCTTGGGACACCCTGATATTTGTTTCTAGCTCCTTAAACAAACAAAAAGTCTGGCATATAAGAGCCTTCCCAGCCACCAGGATTGCTTTGCTTTACTATCCAGAAGGGTACAATAGGGGTGCATATTAGGTCATAAATGAGGTCAGGTTACTAGTATATAAATTTAGACAAAGTGCTCCACCTATCTGGATCTAAGTTTCTATATCTGAGTGAGATTAATTTCAAAATCTCAAACCTCTAAAATGATATGATTTTACTCTTATTACCTCAACTAAAGTGACTATATTACTGCCAGCTGGTATGAGTATATGATTATTCTGCCATGCGTGTCACCAGAAGTAATATGGTAATATTGGCGGTATCATTCTTGTAAAGTTAAAAAAAAAATTGTCCTAATGAAGCAGATTAAGGCTACTTACAATATATGTCTCCTTGGGCTCCGAAGGACTAGGGAGGAAATGATCTACTTGGATATGAGAAATGAAGTAGCCAGGGCATTGAAATCCATAACTCACCATGGTTAATGAATCTTCCTCTCCCTAGCCCAAGACCCCAGGCAAAAGATAGGCATTGGTACCTATTAAATAAGAGCTAGGAGAAAAGGAATTACAGTCAAAACCCTCTTAAGACATTTTCAAAGAAGCAGCCATTAAAACTTCTAAACCAGGAAATCTTCCTTGGAGAGAAATGGAAAAATCACAGGTACGGTGCCATGCAAATGTGACCATTTAATAAATACTATTGGATGAGGAGGTTGATAAGAATAAATGTATGCTGGAGGGGAAAGTGGGAAGCAGAAACGTTTTCAGGGGTGGTTACTATTTTCTTTTTCTTTCTTCCTTCCTTTCTTTTTTTTTTTTTTAACAAACTGAGTTTGTACTGGTAGAAATGTCATATGACTTGAAGATGGAGATTCTTAGTGGATTGATTTCTTACATAAGAAATCTGGGGTTGATGATCAAGGGAGTCAAACAGATGTAAAGGGCACATTTTCTATTTGGGGAGGAAGAAGCCATCCCTTTCATAGCCAGATGCATCCTTTGAAATGGAATCGTCTGGGCTTCCCTCTTCTCTTCTCCTCGTTCATTATTCTTTCCCTGATGTGTGGCAGCCTCAACACTTCCCTATGCAATGGCAGCAATGAAGACATGCAGAGAGTAAGGAAGCCGTGATTGATAACATTGCAAGATAAAACTTAACTTTTAAAATAAATATATTATGGTAACACCAAAGTTATCTTCCAAAAGAATTTAGAACTGGTAGAATTCACCCAGGAACCATAAATACTTCCAGTAGAGAGGCACAGAGATAAGGTAAATACTGGCATTCTCTGCTACATCCTGCCTTCCTAGTCTCCAGGTAGGTATTCATTTGCTTCCCCCCAAGTCCCATCAATCACTGCATTCACCTTCTTGTCCTAGACCTCCAAGTGATAATCAGTTACTTATTAGAATATAATGATCCAAGAACAAAAAAGGGAAACTATTCATACCTCACCTCCACTAAATATAAAATGGAGAAGCAGAGACAGAGTAATTGGAATCTAATATCTGTCAGAGACCAACTTCCCGAAAGTAGACTCTAAGACCCAGATTAACATGCAGGAGTTTTATGAGGGGATGCTCTTGGAAACTGCACCTATGGGAAAGAAAGGAAGGAGGTAGCCTCTACTTAGCACTCAAGCCAATTTCATGAGGAAACTTGGGATGGCCACCTTCAGAATTGTCCCAAGGTGAGTCAAGGACATGGACATTTCTACGCAAGGTTGACCAGAGTTTAAAATTTGATGTCTCTGAAAAGGGGTATGACCTTGGATACTATGTGAGGTGACGTTAGCTGAGACAGTTAACAAAAACAGCTGTCCAATGGCTGTATTCAGCACTCACAACACTTCAATCCTCAAGTTACTAAATCCCTGAATTTGGATGAATCTAAAGATGCATCATATTGACTACTATAAATTGCCATTTAGGAGAGAGAGGAAGACAACAGTTATTGGTCCAGTAATTTTGTGTACTGATAGGGGAGAATTCTTCTCCCTTTAGAAGAAGTTAACTTGATGAGATCCAGGTCACGATCTCTGGAAGGAACTCCCTTCTGTTTTTCCCCAGGGTTTAACCTCTGGAGAATTTTTGCCTTGTTTATTATCCTCACTTGCACATCTAAAGTGGATGATGGGGAGTCTTCCATCCTTGGAGCTGTGTATGTTTGAAGACATCTTCCTATTCTTGAAAAGTAGGGGGACCAGAGGAGCAGGGAGAGACTTTTAATGTCTATGTTAGCAATGTCTTTGACAGTGCAGTTTCCTTAGAAGACTTCTGATCTATTTGTGTTTGATCAATTCAGTGTGGTAAAAATCACAGCCAAACATCTTTTATAGACATCATCCCCAAATATGATTTATTTATTTGCTTCTTTACTCCTGTGCATCTCTTTCCTCTGAATTTAATGGTGGCTACCTTGAAGATATCTGGCTTTATTGGAAGGACCAACCCTTCGCTCAAGGCTGGATATTAAGGAGTTTTTATTTGTCAAAAGCTTTATCAGTCTTACTTTTCTACTTCTTGTGGTCTATAAAAAGTCAATTTTTCTAAAGCTTTAAAATCTTGAATTTTGTTCTCTGTTCCATTTCATTGCTGCTTGCCAGCCAGCCAGCCACATTTCTCATGAGCTCATTTCTTTCTTGAAATATCTTGCCAAACACAGCCAACACTAACAAAAACAGAACACAAACCTACCACCTCCCTTAGAGTTGCCAGCTCAGTGCCTGGGGCTCTTTCCCATGTTATTTCAGGTGATATTTACCAAATATATTTATTCTGTATAATATAAATCAACAGGTCATTATATCTTTTTTGATATTACATATTTTATTTAGTTGAGATGTTTGTTATTGTAGCATCCCACTTTGAGCTACAAATTTCTAGAAATGTCACAGCAGGTTAACCTCTACAATACACAGCCTTCAAATCCCAGTGACTTAATGCTATAAAAGTATCTTTTTCCAATATATCACATATGGCTTATGGCAGGTGTCTTGTAAACTATGATGCAAATAACTATTGTCCTCCCATATTTTGGTACTACAATTTTCAACATAAATTCTTCAAGATTCTCTAGGAAAGAGAAGGAAACATAGATATAGCATGGGAGATTTGGGGAGCAGGGAGAGGCTTTATCGACTACTATAAACTGCCATTTAGGAGAGAGAGAAAGACAACAGTTATTGTTCCTGTAATATTGTGTACAGACAGGGGAGAATTCTTCAAATATCCCTTTGGCCACATTCCGTTTTTTTTTTTTAATTCAGTCACATGTTCCATTTAACTGTAATGAGTTTTGGAAGTATGGTTCAATGTATGTTTGGGAAGAAGAGCAAAATGTTGGTAGAAAGCCCTTCATTACCCCCAGGTGGGTTGAAGCAACAATTGAAAACAAAATCACACAGGGCTTTGATTAACCCTTCCATGAGAATTGGGCAGTAATTTTTACTACAGTAAATGACTATAGGGGAAAAAAAACCAGTGCTGGCAATGGTGTACAAGGGAGGGAGATCTAACTGTGTCAACTAAGAGAATGTTCAGAGAAACATTGAGAAGACAGGGGAGAAAGATATTCTAGAAGGGAGACTTGTCTTAAGTCTAAAGTGTCAAATGCTTTGCAGGTAAATGGATGGCATTGGAGAAGATAATGCTAAGTTAAGTTATCCACCCCACCCCCCCAAAAAAAATGTCAAATGTTTTCTCTGATATAAGGAGGCTGACTCATATTGGGGTAGGGAGGGAGAACATGGGAGGATTAGATGAATTCTAGATAGGGAAGAGGGGTGGGAGGGAAAGGGAGGGGGAGGGGATTAGCAAGGATGGTGGAATGTGATGGACATCATTATCCAAAGTACATGTATGAAGACTTGAATTGGGTATCAACATACTTTATATACAAACAGAGATAATGAAAAATTATTTTATATATGTGTATTAAGAATTGTAATGCAAAAAAACAAAGTACATGTATAAAGGCATGAATTGGTGTGAACATACTTTATATACAGAGATATGAAAAATTGTGCATTGTAAAAATTGTAATGCATTCCACTGCTGTCATGTATTTAAAAAACAATAAAATCAATAAAAGATAAAAAAGTGTCAAATGCTGCACAGTGGTCAATTATAAGACAGATAATGGGCAGACCAAGTTTTAGAAAGACTGGCGGGCAGCTATATTTTTGGTACATGCATGTTGGAAACTTAAAGTTGAAAAATAAATGTATTTATATGTGCTCTGAAAGATAGATGGTAAGATGTTAGTAGCAACAATATTTATAATACAACTGGAAATGACTCAAATGTATATTAATAGTAGAATTGCTAAATAAATTGTGGAATATTTATGTTGAAATATCATATTGTAATAAAAATAAACATTGTAGACAGAGCTCATAAATAATGTTGACCAAAAAAGGTCAGATACAAAAAGTATAAACTGCATGATTCCATTTATATAGAATTTTTAGCAATCAAATCCAATCTATAGTATTAGAAATCAGGCAGTGGTTAACCATGTCCAGTGGTGGATGCATGACTTCAGAGGACATGAAGAACATTTTTAGTTTCTGGTGGTGTTTGAGATTTGGGTAATGGTCATGTGCTTTGTTTAATAGGATAATTGTTTCACAAATGTGCACATGTCTGAATCCCTGGGATATGTGAATGATAACAGCAAAAGACATTGATATTGTGATTAACTTAAGTATCTTGAGATTGGAAGATTAGTATGGATTATCTGGATGGGCCAAGTGTCATCATAAAGGGCTTTATACAGGGAAAGCAAGCAGGAAAGTGCCAGAAGATGCACTAATTAACGAAGAGGTTGGAATGATGTGCTTTGAAAATGAAGGATGGGACCTTGAGCCAAGGAGTGTTAGCATTCTCTAGAAACTGGATAGGCAAGAAAATGGATTCTTCTAGAGCCTCCAGAAAGAATATAGTCCTGTCCACCCCTTGACTTTAATCTTCAAAGCCATTTTGGGTGTCTGACCTCCACAGTTTCATGATAATACATTTGTGTTGCTTAAACCACTGCCTTTTGGTAATTTGTTATACAAATTTTAAAAAAACTGGAATAAACAAATTTGTTGAATTGTAAAATTTCATCGTGTGTACAATTTATGTGATATATGTACATACATTATACATATGAAAGAACACATACACACACAAACCTTAGCAAAATGTATATTAAGTAAAGATGTACACTAAGCAAAGGAGGAAAGGAAAGAATTATTATTGGATCTGCCAATCAGGAAAGCATTTATGACCCTAGAAGACAGATTTAATTGAAAAGTGAAGGTGGAAGGCAGATTACAGTTACTTGGAAAGCAAAAGAAATTAAAGAATAAATATTGACACTTCCTTTAAAAGTTAATAAGTTATGGAAGGAAGAAAGTAATGGTTAAGTTGGGGTGGGGGGTGGCACTGATGTAGTATGAAGGAATCAGTTCTATTTAGACTGAGAGAGCCTTAAAACAGCAGTTTAGGCTAAAAGGGAAGAAACTAGAGGAGTTACAGAAGAGAATGCCCAAAGAAAAAAAGGAGAAATAGTCTGTGCTTCCCTTGTTCTTCTCCTGGTAAACGAGAGCAAAACTGAATATTTAGAAACCCATGGAGGAGTATTGGGATTTTACACATATGGGGAGGTGAAAGTCCCTTCCTCTGCTTCATTAAAGGTAGGAGGGACTAGAATCAGCTGTTCTGTTCATGTTTTTGCATTTAGGTTATTGCTCATAACAACATGATCCAAATCATACTGGTTTACAACAAAAATGATTTATTTAGCTCACAAATTTATAGGAATTTTCTAGTCTTGGTTGACTTGGGTGACTTTTATTAGGTTTCCCTCATTTGTCTGCAATCATCGAACAGGTCAACTAATCTAAGGTGTCCCCAGAAGGGATGGTTTGTCTCCATTACATTCTCTCTTTCATGGTGGAGGCAGAGTTTCAAGACAGCAAGCAGAGGTATACAAGGTTTCTTAATGCCTAGTCTTAGAACTGGAACCCTGTCCCCTCTGCCTCATTCTTTGAGCTACAGCAATTTACAAGTCAAGTTCAAAACCTAACACAAATAAATTCAACCTCTTAATGGAAAAAGTTAGTCATGTAGCAAGAGTCAAGGATACAGGGAAAGAAATGATTCAGGCTAGTTTTTGCAATCAATAGGCCAAAATATTCTTTCTTAACAATATGGCCAAAGATAGCATTGAGGTGTATGTTTTCGTGTGAATTTAGCTCTAACTTTGCTGGTACCTTGACATTAGCTACTCATACACTGATTTCTGGTCCAAAGGACAGGCTCATTTTGGCAAGTGGACAATCAAGATTTAGGGTGATATGTGGTAAGTTGTTTGATTATCCAAAGTGTCCAGAAACTATTGTTCTACAAGATCAGGCTTTTATACCTCTCTCAGCTTTAGGAGGAGGAAATTTTGCTCATTAGTAGCATAGATATGTAGAAAATATAATATTCAAACAGATTTATCAGGAGATAATTCAAATTATCTCACTTAACAAATTCTGGATCTGTTTAAATTCACTGAAAATCTGGATCAAATATTAGCTTTTCTATTACAGGGATATCAAATTTCAGATATGCTTCATTATGACTCAATTTCTTGGCACAGACTGAAAAGCACCCTAGTGATCTAGCACAAATGAATGTGGAACATATCACAGACCATGCTTTGGGTCAGAATATCCCTGCCTCCTCTTTACCTTCTCACTTTGTTTTATTCCTTGAATAGGATATACCCCATATTGATATTCAATACAGATACTGAGTATGCAATTTATTATGTCAAACTGAAAAATGCCTGTGGTGATACAGGTTTTTATAGCCGTGGTTTTCTCCAGCTCAAATTGCTTTGAGTATCTATGTGTCGGCAGAAAGTTCGAAGTAGGATGGATTCAGAAACCATGAGTGGACAAAAGACACCTTTAGAATCTACAAACCAGCAACCAGAAAGCCTTTTAGCTGTAAGTCAGCAGACTTTTATGTCAAGCTTGGCTGACTAATTATTGCTTATAATTTGCATTAGGATTAATTAACTAATTAGAGAGGAATGTCTGAAGGCAAAGTTATGGCTCTGCTTGTCAAGCTGAGGACTTTAATTATTCTGATATTTTTAATTATAATCAGCTGCTGAATGAGTATTACATTGTCAGCTACTATCACTGAAACTAGGCTGGTAATGGGGCTGGTGGAATTAAGGGAACTCACTGGTTTTCCTCCTACCAGCAACAGAAAGGTATGGCCCAGAAACCGCAGGAAGAAAACCTTCTGACAGCAAGTCTGCAACACTGCACATGGAATTGTACAAATGACAATTCAGTCTGGCTTAGCAAATGAGCCTGACATAAAGCTTTCTCCTAAGCAGAATGAGGAAAGCTGCCTTGTGCCCACTTCTGATTATAGCTGGCAGAATCCTCTGAGATACTCAAACTAGTGGCTTAGGTTTGGCTCCCCTATGCTCTGATTCCTGGTTTTAGGTTCCTGAAGCTTGATGTGAACTGTTAGCTGCAAAACTGAGCTTATATGACTTTCTGCATTTCCTCTGACAAATTATAGGACTTATTATGCTTATCTTAGAAATTGCTTTGAGTATTCAAAAAATATATTTAAATAAATGTGCCTAGCACATTGAACCTAATCAGTAAATTATTACTGAGTGAATTATTATCTATTACTATATAATACCCCAAAACTATACAGTACGCATGTGCTATACAACAGCTAATTTCACAAGGTAACTGGGAATTTCTGCTATAATATTAGAAATTAAAATCAATCCCTTTTTCCTAGACATGGCATTAAAACAATGGTCAGAAACACAATGGAAAAATGCCTACAAATAATTAATCAAAAGGTGAAATATGATAATTTTTTCATGATGATTGAAGAGCTAAAAACTTCTTTATTCTCCTCAGATACTTACAACAAAGAAACTCTAAGCTTAAGTGATGTTAAAGGTTCCAAATGACTTACAAACTGGCAAAGGCCTGCAGATTTAATGTCAAGGCACTACACAAATGTTGTGCTGATTTCTTTTCTTTTTAAAGATGCCCAGGAGTGAATTCACAGATTCTCAATCACAGAGAGACTCTATGAGAATCAGCAGTGTTTTCTTGGAGAATGTGGTTTAAGAACAAGGGCAGTCATTTAGCACTTCATTATTGCTAAAATACTCTGCAATTTAGCAAGTCTCTGTTTTCCACCTTTGTACAGAGGGAAACCAATAAAGGGACATGGCTGTGAATAAAATCTTAGACTCTTAAGACCCAGAAGAGACCTTGGAGATGGGCAGAAGTGTTTGTGATATTTAGGGGCATGGGTGCCTATTTTTATTTATTTAACAAACATTTGTGGAGGGGTTATCTTGTGCTAGGCACTATTTGAAACACTTTCAAATGACCTTATAAGATGCCCTCAGATTACCAAGGCACAGAGGTTAAGGAATTTGCCCAAAGTATAGTTAGCACATGGTGGGACTAGTAATTGAGCCCTGGCCCAGTAGCCCAGGCTCATGACTGCTGTGATCCACTGCTCACCCTGTGTCACCTTAATTCTGGCACCTCTTAGTCCTTTATGACTTCATTGTCAGGGAGGATACTGATAGTACTTGTCTCAACTTGTTGGGACAATTCAATGAAGTAAGGTCTAGGGAGCATTTCTAATGTGTAGTATTTGCTTAATACATGTGTTCTTCAGTTGGATATCAATTGGTCTTCCCAATTTTGCATATAAGGGAGTCAGAGTTGACTTTCCCAAGGGCTCTGCATCAGCAGATACTACAGCTGAGAGGCTCTGTTGGGTGCTGATTCTTGGGCCACTGCTCTTTCCACTATTTATATCATGCTTCTCAAAGTGACTAACTTATCTTCCAGTTTGCTTGGGATTTCCCCAGTTTTATGATCAACAGGCAAATGAGACAGTTGGTAACCCTGTTTTTCATGCAATTTTATTCTGCAAAGGCCAAGTAGTCTTTCCTTTCTTCCTGACATCTGATTTCTTGGTGAAAAGTTACCTGAGGTTGGGATATGCACAAATCACTACCATTCCCTTTGAATCAAACTGGGTGAGAAACTCTCTCTTTACTGTAACAGTATGCATATCTCTTAAATACCTTAAATAAATGGAATTGACTTTGGCTGCTATTTGTCACCAGTTTCATCAAGTATTCTTGGTTTTGTTGATACAACAGATATAAAATATCATAGGAGGCACAGAACCATGATGCTGCTTCAACTGTACATTGCTTTATATTTTCAATATACTTCCATATATCATTCAAAACCCCAGTAGTCAGGATAAATAATATTCCAGTACAACATTTAAGGAGATGAAATGGTACGCAGAAGATCAATGTTGACATTTTAAACAAAGACAGGTTCTGAATCTTTACTTCTGCAAATTTGTGTCACTTATCTCACTCTGATCTTGGCCTTGCACCTACTCCATGGTGAAGGTCAGGAAGCAGATTCTTTTTTTTTTTTTTTGAGGGGGTACCAGAGATTGAACTCAGGGACACTCGACCACTGAATTATATCCTCAGCCCTATTTTTGTATTTTATTTAGAGACAGGGTCTCACTGAATTGTTTAGCACCTTGCTTTTTGCTGAGGTTGGCTTTGAACTCGAGATCCTCCTGCCTCAGCTCCTGGGAGCCACTGCTATTAAAGGCATGTGCCACTACGCCTGGCAGGAAGCACATTCTTTAGCACACTGGGATAGGATTGCCTAAATTATTTATGGGTCATTCTCCAGAACCTGAACTTTGGGAAAAGTGTATTGCTTGTCCTAACTTAGGCCTCCATAAACACAGCTCACCTAGCAGGGGCAAGTCTTCGGTAATGTTTCTTGTGACCATTAACCCAGGTGAAGGAGATCCTATCATCCCAAAGATGATGGCAGCCGCTGACCAGGCTACAGGTTCTTTCAGATGTTTGTGATTTGGAGCTTGCCTTACAAAGAACCCTTCTGCTCCAAAAGGAAGCATCAGGGGCTGGGCTCACCATCAGGGGCTGGGCGACTGTTCTTTATTAGAGAACATCTGTGGGGAGTATTTGAAGTAAACTTCTCTGGAAAAAGTATACACGTTTATGCTCTGGCATGCCATTCGCATCACACTGGCTACTCTACGAAATATGTTTGAAAAAAATCTCAAGCTGGCTGCTTTATTCTTTCCCCACCAGTCAGCATTCTTCTGCTGGAAAGGGTTTTCATCTACAAGGCCGCCCTGACCCACCCACTTTCCCCACCCCTGAGGAATCAAAAAGCCACTTCGTCAAGCTCAGGCATCAAAATGAACAAAACCATAATGAGACTGTCAATGTTTAATGAGTAATGCGGATTTATTGCCATGATGCAGATATAGGAGACAAGTGTGGGCATACCTGTAATTGTTTCTAATAACAGCCATCGGATTATCATTGTTTTTTTGATTATACGATTAATGAAAATAGAGCTGAATTAAAAATATGGCAGAAAAACGCATAAGTATTTTCACCTGAGAGGGGAAATAGATCTTTAATTCCCAGAGGACCCCGAAAGAGATTATGTCAGTGGGGAGTTTTTATGTCGGAGAGGACAGAAAAAAGCTAATGCACACACTCCTATACAAAGGAAGCTCCATGAGAACAACAGTTCTCCATACTTGTGTGGGAAGAATGTCGAATAACTGGGAAAGGCAAACCTCACAGCTCCTCTGAATTCTTATTTTACTTATAATAGAAACATTTAATCCAGGACCACCCTGCCTGTTAAGCACAGCAGAGAAGGGAGTGGGAGTGACTGTTATAGGACCAGATGTTTCAAAAGGTGCTCAAACAATAAATCCATCCTTGGGTCATTATGTAGAGTTGATCCCTCATGAAACTCCCTGCCAGCCATGAGGGCACTGGCCCTGAGTTCTCACGTAGGGGTGGTTCAAGCTCTATTGATATGTATTATTATTGGTTTCTATGCTAAGTGGCTTCCAACTTTGTACTCCTTCATTCACCACCTCATATAAGTTGCAGTCATTTTAACACTCCTTCTGTTGACCATTGTCACTTGTCAACATTTTATTTGCTCTCTGCATTGCTGTCATTGTATCTGACTCCATAGGTCTCTCTGGCCATCCCATCTCTTCTCTCTTATTTCCATCTACTCTGAGCTAGTCCACCAGGCCACCAAACCTTCTGAATCTGCCTAAGCAGAGTATCCAAGAAGATGATTTCTATATTTAATGTTCACAAGCTTTGGTCAGAATGAGTTTATGTTCACAAAAGATTTTTTCCTCCCTTACATACAACATTCTCATTGTTCCAGGTAGCTGAGATTGCTAGAGAACTGAATTTTAAATGACTAGCATCTCTTGTTTTGAAGTTATTATTGCATATGTTGTTTCCCAAGGTCATTGTGAGTTCCAGAATGACAAGGATCCCCTCTCTTACACTACACGTATAGTACCTTAGGTTTATTTGAAATTTTGCAAATTTAATAAGGACTGAATGTGTTACTTGGGATATTCTAAGCCTATTTCTTTATTTATATTACCATGGATTTGGTTTTTATGAACCATTCTGTGAGAATTAGGAATTGACTTAAAAAAAAAGATCATTCTAATGTATATACTCATATGACAGTATAAGGGTGGTGACTCTTTGTAAGGTAATATCCTTGCTAATACTTTCTGCTAAGTAGACTTTCTTTGATGAAATGATAGCAATAATGGATGATTTTTAAAATGTCATTATAATGGAAAAGTAATACATTGACCCATGTCAGTAACTGAAATGAAACAAAACTATAATTACTTAGAAAAAATCTGTTAAGAGCATTGAGCAATAATCCAGTCATAACATTGTATACATTTATATATCTGCTTTTAAGCCAATGGAAGAATGTCAACCTCAACAACATAGTGTGGTTAATTTACACTTGAATATATAAATAGGTTTAAGAGGGTATAGTTAAATGTCTAGAGACACAAATCCTAATGCAATTTAAAACCAACAAATTTTAGGGAAGGAGGTGGAAGACAGCTTCATTTTTGCTGCTGATGTCATGAAAGTCACCTGTTCTTTCCAGGGCTTTCTGTCAGTTCCTCACAAAACCAGAATATAGACCAGGATGATGAGCTGTCTGATCCTGGAAGATAGCTCTGAAGTTTTTCTAAACATTTTTCTTTCATATTCTCTCTCCCCTATCCCAGACTCCACTCTAGCTACTCATTCAGAAGAAGATGAAGAAAAAGATAAACAGAATGGTAAAGCAAGCTTGCAAGGAGGGAAAGGAAAGAGACCTCACTTTCACCTTTGAATATTTGCAGCCCACCTTGCTTAAAACTCTGGTCCAGCTGTTTTATTCACACTTCCTCAGTTGATAACCTGACTCCATTACGCGTGGCTTAGTAACAGCAGAGATATGTCAGACACGCATGTCTCTGAGGATGTGGGTGTGAAAACTTCATCTCCTCTGTTTTCTCTCTGCTTTGTTAGCTCACTTAGAGTTGCTCACCTGAAACTAGTGGCGTCTGAGGCTGCTGGCCAATAGCTTTCCTATTCCCACTCAGAAGCCTGTGAAGGGAAAGAGCATGCTACTGAGTGGCAGGGCAGTTCTAGAGCCTGTGGGGCTGCAGCTAAGACCACCAATGTTAAGAGGACTCAAGAGCAGGCCTGGCTGAGAGAGCAGAAGGCATTTGAAATCCCTTGGAAGGAAGTCTGTGCCATTGTCAGGGGGAAATTTTACTGGGCTGATTTTTGTTTCATGCCCCTTTCCAACCATCATTTAGAGAGCTTCTCAGTGATGAGTGTTCATTCATTTATTCATTCAATATATATTTATTAATTCAATATATATTTATTCAGTATCAAATGCATGCTGTTAGATTCTTTTTTTTTAAAGAGAGAGTGAGAGAGGAGAGAGAGAGAGAATTTTTAATATTTATTTTTTAGTTCTCGGCGGACACAACATCTTTGTTGGTATGTGGTGCTGAGGATCGAACCTGGGCCGCACGCATGCCAGGCGAGCGCGCTACCGCTTGAGCCACATCCCCAGCCCATGCTGTTAGATTCTAAGGATTCAAATATAAGTTTATAAAACAGGCTGGTAAGACACAGAAAGAAATGAATAACCAGTCGTACTATATTAGGCTCCAGGGTGTGCAGGACTCCCACGCTGTGCAGTGGATGTGGGCAGGAGTGCATGTATCCTGAATGGCTATGCCAGGGAGCAGGAACAAGCATGTGAGGAGGTAACATAGGAACTGATTATTAAAGCTGCGTAGGATTTGTGTTATTCAAAGAAAGACAGGATGGCAATTGAAGGCAGAGGGAACTGCATGTGTGGATGCCTAGAAGTACAGTCACATTTGGTAAATGTGAACAGGTGGGTATGGTAGAATACTGGGTATGAGTTTGCCTAGGTTAGTGGGAGATGATGCTGGAAGGGGATATTTAAAGACCTGAATTAATCCACCGATTCTCATGTTCAATAAAGAGTGATGAGATAGACTAATGTTCCCAGTTCACCTCTATTTTCTACTCCTCTCCTGAATCCTGGAGGGGCAGAAAGGAAGGAGATGGAGAGAGATAAGCAACATAGGGTGTGTATGCAATGGGCCAAGTTACGAGCTAGCCACTAAGTAGGTAGTCTTGGTTAATCATCATAACAAACCAGAGATTATAAAATGTCCACATTTGACCAATGTGGTAGGAGACTCTTGACCAAAGCTGCCCAATCAACATGATAGTCTTAGAATTCCACTCAGATCTGTGTCAATTTAAACAATCACTCTTAGATCCCATGGCTTCTGAGGGCTACTTTCAAACAAGATTCATGACCCTTCTATAACGCATAAAAAAATTGGATCAATTATATGGACTAGGTGAAAAAATGTGGGCTTTATCCCACCGACAATGAAATGCCATTCAGCCCACAAGTACCAGGAGCCCAGGAGCTCCAGTGGAACTACCAAGGGCTGCTGCTGGCTATCTGATGGGGCCTAGCAGAGTCAGAGCCCCATCGAGTAGGAGAGAAGAGAAGAGCAGATAGCTGGCTGCAAGCCCCCAGAGAAGCATACCAAAATCAGGGGATTTGCATAGTAAAATTGAAAGCATATTTGCATTCAGGAATCAAACGCATGCATTACCACTGTCCTGGAAATAGGCTGACTCAGACCATACGACTAAATAAAAGAATAATGTTTACTCAGAACTGATGTACTTGTTTAAAAAGTTAATGTTTTAAGCTTTCTGCCTTCTAGCAAAACATTGCTAATCTAATTAGAGCTTTCCAACCCCACTTGGCCTGCAAGCAGGCCTGCAGTGCATTGACTGCTCACCAGACAGGATGGACCCCGGGCCCTTTCTCCTCACCCCCTCAGCTTACAAAGTTCAGTTCTACCCTCTTTCTCATCACCAAATGTTTTCTCCTCATTTCTAAGCCAGCCACCAGGCACATTCCAGCACTTTGCACTCCCTAGAATCCCAGAAAGCAAGTTTATTTGGGTGGTAGGTCTTCCCTCAAAGACATTCTTAGAACACTATGCAGCAGATATCTAATTGCAAAGGCAAGGAGGTTTTAGAAGCCATAAAGGGGTTTAATGCCATTAAGGTCATTCACAGGGGAGATCTTTGGGTTTCCCCCAATTCAGACATTAGCAAGCTATTTTATCAAAACTTCTTTCTCCATTCTCAAGTGAAACGGGCTGGTTCTTATTGTGGAGTGGAGGGTACGGGGCTGGAGAGGTTATGGATGATGAAGTTTAAGATTGAGGTGGAATTAATTAGACATAATCTCATTCTAAACCTAAGTTTGCTTTTAATCATTCAAGATTCAGGAAGGAGTGAGCCCCACGGGTGTATAAAAAAATCATGAAATAAAAATATAAATGCAAGTCTGTGAAGTTTTCCTGCAATTTACAAAGAAAGGGAATTAGTCTGGCTACAAAAGTGTCTGGGGATGCTGGGTGAGAACATGGGGGGTGGGGTGCCTGCATTACTCCTCTGACTTTGTAGATGACTAATAATAATAATAATAATAATAGTATTAGGGGCAGTAATAATAACAATTTGATGCATTCTTGGACACCTCCAATTTAACAGACCTCTCCTATCCATTTCTTGCTTCATATTTGCACAACCCATGGGGGGGGGGGTGGTAATTAGTTCCAGTATCTATCCCCAATTCAAAAAAAAAAAAAAAAAGAGTCACATGAAACAGAGTGGTTAAGTTATTTGCCTACAATGGCACAGCTATTTCACAGCAGAAGTAAGATTAAAAATTTAGTGAATATGTTTTCCATACCTCAGAAAGGTTGGGGTGATCAGTGAACAAAATCTCTAAGGTTCTTCCTTTCTCATAAATAAGGTACATAGAAGTAAGATAGGGGACAGGACAAGACCATGGACAGATATCTTTTCTTCATTTCAATCTCCCTCCCCATTTTTGAAAAGTTGAAATATGTGCATTTGGTGTTTACTGGAAAAAGATATCATGGTGCCTGATGAGGTGTTGTTCCAATTTTGGCTCTCAGAACTAGATACAAACCCTTTGATGCTCTGCTAGGGTTTAATAACCTTATAACCTGTCCATGTAGAAAAATGCACTTGATTCCTGTGTTTGCCAATTGTTAGGTTATTTGTGAGACTACTGAGCCTATTCTCTTCCAATTCTTCCCAGAATCCAAACTGACCCCAAGTTCTAGCAGATGAGATTTAATAACCATGGCGAGGAAGGATTACTCTACAATTAAACCAGCACCTTAAAAATAATAAAAAACCAAGCAAACAAACAATATGTTCAGAGGAATATGACAGAGAGAAACCAGCTTAGTTTCTCAAGTTTAATGCAGGCATATTAATCTTTGAATGAAGTTTTTTGACATATACTGGCTTAGTTCATTTGTTCATGGATTGTTGGTGTCAAATGCTGTTATATCTTTCACTAAGGGGGAAAAAAAACTGTGATCCTGTTTTTCACCTGACTTATTAATTACACTCTACCTGAATGCAGCGGTTAACATTGCTATTATCTCATGTATCACATGCCGTGTTGCACAACGCTCTCATTGTAACTCAGAATTCAGCCATCACCCAGTTGCAGTATAGGGGAGATTATATCAAAAGTAATGTTTACAGTGTACTAACAGCCTCATAAAGATAAACATCGGAAATTCATTTGAAAACCTAAATCATTGTGTCAGTTCTTAAGTTTCCATAAATGGCTTCCTTATGTATTTGTCTATGGTTTTATGTGAGTCTCTTTGCCAAGACTTTTATCAAACCCTATTTCTAACACATTTGGGTAAAGGTGTGAGCTGGCCTATGGACAGAGAAAAATAGTTGGCTCCACCAACTGCTCCTCCTCCTTCCCATTGGTTCCACTGCCAGACACATAGAGAAGGAGGCTCTTCCCATTCAGGAGCTAAGCAAATAATTCAAGCATACGCCATGATGATATGTGTGAAGACTCTTGTTCTGTCTGTGATTATCCCACCTAGGAGTTGAGTGGGTGAGACAACTTTCTGACTCTCCTATTTGTGCTCCCATTTTTAAATCAAGAAGAAAATAAAGTTGAGGCAGGGCCATCTACATTTCCCTGGGGGAGGGTTTCAGAGTACTGGCTAATTTACTTAACATCGCTGAATTTCAGTTGTCTGATCATTTCAAGTGGGGACCATGAGAATAGCTATCTCATAAAACATTTGTGACAATTAAATGATTGTACACAACACACCTATCCCAGGGCTCAATACTAAGTAAATGAACATCACAGGTTAATTGGTATAATGTTTGCCCCCTGGAGGACCACATACAGGTTTGTTACAAAGAATAAATATGAAAATACATGCAAAAGCCATTGGTCCATGCCTTTAAATTTTCTGGTGTAGAAATGAAAAAAAATATATCTGTATTCATACTCAATTCACAGATTTTAATTAGTGAGTAAAATAAGCTCTTTTTGTAGTTGCTATCAGGATGCAGGTGTGAGATTCTCTTTTAAATGCCCTTCTCATTTCTATTTGCCATTTCTTTGTTCTGCCACACACTGGGTAGATGGGCACATTTCCAAAGCTGAAATGTCTCGATTTGGTCAAGAGTCAAAAACTTTGTAGTTTATCTTCTGATCATTCAGGTTATCCCAAGAGACTAGAGACCACCCTGAATCTTCAGTTTGGCATTCGGAGTAAGCTAGCATCCTCTGGAGAAGCGTATCCAGGTACCAGGAAAATATGCTTATTGATGCATAAATACATAAACAGGCAGAGCGCCAGGACTCTTAGCTGGTGGTGAGTCAGCCTGAATCCCAGAGGCTAACAGGACTGAGAGGTGCTTCTTGCACAGGGCCCCAGAGGCTTATAGGTTGAACTTTGATAGGATTTTAGATCTAAGTACTTCTTATCCAATAATAATGCCACCTGAAATTAAAATTTCTAGAGTGTTGTATTCTTCTCAAAGAGCTTTCACACAAAATGTCTTATCACACAATGCTGTGGTGTAGACAATGCAGAGACTTATTCTCACTTTATCTTTAGAAGGAAAGGTAGGCCCAGAGAGATCAAGCTGTTCCAGGCACTTGCTGAGTTGAAAAATAAAAAGGTGCTCCTGGGGCATTGGGGACACATCAGTGTCATTAGGACAGAGTCCCAGGGGAGAGCTGCTGCTTCCCAGGGTGAAGTCAAAGAGGAGTCTTCTTTGTTCTCTGGGATGAGGCCTCCATGTAGAATAAGAACCTTGGGTGGGGTTGTCTCTGTGGTCCCATAGTTCATACATGTTTTGTTGTGTCCTGATTCCCAGCCTTTCTTGCTAAATCAGGGATCCTCAGTTAGTTTGTGGTTCCATTTCTGATGGAAAATTCTTCCTGTGACCATAGACCTACCAGTTGCAGCCAATATTGCTTCCTCTGTGAAATGGTTCTCACACTTTTATGTACAACACACTTATTTCTGGTGCTTGAGAAATGTACTACAGGTAAATTTTCGAAACTTTCTTTAAAGAGACTCTGAATGTGTGTGTGTGTGTGTGTGTGTGTGTGTGTGTGTGTGTGTGTATGTGTGTGTGTGCGCATGTGTATTGACTGGGTGGGGGTGGATTCTGTGGTGTTCTGGAGTTAGCTCATAATGGCTTTTCAGAACTTCCTGAGTACATCTTTTCCTATCTTTATATTCTGTGATAGGAAAGATCACATTCCACAGACAGGAGAAGATGGATATTAAAATTGTCTGTGATGGGAGCTTTCAACACATGGAAATCAGCAAATGCTATAAATCAAGGGTTCTCTGCCCAGCAAGAGCTAGTTGTTAAACATTTACCAGCACACCACTGAGTGGTTCCATTGAATTTCAGCCATATACTTAGCCCTCAGGTAATTCACTCTAGTACCCATAAGTCATGGGTGGAATATTTGTACAGAAATCATAAGAGCCTTGATTGCTTCAGACTATTTTTCCTCTTGAACTAGAGAAAAACACAAAACAAAAAATGCAGTTTATGCTTTTCTAGGAAGCCTTAATTATATAATTTTTATATTTCTTATATTGCAAGACTTTCTCTTATTTTACTTGTTCTTTTTAGATATACATAACTGTAGAGTATATTTTGACATATTTATACAAACATGAAGTACATCTTATTCTAACTGGGATTCCAATCTTGGAGATGTATAGAATGTGGAGATTCTCTGTGATGTATTTATATATGTATATAGGAAAGTTAAGTCAGATTCATTCCACTCTTTCCTATTTCTATCTCTCCTTTATGTAAGACTTTCTGTCAGATTCACTGAACACCTACTATGTTTCTACCCCTATTCTAATGAAAGAAATAAATCCTTCATTCTTTTGAAATCTGTACAAACTTCCAAATTCTACAAATCCTTGGAAATCTCATGAAATTACATGTGATGAAAGCATGGGAGAAAGAGTAATTATACAAGATGAGCTTGGATTTGAGAGCAAAAGCAAATAAAGGCTGTGTTTAATCTGAAGTTTAATAGGAAGCCCTCATAAGACCTCAAGCAGGGGAAGCAAGTGTTTAGGTTTTTCTTTCAACATTATGCTTGCTATGTGAGAACTTATTGTAGAGGGCAAAGGGAAAGTGGGATGGTAAACTAATTGTTTTCTTAAATTTCTCCCAAGAAGAACCTTCCACAATCCCCCTTTGGCCTTTTATGCAAAAAAAACTTTTCCTCATAACTATAGGAATCCAAATTCTGGAGCCAAACACTGGACGAGAATGCATCACTGAAGAATGTATAAAATCACCCCAGGATAAATATGGTATAGCAATCCATGTTTAAACCCTAGACTTCAAATTAGAAGACATCCATATACTGTACCATGTAACAGGACTTTTTTTTTTTTTCTTTTGCAGTGATGGAGTTTGTGTTCTCCAATATGGCAGCTCTTCTCCATCTAGAACTAGTGAGCAACTTTCAAGTGCATACTTCTATAGATAGTGTGATTGAGGAGTTTGGTTTTTAATATAATAAATTTTTATTAATTAAAATTTAAGCTTCATATGTGGCTAGTGACTACTGTTTTAGACAATGCAGCATTAGACTCTCTGTGTTCCTAACCCTTAGTCTAACCTCCAAAACCAGATATTGAACATTTAGCAGCATACCATTAGTTGGATGCATTTACAAATTATATTTACTTACTGTCACTTATACTATTGAATGAGAAAAATAATCTTCTTAAATATTTATTTCTCATAGCACCACAAACTGAAACTTTCTTTTACTAATTCTTTTCCTTTTCATTCTTTTGACATCATTATTTTACTACTCCCTTGCTTTCCTTACCTGAATTTCACACACTTTTTCAGCTCTATGTTACTTCTGTCTCAGAGGAGCTTCTGCCTGAGCAGGACTGTGCATCTTTGTCTTTCTCTTTTCCTTTAATGCAACCTGTAAACTTTCAGTCATTTCAGCTTTTCTACTTATTCTTTCCTATTAGGAGTCAGATTGCCACACCATTTAGTCACCTTTTGGGAGAAAAGACCAGTTTTCTCCTTTTCTCCCCTTTTTGAGCAGGTACTATTTCTTCAGATTTTGAATCCTCCAGAAAAATGTTTTGTAAAATGCTACACATTATGTATTTGCTTTTTTCTCATTTTTCCATTTCCAGTCATTTTAACTGGTATTTTCTGCAAACTAGGAAGATTATATATTCATGGGTTTGATCTTTTTATAACAATGTGCTCTTAAGATAACTGCCCTAAAATCTGAAGTCTCTAATATCCATCTCAGCCTGGGACTCAATACAAATTCAGCAGACGGTTTATTGGTTAAAAAGCTTAAAGATGATATTGAACGAAGATTTTTTGCTGCCAAAACTGTTCTGAGCCTATATTAACCTGCATTATATTGACTTGTATTGTATGTATTGAATGATATTTTATTGAGCTCTAATCTCTAGAGCAGGTTAACCCTAATTAGCTACACAAGTGTGATTCCCATCTAGGTATACTCTAAGAAAGTCTCCCCCGTTGGTTTCCAAAACATTAACAACAACAACAACAATAAGAAAACCAAAACAGTGGAATCACTTCCTCAAAGAAAATTTACATGGAAATTTAGTATATAATATAGACAAAAGATGGAGGTTTTCTACATTTGGTGTGGTAAACTAATCATCCAGAAAAGGGAAAAGGGGTTTGAAATATAACTGTTGAAAAAAGTCTGATTTTTTAAAAAAATAGTTTTATTATTTACCTATATTGTAGATCTATTCTGTTGTTAAGCCATCTTTCTAAACTAGCCTATATTTTCTAGTTTAAAAAATATAAATCTTAATTTTCCATGAAGATCAGGAGGTCAAGAAGGCTTTTAGAATCTTTTTCTATCACAGATACTTTTTTTTTTAATTCTGCAATTTCATGGTGAAATACATCAAAATTAGCAAAATGTTGTTTGTACTTTTATGCTGCTTCTTGCCTTGTAAATTTTATGTCTAGAAATCAGCTTATGGGACAAGCTGTGTGATCTCAATATTGATGCTCAATTATTGTTCCAAATGCAAAATGCATATTTTAGCAAGACTTCAACTCTTGTGGGTTTCAGGATAATCCCCTTGGGGAGAAAAATGAACCATTTGAGTGGTCTAAGATTTAAACCTTAGAAGTTTACAATATATTTTGGAAGCTATGGATACATACCTCTCTATCTTCTTCTTGATTTTATAGTTTTTATTGCCACGAATGAGATATGTTCTCAATAGGCAAAATCAAGGCTAAAATCAAAAGTATTATGTATTTTCTTAAATTCATTTTTTTAAGATCTAGTATTCCCATAGTTTGGGTTTATTCATATGGTCATTTAGCCAGAGATTTTTTTATCCATTGGCCTCTTTGGACTCAGAATGTAGAAACTCTAAGCTTTGCAAGGTGCTCAAATATTACATGGAAGAAAATATGTTGATTTCACACTACAAAAAGAAAACTACTAAAATAAGTAACAGTTGAATCATATATCTCCCAAAGCCAACATTATTAACTACTTTAATGCCTCTTTCATAGTTATGTCAATAAAGTAACTTTTAAAATAAAACAACATGAATAATTTGTTCTTAATAAAACTCAAGATTTTAAAATGTGCAAAATCCTTTAAGACAATCTTTAGCATAATGTATATTTAAAATTAGATATTTAAAATGAGTCTTATATGAATTCCTATAAAACGCAAACAAGAAAGGCCTAGAAAATTTTTTCAAAAAGTACTGCAAACTTAACAACTAATTTCCTTTGGTAGATTCATCAGTCAACAAAATTTCTCAAAATAATAAGTTACTTTGAATATTGTCACTATTGAAGTTAATTTGGAAATAGTAAAGAGTAAAGAATATTGCAACCAGGCACCATTGTGCATGCCTGTAATCCCAGCAACTCAAGAGGCTGAGGCAGTAGGATCCCAAATTCAAGGTCAGCTTCAGCAATTTAGTGAGCCCATAAGCAAATTAGCAAGACCCTGTCTAAAATTAAAAAAAAAAAATTAAAAGGGCTGGAGATGTGGCTCAGTGGTTAAGTACTCCTGAGTTCAATCTACAATATCAAGATCTAGATCTATCTATCTATCTATCTATCTATCTATCTATCTATCTATCTATCTATCTATCTATATCATGCTTAACAAGTCATTTATTTTATGCTAGGGTAATCTTACAACTGTTTCTGAAGAAAATCTCATTTTCCCAAGTGCCATAAGATTCTGTAGCATAAGATGTGAAGATATAAATGTTATTTTAAGAAGAATTTAATTTGGTTTTCTTTATTAATGTCTACAATAAGAAATGGCCCGTCTGTGTGTTTCCTACACTTTACACATTCAACTTGTTTGTTAGTGCCTGTCAGAGGCTCATGATAGCAGAACACTTACAGAACACCACAGAAAAGACCTTTATCTGTTTCTTCCAATGCAGTTACTACCATAGAATTTCAAGAGCTGCAATTAGCCATGGATATTTTGGATTTAGAAGACTATCAATCTCAACTCTTCAAAAATTGTACAGAAAAGTTTGTATAAATAAATGTGTGATTTTCTATGTAGATAGTTTATGACTTTTATAATCTTAAAGGAATATGTGTATAAAAACAAAGAAACTCTGCTTGAGATTATCTCCTTTCACAAGCCAGATCATCAGAAGATACATACTTGATTTTATTATCTTGAACCTTGCCCTCCCCCTTACCTTATTTATTTGCCTCCTTTTTGCCTAGGAATACTGCTAGCTGAACAGGGGTTCAGTTTTGAACCCCAAGGTTTTCTTTTTAATATATTTTTTAGTTGTTGTTTGCAGATATTTATTTGTTTATTTATTTATATGTAGTGCTGAGAATCGAACCCAGTGCCTCACACATGCCAGACAAGTGTGCTACTACTGAGTCCCAGCCCCAGTCCCTTGAGCCCAGCGGTTTTTAGAGGTTTTCAGAAATACTTAACTGCATCTGTGTTTGGAAATTCATTGAGGATATTACCTATCACCTATGATATTGAAACACCTCTCCACTGTAACCTTTCCCCCATTGTGAACCAATATCTTGTTTATATTTCCAGAAATATCACTCTATTTCTATAAGCAAAGTAATAATTAACTAAGATTTTTTTCTTCTGAAAATAATATTTTAGAGAACTAGGGGTGGGATGGGTAGCAGTGGAGGACAAGATAAAAGAAGAACCAGAAAACTTTGTTTCCATATCTGCCTGCTCTTTCTATCTGTGCTCTCTCTTGCAGAGAGAAGTACATACAGTAGTGTAAGTGGTTATGAACTGGACTCTAGAGCCAAAAAGAATTTTAAATCCAGCTCTGCACTTGCTAGCTAAGTGACTTAGGCAAGATTACATAACTTTTCTGTGAAAACAATTATTTTACCATTTATTCCACAAAGTTGTTTTAAAGAGTTAATATGTGTGAAGCATTTAGAATAGGGACTAATGTATAATATGATCTCAGTCACGTATGATCACTGCTACCAGGATTGTAAACAGGTACTGAACAAAAACTGTCTACTTGTAGAAAAGGACCCTTGGAGAACATAGAAAAGTTAATTTTTCTCCTACACATATAAAAAGAATTAGACACAGACTTTGGTAAGACAGTATATTTTCACCATGCTAAAATACAATGGGCGCAGAATGGACTTTTAAAGAAGTCCAGATGGCAGTTTTTGCATAGCAATGAAGGTTAGGTACTTAATTTCAAACCTCTGCTCTGGTATCTACCCAAATCAATTTTGGGTGAGAGCAGAAAGAACAGAGGGGACTGTGGAAAGAAGCAGTTGAAATTGCGTGCACAGGATTGTTGTTCCAACTTTGGAGGTTGGAGTGAAGCCACCTTGAAGATTTGGCTTTCTATGTCTGTGATCCTAGGAAATTTCCCCAGCATTAAAGTTATGCTCCAGGGAACAGAGAGAAGTAATGATTTTTGTATCTGTAAATAGGCCGTTGCTATGTGTGAGTGGCAGTGTTCCATGGACATTAGTGATTTTCACTTTCTTGTGGTCCACCCATGAATCACAAAGCGCAAAAGGGTGTTTCCTTTCCAGTTGAAAATAGCTTTTGGCAGGGTTTTCTGACACAGTTTTTCAATGAGCCACAGGACCTGTCACCTCAATCATTTTGCTTTCCCTTTTATCCTCCCACAAAAAGTGATTTTAAGGAGGGAGGGTAACTGATCAGATGAAGCCAAGGGATATGTGAGCATGTTAATAACAACCTGTCAACACCTGGGATAGCCAGATGCAAACACACTAGGTTGGAGGTGAAGTGGCTTCTAGACTGTTCATACCCTCATCTACCTTAACCTCTGTGCAGCTGTCCCTTTTCTTCCTGTCCTGAGAACAATTTTATCACCAAAGTCATAACAGAAACAGCTATCCCCCCTCCACCTGTACACTTTTTAAAAAATAATGTACAAGATTCAAGATTCAAAACAGATAAAAATTGACTTTTGGTCCTGCTTAAAGAATAAAATTACTCCTACCCTGTTCTTTACTGGGAGAATCATAATCACACAATCATGAAATATTTCATATGAATTTCAAAATAGTGACCTTTAAATCTTCAAACAGGACTTGCTGAAACTACTGAAAATAAATGAGGTCTTAAGAGACAGTTGAAATGTGCCACTTTATTTTTCCAGGTGTTTTACTTAAGTTAATTAATTTAGACTTCCACAGCAACTTCAGGAGGTAAATAGCATAAGTATTACCATACAGACAAGGAACTGAAGCACAGAGGGATTGAGGATCTTGCCTCAGTTGGCACAGTTCATTGTGGGTGGTGGGATTCAAACCTAGGCCATGGGTCCCCAGGATGCTCTTCCACGCTAAATGGTGCTACTTGGAGTGACAATCACAAAGCACTTGATTCTGACAGGAAGTTATAAGTGAGCATTCACTGAGGCCTGTTCTTCACTCACATATGAACTGGAGTAGTGTAGATAGAAAGAGTTGCTGAGCAGAGTGGAGCTTACTTAGGCCCAGAGATGTCTTGCAGCTCATTAGTGAGATGCCAAGTGCTCAAAATATGGGCCTCCTTTCTTCTTGTCCAGGACCTCATCCTTCATTCCCTGAGTGACTAATTAGAGGGTGTTTCACTGAAAGAGACTCCCCCCAAATTGTTCTCTTACGTCCTCTCCTGCTGCTTATGTTTCTAAGTGTTCTTTCATGACTGGTGCCTACTCCTTCTTGAGGGAATCTTTTGGAAGGTAAAGGGATGGGTAGTTAGGGCACCAGGGTTTGAGTCCTGACTCTGATATTTGGTAGCTGTGTGAAAACAAGCAAACTCTTTTTCACCTCTGGGACCCTCTGTTTACTCATCCATGCATTGGTGATAAACACCTGCCTTTTATCATGTCTCTGGGCTTTCTTTACAACTGAGCTCTCAGGATCTCTGGATCTTTGCAGAAATCTCTGGATCTCTGCTTCATGAACACCCTTGGCTGCTGGATAGAAGTGAAGAATCTTAGGCCCGACATAAAATTTACAGAAGCCGAGTTTTCATTTTAATATGATTTTTAAAGGGATTTGTATGTATTTTTTACTTTGAGAAGCAAGCTCCATGAAAGTTTGAGAATTCTAAGGCACAGCACAGATCGATCGAGGGTTATTATTTCTTCTCCCCTCTGTTTCCTCTCTTTTGCTGCTCTAAAAGTGTAGTCAGGTCAACAGTACCTTACTTTTGAGATTAATTTTGAAAATTTTTTGTGCACTTCAAAAAGACAATGTGTGACCTTTGATGTATATTATTTAAAATTTTTTATTTGTTCTTTTTTATTACATATGATATTAGAATTTATTTTGATATATTTATCCAAACATGGACTATATCTTATTCTAATTAGTATCCCAGTCTTGCCTATGTGCACAATGGTGAGATTCGCTGGGGCGGATTCACATGTGTACTTAGGAAAGTTACATCAGATTCATTCAATTGTCTTTCCTTTTCCTACCCCCACTTCCTTCCCTTTTTTGCCTTTTGGCTAATCAATTGAAGTTCTATTCATGCCCCCAACCCCATGTTGTAGGTCAGCATCCACATATCAGACAGAACATTTAACCTTTGGTTTTTGAGGAATAGGGATTATTTCGCTTAGCATGATAATCTCTAGATTCATCCAGTGAATGTCATAAAGTTATTCTTCTCTATGGTGATGTAATACTCCACTGCCTATATAAATCATATTTGTCGATGGACATCTAGGATGGTTCTGTAGCCAAGCTAAGCTATTATACTGCTATAAACACTGATGTGTTTGCATTCCTGTAGTATGCTGATTTTAACTCCTATGGGGGCGGGGATGGACTCTGCTGTATTTTATTTAAGACCCACAGTGGGATCTGAGATAGGCCCTTGAAACTTAGGTTCATATCAGCCCACTTCATTTTTACTGAAAATGAACCTGCTGAATACAAGGAAAACAACTTTTGGATTTCAGAAGTTTCAAGGTTTTAGAATGACTAATGAGGACTGGGGATATGATTTTCTCAGGGATGTACTGACCATGGTCTGCTAGAGTTCTGATGTCTGAGTCCCATCAGAACAGTTTTTCCCCAGGCCAAACCTGCATGGACAGTGGCTACACCAGAGAAAGGAAAATGAGAACCCTGGATGGAGCCATCCAAGGTTACCTAGGGTACCATCCAGTGCATTCTGCTTCTGTAAGAGTCTAAAACCTCCCTGTATATGAGGCAGATGTATCATTTGGGGAAAAGAATCTCTTATTTTCTCCCTTGTTCTTTACATCACATATAAGAATACATGGTACCTAAAAATAAGGGGATTTAGCTTTTTAAAATTCAGCCAGAATTCATATGAAGAACTCAACAAAATGGGAATGTCTCTTATTGATGATATGGCTGGTGTGGGTTTTTTAAGCCAGAAAAACAAATGTGCCTCTGATAAACTTTCTCTTAGAACATGAATAACTGCACCTCCCCATCCAATCCTTTTCCTTCTTCACCTCTTTTACAGGCTACCCTAAACTTATTCAAACTATACTTTGAGGAGTACAGAGCCGGCAGAACATTGGGATTCCTTTTCTGGTGTGTGGATCTCTTTGTGGTAGCCCTGCTGGGAGAACAGAAATATGTGGCAGGTTTGGGGCGGGGTGGGCATTAGTGTGAATTCATCACTGATATTTCAGAAAAGAAAGAAGAAAGGTCCACCTAAAACAAAAAAGCTTTTGAAGAGCCTGTAAGAGATGGAAGAGCCTGTGAGAGATGGAAGAGAATGGGATTCAGAAGATTTGGTTTTGGATTTCAGCTCTTTCCCAGACTGCTCAGAGGATTGGGAATACTATCCTCTATTTATCTGTGGTACATGGCATTTGGTAGGTTGATGATACTAAGTGAAATATGGACCCAAAAGGGGTATGACTGTTCTATCAGAAATATCCACCTATTTCCACCCCAAAGTCCTTTCAGAGAAAATGGGACTAAAACAAACAGCTCAAAATTAAGCCAGTTTTGGAGCACATACGTAAATTTATTTTTAAAGACATCCAGAGCATTATCTTATCAGGGAATGATTTACAGTTGTATTATTATTTCATTTAAGTATCATTAAACCTCAGGAGACAATCGTCCCATGTTACCAAGCAGGAAACCAAAAGCTCAGGAAGGTTAAGTAAATTACTAAAGACAGCAAGAACCCATGTTGGATTAATTCCCAAAACTATTCTCTTGTAAACAAAGTGGTTTCCAGTTTTGTTCTGAATTGTGGTGCTTTAGGAGTCCGGGATCTCAGGGTACAGGTGGAAGTTTTCTATGTTCCAGGGCTGGGCAGGCAACTTAAGTGCTGCACATAGCACAAGGTGTTGGGTGAAGGAGGAGAGGGGGTGGCAGGGCTAGAGTCATGTGCCCACAGAAGATGATTTATGACTCCTTTTCAACCTGCCTTCTATCTCCCTTCCAGGGATATAAGTGAGATAATCATAGGATTACAGTGATGAAATGAAACTCCTAAAGCCATCCAATCTATCCCCCTGCCTTCAGGCAGTGGTTCATTTAAAATAGACAATTTTCTTCTTTTATTTAAAGATCTTAAGAGGAGGAATTTCCAAATCACTTAAAGATACCTGTGACAGGGGCTCACAGGTCTCATAGTGATTAATCTTTTCATGATGATAAACTTAAATTAATTTCCAAGCTTTTATGGAGTTACTACATTGTGTTCCATGCAAATGTGTGTGCATTTTAGATGCTTTAGAGTGTCATAGAAAGCTTACCCTTTGATTTCTTACAATGCTGTTGGATTGCCAAGATTAATATGATTTTGAAAATTAAAAGTCAATAATACAATAAAAATGACATGCTCAGAACTAGTATTCTGCATCTGGTTCTGTTAGAAATCAGCTATATTATTCTGGAAGTCACTAGATCTTTCTGATATTCAACTTCTTTTCTGTAAAACAAGGGACCCTATGACTTGATAGTGATGGTGGTTGCTTAGCAGCCTGAGGAATTCAGATTCTGAGTACTAGAGACTTTGAGGGTGAGGAGAACTCAGAAAGTGAGTGATCCTGGGGTGGAGGTTTGTTAAAGCTGTTAGGAAGGAAGATGCACGACAGTCAGTTGCTAAAGAATAGGCTTCCTGTAAAGACAGGAGTGTTATTTGCTGACCAGCACCAATGAGGGACCAGCAACACGTACCGATATAGGAGGGAAGAGCAGGGCCAAGTCGTTTAAAATTCTGATTATTGAGTCTTTTGGATTAGAGGTAGCATGACATTAAAACTACAAAACAACAATAGCAGCAGCAGCAAAAAGAGCTTGAGTCGGGGAAAAAACAGAGAGAAAGAAATTACATGAATAGTCAATATCCTAGGCCTCAGGCATGGTGCTCAAAATGTATACCCCTCACAACCATCAAGAAAGTAAGGATTGGTTTTATGGTTATGATTGTTAACTTTGTGCTTCAACTTGACTATGCTAAGGGATACCCAGGTGGCTGTAAAACATGATTTCTGAGTGTGTCCGTGTGGGTGTTTCTGGAAGAGATTTGCCTTTGTGTTGATAGACTAAGTGAAGATCACCCTCATCAATAGGAGTGGGTGTCATCCAGTTTGTTCAGTGGACAAGTTCATTCTCCCTTCTTGAACTAGGATATCCATCTTCTCCTGTCAGATATTAACACTCCTGGCCTTTGGACTCAGACTAGAACTTATGCCATTAGTTCCATGGTTCCTTCCAACTTGGATTGGAATGATGTCACTGCTTTTTCTGTGCCTCCAGATTGCTGTTGGCAGGTTGTGGGATTTTTCAGCTTTTATAATCCTGTGAGCTAATCCCCCAAATCTCTATTAATCTCTATCTATCTCTATATATCCTATTGGTTCTGTTTTCTGGAGATATCTGACTAATATACCAATCCTACAGATGAGAAAACAAGTTTCATAAAGATTATGTAATATTTACCTTATCATCCTATAAGTAATTAGGTTCAAAATTTTGAGATTTATGGATGTGCTAGCATGTGAAGTAATATGTGTTATAGAAATTTTATGTAGAAAGTGGAGTTTTATGAAAATTTAGGGTTAAGGAAGCCATGGTGGGGGAAAGGTAATCTAGGCTTAATGGTTGCATGACAAGATAGGAAGCAGGCATTCTAGAGGAATATTCTAGAAGACTTTCAGGGAAGGTAGATTACTTGTAAGACTAGAAATGGGTAAATCAAGATGACTACAATGTTTGGAATACAAAAAGACTAAAGAAGATTGATTCTATTTGATATCAAGTAGGAAAATGTGGTTTGGAGATGGAAACAACTTATTTTGAATATGTGAACTGATTTCCTCAGTTGGCTATGTCTGAAAGGACACATTAATTGTGAGAGCCTTGACATAGAAGCAGAGGTAAGTGAATGTTTTGGGACTTGTTGGCAAAGAACAATAATTAAAATTTAAAGAAAGAAAAATCAAGAATCAATAAATGGAATGGATTCAAACTAAAGATCTTCTTCTCAGTAAAAGAAATAATTGGTGAAGTAAATAGAGAGCCTACAGAATGGGAGCAAATCTTTATTTACCAAGAGCACATTAGATAGAGCAGTAATCTCTAGGACATATAAAGAACTAAAAAAAAAAAAAGCCCAATCAATAAATGGGCCAAGGAACAGAACAGACACTTCTCAGGATAGGATATACAATCAATCAACAAATATATGAAAAAAATGTTCAACATTTCTAGCAATTAGAGGAATGCAAATCAAAACTACTCTAAGATTTCATCTTACTTCAGTCAGAATGGCAGCTATTAAGAATACAAACAACTATAAGTGTTATGGAGGATGTGGGGAAAAAGGCACACTCATACTTTGCGTGTGAGACTGCAAGTTGGTGCAGCCAATCTAGAAAGCAGTATGGAGATTCCTTGGAAAATTGGGAATGGAACCACCATTTGACCCAGCTATCCTACTACTCAGTGTATACCCAAAGGACTTAAAAACAGCACACTACAAGGACATAGCTACATCAATGTTTATAGCAGCACAATTCACAATAGCCAAACTGTGGAACTAACCTAGATGTCCTTCAATGGATGAATGGACAAAGAAATGTGGTACATATGCACAATGGAATATTACTCAGCAATAAAAGACAATAAAATTATGGCATCTGCAGGTAAATGAATGGAGTTGGAGAATATAATGCTAAGTGAAGTTAGCCAATCCCCATAAAACCAAATGCCAAATGTTTTCTCTGATATAAGGAGGCTGATACCTGGTGGGGTTGGGAGGGGGAATATGGGAGGTTTAGATGAACTCTGGGGTAGGAGGGGAATGGAAGGAATATGGGGGTAGAAAAAGATGATGGAACTAGATGGACATCATTACTCTAAGTGCATGTATAAAGACCTGAATGGTGTAAATATACTTTGTCTACAACCAGAAATATGAAAAATTATGCTCTATATGTATAATATGAATTGTAATGCATTCTGCTGCCATATATAACAAATTGGAACAAAAAATAAATTTAATTAATTAAAAAAACCCTCTGCAATGAAGAGACAAGGGGACATCCCAGGAGGTAGCTGGGAATGTCAGAATTGTACACTAGGGACAGTGGAAAGGAAAACACAAGAAGACCAAGAGAGCTGACTGTCTGGAAGTTGAGAGAAAAATGATGCAGAAAGTAGAGGAAACAAGGAGTAAGGGATATCTGGAGACCATTAATCTTCAGGAAAACATAAATTTGAATTACAACAGAGAGGTCTATTTGAATGGCAATGGAAGAATCCTGAGGATTTTTTTTTTCTAGAATCTTTTTGTCTTCTGGTATATCTTCAAGTAAACAGTACAATTATGATCCTAAGATTTTCTGCAAGAGATCCATTACAGATCCCGGTCTGATATAATTAATACCTGAATGCATATATAATTACATCAAAATGAGTTCTACCATCATGTATAACTAAAAGCAACCAATAAAAAATTTAAAAAAAAAAGATTTATGCATTGGTCAACAACAACACCAAAAAATAATACCTCAGTTGCCATAGAGTGTTAATGGCTGAAACAATTGCCTAGATCTGAAGCACTCTCACAGCTCATTTGAGAGTTAGTTAAGTGTCTCTCATGAGTTAGGCCTTGTGCTAAGCATCAGCTCTGTGGATAAGCGGGTGGGGTCTCCCCTCTCTACTCACCCACAAGCCATCTTATCATTAACTCACCAAGACAAAGGGAGCAGCAGACGAAAACAGGGTGCCCCCGGAATATGGAGCCCAGTTAGGGGCTGAACCAGCTTCAGTCTCATGCTCAGCTACCATAATCAGTCGAGGCTGGGGATGAACTCAATTTGTTTCCACACAGTGCAACTCTTGATTGTATAAACAAACCACAACTGAATGTCAACTCCAGCCCTGGAACACATTTTCCCCAAGGCAGATTGGTTGGGCATTCAGGGGTTTTGCCCCTTTCCCCTGCAGAGATCATCTGTTAGGATCAGGTGGGTGTCTTCCTAGAAATCAATATCCTGGGAGAGCTGTTGGGCCAGAGAAGGGCAGCAAATGAGCTGGGCAGCTCCTGACTTCTCTCTTTTTTTTTTTTTTGGTTATATTTGACTTTTCAAATAAAGTCCTTGCTCATTTGCTTCAAAAAGGTAAATCCAGTCTGTTTGAAATTAGTACAGATTTAATTATATACACTGCATGCCCCCTCTTCCCGGTATACTCATTTCACAGACAAGCAGGAGTCACGGAAAATCACAGTAGCTTCGTCTTTGCAGATATCTCTCTCCATCCCCCACCCTGCCTCCACTACACTTCTATACACAGAAGCTGTTATAGTCTACATGTCTTCATGCATGCAGTAATGTATAGAAGAAGGGAGGGAAAAATCCTTCAAAATATTAATCATCTTCTATTTTTCTTAGTTGGATGAAAATTCCCTGCACTTTTGTCCATGTAAACACAAAATTATCCTCCTGCAAGTTGAGGTGGTGGCAGTTCCTGAACACAGTTATATTTTGCAGATAACAGGATTAGCTTGGATGTGGGTAATAAGTTGGTGAATCTCCCCCGGCCATTTCTCAACACTGTGAGAGCACTAATCCTTTATGCTTTGATGTCTTCTAGTTTTCCATCAGGTGCGCCACGGACTATTTGTCCTGGGGCAGTCAGCTCTCTTATAAGATCTCATAGTGTCCTCATTAGCTGCGCCTATTTACCCAGCCAGCCTGTTGAACCCAATTTATAGTTTATGTGATTAATTCCCAAAGTACAGTAAACCCTAGCTCTAAGGCTCTCTATTATATGACTGCATCTCCTTTAAGGGCAAACACAAGCTTCAGCTCTTTTACTATATGACTGCATCATATATAATACGTTAATAATTTTACTCTCGACGACACATTAACATCTTTCTATACACTTTCTTTATGGCACACAGCTCATAAAGAGGAGAATGTTCCACATTGGGTTGCAAAGTGCTAACTATATGAAGGAGTCATTTGGATTTTTTGCTTTAAAAATTTTTATTTTTGGCTGAAATTACTGCAAGGCGCTACTATCAGGTTGAACAGTGAACTGGCAAACCACGCTACTGTACAACTCTTTATCTACTGAATTATAAGTTTGAAAAGGCTTAAGAGGTAATGTGGCAGCACAAACCCATGGGCTCCTTTTCATCTTTAGCATGCAGGCTTGGCAGATAAAAGGTTTAAGTGCGTGTGTGTGCGTTTGCACGTGTATGGAGAGAGAGTGAGACAAAGACAGAAAGCAGAACGAAGACAGAAGCACTCAAAGTGACCCATATCAACTCCACTGGAATGTTTCCTATAGCAGAGAGAATTATGGAGGAGTCACGATCGGTATGAGAGAAAAAAGAGTAACCAGAAATGCCAGTGGTTCTCACCTGGGTATATCCCCTAGGGGCATTTGGCAATGTCTGAAGATGTTTTGGGTTGTCACAACTAAGTGGCAGGGGTCGGGGAGTGCTACTGTCATCTAGTGGGTAGAGTCTAGGAGTACTGAAGCCCTTTACAACAACTACAAAATGCTATTAGCCCCAAATGTCAACAGTGTCAAGGTTGGGAGAGCCTGTCTATCTTTTTGGAAGATGGAAACGAAAGCAGAAAACTTGGAAGTTTTTATTCTTAAATCTTAACTGATCTCAAAGTTGAGAAAGAGTAAAGAGACAGTTAATACTTGGCATCTCTGTATTTTGAATTTTGCAAAGAAAACAGATCAGGGGGTGATTATTGCTATTGTGAATTGTTTAATCCTCTCACTTTGTTTTATTATTTGCCATCTCACTTGGAGCCTCACAAATCTGATGGCTCAGTGGGCAAAGAAAAATATGAGGTATGATTCAGCCCTTTGCTCTTCTGCTTATTGGTTGCTTTGGGAATACATTTCTTCAGCTAAGGTTTGAAAAGTTATCCTTGAAGCTCTTTGTGAATTTGTTTCTCATATGTATAACACCTCTTCTACCTCTGCTTACTTTCTCTCTACTCTCTATTGCTATAAAAATGGAGAACCATAGACATTTGCTGATGTGTTATTTGTTTACTAATAATAATCTCACCATTTTTCTTTGGGTTTTCATCTTATTTACAGATGAATAAGCCAACGTTGTGAGTGGTTTAAAGCACAGAACAGACTAGGGAATTATGGTAGTTCTGTGAGGGGAGGATTTTGTAAAACCAGCCATCATTGCTGCTTTGGACAACGTCTTTGTCCATGATGCCAGAAAAACTGCAAAACTTTTAAAACTGTAAAAGTCATTCATATATATATATCCTAAATATTTTCTGGCCTAGTTTTCATTTTAAAACACACTTATGTAGCAAATAGTTTCTCTATAGGATATAATATCTTGGAGAATATTTTGTTACCAGGTTCTTGTTCTAAGGATTCGCTCATGAAGTTTCTATCGTTCAGAGCTCCAAGAAGAGGACTTAGAGTTTATTATTAACCACATCATCTCACTAAGTGTATAGCCACAGTAGAGATCTAGATTCCGTCAACCCTCTCACCCCTCATTCTTGAGGCATTAGGGATCTCTAACCACATGACCTCCTTTGCAATCCAGCTAAATCATGGGACTACAATGTAGAGTTTACCTTAGATCATCAGAAAAGAGATTTCATAGACTTTTAGTGACTTTTCCCTTAAAGTGATGAAGTGCATGAATTTGCCCTCCAGGAATCTGAGGTAGAGGTCTCCTATTTGGGAAAGACCAACATGTCTCTTCTCAGAGACCTGCTAACTTGGCATTCTGTCATTTTTAAGTAGCTGGGCTTTTGGTTTGTTTGCTACCTTTGGAATGCAGGGTAAACTCCCTCACTGGGATGTAGGGAAGAACCATTCATAAAACATACTGTAAAGTTTTTATGGAACTCCATAGTACTATAATAAATTGGAGGCTGATACCTTCCAGTTCTACAACTCTCTGACTTTATACCACAAAACAGGGAATTATCACAATCTGTAAAAATTCAGTTGGTAGTAGAGTATCCTAAGGCAGACTATGATTCTGAGAAAGTGATGTTGCATTTTTTGTTCCATTTTCCAAAATATAGTCAGCCCTTGACTTTCCTCATAAATAGCAAATGGAGATCATCTCACAAAAAAATGAGATGCAGAAATTTCTTGCAATTAATGACATGGATTAGACATTTTAAATATTAAAATCCACTTACATTTTCTGAGTTGTAATAATGATAGATCATATTGATAAAGTGCCTACTGTGTCCTAGGAATCATGCTAATCACTCTAAATATTTAATCCATGCAATGAAATAATGAAGTAAATTGTTTTTATTAATACCCATTTACAGATGAGTAGACTGAGGTGTGCAGTGGCTACATGACTTACTTAAACGACACATAGGAAAAGGCTGTGAAGATTCAGGCCATGTAAATCTTTTTGAATCCAGAATCTGAGCCCTTCATCATTACATTACATAGCACATTGATAGGATTTTACTTGCAGAGGAATTTCATTTGAGACTAATGTAAACAGTTTTCATGTAATCTGTTACTGAAGTACATTGGACTGAAGTCTCTTGAATTTGGCATCTCAAGATTTTGTTTGTTTGTTTTAGCTAAGGTTTAAAAGTTAGAAATTAGAACTGGCAAGAGTAGATCCTGAGAAATGGCTAAAAAGTACAAGTTTGTTGTGTTCTATTTTATTGCCTGAAGAAAGTTGGGGGTTAGTAAGATCCCCTAACAATTCAGCATTGTGGATGCTCAGCTGAACTTTTTGCCTGGTGGGTTTAGAATTCTGAACAAATAGACACTGGGGTCAGGAACAACTGCCATGAATAGATGCTGGGTAATCTGGAATAGCAAGAATGATGACATCAATAGTGATAACAAGGTCATTTTTGTCTTTCCTCTTTGACCTTCATCACCAATCCCATCCCCTATACTCCCCCTCAAAACACCCCTCAATACCTGACACCACATGATTATTTAATGTCTTTGGAATTTTCATGTGTCCCATAAAGGAGCCCAAGCACTTAAAGGTTGAGAATTCATTGAGTTCTCTGGGTTTGGGATGGGGAGGAGGGAGAGAGAGAGAGAGAGAGAGAGAGAGAGAGAGAGAGAGAGAGAGAGAGAGAGAGAGAGAGAGAGAGAGAGAGAGAGAGAGAGAGAGAGAGAGAGAGAGAGAGAGAGAGAAAGAAAGTACATAAAACAAAGACATTGTTATGGGGCATCTGCTGTAGGCCATCGAAACGGTAGGTGAGGGGAAACCAGCTGCTGGGGTCAGATGAACTTTCATAATGTTGAACTCCAAGGGGACTTGGATTCCCCAGACATCTGCTGGGTTAAAGACCCATGAAGGATCAAAGGAGTTACTGAATTGAAGAACTGTGACTTTCTGTTACCAACCGTAGCTAATGTAATTGAAGAAGAAATTGTGTTAGATCTCCTGCTTATGGACAGGTATGATTTTATTGAAAATAGGAAAACAAGAGGCAGGTTTAATACTATTGCTCATGTGATGATGTGTACATAGTAGAGTAAAAAATGAGAAAACTGAATACAATAGTACCAGAGAATTAAACTCTGAGGAAGCATATTAAGGAATCAAGTAAGTACAAGAGACAATATTAAAACTCACAGAGGGTGATAGGGGGGCAAAGCAGTCTTGGGGACAATTATAATTGCAACTTTCTAGATTGCAATCTCTCAGAGAAAGATGGAGAAACAAACTAATAAACCCTGGCTGAGGCTTTCTGCGAGCCTGGTGTGGGTGATGACAAAGCTGGCCAGGAAGTGCCACATCAGTTAAAGCTGTCAGGGCAGTGGAGATAAGGACAGCTAGACATCTAGAATCGATTAATGATAACGAGAGGGTTAGAGTGAAGAGGGGATTTTACAGAGATATGCAAGACAAATGGAAGAGATCAGAGAGAAAGTGGTCCGGAGTATCTTACTGAAGTAAGACTGAGAGTTCAGAAGTCATGAATCCAGATTTTAATCCCAGTTCTTTGTGAGATATGAAGGAAATGACTTGACTTATTGGTATTTGAAGTGTCTCCTTTAGTGAGAGTGATAGAAACCAGCTTGCAAATAACCAAGTAGAAATAAATTATTGAGATTTCAAAGGGCTCTGAAAGGTTTCAGCCTCTCACATATGCCATGGAAGGTATTTCTTTTTGTTATGTGCCCAGTAAGAATATTTATGAAGGATACGTGAATACTCTCCTTAGAATGGGCTCTGAATGGGACATTGGCCATTCAAAGATGGAACACACTAGTGAGATGGAAGAAATGGGTGGAAATGGGTGATAGGGAAGCTTAGGATATAGGTACACTCACCTCACAGGATTGTCTCAGGAGAGTCATAAATGTGGGGACACTGTTCAAGCAACCAAAAAACTAGAACTGAAGATATTGGGAGATGGTTGTTCTTATCTTTTCCTTACATAGGCAGTAATTGTTGTGGCCAATAATTATTGCTTGTGGGGAGAGAAAGAGAGAGAGGAGCGAGAGCTATGTTTCTTTCTCTGTGAGAATACACTCCCAGTTGAAAGAATAAGGAACTCTTCTACCCCAGGTCTAAAGGAGAATTCTCCCACCTCTACAGAGCTATAAAATACCCACCTGGAATGGGCCCTCAAAGTGAACTCAGTCCAGCCTCCTTTTTTTCTCCTGTGAGAAATTTGAGAAATGGCTCAAAGACCTTTGTGCCATTTGGCTTGTTAGTGTCAGATGCAAGTGACTCTTGACATCAAAGAGATTCTCTTGGCAGTGAAAAGGGATCTTTGAACAACCAGAAAACACATTTGCTTTCTCCTCACCTTTCCAGTTTTCTCTTACTTCCTCAATTCTTATATATTGAAAGGAAAATCGCATGTATTATTATGAAAATAATATTCATTTGCATTATACCACCCATATTTTGCATTAAAGCACCCATAATATTTTAAATGTACAGTATAGAAGCACTCTGATTATTAAGAAATTATAATGTGAAAAATAAAACCAGTCTTCCTTGATCTTCTCTGTGACATTATTCTGTTGCCATTCCAAGACACACTTAAGATGGAACTATTTTATTCTTTTAGTTTTTCTTTTCACATGCATAGGTTTAAATCTGTTGAACATATATAACATTAGGTTGTAAGTGTGTGTGTTTACAACTATAAATGGATTCATATGATTTACAGATTTCTCAGCCTGCTTTTGCTTCTCAGCTATGTTTTTGGAACCTAGGTTGATCCAGTTCATTCTTTTTTACCCTTGCATAGTATTTTATTTTAAAATATATCCCATTTTATTTTTCTATTCTTTTACTGATGAACATATAAATTATTTTTATACTTTTGCTATTACAGATGATCATATTTTGAAAATCTAATATCTGTCTAAAGAGACAGATGTACATGCTGCAATTACTTTCAAAGTTGAATACCAAGAAATCAAATTGCCAGGTCATAGGAAATGTGCAATATTAATGTTAAGATGTTTGGACAATTTAACCTCAAAGTAGCTTTACTAATTTTTACTAATGTTAGCAGAATTTTGAAATACTAGTTATTTTATGTCACCAAAACTTAACACTGCCAAAAATTTTGTTTTTTTCAGTTGGTTAGATGAAAATAGTATATCACTATTTTGCTTGCTACTACGAAATTGAGAATCTTTTATATATTTATCAGCTGTTTGTAATTCCTCTTCTGTGAAGTTCCTTTACATAAACTTTGCCCATATATGTATTAAAGTATTTGTCTTTTTCTTTACTGATGAGTAGTAATGTTTCTGCATTGTGGATATGGTTATTTTGTTAAAAAAAAAATTGAAACTGTGTGCCATGGTGCACACTTGTAATCCCAGTGCCTTGGGAGGCTTGGGAGGCTTGGACATGAGCACTGAGAGTTCAAAGCCGACCTCAGCAAAAGTGAAGTGCTAAGCAATTCAGTAAGACCCTGTCTCTAAATAAAATACAAAAAATAGGATTGGGAATGTGGCTCAGTGGCCGACTGCCCCTTGGTTCAATTTCTGGTATCCCCCCACAACAAAAATGAAAAAATCCTTTACTCTTGTTTTCTTTTACAAAGTGTGTTCAAGTTATTTATTTTATGCTATATGTTTTAATCAAAATGCAAATCTTGCATTTTGAACTTTGATAAAATATAAAGAAATTTTATGATTTTATAAAGTTATAAACATTATTCTGTCTTATAACAAAGTTATGTTTTGAATTTAAGTCTTTATGTATGGAATGAGGTAAGGATCTAATTTTTTATATGGGTGGCCAACTTTTTGATATCATTTAATTTTTTTCTGATATTATTCCATTGCCAGGAGCAACTATTCTTAGATTTCTATCATAAGAGATTGGTTTATTTCCTCTTGGACTTCATATGAATGTATACAACATGTGATTTTCTATATCTGTATTTTTTGGTTCCATATAATGTTTTTAAAATTCTTATGTAAATCTTAATTTCCACAACTTTTCTGAATTCTCCCTTTAGGGCTAACAGTTTTAAATTAAATTTTTGTGTATTATTTAGTTAAATGCACATAATTAACACAACAAACCAAGTTTAATTCCTTCCTATACAGTCCTCACATGAATATAAATAATACATACATTATATATACATACTTATTATATCATTTAAAACCTCAGGAGGGGTATCCAAGATGGTGGGCCAGAGGAGGGCAGCATTCTGTTTCGCTAAGTGACCCAGGTCTCAACTAGTGGGAATACTGCTCTGCTGAGAATGATATAGGAGGACCTCTCCACAGCTGATCCCACACAGGAAATCCAGTCACTGTGCCTCCCAAGTCCCAGGTCTCAGAGTTAGAAAATTTCTCCAGATCCCTGACTACTAGCCCATACAGGTCTCCTGGTGCCTTAGTGGGACCACCAGCATCTGCACAGGCGCAGAATTCCCAGACGCAGCTCCCACGAAGGACACTCAGACACTACCCACGCGCAGAAACTCCAGCTCCCACTCCCATGAGGATCTCATCTACTAACACAGAGTTCCCCCCAGTTGCCTCCATCTTGGGACTTGGCAGCTATTGCCATAGTCCCCTACTGAGGTAGCCGCCTTCACCTGGGGACATCACAGGCTCTGAAGAAAGCCAACAACCACAACACGGCATGCCAGCGGGCTCCTCTCTGAATGCATCCTGCAACGTCATCGCCTGGCTCCCCCCATACCACCTGACACCCCATCACTGAAAGCAGTAGACTCCATCTTGGGTCACCTCCATCACCATCTTTAGGGCAACTACCAGATTGGAACATCAGATAGCCAGGTACCTATGGTTTTCTAATTCCCCCCAATCCCCAACGGCTGCTAATTGGGCAGAGTAATTGCCCAATCAATTCAAAACAGCCCTCTGCGACAGGTGCAGCCACCACAGTGCAACACACAAAACCCCAGAGAGAAAGGTTCCTGATTAGGAAGTAGAAAGGAGAGGATGAGGGAGATATACTTTAGAGACTAATTTAGAAGGCAGGAACTGTGAGGTCTACAGAGGAGGAGATAAGACCCAGGGCCCACATCACAGGAACACACCCTAAAGATTCCTTGAGGTACAGTCTCCAAAGGGGACCAGCGGGTGCCATACCCCACTTCCAGGTGCCCTGCACCCAAGACCAACCCTTGTATCCTGGTAAACCCCACCACCCTGAGGGCAGAGATATTAACTAAGAACAGACAATCCCATTTATTGGGTGAGAAGGGAAGCAGGAAAGATACTGATCTCCAACCAAAACAATCCTTGTTTCTTCCTTAGAGATTTTTTTCTTTTCCCTCTTCGTTCTCCCACCCTCACATCCCCAACATATATGAAACCAAATACTTTGCATGAATTAGGATATTGAGGACTGGGATGACTGAATAGTATATTACAGTTTTGTTGTATATGTTTTTTCTAATTTTTACTATTACTAACATTTTAAAAATGTTTCTTTCTATTTGTTTGTTTTATGTACTCTGCTGTCTTCCCTCTTATTTTTCTACCAAAATTACTATTTCTCTATTCTCCTGCTACTAACCTTCTTCTTTAGATTTCTCTTTCACACTTTCTAAGATTTAATAACTCTTAGAAATTCAACCGCTATATCCTCATCTCATTCCTCCTCAGCATATCTTCCTACACCTCACCCCTGGTTCTTTGTCCACCACCAGAAACTCTAAACCCTTTTACAAACCTACTGATTATATTGTAGATAATAATTGAATTCACCATTTCTGCACATTGTGACCCAACTGTAAACGTCTTAATAACAACTATTTGTTTTTAGGTGGTATTTTGTTTATATTGAGATCTGTTAACATTGTTCTTCCCTTCAAAGGTGAGGTATAGGAACCCTACATGGGCACTATGAGCCTATAGTGTGAAAACAGTAACACCTCGGCTCCACAGAGCTAGACAGGAAAACACCTGAGTAACATGAAAAGACAACGAAGAAAGTGCTCAAAACAAATCAAGATATCACATTATTAGAATCCATGGCCAGCATAGCAGATGAAATGACAGAGAAGGAGTTAAGGATGTACATAATTAAAATGTTCTGTGAATTAAAGGATGATATAAGAGAGCAAATTCAGGCAGCAAAATATCATTTCAACAAAAAGCTACACAAACAAATATAGGAAGCAAAGGATTACTTCAATGGGGAGATAGTGGATCTAAAGAAAAACCAAACAGAAATCCTTGAAATGAAAGAAACAATAAACCAAATTAAAAGCTCAATTGAAAACATCACAAACACATTAGACCACTTGGAAGACAAGACCTCAGACAATGAAGACAAAATATAATCTTGAAAAGAATGTAGACCACACAGTGAAAATGGTAAGATACCATGAGCAGAACACTCAAGAAATATGGAATAGCATAAAAAGACTAAATTTAAGAGTTATTGGAATAGAGGAAGGCATAGAGTTTCAATCCAAAGGAATGAACAATCAATTCAACAAAATAATATCAGAAAATTTTCCAAACATGAAGAAAAAATTGGAAAACCAAACTCAAGAGGCTTACAGGACACCAAATGCACAAAATCACAACAGATCCGCACATTATGATGAAAATGCAAAACATACAGAATAAGGAGAGAATATTAAAAGCCACAAGAGAAAGGAATCAGATTGCACATAGAAGAAAACAAATTAGATTATGTGGAGATTTTTCAACCCAGACTCTGAAAGCTAGAAGATCCCAAAACAACATATATCAAGCTCTGAAAGAAAATGGATGTCAAACAAGAATTTTGTATCCAGCAAAATTAAGCTTTAGATTTGATGATGAAATAAAAACCATGATAAACAGAACTTAAAAGAATTTACAACTAGAAACCCTGCACTACAGAACATCCTTGGCAAAATATTCTATGAAGAGGAAATGAAAAACAACAATGAAAATCAGCAGAGGGAGGTATTACACTAAAGGAAAAGCTAATCAAAGGAAAACCAAGTCAAGTTAAATACCAAAAATAAACAATAATGGCTGGGAATATAAATCATGTCTCAATAATAACCTTGAATGTTAATGACCTAAACTCACCAATTAAAAGATATAGGCTAGCTGATTGGATCAAAACAAAACAAAACAAAAACACCGAACAATATGTTGCCTCCAAGAGACTCATCTCATACAAAAAGATATACCGACTGAAGATGAAATGTTGGGAAAAATCATATCACTCACATGGACTGTGGGAACAAGAAAAGGTTTCCATCCTTGTGTCAAATAAAGTAGACTTTAAGCTAAAGTTAATCAAAAGGGACAAAAAAGGACATTTCATACTGCTCAAGGGAAATATACACCAACAAGACATAACAATTATAAATATATATGCCCCCCAATATAGAGCATCTATGTTCATTAAACAAACTCTTCTCAAGTTCAAGAGTCAAATAGACCACAACACAATAATTCTGGGTGACTTTAGCACACCTCTTTCACCACTGGATATATCTTCCAAACAAAAGCTAAACAAAGAAACTTCAGAACTCAATAATACAATGAATAACTTAGAATTAACAAACATATATAGACAATTTCATCCATCAACAAGTGAATACATTTTCTTCTCAGCAGCACATGGATCCTTCTCTAAAATATACCATATATTATGCCACAAAGCAACTCTTAGCAAATACAAAAAGATAATCACTACCCTGCATTCTATCAAATAATAATAGAATAAAATTAGAAATCTGGGCAGGGGATGTGGCTCAAGTGGTAGCGTGCTCGCCTGGCATGCGTGTGGCCCAGGTTCAATCCTCAGCACCACATACAAACAAAGATGTTGTGTCCTCCGATAACTAAAAAATAAAATATTAAAAATTCTCTCTCTCTATCTCTCTCTCTCTGTCTCTCTCACTCTCTCTTTAAAAAAAATAGAAATCAATGATGAAATTTAAAAAAAGATACTCCAACACCTAAAGAATAAATAATATGCTATTAAATGAACAATGGGTTACAGAAGACATCAAAGAGGAGATTTAAATATTCCTAGAGGTAAATGAGAACACTGATACAACATATTGAAATCTCTGGGACACTCTGAAAGCAGTACTAAGAGGAAAGTTCATTGCATGGAGTTAATTCTTTAAAAGAAGAAAAATTCAACAAATAAATGACCTAACACCACATCTTCAAATCCTTAGAAAAAGAAGAACAAATCAACACCAAAAGCAGTAGAAATCAAGAAATAATTAAAATCAGAGCTGAAATCAATGAAATTGGAACAAAAGAAACAATTGAAAAAACAAAAAATTTGGTTCTTTGAAAAAAATAAGTAAAATTGACAAACTGTTAGCCATGCTAACAAAGAGAAGGAGAGAGAAAACTCAAATCAGTACCATATATGATGAAAAAGGAAATAATCACAACAGACACTACAGAAATACAGAAGATAATTAGAAGTTATTTTGAAAACATGTACTGTAATAAAATAGAGAATATTGAAGGCATTGACAAATTTCTAAAGACATATGAGTTGCCCAAATTGAATCAGGATGATATATAAAATTTGAACAGATCACTTTCAAGCAAGGAAATAGATAAAATAAAAAATAAAACCACTCAATCAGTAGCCTACCAACCAAGAAAAGCCCCAGAAAGAACTAATACCTATACTCTACAGATTATTTCATGAAACAGAAATACAGGGAGCACTTCCAAACTCATTCTATGAGGCCAATATCACCCTGATTCTAAAGCCAGGCAAAGACACATCAAAGAAAGAAAACTTCAGACCAATATCGCTAATGAACATAGACGCAAAAATTCTCAATAAAATTCTAGCAAATTGAATACAAAAACCATATCAAAAGATAGTGCACCATGCTCAAGTGGGGTTTATCCCAGGGATACAAGGCTGGTTCAACATACAGAAATCAATAAATACAATTCATAACATTAATAGACTCAAAGATAAAAATCATGTGATCCTCTCAAGTCATGCAGAAAAAGCATTCAACAAAATACAGCAACACTTCATGTTCAAAACACTAGAAAAAACTATGGATAACAGGAACATATCTCACATCATAAAAGCTATCTATGCTAAGCCCCACTCCAACATCATTCTAGATGGAGAAAAATTGAAAGCATTCCCTCTAAAAACTGGAACAAGACAGGGATGCCTCTTTCACCACTTCTATTTAGCATAGTTTTGAAACGTTGCCCAAAGCAGTTAGACAGATGAAAGAAAGTAAAGGGATAAGGATAGGAAAAGAACTCAAATTAGCACTATTTGCCAAAGACACAATTCTATACCTAGAAGACCCAAAACATTCCACCAGAAAACTTCTAGAACTAGTAAGTGAATTCATCAAAGTGGCAGGATACAAAATCGACACCATAAATCAAAGGCATTTCTGTATACCAGTGACAAATCATCTGATAGGGAAATGAGGAAAACTACCCATTAATAGCCGCAAAAAAGAAACAAACAAAAACTTGGGAATCAACCTGATGAAAGAGGTGAAAGACCTCTACAATGAAACTACAGAATGCGAAAGAAAGAGATTAAAGAAGACCTTAGAAGATGTAAAGATCTCCCTTATTCTTGGGTAGACAGAATTAATATTGTCAAAATGACCATACTACCAAAAGCACTATACAAATTTAATGCAATACCAATCAAAATCCCAATGACATTACCCATACAAATAGAAAAAGCAGTCATGAAATTCATCTGGAAAAATAAGAGACCCAGAATAGCTAAAACAACCCTTAGCAAAAAGAGTGAAGCAGGTGGCATCACTATACCAGACTTTCAACTATACTACAAAGCAATAGTAACAAAAACAGCATGTTATTGGCACCAAAACATACTGGTAGACCAATGGTACAGAATATAGGACACAGAGACTAACCCACATAATTACAATTATCTTATATTAGACAAAGCACTAAAAAAACATAGCACTATTTGCCAACAATTAGAGAAAAGACAGCCTCTGCAACAAATGGTGCTGGGAAAACTGGAAATCCACATGTAACAAAATGAAATCAAACCTCTATTTCTCACCATGCACAAAACTCAAAGTGGATCAAAGACCTAAAAATTAAACCAGAGACACTGAGCCCTAAAAAGTAGGCCCTAATCTCCATCATATCAGATTAGACCCCAACTTCCTTAATAAGACTCCTGTACACAATAATTAAAATCAAGAATCAATACATAGGATGGATTTAAACTAAAAAGTTTCTTCAGGCAAAAGAAACAATCAGTGAAGTGAGTAGAGAGCCTATATCTTGGGGGAAAATTTTTACCACTTGCACATCAGATAGTGTACTGAACTCTAAGGTAAATAAAGAATTCAAAAAGTTAAACACCAGAAAAACAAGTAACCCAATCAATAAATGGGCCAAGGCACTGAACAGATACCTCTCAGAAGATGATATACACTCAATCAAGGAATACATGCAAAAACGTTCAACATTTCTAGCAATTAGAGTAATGCAAATCAAAACTACTCTAAGATTTCATCTCACTCCAGTCATCATAGCATCTATTAAGAACACAAACGACAATAAGTGTTGGTGAGGATATTGCGGGGAAAAGCACACCCCTACATTGCTGGTGGGACTAAAAATTGGTGCAGCCAATATGGAAAACAGTATGGAGATTCATTGGAAAGCTGGAAATGGAATTTCACCCAACTATTTGACCCAGCTATCCCACTCCTTGGTCTATACCCAAAGGACTTAGAAACAGCATACTACAGGGACACAGTCACATCAATGTTTATAGCAGCATAATTCACCATAGCTAAACTGTGGAACCAACCTAGATGCCCTTCAGTGGATGAATGAATTAAAAAATGTGGTATATATACACAATGGAATATTACTCATCAATAAAAGAAAATAAAATCATGTCATTTGCAGGTAAATGAATGGAGTTGGAGAATATAATGCTAAGTGAAGTTAGCCAATCCCCCCAAAACCAAATGCCGAATGTTTTCTCTGATATAAGGAGGCTGATTCCTAGTGGGGTTGGGAGGGGTAGCATGGGAAGATTAGATAAACTCTAGAGAGGGCAAAGGGGTGGGAGGAAAAGGGAGAGTCATGGGGGTAAAAAAGATGGTGTAATGAGATGGACATCATTACCCTAAGTACATGTATGAAGACCCAAATGGTGTGAGTGTACTTTCTATACAACCGGAGACATGAAAACTTGTGCTCTATATGTGTAATATGAATTGTAATTCATTCTGCTGTCATATATAACAAATTAGAATAAAAAAATAAAAAATAAAAACCTCAATTTCTCATCAATGCCTACTGATAGTAGTAACCTTACATTATACTTGACTTTAATGAGGACATCTACAGTATTTTACTAAGGAGGATGCAGTGTTAAATTTATAATGTTGATGCTCTTCTTCAGTTCAGAGAAAGGCTTTTATCAATTTCTTCTGTTTATTTGGGTTTGTTTCATATGTTTTGAACTTTTAGAATTCCAACTTAGTCCTATGAATTTTCAAGATTCCCAATTTCCCAGTTAAACTTATTTTAAGTGTTTAATTGCTTCACACTTATCTTAATATATCTTCATGTTTCAGTTTCACAATGATTAAATCCTTCATTAAAAAATCATTCTGAGGACTGGGATGTGGCTCAAGCGGTAGCGTGCTTGCCTAGCATGCGTGGGGTGCTGGGTTTGATCCTCAGCACCACATAAAAATAAAATAAAGATGTTGTGTCCACCGAGAACTGGAAAATAAACATTAAAAAATTCTCTCTCTCTCTCTCTCTCTCAAAAATATTCTGAATTTTGAGCTCCATGGATTATTTGGATATCATTCTGTTTTTGCTGTTTTATTTACCAGATGTCTAGAACCAAGAGGCTCTAGGTTTTGTGAGTGCTTGTGATTTGTTTTCATTATAAACAGTGAATGTGATCATATGTATTTTTTCCTTTGAGATTTCTTATGTTCTAGTATATAGTCTATTTTTAAATTGAATTTGCCATGTGAATTGGAGATTGATAGTCTATATCTATTTAGTAACAGATGAACTTTTTTCTTTCTGATTCTATTACATAAAAATAGAAACAACATTTAAAATGCTTTTATTTCATGTCCCCCAGGATGACAATAATAAAAGATGTAAAATAAGTCTTGACAAAGATGTGGAGAGGGGCTGGGGTGGTGGCTCTGTAGTAGAGCACTTGCCTAGCATGTGTGAGGCACTGGGTTTGATTCTCATCACTGTATATAAATAAATAAGTAAATGTCCACCAAGAACTAAATATATATTTTAAAAAAATATGTAAAGAAATTTTACCCCTTGTATTTCTGGTGGAAATCTAAAATGATGCAGCAAAATCTAAAAGGTTAACTATAAAGGTAACGTACAGCCTAATAACGTCTATCCTAGGTACCTACCCAAAGAATTGAAAACATGTGCTCATTCATACAAAAGCTCATACAATAATGTTCAGAGTGGTTTATCCATAATATCCAAAAAGCAGAAGTGTCATAAATGGTTGTCACTTCATAAATAGCATTAGGATATATAATATATGCACACAATGGAATATTAGTTAGCCATAAAAAGGAATGAAATATTAATAAATGCTATAGTATGATGTTAAATGAAGGAGGCCAGGAACAAAATTCTGTAAATTGTATTATTTATTTAATATGTTCAGAAGAGGCATATTTATAGAGACAAAAATATAGATCAGTGCTTGTTGTAGGTTACTAAGTAGGAAATGGAGAGTAACTGCTAACGTGTATAAAGTTTTTATGGGAGGGTGATACAATGGTCTAAATTTGGATAGAGGTGATAGCCATACAACACATAGTAAAATCCACAAAACTATTTATTTTACAGTGATAAATTCTATGATGTGTAAATGCTATTTCAATAAAAAAGCTTAAATACTGTTAGGAAGAATCTCTGACACTGAAGTATCTGATCACCTAGAAATAAGTTATTACTCTAATTTTGTTTATCCTACTTCTGTCAATATACTCAAAAAATATTTGCGTGACTACTTACTCAAGATGCTGCTTATCTTGTGCATGAGTGTGAATTTGAAAAAGTAAGACACTGAATAGTATATATGGAATTCAAATTTATTAAATGAAAATAAAATTAGTTAATTAAAAAGTCTTCAATAATTTCTTGTTCCAGTTCACATAAATTCAAATAGCTAATGGAAAAAAATGAATTCTGTAACTGAATTTCATTCCTCTAATTATGTTGCAGAAGTCTAACTTTACACTATAATCTGAAAAGAACAAGTATCATTCTAGATGGTCATAAAAAATGATGTTCCCCAGAGTTATAAAAGTTCAATAAATACTGATATTGAAAATAAATACTGTTAATAATGAATAATTGATTTCTTTTTTAATCTTTCTCTTACCTACAGATAGTGCACATGAATAATGTATGAAAATAAAATCAGAGCAACAATCTAAGAAGACACAGCAAATGGTTTAGTAAAATGCTTATGATGTCCCTTCTTTGGAAATAGTTGATGAACAGGATAGATATTCATCCCTCTAAAATAGTTTTGGTGTTAAGCTTTCCTGAAGACAAAAGAGGTAAACTTTTTTGGTCATTCTTGACCTAGTCATCAAGTACCAGTTTTGTGAATCTGTAAGATAACTTTCCTTCTTCTCTCCAATGTTAATTGTCATAATAGTTAAGAGAGTACTTCATTGAGTTAACATCAGACACTGTTGCCTGAATTTTGCACTAATCTTTCTCTTTTACTTCAAATATTTTCATTCAAACCCTCTTGCATGGTTTGTTGCAAATCCTACATTCCAGTTTGAGCCTTGAAGTAATGAAAAATTCCAACGGAACCCCTAATTCAATTATTTGTTCATCCACTTTTCCAGTCAGTTTTCATTTATGTAGCACATGCTAGACGTTGGCCATTTGCTTGTCTCTTGCTAAGGCTAGGGATTCAAAGGTGACCAGCTGAGGTCCTTGGGAACTTTGTGGCTTTGTGAGGAAGAACAAATGTATAAGAAAACTATACATTCTTATAGGCATTACAACAAAGTTGGAGATAAAGATTCTACAGAGGATTAAGAAGGAAGGCATTGAAAGTAAAGTGAGAGTAGAATGGGAAAAGGTGGATTATGGTGAGAAAAAAGAAAAAAATAACATTTTCTACTTATTCATCAGGTAAAGTGAGAGAATGTCCCTGAAATAGCAATCAGTTCAGCAAATTTATGGCATAGAATGAAACACACAGCCCAATGCTGAGTTCTGTTTTGAGACCCTGCAGTCTGCACACACACTAATGAACACAGCATCTTGCTGTAAAGTGCTCATAGACTAATGAGGGGTCCCATAGTAGTGGAGTTAGGATCCAAATCAATTTATAACTGACTTCAAACCATGTGCTATTAGCCACCTTGTACCTTAGTCACTGACAGCACTGATCTTGGCTACACATGACTGCTTGTTCTTTTAGTTCTCATTATGGAATCCTGCTGTAGACAAGACTGCAAACCTTCCCTCTTCATTGACCAATAGATGATAAATCAATATGCTCTTACAAAGTTTACCTCATTGAAGCTAATTAGATCTTTCAAAGAATTATTGTGTTTTCAAACTCAACTGCTGTATTGTGATAGTTTCCACAATCACAGAAGCTATCAAGTAAGTGTAATAAAACCAACCATTTAATTTCATTTGAAAATTCATTAAAAGTACCTTTTAATAATTTGGTGAATGAGATAGTTTACATGATGAACTATACTACAATTTTTGTCTCCTTTAAATATGTTAAAGCAAATCACATAAAATCTTGTATTTTTGAAACATTTTTGCTACTTGTTCTTTAATGTTCTGCCTGTGCTAGGTGTTTTGTATTATACTGCACTCCTGTGTTATCACAGCGGTTTGCCAGTGTCTTTGCATCTTTCAGGTTGGTCACCTGTGAGGTAGGACAAGATAGGGGACATCTATTTATTTAGAATAAATAAAAACATTTTAAAACTTTCTTGGCCTCGTAAAATAACAGATGTGTATTCCTTAAAAGAAAAGATATAAATAAACTTAGATGTATTTCCAGGTGAAATTAATCCATAGAATATTGATTAACTGACATTACCAAAACTATTTCACTGGAGCTACATGTCTAAAGGACTCTTTGTTGACTCTTTATAAATGTAGTTATATTTCTTTGCTTTTAGGTCTGTTTTTTGTCATAGGAGTTTTATTTTTCTTATGCATAATTATAAAAATTATGCATAAGAAAATCTTAATGATTGTGACATTTCAGAGGGCATGGTATTAATTGCTATATGTGAGACTTGATAGTTTTTGCATAGGCAGTGTTGTGAATGCTTGCCTACAGATACTCTCCGTCTATATGGTGTCAGACTACGTCAGTGCATGTCTTATAGTGCCAATTAGTGTTTGGGAAATTTTGTGCAAATTATGGAACTTTTGATGCATCTATTTTCTTATTTCTACAATGTTGATAATAATATGATTACCCTGGAAGTTAAATAAGTTAATACATGTAAAACACTTAAAACAGGCACATGATACATGCTCAGAACATGTGGCTTGTCATTATGTATCACACAACAAGGGACATTATCCATTTCTAGCAATAGAATGTTCCCAAATATTACTTCCCTTTCTTAGAATCCATTTCCATGTAGTCTAAATCAACAATATTTGGTATAAATGCTGTAAATATCTTGCTATAGATAGCTCTGAGATGTCAGTTCGAGAAACGCTGTGCTGGGAACTGACATGGGACAGAAACAATCATATCTTATTTAGACATCAATTCTAAGTTATTGCCTGTGAAAGATTTTCTACTGGAAAATGTAGGATTCCACAAATTGGGCCAGTGTAAGTTTTCAACAGGGCTCCTATCTGGCAAAGGATGTTTTAGGGAGCTCTGACCTGCAACCACATGTGTTCCATACAGTGTGGTCTCTGTGGTTATAATGATGGCTTCAAAGCACAGGTCATGATTCCATGTTTCTGATACCACTCTTTCCTTCTACCTCTTCTTTTCTGTCAGCACCACAAAGGGTGTCTATTTATCTAGGGTATGGATTCAAAATCATATTCAATGAGTTAGAAATATAAGATCAATATCTGGTTTAGATAGAGATGTTTATGTTCAAATAAAATTGGCATTAAGCAGAAAGCATAATGACTGGTTAAGATTTTCTTTGGCCTGCATTATATAGTATCAGTTGAAAGAATTCAAGCCAGGAATTTTATTTGGTTACTTTTAAACAATAAGAGCAGGCTTTTGTCTGCCAGTAACATTTACACACAAATGAAGGACATACAAATTAAATCTTAGATATCACCAATGCTAAATACAAGGGGTAGACACATTATCTATCTCATTATCTGCTATGATAGACATGGTCAATATTCAAAATATTTAATAGCCCTTGTAGATTTAACACTGACTCATCAGAACAGATGTTAAGTGAAGTCAACTGGTACAGCTATCCTGATCAGTACCATAGGACTGAAAACAATCCTGTGTGCTTTCTCAGTTATTTGGGAATTACTGGAGGCATGTATTAACTGAATACTTTTTCATGGAGATATGTCATCAGGAGAATCAAAATAGCACTAGGTATGTCATCGGAGAAATTTTAATATAGGAAATCGTGAAGCAAGTGTTGGAGAACTGAAAAAGCCAAATAATACCACTGAGGGGGTACACATAGAAGAGCTGCAGGGAGCAGCTGGAGCCCTAGAGCTGGGAAAACAGAATGAAAATACTGGGATTAGTAGGAACAAATAAACTCAGAGAAGAGGCCAGGATTCAGAACTGTGAAAAGGAGGTGTTCCCCCTGCTGTTACCTGAGAAGATGTGAGAAAGTGCCCAACAGAACTGGGCACAGAACTTCTATTCAGAAAATGGAATAGTTCAGAGACAGTATGATGGGTGATTTCTGGGAGAGCCCAAAAGAAACTAGAAAGTCCTGGTGTCCATTCAAGCTAGGTGCCTGTTTGGGGAAAAGAACAGAAAGTACATTTTTGCTTTCATATTCCAAGTTTCTGGACTATTCTACATGGAATATACAGAAAGCCAACTGACAAAAAAAAAAAAAGCAATGTATTTAGCAGAATGGTGACCTACTATTCAAGTACTCTTTTAGTCAACGCTTGCATCATTGTGACCAAAATGTCTGAAAAGAACAACTTAGAGGAGGAAAAGTTTATTGGGAGCTTGAACTATCAGAAGTTTCAATCCACAGACAGCCGACTCCATTGCTCTGGCCCAAGGTGAGGCAGCACATCATGAGTGAAGGGCGTGGTGCTAGGAAACTGCTTCCCTCATGAAAGCAAAGAAGCAGAGGAGCTGAGGAAGAGGCCTCAGGGAAGATAACACCCCGTCCAGGGCACAACCCCAGTGACCCATCTCCTCTAACCATGCCCACCTGCCTATAGTTTCCACTAGTCAGTCCATTCAAACTAATTAGGTTCCAGCTCATAGTCCAATCACTTCACTTGTGAATATTCCTGTTTCTGAATTAGCAGGAGATTTCGGGGCGCACTTAATATCCAAACCATACGGGGTAGAGAAGGGTTGATCAAAGCTGAGACAATAACTTCAAAATCTGCACAGCTCCATAGGTGTTTATATAGGCCCTGACAAACATTTAATGACCCATCCTTTGTTGCAGAACCAAACAAACCCACAAGTATTGTGTGCAAGGTCATGTGTATGCCTGTGTGTGCGCGCAGTCTTAAAGCCATAGTAACTAATAAATCAAATGACTTTATTCATTTGTTGGAAATATATCTGTGAGACTTACTGGCAACTAAGATGGCAAGCTAGAACCTTGAAATATTCCCACTATAAAATGCTTAAAAAGGCCAAACAAAATGGTTTTAAGCCCTCTTTTTAACAGATGCCTAAAGAAGAAAGAATAGGAGTCCAGTAAGTAGCTGTAAGTGAACACTTAAGTCCCTAGGATCCTGGAGCTGTGGAGTAAGAGTTAGCCCTTAAAAGAGGCAGCCTGGAGCTTAATAGCTGCCTGGAGGGAGGGGTGGCAAACATACAGCTCTGAGACACCCAAGAAGTAAGAAAATAGAAGGAAAAGCTACCATTCTTTCCTCTGCCCAAAGTATTCTGTGATCCAGCAAAGTCTACACCCTCAGGCAAGTCAGGAACTGGGGGAGAAAAAAAAAAACATACCCTGAAGCATCAAAGTGCAAAGAAATCAATTGTCTCCATTTTAATTCTAGGTAGAGGAAAAAAAAATTCCTGCATAATTTGTGTGCAAGAGCAAGTATTTATATGGATTTGGAGCCTAAATTTATAGTCCTTGACTTGAAACAAGAGAGACCAGAATTCTATCTTAAAATGTACTGGGGTAGGTGGAGAGTCTAAGTGCCTGTAGGGACAAACAATATCTTCTCTGGAGAAAAACACTCTCAATTCAGTTCTAAAAGACTTGCCTGAGATATAGGCAATAGAATAACAAGGCCTTTTTTAAATAGAGGAAATAAAACACTATGAGTGAGAATCAGTAGAAGCAATAAGAAGTAGACCCAAAATTCTTCAAATACGGAATTTTAGGAAGCAGAATATTTTAAAAATTTTGATTAAAGACGTGGTTTAAAAGCCCCAGAAATATAATGAGATGCAGTATGAAGCAAATAAAAAGTCAATTTCATAAAAAAATCTAAAGAATAAACCTGAAATTATGTATTTTGAAAAATATTTATTCTGTGAGAAGATCTGGTAGCAGATTATATCAGGAGTCAGCAAACTTTCTCTTTAAAGGGTCAGACTTTGTCTAACATTTTGTTGTTGTTGTTGTTTGTGTTCTGATTTTTACCTTCAAAAAGTTAAAACCATTCTGAGCTCTGAGGACATCCAAACATAAGTTGTTGACAAGGCTCGTTCTGCAAGTCCACCATTGACCAATCACTGGATTAGAGATAGTCAAAAAGAAAATTTGTTCTCTAGAGGCAGACGGGAAGAAATATGAAGTGAAGAATGGAAAGACAAAATGATACATATACTAATGAGCAGTTAAGACAATGGAGGATACAGTAAAAAGTCAAAATGACATCTAAGGAATATAAGAGAAAGATGAAAGAAAAAAATGGAAAAAAAACTCCTGTTAGCCTTTACGGATCAGAGAAGGTACATTTCTTACATATAAAAACAGAAATTGAACAAGATAAATGCCAAATCATTTCCTATTTTCCCTTCTGTCCCAGATCTGCTTTAGCTCCAGAAATATATCCTCAGACCTAAACTTGAGATGACACAAACATTGGATATTCACTAGTGTTTGGTTTGGTTTATTTTGACTCCATTCTACAGGAAATGATTTTGCATTCAGTGAGGGTCATCATTCCTCTGTGAAACCTTCTCATCTTGGCTCACTTCTGGGTTCTCTTTCCTCTTCTCCTATTCTCATTCCAGATTTCCTCTTCCTCTTTTTCTGTTAAATAGTAGTATACCTCTGTTGTTTCATCTTCTCTTTCATTCTCTGGGGAAGCTCATCCAACCTCATGTTTTTACACCAGTCTGAAATACAAATTCTTCTCCAATCCGGATCACCATCTTCAGATTTAGACCTGTGACTTGCAACTTCCAGTTTACATGTTTACATTGCTCATCTTTATCTCAAACGACTCATTTGCAATTACACTAATTATTGTGGGTGGAGTTTGCAATGACAATTAGGAGGGAAGGTCCAAGCTCAGCAAGAGAGGTAGGTAGGTGATCATGCAGGGCCTATGTCACGCCCAGTCCACCCCTTTGTTGCTTCCATGCCATACACAGGCCACTTTAAACTTCACTGTGGGATTTCTGGTCTAGGATAGTTAACTTCAGAGTGCACCTCCCTACCTATGAGTCTGAGTACACAAATATTCATTACTCGGGCAACATCTAGTATATTTCTGTATCCTCATTTTCAGAATTTCCAAGAATATATTTTTATTTCAGGGAACATTATTTTCTCTTTAAAATCTCTTTTCTTCAGTGGGCTGTGACTTTGCAGAGCAAACACCAGGAAATGTGCCACACATTTTTCATGAGGTAAGAATGAACCAGATGGAGCTGGCCTGATGGGGCATGCTGTAACCCCAGCAGCTCAGGAGGCTGAGGCTAGAGGGTAGCGAGTTCAAAGCCAGCTTCAGCAAAAGCGAGGTGCTAAACAGCTCAGTGAGACCCTGTCTCTAAATAAAATACAATATAGGGCTAGGGATGTAACCCAGTGGTTGAGTATCCCAGAGTTCAATCCCCAGTTCAAAAAAAAATGCAGGTAAGAGAAAAGATTTGGAAGAATTTCTGATGACAGATGTCAAGTATTCCCATAATCCATACTAGAAAATATCCTTGAGAAAACAAAATAAAGAGAGCTGAGATGGCAGTAGGTTTCTAACAGGGGCTTCATCCACACCATAAAGGGCAATTCTAGGTAGAGAATAATGTAAATATCCCCAGATAGGTTTGAGAACAATTGCAGAATTGGGTTTGTGAAGACAGCAAAACACCACACAATCTCAACATGGTGTGAAAGTAGGGAAAAAGTATAGGATTGTCTCTGTAGGCAGAAGACCAAGAGAAGACCTTTCAGAGCTTCTTGAGGAGCAGGATTTTTCTTGGGTCTGGGTATCATGAAGAAGCAGATTCTGGCATTGCAAGATGAAGATATTCCAAGAGTGCCAGAGTAGCATCTGGAGCCATGGCAAGATCTGGAACAAGGAAGCATGTTGAGGTAATTATTTAGACCAATTCCTTCACAGTGAGAGAAAGGAGATACGGTAGTGTCATGGTGTGTTCATGTTGGTGGAGGATCCTCTAGATCTAGATGATCCTCTGAACACTTTCAGATGATTCCAGGACAATAAGAAAGTGAATTCTTAAAAATTGAATCCCCCACTGCATGGGCCTATAATGCAAGTAAAGTTCAAATACAGAAATAAATTTATAAAGAACACATCATTGATTGTGCGTCCTTTGGGTAATCTGTGAAAAAGTGTCATGGTTATGAAGCATAATCATGGGTTCTCTTTCCTCTTCTCTTGTTCTCATTCCAGAAACATGTTGCTGGAACTTGAAAAACTTGAACAAGGGAGACTGAGAAGTGTAAAAGACTTCTCTTTAAATTTTAATCCTAATCTACTTTGGAAATAAATCCATATCATGTCAACTGTGGTTTTCCCAGTCATGGTGCATTTAAGGAATATTACTTGAAATTGGCAAGAAGCTTAATTCCACTATTAAGAAAGATGGATGAACTCACTTTTAAAAGATTTTCAATCTAGGTTGAAACAAACCAGGCTTTATTCCATAGTTAACAAAATTAAATGCATAGTTGTTGGCCCATGCCAGGTTAAAAAAATATATAACTATATATTAATATATTTATTAGACTTATAATTTAATAAATATGTATATTAAACTTATAATTTTTGCTTTTTAGTGGCTTCTTTTAAAGAGTCATTTCTTGATACTAAAAATGCTTAATTTGAAGAAAAGTATGAGTGGGGTATACAAAATTAGGATTAAAAATGAATGCTAACCTCAGCTTTATACTATTTTCTACCATCAGAATTCAGCATTTGTAATACTTAATGAAACAATAAGCAATATTTTTGAGGTTGGAAAGGCAAAAGAAAGAAAATCAAATTTGAATTATTATGATATGCTAGTCATTGAATCTATTAAATCCGCTTGCCCTTAAGACTTCTTGCTGTTGTGGAAGGCATTTCACAAGGTTGTAATTATGTTTTTTTCCCCCTTTGCATTTAGGCTGTAGCTTTATTAAATTATTCATTATAATATACCAACTTTAAACCCAAATAGTGTATAAATACAAGATCATGTAACTTCAACACAAGAGCCTTAGGTACTAAACAAAGGTATGCATTCTACTCTGTTATATCCTAATTTTTCACTTGTATTCTCCATGGTTTTTGCTGCCGCTACTTCCATAAATTAAGTACTCTGGAGCCTTACCAATGTAACTGTATACATTCCTCAGACCTAATGACTGCATACCTAAAAGCCAGGGATGAATTTTCAAATGATACTTAAACTTACATATTTTGCTTCTCTCCAAATGACAAGGAACACAGTGAGCAACTATGTGGATTTTTAAAGGGGGAAACAAGGTTTGGGGGAATTAAAAACAATTCAGTGAGAAATATAAATTTTAGTATATGTGAACAATGTTTGGTTATAGAAGTTAGATGGCATTAATACTATTTTCTAGATCTTTTGACTTGGGATAATTTGAGTCAAAGAACAAAGAAAAATCAGGATGGAGGGTTTCAGCACTCCATCTTTGTGTGCACATAGAGGTCTGAGAATTAGTTTGTTGGAAGAAGAAATATTATTTTTACTCAACATTTGCATTGGGATAATGCCACCACCAAACTTTATCTATTATCTTCCATTCTCATTCTTGTATTTCCATCTATCTAAGACTGGTGCCAGCATTAATTTCTATTAGGCTCCAATCTAGTACACTTGTTTTAGGGCAAATAGCATCTAATTTTCCTCTTCCATTAGACAGCAGGAACTGCCTTATTTTTTGCACTGCTTATATATCAGCCATCATAGAGACTGAACGTAACTGATTATCAGTAAATGTTGGTTAAATGAATAAGGGAAAAGCATGTCAATATCTTGGTCTATAAACAATTTTACATAAGATAACCATCCTTGTGTAAGTATGAAAGTTCATGCATAAATGCACACATTCTTCTGTGGGAAGGTTCAAATAATACTAGGTATATAATTAAATGTTAATGCTTTCTTTTTTACATAGCTTTACTCCACCCACACCATTCTACTCCTTTCTTCTTAAGTAACTACTGTCATCAGTTTCTTTATAATTCTTTATTTATATGCACACATAGATGAACATAACTTTTTTCTTCTTAACATACATAAGGTATGTCTTCTAAAATTGATTTTTGGCTTAATAATAATTTTTTTTAGAGATTTTTACCATGTCAGTTCTAAAAGACAAATAGCTTTTATTTCATGATTGCAAAATACTCTATTTCATGGTATAGATATATTGTAATTTAGTTAATAGCTCCTCATTTGATGAATATTTAGGTCATTTACATTTCTTTTCTTATGAAGACTTTTACATTTTACCAATTTGATGAAAATTGATAATATCCCTTTTTAAGTTTTGCATAATCTTAATTACAAGTGAAATTAATCATCTTTGCTTATACTTATTTTGGAGCATTCTTATATTGTTCACATGCCTCATCCAGTTTTTTATTTAAAAATTTTGCTTTTTTATTAAGATATATTAGTTATACAAATTCAGGGGTTTCACTGTGAATGGAGATTCATATATGTATGTATTGTTCTTCAATCATATTCATCTTTCCTACTACCCTTTCTTACCATCCCCTGCTTCTTTTTTCCCCTAAGCTCTTCCCTTCCTCTTTTCTAATAATCTGTCTTCCACTTTTTTTTTTAACTTTCCATACATGAGAGTAAACATACTTGTCTATCTTTGGCTTACTTCACTTAACATGATAACCTCCAATTATATCCATTTTCCTGAAAATGACATTATTTCATTCCTCTTCATGGACACATAACTTCATTGTATACATATACTATATAGTTTTTTACCCTTTCATCTGTTGTCAGGAATCTAGGATAATTTCATATCTTATGAATAGTGAATAGTGCCACAATAAGCACAGGTATGCAGGTATCTCTTTTGTATGCTGACTTCATTTCTGTCAGGTATATAAAAATGATACAGCTGGATCAAATTATAGTTCTATTTTCAGTTTTCTGAGGAACCTCCACATTGCTTTCCACCAACAGTATATAAGAGTTCTTTTTCTCCACATCTCCACATTTTCATCATCTTTTTTTTTCCAATCAATAATAGCTGTTTTGAATGGAGCTAGAAGGAATCTCAATGCAGGTTTGTTTGTTTGTTTTAGTATTTCCCTGATGGCTACAAATGTTAAGCATTTTTTCATACATTTTTGGCCATTTGAAAAGTGACTAGTCATATTATTCACCTATTTATTGACTGGATTACTTATTATTCTTTTGATATTAATTTTTTGTTCTTTATGTATTCTGGATATTAGTTGTTTGTCAGATTAATAGCTGCCAAAGATTTTCTCCCATGTTGGAGACTGTCTCTTTGGTGTGAATATTGTTTCTTTTGCTGTGCAGAAACTTTTTTATTTTATGTAACCTCATTTGTCAATTATTTATTAGACATTTTTGTTATAGTGCTACAGAATTTATTTTATTCACTTGTATTCTGAGTTAAATTTCATTCCATTATATCTATGTTTTCCTATTAGATTGTTCTGCCAGTGTCTTCTACAAGCCATTAATTGTTCTTTTTTTTCCCCTAGCCAATCTGAGTTTTTCTTTTAATAGAGAATTTAGTAAGCTCAAACACTGGTGATTATTGCTCTGCTTGGATTTTTCCATCTTTGATGTATAAGTATTAATTTGCCTTGTATCCTTCTTTCTTTCTTTCTCTTTTCCCCCTCAATTTTCCTTTTTCTTATTTCCTGACTCTTTTCTGTTGAATTGCTTTAATTATTATTATTGCACATTTTCTTATAAGTTAAAGTTATACTAAATTTTTAACAAATATATATCAACTTTATTTTGTCATTGTTTAGAACCAATCAGTATGTTTCATTCCTCTTATGATGACAAAAATCTCACTATATTGTCATTTCTCTCCTATGTTCTTTGTTGGGACCATTTGAGGCTTTAATTCCAGACTATATCTTTATAGTATAGTATATATGAATAATTTTTGAGATTTAACCATAAGCTTCCCATATCTCAAATAGTCTTCTTTTGCATAATTTTTGGATTTACATTAATGCAATTTTCAATAGCTTTATTTTGTTTTAACTTTTTTTTTTGATACTAGGGATCAAACTCAGGGCCTTGCCTATGTTAGTCAATTACTCTATTATGGAGAGTTACATCTCCAACTCCTCAGAATTTTTTTTTTAAAATCAGGTTTTGATAAGCAGTAATTTATTTAGCTCTTGTACTTGAATTTGAGTAAGATTCTAAGCTCAAAATAAATTTAATTTTGAACTTTGAGAATATTGTTTCATTGTCATCTAGCCCCCAGCATTAATGAGAAGTCTGATGATAATCTAGTTCTTTTGGTTATTGGGCCATAATTTTTCTCTTAAAAAGATTTGTGACTTTTTTCATTAACTTTTTCAAAAATGCTTAAGTCAGCTATTTTCTTCATTGGATTGCAGAATGAATATACTTCCATATGGAATCTTACCTCTTACTCTGGAAATATTTCTTCTGTTGCTTATTAGCTTCTCCTCATTCATCCTCAACATTCTCTCTGGTCTCTTATGGCCTATATTAAGTCGATGTTGGTCTTTGAGCCATAGTTTTATAATTTCTTTATTTTTTATTTAATGATTTTTTTAATCTCTCTGTCTTTTGATGATTATTAAGGGAAAATTTTTTGCCTGCCCATGTATTATTCTCCACACCATCTCGTGTTGTTTCCATTCTATATGTTTACAAATTTCAATATGTTTAAAATTTTGAGAATCACTTACTATCAAAGATAACTGATGGCTTTGTATCAATAACATATCTTTATTATTTCTATGAGGAACAGTATATTTTTAAAGTTTGTGCTGTTAATTCTTTTTTCTCAGCTTGTTAGTTCTTTTGTTTGGTATCTCTCTTTTGTGTTGTTGATGGAATCAAATATCTGGTAGTTTTTTCTTGTCTGTCCTCATGTTTTCTTTAGTGTTTGTGATTCTTATTCAAGAGTTTAATTTTGGGTAATTGTGTGGGAGGGGCAGGATATACAAGTATGGCAACAGTTTACCTTCTGGGCAAAGCATTCCCTTCTTCCATCCAGATGTCACTAACTGTCTTTGGTTCCTTTGTTCTTCCCTACTCTGAGTACTGAAACTCAGTGCTTTAGCTTGGGGATAAGATACAGTGCTACAATCTCCTTGTGAGGAGCTGTAGAGGGAAAACAGGTGTCCCAGATCTCTAAATAGGTTTTCTCAAACAATGGTTCTGATGGAAAAAGATCTTCTGCTCCAGGTTTCTGTTGCCTCCGAATGAAGCATTTACAGAACCAACTTAAATTTAGTAGAGATGTTCTTGTCAGTATTTTGGTCGATTTTTCCTCTAGTAGTTCAATCTCCTTCCAATCTTTGATGAATTTTTGAAAATGTCTTACTAACAGCATGTCTTCCTATTTCCCTCAGTGTCATATTTGAGCATATCTTTCTAGTTCTCTCTATTCGTATTCCTTTTTTCCAAAACACCCATATCTATAAACGTTTCCTTGAACAAAACACTATTTGCTATTTATGGATTCTGACTTTGGGGCCATATCATGTGGACTAAGTTGGTCAGGAGATGGGCACCTGAGTTCATTTCTATCTTCTTGTCTTAGTCTCTAGAAATAGTCTTTAATGGACTTCTATTCTATGGTTTCTATAACAAAGGGAAGCAGAACATGTTACATTAGTTAAAATCCTTTCAATGAATATCTAAGACTATAGAGCTGAAGAGGATTATTTTCAAATTAAAATAATGAGTAACGTGGAGATCCTGAAGGAAGAGAATGTTAACATGTTGGTTATACTGCCTTTCCGAAATATTAGATATATCCAAACAAGATGTACCAAGTGCAGGATCAAAGGCAATTAAAGATTGAATTTCCTGAAAACTGCCTGAAGAGCCTATATTCTGGGCCATTGATTAAACAAAAATCCATATGCTTAATATGCCAGATGTGCAAGCAGGAGTTGACATTCAGTTATGAAAATTTAAGAGCATAACTTTCATCCTTACTGAGATGGGAAGCTGTTCTCTATCTGCCTGGAGTCACCTGAAACTTTTCATCAGGTGAAACCAAACAGACTGATCTAACAAGCAGGAAGGTATTTATTTGGAAATCCACATTTTTAGTGTGTAAAATATGGAAGGCAGAACACACCAAGGTATGAGTTTGACATTTTTAGTTCCAACTGTATTATTTTAGTGTAATAATCTCAATATCATTCCCAATATCATTCTTCTTTTTAAAAAATATATTTTTAGTTGTAGGTGGACACAAGACTTTTATTTTATTTATTTATTTTTATGTTGTGTTGAAGATGGAACCCAGTACCTCACATGTGCTAGGCAAGCACTCTACCACTGAACTATGGCCCCAGCCCTTTATCATTCTTCTGAAAGACTAGAGAAGAATGTCATTGAGTATTTAACTCACAAAAGAATTATGGTGGATTTTTTCTAGATTAATTTTTTAATATTCATTATATTATTTTTCATATGAATAATCAAGCACAAATATGACGAGTTTCATGTTGAGATGATCAGTTTCAATCTAGTCTAGATGTCCATATCTAAAAAAACAGATAAAGCATTAACAGCAATTCTAACATTTTACTACAGGCAAAAGTGAAATCAATCTTTCCTTAGTTCATAGGTTGACCTTTTTAAAGAAAGAGTGAAAGTGGTGATGCATTTGCTTTTCTTAATTTTAAGATTGGCACATAATATGTACATATTTATGGGTTAGGTTTGATAGTTTGATACACTTTGCAATGTGCCATGATCAAGTCAGGGTAACTACTCAAATGTTGATTATTTCTATGTGTTGAAATCCTTCAAAGTCTTACAGTTATTTTGAAACATACCATAGATTGTTATAGACTGTAGTAACCCTATTATGCAATTTATATTAGAATTAATTCCTCTTAGAGTCTCCATGTTCCTAACCTAACCTCTTTCCATCCCCCTCCTTCCTATACTTTTCCCTTTCTAGTGACCAGTTTTCCACTCTCTTTTCTATGAGATCAACTTTTTCAGCTTCCACACATGAATGAGAGCACGTGATGTTCATCTTTGAGAAAAATCCACACTGGGTTTCCATTGTGTCTGTACTAATTTTAGTTCCCACCCACAGTGTGTAAGAATTTCTCTTTCCTCATGTCCTCACTAAGATTGGTTATTTCCTATAGTAGACATTCTAACTGGGATGAGATGATATCTCATTGTGGATTTGATTTTTATCTCTGATGATTGGTGATATAGAGTGTTTTTAATATACTTACTGGCCATTTGTATCTTGTTTTGAAAAATGTCTTTTCAAGTAATTCATCCATTTTAAAATCAGATTATTTGCTTTTTTCCTTGAGTTGTTTAGTTCTAAATATATTCGCTATATAAACCCCTTGTTGGATAAATAGTTTGCAAATATCTTTTCCCATCAGAGGTTGACTCTTCATTCTGTTAGTTGTTTCCTTTGTTGTGCAGAAAATTCTTAATAGGACATAATTCCATTTTTTTAATTTCAGAGTAGATATTTAGCTTGTATGCGTTTTGCCTGTGTACAGCAATGAAACCAAGTCTTTTCTTTAGTGCTGTTTACTTTCTTCACAAGACTCTGAATATGAGGATTTCAAAAAAAAATTTGAGAAAAACTAATTTCTATTCTATTCCCTCTAAATCCAGGGGTACATGAATACATATATCTGTGTGCATGTATGTTCAAATGTAACTACTTGACAATCTTAGCTTCATCAAATGAAGTAGCTGCTTGGATGTACAAAAACATTAGCACCGGGTCACCATGAGATTGAGGCATACAGATAAAAATAGAAAGTGGCAGTGGAAATTCAGTCACATAAAGTACTTCTTGGCAGTTTCTTTCCCCCTGCAATTAGCAGCACACACCTCAATCCTTCTTGAGGGGTCACTGTAAGCCCTCAGATTATATATTCCTTATATTCCTTAGCAGTCAACATTATATTTTCTCCCAGATGAGTTACTTTTAATGGTTAAAGCATAGAGTGCAGCTGATTTATAGAAAAAGTGACAGGTGCCAGTTTTGTTATTAAATCCTAGCCTCAGAGACTCTGAATTTCAAATGAATCCTCTTATTGGCTGTGTGTGTGAGGGGTCAGGGGATGGGAAAGCATGACCAGAGCAGAATGGGTTTCACTTCACTGAGCCACTCCAAAGTCTTCATTAAACATGGACATAACATTTGCACTTGTTTTGTTTGTTCTAGACAGTTTGGATAATTACCCTCTGAAATGGTGTGCACCCATGTAGATTTGTGTATTTCTCAAGGGGAGGGGTTGTGGAGGCAAAGGAGAAGGAGGACGAAGGTTCACTGCACCACTTATTTTAATCCTTCAATGATGATTGCATTTCTCAACCTCCATACAGAACCTCATCATTTGCTCCTTCAAACTGCTAGTTCAGGTCATTCAATTGAAATTTTATTTGATTGTAAGGCTACTTTTCATAGTCTCACTCCTTCGTTTCCTTCCCCTCTCAGCAAATCTTAGAATCCCCATTGACTTGGGAAAGAACTCTGCCCTCTACCAGAAAAGAATGAAGGAAAGAATTCAACCTGAAAGAAAAAGACAATCAGCCTATGGATCTCCTCCCCCCAAAACAAAAGGGGTCACACAGAGATGGGAGGCAGGGAGCAGAGACCTGTGTGGTCACCTTGTTGCTAGTGGAATCCGTGGGTCAGCAACTCCGGGAAAGCCATCATCTAGTGGGCTCAATACATAAGTCAAGAACAAGCACCCCTAGGTACCAAGCGCAGCAATTCTTCAAAAATTTTGATGAAAATTTAGTTCTTCCTGGTTACTGAAGTATTTATTCACTTGATTTTCAGAATTCACTTCCTTCCTGAAAAGGTTGGATAGTCTCATTTTTCTTTTAGTGAAGGAAGAAAACTGAGGCAGACAGTCCTATAGTTCCACCTTTCAAAAAATTTGACAATCACCCTAAGGATGTAAAAAGTTGTCTCTGCAGATAGATTTCTTTCCTAAAACTATGACATGAGAGAGAATCTGATCATGACATCTTATGTTGCAGAACACTTTTATTTCTCTCGTGCATTTTCAAAGGTAACTACATTTAACATTATTAAGGGTTTATTATGTGACAGACTATTGTAAGAGCTTGACACATTAACTCAATCCTCATAAAAACTTCATGAGAAAATTATTATTGTTATATTATTGTAATTATTTTTATTTCTGCATTTAACTTTCTTTTTTGTTTAGATTGATAGACAAGCAAATTAACATACATTATTGCACATGTAATTATTTTAAAAAGAAAGATTTTGTAGCAAGAGGAGTAACACATGTAAGGCACAAAGTTAGCAAGTAGTGAGCTGGTATTTGAATCCAGACACTACTTGCATCAGATTCAATATCTTGTCCACCATGCTTCTTGTGAGAAATAGGCAGAGGGAGGCAAAATACACCACAACAGACCAAGGAACTGGGGATAGTCCTCTTCCATTCAAAGTATTTAAACTGGAAGAAGAGTCTAATTTTCAAATATCCTGCCCTAGAATCGTTTTATAGAAGCCATCTAAGGCTTGTTATCTCTGGAAATGACACCTGAATAGCTAGTCTTCCCAGGTGGCTTGAAAGAGAAAGCAATTCTCCTTTATGCATCTGCCACTCTTGGCGCATGAAGGATGGTGCTCACCAAGGGCCTGTGTGTACATCATGCTCCACTAGATACTATGTGCAATTAAACCAAGAAGCAATGTTTGAACTTAGGGACCTTACAGTGTACTAAGATGCCATGACATGGAACAAATGGAACACAAAAATTAATGGAGTTATATTTCAAGATGTTCCTACCTTGTGATTGAAAAAAATATCAGCCAACTGATTATTGTAACTAGCAATTTAAAGCAACACTTGATCCTTAAGAAGGAATTAATTAATCATAGTGTTGACTTAAGGTAATTTTAGAGTGAAGGGGAATCAATACAGATTAGTCAGTACCTTTGGAACACATAATGGGGCCTAGCACTGTGACAGACACATCAGGATATAGGTGGTGAGCAGGCACTATTGATCAGAATATGACTCAATCCTGTTCCCTCCAGCATTCAGTTTGTTGGGAAAATTGTACAAATTAAGTGACAAAGTTCATCCACAAATAAATATGGGCACAGCTAGTAGTAAAAAGCAACAAACAACAACATAAGAACAACTCCATAGATGAGAGAGAGAGAAAGAGATGGAGAGAGAGAGAGAGAGAGAGAGAGAGAGAGAGAGAGAGAGAGAGAGAGAAGGAGAGAGAAGTCACTATCTATAAAGGGTTTCCAACATCAGATTCCTTCCAATACATGTGACCCTCTATCTGCTTGAACTTGTAGTGAGGAGAAACTTAAATTTTAAGGCACCTTGTTCTTTATATCTCTTTATATCAAGTTGAAATGTGTCTTTTCTGGGAGTCCTTTTGACTTGTTATTCTTTATAAAGTAGCTCAAATCAAATCATTCTTTCTCATTCTTCTATGAATCAAACTGAACTCACTTCTGTGTACCTGATTTTGAGTCAAGCCAGGAAGTTCCAATGTGCCTATATCAGAAAGCAGATTAAACTTTGCAGATTAAATAATTGTCAGGAAAAAAAGCTTGAAATCATTAGCGGTTTATATATTTGTCAGTGGGAGTATAATCACTAGAAAACAGTGATTCAAGACTAAAAATTGTCTGTGACCGGGGAGGATGAGGTGGCAGCCGAAGCACCTTTGTATGAATCATTTAGTAAGTGATAATAGAGTTAAGATGCAGGAAATTTGTTGATTCTATGTAATAATAAAGAATATGAAACTAGCAAAAATGAAAATAAAAAACAATTTTTAAAATGAGGATAATTATGTGTTTATATAATGGAATGAGAGTTCAAACTGATGTATTAAGTAAGTTGGAAACTACTAGGTAAGACAAATCCAAAAAATGCATGGCCAACTGACCCAGATCTCTGAGATTGTCTTAAAGGGATAAATAGGGTTAGGGAAAAATATTTAACAATAAGAATTACCATGCTATTTTCATAATACATATGGGAAAAAACCTATATTATCATATGTATTTAACAACTGAAGATATGTCATACATAATATGTCATACATTATTATGTATCTGCCCCACAGGACATTATATTGTTTTAAAATTATATGGAACATATTTATTATCATAAAAATATACTATTCTCACAAAATTATGTTAAATAATTTTTTTTCCATTTTGATGTTATAAATAAAATTATATATATTTAAAGTACATAGTGTAATGGTTTGAAATAAGTATCTTTGGGGAAATCATACTACAGTCATAAATTACTCAATATGTCTATTACCACACTGTTGCTCCCTTTTGTTTTTAGAAATGAACACTTAAGATCTATTTTCTTAGCTAATTTCAATATTCAATGAAGTATTATTACTATAGTCAATATCCTGTAACTTAAATGCCCAGAACTATTCATCTTATAGTTTAAAATTTCTTCCACCCCGGGGCCCTAACAGCCAAGTAGTTCTATAATCTTTGATTATGAGATTGACCTCATGTTTAGATTCTTCATGTAATTGATATCATATAGTATTAGGCTTTATTTGAATTGTTTTACTTGGATGCCCTTCAACTTCATTATATTGTTGAAATTGACAGTACTTCATTGTTTTTAATGTCTGAATAGTATTCCACTATACACATACACACAAACACACACACACACATGCATGTGTGTGTGTTTGTGTGTATGTGTGTGTGTATTACATCTTTATCCATTTGTCAACTAATGCTGCAGTCCGGCTGCAGCATAATAACCAGGGGGTGACGAACAACTTGTGTACATTGATACAGCAGGAGTGAGAGAGCCCTTTATTGTAGGACAACAGAGGTATTTATACATTCCACACTGCTTATCTTAATTAACATAAACTAGATACAGCAGTCAACCAATAAGAAATCTCCACACTTAATGGCTCGCTGGCGTTACTTCACAAACCACTCCCTCTGGCAAAATGCCAGGGGCCATACAGATTCGGCTATGGCTCTCAGCAAAGTAGTAAGTACTTAGATTGATTCTGTATCTTGGCTATTGTGAATAGGGTTAAAATAAACATGGAAATACAGATGACAATTTGACATCTGATTCTTTTCCTTTGGATATATACCCAGGAAGGGGTAGCTGATTATACAGAAGTTCTGTTTTCATGTTTATGAGAAGTCTCTGTTTTCCAAAACCGTTCTATCAATTTACATTCACACCAACAGTATACAAGGTTCTTTTTTCTCCACACCCTTCACATCTTTGAAAACATTCTTTTCTCTTTTTATTTGTTGTTGTTTCTTGTATTTTGTTTTATTTGTTTGTTGGTTTTTTATTTGGCAAGTACTGGGGATTGAACCCAGAGTGCCTTACCATTGAGTTAGAATCCCAGTTCGTTTTAATTTTTAATTTGAGACAGGATTTCACTAAGCTGTCTATGCTGACCTCAAACTTGCAATCTTCCTACTTCCAGCCTCCTTGTCTATTATCTTAGGACAAACATCCAGTAGGTTGTGAGATGACATTGTTGCAGAACTTTGTTTTTTTCCATTTTTTGGGTACCAGGGATGGAACTCAGGGGCACTCGACCCCTGAGCCACATCCCCAGCCCTATTTTGTATTTTATTTAGAGACAGGGTCTCACTGAGTTGTCTAACACTTCGCTTTTGCTGAGACTGGCTTTGAACTCATGATCCTCCTACCTTAGACTCCTGAGCTGCTGGGATTATATGCATGTGCCACCACCCCCAACTTATTGCATTTTTTATTTGTATGACCCTGATGATATTGGGATTGGTGATATTGAGCACCTTTTCATATACCTGTTGGTATTTTGGAACACATGTCTGCTCAGATCTTTTGCTTAAAAAATATTGGACTATTCATTTTTTTTTAGCTAGACTTATATGTTCTTCTTATATTTTTAAGATATTAATCCCTAGTCAGATGTATGATTTTCAAATACTTTTCCCACAAAGAATGTATGCTTAGATGTGGGTGAATTAGATGGATTCTTATAGGAAGATCTTGATAATTTTTTTTCAAATATTTAAATCTTTTCAATTAAAAAAATGCTAATTTGTTTTAATTAGTTATACATGACAGTAGAATGCATTTATGAACTTTGATATATTATACATAGATGGGATATAATTTCTCATTTTCTGAGTATACATGTTGCAGAATCATATTGGTCATGCAGTCACATGTATACATGCAATAATAATGTCTGTTTCATTCTACTATCTTCCCTATCCCCATATCCCCTCCTCTCCCCTCCAATCACTTCCCTCTACCTAATCTTAGGTAACACTAATCTTCCCTTGTGCCTGTAATAATTGTACATATTTATGGGGTATGGTACTACATTTCAATACATATGCACAATGTGTAACAATCAAATTAGGATAGCTATATTATTTATCACTGCAAGTATTCATCATTTCATTGGAGCATTCAAGATCCTTGCTACTAGTTATTTTGAAATATACAGTTAAATATTGTCAACCATAGTTACCTTACTGTGCTTTTACCCCTGTACCCATGAACCATCCTCTCTACATCCCCTCCCTTGCCCTTCCTAGCCTCAGATGCTTAATTGACCACTTAAAGTTCAATGCAGACACTAAGCTAATACAATATAAGCCCTACTAATGAAATTTACCAGCAAGATATTTTCTGAAAATAGCTGGTAAAAAGTGAACACTTCAATCAGGTAATGTTTTAGCTATCTAATTTATTTTTTCCCATTTGGGAAGAGGTGTTTCCCCCAACCCCCACCTCTGGGATTTAATCTTTATTTATTTTTCTTTTTAAAATTAAATTATTTGTTTATTCTAATTTTTTATATATATGACAGCAGAATGCAATTCATTTCATATTACAAATACAGAGCACGATTTTTCAAGTCACTGGTTGTACACAAAGTATTTTCACACCATTTGTGTCTTCATACATATATTTAGGGTAATGATGTCTAACTCATTCCACTCTCTTTTCTACCCCCATGCCCCCTCCCTTCCCTTCCCTCCACTTTGCCCTATCTAAAGTTCCTCCATTGGTCCCATTCTCCCCCCTCATCATTATGAGTCAGCATCCTAGTATCAAAGAAAACATTCAGCCTTTGTTTTTTTGGGGGGGATTGGCTAACTTCACTTAGCATTATCTCCTCCAACTCCATTCACTTAACTGCAAATGCCATGGTTTTATTTTCTTTTATTACTGAGTAATATTCCATTGTGTATATATACCACATTTTCTTTATCCATTCATCTATTGAAGGGCATCTAGGTTGGTTCCACAATTTAGCTATTGTGAACTGTGCTGCTATAAACATTGATGTGGCTGTGTCCCTGTAGTATGCTGTTTTTAAGTCCTTTGGGTATAGACTGAGGAGTGGGATCGCTTGGTCAAATAGTGGTTCCATTCCCAGCTTTCCAAGGAATCTCCATAATGTTTTCCATATTGGCTGCACCAATTTGCAGTCCCACCAGCAATGTATGAATATACCTTTTACCCCACATCCTTTTCCAAACTCATTGTTGTTTGTGTTCTTAATAGATGCCACTATGACTAAAGTGAGATGATATCTTAGGGTAGTTTTGATTTGCATTTCTCTAATTGCTAGAAATTTTTGCACATATTTGTTGATCAATCATATATCCTCTTCTGAGAAGTAAATAGAAAAAGCAATCATGAAATTCATCTGGAAAAATAAGAGACCCAGAATAGCCAAAGCAACCCTTAGCAAGAAGAGTAAATCTGGTGTCATTACTATTCCAGACCTTAAACTATACTATAGAGCAAGAGTACAAAAACAGCATGGTATTGGCACCAAAATAGACCTATAGACTAATGAAACAGAATAGAAGACACAGACACATACCCACATAACTACAGTTATCTCATATTAGACAAAGGTGCCAAAACATATATTGTAGCAAAGATAGCCTCTTTAACAAATGGTGCAAATGCATTGAAATGTTGTACCACACCCCATCGATATGTACAATTATAACAGGCACAAGGGAAGATTAGTGTTACCTAAGATTAGGTAGAGGGAAGTGATGGGAGGGGAAGGGAGGGGACGTGGGTATAGGGAAGATATTAGAATCAAACAGACATTATTACTGTAACAAAATAAAAATTAAACCTCTATCTCTGACCATGCCCAATATTCAACTCATAATGAATCAAGGATCTAGGAATTAAACCAGAGATCTTGCGCCTAATGGATGAAAAAGTAGGCCTAAATCTCCATCATGTCAAATTATGCCCCTACCTCCTTAATAAGACTCTTATAGTGCAAGAATTAAAATTAAGAATCAATAAATTGGATGGATTCAAACTAAAAAGATTCTCAGCAAAAGAAACAATCAGTGAGGTGAATAGAGAGCCTACAGAATGGGAGCAAATCTTTACCACAAGCACATCAGATAGAGCGCTAATCTCTAGGATATCTAAAGCACTCAAAAAACTTAACACTGCCCCCCCCCCCAAATAACCCAATCAATAAATAGGCCAAGGAACTGAACTGGTAAAATTTTTTATTTTAACATTTGTGTTTTCTAATTTTTATGATTTTATTACTGCATTAGAGTTATACATAATAGTGGGGTTTATTTTGACATAATCATAGATGTATCAAATATAATTTGCTCAACTTCAGTCCCTAGCACTTTCTAATTTCCTCCTTTCCTCCCTCCTCCTGTTCACCTTTCTTCATTCTGCTGTAGCTTTATTTATGGATTAGATTTATTTACTCATTCATAGTTTATTTATTTATAGTTCTTTTAAATTAGTGCTTCATAAATATACATAAATATGAAATTTACTGTGGTATATTCAACTTTGTACGTAGCATAATTTGGTCGATTTTCTTCCACCATTTCTCCCCTTTTCTGTTCTTTCTCTCTTCCTCTCAATTCTCCTTTGTCTACTCCACTCATCTCTCTTCTATAGGATCCTGGGTCACTACCTTTTCCCTCTTATTTTGATATAGTTTCCACATATGAGTGAAAACATTGACTCTTTCTGAGTCTGACTTATTTCACTTAGTGTTTTCCAGTTCCATCCACTTATACGCAAATGTCAAAATTTCTTTCTTCTTTGTGGCTAAGTAAAACTCCATTGTGCATATATACAACATTTTTTTTATCCACTCATTTGTTGATGGGAAACAAGGCTAGTTCAATAACTTGGCTATTGGAGTTGTGCTGCTATAAACTTTGATATGACTATATTGCTATACTATGCTGATTTTCATTCTTTAAAATACATACCCAGGAGTGGAATAACTAGGTTTTATGGTGTTTTGATAGTGAATAAGTCCTACTTTTTTTACAAAAAGAAAAAAGTTACTTTAAAATATAAGAGTAATCTTAGATAAAAGAAAGACCATAAGCCAGTGAATAAAATGTTATACCATTTTAATAAATAATTAACAAAAGGAATGTACAGTTGACTAATGGGTCTGAGGGTAAAAGCTTCTAAAAATTTGGGGAAGCAGTGAAATTAATCCAGGAAGTAATAATGCATGTGTTTAATTATACAGACTTAGTTGGAGGTATATCATAAGAGGTGAAACAATATTTTCACAAAGGACAAAGGATTGTTTCCTACGACAAGCAGTTCACAAGAAAAAGAGATGCATGCTTTTGATTATTGCAATGAAGAGCTGATTCAGATGGTAATTGTAAATGAGTCCAAAACCAATTAAAAGAGTCCTTACTAAAAGAGGAAAAGCCAATCTCACTGTTGTTAGGACTTCGAAGTATTTAAACAACATGGAAAAGAAACAAATTCAGGGACAGAATGATAACAATGTGTGATCTACTGAAGGATCCTTACTCAGGGTCCTACAACGAATCGCACAGAGCAGGGTCTATCTGGAAGCATCTCAGTAACCATGTAGCTGATCTCGATGTTCAGAGTAACCGCAAAAGTATGGTGCATCTGAACACCTAGGCGAGGCAAGGCTGGGTGAGCATTATGATTGTACGATGCATTAACTGATGATTCTGTGCTATTAGCTACAATTAACAGAAAGTCGGTCCTTAATTTCCTAGTCTTTAATCATATTTTATGTTTTCATATCCCCAAATCCTAAGTATTTAAATCATATTATCATATACAGTGAATATAATATTTTACTGGGAAAATAGTACTTAAAATGACCAGAATTCTCATTGCCAGAAGGAAAAAAGATAAAATCTTACTACAAGTATTTCTGCAGCAAAGAAGGTGACCCCAAAAAGTGTCACTCAAATCAGATAGGCAACGTGATCTTCCATTTGCCTAACTATGAGACCTCTGCATCTGTTTCTTATTCAGGTGTTAGAACTTCTGGAGAGGCACATTGACGCTAGACAACCTAGAAGAAGAGGTTGGAGGAGTAGCCACAAGAAACATGGAGAGTAAAAAAGGAAGAAGAAAGGAAAGCAACAGTTTTAAAAAAACAAGTTTCCTGGTAACAGAAGCTCTGTTGGGCCTTATCATTGGTTACCCTATTTAACCCACATAACTCATTTATCTGGCATGATAGACTGCAGCTATTAGGCCAATATTTATCCTTGTTAACTCATTGAGACCTAGTCCCTCATATTTTAACTGTGTGACTTGAAGCAAGTTTTTTGACCTTCTGGTATCTATTTGTATACCAAGTCTGATAATCAGCATATAAGGAATTTTTGCCAATGTAAAAGTTAAGTACAGGAAAATGCTACAGTCAGGCTGCAGCAAAATAACCGGGGGGTGACAAACAAATTGTGTAGATTGATACAGCAGGAGTGGAAGCCGTTTATTGTAGGACAGGAGCGGTATTTATACATTCCACACAGCTTATCTTAATTAGCATAAACTAGATACATCAGTCAACCAATAAGAAATCTCCTCACTTAATGGCTCGCTGGCCTTACTTCACAAACCACTCCCTCTGGCCTTTTGCCAGGCTCCATCCAGACTTGTTTACAGACTCTAATACTGCTCCTGTCCTACAGTAAATGGCTCCTACTCCTGCTGTATCAAAGTACACAAGTTGTTCGTCACCCCCTGGTTAGTTTGCTGCAGCTGGACTCTGGCAGGAAAAGTAGTTAGGATAGTGCCTGGACCATAGGAAATACTCAATAAATGTGAATACTGTGATTTAATTACCTTCCCATGCTCATACAATGCAAAGGAGTATCTGACCTTAGGCTTTTTCTATTTTACCATATTAACATATAGAGACTGTTTGGTTTGAAATCTGTAGCCCCCTAAATATCTGGAAAAGCTAGAATGAGGTGACCATTTGAAATTTTAGCATCAGCCAAGCCACTTTCCCTTCTCCTAGAAGGATACCTCACAGAGCTGGAAATAAACTAACCAACTCCCTCAGCTTGGATCTCCTGTGGTGGTGGCTCTTGGACATGTGTGAGGGTTGATGCCTCATTCAGCTAAATTTCCCATATTCTTGCATTTCTAACATGAGAGAATTTTTTATACCCTAAGAAAGAAAAAACAAAAATTTCCTTTCTGTTGGCCCTGAGCAGACACAAAGGCAAGAATTATGCTAAATTACTCCCATCAGCATTTGTTTTTAAATTAAAGAACACATTTTCGAAGGGAATGGTTAGCTCAGTGAACCTTTGGCTAAGGGGTATTTGGAGGCTTATATGAGAGGCTCAAAAAGTACTTTTATTAAGAGAAAATATGAACCCAATGTCTCCAAATGTTTTAATTATTTATCCATCACTGTTTCAACTTGTCTTCTGATGTTGGCCATGAGTCAGATGTCAATTTAAGCAGCATTTTAGCAATTATTCTGCCAGCATTTGCTTTCCCTACATAGGAGAAACAAATCAAAAGATATTTTTCCCTTTTAGATTTTTGTTTTATGACAGGGATTAAAAATTAGCATTTTAATAATAGGAAAATAAAAGCCTAAAGTAACTCAGAAGTTCATAGATATCTCTCCTGATAATAGGGTTCCAAGCTGGGAGTGGGGCATCCTTCTCTCTCTCTCTCTCTCTCTCTCTCTCTCTCTCTCTCTCTCTCTCTCTCTCTCTCTCTCTCTCTCTCTCTCTCCTCTCCACTGGAAACATAGGCTTCAGGGCCAAACTATATCTTGACCCTCAATGGGACCCTAAAGAGTTTAACCTGTAGCATCAAACTATGATCTTTGCTAAGTGACAAAAGCCATGCCAAGTCTTAGTTTCCTTATGAGAAACAAGGAATATAAAATAATGTTGGATCATATATGATCTGTTTAATTTTGTTTGGATGAACGACTTGAGGCTTCCAGGTCTGGTTGGCACATCAATGAAGCTGCACAAACCATTCCTGCATTTTAAATTTCCACACAAACTATTCACCAAACAAAGGCAAATTAAATCTTATGCCATCCGATCAGATTAATACGTACATGTCTTCCATTTTTGATTTAGCATCTTCCTTGGAGAAGCAAATACAAAAGCATTGGCTGCATCATTTCATATGTGAAACAGGATAATCTTTTTCAAGGTTGGAAAAGCACTTGAAAGATATGAAGTCCACCTGTGGGGACTTCCATGTAAATAAAATGAATTCTGATTCATAGTTATAGAGAAGAAGACCCAGTGGGCCTCAACAGTGTCCTTCACAATGTTTAGATACAATAATTCTTTTAAAAACCGTTTTTTAAAACGCCAGTATCAAGGGGCTGGGGATGTGGCTCAAGCGGTTGCATGCTCGCCTGGCATGCGTGCGGCCCAGGTTGGATCCTCAGCACCACATACAAACAAAGATGTTGTATCCTCCAACTAAAAAATAAATATTAAAAATTCTCTCTCTCTCTCCTCTCTCACTCTCTCTTTAAAAAAAAAAGATTAAAAAAACCCCGCCAGTATCGAAATTAGCATTTAATATTGAATAAGTGATAGTATTTTAGCCACAAACTTGTCTATAAACTGTTAGGTAAATGATTACAAGAAACATGGGGAAACTATTGTACTTTAAATTTCAGTTAATCTAGACATAAGAAAATAGAAACTAAGTCAGTAACTCAAGATAGAAATCCATGGAGGACAATGACCCTGGTGCCAAGTCAACAAACTGTCCTGTGCGGCTGGTCAAGGCATGCCACGGGGTGCTTCACAGGACGCCTGATATATGTTTTCATTCCACAAAGACTTTCCCAGTCCTTCTCAGGCAGTGCTCTGCAGAGACCAAGGCCATTGTTCAGAAAGTGAAGGAGTCACTTCAGGTCAAAAAGAAGTCCCAGTAGCTGAATGCAGTGTCACATGCCTACAATCCCAGATTGGGAGGTCAAGGGAGGAGGATACCAGGTTTGCCAACAGGCTCAGGAACTTATTTAAACCCTGCTCAAAAAAAAAAAAAGAAAGAAAGAAAGAAAGAAAGAAAGAGAAAGAAAGAAGATAAAAGGGCCAGAGAGGTAGCTCAGTGACTGAGTGCCCTCAGGTTTAATTTCCAGGAACACACACACACACACACACACACACACACACACACACACACACACACAGTAGTCCTGGGACTGTATGAGACCAGGACCCTCCTCTTCAGGTGTTTTTCAGGTGGGAGTAGGGGTCTTCTTATCATTTTATTTGAAAAAAGATGCCTTTGCTTTAAATTATAATTTGAAGATCAACTGTCTTTATTTCAGAGATGAGAAAATTTATAATCAAATATTACCATCCTGTGTAAACCATTTTTTTTGTGTGTGTCTGCATACATGTACTTAGGATAATGATATCCATCTCATTCCACCATCTTTCCTACCATATCCCCATTTTTTTCTCCTCCCTCCCCTTTGCCTTATCTAAATTCCTCCATTCCTCCTATTCTCCCCCACATCCCAAATATGGATCAGCATCCGTATATCAGAGAAAACATTTGGCCTTTGGTTTTTTGGGATTGGCTTACTTTACTTAGCATTATATTCTCCAACTCCATCCATTTACCTGAAAATGCCATGATTTTATTCCCTTTTAACACTGAGTAATATTCCATTGTATATATATACCACAGTTTCTTTATCCATTCATCTATGGAAGGGCATCTAGGTTGGTTCCACAAAACTGTGGAATTGTGAATTGTGCTGCTATAAACATTGATATGGCTGTGTCCCTGTAGTATGTTGTTTTTAAGTCCTTTGGGTATAAACCTAAGAGTGGGATAGCTGGGTCAAATGGTGGTTCCATTCCATGTTTTCTAAGGACTCTCCATACTGCTTATCATAGTGGTTGTACTAATTTGCTGTCCCACCAGCAATGTATAAGTGTGCCTTTCCCTCCACATCCTGGCCAACATTTACTCTTGTTTGTATTCTTAATAGCTGCCATTCTGACTGGAGTGAGATGAAACCTTAGCATAATTTGATTTGCACTTCTCTAATTGCTAGAAATATTGAACATTTTTTCATATATTTGTTTATCAATTGTATTTCTTCTTCTGTGAAGTATTTGTTCAATTCCTTGACCCATTTAGTGATTGGGTTGTTTGTTTGTTTTGGTGTTAAGTTTTTTGAATTATTTATATATCCTAGAGATTAGAGCTTATCTGATGTGCTTGTGGTCAAATTGCTCCCATTCTGTAGGCTCTCTATTCACCTCACTGGGTTGTTTCTTTTGCTGAGAAGATGCTCTTCAGTTTGAATCCATCCCATTCATTGATTCTTGATCTTATTTATTGTGCTATAGGAATCTTATTGAGGAAGCTGGGACCTAATCTGACATGAGGAAGATGTGGGTCTACTTTTTCTTCTTTTAGGTGTAGGATCTCTGGTTTACTTCCTAGGTCCTTAATCCACTTTCAGTTGAGTTTTGTGCATGGTGAAAGATAGAAGTTTAATTTCATTTTGCTGTATATGGATTTCCTGTTTTCCCAGCACCATTTGTTCAGGAGCCTTTATTTTCTCCAATATGTGTTTTTGGCGTCTTTGTCTAGTAAGAGATACTGTATTTATGTGGGTTTCTCTGTGTCCTCTATTCTATATCATTGGTCTATAGATCTGTTTTGGTGCAATACCATGCCATTTTGTTGCTGTTGCTCTGTAGTATAGTTTAAGGTCTGGTATAGTGATGCAACCTGCTTCACTCTTCTTGCTAAGGATTTCTTTGGCTATTCTGAGTCTTTTATTTTTCCAGATGACTGTTTTTTCTATTTCTATGAGAAATGTCATTGGAATTTTGATTGGGATTGCATTAAATCTGTATAGTGCTTTGGTAGTATGGTCATTTTGACAATATTAAAATGTCTATCCAAGAACAAGAGAGATCTTTTCACATTCTGATGTCTTCTTTAATTTATTTCCTTAGCATTCTGTAATTTTCATTGTAGAGATCTTTCGCCTCTTTATTAAATTGATTACTAAGTATTTTTTGAGGCTATTGTAAATGGGATAGTTTTCCTAGTTTCTCTTTTAGAGAATTTGTCACTGATGTTCAGAAATGATTTTGATTTATGGTGTTGATTTTATATCCTGCTACTTCGCTGAATACGTTTATTATTTCTAGAAGTTTTCTGATGGAATTTTTTAGATCCTCTAAGTATAGAATCATGTCATCAGCAAATAGTGATAGTTTGAGTTCTTCTTTTCCTATTCATTTCCCTTTACTTTCTTTCATCTGTCTTAATTGCTCTGGCCAGAGTTTCAAGAACTATGTTAAATAAAAGTGGTGAAAGAGGGCATCCCTGTCTTTTTTTCCATTTTTGGAGGGAAGGCTTTCAATTTTTCTCCATTTAGAATGACGTTGGCCTGGGGCTTAGCATAGATAGCTTTTATAATGTTGAGATATGTTCCTGTTTTCCCTAGTTTTTCTAGTGTTTTGAATATGATGGGGTGCTGTATTTTGTTGAATGCTTTTCTTGCATCTATTGAGATGATCATATGAATCTTATCTTTAAGTCTATTAATGTGATGAATTACATTTATTGATTTCTATATGTTAAATCAACCTTGCATCCCTGGGATAAACCCCATTTGAGTATGGTGCACTATATTTTTAATATACTTTGTATTTGATTTGCCAGAATTTTATTGAGAATTTTGCATCTATGATCATTAGAGATATTGGTATGAAGTTTTCTTTCTTTGATGTGTCTTTGTTTGGTTTTGGAATAAGGATGATATTGGCCTCATAAAATGAGTTTGGTAGTGTTCCCTCTTTTTCTATTTCATTAACTAATTTGAGAAGCATTGATATCAGTTCTTCTCTAAAGGTCTTGTAGAACTCAGCTGTGTATCCATCTGGTCCTGCGTTTTTCTCAGTTGGTAAACTTCTGATGGCGTCTTCTATTTCATTGCTTAAAATTGATCTGCTTAACTTGTATATATTATTCTGATTCCGTTTGGGCAAATAATATGATTCTAGAAATTTGTAAATGCTTTTGATATTTTCTATTGTATTGAAATACAAATTTTCAAAATAATTTCTAATTGCCTTCTGTATTTCTGTAGTGTCTGTCATGATATTTCTGTTTTCATCATGGATGTTTGTAATTTGAGTTTTCTCTCTCCTCTTCATTAGCATGGCTAAAGGTTTACCAATTTTATTTATTTTTACAAAAAACCAACTTTTTATTTTGTCAATTTTTTCAATTGTTTCTTTTGTTTTAATTTCATTGATTTCAGCTCTGATTTTAATAATTTCCTGTATTCTATTGCTTTTGGTGTTAGTTTGTTCTTCTTTTTCTAAGGCTTTGAGATGTAATGTTAGATCATTTGTTTTTTAACTTTTCCTTCTTTTAAGAAATGAACTCCATGCAATGAACTTTCCTCTTAGTACTGCCTTCAGAGTGTCCCAGAGATTTTGATATGTTTTATCAGTGTTCTCATTTACCTCTAAGAATTTTTTAATCTCCTCCTTGATTCTTCTGCAACCCATTGTTCATTTCAGGTGTTGGTGTAGTTTTTTTTTTTTAATTTCACCATTAATTTCTAGTTTCATTCCATTATTATATGATATAAGGCAGGTAGTATCTCTATTTTTTTATTTGCTAAGAGTGGCTTTGTGGCATAATATATGGTGTATTTTAGAGAAGGATCCATGTGCTGCTGAGAAGAAAATGTATTCACTTGTTGATGGATGAAATAGTCTATATATGTTTGTTAATTCTAAGTTATTCATTCTATTATTGAGTTCTGTAGTTTCTTTGGTTAGTTTTTGTTTGGAATATCTATCTAGTGGTGAAAGAGGTGTGCTAAGGACACCCAGAATTATTGTGTTATGGTATATTTGACTGTTGAATTTGAGAAGAGTTTGTTTGATGAACATAGTTGCTCCATTGTTTGGGGCATATTTTTATAATTGTTGTGTCTTGTTGATGTATGATTCCTTTAAGCAGTATGAAATGTCCTTCTTTTTTTTTTAAGAGAGAGTTGAGAGAGAGAGAGAGAGAGAGAGAGAGAGAGAGAATTTTTAATATTTATTTTTTAGTTTTCAGCTGACACAACATCTTTGTTTGTATGTGGTGCTGAGGATCGAATCCGGGCCACACGCATGCCAGGCGAGCGCGCTACCACTTGAACCACATCCCCAGCCCTGAAATGTTCTTCGTTATTCCTTTTGATTAACTTGAAGTCTACTTTATTTGATATGAAGATGGAAACCCATGCTTATTTCCAGAGTTCATGTGAGTGGAATGATTTTTCCCAACTTTTCTCTTCAGTCTGTGGATGTCTTTTTCTATGAGATGAGTCTCTTGAAGGCAGCATAATGTTGGGTCTTTTTTTTAAAATCCAGTCTGCCAGTCTATAGCTTTGATTGGTGAGTTTAGGCCATTAACATTCAGGGTTATTGTTGAGACATTATTTGTATTACTGGTCATTTTTGTTTATTTTTGGTATTTAACTTGACTTGATTTTTCTTTTGATAGTGTAATACCTCCCTTCACTGATTTTCACTATTGTTTTTCATTTCCTCCACATGGAATATTTTGCCTAGGATGTTCTGTAGTACAGGCTTTCTAGTTGTAAATTTATTTAACTTTTGTTTATCATGGAAGGTTTTATTTCATTATCAAATCTAAAGCTTAATTTTGCTGGACATAAGATTCTTGGTTTGTATCAATTTTCTTTCAGAACTTGGTATATGCTTTTCCAGGATCTTCTAGATTTCAAGGTCTGGGCTGAGAAATCTACAGAGATCCTAATTGGTTTCTCCCTATATGTAATCTGATTTCTTTCTCTCATGGCTTTTAAAATATTATCCTTATTCTGTATGCTAGGCATAATTATTATAATGTGTCTTTATGTAGATCTGTTGTAATACTGTACATTTGGTGTCCTGTATGTCTCTTATATTTTATTTTCCAATTCATTCTCCATGTTTGGGAAATTTTTTCTGGTATTATTTCATTAAAGAGATTGTGCATTTCTTTGATTTGAATTTATAATGTTATGTAATGTAATGTTAGGTCATTTGTTTGTTGACTTTTCCTTCTTTTAAGAAATGAACTCCATGCAATAAACTTTCCTCTTAGTATTGCCTTCAGAGTGTCCCAGAGATTTTGATATGTTGTATCAGTGTTCTCATTTTTGTTTGCTTAACAAATTTTTGTTTGCTTAACAAAATTTTAAATACTTTATGCCAACACATCTTACATTTGATCTTTTGATGTTATCCCATAATTCTTGGATGTTCTGTTCATGGTTTCTTACCATTTTCACTTTATTTTTATTTCAACTTTATTTTCAGGATTGTATGTTTTATCTTCATTATCTGATGTTCTGTCTTCAAAGTGATCTAGTCTGTTGGTGATGCTTTCTATTGAGTTTTTTAATTTGGTTTACTGTTTCCTTCATTTCAAGGATTTCTGGTTTTTTTTTTCTTTTTTTTTTTTTTAAGAATCTCTATCTCTTTCTTGAAGTCGTCTTTTGCTACCTACATTTGCTCTCTTATTTCTTTGTTGGAGTGATCAATTTTTGCCTATATTTGCTCACTTAGGTCATAGTGAGTAATTCTTTAATTCATAGATCATTTTACTTATGTACATTCTCAACTCCTTTTCTGACATTTCATCATCTGAGCTGTCTATGGATTCTATTATTGTAGCATCTTGGTTTGTTTGGGGGCACTTTTCTCTCATCTTTTTTCATGTTGTCTATATGTCTTCTTGCAGTACAGATCTGAGATATTACAGTTTCTTCCCTATAATCTTCCTCCCTTCTTTTTTAATGTTGTCTATGTGTCTTATTTTCTTGCAGTGTAGATCTGAGGTGTTACAGTTTCTACCCTATAATCTTATAGAATCCCTGCAGATTACCTGTACTTTACTTTGGTCTTGAGCTTCTAGACACCAGCAGGTATCTCATGATAAATGCTATTGCAACTAAAGATAAATGTGATTGAAATAGCAGAGATAACTCAAGATAGCACAGGGGGTGTCCCAAGGTGGGATGCAACCACTTTCAGAAATGGGGCTGAGAGGGTGGGCTGCCTATTCAGAGATGCAGATGACTCCAGGCCCTATCTGTTTTCGTAATGGGGAGGCTACTGTGTGGGGAGGGCTATGGTGATGGCTGCAGTGTCCAAGATGGAGGAGGTGTAGGTTTGGGTTCAGGTGTGGGCCTGTCAGTGTGAGTGGTCCTGGGCTGGGATCTGGGCCTTGTCTCCCATGCTGTGTAAACTATTTTTTGCTTTCATTTTCAGTGATATTCTGCATGTAAAGTCAAAATATATGCCTCATTAGAACAATTTTTATTTGCTTAACAAAATTTTAAACACAAATTATAGCAGGTGCTATCTTGGTGGCAAATGCTTGATGAAGAGAATTTGTCTATTTTTTTTGTTACTCTCTCTTTTCAAAATTTATTTTAAATTCCAAGTCCAATAAACTAAAAAAGAAAAAAAAAGTTACATCAAAATTCAGTGTCTTTCAGCTGAAAAAAAAACTTAATAAATCCTAACTATGAATTTTGAACAGATGCTAAGGTCAAAGGAAGAAAGAAAAAGGTGGGAGTAAGGAGAAAATTTGTACATATTTCCTTCCCTGGGGAATTTATAATCCAGGTGTGAAGATGAGAGGGAATCCCAAGAGATCACAGTGAATAAGATAATATTTCATTAGGGAGAATTATTCTGTTCTAGCTAATCTTCATGAAACAGGGATGATTCCGTAGTAATAGTATGGCCTATGTAATCAGTTGAAGGAAATAAGTCATATGAAAGAGAAAATAAAAGCTCTAGCTCTTCAGGGTCTTCCCAACATCACAAAGTGTTAACTAAGGAGAAAACTGGTACCTTCCCAGGACTTTGCTGCCAAGGGGCTTGGCATTTCCATAATGGTGTGGGGGGAAGAGTCAGCTCTGATTTCCATAGTATTTTGTAATTAATTTGGTGCTCTTATGGAAAATTAATTGGTTTTTTGATAATGAAATAGAAAGAAATATTCAGACTCTGACATATTAAAAGAATTTCTCTTTAATAGAGGGAATGTCAGCCTGATAATGTGGTCTTGCTCCCTCAGGTGTTCGGATGCAGTTCCAGGGTAGCCCAAGAGAGTATCGGTGGCTTAACAGTTAAGCAAGCTTCTCCCTTGCAACTAAAGCTGAGCAGATTAATTAAAACTTAAAAGCATTATGATTTAGTTATGAATAACAGTTTGTGGTGACAGAGCTCCCGTCTATAATTCACCATAACAAAATGACACTTGGGCTTGCTGCTGCTATAATTAGCTTTTGATATACTATTTCTTGGAAATTTCTTGCCAGCCACAGCCTGTGTGTGTTTCCAGATGTCCTGCACATACTTAAAAATGGTAAACATTAATTTATGGGGATGACAGCTGTGGGTCAAGTTTGAGGTTGATTGATAATTCCTTATTCAAATGTGTGCCTATGCTGCTTCATTTGTCATCTTCTAGTGAAATAGAAAGCCATTCTACCACATTCCTAGTTAATATTTCATTTTTTTCATAAATTATCTGTAAAAGCAAAAGCAATAGAATTTAGACCTTTCTCCACCATATGGCATAGAATATTAATGGAGCTGGGGGTTTTAAAAAATTATTTTGCAGCCAGAAGGGTTGTGATTTGTTAACCTGACACCTTGTATTTGCATAGTGCTAAGCACATAGTGGGTGCTCAGCAAATGCTGCTCAGTGACCAGGAGAAGTTCAAAATACTTTCTATATGACAGGCCATAATTTCTCCAAGCGGTTGTCCCATTTTATAAATTAGGAAATAGCAGACTAAAGAAGTTTTCCTAAGAGGTGATAAAGTGATTCATCTTCAGGTCACACTCAACTCAAGAGTATAGAAAATGACTTGAACTCACAGAAAATGTGTTCTCCTTGATTTATTAGGTTAGACCCAAAACACACATCTCACCAGCCCCCATTCTTTCTGGCTGTCTATACTAAGCATGAGAGATTTTTCTGAAATGAAGGACAATTTGGTTTCTTTGACAAATTATCTATAAAGTATTAAACTCATTGGCTGAACTTTCCACCAAACTAGCTAACAACTTTTCCATTTTAAAGTTTGTATTTGTGCCAGACTTTGGTACTTTGGGTATACAATCAAGTCAGGATGTCTGAAGCCCTGCTATGAAACTACAGGCTGAGGTTACCTGACAAGGAAAGATTTCATCAGTGCAACACATTAAACAATGCAACTGATTATGGAGTCTCACCAAGACCCTGTAACCAGAAAATGGCCAATTTTGACCAAATCTCTGTCTTAACATTTGTAACCAACTAATTAACTTATATTACTGTAACCTAATTGACTTGAACAAGGAACTGTATTCTTTTATAGGGCAACTGGAAACAAATTGAGGTTTAGAAAGTATCTGGCTTCTTGGACACAAGAAAAATTTTTCATTTACATATCATAGTAATTTACTAATCCTGAAGAGATTATTCTACAGAGCATCCCTGTAAGCCCCAAAAGGTCATTTCAATGGATCTGTATGCAAAATGAGAAAATTAACCCAAAGAATTTTGGTAACTTGTTTGATGTCAAACAAAAATTTGTGAATGAACAAAAAAATACAGTAGGATTTTATCCTTAAAGATGAATTCTGTTTTCCAACAAAGGTATTAACATATCAATGAAGTATTTTTTTTCTATTTGTGCAAAATTTTCATAAAATTCTGAGTGTGTGACTGTGTCTTATAATAGGTATTCATTGGATTTTTGTTTGACAAACGGGCAGAACAGGTTGTTGTAAACCAAAAACGTGGAATTTGAGTTTGTTATTTTTATTTTTATTTTTGTATTTTTAGGTACATAACAACCTCTGCCAAAATGGTTAGTGAAATTTTCATTCAAGGTTAAACCACAGGGTGACAGTGTGGGAGTCTGAGTATCTCTCAGGCTATGTGGTGACTGCAGCAGGGGGACAAAAGGACACAGACATTATTGTAATATTTTGTAATGTGTAATACAGAATCATTGGTAATTAGCACAGTATTTTTTTTAAGTAATGAGAGAAATGGAAATAAAAACTACACTGAGATTTCATCTTGCTATTTCATTTAGAATGGTAATCATTAAGAATACAAATAACAATAATTGCTGGCAAGGATGTGGGGGGAAGGTACACTCATACTTTGGTGGGACTGCAAATTAGTACAACCACTTTAGAAAGAAGTATGAAAATTCCTCAAAAGATTAGGAATAGAACCACCATGATCCAGCTATCCCACTCCTTGGTATTTATCCAAAAATAAGTGAAATCAGCGTACTATACTGACACACACATACCGATGTTTATAGCAGCACAATTTGCAATAGCCAAGTTATGGAATCAGCCTAGGAGCCAGTCAACAGATAAATGGAGAAAGAAAACGTGGTATATATACACAATGAAGCTTTACTCAGCCATAAAAAAGAATGAAATTATCTTCCTTACTGGCAAATGGATGGGACTGGCATCATGCTGAACGAAATAAGCCAAACATAAAAATTCAAGAGTTGAATGTTCTCTCTCATATGTGGAAGTTAGAGAAAAATAAGCATTTTTTAAAAGGGAGGACTCATGAAAATAGAAGAGAGAACAGTGGAGTAGAAGAAAACTGAAGGGGAGACAGAAGGGAGGGGAAGGGGAAAGCTATGGAATAAAATTGATCAAATTTGTGTCCTGTAAATGTATGACTGTATCACAACAAATTGTTTTATATATATATATATAGTTACATTTATATAATGATATATATTTATAGTTTATAGTTATATGTGCTTTTGTATATAAATATAAGGCACCAATTTTTAAAAAATAAATAAATAGAAGGATGACCAATAGAGTAGAGATAGTAGGTTGGGAGGAGGGAGGAGGAGACAGAAAGGGGAAGCACAAATTTTATTGTATGCATTTATGAACATGTCAAAATGAAAACCATTGTCATGTATACCTATAATGCCCTAATTAAAACGTTTTAAAAAGTAGAATATTTCCTTTCAAAGACATTCAAGATTCATAGAAAAATCAGTAATACTAAATTCTCAATGCAAACAAAAAATTTTTTAAATGTATAACATTTAAAGTAAAAGTACCAATTAATAAATAACCTGTTAAAACTATAATCATTCTGATAAAAATATTCTTTCCTAATATTAGTAAAAATAAATTATTACATGAAAATGAGCTAAGTAAAAATTTTAAAATATCTTGAAAGTGGAAAATAAGATAAGATTTGAATACTTTAACTAAATATTGAAGTTCCAGGCTAGGGATAGAGATTAGAGGTAGAGTGAATGCTTAGGGCCGGGGTTTATCCCCAGCTACAGGGACACACACATGTACATGTACTTGAAGTTCAAAATGTATCACTGATATTGTCATCAAATTGCAGGTGTATTTTTAGAGGATTTTCTAGATGCACACTTTTTTCTAACTCATACTAGTTATACCTAGATTAGTAATCATTCAATATATTATGCATATATATACATTGTTTTATATATATATATATACACACACACACAATGTTGTATACATATATTGAGTATATGTATTGTATATGTATATGCACATGTATATATGTGTGTGTGATGTATATAATTCAGGTTTTAGAGCTTTACAATCTACCATAATCATATTATGCCATCAAAATCTGAAATTTCATTCTCAAAAACTATTGCACTGGGTTATTGGATATTGTGAAGAACACTGCTACACACAACTCTTTGATAACTAGACTCATGAAGAACATTTTTTTTTCATCCTCACACTGGAAGCAATTGTGCTGATTTTTAGCAGTTGATAAAATACTTCCAATATTTTGAAAATTGAATGAAACCCATGGTATCTTTGGCTATTATAGCATTTGGAGCCCATTTGCTATACATGCTTATAAGAGTTTCTAAGTGTCTCCAGTACAATTTGGTATACTAATTTTATCACCTTTTAATTTACTTGCCTTTTTTAATTCTCCCTTTGCCTTTTGGCATTTCCTCCTAAAGTACTATATACATTTTTTCTTTTGCTATCTCAAATTCTTTTTATTTTAATAAAAAATTTTGAGGATAAAATAAAAGAACTCGCTGAACATGGTAACACATGCCTCTAATCCCAGAGGCTCAAAATAGGGCTGGGAATGTGGCTCAGTGGTCAAGTGTCCCTAAGTTCAATCCCCAGCAACCCCACCAATGAAAGCACTAAAGGAACTAAAGAAGAAAAACAGTAAGGAAAAGAGGAGGGAGGAGAGGAGAACAGAAAATAAAATGAGCTGGAGCTGTAGGAAAATTAACTTACAGTCCAGTTTAGGCTGTGTAAATATCTAAGTTAATGATTTACACATCACCAATACTTTCTTAGCTAATCAAATCTTAGAGTGCTTTTTCAATGTTACCTTTTTGCTTACCCTTTTATGAACTTAGTAAGATATGAGCTCCTGATGGGTAGACATCAAATCTCTTTTATCTTTGATTCTGGCAGCTCAATGTGTAGCATTTTTCCTAGAATATAATAGAAAATTAGTAAATAATTACTGAATGAAATACATTATGCTGTATTCAGATTTCCATGATAGTGTGAAAGGTTTTGGTGTTTACTTAATATTGCTTCTTTGGATTATTTCACCAGAAACACGATAACCAGGTGAAAAAAGAAATATAAAGTCCTCCAATGCTTACAGTGGGGGTGGAAGAGGGTTATGTAGATGATTTTCCTTCTGCATGAAAAGGACACAGCTCTTTCAAATTCAGCAGCTGAGTGGATCCATATGCCTTCCAGGCAGAATGTAGCCAGGGTAATGCTACAGATAATGTAATTAATTAACCCGTTTGTAGTCTCAGGATTTCAAACTTCTAGGTAATGGCATTTGTATAGTAATTTTCCTTGGTTCTATATAAGATCTTTAGTAGAATCACAAAATAAGATTTGCATTTAAATGTAAATGGTGGAAGTAAGGAAATGAAAGTTATTAAAATGAACACTTGATAAATTTGGATAAAAGTGGCTTAGTACAACAGAGTATATCTTACATGATCATTTGTATTCAGGAAATCATTGGTGATGCCCATGGTTGTTTAATCTTGGCTTTGTAACTTCCGTTCTGGTTTGGTTTGATAATCAGAATTTCTTTTTAGATAAATAGTGATTTTTCAATTATTTGGTCAAAATAATTGAAAAGCCAATGCATTCAGAATGATTTCATCTAGTTATTTTAGAATGTGTGCAAAGTACATCTATAACAGGAAATGGATGCATAGTGAAACCAAGTGAGTGGGTGATGAAAGGAAGGTTGCAGGGAAGCCAGTCAGCCACATATGGTCCTCCTGTAGACCAAAGTGTAGCAGAATGTTCAATGCTCACAGCAAAAAAGCATAGCTAATGGAGGGACAAGACATAAAGTGTAAAAGCAATCTATGTAAATTTCTTAAAATACAGATAATCCTAAAGTCTTGAAATTACCCACTAAATTCGATATATACCACTGATAATATATCACATACTACAAAGTCCTCCATGTTTGAGAAAAAAATAAGAAATTTTTTTCATATGCTTCTTTCCCTTCCTTTCTTGCTGTCTCCTTTGTCTTCTTGGCATTCATTTAAGCTGCTACAGCCGAACAGAACATTTATTTCAGCAATTCTTTTGCTTTTGTTTTAGAATCCCACAGTCTAAGAATGTTCTACTTTCCCTTATACAAATATCTTTACCCCATTTTTTCCTTTTAATTGTTGAAATCAGTGGCATTGTATTCTGGAGTCACTTGTATTGATGACATTAGTAGTATCTATTTAATTTTGAGCCTTTAAACAGCAATATTAAAAAAAAAGACCTGCAATACAATGCTGTTCAAATGTTGTTTCAATGCCAATAAAATCAATGAGCAGACTGAAGAGTAGTAAATAAAACCCTATTATTTTACTTCTGGGACCACTATTCTTGTTCGACCTGATGTCTTTGGCTGAGAATGTGATTGGTTGCTCCCGTTTGGTTTTAGAAGATAATTTATCACTAAAATAATCCATGATAGTTACTTTAGCAAACAAGAACAGCGAGAATCTAATGAGTGGGGGTGACTGAGGAAACATTAAAATGACACAATGGCAGAAAGTGTGGGGACAAGAGAAAGGGTGCTCTGCCAAGAGATTCAATAGATGTTTCATTCTAGGGAAATTTGACACATAAAACAAGTAGACTCAGTTTCAGATAAGTATCAAATATATGCTGAGATATAAGTTAATTTTTCTACACCAGTGAAGCTTTCAAGTTTGACCATAGGAAATATCCTGGCTTAATGGTAGAACACTTGCCTAGCCTGCATGAGGCACTGGTTTCAATCCCAGGCACCACATAAAAATAAACAAATAAAATAAAGTCATCGTGTCCATCTACAACTAAAAAATACATTTTAAGAAATAAAATGTTTTCAAGTTTCTGTATTGAATTAAAAGGCAGAATCAGCAAAATATTCAGAATTAGGGAATTTAGAGTCTCTAAAAAATATGTCCCAAGTCCAGGTCTGTGAGATAATTGCCTACATGAGCTAGCATTCAGAATCACTTTTTGATAGTGAGCCATTTGATATGCCCTGCAAATTTAGGGTTTCAAATAGCTAAAATTAAGAAGCTGTTAATAAAGAGAAAAGAAAATTATTTCATAACATAATTCTTCACATGAGTTTATTTGACTTGGGCCATACTTTGTCATTCCCATTGCAACACATGTACTATTGATTTTATAACTATGCCTTTAAAGCTGTAGCTATATTTGCAGATATGGATATAAGTTAAATATTTTATTTCTATCTTTCCTTTAGGCACCCTACTTTATGTACTACTTTCCATGTGAGAAAGGAAGCTCAGGGAACAGCTGATCTGAGTTCCAGGTATCTCTCTATATCTCTACTGTGGTGTCTTCTATGAAACTGCAAGCCCAGGAGACTCTCAAAAAATAGAATGTACTAAAACTGCCAAATTTAATGATTAAATATAAAATTACTATGGTAATTTTATTTTGTGAAATCTCAGGGCCAATAACAGGTATATGAGAAGAAGTGGCTGGAAAAGGAAAAATTATCTGTTTTTTGTTTTGTTTTGTTTTATAATGGCCACACAAAACTGGTTGAAGTGAAAATATTCTCTTAAGTATTTTTTGAGGATCAAGTTGGAAGAAAATGAGAAAATTTCTCTTAAAATACAGGTGATCTCATATGTGGAAGCTAAAGAGGAAAAATGAAAAGAAAGATGGGGGTAGGTCTCATGAAAATCAAAGGGACCACGGGGTGAGAGATGAGAAGGGAGGGGCAAGTGTTGGAGGGTGATATTGGTTAAAATATATTGTGTTATTGTGTGCATGTGCAAATATGTAACAAGAATCATCTTTTTGTACAACTATTATGCACCAATAGAAATGTGGAAAAATGCAGATGCAAATAGAAAATGAAAAGGAACTCTGCTAAGTGTTTGGCATGTGTGAGATTGCCAAACTTCTTTCTTCCTTCCACAATACACAAGAAAATAGATAAAGCATATTTCCCAATCCTGAATGAGATCTACACCCCCCACCCATTTACCAAGCATGAATTATTAATGATGAAATCTCCATTCAGAGGATAATTTAAATAAATTGTTTAAAAGTTGTGATCAAAGCTACTTGGTTTCTATCCCTATTATATTTTCTTTGTATATTAGTGGTTCAATGTGTAGTTAGAAATAAGATACCCCTTTTATGAAAGGGGAACAATGATGGTGACTATTCTTATTTACACTGTCTTCATACATGTAATTCCAATGCCTTTTTGGTTTTCACATGTGTATATGTGTATATACACACATGCAAACTACATATATACACACAAAACTATATATTTATGTACACATACATATACACATATGTATATATATACAACATATCATATATATTTAATTATAATATATATTATATATAATTATATATGTAATTTATATAATGTAAAATAGTATATAAAGTTATATGTTATATATATCATTATATATTTAAAATATAAAAAATATATATATTATATATAAAATATAAAATTTATATCAGTGTCAGAAAAAAATCTCTCTACTACTGCCCCAAAAGCAGTTTTAGGTAGAATTGTGGTCATCAATATAGGACTTTATTGTACTTTAGAGAGACTTAAGGGCCATATTTAATTTTCAATGTTATAAATATCTCAAGTTTTCTAAGCCTTCCTTTAATGTGTACAAGATTGTAGCATTTTAGCTATAAATGGGATAGCCTGCAGATCTGCCCTAAGAAATTTTACTTCTTATGTGGAGGTTTCCAAAATGTCTGAAATTCTCTAGTCAATATTTCTTTAATATAAATTTGCCTTTGCAAAGACTATCTCCATATTGCTTATTCTACAATTTCCATCTCCCTTTTTACAATTCATTGTAACAATGTTTTGTTTTTCTGAGCCTTTCATTTGTTGCTGCTAGGGAAACAAATCCTTCTTTGTATTTCTTTCCCAAATCTCCCCAACTCAATGAATCTCTTGGCATAGGGCTACAGATAAGCACTCTGGAAAATAGGGCTGAATAAAAATATTCAGAAATGACTCTCATACAGTATTTACTATAGCAAAATCATAACTTAATTATGTACATTGTATTATATCTTTGATATAATATTGTTATTGAAATCATATTAATCAGAGTTCTCCAAGTAGAATAACAAATAGTAGGTAAATATACAGATAGATAGAGAAATAGATGGATGATAGAAAATGAAGGGATTGATTGATTGATTGGTTGGTTGATTGCCAGGGATAAATCACAGGGGTGCTTAACCATTGAGCAATATCCCTAGCCCCTTTTTATATTTTATTATGAGACAGGATCTTGCTAAGTTACTTAGGGTCTCTCTAAATTACTGAGGCTGGCTTTAAACTGCGATCTTCTGGTCTCAGGCTCTTTAGCCTTTAGGATTACAGGCATGTGCACTGCACCTAACAAATTCAGAGATTCATTATGGTAACTGGGTCATGTGGAGACTATGAAATTCCATCATCTACTGTCTATAAGCTGGAGGACCAGGAAAAAGGGGACATAATTCATTCTGAGTTCAAAGGCCTCATTACTGATAGTTTAAGAACTGGGCTGGATTATAGCTGCTGGTTAAGTCCTGAAATCTGTGAGCTCTAGAGCCAGGGTATCCAACTCACCCTCACAAGCACACTCAGAAATCATATTTTTCCAGGTAACTGGAAATCCTTCAGCTCAGTCATAGTTGCACACAAAACTAACCATCACAATGATTATATAGATTTTGTAATGCTTTGGTGAAATGTATATTATGTAATAAATTATTATGGAAACTACAAAACTATGGATAATATAATTGCAAATATATACAAAAAAGGTTGAAAATCAGTTCCTCAAAATACACAATGCTGAAGTCTACTTATTGGAATTATTCTGTCATGTGCGCATATTTATAGAATAAATTACTGGCAACCAAGTTACTCATATCTACTAGGTGCTAGGTACTATACTAGATTCTCTACCTATTACCACTTTTAATCCTTTGCATAACCTTATAAAGTAGATTCTAATTATCATCCCCATTTTACAGGTGAAAAACAGAGGCCAAAAGTTAATTAACTTAGCCATGGTCCTCTTGCAAATTAGTAACAGAACTGATTTTAACTAGACTTCTAATTCCTGGTGTCTTAGTCTTTCCATTACATGGCATTGCCTCTCTGAAAACAAATGAACAAAGATAATGACAATAACAGCGAATTATACAAATGTAGGATCAAGAAAGAGAAAGCTATCCAACAGGAAAGAGTTTATTCAAAACACAGGTATCTCAGTTATTTAGCTGTTCTTGTTGAGCCACCTTTTGTTGAACTTAGATACAGGCAATATGTGCGAAAAAATCATAACACTTGCATCATGTCTGTCTTCTAAAAATTGTAAAATGTATAGAGAGATTTTTTCTGGTGTCTCACTTTAGCAAATGTTTTTATTTTATTCAGTAAGAGACTTTGTTTTATATAAGGTATGCTATTCAAGAAAAGAGTGAAAAAGTTTCTATCCATTCTCAATCTACAAATGTCCTGAGATAATATTCACATTTTTTTCTTTATTAAGGGTTTTCTGTCTATTATTGGGATCAGAAATCTCATATAAAAAGTGCCAACATTACTGGCATAAATATGGTATGTCACCAAAAACTGCCTTGGAAACTCAAAGATAGATAAGAAATAATGAGGTTTATAGATTCATTAGCATTTGAATGATGAAACACGTATATGTGTTACTCCTTTGATCAATACTGCCCTGGAGGGAAAGTACTGTATTTAATTGTCTTTCCCAGACCTTCCATTGTGGACATCTGGTTGCTATGCAGTTCTGTAGCAGGACTTTTCATTGCCTCAATGTTGAAGCATTCAAGTTCCTATTTTATACCAGCGATGCATATGTTAGGAGGGAGTATATAGAAAACCATGCTCAGGAGAAGAGCTCCTTTATTCTATCTGCTTGCCTGGAGTTGACTAGCAGGCATCCTATAGGTGAATATGACATACCATTATATAGTTGCTAAGTTTGAATATTCTTGTTACACACATTGTATTATATACATCTTTGAGCTGTTTTAATAAAAGAATTCTGTTGTATTATAAAGGCTTCCTTTTTGTGTGTGACTCTTTCTGTGATTACTCAAACTTTTATATGCATAGATTATTAAAATACTTTATATATATACATATATATGTATATATATATATCTCCAAAGAAAAGTTTTATTATGAAAAAATCAAGTGCATTAGAGTCAGAGAAGCCTGACATCAAGTATTGGGTCTCTTATTTTCTAGCTAGGATATTCAGGAAATTATTCAATTTAGGATTGTAATCCATTTTCTCAACTATGATAAAAGGCAACACTGATGCATATTTTATGGAGTCATGAAGATAATTAAATGAGTTACCAAAATAAAAATGCCTGACCTTATGTGAATTATTTTCTTTTTCCTTTTTCCCCTTATAAATTATCCATACTTACAAATTGTTCAGAATAAACTAATATATGATATATATATATATATATATATATATATATATATATATATCATATCATATTTACTGGGTGCTAGGTACTATACTATACACACACACACACACACACACACACACACACACACACACACACACACACCAGGGATTGAAATCAGGGGCACTTGGCCACTGAGCAATATCTCCAGCCCTATTTTGTATTTTACGTGGAGACAGGGTCTCAACTGAGTTGCTTTGCACCTCATTTTTGCTGAGGCTGGCTTTGAACTTGCCATCCTCCTGTCTCAGTCTCAAGAGGTGCTAGGATTGTAGGCATGCACACTGTGCCCAGCAGTATGATAAGTTTAAATAAACTCTGCTTCAAAAGATTATTTTTAACTAGATATATATTATATGGGTTTTATGGGGGAGGCAGATATTTGTCTACTTTAAGCATGTGTTAAAATTATTTACCCAAATTACTGATATGGAGAAGAGTGGCAAAAACAGGCAGGTGGACAATGATAGCCAGTGAGAGATATTCAACAAATCTTAAAAAAGATACAGATGCATATTCTGTAAGTGGATAATTGAGAATTTCTTATGTTTAGTCTCCACACTTGTGACCTGGTGGCACACATCTGAGGGACAGGGTAATCCAGGAGTTAATGGAGGGCAAATTCTAAAATGCCCTGAAACTTATCTTGCTATAGAGAATGATACCAATGTCTACCAGGTTTCTGCTTGTTAATTTCTATGGTTGCTGCTACTAGGGAAACTGTCCTCATTTGCATTGTCTTTCAGTGACCTACCTGGAGGCAAACACCTGCAGACACTTTATGTTCACAGAAGTATCACTTGGGACAGAGACCCACATCCATTCAGTGCAACCAACTATGTTAAAATAACATTATGAGCAAATATTTCAAAGCTTAACATTTCAAATGATTGCTTCACATACTATTTTACCCCCTCTTATTGCTCATGAGTAACATATATCACTGCCAACAAAACTTCTTGCTCTATCCTTTGCGCTGTGTTTTTAACTTCTCAGATAAAATTTATGCAGTGTTTTAATTGTAGGAATTGATTTAAATACCTACACTCAATCTTTTTTTTTTTTTAGGGAGAAAAATGTCCCTGGCTAAAAAAATAAAAAATTAGATTGCAGTTGAAAATAAACAATGAATAAAAGAAAATAATAAAAACAAATGTATTTGGAAATATGAATAAGTATATATTACTTTTAATTATGCATGCAGGCATAATTGCATATTAAAGCCAATGAATTAGCTATAAAAGAAAAATTATTTGTATACTGTACCATATATAAATGTGCTTATTCTAAATACAAGTGTCCATTGATATGTGACATATATTGTTCACATAATTGTAATTTATTAATTACATATTAAAATGCACTTAGAAGAAAAATTCTGAATGTATATTAACCTTGTTTAAAAGCATAAGCACCTTTTTTAAGACTATTTCCTTCAGGATAGTTTGAGTTCAAAAATTTTCTTTTCTTGAATCCATGCTGAAATTTCTTTAATTTATTAATATTTATTTATTTTATGTGTGCGTTTGTGCTTAAATACATATAGCAAAATAGATTAAGCTGGTTTGTGGTTATAAGAGATTTTTAAAAATTTACCACCCCTTCTACCCAAAAACTGTCAAGCTGCTACTTAAACCAAATCAATAATCTTTATGTTTGGCAGAGCCCACTGATGGGAGAAATCAAGCCAAATTTCAAAAGTGAAAGCATTTTCTAAAGAACCATGAGTTAAAGTAACACATATACATATAGTAGAAATGTGGTTGGTCATTGTCACACACACACATAATTTGAATGGCTCAAGGAAGTAAAATATCTGCTTTAAAGACTTCTTTCTCTCAGACATATTTGAAGATACTTGTGTTTAAAATTTGTTCTTTCATTTGGGGCTTTGTCAATCACTGAATAAACAACAAAATTTGGGTAATTTATATTATGCAATATTAACACATTAATCTTATTTGTATTCAGAAACATCATGTAAATTCCTCAGCAACTTCTGATAGTGGATTGGGTATATCTATTACTGAAGATGAAGAAAACAAGAGGCAAAAATTAAATATTTTGCTTCAAATGTGCAGGGATAACACATGGCTATTAAGTGTATTATACTTAATGACCTGGCAACTCATGTTTCAACACTGACCAATGGAGGAGCTCCCAACTTCAGTATGACTATAGGACCCCTGGCCAAGTCATCTTAATTTGTGATGTTAACTTATTTGTTGCCATGAATGATTATCATGCTGCTTACACATGTGTTATTTCTCAACTTGGTTGCAAGCTTTGTGATGATTTATATTTTGTTATTACATTCTGTTTCTAGTCTGTCCTACAGTCTACTTTTTATTACAAATATGGGTGAAAAAAGATTTTTGTATAATAGTGTAATAGAATGATTACTGTACAGAGTTAAAATTTTAAAGAAATAAAAAGACACAATCAGTGCTGAAATAGAGACTGTTTAGAAATAATTATTGATTTTTATTGATGTAATTCATACACCTTAGGACTAAATTAAGTATGACAGACTGTGGTTCTTAATAATCGTCACCTTCTATTTACTTCTAGGACGTTATCAAATGTCTCCTGGGCCCACATAAAGAATCTATCTTTTCTTCATGAACAGAATTTGAGATTTACTATTCTTACCGGCTCTATTTACCATTTCAGAGAGGCAGAGGTTTTCCTACTTCTTAGATTAGGTAAAACAAAACTTCTTTTTAGGAAAAGAGCAGTTTGGTTTTGTTTGAATGTGACTTATCCATACTGGGGAATTATAATAATCATGTGTTGAATACATTTGCTTTTACTTATTTTTTCACTTGTATAAAATAATCCAGCAAGAGAAAAGTTGGAATAAGAAATCCGGGATGTATGGAACCTCCAGGAAGATTCATCCAACCCCTCAATGGAATTTGACTTACTCAACTGATTAGTGGGCAGATGCAATCTCTCATAGAGTTGTGAATTCTGAAAATCTAAAATCAATGACTCATCAACTACTAATAGGGGACATTTTAAAGAAGGGGACAAACAAGGAGGCAAATGTAGGCACCTTGGCACATAGTGGAATTAGAAAGTGTGAAGATAAATCTTTCCCCAAATAGTCTCAGGAAGAAACCTCCTACAAACCTGAAAATATTAACAGACTAATTACCTGCGCCTTAATTTGCAAGTCCTGTTCGTTTTCCCACCTTACCCTCCGACCCACCTTCTCTAACCCTTCCTACATTTCAGCAAGGGAAGAGAGAATCAAGGAAGGGAGACAGTGAACTTAGCCACAAAATAAGTCAAGGGAGAAATGAAGTACTAATTAAGAAAGCCAGGGTGTTATGCAAATGGCTGCTGCACCGAAGGCAGCCTAATGAATGTGCCCGGAGTGGATGGGGAGTCTTGGCCGCGCCCGCCGACAGCCGGCTCCCAGGAAGGTCAGGAGCAGGCGGGCGCTCGGGAGCATAATCCTTCAGATTGGCAGCTCTGCCCCCTGGTCACCGTTTGATTATCTCCCAAATTGCTGTATTTCACAGAGATAATGATTTTTTATGGTCACAGATTTGAAGACAACTGCTGTATCCTCAGGGTTGTCGTTCTGCAAGGAGCCGGTGCGTCTTCCTTCACAAGAGGTGGGAGAGACAGAGAGAGTTTCTTCCCTTTTTCTTTCCTCCCAACTTACTTCCTGGAATGTTTTATTATCATAACGAATGTAATATATATTAATAAGGGAACCACCCCAGTTTCGATTAGTCCTGATTTTTTGCCTTGTTCTTCAGCAAGAGAAGGTCTCTCTACTCTGATCTTCCAAAGTTCCTATACGTTCTCATGCTCCTGAGAAGGGTGTGGTTCTCTGTGTAAAATTCAAAATACTCTGTACTTAGAGCAGAGGCAGAGTTCTTCTGCTGTTCTCAAGAATTGCTTGTGTATGTGTGTGGTGGGGGGGTGTTAAGTGCATCATTAAGAGGGGCTGTCCTCCCTTTCTGAGAGCTCAGGACCCTGCAGGTAGGAAATTTGCAGGTCACCTGTTCTGACCTCACCTGGGGCTTGCCCTGGGTGAAAAGGAGGTTTGACTCACGGTCTTACTTGAGTTCTTTTAAAATGGCTTCAAAGTAGGAGATTTTGGCTAGAGTTTCCAGGTAGTATATCCATTTAATTCTGATGTAAAAGCAAATCAGTCCCTTTGAAGTTTATTTAACATCAGTTGTTACATGATAACTTATGCATTTAGGGATTGCCATAATGTGTTTATTTTTCTCTAAGAGGGTCATTATGAAAGCTCTGGTATAAACATCATTTTTCATAGATACCGAGGACCTCATTGTAGTAGTTAGACCCCAATTCCTGGGAGGATGTTCTTTGACCATTGGGCATTTGACCTGATAAGGGAACTTCAAGGATTTTGTCATGAACTGCACCTCAAAAATTGTTTGTGTTTCAGTTCAGCCATAATTATTTCAACATTGCTGGCATTTTAATATTTATGAAGAAAAGGATTACTAGGGACTCATATTTCAAATCACTTCTCTTTTTAATTGATGAAAAAAGTAAATAGTGCAAATGAAGCCAAATTTGCTTTAGGTCTTGTTGGCACTTATCTAGAAAACAATTGCAAAGGTGGTTTGCATATATCCTGTTTCCCAACAAATATTCATTTCCTCTATTTTTCATTTTGCTACTTTTTAAGTTAATGTGTATTTATTTTAGTTTAACATATGTTCAGTATTTATTTGTGGAATTTTTGTTATCTACAGAGCTGTTTTTGAGCTGTTTTTCAGACTAAAAAATGAAAGACTCTGATTATCATTTATTTTCACGTTTCTGTTGCTTTAAAAAAAAAACAACAATGCAAAATTGAATGTCTCTGTAGGTCAATTACAGACACATTAGTAGCTTCTAGCTTTGCTTACCTCCACCACCCCAAAGGCTTGTCTCTATTCCTAGGTGAGTTTGCATTGAGATATAAGTTACTGTTCTTACTACAGAGCTGTGCTGATGCTCTGGCATATTGGATACATTTATATTACAATTAACAAAGCCTGATTTTTCAAAACATGTATTATTATTTCAACACTTTTCAGGTTTCTTACCTGGTATTGTTTTAGGAGCAAAGAAAAAATATCCAGCAGGGTTTGTGGTGGGACTGCTGTTTCATATGGGGTGATCAGGCCTCTGGAGCAGTTGGCATTTGAGCTTGCACATGGAGGGAAGGAGAGAGCCATGTGTGTATAAAGGGAAGAGTTTCCAGGCAGAAGGAACTGGGCCCTTCACCACTGTGCTCCAACCCCAGGCTTTTTATTTGTGAGTGTGTGTGTGTGTGTGTGTGTGTGTGTGTGTTGTGTGAGAATCAGGGTCTCACTGGTTTGTTTAAGGTCTTGCTAAGTTATTGAGACTGACCTTGAACTTGGGATCCTCCTGCCTCAGCCTCTGGAGCTCTTGGAATTATAGGAGTGCATCACTGTGTCCAGCTCAAATTATATATTTATTAATTGCTTTTGTTTTTTAAATACATGACAGTAGAATGCATCACAATTCTTATTACACATATAGAACACAATTTTTCATATCTCTCTATATAAAGTATGTTCACACCAATTCATGTCTTCATACATGTACTTGGATAATGATGTCTATCACATTCCACCATCATAGCTAACTCCTTGCCTCCTCCCTTCCCCTCCCACACCTCTGCCCTATCTAGAGCTCCTCTATTTCTCCCATGTTCCCCTTCCCTACCCTACTATGAATCAGCCTCCGTATATCAGAGAAAACATTCACCATTTTTTGGGGGGGGTGGCTAATTTCACTTAGCATTATCTTCTCTAACTCCATCCATTTACCTGAAAATGCCATGATTTTATTCTCTTTTACTGCTGAGTAGTATTCTATTGTATATATAGGCCACATTTTTTAATCCATTCATCTACTGAAGGGCATCTAGGTTGGTTCCACAGTTTATCTATTGTGAATTGTGCTGCTATAAACATTGATGTGGCTGTGTCCCTGTAGTATGCTGTTCTTAAATCCTTTGGATATAGACTAAGGAGAGGGATAACTGGGTCAAATGGTGGTTCCATTCTAAGTTTTCCAAGAAATCTCCATACTGCTTTCCATATTGGCTGCACCAATTTGCAGTCCCACCACCAATGTATGAGTGTGCCTTTTTCCCCACATCCTCCCCAACACTTATTGTTGTTTGTCTTCATAATAGCTGCCTTTCTGACTGGAGTGATATGGTATCCTAGAGTAGTTTTGATTTGCATTCCTCTAATTGCTAGAGATGTTGAACATTTTTTCATATATTTGTTGATTGATTGAATATCCTCTTCTGTGAAGGGTCTGTTCATGTCCTTGGCCCATTTATTGATTGAGTTATTTGGGTTTTTTGTTGTTGTTTGTTTGTTTTTGAATTTTTTTTTTGGTGTTCAGCTTTTTTAATTCTTTATATACCCTAGAGATTAGTGCTCTATCTGATGTGTGAGGGGTAAAAATTTGCTCCCAAGGTGTAGGCTCTCTATTCACCTACAGATTGTTTCTTTTGTGGAGAAGAAACTTTTTAGTTTGAGTCCATCCCATTTATTGATTCTTGGTTTTAATCTTGCAGTATACGAGTCTTATTAAGGAAATTGGGGCCTAATCCCACATGATGAAGATTAGGGCCTTCTTTTTCTTCTATGAGATGCAGAGTCTTGTTTAATTCCTAGGTCCTTGATCCACTTTGCATTGAGTCTTGTGCATGATGAGAGATAGGGGTTTAATTTCATTTGTTGCATATGGATTTCCAGTTTTCCCAGAACCATTTGTTGAAGAGGCTATCTTTTCTCCAATGCATGTTTTTGGTGCCTTTGTCTAATATGAGATAATTGTAATTTTTTGGGTTAGTCTCTGTGTCCTCTGTTCTGTACCATTGGTCTATCAGTATGTTTTGGTGCCAATACCATGCTGTTTTTGTTACTATTGCTCTGTAGTATAGTTTAAGATCTGGTATAGTGATGCCACCTGCTTCACTCTTCCTGCTAAGGACTGCTTTAGCTATTCTGGGTCTCTTTCTTTTCCAGATGAATTTCATGATTGTTTTTTTTTCTATTTATATGAGGAATGCCATTGGGATTTTGATCAGAATTGCATTAAATTTGTATAGTGCTTTTTGGTAGTATAGGCATTTTGATAATATTAATTCTGCCTATCCAAAAGCAAGGTTGATCTTTCCATCTTCTAAGGTCTTCTTTGTTTTTTTTTTTCTTTAGGCTTCTGTAGTTTTCATTGTTTAGATCTTTCACCTCTTTGGTTAAGTTGATTCCCAAGTTGTTTTTTTTTTTTTTTTTGAGGCTATTGTAAATTTCCTCATTTCCCTCTCAGAGGATTTGTCACTGATATACAGAAATGCCTTTGATTTATGGGTGTTGATTTTATAACATGCTACTTTTCTGAATTAATTTACTAGTTCTAGACGTTTCTGGTGGAGTTTTTTAGGTCTTCTGGGTATAGAATCATATTCTCAGCAAATAGTGCTAATTTAGGTTCTTCTTTTCCTATACATATCCCTTTAATTTCTTTCGTCTGTCTAATTGCTCTGGCCAGTGTTTCAAGGACTATGTTAAATAGAAGTGTTGAAAGAGGGCATCCCTGTCTTGTTCCAGTTTTTAGAGGAAATGCCTTCAATCTTTCTCCATTTAGAATGATGTTGGCCTGGGGCTTAGCGTAGATAGCCTTTAGGATGTTGAGATATGTTCCTGTTATCCCTAGTTTTTCTATTGTCTTGAACATGAAGGGTGCTGTATTTTTCAAATGTTTTTTCTGCGTCTATTGAGATGATCATATATTTCTTATCTTTGAGTCTATTAAATCAATAAATTACATTTATTGATTTCCTTATGTAGAACAAATCTTACATCCCTGGGATGAATCCCACTTGATCATGGTTCACGATCTTTCAAATTATATATTTAAAGACAAATATTCATGCTTCCTTTCAAAAAAGTTGCACCAATGCATATATCAACTACCAGTGGATGAAAGTGACTATTTTCTGGGGCTGGGCTGTAGCTCAGTGGTAGAGTGCCTGCCTTGCACATGTGAAGCATTGAGTTCTATCCTCAGCTCCACATAAAAACAAACAAAATAGAGAAAGTGACTATTTTCTAAGCTGATTCCAACAGCAAGTGTTGATAAGAGAAAGAATATATTTTGTTATTTTTAAATTTGCATGTCCCTGATTATTAGCTTGGTTGACTAGTTTTGCATTTTCATTGTCTTTCTAAATTCAAGGTACTTCCTTTTTTTGGTACAACACACAGACTATAAACATTACTTACATTTTGTGCTCATTTCAACTATAGCACAGAAACTAGTTCTTACAAGGCTTAGTACCAGCATAGTGAGCATCATTTCTTTTTTTTTTTAATTAGTTGTTCAAAACATTACATAGCTCTTGACATAGCATCATTTCTTTCTCACCAAACTGAAAGAAAAAGTACTGTAGTTTTCATTTCAGCCCACTAAATAACAAGCTCCTTGAAGCAAGGGCTATATTTATTTTGTTTTACATTCTTTACCTCTGAGCCTAGGACAAGAACTGCCTCAGATAAGAAGTCATACATTTGTTGCTTATTAAGTATATGTAAATGAAAGTTTGAGACATAGGGGATTTTGAAGAAAAAAGCCTCATACTTCATAAAAATATGGAGCTAGGATTTGTTCCTGATCCATCTTAGTCTAGAGACTGTGCTCTTGGCCCAGGTGATCTTAATTATTCATTAATAAAATTTCCTGCAACTAAAATATGTGCATACCACATCTTATGCTGAACTTGTGTAACTTTATTCTTTTCAATAGAGACCATGCGATAAACATATAGTCCACAATTTACCTTTCTAGCCATGACCTCCCCTTAAATTCAAAGTTTTCTAACTACTTACTTAAAGACCTACATGTTTAGTAAGCATCTCAAACTTAACATATCCAATGCTGAACTCTTCATTCCAACCCATCTCCAAACCTGGTCTTCAGCTTAACTCCCCAGGTTCAATAAAGGGTTATAAATATGTATTCAGATGCTCAGCTGAAAAACTGAGCAGCTAGCCTAGATTTACATTCTCTTCTCACAGCTCAATAAAATCCTGAGAAAGTATGCCTTCAAAGTGTACCACAGGCCTGGCATCGTTCATCCACCTTAGCCTAGGATATCACCATTGCATGTCCCAAATACTGCAATAACCTCCTGATTGATCTCCTGATTCCTCCTTTGTCTCTTTATAATCTGTTACCAGAAGAATAATGTTCAGCAATGTAAATAAACTCCTTGATCAAAACTTGCAGTGACTTCTCATCATATTTGGAATACTTAGAATCCCAAGTTATTTAAAATCTGTTCCATGCTTTCCTCTTCTCCCTGATCTCAGCTTGGCCTCTAAAATGCATTTAAATGGATTCTTGCTTGAGCCTATCTAACAGATTTCTTCTTTAGAGTCTTTGTTCCCTCTGCTCCTACTTCCTGGAATGCCTCCTCCCTGCATTGAGTATGATACTTGAGTATCAACTCAAGTGTCTTTTCCTTAGAGAGCATTTCGCTAACCATTCCAGCCCAGATAGTGTCTCCTCTACCCTGGCTCCCCTTTGCTGTCTTTCTTCTCATCCTGCTATATTTTTCTTCAGAGAACTAATGTCCACCTGACACTTATTACTCTACTTGTTTTCGGATAACTTTTTCCACTAACACGTGGAGTCCATGAGGGTGGGGACTTTGACTTGTTCATTACCACAATAGCACCTGGCACATACTGAGCAATCAGTAAATATATTTAAATAAAAAAATGTAATTAAATTTATCTCTTTTTTTTTCAGATGACTTTTCAAATAAATAATTTGGATCAATCAAAACCAAAACAGTTAAATAACAGAATATAACAAGCCATGTGATCTAATAGAGAATCATGGTTGCCATTCCTATAATAAGAGGCAAAATAATGCATGACCAGTAAAGTATCTGCTATTTGAAAATCTTAGTTTAATTAAATTTTGTTTTAATGATTCTGGCCAATGCATAGTGACAGCAAAATCATAAACTCACAGTGGGCCTCTTCTGGCTATTAATGAAACTGAAATGTCTTTACTGTCCCTAGATATGATAAATTGAGCTTAGGTACTGTATGTGGTCACGAACTTTTGGGTGGTAAACTATTAAAAGGAGACACAAGTGTCCATTTTATAACTGATATGTGTGTTATGGCTCAGAAGGAATGTTGGGAAAGAAGGGCGTACAGTCTAAGCGCTCTGAGATCAGTACTTCTGGGTAGAACCTCTCTCAGATTCCCTCAGAAGCTTGTTAAGTTAGGAGAAGCTGATTAGGTTATTGTTTTTGGTTTTTTTCATGCTTTCAATTGAACTCAAGGCCTCATGTATGCTAAGTGTGGTATACCACTGACCTATACCCCTATCCCAACTCGGGTTTTGTCTCACCTAAGAATGTTTTCAGGCAAATTATTCCCCAATTCTGAATGCCACCTTTTACATATCTCAGGAAGGCTGTGCCCTCATTCCTTGCCTGTTATGGACAATTCTTGCTTTGTGTTTCATACAGAGAAAGAGTCAAGTGAAGGTCAAATTAAATCTGTCTTTTAAAGTGAGTAAATGTTAAAGATAAATAAATGTAAAAGAAAAATAAATGTAAAAGTGAATAAATGTAAAAGAATTGATATCTTTATGATGTTGGCTACAGCATATCACAGAGTTAAGTAATAAAATGAGCAATTTGTTTCAAATTGTCTTATTTTCCAAAAAAACCCAAAATTCAGAGACAACATTGTGGTGCATGCCTGCCTGTAATCTCAACTACCCAGGCAGCTGAAGAAGAAAACATGTGAATTGGATGTCAGCCTGGGCAACAAAGTGAGATTCAAAAACAATGGGTTAAAAACACAGTGAGTCTCAAAAACAATGGGTTAAAAACACAGTGAGTCTCAAAAACAATGAGTTAAAAACAACAAACAAACACTCAAACAAAAAACAATGAGTTGATCACATGGCATGTATGAAAACATTTCCCACTAACTCATTACTTCCTCGACAAATAAAAAGTGTTGTCTATGTAGTTTAATTTTTCATTTCTCTGATTTGGAATGAGTTTTAGCCTAGTTTTATATACGTAAGAATCATTTGCATTTCTTTTTTGGGTGACTCTCTGTTAATTTTCCCCATTTTTTCCCTATTGAGTTTTTAGCATGTTTCTTATTTATTTAATTGATCTCCTTATTTATTTATGAGATCCTATGTTTTAGAGAAGAATATTCTACACACATTTCCCATTTTTTAAAAAAATTTTCCCCCTTCGGCTTTACTTGTGGAAGTGTTCAGGATGCTCACATTATATATATATATATATATATATATATATATATATATATATATTTGTATTCCTTTATCTCTTCTTTTATGAGTTTGATGTTTTATCTTGTTGGGGAAAGTTAAAGAGTTGCAGTTAAATTCTATAGATTCATAAGACTTTGGCTTGAATATATAGATATGACTGAATTTCTCTAATTTCTATTTGAATTTAGGTAGTTTGAGGCTAGGATTTGTGTTAATTAACTCATATACAGTGTTTTGTATCAATTAATCCACTCAATGATTGTAACATTTCAAAGAATTTGATACAAATAACATCCCCCTTTTACATAGGAATAGCCTGAGACTTAGAGAAGTTGAGTCTCTTGCTTAGTATCACACAGCTACTGAATTAGGTAACAGGATTTTGCCCCTGGGCTAGGCTATGTGGGAGGCAGAGGTGATGAAAGCTAATGAATTTTCCTGTAGAAGAGTTGGAATTGTTACAATCTGTGCTTGAAGAACATGAACTCTTGCCATAGTCTCCCTTTCCCAAACCCCGACATTAATGCAGCATGGATAAGCGGCTTCCTACAGTTTCCATGACCTATCAATGGCCCATCAATGTATAAATCCATTGATGAAGTTAGAGTCTTCATGATCCCATCATTTCCCCAAAGTTCCACATCAGAATGTTGCTACATTAGGGACCATGTCTTCAACACATAAGCTTTTGGGTGACATTCCAGATAGAAAGCATGACACCTACATTATTTAACTTCTTTTAAAAAATTATTATTACATTTTTAATATTTTTGTTATTCTAATTATTCAAAGTATAATGAACAAAACAAAACAAAAAATCCTTGCTGCCATGGAATTTATATTCTATCAGGAAATTCTGATAGGTAAAATACATAGAATACTAAAGCTGTAATAAATACCATGTGAGAACTAAAGTTGGGAGAAAGAGGAGTTTGGTTAGTATTACAGTGATGGTTGCAGTTTCAAACAAGATCACCAGAAGCAAAAAGCAAGCTAGAGAATCATGTGGGTAACCAGGAAAAGAGATTATCAGGCAAAGGAACTTTGCAAAGACCTCAAGGTGGGAGTCTAGAGGTGAACCATTGGCTGGTGCAGCAATCATTACAAGACTGACCCAGGGAAATGGTAAGAGATGAGGAAAGGGCACATCATTTAGGGATTGATAGGTCTTATTTGGCATGCTAACTTCTTTCTCCTCTGTCTAAGAGAACATTCATTGGTTTGCTTGCTGTATATAAGATTTGCTGTTGGAATGTTTGGTAGGGAATATTCTGGATATCTGTGAATCATTCTATTATCAACAAATGATAACAATTTATGTCACTGTGCTGTGACTGAAGACCCTCCATGAAATAGGCACATTTGAATATAGCAAATACATAAACAGAATAATTGACTAAGCTGTATGCATTTCTGCTTGGTTGGAATCTCCAACTAGATTGAACAACTAGATTGAAGTTCCTCTGATGTGGTGATAAGAAAGGTTGTTTTGACAATTTCATGATACTATCACAAATTTAAGTGTCTTTACAACAGGAAGCAATTCAGTCTGTGTGTAAACCACACATAATGGTAGGGTCTGTGGTTAAACTTAAGAATATATACCTTACCTACAGCAATCAAATTTAAATGCAATTCTAATTTTTTTCAAAATGCTATGCTGATTGAACAAAAGTGCCTGTGAGCTCTTGAATACCATATGAGATGAGTACTCTGCTAAAATCATTATGTGAATCATCTCATTAACTCTTCATAATAAATTGTATAAGATAGGTGCTTTTATCATATCCAGTTTCTCAGTGGGAAGACTAAGGTTAAAAAAAGTAAAATAGGTTGTTATGAAGAAGTTGACACAGAATATGGAGACAGGCCCTCTGATTTCATAATCTGTGATCTGAATTACAAACATAAAAACTATGTGTACCAAATAAGTGACCACCTATTTTTCTCCCTTAAAGATTCCAAATAATGTTATTTGGAAATATGTATAGCATCATTACCCTATAGATATGTAATGTGAGCCACATACACAATTTTGAATTTTTGTAGCTTCAAAAAAAATAAAAAGAAACATGAAATTAATTTCAGTAATATGTATTATTTAATAAGGCATATTCAAAATGTTATTACATGTGTAAGCAATGTAAAAAATTGTTAATGAGATACTTTACTTTTTATGCTACGTCCTGGGAATTTGGTGTCTATTTTATACTGAAAACACATCTCAATTAAAAGTACTTTCAAGCGCTCAGTAACCCTTTGTGGATTATGGCTACCATATTGGACAGCAAAGATCCAGATGGTGAGCTAAATTTTTAATATTTAGTTTTTCCTTGGTATCATATAGAGTTATAATTTAATTCAGATTCATTTTCTTGTATATAAAGGAGGAATTCACCCAATGTAGTAATTACAGGAGTGAAGTTGCCAGCAGGTGCCTCTCTTCTGATCTCATTAAGAAGTTTGTATGAACTCTCAGCACAAAGGGTTTGAGATCCTGTGGATTTATGACCTAAATTATATAGGGTTTACACATATGTACTGATGTTACCTAAAATATCCCTTCTTATAACATGCTCTTTATGAACCAGTTTTGTGGATGGAATATTTATATGCTTTTGCTAGGAACATAAGCATTATAAAGGAACTATGCTTTGTGCTGCTAACTTAAATGGATTTGGAAAGCAAAGTGGAAAAACTATAACTTTATGATAAACGTTACCACCTCCCTTTAATGCATTATTATATTTTATAGTTAAAATAGAATGGAACATTGGGGCACTTGTGCAGAATATATAAAAGCACAGAGGCCGTGAAGGAGACCAAAAATTACACTGGAGTTTATTCATTTATGAAAAAATGAAGAAAAATTTTCAGACAGCTGCAACATCATCTTAAGTGAAAAATATGTTAATGTGTCAGCAACCTCCACCCCATAATCCTGACAGCATAAAAATAAACAAAACAATCTCTCCAAATTATTAAATTCTTAGTCTATGGGGGGAATGCCCTACATTATGCCTTAAAATCCTAAACTGTAGGCATAGCAGTGTAGCCACATGTCTCTTTACTTATGCACTATATAATTGTATACAGATGTACCCAGTATTAAGCAATAGATTTGCCCCTTAAAAAGTAGAGTGCAAATTCAATATTAGAGTCCTTTAAATGCACTGGGGGAGTTTGCTATTTAAAAAGTTTCTTTTATAATATGGTTAATCATCCCCTAACACTCCTTTTTTGGCAAGATAAAGTTTTAATATACAATTTTTGCAGTTTTTAAAAATTGCAAATATTTTAAAAATGTTTCAGAAATGTCAAGGCTGCCTTCCTTTCACTGGGGCCTATTCCCTCTTACCTACACAAAGAGGCCACTCACTCCATGTTCTTCTCATGCTTCTCACATAGTCATATCAACATTCAGACAGACTGTAATTTTCCCCATGTTAACAACAACAAGCAAGGTCCTCCATGATCCCTCTTGACTTCCATCTACCATTCTTTTTTTTTTTTAACAACAAATTACCATGAAAGAGTTACATGCATTCGATATTTCAAATTCCTCTCCTTAAAACAGGTTTTATTCTTTGTGTCTTTGTCACAAAGTTTTAAGATAATTGCTGTTAGTTTTCTACAGAAATAAAGGAATAAGATGAACAAGAGTCTTTTACATGGTAAAGAAAGCAGTCACACAAGCATTAGACATTCCTTTTTCCCTACCAAAAGAATCTGTTTACCACTGTGTAAGTTTGATAGGACTTCCAAAAAAATTAAAAATTGATAGCTCAGAATAACAGAAATTTGTTGTCCTACAATTTTGGAGACCAGAAATCCAAAGTCAAGTTGTTGGCAGAGCCATGCTCCCTCTGAAGGCTTTAGGGAAGAATCTACTCTGTGCCTCTTTCCTTATTTCTGGTAGCCTCAGACAGTTCTTGGCCTGCAGATGAATGATGTCTTGGAGGGTCTCTGCATATACCTGTGTTCAGGTTTCAGTGAGGACATCAATCATATTGATTTAGAGCCCACTCTCATGACCTCATTTTAAATTGATTACATCTTTAAAGACCTTATTTCCTGGAGGAAAGATCAGGAGAGTAGGTAAAGGGGATTGAGGAGTAGGAAGAAGGGACAGGATAAAGGAAGAAGAGAATCTGACTGAACATTAGTATGTTCATGTGTGGATGGACAGGCACGGTGGGTCCCAGCATCAGGTATATCCATAATACACTCATTAAAAAAATGAACTCTAAATGGATTGAAGATGGATTGGTAGTGAAGGGAGGGGAGACAGTGAAGGGAAGTGCTAGGGACTGAATTGGAGCAGGTTATGTTCTATGCTTTTGTGATAATGGCAAGTTGTAATCTGATGTTATATATAACTAAAAATTTAAAAAATGTAAAGATATGAATCTTAGGTCTTTTACTTACTTTGGAAAAAAACAAAACACAAAAGTACCTAAAGACAAGTTATAACAAAAGCATCTGAACTGATATAATGGTCCCCACTTATTTGGGGGAAATGTTGTTGTTGCCTGAAACCACTGATAATTCCAAACCCTATATTAACTATTTCTTCCCTCACATACATACCTGATTAAAGTTTAATGTATAAATTAGACACAGTAAGATATTAACACCAATAACAACAACATCAATGTTAAAGACCCTATTTCCAAGATTTTACCTTACCTCAGTAAGAATGCTACTATCAAAAAGCTAAAGATAATAAATGCTATTGGGGATGTGCAGAAAACAAAACCCTTACACAGTATTAGTAAGAATTTAAGTTAGTACAGCCATCAGGGAAAACATTATGGAGTTTTTTCAAAAATTTACACCACAGCTACTATAGGAATCCAGCAATTTCACTACTGGGTATGTGTTCAAAGGAAATGAAATCAGTATGTCAAAGAGACACCTGCACTCCCATGTTCATTGCAGCACTGTTCACAATAGCCAGGAAATGGAAATAAATACCCATCAACTGGAGAGTAAGTAAAGAAAGTGTACACATGCAATGGAATACTATTAAGCCTCCAGGATGAAATCCTGTCATGTGTGACAACACGAATGGAACTAAGATCATTCACATGGTAAGTGAATTAAGCCAGGATAGAAAGAGATGGATCCCATGATTTTACTCATGTGGAATCAAAATAAGTTAATCTCGTAGAAGTTGAGAGCAGAGAGGAGTAACCAAAGTCTGGAGAAAGTAGGAGGACAGAAGGGATAGGGAAAGGTTGATCAGTGGACACTAAGTTACAGTAGGATAGGTCCAAGAAGTTCTGGTGGGCAATTACATAATAGGGTGACTATAGATAATAACACTGTATATGTCAAAAATTCAGAAAAAAAGAATTTTGAAAGTTTCACTATATAGAAATGATAAATAAGGAGATAGATATGTTTATCTGAGTTAAAAATAATATAGTTACATGTGTATCAAAACATTGTATGGTACCCCCATTAATACTGAACAGTTTGCCTACTTCATGTATCAGTTTGAAACAAATTTTTAAAATTATTTTCTAGGAAAAAATAAAATGTAAAAAAATGTGATCTTATTAATGTAAACTCAATATCAAGGAACATGATTGCAGGAGAAACAAAGTTTTGGGACATAATTTATGCACACAGTAACAATTTTATGCATGACTATTAAAATGTGAAATAAAAGTAAAGAAATTGAAAAAAAATCCTATATCCAAATCAAGTCACATTCTAAGATACTTTCCCAGGACTTCAATATATCTTTTTGGAAGGCACAGAATTCAAATCATACCAACTACAAGCTAAAATCTGATTTTTGTTTGAACTATATCTAGGGATAATGATAATTGGAAAAATTTGATCTGTTCTTTATAACAGTATCTTCAAATTCATTTGGACGCTATTCAGATAAAATAATTGTTCAAAGTTACTTTCCAGTGGCCTTACTCTGTCTTATAAAGAATTATTAAGATTCTATAGAATTTTTTTATCCATGGATTTAACCATCTAATTATCTAAACATGGAGGCATTAGTTTTACAAAAATTACTGGGCATCTACTAAAGAATTATTATTGCTCAGGGCACTAGGGGATGGAAGTAAATACTAGCAAGACTCAGTAGTCTGCTTCCAGGGCATATAATGTAAGCGGTAAAACAAGTCCTAACAATAAACTGAAATAATACTTCAAGAATTACTATATATTATTTTCTAGTTTAAGTCATTAATAGCCAAGTATTCTGAGGATATCCCTGAACCAAGATAGCAGCAGAATCCTTCACAATGGTGTTGCCTCGATTATCTCAACATCAGCTTCTTGGTTTCTTGAATTCTGCTTATTATAATCTTTTCCCAAACTGATACTAGCAGTGAAGCACTTGCTGTAGCTTGGTCAGGTCCTGCAGTTTTCCCAAACTCCACATGGCTCCCCTCTCCCATGGGTGCGGGATGGGGGCTGTTATATTTTGACTGAAAGGTTCAGCTTGGTTTAAGTTCTGGAGCCTATTCTCATTATACAAGGAAAGTAGAAGACAGAAGGAAGAGGAACATGAGTCATTTTTTTTTTATTATTGATCGTTCAAAACATTACATAGTTCTTAATATATCATATTTCACAGTTTGATTCAAGTGGGTTATGAACTCCCAATTATACCCCGTATACAGATTGCTGTATCACATCAGTTACCCTTCCATTGATTGACATATTGCCTTTCTAGTGTCTGATGTATTCTGCTGTTTGTCCTGTTCTCTACTATCCCCCCTCCCCTCCCCTCTCCTCCCCTCCCCTTTTCTCTCTCTACCCCCTCTACTGTAAATCATTTCTTCCACTTGTATTATCTTGTCTTACCCCTCCTTTCCTCTTATATGTAATTTTGTATAACCTTGAGGATCACCTTCCATTTCCATGCAATTTCCCTTCTCACTCCCTTTCCCTCCCACCTCTCATCCCTGTTTAATGTTAATCTTCTTCTCAAGCTCTTCATCCCTACCCTGTCCTTGGTTACTCCCCTTATATCAAAGGAGTCATTTGGCATTTGTTTTTTAAAGATTGGCTAGCTTCACTTAGCATAATCTGCTCTAATGCCATCCATTTCCCTCCAAATTCTATGATTTTGTCATTTTTTAATACAGAGTAATACTCCATTGTGTATAAATGCCACATTTTTTTTATCCATTCATCTATTGAAGGGCATCTAGGTTGGTTCCACAATCTTGCTATGGTGAATTGTGCTGCTATGAACATCGATGTAGCAGTGTCCCTGTAGCATGCTCTTATTAGGTCTTTAGGGAATAGACCGAGAAGGGGAATAGCTGGGTCAAATGGTGGTTCCATTCCCAGCTTTCCAAGAAATCTCCATACTGCTTTCCAAATTGGCTGCACCAATTGGCAGTCCCACCAACAATGAACAAGTGTACCCTTTTCCCCGCATCCTCTCCAGCACTTGTTGTTGTTGGACTTCATGATGGCTGCCAATCTTACTGGAGTGAGATGGTATCTTAGGGTGGTTTTGATTTGCATTTCTCTGACTGCTAGTGATGGTGAGCATTTTTTCATGTACTTATTGATTGATTGTATGTCCTCCTCTGAGAAGTGTCTGTTCAGGTCCTTGGCCCATTTATTGATTGGGTTATTTGTTATCTTATTGTCTAATTTTTTGAGTTCTTTGTATACTCTGGATATTAGGGCTCTATCTGAAGTGTGTGGAGTAAAGATTTGTTCCCAGGATGTAGGCTCCCTGTTTATCTCTCTTATTGTTTCTTTTGCTGAGAAAAAACTTTTTAGTTTGAGTAAGTCCCATTTGTTGATTCTAGTTGTTAACTCTTGTGCTATGGGTGTCCTATTGAGGAATTTGGAGCCCGACCCCACAGTATGTGTATCATAGCCAACTTTTTCTTCTATCAGACGCCGTGTCTCTGATTTAATATCAAGTTCCTTGATCCATTTTGAGTTAACTTTTGTGCATGGCGAGAGAAAGGGATTCAGATTCATTTTGATGCAAATGGATTTCCAGTTTTCCCAGCACCATTTGTTGAAGATGCTATCCTTCCTTCATTGCATACTTTTAGCCCCTTTATCAAATATAAGATAGTTGTAGTTTTGTGAATTGGTTACTGTGTCCTCTATTCTGTACCATTGGTCCACCCGCCTGTTTTGGTACCAGTACCATGCTGTTTTTGTTACTATTGCTCTGTAGTATAGTTTGAAGTCTGGTATCGCTATATTGCCTGATTCACACTTCCTGCTTAGCATTGTTTTTGCTATTCTGTGTCTTTTATTATTCCATATGAATTTCATAATTGTTTTATCTATTTCTACAAGAAATGCTGTTGGGATTTTGATTGACATTGCATTGAACTTATAGAGAACTTTTGGTAATATCGCCATTTTGATGATGTTAGTTCTGCCTATTTATGAACAGGGTATATTTTTCCATCTTCTAAGGTCTTCTTCTATATCTCTCTTTAGGGTTCTGTAGTTTTCATTGTATAAGTCTTTCACCTCTTTTGTTAGGTTTATTCCCAAGTATTTTATTTTTTGGGGGGATATTGTGAATGGAGTAGCTGTCCTCATTTCCGTTTCAGAGGATTTGTCGCTGATATACAGGATGCATTTGATTTATGCGTGTTGATCTTATATCCTGCCACTTTGCTGAATTCATTTATTAGCTCTAATAGTTTCTTTGTAGGCCCTTTTGGGTCTGCTAGGTATAGAATCATGTCATCTGCAAATAGTGATAATTTAAGTTCTTCTTTTCCTATTTTTATGCCTTTAATTTCTTTCGTCTGTCTAATTGCTCTGGCCAGTGTTTCGAGGACTATGTTGAACAGAAGTGGTGAGAGAGGGCATCCCTGTCTTGTACCAGATCTTAGAGGGAATGCCTTCAATTTTTCTCCATTCAGAATGATGCTGGCCTGTGGCTTATCATAGATTGCTTTTACAATGTTGAGGTATGATCCTGTTATCCCTAATTTTTCTAGAGTTTTCAACATGAAGAGATGCTATACTTTGTCGAATGCTTTTTCTGCATCTATCGAGATGATCATATGGTTCTTATTTTTAAGTCTATTTATGTGGTGAATAACATTTATTGATTTCCGTATATTGAACCAGCCTTGCATCCCAGGGATGAATCCTACTCGATCATGGTGTATAATTTTTTTGATATGTTTTTGAATCCGATTCGCCAGAATTTTATTGAGGATTTTTGCGTCTAGGTTCATTAGAGATATTGGTCTGTAGTTTTCTTTCTTTGAAGTATCTTTGTCTGGTTTAGGCATCAGGGTGATGTTGGTCTCGTAGAATGTATTTGGAAGTTCTCCTTCTTTTTCTATTTCCTGAAATAGCTTGAAAAGTATTGGTGTTAGTTCCCCTTTAAAGGTTTTGTAAAACTCTGCTGTATACCCATCCGGTCCTGGGCTTTTCTTAGTTGGTAGTCTTTTGATGGTTTCTTCTATTTCCTCTATTGTTATTGGTCTGTTTAGGTTGTCTATATCCTCCTGACTCAATCTGGGCAGATCATAAGACTTAAGAAATTTATCTATGCCTTCACTATCTTCTATTTTATTGGAGTATAAGGATTCAAAATAATTTCTGATTATCTTCTGTATTTCTGAAGTGTCTGTTGTGATACTGCCTTTTTCATCCCGTATGCTAGTAATTTGGGTTCTCTCTCTTCTTCTCTTCGTTAGCATGACTAAGGGTCTGTCGATTTTATTTATTTTTTCAAAGAACCAACTTTTAGTTTTGTCAATTTTTTCAATTGTTTCTTTTGTTTCGATTTCATTAATTTCAGCTCTGATTTTATTTATTTCTTGCCTTCTACTTCTTTTGCTGTTGTTTTGCTCTTCTTTTTCTAGGATTTTGAGATGAAGTATGAGATCATTTATTTCTTGTTTTTTTCTTTTTTTAAGGAATGAACTCCAAGCAATGAATTTTCCTCTTAGAACTGTTTTCAATGTGTCCCATAGATTTCGATATGTTGTGTCTGTGTTTTCATTTAACTCTAAGAAGTTTTTAATTTCCTCCTTGATGTCTTCTAAAACTTATTGATCATTCAGTAACCTATTGTTCATTCTCCAAGTGATGCTTGATTTTTCCTTCCTTCTTTTATCATTGATTTTCAGTTTCATTCCATTATGATCAGATAAGATGCATGGTATTATATCTACTCCTTTATATTGTCTAAGAGTTGCCCTGTGACATAATATATGGTCTATTTTTGAGAAGGTTCCATGTGCTGCTGAGAAAAAAGTGTAACTACTTGATGTTGGGTGGTATAGACTATATATGTCAATTAAGTCTAGGTTGTTAATTGTGTTATTGAGTTCTATAGTTTCCTTATTTAACTTTTGTTTGGAAGATCTGTCCAGTGGTGAGAGAGGTGTGTTGAAGTCTCCCATGATGATTGTAAGGTGGTCTATGAGACTCTTGAACTTGAGAAGAGTTTACTTGATGAACATAGCTGCACCATTATTTGGGGCATATATATTTATGATTGTTATGTCTTGTTGGTGTATGGTTCCCTTGAGCAGTATGAAGTGTCCTTCTTTATCCTTTTTGATTAACTTTGGCTTGAAATCTATTTTGTTAGATATGAGTATGGACACTCCTGCTTATTTCTGCAGTCCATATGAGTGGTATGATTTTTCCCAACCTTTCACCTTCTTCTATGTATATCTTTTCCTATCAGATGCGTCTCCTGTAGGCAGCATATTGTTGGGTCTTGTTTTGTGATCCATTCTACTAGCCTGTGTCTCTTAATTGGTGAGTTTAAGCCATTAACATTTAGGGTTATTATTGAGATATGGTTTGTTCTTCTAGCCATATTTGTTTATTGATGTTACTAAACCTGATTTGTTATTCTCTTTGACTACTTTCCCCCCTTTACTGTCCTACATCCCATTGTTGGTTTTCAATGTTATTTTCCATTTCCTCTTCCTGTAATGTTTTGCCAAGGATTTTTTTGAAGAGATAGTTTTCTAGCTGCGAATTCTTTTAACTTTTGTTTATCGTGGAAGGTTTTAATTTCATCTTCCATCCTGAAGCTTAATTTCGCTGGATACACAATTCTTGGTTGGAACCCATTTTCTTTCAGTGTTTGAAATATGTTTTTCCGGGATCTTCTAGCTTTCAGAGTCTGTGTTGAGAGATCAGCTGTTATCCTGATTGGTTTACCCCTAAATGTAATCTGCTTCCTTTCTCTTGTAGCTTTTAAAATTCTCTCCTTATTCTGTATGTTGGACATCTTCATTATAATGTGTCTAGGTGTGGATCTCTTATGATTTTGCACATTTGGCATCCTGTAGGCTTCTAAGATGTGGGATTCTGTCTCATTCTTCAAGTCTGGGAAGTTTTCTCGTATTATTTCACTGAATAGATTGTTTATTCCTTTGGTTTGGAGCTCTGTGCCTTCCTGTATCCCAATGACTCTTAAGTTTGGTCTTTTGATATTATCCCATATTTCTTGGATGTTCTGCTCATGGTTTCTTAGCAGACTTGCTGAGCTGTCTATGTTCTTTTCAAGTTGAAATACTTTGTTTTCATTGTCTGATGTTCTATCTTCTAAGTGATCTACTCTGCTGGTAGTATTCTCATTTGAGTTTTTAAGTTGGTTTATTGCTTCCTGCATTTCTAGGATTTCTATTTGTTTGTTTTTTATTACCTCTATCTCCCTGTGAAATTGATCTTTTATTTCCTGGATTTGTTTATGTAGTTCCTTGTCAATGTGATCTTTCATTGTCTGATTTTGCTGTCTCATGTCCTCCTTGAGACTCCAAATCATCTGAAGCATGTATATCCTGAACTCTTTATCTGACATTCCATCTATTGCAGCTATTACCTCTTCTAAAGTTGAGTTGACCTGCATTGCTTGTGGTCCTTTCTTTCCTTGTCTTTTCATACTGCTCGCGTTTCTTTCTGCTTGGTGAAACTGTTGTGTTTTTGAAATTTACCCCCTATTTATTTATATTGCTCTTGTATAGTTGGGAAGTCTCCCTTGCAGGGCAGGTAGTGGCTGTGCTCCTCCTCTAATTAGGGTGGTCTGTCTACCACGCTGGTCGGTCGCAGGTCTGCTCCCCCTGCGGGCGCGGGTGGCAGCTCTGCTCTGCCCCCACTCCAATTGTGGTGATGTAACTACCACACCCTGGGGTTGTTGGTCCTGATTCGGATGTGGGCGGTGGCTCTGCTCAGTCCCCACTCCAATTGGTGTGACGTGTCTACCACACTGGCAGGCCTCTAGGCCGGTGGGTTGCAGTTCTGCACAGCCCCCACTCCCAATGGGGGTACCTGACTACCTCTCCAACGGGTCACTGAGCCCCCTCTGGACCCGGGCGGCGGCCCTGCTCCAACCTCACTCCAACCAGTGTGACGTGACTGCCTTGGTACTACGTGTCCACCACGCTGGCAGGCTACCGGGCCTGTCTTGCCAGTGGGTCGCAGGTCTGCCTACCCTGCAGGCTCAGACGGCAGCTGTGCACAGCCCCTACTCCAAATGAAGTTACTTGGCTACCGCGCCATGGGATCACTGGTCCTATTCTAGGCGTGGGCGGCTACTCTCTTCGGCCCCAGCTGCAGTTGGGGTATCATGATACCACGCCGGCAGGTCACTTGGCCTGCTCTGGGTGTAGGCAGCAGCTTCACTCTGCCCCCCCAGCCCCCACAGCACCCAGCAGGACCGGAACCGAGAAGCAGTCACTGCCAGTTCCCCAGCCCTGGGCCAAAGCAGCTTCAGGAGCCAGAACCCAGCCTCTCTGAACCCGACGCACTCTCCGCTGGGAGCTGGCTCCAAGGAGCGACCCCCACAGGTTCCCCAGCCCCAAGCCAAAACTGTTCCGGGAGTCAGAACCCAGTCGCCCTAAGCTCAGCGCACGCTCCACTTGGAGCTGGCCTCCACAGGCAGTTTCCACAGGTTCCCCAGCCCTGGGCCAAGTTAGCCCCGGGAACCAGAATCCAGCCGCTCAGAGCCCGGGGCACACCTTGCCAGAAACGAGCCCCCCGGAGTATTCTCTACAGGTTCACCAGTTCCAAGCCTGAGCAATTTGTCTGCAAGACACAGGCAAATACCAGCCTGAAATCACCTGTTCCATAGCTGAATGAGCTGAGATCAGTAGAAAACAGGGATGATTACGTTATCTCTCAAGATGGCAGCTGCTGACCTCCTCCGTGGTCCGACTGCTGTCGGGAACTGAACTGGACCACTTCTCTCCTCTGTCTCAAAGCCGGAACTCAGCATTAAGTGCGGCCATTGTACCACTGGCGGGAGCCCCCCGAATCCGTATCGCTGCACCCCCACTCCGGCACCTCACCACTTCCCAGCATTCGCCGCTGACTCCAGCCACGGGGCGATCGCCAATCAGGCTATGTGACCCTCTGTGCGGAGAAATCGAGCTCCCGCAGCCGAACCTCGAGCGATGGAAATCCATCCAAATCCATCCACTAGATTCTGGAGCACCTCAATTTCACTGGAAATTCCCAACAAGATAGCCTTTAGCCGTTTCACCTCGTTTTTCTCCCGCTCAGTGACGGCGCACTGGGGTGATGCACTCCCTTCGCCGCCATCTTCCCTCAATCATGATTCATTTTTAGAATTAGCTTTGCCTTCCTATGAGCAAGTATTAAATATTACATAATTACAAATTAGATGGTTTTCTTTAAATAGTTTTAGTATTTCTCTTATCCTTTGGAAATTAGGATAATGCAAACTCTAAACTCATAGTACATCTAGAAATCACTCTATCAGTTGTTTTAACAATTGTAAATGATTTTCAGTTGTCATAGGGAGATAAGGTGCCACAAGAAATATTTACTGAGAATGTTATGGATTGTGGCACATTCTTCTTCGATTCACCTAAGTTTTAAACCTTTTTTTGATCCTGGTAGTTTTTGACTTATTGTACTGTCATATTATACATAAGCTTGCCATTACTTATATTTTCATATACTCAGCACTTTTTTTCTTTCTTTTGTTAATATATTCCTCTACTGCAAATTCTCTTCCTACCTACTTTTGAATATTCTGATTTACTTTTGGGTTCTTGCTGGGCCTATTTTCTCTCCTCTAGGCAAGCTTAGTTGCAGTGACAGGAGACATTGATTCTTGCCAAGGCATGCTCATCTTTTAAGGCACTTAGTAGTTTCTGCATCATTTCATACTTAACCAGTTTTTTTCCCTTTTTCTTGCTTCCTTAGATTACACATGTGTGTATGATCCATCTTTGCATCCAGAAACTCCTATCATACATCACATTTTTCTGGAAAGTCTGTTGAGTGAATGTATCAATGAATGAATTCAAAAATGAATGAAAGTATGAATATTTATGATATACCTTCTTTGGATCCAGTTCTCACTTTACAGGTGAAAATAGAATAGAGAGAAATGTCTCCTTACATCTTACCTAGTTTGTTCAGCATGGCTTGTGCATCAGTGGGAAACCATTCATTCAGTGTGAAAACTAGGCTTTCAAGTATGCTTTTACATATAGAAAACCATTATACTCATTCTCTTTCTCACAAAGCTAAAAGTTGAGAAAGATAGATAGATAGATAGATAGATAGATAGATAGATAGATAGATAGATAGATAGAAAGAAAAAGAAAGAAACTGAAACTCTCCTTGATAACTCTATGAAGAATGTGGCTATATTACAGAATCCATTGTATGGAAAGAGTTGTAGATAAGCTCTGGAAATTATGTGTAGCTTATAAAGCTTGAGGATGGACTCTGGCCAAGAGCTAGAAAAAGAATTCAAAACTCTTAGTCATACAACTGAAAAGAAGTGAATTATTCCAGCATCTTGAATGAACTTAGAAATAGATTCTTCTGCCACTGAATGTCCAGATAAAAATGCATCCTGAGGCTGGGATTGTGGCTCAGCAGTAGATCACTTGCCTAGTAGGGACCCAAGTTTGATCCTCAGCACCACATAAAAATAAAGGCATTGTTTTGTGTCCATCTACACCTAAAAAATAAACATAAAAAATGCATCCTGACTCTATAGTTTGGATCTTCAAAATATTCTTGTGTTGAAAGCTTGGTCTCCAGAGTGATGCTGCTGGAAAGTGGTAGAACATTTAGGAGGTGAACCCTAATGGGAGGTCATTGGTTTAACCAATGAAGAGGGTTGTGAGACCTTAGCCTGTCTATCTTTTTTTCTTCCTGGCAATGAGCCTAGCACTTTGCTCTGCTGTGTACTCCCAGCTTTAGCCATCTAGAATTTCTACCAGAGGTCCAAAATAATGGGTTTATCCCACCTTTGATTGGAACTTTGAAAACTCTGTGCTAAATAAACCCTTTGACTTTTAAGTTAATTGTCTTAGGTATTTCATTATAAGAAAGGAAAGTTGATTAATGAACTCACCAATAATTTGATTACAGAGTTGTAAAAATCTCAGCAAAAAACCCAGAAAAGCTGTACATGAAATCTTGATGCAGAGAAACATAATGAATTTGCACAATCTTAATCTCCTCCGTTTGGAGGAATTTGTAATACATCAGTATTTTGGTCATGCACATGGTATAGGAATGGTATCTTCAGACTTGTGTCTTACAGCTGACGACTTCCTTAAGGCTTTTAGTATCCCAAGACAAAGAAGAGGATGAATTGTGTCTTCTCATGTCTCTTATTTAAGAACAAAGAAAATATTTTTTAGAACACCCCCTCCTCTGCTACTTCTTTTGATTTCCTATTTCTTTATACAGATGACATTTCATAGTCATTCCTAAATTGGCCACTACTAAAGGGAATGCTGATATCATGATCACTTTGGACTAATCCACATTTTTTACCAGGATCCTTGAGAGCAGTCTGCCTACTTTTAAAGGAGTAGGTAATGATTTAGAGTGAGTAATTACAAGGTCTGCAGCACAGAAAACAACATGGTTATAGTTTTTCCAGTTGTAAAGTTAGGCTCTAGACTAATTCAGGATTTGTAGAAAGATCTGAACATTGATAGTCTCTTCCTAGAATATTTATTAAGGATTATGTAACCATGCCTAGCTCAGTGGGAAGGACTAGAGAGAGAGGTTGCCCATTGTGAGCACAAGAAGTATAAATTATGTACAATTGTGATTCAAATGGCTGGAGATGATTGTAACAAATAAATAAAAAGTATTATTGAGAATAGATTTCACATAGATTGTATCCAAGTCTGAGCTCAACCACTCAATAAAGTGGTTGTCAGCTTTTCACTTAATTTTTTCTGTGCTTTCTTTTCTTGTGTATAAAATAAGTATAAAAATAGCAAATGAGTCTTATAGGAGACTATATATATAATAATTTGTAGCCAAGCATTAAGATATATGTGTGTTAAGAGAACAAAGTAACTAATTAGTAAATGTTATCCATTATAATTTAGAGAGTGACCACCATGATGAACCATGCTGGTTTTAAAAAATATATTTATTTATTTTTATGTGGTGCTGAGGATTGAACCCAGTACCTCCCATGTGCAAGGCAAGTGCTTTACCACTGAGCTATAACCCCAGCTCCCTATGCTGTTTTAAAATAAAGTTTTAATGGAAAAGAATGACATAAGCAAGTTGAAGTGCAACTTTTCAGTGCTCATTTCCTAAAAGAAACATTGCTTTAGATGACTAAGGAATCTAAGAAAGAGATCACAACACCTGGGTGGAGCACAGAAATAAGACTCATTGGAGAGGAGGGGAAAAAAAAACGGTTTCATATTACCAATGTCACTTCTTCTCCAAGCTGATGTAGCACAGCTCTAGAAACACTGTATTGAACCCTAAGGCCAGGCTGTCTCCTGTGACTCTAGGCTTCAACAGAATCAGCACCAGATCAATCCAAGTACCCAGGTTCCAGGCCTGTGCAAGTGGACCTAGACAGTCCATTGATGAAATAATTTGAATGACACAGCTAAACAGAAAATTATCCCATGTTTATGGATTTCAAGAATACTTTTAACATATCCATACATATTCAAAGCAATCTACAGATTCATTTTTAAAAAATCACTATTGAAATTTCAAGGCATTACTAGTCAGCTTTTGGCTCCTGTGACCAAAACACCCAACAAGAACACATTGAAGGGACTGGGAATGTGGCTCAGTAATAAAGTGCTTATCTGACATGCCTGAGGCCCTGGGTTCAAATTCACAAGTACCACAAGAAGGAGGAGGAGGAGGAGGAGGAGGAGGAGGAGGAGGAGGAGGAGGAGGAGGAGGAGGAGGAGGAGACAAGACCACGACATTGGAACAGTAAAAGTTTATTTGGCTCATGGTTTGGTTTCAGAGATTTAGTTTACAGTTGGCCAATTTCCATTGCTCTTGGTCTAAGGTAACAGAACATCAAGCAAGAAAACTCATGATGGAGGAAAGCTGTTCAGTTTATGGTAGCCAGGAAACAGAGAGCAAATGAGTCACCGGGGACAAAAAAATAAATTCAAAGGCATGTCCCCAGTGATCCAGTTCATACATATATACCATAACTGCCTACAGGTATCACACAACTCTTTTAAATTATTAATTCATTGATTGGATCAACCCACTGACTAGTTTATAGCTTTCATAGTGTTATAATGAGCTTTGGGGGAATACCTCATATCCAAACCATAGCAGGCATATTTCACAAAAATAGAACAAACTATTTAAATATTCATAAAAAATCATTATAGTACTCTGTTGTTGGAAATGTAAATTGATTATAGAGGGTCTTCAAGTGATTAAAAATACAACTATCCATATGATCTGGCAAACCCATTTCAGGTGATATATCTAAGGGAAATGAAATCAATATCTTGAAGGTAGGGGCTGGTGATGTGGCTCAAGCGGTAGCGCGCTGGCCTGGCATGCGTGTGGCCGGAGTTCAATCCTCAGCACCACATACAAAGAAAGATGTTGTGTCTGCCGAAAACTGAAGAATAAATATTTTAAAAATTCTCTCTCTCTCTCTCTCTCTCTCTCTCTCTCTCTCTCTCTCTCTCTCTCTCTCTTCTCTCTCTTTAAAAAAATCTTGAGGGTATAGCTAAACTTCAATGTTTATTGAAGCATTTTTCACAATTGCGAAGATATCATATTAAAGTGTTCATCAGTGGATAAACTGACCGGGAATTGTGGCATACACATATAATCCCAGCAACTAGATTATTAGTTCAAAGCCAGCCTCAGCAACAGGGAGGCATTAGACAACTACACAGAAGTTAGTACTTTGTTTTGTTTTGTTAAGTGGAATATTATGGCAGTGTAGAAAGTTTTGTTTCCTGCTATAATCTTCATTATTACTTTTAATTCCATGTGTGTACATTCTTTGGCTTTATTTTTCTCTAAATTAAAATGTAAATTCTCTTTCCCTAGAAGAAGTAATTCATTAGAATTATTTCAAATTTGTTAGATCTATGGTATTTATCATCCTTTCTCAATCATGAAATAATTTTCATGGAAAACAGGACATTCATAGGAATGAAGTGTTTAATGAAATCTAGTAAAATTCTTTGTCATTCATACAAGTGAAATGAAAGTAAATCAAATTTGATTTACAGTATTATTGCAAGTGTAAACACAAAATGATTCATCTTCTTCCCACAAATAAATTGGATTGGAACTAGCGCTATGCTAACCTAGATATTATGTTACACTTACTGAGAACTGACATAGATGGTTTAATCAATGCATATAAGAAAAGAACTAGGGAAATATAGTTGTATAAGAAAAAAGATTACATGGACATTATTTGTTTTACAATAAATACAGCATGACTACCATGTATTGAGGCATGTTATATGTGGACACCAATTCATCTTTACATATAACTAATTTATATGAACCCAAGTTTCTGTCATTCTCTCATCAATTAAATTTTATTGTAATCATATCATGATTCATATAAACTTGTAAAATTATTACACATCAAATAATTTCATCTAATAAGCATAGACTCTTTCTTAGTCATCTCAAAAAAAAAAAAAGGTTGTAAAATCCTACTCCTGCTCTGAACATCCTACTGCTTTTCATAAAAAACTGCTATCTCTGTGTCTCCACATTTCCACATACCTCAGAACATATGGTGGACATTATGCAATGTATAATTTGATATAGTCTTTCCTTAATCCTGAATAAAGTTTATTCAATCATTCTCAAATTTAAAATGTAAAAATACATCATCTTCTAGTAATAAAGAAATAAAATTAGAAATTTACCTTAGAAAACATCTTAAACATAGAGTAATGAATATTTTGAAAAAAAATTATATAAATGCCATATGGAGCACATGACCTTGTACCTGCAAGGACCCCTATGTATTCCCTGAATAAACATCTAGATTTTGATATTCTGTCATCAGCCTGTAGCTTATCACCTTAAAGGCATGATTAAACTAGAGAATAACAAAGCTATTGGTACAAAATGCAGACACATAAGCACAACAAAAGGAAATTTTCTGTCAAAGCAGTGCCAAATTAATTTGCCCCTCATATTTAATCATGCATGACGGGTTTTATTGCTGCTTCTATAATCTTACTTTTATTAAGACTGCTATCAAACTCAGAATCCAAGGATTTTATTAGCACAGGTGCCTAACAAATAAAATACAAACCATATTTATGCGTAGAAATTTGGAATCAAAGCTAATGACTTAATTTTTATTTTTGTCATTAAAGTTAGACTTCATATATAGGAATTTCCTATGGCAAAATCTTAATGTCACTAAGTGGAAATATTAATATTGGTATGTGTATTCCTACCACTATTCACAATAGTCTTTAAAGATCCACTGCCCCCAAAGTTTTAGTGTCTCATAATGACAGAAGTTTTTGCTTGTTTTGTTTGTTTAAATTAATATTTTGAAGAACTATGGAGATTAGTGGTTCTGCTGGGGGTCTTTTCTCAAGTAATGAATCAAGGACTCATCAACCATACATGACCACCATTGTCATTGGGTAAGGGAAGTCAGAGTGTAGAGGATTGTCCAACATGAGATATGATCAGACCTGAGAGTAGTGTACATGCTTTTTACTAGAACTGATTACATGGATCCAATCTAACTGCAAGGGAAGCTGGGGAATGTAGTCTTCCTCAGAGTTCAGAAAGAAAAGGGAATAGGTGGAAGTTAAGACAGCCTCTGCCATGTTTCTGTGCACTCTGAGCTACCTAAGTCAATCCACTACCTCAAGGTCAGAGAGTTTTTAAAAATATGCCTTTTAGATCATGCTAATTATCATGTTAAGACTAAGTTGAAATATGACAGCCTGTCAAAAAATTTCAACATTGAAATTCAACATCCTTTATCCCTGACCCTAACTCATTTTCCTGCAACAATCTTAGTTATCTTCGTCTCCTCTTCAAGTCTAACTTAGCTGATCTCTCTGGCTCATTGTTTTCCATGAGCTTTAAGGTCTAATCTTGGCCTTTAGCTGTATGGTGACTGGAAACAAGTGCTTTAAATCTCTGTAAGCCTCAATTTCATCTTTGGTAAAATTCATATAATATTCATCTCTGAGTTGTTATGAAGATTAATTTAGAAGACATACACACAAACACACACACATACTAAAAATCTATTCAAGTCTATTTGGAAAGCCCTTCCATCAGAATGCAAGGGCAGTAACTCAGGGGATGAGAAAAGACTCTCTCTCTTGGGACCATAACATTGAGAAGTTGCCCATCTTACATCATTCTACTTTTGCAGAATTAGCAGTATTTTGGGTTATATGACTTTTTCCCATTTCTGAAAAGCTTATCACCTTAAAGGCATGATTCTGCCAGTTTGATAGCCAACCTTCAAGTTGTACAATGTTCATCCTTGATTCCTAGTGTTCTTGCTTTGGTGTAGCCTTCTTTAACCTTGAACTAAGGCTCATCTGTGTGATCAAGGGAATATTGTGAAAATGATAGTGTGACTTCAGATAATAAAGTGTATTGCATCTCTTACTTCAGTCTTTTAGATTATTTGCTGTAGGAGAAACCAGATAACATCCCATGGAGTTGTAAGCAGTTGCTTACAACTCCATGGGCTGAGTAGAGAAGAACTAGAGCCTTCTGTTAATATCCAACATTAACTTGCTAGCTACACTAGTGGCGTTGGAAGTGCATCCTCCAGCCCCTATCATGCATTCAGATGACTCAAGCCACTAGCCTCTTAAATTGTTCAGCTGAGCCTCCAGATATTATGGAGCAGAATCAAGTAACCTCCATTGTGATGTTTCTGAATTCATGTGCCACAAAAAAAAAATGAGACATACATTGTTGGTTTAAATCTTTAAGTTTAAGATACTATGTTACAATACACTCACTACTGAAGCCCAGGATAGAATCAAAGACCCATAAAAAATTCTATGCATAGTCAGAGATGACTGCAAAAGCTGGATTCAAAGACAATAGTCTCGTTTGCCTTGGCTTATATGGTAGTTCTTTGAAAGAGGTGTAACTGCTTTCCCTTGGTTATTCTGCCTGACCTCAGAATAAACCACAATAATACTGATTTTGCTTGTGACTAGAGAAAGAAACTGGAGGTATGGCATTCTGTAGAATGATGAAGTTTCCAAGGAGATTGAAAAGATATTCCTTTTAATCTATGATGTTGTTATTTTATTCCTGATTTTGAAAGTTCTTCAAAATCAGATGAAAACTAAGAGTGTTATCCTATTTTAGCCCCATGTGCCTTCAAACAGTCTGAACTATGATTTTCTTCTATAGGGGCTAGTTGATCATTCTCCCAGTCAACCCATTTTATTTCCTTTAAAAAACTACAAATGAGCAGTCATGCAGTGAAAAGGTCACTGGATTTGAAATCAAATGACCTTGTCTCAGCCCTAGACTTTAAAGAACTAGACAAACTTGAAGAAGTTATTGAACAATTATCTTTCTCTAAAATTCATATGATTCTGATGATGCTTAAATATGAGGAACAGAGAGTGAAAGTAGATAAAATACTGGCACTATTTTGATAAGTCACTATTTCATTCAAAGGCTGTCTCCTAGGTGTTTTTCTGCGTCATGTCCTCATAGAAATAACATTGAACTACATTAATTTCCTACTTCTGCTGTCACACATTACACAAATTCAGTTGCTCAAAATAATATACACATATTATCTCACACTTTTCTATGCTACAACACCTGGCTAAAATTAGTGTCAGTAAAGCTGCTTTCCTTCCAGGAGGCTCTAAGTGAGAATCATTTTCAATATATTTCCATCTTCTAGGAGGTTGCCTTCATTCTTGGACTCAGAGCCTCTTTATCCACCATTAAAGTCAATAATGGTGCATTTCCCTGACCAGACTTCTGTAGTCACCTCTCTTTGATTCTCCTCTTCTGCTTCCCCATTCTGTTTGTGTATGTGTGTGTGTGTGTGTTTGTGTGTGTGTGTGTGTGTGTGTGTGTGTGTGGTCACTTAGGCCTTACCTGGATATACCTGATGATCTTCCAATTTGGAGATCCTTAATTATACACTGCTACATGCTGTGGTAGACATCTTTCCACATTTTTATTGGTACATTATAATTACCCAACAGTGTCCCTTTTGTCATGTAAGGGGACTATTCACAAGTAGTGGGGATGAGGTTATAGACATTATTTAGGGATCATTATTCTGCCCACAACATAAAGTACACTTTATCTTGAGTAGAAATTCTCTAAATGACTACTTGCTCTTCAGTTTTTATTAGTCGAACCAAAATCATATGCCATATCTCATGATTTTATTCTTGTCATTTTGTTTTGCACCCCTAGGCTTATGCCTGGCTTATAAGGAGAATTAGATTTTGACTAAGAAATTATAGCTTCCAATACTGTCTAGGACTTTGTATGCGTGTGGTTTTTCTTTTTTCTTTAAACTATTGGGAGATGAGGGTGAAAAAGAACCTTATAGCCAGAGGAAAAAAAACCCAATTCATTTATTATTTCTATATAAAGCCTGGGTGCAGGATGTCTTATTCATTGACCTGGATCAGGACCAGCGTTGAAATCTCAATGTTGAGATGTGATGCTATGACCCTAAGGAATGAATTTAGTTCAGATCAGGCAAGACCATCAGTGACAGTCACTGTCTATTCTGGCATATTAAATCAAGATTTTTGGAGTGTCAGAATTTGTTATAACTTGAATTGAAATATGACAACCTGTCAAAAAATTTCCACAACTGATAAGATCCCCCTTAAGGTTAATAGATAAAATAATAGGATGGCATAATTTGTGTGATATAATTCCTAAATTCTTTGTCATAGAGTTTCAGGTTTTGGATGGATTTTAAAAATGCGTAATCTAGTTTTATTGTGTGACTATGTACTATTTGGCCCTTTATCTTGAAACATATTTACAAGGATGTATTGTGACACTTTTCAAATGAGTTCTTTCCAGTAAGGTTTTTTAAGTAATCAACAACACATAGCACACACTGCTACATGCTGTGGTAGACATCTTTCCACATTTTTATTGGTACATTATAATTATACATAAGGATGGGATTTGTTGTTATGTATTCCTACATACATACAATGTAAAACCATAATTTGTTCATGTATGTGTGTGTGTGTATGATCACTTAGGCCTTAGCTGGATATACCTGATGATCTTCCCATTTGGAGATCCTTAATATCCTGATATCACTCCCCAGCAATTCCCCCCTCACTTACCACCTTCCATCAATTGGCCCCTTTCCTCCCTTTGATTTTTAGAAGAACTCTCCCACCTTAATTTTCCTGTATATTCTCTAGCTTCTGCATATGTCAGAAAACATAAGACCCTTAGCCTTCTGAGTCTGATATTTTTGCTTAACATGATTTTCTTTGGTTCCATTCATTATCCTGCAAATGCCATAATTCCATTTTTCTTTATGGCTGAATAAAACTTCACTGTGTATATATACAACATTTTCTTTATCCATTCATTGATTGGTAGACACCTAGGCTGCTTCCATTGTTGGGCTATTGTGAATTGTGCTGCTATAAACATTGGTATGCATATATCACTGTACTAAGATGACTTTAATTCTTCAGGATAAATACTGAGCAGTGGTATGCCTGGTCTTTTAAGGAGCTGCTATACTTATTTATGTAGTGGTTGCACCAATTTATAGTCCCATAAACAATGTAAAAGTGTTTCTTTTTCTCCACAACCTCTCTAGTACTTATTATTATTTGTATTATTTTTTCAGTGTTATATCATTGTGACCTATTTTCATATGCAATGGCCTTATTTCCCAATAATGTCCACATTCTGATGTAGGTGGAATTAGCATATTGACATGTATTTTGGTAAGACAAAATTTGACTCATAAAATTCCACAAAATTTAAGTCCTTCCAATATGGTACACATAGTCACCCTATCCCAACCTGTTCTCAAAGTCTTAACCATTCCAGTCCCCAAAACATCTTACTTTAATATTATCAACTTAACATCCCAAATCTTGTCATCTAAATCTCATTATGGGTAAGAGGCTGTATGATTCATCTGGAGGAAAATTCCTCTTCATGTGTGAACCTGTGAAACCAGGGAACAAGTCATCTGTACTCAAAACCCAATTGTGTTATAAGCATGGGGCAGACATTTAACTTACAAAAATTAATTAAAAGAAAAAAAGGGATCACAAATAATTTCAATATCCAGCATGGAAAATCCTATTAGAGTTCACAACTTAAGATAATTCTTTGATCCTGTGGTTCTGTGATTGAGTAGTCTTGATTCTTGGTCCACCCAGGGAATTTGCCTTCATGACTAAGGTCTAAGTGGCACAGTTGTTCACTCTCAAGTACTTTCTGTATTTGTGTTATGCAGAACCATCTATAAGACAGGCCCAAATTTGTCTTCCTTAACTGATTATAAGAAACTCTTCATTAGTCCATTGCTAAAGGTGGAATAGAAAAGGCAGTGCTGGAGGAGTGGAAATCATGGATATTTGAGATATATTTCATAAAACTTACTTGTGCTTTCAGGTCCTGCTTGCCCATCATTTGATGATGAAGTGATAATGTGCTCACTCAGCTTTATTATTTGGTGGACCAGATAGCACTCAGTTCATGATGAATAGCTCAGTTTGCAGGTAACTTGGTGTCTCATGATTAAGTATTATTCTGTATTAAGTTCCAGTACTGAAGAACAGGTCTCCAGTATATATTTATATCTTTTAGGGAGATAACACAACCCATAACAACATGACAGACTTTTTTGAATTTTTATTTTAAATATATATGCAGTTGAGTGTATTTTGACATACATACATATGGAGTTACAATGGTTGTGTATTCAAATATGAACATAGGAAAATTATGTCCAATTCACTCTACTGTATTTCCTATTCCCATTCTCCCTCCCTTCCCTTCATTCCCCTTTGTCTAATCCAATGAATTTCTAACCCATGCACACCTACCACACTTATTGAGCATTAGCATCCACATATCAGAGAAAATATTCAGCCTTTGTTTTTTGGGGATTCGCTTATTTCATTTAGCATAATAGTCTTCAGTTCCATCCAGTCACTGGAAAATGTCATCATTTCATTCCTCTTTGTTGATGAATAATATTTCATTGTGTATATATACCATATTTTCTTAATCTATTCATCTGTTGAAAGGCACCTAGGTTGATTCCATAGCTTAGTTACTGCAAACTGAGCTGCTACAAATGTTGATGTGGCTGTGTCACTGTAGTATGCTGATTCTAAGTCCTTTGGGTATAAACCAAGGAGTGAGATAGCTGAGTCAAATGATTGTTTCATTCCAAATTTTCTGAGGAATCTTCATACTGCTTTCCTGAGTGATTGCACCAAAGTGCAGCATCACCAGCAAAGTAGGAGTGTACTTTATCAGCCACATCTTCACCAACATTTATTGTTTGCTTGTATTCTTGATAGTTGTCATTCTGACTAGAGTGAAATGAAATCTTAGTGTAGTATTGATTTGCATTTCTCTAATTGCTAGAGGTGTTGAACATTTTTTCATATATTTGTTTATCAGTTGTATTTCTTCTTCTGTGAAGTATCTGTTCAGTTCCTTAGCTGATTTATTGATTGGGTTATTTATTTATTTATCTATCTATTTATTTATTTATTTATTTTGGTGTTAAGTTTTTTGAGTTCTTTATATATCCTGGAGATTAATGCTCTATCTGAGATGCATGTGGCAAAGATTTTCTCCCATTCTGTAGTCTCTCTCTTCACATTAAAGTGAAGAAGCTTTTTAGTTTGAATCCATCCCATTTATTACTTTTGCACTTTAGGAGTCTTGTCGAGAAATTCGGTTCCTTAGATAAAGCGTTAGAGAGTTGGGCCTACTTTTTCTACTAGTAAGTAGGAGCAGGGTCTTTGGTCTAATTCCTAGGTACTTAATCCACTTTGAGTTGAGTTTTGTGTAGGGTAGCAGATTGGGATTTAATTTCATTGTACTACATATGGATAACTCGTTTTCCCAAGCACCATTTGTTTAAAAGGCAGCCTTTTCTCCAATGTCTGTTTTTGGCACCTTTGTGAAGGATGGGATGACTGTATCTGTGTGGGTTTGTCTCTGTGTCTCTGTGATTTGTGTGTCTTTTTTATGCCAGTATCATGCCATTTTTGTTACTATAACTCTGTAATATAATTCTAAGTCAGGTATTGTGATGCCTTCAACATTGCTTTCTTGGCAAAAAATTACTTTTACTCTTCTGGGCCTTTTAATCTTCCAAATTTTAGGGTTGTTATTCTAATTCTGTGAAGAATGTCATTGATATTTAAATGGGAACTGAACTGAATCTGTATATTGCTTTTTGTAGTATGGCCATTGTAACAATATTAATTCTGCCTATCCATGAACATGGAAACTCTTTTCTTCTTCTGACACCTCCTTCAGTTTATTTCTTCAGTGTCTATAATTTTCATTGTAGAGATCTTTCACCTCCTTGGTTAAAGTTATTCCGAGGGTTTTTTGGTTTTGTTTGGGATTTTTATTTTTGAGGCTATTGTGAGTGAAATTGTTTTCCTGATTGCTTTCTCATCATTGGTATATAAGAAATTATGAGTTTTTTAGGGTGATTGTGTAACCTGCTACTTGCCAAATTTCTTTATTAGTGCTACAATCTTTTGGTGGACTTTTTTGGATCTTCTAGTTATAGGATCATATCAACTGTAAACAGTGATTTGATTTTTTTCATTTTCTGTCTGTAAACTCTCTTCTATCTTTCTATCACATTTTCTTTTAATTAACTGTATTCTTACTATCTTTTAGCAATAATTGGTTTATGTAACTCTTGCCCCCATTAATGCTGCTGCAATTATAACTGATGTGGGTGACATAGTTGACACCTGTTGTCAACTTTAATGCTGGATATAGTTCATGGTTACTTCTTGTTTTGTTGTTGACAATGTCTGACCCTAGTATTTCTGTAGTGATTAACATTGTAGATGTCATAGCAGGATCAAAGTATTAAGTTTAATGCTCTATCTTGTTTATATTGGTTGTTGCTATTGTTTGTTTCCCCCTATTCTGTGAGGTGCTGGAAACTTACAGGGACACTACAAGTTCACAGAATAGCAACTCTGCTGCTGAGCTAAATTCAACCAAAAGACAGTGCACCTTGCTCCACATACACATTAATGGCATGAAATCTTCAGTTAAAGCTTTATACAAAGAATAAAAGAGACAAAAACCCAATCTAATGACCAGGCCCCAAATAGAAATGAGCCCCCAGGTCCCACCTATGGATAGCCATTGCTATAGCAAAAACAGGTATAAATAGCACAAAGGCTTTGGGTACCACACCTGTGAGGGGGTTCTCAATACAGTTTCAAAAAGTGAACAGAGAATGCAAAAGAGATGTAGCATGTGATATTTAGAAGGAGAAGAAAAACCAGAAGTAACAAAGTAATAGGAGAGTGAAAGAGAGAATAATAGAATTTGGCTGTTACCAGAAGAAAATAGAGAAAGAGAGAGAAGAAAAATAGACAAACAAAAAACAATACAAAATATACTAATCAAAAACCCCACTCCTCAAAAGATAAGGTAAGGGGAAAACATTTGCATTTTAAAAATGTTAAAATGAGAAGAAGGAAGAAACAAACACGTGTGTAATTTATTCAGGAATCAATCAACACAACAACAACAACACACATACACATGAGATTCTTAATAAAAACACAGTAGATTCTACTTAGTGTGGTAAAGGCTGAATAGGGTGGAGGAATTCAAGGAAGGCTTTGAAAAAAATGAGAGCAGGACATTCCATATGGAAGGTATTTTACAAGCAAAGTCCTAAAGATTAGAATGAGAATTTGATATACAAAAATACTTTAAAATTGCTGAAGGAGGTGTGAAATATAAGACTAGATACTTTTCAGGCAAAAGCGTTTGTGCTCCTTTCCATTTGTATATATGTACGTGTGTTTGTGTAACACACACATCAGGCTGCTCTGTGGCATCGCCAAAACAAGTGCATAGTGCTAATAAATACAGTAATAATAGGTACTTTTCTTCAGTGTGTACACACATCTACATGCTATATTTTGTTAAATCCTCACAGCAATCTTATGAAGGAAGTATTGTTACTATTTGGGATTTTATAGATGAAAAAAAGCTCAGAAGAATTAACTGAGGATCTAATGGTCATACAACTAATAGGTGGCAAAGAGGGCCTTCTAATTTACTTTCTTGGCCTTAGAGGAACCCAATTCCGCTAAACAGTGCTATAGTCTGTTCTTCCATTTACTATTTATTTATTTATGGTCCATGTGCTATTGGTTAAAGAAAATAACATCAATATACTGAACAAACGTGCTAGCTTTTCATGATTTCCTCAGTATTTTAATCATTTATATTAGGGGCATTTGCCATATATACTGACTTGAGACACAGTTTGAAATTTCTACGGAGTTGCCCTCAACTAGTGCAAAACTGTCTTGCTTAGGGGTGTCAAAAACTACTTTATTTTTCACTAAGTTATACTATATCAAACAAAAGATAGTGTAGCACGGATAAACTTTTTATTTTGCATCTTAAACTTTTATCTTAATCATTTATCTTGGAAATTATACTCTATCAGTTCATAAATATTTTCCTCAGCTTTACCTTCTTTTCCTCCTCTTCCTCTTCCTCCCTCTCCTCCTTCTTTTGCTTTTTATTATTCTTTTTACAAATATTGATTCATCATGTGAAAGTATCATAGTAGTTTTCAGCTACTTTTCTATATTTGAATATTTGGGCACACTTATGTATGAGGGCATTAATTTTAAATTGTATAAGATTGAAGGCAGTACTGTAACAAAATTATGATATAAAGTACAATACCTGAAATATAGTCAATACATCACAATAAAGGTTGTATTCAATATTATTCAATTTAAAACAATGATGCAAGGAATGGCTTTCTGTATGCACATTTTTGTATTTTTGGAGATATATCATTATATAATTTCCTAGTTTTGTTAGACATTGAAGTTTCTTCCCCAAAGAGTTATATAAAGTTGCATTTTTCCTATCCCCATACATAAGCATTGTTCTTCCCTAACAAACCAATGTAATGTATAATCATGTTTTAAAATTTATTTCAATCTCATAGGTAAAGCATATTATCTAAGTGGCTTTATATTGCACTGCTTTTATCTTAGGTGAAGTTGAGCATATTTTTCAGATGATTGTTTATCTTTTTTCAGTGACTTGCCTATTTGTGTTTTTGCCCATGAATTAGTTCTTTGTTCCCTCAGTTGTTAAGTTACACACACACACACATACACACACACACACACACACACACACACGGCTATATTATGCACACATACATAGGCAGTATCAACTCTTTGTAATGTATGTCATAAATATTTTTTATTGGCTTATTATTAGATTTGGCTTTGTTTGTGGAATTTTACATCATGCAAAATCATTTTTTAATGTCTACATAGTCAAAGTTTTCATGCTCTTATTTATTGGCTATGAATTTTAGATCAGTTTAAAAAGTCAGGCAGGCATGATAGCACACACCTATAATTTCAGCTAAATGGGAGGATTGCTTGAGCCCAGGAGTTTGAAGCCAGCCTGGGCCACATTGGAAAATCCCATCTAAAACACACACACACACACACACACACACACACACACACACACACAAAATAGTCTTTCACAGTAGAATGAATCAGCCATAACTTCCCTATGAATATACCACCAGTGAAACTTTACATCGGTACAACCACAAGAGTGGGGTCCTAATTAGAATAGGATACACTCCATGCATGTATAGTATGTCAAAATACACTCTACTGTCGCATATTCTAAAAAGAACAATTTTTTAAAAATTTAAAAGTAGTCTGTGCATACATGTATACACCCCCCCCATACACACATACACATAGAGGAATTCACCAGTGTTCCACTCTAGTTCATATGCGGTTTCATAGTTTACATTTAGATATCTGATATGTATGGCATGATAAACAAATATAATTTACTTCTATTTCCAAGTAGTTACCCCATTTTTGCAATACTATCTTTTCGTCAGTGATTTGAGATTCCGCCTGAACTATATTACAATTTCCCCAAAGTATAAGTCTATTTCTGGACTTCCTGTCCTCTCCCACTGTCTTATCTAACTATTCATGTGCCAGTTGCTGTACTGTCTTAGTCAGAGAAAGTTTCATATGTATTTAATAACAAACTGAGTTCGTTATCCAGGCAGTCTTTTCTTATTTCTCTGTGTGTGTGTGTGTGTGTGTGTGTGTGTGTGTGTGTGTTTGTGTGTATTTTCCTGGAGGTTCTTGCATGTTTATTTTTCCATGTAAAATTTTATGTCAACAAATCTAGTAGCTTCAAAATAAAGATAACATTTTACACTAAATTTATTTGCATTAAATTTATGTTAATGAAAGCCGATATGTTTATGATAATCACGCTTCACAAGATAAAGACATTTTTTAAATTGTTTGAGTCTATTTTATGACTTTCAGAGCATTTAAAAATTTTCATTTTATAGATTTTGCTTATTTCTTATTTCTAAATTGTTGAAAATGTGATGTTATTCATCATTGTGTCTTCTACCTTATTATATTTGTATTTGCAGGCCCTTGGTTTATGTCCATTTATTCTATATCTTCCCATCTTTCACTGAGTAAATTTTAATCACTTGATATCCTCGGCCTTTCATTTGCTATTATATTTTTCTCAAAAATTGTCACTCATCTTTTCACCCAGGCTTTTAATTCATGTCTCTATCTGAATGACCTTGTCTAAATATTGTACAAATGCATCCTATAAATATTAAAAAATAGTAGAGGAAGTGAACATCCTTACATTTTTCCTAATTTAATGAAAATGCCATTAATGTCTCTCAATTAAGATGTTGACCTTAGGTCTAAAGTATGTGGTATATGTATTATTCTGTTTTGTTTACAATATTGGGGATTGAATCCAAGGATATTATACCACTGAGCTACATAGTCAGCCCTTTTTACTTTTTATTTTAAAACAGAGCCTCAGTACTTTGCCTAGGTTGGCCTTGAACTTGGGATCCTCTTGCTTCAGTCTCTGAATTGTTAGGGTTGCACTTGTGTGCCCCTGTGCCTGTCTGTACATGGTATGTATGTATATATATGTATATGTATATATATATATATGTAAAATTTTTTCTTTGGTAATTTTTATTGAGAATGAGAGAAATTTTGTAAAAAAAAACAAAAAACTTTTCCAGAATTTAAGTATTAAGTACATTATTATATGATATTTCTCCTTGTGTCAACATTTTTATTTGGCTTGTTATTTGTTGTTTACATTGAGACTCTATTGCAAAGTCTGTTCATTCCAGTGGTCTGTTCTCATCACACTTCCCTTTATGCCCTGTGTATTTTTAATGCATGACTTCTTGGAATATTGTATTTTTCATAGGGACATGAAGTTGATTCAGAGAACTTATATAGAGCATAGAGGTACAGTCACTCTTAATTTTCAAATCTTAAATGACATGTGACCAGTAGTTTTGCTTGCCAAGAATTTCATTTTCCCTGATTGGTGTACCTAGAGAGTTTAATTTTATAACTCTTCTTCAAAACAAGTTAGTGTCATTTATATGTATGAATTAATCTAGGAATCAAATTATTAACTAAAATGGTGATGCTTTACCAGTAATATTCCAAACAATGAGAGAAAGGCATGTGTGCACACACATACACAGGAGAGAGAGAGAGAGAGAGAGAGAGAGAGAGAGAGAGAGAGAGAGAGAGAGAGGGAGAGAGAGAGACTGAGAAGTAATGGTGTTTAAAATGCAATGTAAAAATTTCCTGAGATCTATATTCTAGGGCACTAAGTATAAAAAACTATTTTTTAAAGTGAATTGTGTTTCTGTGTCACATACCTAAACACTTATAGGTGTTTGTTTTCAAGCTTTGTCCATGTACTAGGGATACTCAATGCCCTCATGTCCACTTATAGTTATCTAAGATGAGATTTACTGTTCTTCACCCTTGGCCCATAAGCAAAGTAGGATGCTCTCTCCCAATCTCCATGAAGGAGTAGGAAGTACTAACATCCCTGATTATGGCAGCCCACTGGCATCTCTCAGGTCCTGGAAACTTGCTCTACTCCATTCCTCGTGGAGGGGATTTATACCTCATAATATGGAAATGTTCTCTCTCTTTTTACATCACTAAGGAAGCATTTCCTTTTCCCACAATAAAAAGAGTGGAAAATGCAACAGAGGACCTGGATGTTATAGTAGTTAACATGCATAGTCTGTTTTACAGGCCTCCAAGTGCTTACAAATATAGCGTCTCTGGAGTTAGAATGCTTCAACAATTCTGTGAACCATTCAGGACAGATAGTTCATTTACATTTCGAGAAATAAAAAACTCACTGAGGATTAATTAAGCAGTCATTGGTAAAAATTCCAGTGTAGTGCTTCGCATACTATAGGTGCTCATTGAAGTATTGATGAACTTTTTTTAAAAAGATGCTAAACTCACAGTTCTGTAGATCAACACATATATCACTGTAATATATATTCCTTCCCCAGGTTCCAGTTTTGTGACTAATAACAGCATCTGATCATGGGATTTCAAATGCTCAATCTCTAACCCATGTGACTGAAAGAGCGTAAATTAAAGGTTATGGCCTCCCCTCTGTGAAATGCAGAGCTGAGGCAGTTAGGCAAGTTTTCCCAATCACTACACTCAGGTGCACCTCAGGTCACATGCATCTAAAAAGAACCAATATTTTAGCATAGCAGGTCTCAGTTTTGCTTTCTCTCAAAACTTCTTTATACTCTTTAACAATTATCCAGGATCTCAAAGAGCCTTTATGTACATAAATTATATCTACAAATATTTGTTGTATCGAGAAAATGAAGAGCTTTAAAAATGAGTATTTATAAATTTACCTAAAATAATTATATTCTTATTCTCTCATGAATGCATACATATGATATATATGTATATATCTGTGTATAATATGTATATATGTGTATAATAACTAACTACTATTAAAAATGGGGTTTTTTCTTTGTCAATATTTTATGAAAGAGCTTTTGGGATGTTCATGATCCTTGGATCACATTTTGAGAAACATGGTTTAGAGAATAATAAATGTTTTACAAATATATATTTAATTCCATAAATGAAAATATTTTTCTAATATACATAAAATACAACATCATCCCTTGACCAAATAGTGTGTCCAGCTACATATTTCTTCCAGTGCTTACACAGTTTTTAGAAAATATATTTAATATCAGTTTTATTTTTCTAACAGAAAACACATGCCATATGCATATATCATGGATAAAGAAACAGCGAATTAGTGGGGTTAGAAAAATTTCCCCACATCAAATAGCTAATAAGTTGAATAGGCAGTATTTACTCTCAAAATTTTTAATGTAGTCTAGACATCAAGCTTAGGACAGATTTAAGAAGGAGTTTAAATGCTTGACCAGTGCACCAAAGAGCTAGAGGTTTGTTTTTACATACTGTGTTGATATCACTTCTCCAACAGAATACCAGATGATTTAGTCAAACACTATTACTAAATTCCTGGATTTGCCAGATCAGTTCAAACAAATAAGCTGATTTTGCTCCAAGACACAATTCTTAACATTTATTTTACATTATTTACTGCATTTGAAACTCATTATTGTTCAGCAAAGAATGGAGCAAGGGCATATTTGTAATAGAATTAAGAAGTTTAAGGGCAGTAAAAACAGCAAATCACAGAGATAGACTGGTAAGGCAGGGTAAGATATACACAAACAGTTCTAGCCCATTTTATCATCCAAACCAAGCAGAGGAATAAGCCTTGTGAGGGAGATAGCCCAGTATAAAGTTAGCAATTTCATGGATCAGTCTCACTGGCCTCGTCAATCACAGTTGGAGGTCATTAAAATCAGGGAGCTAACTCAGCTGGCACATGATAGAATAACAATCATTTGTTTATTCAGAACTTTCTGGAACATACAGACTTTTGCTAAGCTCTTATCTGTAATTTATTTTTTCTTTTAGAAATTTAGAAAAGAGAAAGAATTCTTGCTTAACATTTCTCAACTAAAAAAAGGGATTAAAGGAGAGAAAAAGGGAGGTTTACCTCCTGTATTTTAGGAGCAAGTTTAGAAAAAAAAAAAAATTCTCTCTAACCAGCAGCCTGCATGCAGGTTACACATGGGAGGACCTTCTGTTCATTTAACTTTGTCAGCTGAAGAATCTTGATGCTTTTATAGCTGGGGAGGAACAGCAAAGAATCTTTAATTTTCAGCTACTCTAAGTAGGCTTATATATGGGGGGGGGAAGTCCAGAGACATAGATTTTTATGTAGTTAGTTATTTAGAAAACAGTACAAGTGCTTTATGATAAAATATAGTATCAACTTTAGATGGAGAGTATATGGAATGTGTGTGTGTATGTGTGTGTGCCGGTGCGTGTGCATTCACAGGCATTGGTAGCTAATCATTAACTCTGTGGATGAAAAGTAGGATTTTATTTGAGGGGCTATTAGAATTATTTATAGTTGTCTGTTCAGTACACTCTCTTGTAATGTCAACTTAGAAGAAATACGAGGAATTCATTTCTTAAAATCAGGGCACTTTAAACATAAGAGACTTTATTTCATCGCTTTTATGCACATCTTGCTGTGTGAGGTTGTCCTCATCTTTGTTTTGTCCTTGGTAGTTTTGGGTCTAGTTTTAAGCACTCACGGCTCTTTCCTACCACTTTCCATTAGAACCAATTCCACAGCCCAATAGACTGTTAAGAAAGTTTGAGGTTTTTTTTTTTTTTTTTTTTTTTTGATTCTTTCCCTGAAAATATTCTCTTTTTTTAACAGTATTTCTCCATCCAGTTATATCTCCCTTTAGTTATGCTTTAGTTATGCCTAAATAATTCTTTCTCCACTTTAGTTTTTTATACCCTCAGGATATCTTAAGCAATCATCGTGTCTCTCATCAGCTATGCTTTTAAGCTTGGAATGGCAGCCTTATTTACAGATGGTGCTATTTGAAATCCAGTGTTTGTAAATAGAAGTTGGTGATTGTGCGACTCCTAAAGCATTGAGGGTACAAAGCTTCCATTTATTTATTTATTTATTTTCATTTACTTATTTGTGCTGCCAAAGAAAAAAGGACAGGAAAAAGAAAAAAAAGGTATTCGTTCTGAAAACCAAAGAAAAATGTGTTGGCTCAGTTCATTCCTTCTTCAAATCTATGGGAATTTTCTCAGAGGGGAAGAATCTGACCCAACCATCTTTATTTCCAAAAAAATTATCCTTCACATTTTCTATATAGTAACTAAAAATATTCTTCAAAGAAAGTTAGAACTAATTCATTAATGGGTCTTAGTAAATTTGAGAGTTATAGGAGTTAAGGGAAAAAATAACTGCATATATATATGTGTGTTTATATATATATATATACACACACACACACACAAACATATCTATATATGTTTGCATACATTTATAAGTGCACATATATACGTATTTCTAATAAGTCAACTTTTAAATAAAATTTAATTTATGGACCATTTTACTATTACAATAACATATGAGTTCCTCTTTTTGTGTGTTAAGCATTACAGAAAACATCAGTGTAAAAGTCAGAAGGACACTGCATAGGAAGGAATGAAAGCAAGTAAACAGAGAATAAGAATGCAAATGTAATAAGTGCCAAATAAGTGAGCAAAGATAATATAAAACTTGACAATTCCATTATCCTATATATACAGCAAAAGAATTCCAAAGAAATACAGAGATCACCAGTCCTATTTTGTAAATTTGCATATTTGTCTATTAGAACTTCTTCAAGAGGGGGGAAACTAAATTATTTAGAAATATTAAATTTTATGCTATTAGAATTGGAATTTTGTACCTTGGAGTTAATATAAAATTTTACAAAATGTGAAAATCATCTTGAAATGGCCATTTGAATTGTAGTTCACAATTTGAAGAAATTTCAAAATATTGCTTGAAATGCATCATAGTTCAGAAAAGTAGACACATTTGCAATCCTATATTACATTAAATTAAGAGTTTGGTGTTATGACAACCAACTAATCTATATGTAGAAACAACCCATGGGGGCCATTGAGTGATAGTTAGGATTATTTTCACCATATTCCATTTAGATAATCTTGTTTTTAAAGGCTAGATATTTAAGATACCTATTTGCACTCTAATTACTTTTTTCAATGTCGTGGCAAAAATCAGGTTGTTTGCCTCTGGTTTGAGCTAATCATTTGTAGGTAAATTATTAATTGATTTACAGTATTATAATAAGATGAATATGTTGCTCTATTAAGTTCATTTAAAAAAGCAAAAAGAAAAGTCAGTATAGTTACTTTGACATTCAAACATCTAAATCAAAATCAAAATAATATATATATATATATTTTTTGTACTAGTGATTGGACCCAAGGCCACTCTTCTAGTCAGCCTCATCCCAGCCCTGTTTGATTTTTGAGATAGGATCTTGCTAAATTGCCCACACTTGCCTCAAACTTGTGATCCTTCTGCCTCAACCTCCTATGTAGTGGGGATTATAAACAAATGCAACCATTCTGGGCTCAAAATAATATTTTAAATGATAAGTAATTAGTCACCATGCCAATCACCAAATTGAAAATGTTGCATTTTATTTGATATAATAAAACTGTAATTTCAACCCAATATAGTCCAAAATAATAGCAAACAAAGTGCTAGCTTACAATACATTTGTAAAGATATAAGTAGATATTTTCACAGCCTCAGAAGAGCTATATGTAAAATATTGAAGTACACTAGTCTGTTTTACCAAAAATAAGGAAATTTGTAGTCAACTTATTTAATTAGAAATCTTTGTGATTGGGAGCATTTGAAGCAAGTAAGGTAAAATTATAAAATCAATGCTTTGGAAGATGTTTATAATAGGATGAGGTTATTGTTATCTTTTAACACATTTTTTTTTATCATATAAGAAACTACTCTCAGGGCAGTTGGAGGAATAATTTAAAGGATAGTTTAAACAGATTTTAAAGTCTAAGTTTCTTGTCTTAAAATGCAAGGATCCCAATTTGTGCCTTGCACAATTGCTCCGAGGAAATAATGCATAATGTGTCTGTAGGAGCTAGCACATAGCAAGCTCTCAATAAACATAGCCATAATTAGCAATAGGTTTCTCCCATATATGTGTTTTTCCTTTCCTGTGGCTGACTTTCTTGCCCCAGGTCAGTCACGTACCACAAGCACATATAAAAGCACTTTAAATTCTCTGATAGAGAAAGCCCATAGAACTTCCTTTGAGAGGAAGTTCTACTTTTGAGTGTTAGCATTCACCCTAATCCTTATGGAAAACCCAGATACAAGCACCAAGGACAGGCAGTCAGGGCGAGGGAAGCAGACGCTAGCCAGCTTGTAGTGTGTCTCCCCTTCCGGGTGTGCTAACTACCCTGGTTCCCCACACAAATCTTCATGGGGCCTCACACTCATCTCTCCTGCCATCGCCTGAAGCTCCACTGTGAGGACAAAAGTGTCCCGTGGTAGCTGGACCATCACTCAGCTACTGCCATAATTAGTCACCTACAGCAGATTCTAGAATTCCCCACTGCTGGATTTGGGGGATATGTAAGACTCTCTGAGCCTGGAGGCAATTAGCAGAGGACCAGAAAAATAAAGATGATCGCAATCAATTGAAAAAGCTGAAACCAACTAGAAATGTAAGGCTAAACTTGATATATTTTGAAAGAGACTAATATCTGTCACTTATCTCCTTTTTTTTCAACACTTTGGAATAAGTGTACAATAAAAGTATTGGCTTTCACTTAGCTATTCAGCTCCATTACAGAATATAGCCTCATAGCACTATTTAAAAAAAAAATTATCCTTTGATTTCTGAGTAAAAAAAATTATAAATTTTAAAATAGAAAGGCCGGTAATTAACTAATTCTGAAATTAGAGGTCTCTAAAAATGTATTGATCTTGATTTTGATGTTTTAATTTTTTATTGAAATTCTTATAGATAAAAAGATTATAACTAAAGAGAAAATATTCTATTTTGTTTTGTAATTAGATCATGATTTTCACTTATAATTCTATACTAATTTTCTTTCAAGTCCCATCCCATATAAATATATTTTTCTATAGCAAAAAGGGAATTATAAAGGTAATGAAAGGTTTGTTGGTTGTTTTTTTTTTTCATATGGAAAATGACTAAAAGTAAACATGAGCACACAGTGAGTGTGCACACATGCAAACACACACACACACACACATACACACACCCCCAAACCATTACATTGCCTGCTGCTTTTGAAAATGTACCAGTCTAGGAAAGAATAAATAGCGTAGAGCAGGTTTTGCCCTTCGTGGCTGTGATTAGAGTCCTAATGCTATGTTGCCTTAAACCGTGCCAATTTCATTTCTACAGTGAAATATGCTTTAGAAGACAGGAAGAAAGCTGATTATTTAATCAAAGGGAGGGAGAACGCCAAAATAATCTACTGTATCTCATGAGGGAGTAGGGGAGGGGGAAGGAAAACCTCAGAAAGCATTATACTAATGTACTTCTTTATTTTAAGTAACAAATAAAATGGCAAAACATTTTTTTTTCCCATCATGAAAACTGACTTTGATCCCCAGTACAGCCATTGAGTGGAAAATTGAACCACAATATAATTGCTTTCCCTGTGACCGATAAAGTGGTGTAACAAATTTTGTGTTTGAATGATAAAATCAGCAATTGGCCCCTAGCATTTCCCTCTGCCATTCCTCCAAGGACACTCAAGTCCCATCAGGCTCCAGGGCAAGAGAAAGGGCGGAAGAATTCACTGTAAATCTACTCCAAGTTGTTGTCGGATTTCTTTTGCTTGCCTGTTTAAGGAAATAAAAATAATAATAAAAGTGGTCATGTTTGTCTTTAACTTCCTAATATAAGTCACATCCTAATGTATGTGTATGTGTGTGTGTTGGGGGGGGGCATTTGCCCTTCAATAAAAACTGATTACTGCCATAGAAGAAAATCTAAAGTCCTACTGAGAAAAGTTATTTTACTCTAGAGTAAAATCTTGTTAGAATGAAGAAATTGTCTTAACTGTCCCAGTGACAAGTGCCACAGCTGTTTGATGTAGAGGCACTAGCCAGACGTGGGAAGGAAGCCAGGCTGCATTTGTGAGCTCATTATAGCAGAGGTTCACTATGGGCAAATCTGCCTTTATCTGGAGAGTAGCATGGCAGAGCTCGTCCATTACTGTAGATGACTCATCCAGCCCCCCAGATGACAGTTCCAAAGGACAGTGACTGTGGTGAAGCTGTTATTTGGTTGGCCTCTTCTCCATAAGGGGGTAAACTCCAAGCCATAAGATGCTTGTGTATGAAGGACTACCCCTTTGGGAATGGCAAGAGGAGGAGGGAAGAAATCCCAGTGAGAAAAAGGTCAGCTGTAGCATATATGTGGGAGTTTACCCTGCACCCAAACATTTGTGTTGAAACTTGGCCCCATATTTTTTGCTCTGCAGCTGCTTATTCAAGTTCATTTAATTACCAGGAGAAGGTATTTCTTGAGTAGCACTTTCATTTTGGCCATCTTGAGATGTCACAACATCTCAAGAAAACTTGAGAAAAAATTGTTTTCAAAGACCAACTGCAAACTTCTCAGAAGCTCTTTGTTCTATTTTGTGAGGAATATTTGCCACTTAGATTAGAACACAGTCCTTAAAAACAAGCAGCCAGACTCCGGAGCACATAGTGCTTGGCCAAAAGGGGCAGCTTGATGGGTAGTTTTGTGAAACTATTTCTGTAACTTTCAAATTTCTACAATGAACATGTTTACTTTTTGTATATTTTTGGCTTCTTAATTTGATTTTTAACCTTTTGTATATTTTTGACTTCTTAATTTGATTTTTAACCTTTATGTCGGAAATTTCAACATGCATAAAAATAAAACAGTGTCATATTCCTAATGTACTTAGTACTTACTTTGTCAATTTTTAAATCATATCTGGTCTTGTTTTAGGGAAGCTCAGACCTCAGATTATTTTAAAGTGAAGCTAATATGCATCCTATTGTTTCACTTGTAAATATTTCCATATGTAGGTATCTAAAAGGTGAGATCTCAAAGTATGAGCACAATGCTATTATCACACTTATATGCACTCGTGGTGTCATTGAATGTGTTCTCTGTCCTTTAAATTTTATTTAAATTTATAATTAAATAACACATTATTAATTGTCTGTTTGCTTGATATACATTATTGTTGGTTGGTATATATCTTTGGTCTCAGTTTCTTCTTTATTTTGTGCATTTTTAAATAAATTCAATCAATTGTTCTTGGAGTTTCTCATATTTGGAATTATTTGATTGCATCCCTATGGTATTACTGTGTTTGCTTTACCCTGTTAGTTAGGTCTGGAAACTTGATCACTTTAATGTTGACTTTTGGGGAGAGCAAGGAGGAAAAACACAACTTCATTTGTGGAGATGTATATTTCCACCAAGAGATACCCTAATTGGTGGCATAAATTTGGGTGAATGTTATCAGCCCCCTTGATTACTAATTCACTAAATGTTCCTAAAGATGCTACAGTAAATATTATGTTTTATTTTTTAATTATATTAGGCAATCCCCATCAACCCACTTACACCAAAGAAGAATTAGTATTAAGAGGACTAAGCTAGCTAATATTCAAGAGGGATGGATTCTCAGGCCAGTCCAGTACTTTGTTTCATATGAAATATAAAAGGGTTACTCTCCAAGGTACTCTTTGGAACCAAACACTATAGTAGTACTTGCTATGTGTCAAGAGATATGTGTGGCATACCTGGCACCCTTTAATGTTGAAGAGTATCATTTATATGTGAACTAAAACAGATCACTGGGAAGCACAAGGTGCCATACTGTTACCTCAAGTCCTGTAGGGACTAGGAACAGCAGCAACTATGAGAATTGTTTAGGTGAGCAGATGGGATAGTCAACTAAATCCAGTATCAGGTGAAATCCAATATTTGAAATATTCAACTTAATATTAACACCAGATTAGAATTGTTATAAAGGAATTACTGATGATATAGATTGATGGTTATAGAGCTCAAGTTCTAGTTTAGGGTAGCACTAAACTGGAATCCTTCAAACTGTAGGACCTTAGAAGCAAAGGAGAATTTGTGATATCTACTTCACAAGATGCTAGTCTAAATGTTTGTGTCCTACCCAAATCCAAATGCTGAAATCCTACCACCCGAATCTCATCAATGATATTGAACACTGAAGCCTTCAGACTGAAATTAGGTCATAAGAGCAAAGACCTTATGAGTAGGATGAGCTGCCTTATAAAAGAGGTTCAAGAGAAACCTTCTTCTTTTCCACCATGGGAGGACACAGACAAAAGGTGCAATGAGCCAGAAATAAGGCCTTCACCAGATACCAAATTTTCTTTTAGGTGGGGCTCCCCAGCCTCCAGAACTGTGAGAAATAAATTTCTGTTTTTTATAAGCCACTCAGTCTAAGGTATTCTGTTGTAGCAGCCTGATGGGCTAAGACACAGGGTATTGCAAAAATCTGATGAGAAGTAGTGTGGGTCAGGCAACAAGATCAGTGCACATCATAGTCATCATCATTTATAATTATAAGGACATGGTCTAAACATGACTGAATGAACATTTTGCCAGGTAGAGGATCAGTCTAAAGCTTTTCTAACTGAAACTTTGGTAAATTTACCATGTTGCTTGTCGTAGAAGAGCATTGGTACTGATACCCCGTGCTTGGAAAAAAACATGAAAACATTTTGTACTCCATTTTTCACCTCAGTCCTGCAAATAATCTGTCCTGAACTTCTGCTACTCAACACAGAGAAACGAATAGAAGGCAGTGGAATCTAGGGATAAGTGTGTGTCTTCTGCTTTTTGTTAGATCTCTGTGCTCTCAATTATACCCACTGCATGGTAGACAGGGTGATCCTTAAAAGTATGAGATCATGTTGAGTTTCTGTTTAAATCCTCCACTGGCTCTTTATAGTGGGTTGAATAGTGTTCCCCTTTCCCCACAATATGTCCACGCAGTGAGTACTGGAACCTGTAAATATGACCTTACTTGGAAACAAGGTCATAATAATTAAATTAGTGAAGATGATATCATCCTGGAGTTAGGGTGAGGTCTGAATACAATGTACATGTTCTCATAAGAGAAAGTGAAAGAAGGATTTGGAAGATGCAAAAAAGGCAATGTAAAGATGCAGAGACTGGATGATGTATGCCAAGGTATACCCAAGATTGCCAGCATCTACCAGCACCTTGGAGAGAGGCATGGCATACCTTCTCCCTCAGAGCCCCCAGAGGGAACCAACCTTGCTGATACATTGATTCCAGATTTCTGGCTTCCAGAAGTGAGAGAGACTATATTTCTGTGCATGCCTGTTGGTAGTCATTTATTATGACAAACACAAGAAACTAATATATACCATGTCACAATCCTTTCCACGAGGGTCTATATGGTCTGGCTGGTCTCTCTCTGAGGCCTTGCTTCTCTTGCTCTGGTCCAGGTGCCCTGGTCTTATTACTGATCCTTGGACATATTGGGTCTATTGGTAAAAACTTTACTTTTGAAAATTCTACCCTAGATATTTACCTGATTGGCTTGCTCTTTTCATTTCGATCTCTGTCAAATGCTGTTCTTCCTGGAGGTCTTCCATCATCATCTGATTCAAGACATCTACTTTATTCCTTCATATCATCACTCTATTTCTTGCACTGCTTTTTTTTTCTTAAATTTAGTACTTACCATGACCTGTAATTATTGTGGGATGTTCTTGTTTATTAATTTATCTCATCCAACTATAATCTTAAGCTGCATGAAAGTAGGAAATTTTCTTCTTGTTCAATTTTCAACACCCAGTGTTGGGACCATGCTGGGCTTGAAATTAATATTTGTTAAACAAATGATCTGAAATCCAGAAAAATAGGGATGGATTTTCATGGGAATCATTCCATTTTATAGGAAATGCATCAGTGACCATATCTCAAGGTTTTCATGATCAAAGATTTAAGGACTTCATTGAAATAACTGTCATTTTCAATAACCCTGTGATAAAAGAGCCTAAAGCTATCAAGTGCTGGTGGGGATGTAAAGAAGAGGGAAATTTTCCATACTGTGATGGGAATGTAAGTTACTACAGCCATTTTAGAAAATGGTATGAAGGTTCCCCCAAATTTAAAACAGAACCATTCTATGAATCCAGTAATCTTACTCCTGGGTACATATCCAAAGAAAATGAAGTCAGTGTGTCAAAAACACTTCTGTATTCCTATATTTGTTGTAACACTATTGACAAGAAATAAAAACAACCCAAATGTCAATCAACTGAAGAATAAAAAGAAAACTCTCCATCCCTACTGGAATGATCATTTTTTTAAATTTATATATGACAGTGGAATGCATTATAATTCTTATTACATATATAGAGCACAATTTTTCATATCTCTGGTTGTATACATAGTATATTGACACCAATTCATGTCTTCATACCTGTACTTTGGATAATAATGATCACCACATTCCATGGCCCCTCCCTTTCCCTCCAACCCCTCTGTCCTATCTGGAGTTCCTCTATTCCTTCTATGTGCCCTCTCCCCATCACACTATGAATCAGCCTCCTTATATCAAAGAATACATTCAGCATTTGTGTTTTTTTGGGATTGGCTAACTTCACTTAGCATTATATTTTCTAACTCCATCCATTTACCTGCAAATTCCATGATTTTATTCTCTTTTATTGCTGAGTAATATTTCATAGTGTATACATGCCACATTTTTGTTTGATCTATTCATCTATTGAAGGGCATCTAGGTTGGTTCCACAGTTTAGTTATTGTGAATTGTGCTGCTATAAACATTGATGTGGCTGTGTCCCTGTAGCATGCTGTTTTTAAGTCCTTTGAGTATAGACTGAGGAGAGGGACAGCTGGGTCAAATGGTGGTTCTATTCCCAATTTTCCAAGAAATCTCCATACTGCTTTCCATATTGGCTGCACCAATTTGAAGTCCCACTAGCAATATATGAGCCTTTTCCTCACATCCTCGCCAACACTTCTTGTCTTACCATCCACAAAACTCAACTCAAAATCAATCAAGGTCTTAGGAATGCAACCAGAGACCCTGCGTCTAATAGAAGAAAAAGTAGGGCCTAATCTCCATCATGTGGGATTAGGCCCCAGCTTCCTTAATAAGATACCTGTGGCACAAGAATTAAAACAAGAATCAATAAAGGGAATGATCATTTGAACAGCATGATTGTACTTGAAGATCATTATATTAAGTGAAATAAACCAGACACATGAAGAGAAGTACTGCCTTATCTCATTCATATGTAGAATGTAAAAAATCTGATTTCATAGAAGTTGAGAGTAGAATGGTCATTATCCAAGGCTGGAGGAATGGGAGAGGAAGAAATGGTGGTGATTAATCAATGTATACTAAATTATAATTAGGAGTAAGAAATTCTGGAGTGCTATTCTTTCATATTAGCAGCTAAAAATAAATTTAAATAAAAATTAAACATTCTGAAAAAGAGAATAGAGAATGAAGAAATGAAAGCAAATAATAGGCAAAAATAAAAAAAGAATGCATGGAAGCAGTATTGTGGAAAAGGAAGCCCAAGAGGTAAAGAATTCAGATTTATTTTTCATATAAAACTCTAAGTGCTACTACAGGCCTCCAACAGCTACAAAATTCCTTATACCAGAGTTTCAGATCTTAAAATGCAAGATAGTGGAGAGAGATGGAAAATTTCCCGAGTCTCTTTGTGGCCCAGAGTTGAGGGTTGGGAGAGGTGAAATGGCTTTTTTAGGATCCTTACTTTAAATATTGGGTATGCCAGAAGATAGAAACCTATTAGGTCTTTTTAATGTCAAGCTAACCTAACTCCAAAGGGTTTGACAAAGTTACATTTATCAAATCACCCATTGATCAACTCAAGTGCTCAAACTCAGAGTTGTCTAGTATAGTTTTCATGGGGAAATGAAAAGAAACAGACCTTCTAGTAGTAGTAGTAGTAGTACTAGTAGTAGTGTAGGGAAATTTATATTCTCACAAATAAGTAAAAGCTACTAAATTAATTTTGATACTTAATGCACAAAATGAAAAAGGAACAGCAGAAATTATTAAATAAAAGAAAAAGGGTGCAGAAGTGTACACGTGGATAAGGCCTACAGTATGATTTTAGAATGTGAACAAGATGATTCCAGAGGCTTTTTTCCATGCCTAACTAGAGGACTCTGTATTTCATTAGTAAGGATTTCTCAACCTTGGCACTATTCCTTGTCTGAGAATGGCTATGTCTAAGACACGTGACAGTATAATGTTTAGCAACATCCCTGGTTTCTAATCTTGGGATTTTAGTAGCAAACCTTATGTCTCATTGTGATAACCCAACATACTCCAGACATTGCCAAATGTCCCCTGAGTGAAACTACCTTTCCCCTCTGAGGGAATTCAGGAGAATTTCCTTCAAATTGAGAAATGTTTCCATACTTTTGTAATTGGAAAAGTGCACCCTTTCCTCATATTTTTATATAGACTCTATACAGCCTATTGTCTTACATATTTCTTGAAATTTCTGAAAGGATGTGAAGTGATTTGGCCAAGTTAATGAGTCTGAAATGTTTCTTTCGACAGGTATGGAAATGTTGGAAATGCTGACATTACCATTTAAGATTTCAGTATCCATTCACAGTTGTAAGCTGGCCCCAAGTAGGCCCATCCTTGGGGGCTGATCTACAGAGATGACATCTGATGGCTTTCAGTGGTCTATCTCCCAGAACAGGGTGTCACCTCCCCACTGAGACTTGCTTCCCCTGTGTCTGTGCCTGATTTTGCAAAAAAAAAAAAAAAAAGGGCAACTAAACTGCAGCCTGTTCAGCTTTATGCAAACCTAGAGAATTCCTAAGGCAGGGAACAGGTTGTCAGTACTCGCACTCCTACAGCCGGAGTTGAGAAGCCCTGACCTGCACTGTTTGCAAACATAATCAGATTGAATCAGAACCACTGCAGGTCCTAACTTTATGGAGCAGCCTTGCAAAAGCACATTGGAGGGTTTTATATATTGATTAAGCACAGTAATATTAATATGATTTTTGCCTCTAGTCAACTTCTTTCTTCAGAATATTCCCAGCTGGGATTGAGAAAGTTTCTCTGATTCTAGCTGAATACTAATGCAGTAAACTTCTTGGTGACCATTTGACCTATGTCTTTTCTTCCTTTCTCTATTCTACACCTCCCCCTTCTCCTGTTTCTCCAGAGAAAATAGCTTTCCAGGTTTCTCAGTGGGGTTCACGTGTCTCCTCAGCTCACCGCTGACGCAGTGACTGATGGTTGGCAGTGCTGCCTCCCTTGACCTCGTCAACATCAGAAACTGCTCTCAAATCTCAGTCATCTCTGACAGCCTTTGAGTAGAGAAATGAGACAGTTTCCCTGACACAAAGGCTCCTGGCCTGGGGTAAAAAATTCCTTTTGAAAAAAAATTCGAAGGCTCTACAGACCACACTGCTTTCCATTCATCTTGCAGTCTGGCCCATCCATCCCCAACCCCACATTAGCTTTCAGACATGATAGCCTTTTCTATTTCTTGGAGGCTAGCCACAGCAGCTCAGATGTTTTCACATTGAAATGTCTTAGTTCACGCAGAGCCTTCAGAGCAAAGAAGAAACCTGGTCATTTTATACAATCGCACTTAATTTTGACTTTTGATTAGCAAAATAAGGGTTAATATTATTTCTTAACATAATGCTCAGTAATTCATCCAAATAATATGAAAAAAAGGAAAGAAAAGGTCAGAATTGATAGAAAGAACAAGTCTCATGGAATTAGAATGATATTTAAAGTCTTTTGAATGAAGATACAGTATGTAAATAGAAGTAATAAGTGTGGTTTGATAATTAAAGCAAATAAAAAACAGTTGACTATTGACCTTGATTTTTTTTTCTCTAAGCTTGGTAAGTAAACTGTCCTGATACATTGAAGCTCCATTTTCTTGATCTCAAAATGGGATAAAATTCTTATTTCCTTATGAATTCAGCCTTAGCCCATTCATGTTTAAGAATGTCAAATCTTTGGGGTTATTACACAAAAATACAAAAAATACAATTTTCTCCCTTTGGAGTTCTTAGTCATCAGGGTTGATAGTCACACTGTGCAGAGGCACATGTAGCTAGCTGTCCTGTAGACCCACATAGAACAATAGGTGGAGAGTCATGACTAAGAGCAGTTGCCCAGCTTGGATTCCACTTCCCAGCATGCCTGTACCTAGGTGGAATCATTACTAATTTTTGAAGAGGGTAAGTTTTAGGGTAAGTTATAATCACCACTTTAAGGTTTGACACATAAAAACTTCCCAGCAGATAGTTATCAACTTCAGCAAAATAAAAACACAGAATGCCCAGTTATTCAGAACTTCAAATAATTACCTAACACATACTTATTCTAGAAAGTTTTCATGCTGATCTGAAAATAAAATTTAGTGAATATCCTGTATTTTATTGGGCAACCGTACTTTCAATGAAAGGCCTTCTCTCACCTCTCTTGATGTCTTCTCCTCAGAGAGATTTTGGAAGTTCTATTAATTCTACAAAAGCCTACACCTGCTGGTCCCTGATTTGGATGTGTGAATCAGCTCCTGTTGAAGATTAGATTTTATGTAAACAAGAAATCCACTTCTAGTGTGTTAAGTCACTGAGATATCACCACTCTCTTAACTAATAAGCATGGTATCCCAAAGCAGAGAAAGTTTATTTTCTTCTCATACATTTACCAATGGGTCTCAGAGTAGAGTTCAAAAGGGCTAAGAGACCATCTTGCCCAAGCCAAGGATTGTATTGAAAAGGAAATTGAATTTCACTCCTTGGAAATGGCTTAGCTACAGTCTATTGGCTATTTATCACAGATGCAGTCTTAGAGCCCCCTTTTTTATGTCTCCACCTGATTTTCTTCCTACTTTTCCACAATGACTTGTCTCATGTTCTCTGTTTACCAGGAAAAACAAAGAATCAATCCCATAATCACCAGTGATAGAACAAATTCTCAGATACCTCTATGCTCCTCATGTGGCTTGTCATTTATGTAGAAAGATGTCTTTGATGAAAATGACTTTTGACATGTCTTAGGAAAACTGACACATATTGACAATAAATGGAGAAAATGTTGCTAGAATTCAGGACACAAGAAGTACTTTGGAGAGGAATGCATGGTAAAGATTATTGAATTCAAACATAGAAGGGGCAGAATTTAGATGGGTTGAAAATTTTTAATTTCAGTTAAAAAAAAATTTCATGCAGAAGGAATGGTGAAAGTCAAGAACTCCTAGACCCCATCTCTTCCACCTATGTTGAAAACTTCCAGTTTCCTCAAATGGGAATAATCATACCACCCCCATGTGAGCTTTGCAGGGTTATCTGAGGAAAGTGCTAAGAACAGGGCATGATTCAAGGAAGAACAGTTCTTCTTATTTCAGGTACTGGGATAAATGATAAATACTGAGGACCCAGAGATGAAGGGCTTTCAGTCCAGGCCGCTCTTTGTGAGCTTCATGGTTAGGTACACGTGACCTCACGAGAGTCCTCTACATGCAACTTCATCTGTTCCTAAAAGAAAAGTGAAGAATTACCTCATCTCATTGCTCAGCTCACTTCACCCTCAAATGGTGCTGCAAGGTGATCGCAGTTGAGCATTAGTCTTATCCTTATTTAACCAAAAAGAAATTTGAGGCTCAGAGAGGTCAGATGATTTGCCTAAAGTCACAGGGAGTTAGTAGCAGAAGGCAGGACTGGAGAATAGTTCACAGCCTCCAATTTTTGGCTCTTGTGATCATATGGGAACCCTGAACCAGTCTCTTCAATGTGTCTTTTCCTGTAAGAAGAGGGGCTTAGCTGCCACCACAAGGGGCACAGCAGGCTGGAGGCATAGAAGCCTAAGGGCTGCATCTTGCTCTTTGGCCTCTAATGAAGCTGTTGTCACATTTCCTCCCTCTTTGCCCTGCAGGAAATCACTGCAATACTGGGGGACCTCATTAAAAGAGACACTTAGCAGGAGGCAAAGTGCAGAGGAGAGAACAGGGAGCTGCTTCTTACACCCACACCCTTTTCTGTGGATCCTTCCCGCCAGCAGTTCCCTTGTTTACTCTCCATGCAACTCTTTCCTCCCAGCTCCCCCAATTCCACTCTTCACTAAAAATAAATCTCCCATTAGCTCCATCAGTGACTTCTGAAGGGGCACAGCAATAAATTGAATTTCCAATTTAAACCAGAGGTTGGCAAGTGGAGAACAAACTTTACAAGGGCTGCTCATCAATGCTCCTCACACTGGTGATTGTTCCCAACAATGAAGAAGAGAGGCGCCTGTGACCCTGATTCCTTGTCTTTTCTTCCTAGTGGAGTCCGATTTGCATTCTCCTCTAATCCAGTCCAACTGCCAGGGCCAGGCCCTGAGGGCTTGGATTCAGCCTGGGTTCTGTATGGTCCATGCCTGGGAGAGCTGGTGGTATAATACATGCAGGGGCCTGGGAGGCTTGACTTTAATCCCCAGCTGTGCCCTGGTATTTCTTTCTCATTAAGGGCGTCAGGGTTATCGGAGCTGGGAGAATGGTTACAGATAAGTTCTGCAATTCATTTCCCTCCACCCTTGCACAAGCCTCGAATGTCTTTGTCATTTATTTATTTATTTTTCCTGAGAGCAAACTGATTATTGTGGCAATCATCACCCACCACCTGGAAGTTAGCACCCTGGATGAACTGGGACCAGGGTCACAGAATAGGACTGTTGCCTAAAAATGGAGTGAGATTTTATATATGTGTGTGTGTGTGTGTGTGTGTGTGTGTGTGTGTGCGCGCGCGCACACGCGTGCGCGCGCGCGAGCACACATGTGTGTGCAGATGAGACTATGTCTTCTCATTTGTTTCTGTTCGGGAAGCACCTGATAATTGTATTTACTAATAACATTCCACACAGGTCTGTGACACGGAGGTGAGTGAGGATCTTTACCCACTGCATGGAGTTCCGGGTTATTCAGAGGACCAGGAGTCCCCTAACAATTTCAATACAGTTTCAATTGTGGGTATATAAAGTGCTACTTACCATGGCTCCCATTGATTGATTCTCAGGCACAAGACCATTGAGATTTATGAATGAAGACCTACAGAAATGCCCATTTTACAGATAATAGAACTAAAAAAAAAACTGCAGAGGAGATCTTTTTCATTTTTTGTTTTTCTCTTCTTTTTTCTCTTTCTTTCTTTCTTTCTTTCTTTCTTTTTCTTTCTTTCTTTTTATTTTTTGCAGGAGAAAGCACTCTTATATATATAGCCTCCTAAATTTAGATAATGCATTACTTATAACAGCTGAGATTTGACAATTTGATTAATTTCATATTGATTGATGAAGTGATTTTTTTGAAAACTGTGGGTTGAGCTCAGTGGTAGAATATTTGCCTACCATTAGCAAAGCCCTGGATTTATTTGATCCCTAGAACCATGAAAGAAATAAAGAAAGGGAGATATATTTTTTAAGTACCACTTGTGATTTCCTGCAGGGCAGAGAGGGAGGAAATGTGACAACAGCTTCATTAGAGTTGTCTAGCCCCAAATGTCAATAGTACCAAAATGTGCTATGCACTTGAGGATGTAAAAATGGTTTAAGACATCATATTCATGCTTAGGGACAGCTGCTCTCAACAAGGATCAGTACCCCTCTTCCAAGATAGAATACTTCTGACAATGTATGGAAACATTTTTGGTTGTTAGAACTTGGGGTTGGAGATGCTACTGGCATCCAGTTGATAGAGACCAAGGAGGCTGTTAATCTCCCTACAATGCACAGTGCAATCCACAGTAAAGTGTTGTCTAGCCCCAAATGTCAATAGTACCCAAATTGCAAACCATTCTTAAGAAGCTGTGAGTCTTATTAGGTGACAGGCTTCTAGATCAATATAAAACAGTTAAGTATCACTTAACTACAAGGTTACATTCTGAGAATCTCATAGTTACGTGTACCTCAGAGTGTACTTCCACAAACCTCAATGGCATAGTCTACTACACACTGTAAGGTATAGCTTATTGCTCCTAGGCTGCAGACTTGCACAATATTTTACTAGGCCAAATACTATAGGGAGTTGTAACAGAACAGTATTTATGTATCTAGACATATTTAGCCAAGAAAAGGTGGAATAAAAACATGGCATAAAAAATTAGAGAGTACGCTTTGAAGTGTACCCTTCAGCTCCATCATGATCTATTGACCAACTTGTACACACAGTCTTGGGTTGATTGGAGCATTGCTATGTGATATATGAAGAAAGGCACAGCACATGATTTATAAAGGTTGAGAATAGAAAGAACTAGAACTAGGGCTGATTTGCCAGCCCCCACCACTCCCTCTGTCCAAAGCAAGAGGAGGTTATGTCTTTTCATTTGTTTCAGTTTGGGAAGCACCTGATAATTGTATTCACTAATAACATTCCACACAGGTCTGGAGGTGAGTGAGGATCTTTTCCCACTGTGGGACTTCTGGGTTATTCAGAGGATCAGGAGCCCCCTAACAATTTCAATACACTTAGTGTTTCCTCTCCCATCTTCATACAGAACCAGGGAGAATGAAATCACTAGGCTCTTGGGCTGTGAGCACAGGGTTCACAGCCCTGGATCCTTGTCTTCATCACTCACATACTAAGCAACCTCAGAAAACTGTTTCCCTACCACAGACCTCAGTTTTTTTCAAATACTCAATGAAGTCATTGAAAAGAAAATTGTCTAGACTTCTTCCAACTTATGGGATAACGAGTTTCTTTTTTTGTTTATTTGCTTTTGTTTCCTTCAGCTCCTGATGATGCTCATGGGATTTCGTGTCTCCTTTTCACAGAGCAAGTCCTACTTCACCATCCTGGCCTCCCAGGGAGATGAAGAGAAGGTACTTCCAAGGGTCGGATTGTACTCTCTTGCAAGAAGTCTGTCCGTCTTTCCTTCCTTCCTTTCTTCCTTTCTTTTTTTCTTTATTTCTTTCTTTCAAGGATGGCAAGAGGACAGAATGAGTGTCTAAGGGGACATATCCCTTAAGGACAAGATTATCTTCCTATTCTTCCACCCTGCTAAGGGAAAAATGATTTTGAAAAGGAAACTTCATTCTCTTACATATTTTTATTTAACCCCAAAGAATATTTGTAAGTATAAAGAAATAATGAAGCATAGTAGATCAGTCAAAATCTGGACAGTGATCCATAGTAGAAAATGTACTCAAGAGTTTCTGGATTTCCTACTGAGCATATTTTACCTCTCTCCTTTTGGAACTCCAGTTGCACTTGAAGTCTTTATGCTATCACATGGCTTATTAGTTAAATGTGCTATCATGATACTTTCCATCACACATTTATTGCTTCAACTAGATTGCTTACCCATAATGGCCAGGGTCTGTCCCTTAGATTTCCTTTGTGTGTTTCATGGAATCTATGCCAGGACTTGGCACACAGAAGACATCATTCAGCAAACAATTAAGTGGCTACAACTTCATTTCAATAAGGATCTCCCCTTGGATAGGCTAGTTGAAAAATATCATCACATTTCTTTTCAGTGACTTTTATTTTTGAACACCAATTGCTATTACAAAACACTGGATCAGTGTCACTTGTATTTGTATAATTTGGATCTATTGTAATAGCACTTAGCTCGCATGGGCCCTGGGCAGGTTTCTCAACGTTGGCACTATAGAACTTTTGGTATAAATTGGCACTTCTGCAATACATCTTTGTTGTAATATGTTTGCATCTGGAATGTTCCCCAAAGGCTCACATCACAAATGCAGTAATGTTCAGAGATGGGACTTTGGAGAAGCAATTGGATCCTAAGGGTTCTGACCTCATCAGTGGATGAGGTAAACCTGCATATAGGGCACAGTAGAAGGAAGTAGGTCACTGAGGTTTGCCCCTGAAGGCTATTTTTTGTCTCTAACCCCTTTCTCTCATGGTCTGCTTCCTGGCTGCCAAGGGCTGAGCAGCCTTCTTCAGCCACACCCTTCTGACATTAAGTTCTGCTTTGCCTCAGGCCCAAAACAATGGAGTTGATCAACCACGGACTGAAAACTCTAAAACCATGAGCCAAGATAAACTTATTTTCCTTTCAGTTGTTCTTGTCAGGTGTTTTGGTCACTGACAAAAATCTGACTAACACAGTGGGGTTCTGCCCTGTGCATTATAAGATGTTGAGCAACATCCCTGCCCCTCACCCCCTCACCCTGCCCAGATACTAACAGTACCACCTAAAATTGTACAAAAATGTCTCTAGATATTTTCAAGTACCCATGTGGGATACAGATCTTCACCATTTGTGGAGTGTGTGGACCTAGAAGAAAACACAATAAGACTATCCATAAAGCATTTATCATTTTGTGATCATCATCTAATTCCTGAAAAGTTCCATTATACAATGACATTTCATATATTTCTTCAAAATGCCTCGAATTTACTCTTACATTTATTCATTCCCCAAATACTTATTGAAAATACACTTCCCCCCCGCATGTATTGTGAACAAATTCATAATGACAAAAATATAGTTCTAGATATGAAAGAGGCACATAATCTAAAAGTGAAGATAAGACATGGGTCAAATGTAAGTTAACAGAAAATGATTCCTTCTCTAAACAGGTCTACTTGAAAAGGTGTTATCCAGACCTCTGGAAGTCTATGAACATTTTGCTATTCGTGAAGAGAGAGGAACTTAAAGCAGACATATCACTAGGCACACTATTTAGACCATTTATTTATTTGTTTTATAATAAAGTTTTATCAATCACCTTGATTCAGATTCTGGTGCAGACTCTTTATTTTATTGTTGACTGGAAACAACATATTCAAAGACCAGCTCTTTCATAGGATTACTAAAAGAGATTTATAAGAAAAAAAGTCCTGCACTTCTCATAGTGTTTCACCTCTAAATTCTATTAGAGGATGCAAACAGACAAAAATATAAAGAGATATGCCTATTTCAAAGTGCCTCACCTATCATTTCTGACCACATACTTACAATATATCTTGTTTCTGTTCACAGTTCATTGGTGAGATTGAGTTGTGTACCATCACAAGAAAGTTTGCTAAGAAATTAGAAGAGAACATGAACATCATTGAGAACTAGATGTGTCTGTCATGGAAATTGCTAGGTGAGAATTTTAGGAAAACAGAATAATAAATACAAAAGAATTTGATGGAGCATTCAAGGAGAAGTAGGATAGAATCATTAGTTAACTGAAGAAGAGAGTGCGTAAGGCAAGTTGTAGGATGCGTAACTGAAGTGCCTTGCATAAATTACAGTGACATTTTTGGTCGTGATGGAAAATTGTTGGGCACTGTTGATCTTTTAAAGTTTTCTCAAATCTTGAATTGTTAAATAAGCCTGCCTGATTATAAAACTAAATGCACAGAGTAGAAAATTTGTACATTATGGAAATTACATAAACCAAATTTCAAAGCCCTTGTATTTTTATTATTCAGAAAAAAAACACTATTTATATCTTATTGCATTTCCTTTTTATCCTCTTTGTTAGTGTTATATGTATGCAGACACCATCTATGCTTTTAGAGAAAACAAAATTGGGCTCATAGTTTTAAGAATGGTTTTGCATTCTTCTTTTATGTGCTTCTAGTATGAGTAAGAACAAAGCCTCAGGAATCAAATTCTTCGGGTTTATATGACCACTTCCCACTTACCACTGAGTAATGCTGGACAAATAACTTTGCCTCAAGGCTTCTGTTTGTATGGCAATTATTGTGAGGATAAAATGAGATAGATACATAAAGGAATTAGGTGCATTTACATGAGAGGAACACAAAATGTTACATATTAATTACAGTGTGAGCATTTTTCTCTGTCATTTCTATTTTTCAACCACACCAGAGATTCTTATTGTACATATTTAGTCAATGTACTCTATGAGGGATGTAGGTTTTTTTTTAATGTATGTGACTGGCATAAATGTATGTTTATATAAATTTAAATATTTCCTGTATAAATATATTAGTGCATAAGTCTTGTATGTTTCCATAAGATAAAATGGAAAAAATCACTAGGTCATTAGGGTATTTTAAACATCTTGGCACATATTGCTGAATGACATCCACACTCCCAATTGCTGTGCCATTAATATTTTCACTAATATTGTGAGAATTTCAGCCTTCCTTATTTTTACTGATATGTACTATTAATATCTCCTCCTGGCAACATGTGTATGTTGAAGTCCCAATCCAATGTGATGTAGTAGGAGGTAGGCCCTCAGGTGAATTAGGTCATGGAGTTGCAGCCCTCATAAAAGGGATTAGTGCCCTTATAAGGAGAGACGGGAGAGCTTACTCTTACTTACTCTGATTTTTTTCTCATGGGGGGACACAGCAAGAATGTAGCCATCTGCAAACCAGAAAGAAGGTTCTCACCAAGCATTAGATTTACTGGCATCTCAATCTGAGACTTCCTAACCTTCAAAACTATGAAAAGTAAATATTTGTTGTTTAAGTTACCCAGTTTCTGTGTTTTGTTGCAGTAGCCTCAACTGACTGAGACACTCACCAACCCCAGTATTAATATTAAACACACACATACATATATACACTTAAACACACAATTCATTATCTACTTGGAAGGTAAAAATGATAATAACTAATTTCATAGAAACTTGGGATTGTGGCAAACCAATAAGTGTGTTTAAAGTAAGTATACCTGTTTTTTAAAATGTCAGTCAGACTTTTCAATGGTATGTATATTTTAAAAGACAGCTACCTAGATTAGGTAAGATTGCTTTATCTAAAGTAAATTAAAATAAAGAAATTTGGATGGTCATTTGAAGATATATTTTGAGATCTCTAGTAATATTAGATGCTAACCATCTGAAATTTGTTCCTTCTATCTAAACCTCATTTCACGTGCCAGACTCTATCTAGAGCACTAGTTTTAGAGAATTGCATGCTCAGAGCTGACATGAACTTGACTAGAGATTGCAGACAAATAAATCTCTCCCACTATAAATTACACCAAAATAATTGCTTCCAAAGGAGGAGATAATCTAAAGTGTCTGTTTAAGGCCAGTCTTGGTATTTGCCCACCAATTCATGACCATTACATTACATTTCAGAATGATTTGTAAACACAAAGATTTCATTTCCTTCCAATTCCACATAACCAGGGATGGTTTATATCCCCATTCAGGATTTGTGGATATAGTAATGGTAGGAGGTTTCTGAATACTAGAACTACTTCCCATCAATGCAACAAGTGGTTTCATTTACTTCCTGGGTATGATCCAATAACGCAATTCAGGCCGGTTGCAAATTCCTCTTGGCAATTCCTATTAGGATTGCCCAAATTGAAAACCAGGTGTTACCCATAAATTCCTATAAATTACTGACACATCTGACTCCCTTCATCAGAGAAATGTTAGAGATCCAATAACAGTGAATTTTACTCATGATATCTTCAAATAATAAAACATGACCACACATTTACCTAAGATCAGTATAATAACAGTATGTCTCTCTAAAACATAAATAATCCTTTTAAAAGAGAATCACTCAATTTGTCTACAAAAGTACTTGGAATATATTTCACTTAACTGACTTTAAAAAAAAATAGTATTTTCTGAAAGACCACAGTTTGACATCATAGAATTGCAATGGATTCTAAGAATCAGCATTATTTGATTATGATACAAAAATATATAAAAAGTATTATATCCAGGGCCATAACAACTAGCCATTATTATTATTATTATTATTATTATTATTATTATTATTATTCATTAACTGTATTTAAAAAAATATATTTTAGGGGCTGGGGTTGTGGCTCAGTGGTACAGCGCTTGCTGAGCATTTGTGAGGCATTGGGTTCCATCCTCAGCACCACATAAAAATAAATAAAATGAAGGTATTGTGTCAAACTACAACTAAAAAAATATTTTTTAAAATGTTAGGCTTTAGGAAAAGTTTGGAATAAGGGGAAAAGAAAAAAAGAAGAGAAAGTATAGACTAAGGAACTGACAGGGGTTATAGTGGAGAAAAGGATTAAGAAATTAATAAGAAATGAAGGGAAGGATGAACAGAGAGACAAAAAGAAAAAGGTTTGAGAATTTACCCTGACCTTGAATTAGAAATGGAATGTTTTTGTACATCAACTCTTCCTGTCCAACCCCCCCTAAGGTATGTTCCTCCAAGTCATGGATGCTGTCTGAGGGGGCACTGTTTGCTGAAAAGAACATTCCAAGTTCTGTGGTAATCAGAGTGGACAGAGCAGGGGAAGGAGTTATCTACCTTCACTGCAGGAGTTCTCAGGAGAAGTCATTTGTCTTTTTTCAAATGGCCATAGATAACACTATGCTCCAGGTGTTTAAAGACCCTGAAACAATTACCTTTTATTTTCTCCCAAACTCTAATCATTGGGTATTCTCAACTTGAAATGACTTTTAGCTTAGTGTGTCCATTTTTTTTTAATCACTCCCATTTTAAATTAATAATGAGTCTTGTAGTAGATATGATATTACGGGCAAAAAAAAAAGTCTGGCACTTGCTTTGAAAAAC